>NC_086322.1:139987071-141442071 GCF_036172605.1 Pelobates fuscus | reverse complement strand
AAAGAACAATCTAGAAATTGTCTCGCTGCTAATTCAGAACAGAACATGAGCATCATACACCTAAATAATTTGTTATATCAAAAAACAAATAACTCCTTAAAGACCAGTGAGTGTCACCATTTGTCATCCACTAATTAACTGACTGCAGACCGCATTGGGAGGTATGGACTTAAGGAAGTGTAATGTCAGCCCAATAAGGGGATGTTCAGCCTGGCATGCTTGGCATCAAGGCTGACTGTCAAATGATCCCATTAGTCTGGCTGTTGAAGCTCTCTTGCATGGCCTGAATTCCCCCTTTGTGGGGCTGCACAGAGTGTGCATGTCTATTGATACTCTTGAACTATGCATTCCGTGATCATTTTCCCAGAAGAAGGACACCAGAGAACAAACCCAAGATAGGCGCCTGAAACCAGGACTCACACGGCAGGAGTCGCAGGGTAATATTCCAGAGCTTCAGCATATGGACATTCCTGACTGGCTGTCCCACTGTGCGGCCTGTCATCCTCAGGCACATGCTGCCTTTAACAGACACAGACAAAGTGGCTACACCTCCCGTTTTCACACTAGCCAAATGTGAACAGTCATATGTTGGTAAAGGGTCTTTAGAAATCAGACTAATAAAGGCAAAGTAAAACTGGACATTAAAACTTTAATGATTTTATTTTATTACGTTTTATTTCAGAGTGATTCATTGGTGTATTTCAAGCGATTCACAAAAGGCCACTAATCTAGTAACCTGTACGTTGTAGCAGAAAATGGAAAGGGAAGGTTTAAATTCTTCAGAAAGCAATCATGACAATAAAAGTACAGTTTTCACAGTACAGAACCTATTTCATGCTTTGTGCTGCCAAGCAGCGTTTGGAGACTCATAAATGCTATGCAGAAATGTGACCTGGCCAGAATCTCAAAAGAAACAAACTCGAGGAAAACACAGTTACTTACTGTTCTTGGAATGGGTGGAGACAAAGATCCATTTGACATGTATGGGTCTGTATTCATATTTGGCATCATGATATAACTTGGATATCCAGGATACGAATGGCCTTTGCTGTACAAACCACCATCCGAATGTTTTCCAGCTTTTCACCAAAAAGAAGGAGGGGAGGGGGGGAGAGAAATAGATAGAAAAAAAAAAAGTCATGAATCTGGAGTATGGGGATACAGCTATAAACAGAAGATACACATGCAATAGTGCAATACAATTAAGAGCCAATAAACCTCTGCATTAATATTGCACTCACTAGATGTATAGATTTAACAGCAGATCAAGGCTGTCTCTCTCGGAGCATGGGGTACTATAAACCAACAATGATGGATATATATGGACTCCAGTAGTTTATGGAAAGCATTATTATTGCTTAAACCTCCCCGGTTAGCGTATAACATACAGCAGTTTTTAACTGATCCAATAATGGCAAAAGTGTTTCTTCAACACCATTAAATAGATTGCAGGTGTAACTAGAAACCACTGGGCCTGGGTGTGAAAATAGGACTCTGCCGCCACCCTCCAGTAGAGACACAAGTCAAATCTAATGCTTGGATTGGCTAGGTGCAGGAGATCATGAATTGTGGTAAACCTAAATATCTATTGTGGTGCAGGGGTGGCCAGCAATCTAAATATTGTTTTAACCACTCAAGTGTGATAAGAAACCTGAGATGTTTATGCTCTCAATGAGAAAATAAAACCACATGAACAATGTTATTGCCAATTAAAATTCAGACTGTGATACCCTGATGTTCCAATCCATCAGGGCTTTATATCTCATCTTTTACATGTGATACTTCAATAGCAAGAGAGAAAAGAATTTCCTAAACACATGAAAGGTTCATTTTACACTTTATCAACTGACAAAGGCTGAACACTATTCTAAGGATAAATAAAAAGCCTATTAGGCTTAGCAAGATGATACAATCAAACACAGTACAATTTGCTTCTCACCATTTCATTAATCTATTTAATTTATCAATAATGGTTTAGTCCGCTCATGAATACACTTCTGTAATACCAGCAGTATTTCTACTCTCAGATCATATTCAGAGCATTTTGTATAAATTGTGTGATACGGTTTAAAATATATATATACCGGTATTCAAAGGGTTAATATTTCCAACAAGTGTGCACTGGCCTTTCCAGGACACCATCAGGAAGTATAATTGTGTGTGAATTACATTTCCAATTCCAAGGTGAAAAATGCTCTGCACAAAGCATTTGTTGGGCAAACTCACAATTAAAATGTGACCAACTTGTTTGATAAGTATGATATATGCCATTTATAATATATTACACACACACACACACTTTCTCTCTCTCGATATAGGGCATATTATCCTACTTCTCAAATAAGGGATACATTTGTATCTGGAACGGAGTACCAATATACCGGTCACATAAATTCTTCTCCAGCAGAAGTTGTTATGGTATAACTAAAGGCCAAAATGAGAGGCTCTAGATTAGCAGATACACTGTCTGTTCTTCTGCAGCAAGAACTTTGGATGTATATCTTTACTTTAAAGGCAATATTTGCAGAATGTTTAATTATGCATGTCCTAACTTATCATCAACTATATGAACAAAAAAGGGGGGAAAGACAGTTCCAACATAAAGTATCCCTTTAACCCCTTAAGGACCAAACATCTGGAATAAAAGGGAATCATGACTAGTTAAAAGGTACTAGTAGCAGTCAATGACTTCTATGTATCATTAAAGAATGAGTTTCCAAATGGCCAGATTTAGCATGCATTTACAAACATACATTTATTTTGGAAATATTAACTTTAGAATTTTAACAGAGAACTCACCATCATCTGGATGATCTCTAGATTTTTCATGGTAAATGTCTTGCCTTCTTCTGGAGTGCTAAGAGAAAAAAGAAAAAGAAAAGAAAAAAGGACATATTTTACAAAGAGTGTACATGCAACAAGTGTAAATAGAAATCACTTAAAACACAGCACCCAAAAGGCAACTCCTATCAACCAAGCAAACATACAAGTCAGCACTCACATCTTGTCTGTACGGTAAGACAGACTATAAGATATACTCAAAAACTATCATGAGGGCAGATTTTGTTTCGGCAATGAGTTATGGTTAAGTTAGAGGGAAGCAGAAATTTCAGTGCAATTTAATTTCAGTGCAGTTGGATTTATATCCTGACTGGTTATCATAAAATCCAACAATTCAAAAATAAAAATAGCCTGCCTTAAAAAGAAAACATAAAATAGCTTCATGACATACATTTATAAACTTTTTACACTATATTGGAGTTCAAGTGTTCTCAAACCTGCCTTGGGTCAGGAAAGGTTGCTTGACCCATATGCTTTTACCTAGACACCAAGCTTAGAAAACTGCTCATCGCAATTCTCTGCCCAGGTATAGGGTACAATTAAGCGCCCTATATTATGATTAATAAATGTATATTTTATATATCGCCAACATATTCCACAGTGTTTTGCATTTATAGAAATGGGATATTTATTACAAAAAGTGCAGAAGGCCCTGCTCAAACCAACTCACATGTATAAATGTCAAAGACAAACAAATTACAGAAGCAGTCCAAGCACCATCACCACTACAGCTCACTGTAGTGGCTATGATGTTATAAGTCTATGGGCACAGACCCTTTTTTTTTTAAATGTATTCATTTTTTATTATCAAGCAGTTTTAGACTAGTTTGATAAAAACCTGGAACTCTGCAAGGTACGCATGCCCATCCCCACTTTTATTTTCCGTACAACTCTGTCAATCCTAGGACAACAATGAAAGGCTCAGAGCATCGGGGGCTGCTTTGCCAAGCACTTGCCGACAAACAATGCGGTTTAAGTTAAGATGGATCATCTATAGTTGATAATGTGGAAAAGTAGTTTCCACACTATCCCTGAGGCTGATGAGGGGCATAGTTATGAATGCTGGGAAGAAACAGTATTTTGTACCATAAATTTTTTTTTTTAAAAAGGCAGCGATAGACTTAACCCCTTAAGGACCAAACTTCTGGAATAAAAGGGAATCATGACGTGTCACACATGTCATGTGTCCTTAAGGGGTTAAATGAACATAATCATTATAGTGTACTGTAGTGGTTATGGTGCTTAGAGTGTCTCTTCAAGCTTTGTTACGGAACATTAAGCAAATCTTTATTCTTCCATTAAAGAAAAGCTTGTGGTTTCAATTTCTTTAATTCACCTTGAGATTTGATTTAAATTCAAGCATCCAGAGCAGACAGTTAATGTCTTGAGGAAGGTAAACCACCGAAATATGGCGCCAATCCCTACAGAGAGAGATACATTACTGCGGAGTTAGAATAAATAGAACAAAGTTGGCCAAAGCTTCCCTCCAGCTTTAGATGCCATCCCCAGAGACAGTTCTTACATGTATTGATGAATGGGCTCCATAGAACAACATGGAAAATGTAAAGGTTTATTTCATTCTTAAAATTTAAAAATCGACGCAAAGCGAATCTCCTGCTCACTAAAACAGTGCCGCCGTGGGGAAAGTGTGTCTGTTCCCAGATTGCAGGGGTGAATAGCTGCTTGAATTTTTGCGGCGCCCTCCTGCAACCCCACTTCTCACTACGTAAACTAATCACACAGTTATTCTTCCATGTTCCGGTCTATACACGTGAATGGTACATTTCAGCATAAGCTTTTTGGATGGTAGCAATTAGCAAAAATAAGAATTGGAAACAGGGTTTTCTAGAAATATCACAGGCGGATTAGCAAAAAATAATAAAAATTTTTTTAAAAATAGCTTTTAACACTGTGCTTCCTTCTTTTGCTTTAAACAGGTATCCGCTAATGTGTTTATTAAACTGATGGCCATACCATCTGATACTAATTACACAGTTTGTATGTTCATGTATTCACTTCCTGGCAGATGAAAGGCTCGGATGTTAAAATAAATCTTGTTGAAAAGGCTTCCCCCACCCTCTTTTTTTTTTTTTTTTACTTTTTAACTTTTGACATTTAACAAACTTATTTCAGTTAAAAAATACACAGTTCTTAAGCAAGTAACTAAGAAAAATTTGATTATCCCCCCCAAAGCTCTTCACTAAAAGGGGTGTATTTATCTACATTTACATGTGTATTAGTTGCATAAATCATTTCATACAATGGCAATAAACAAAAAGGAAAGCATGGGAAAACAAAATCATAATTAAGCACTGGATATTGCATGGATGTCCCACACACTTCCTGTTAATTCAGTTTAGTTTTATTCTACTTCCCTACTTCCTGTTATCTCCACAACATCTTAGGAGGCAACTGTGACTTGATATAAGACATCAGGGTTGGGCCAATTAAATAACATGCTTAGACTTACTTCATCACATTTTGAAACAAGCTAAGTTACAGAGCAAGTGTATTATCCACTGTAACAGTAATGAGGCAAGGAGGATCAGGAGTAAAGTCATCAATCACCACCGAAATCAAGGTTATATTATTTCTTATTGCACCACCTTTACATTTTTGCCCCAAAATGTTCTTGCTATTAAATACAATTAGACATACAATTGTGAAGATGAATGGCTGGTCAAGGCTTGTACAGGTTATGCGATTACAAATTAAAGTCAAATTACAAGAACGTAGGAAAACCAATGTAGGGGGAAAGTCCTTTAGGTAGGAAATGTAGGACTTGAGAGGTGGAGAGCAACAGGTGATGACATGAATTAATAGTTAGGGAGAAGAGGACTCTATAATAAGGACACAGATAATAAGAGACTGCAAGTCTTCAGAAGACCGGTATAAGAGTAATATTGGTGGTGGACACAGTACTGGAAACTTGGTTAAATGTGGCACAGAGACATTACACATTCAGTTGGATGGGTATATAAACCAATAGAAATACATCCATAGTAAGGGAAGGTTTGAGTAGTAGGGAGGAAGTGGGAAAAAAAAACAAATGTTTACTAGTTCAGTTTTAGAGAGATTAGGTTCCAGGTAGAGGTGGATCGTGCATAAGAAGATGGAAGACACACTACTGGTAAAGTGTAAAATGAGAGGAAAATTATATTTGATTATTACTATATGGTTATTAGAAATCAAATCATAAAAAAGTACAGAAAATAGTGTTTTAGAGGAAGAAAAGTAGTGGGCCATGGTTCTTTAATTGATGTACGCTAACAGAGAGGAAAGGAAAATTAGTTAGCAGAAAAGGACACAGAGAAGGAACGCATGACATGAACCAGGCAAGCATTGTATAAAGGCTAATCATGGAAAACAGCATGTCAAGAAATAGCAGTGACAAAAAGCAGCACAAGTGTCCATAGGATATTAGCAGTGAAGTGTCCATTAGATTTGGTAGAGATCAGGTAATTGCATACCTTGTTAACGCAGCCTTGTACTGAATAGGGTCAAAAAGAGACTGAAGATGGTCAAGGGAGATAAAAGATCAAATGAAGTTAATCAAGTGTTTACAGTAATTTAGCTACAAAAGAAAATAAATGGATGTAGCTAGAATAAAAGGATTTTTCTCTCCCCAGATTGGTTGTTCTAATAGCATGCTATAAGTAAGATAGGGCTGTTCGACTAGATAGGTTAAATGAGGTCTGTGGGATAGGCTTATTTTGGGGTCTGAAAAGGAAAGAAGAGCAAATGCCCATTCCTCAGTGCTGGAGACACAAAAGGTTTGAAAGTAAAAGGAGGGTGGAGAATTATGTTCTTGGTGTTAATCAAATAGAGAGAAAGTGGTTTACGATGGCATCCATCTTTCCTTGTAATGAGTGGCAAGATTTAGTAAAGTACCGGTAAATGAGGAGTGCAGCTGGAGGATTAGTAAGGAAGTTAAACAATGAATAGGATTGGTGTAACGAGAGAACAGTCAAATAGCAAAAGAAAACCTTTAAAATTGAACTGAATTGAACTGAATTTCCCCCATGTCCCATAACACAATACTATAGTGCCATAAATCTCAACGCTGGCTCTCCTTCAACGTCACAATGTCCAGGAACCTAATGCACATGGGTGGCAAGTGCCACGTGCGCATTAGGACTTCACCATAGGAAAGCATTTTAGAAATGTTTCCATATGGAGTTTCTAAAGACACTGGACATCCTCGTGGAAAGTGTGGGCACATTCAGTATCATTTGACAGAGTTAAACTCTGTGAAACTGCAGGAAATGCCTCAAGTAGCTCTCTGGGAGACAGCCACTAGAGCCAGTCTTAACCCCCCCCCCCCCCCCCCCCCCTGCTTCACACACCTTAATTTATGGCATTTAATTATGGACCCCAGGTAGACCTCTACCTTGGGTCAATCTACTTACAAAGCAAGTTATACCAATTTAGCATGTTTACACGTAACTCCTTTATGTAAAAATCAGAAAAGTTAAGGTAAAAATAGCCATCAACAGTTACAAAATTTTGGGGGAAAATATATCTCGTGGGCGGGGGTTAACAGATTTGATAAAAGGTATTATCTTAAGAAAAATATGAATATGTTTGCTTGTTAATCATCAGAATAATACAATTACCAGCAAACAATCATCATATTGTATAGCGCTACAGAATTTGTTGGGGATATTGTAAATAATAATAATCATCATCAAGCCTTATATAAAATGGGTGTGAGTTTAAATGGGATACATCAAGAAAGCGGTCAACACACAAAATTAAATGTTTTCAACAGAAATCCTTTTTTATTTTGTTAATAAAAACTTGTATTTCCTGATATTTGTGGTGGAAAATGTTAATAGTATCGTCCAACCCAAGATTATAGAATTTTAACTATATTTTCGATAAACCTTTGCAGTTTTCACAGACATATCTGTTGGCACTGTAAAAACACCCTGAAGACCAGTATTAATTCTGTTAGACAAGAGGCATTTAGAATGGAGTATATACGGTAAGTTGTAAGGGATTGGAAAAATTCTACAAAGAATAGTCTGTGCGGTACACGGGCAATTAACGGTGGAAAAAGACTAAACCTTGCATATAAATGTTTTAATGAAACAGAACCATGATTCCCTCTTCAATATACAAGCTCATGGCAGCCTGCACAAAGCCACTGGACCACCAGTTAATGTAATATTCCCTAGCCACATGTAAGAAGCAGGGAGGAGGCAATGAAATAAAAAAAAAAAAAATAGAAAAATTAAAAAAAAAATTAAGCTTCATGCCCACAGAATGCTGCCCCAATCCCACCCCACATATTGACGTTGACACATACACACACACACAGACTGCATACACTAAACACACATAATAAAATCTGACTGGCATGTATATTTTGTGCATTTACCACTCAATAAAAGAAAGATTTACAAAAAAAATATAAAACAATTAAACAAATATGTTTAGTTAATGGCAGATTTGTGTAGAAACTGGGTTTCTTTTTTCAAAACGATAATTGGTATTGGCGCTTAAAAGAAATTATATTGGTCAATCCCTAGTGCTGACCATCAATATCTTCTATTAAAGAAGCTTTTATAACTATAAAATAGTTTGTGTGTTTATAAAAGAAAAAATAAATAAATATATATATATATATATATATATATATATATACACACACACACACACATATACATACATACATAAACATACGATTTCTTTTTTGGGCATTACTGGACAATCATCAGAGAGTTTAAAGAACCATTTCCTATTTCCTGCACAGCGGAAGTTTGAAACTACTGTACAAGTCACAGAGTTTGTTTGTCTGCTGATTTCACAAACTCTTTGCAGGCTTATCTGTCATTGATGGTTTAAAATTGAGATACAATGCCATGACAGTCACCTCCACAAGGAATAAATAAATAAAACACCACAACACTGACATATCACTGAGTTGTAATTGTAACTGATAGTCTGAAAATAAAATTAAACCTAAATTTAAATTGGGTACAAAGTCACCAAAAGAGTACATAAAACAAACAAAAAAATTACAACCAATTAAAAAAAAATAAAAAATAATCAAACATTTTTAAAATTTGGATATATAAAAAAATTTTAAAATTTAAAATTTAAAAAAATTTAATATTTGGATAAGATTGTATATGAATAGACTTTAACATTAGATAAAATGGTTTGTAATTATCTTATAACAGAAGAGTAGTTAAATACACTCATAGTCGGTGCAGACAAGGGGAGAGGAAATATATCAAAGCAAATTAATACCAATTGCCATGGAAACCAATATGATGTCTCTTAATGTTTAGCACTTTGCACCAACAATAGTACCCGTTTTACCTACATCTTCCACCTAATGTATGAAAATCATTACCTTTAACAAAGATAACAATTCTGTAAAGATGGGTTTTAGCATGAGTTGTACATTGTAAGCATACAAGACACAGACCCATTTGAGTCTACAAAACAATTTTTCCATTGATTGTCAATAGATTGGACCAAATACAATGCAACTTGCAAATGTATTTAGACCCTTGACCAATTCTCACACATTTTCATTTTCTGAAATTCAGGTTACATATTGAACTTTTTACATATCGAACAGAGAAGGAAGTGTGTGAGAAACCAAGACAAGGCCACAGTGCTTTAAATTAAGCTGCAGAGTTCCTTGACCAAAGCTGTAGGTAAAAATGTCAATACTCTGCATTAACTAGCCAGCATGTGAGGTTGGCAAGAAAAATGCTATTACTAAAAAACCAGCCATATGAAAATTAGCTAAAATGCACAAGATGAATGTGACTAAGATATTGTTCTGATGTAATCAAGATGAAGGCTTTCACTCACAGTTTAAAACCCGTATGAGTGGCACACAAAAAAAAATACACACACAAACACTCCCTATAGTAAGACATGGTGGTAGCAACAACTTGCTTTGGGTTGTTTTTCATCATTAAGACCTGAGAATATTGTGAAAGTTAAAGGAAGACTGAATTGAGTAAAATGGGACAATACAGCAGAAGAACCTTTTTTAGTCAATTGAAAAGCTGGCGTTTTGGGAGAAAGTTCTCATTTTATGGGGACAATGATCCCACGGAAAGCCACAGGATCCTTCATGGACCAACTCACTCGATGAGCAAGAAGATGCACATTTCCAACAAAATTGAGAAAAGGTGACAGTGGAAGCTCTGCCTATTGTAAACATGGACTTTGTCCATAGAACAAAAGTACTCCCTACATTGTCTTATATCTTTTGATTGTGTTGGAATTTCAATGAAATTCCAACATTTCAAGATCAGAGGTAACAGAACAGCTTTAAGATTAGGGCCATACTTACAGAACAGACATTTTTCCAAAAGCTTTTAAAATTACATTACAGATACATACAAATGCATGTATATATATATATATATATATATATATATATATGTCTTAAATATAGACATTACTGATCAGACAAAATATACAAATATGCAGAAAATATACAAGAGTAAAAAAGGGGGATAATCTTAGATACGTAGATAAACAATAAAAAAGTTAATATGCAGGCAAAACAAAAACAGACAGTTTTAAAAGATAAGAGACTCCAGTGGTTAAACGGGTAAAGCACTGTCATATCTGAAGTCATGTAGGACAGTAGTTACTAACACAATATATTTCTCTCAAACTGCAGCTTGGTTGATTTTTCATTTTCGTGTCTTTATTCTAAAGGATTTATAATTACTAAGCAAAAAAGCAGCATGACACAGTTTACTACATCACAAAGTTTAACAAAAGCTACAAACCGTGCAGGCATCAAAACAGGAAAGTATATGGTTTGACGGCTATTTTATTTATTGTCCCTGACTAGAGTTTTGGATAGATAATATACCTATAAGGAACACATTTTATACCCTCTTGAATGGTTTTAAAATACAGAGCCAAACTGATAGAAAGTTATATATTTTTCAAAACAAACAACAAAAGTAAAACAGATGCATCCAAAGACTATATGCAGTAGGTCCACCTGCACACCTACATTAAGAAATGTTTTGCTAATTAGATTGGTTGAGGTTCATTTGAGCATGTGACTTCCTTTCCTTTTCAGAATACAACATCGCTGTACACATTGTGTCAAGGGTTACTCCAAGAACCATGACCACTTCATTAATTTGAAGTGAACCTGGTGCCTGGAGTCTGTATCTGAAACGTTTCACTTTGAAACATTGCACATAAGGAAATTAACCCCTCTGCTGAAGGTGCAACCCCACGTCTGGCAGCATCATAAGGGCCTCGGTAGCCAGCCCAGAGCTAGAGTTTCTAATGGTTACTGTTAATTTGTCAATTATGTGCAAAATGACACCAGCACAGACAGCATGCAAGCACCAGAGAGCCAATGGTGGCATGCCGCACCCATCTATCCCCGGCTGTCCCTGTTCTACCGTCAACCTGTCCTCCCTGACCTCCCTCCTGCGAGGGGCAGTGATGTCACTGGGGGAGAGTGTAAAGCTGACCTCGTCATTAGAGAGTAAGGTAAGTTTTAGCGGTTTCATTTATGTATTCTGTTAATCTGGAGAGTTGGGGGGAGGAGGGCACGGACTACTTTAACCAAAAACTGTTGTTTTATGAAAACAGTTTATTTTTGGTTGCACTAACCTTTTAATTTATAATGCTCTAGCAGGGCTCCTGCAGGTACTGACTGAAAACACCTGAACTATTTCAGTACAGAAGATAATTGTCTTTGTGCTTTTTGACTCCCAATTCTTATTACTGTTTAGCCTTAAAAAGCAAATGCACGATTTGGAAACTGACACATGTGGTATGTCCTCTATATCGTATTTTTATGCATCGTCTTTTAACATCTCTGTAAAAGAATCCTACAGCTATTACCTGTTAAATTTTTTGTTTTTTTTACCCTGCTGAACTACTAAACTGCTAACCAAGAATTGCAGTTTTTGTTTTAACATAATTTGTGTTAATTATGTAAAACATATTTATGTTAATAATAATGATCAGTAATTTGTTTATTTTATTAAAAAAAATTAGCCTTACCATACAGACACACATACTCCGGCACAATTTTACTAACATAATCAGTGCCATTGCCATTCTGCCACTATCAGCACATTTCATGTTGCAACGATGTTACCTGACACTTCTACGGTACTAAAAGTTCAGGCCAACATCCACCCAGAACATAATTAGGAAAAAGACACCCACTAACGGTTAGAAACTCTTCTCATGGACTACGCAATTTTAACTACATTGACATCAAGAGGCCTGCTTCCCTCTATGTAAGTTACTCTTCCCTATCCTCTCTTTCCAAGCCTAATTTGCAGGGAGGAGGAGTAGAAGGCAGTTTTGGGTTACTGAATGTAACATATATAATGGACAGTAGACCACCAAAACCTAAAGGTGTTTTATGGATTTGGGCCTGTATTTCGAGACACAATTCAAGACCCAAAAATAATGTCTAAGCTAGGCCTGCGGACTCCTATACCTGCAGTTTGGGCCTAGACTTGGCAGCAAAAGTCAAGAAATAGTCCCATTTCCTATAAAATCAAATAATGTTTTGCGTACTGCATACATATCATACGTAGTTCTATTATACAATTAAAAAGATGGTGGGAGTTTAAGCGTAAACAAAAAACATCATCATGTAGTTTACTTTTTTACTCATAATTGGTACATATGTGTGTGATGGTACATCTTTCTCCAGCCGGTCACCTTGTGGTAATGCCATCTGCTAGTTCTCCATAAATTTGTGTGTATATTAAAAATTGTATATATTAGATTATACACACACACACATATTTAGGGAGAAATAGCAATATCTCAATTCATCTCAGCACTTGCCAAATGCCAGAATTTTTTCATGGCGCCTGGATATTTGTTAGCCCTGGCCCACCCGAGGCAGACGGCTGCTAGCCATAGAGGCAGCCGTAAGGGAGCAGTCATCTTCCTGCTCATCTTGCTCTGCTCCCTCGCGTGCCCTGCGGTGATGCTGGGAGCCTGGATATGATGTCACTCCAGCCCTAGCATCACTAAACAGCAGTCACACTGGACCCCAGGGAAAGGATCCACTCCAGCTCTCCCAAAAGGTATGGAAGCTGGATGGATATAAATAGAATAAAAAACATAATTTGTGAGTGTGTGAGAGAATGTGTGTCAATACCACCCTCCGATTACATGGGAAAGGTATTTTTACTCACCTTATTTCCCACACCGTGCCAATTTCGTCTCGGCTGGCCCTGTCTCAATGGCTGAGATAACCAATCAATTGGGTACTGGCTCCACAGCCTTCCTACTTGGGATGGCAAATGGCCCAAATAAATAAATAAATAAGGATGTAGAGTATCTGCTAAGACGGACCAGAAGTCCTTTTTCAAGCCTTGATGACTGCAGTTTGTGGATAAATTATTCTGTTTTGTTGCTTCCTCACGTAGTTCAGTTTTAAGTTCCATATTTGTTTACATTATACTCGTGCTGCAAATAAGTTGTATTGATCACAGATAAATCGCTTATTAGAAAGAATGTATATAATTTTGGTCTTATACTAGATTTTACTAACCTAATGTTCAGCGAATCAATGAAGTTGACTGTCACTTTAAAAAGTTAATATTGACAATATAGACAAGTGTTCTGTACAGCTACCTGTAGGTGTTACAACCTCTTCCAGGCTTTTGTGTCAACCATCTGATCCTATTTCCCCCCTTATTTACACTATGACATTATGCTTATTTAAATGGGTTATTTTAATAGGTTCAGGGCAGTCTCAAGTTTTCTGAATGTCTGGATGCACGTTTACTACAGTCCATTACAGTTTAACTGTATTCTTTCTTACCTTTGTTTAAATCCTTAAGGACCAATGATGATCTATGCGGTCATAACAATCTCGCCTTTAAGGATCACAAATAAATTTAACTACCCACTTATTTACTGACAGCAGTGCTATATGCAGCTATCCACAGTAATTAAGCAGTAAATTCCATAATAGGCTTTAGAGACCATGTTGTGATGGCAGCAAAGTATGTTATATCAGTACATGGTTAATATACCCTTAGCGCGCAATATACACGTCCTAAACTTTTTTTTACGCAACCAGAATGCTCTGATCAAAACAGGCTTAACTTTATAAATCTACTATATATCATCTTTGAAATTGTTACTAGAACATGTGTACGTACTTTTCATTCTTGGGTCTTAAGAACACATCATTGCTTTAGAAGTCATTGTATGGACTATGATTGTAAAATATAGACTCAACAAGAACCTCCCTGTCATTGTGCTCTTATATTAGTGCACATGTGATTAGGTATATACTATGTATCCTGTTTGTGTTGTAAATAAAAGGAACACTATGGCGTTAGGAATACACAAGTGTATTCCTAAAACTATAGTGTTCTTTTTATTAAGATGAATCCCTTCAACCCCAAATTTAAATAAATTATAGAATAATGGTTATTGCTTACCTATGGTTTTCTGACAAAGAGCTAGAGAACCTGCAGCCACTTGATCTGCCTCTCGAGATGAAAATTATCTTTGTCTAATCCAGAGTTCTCCAAATCCTGGCCCTCCACATGTTGCTTAACTCCAACGATTCTCTGGATATTGAATTCAAAGAATCATGTGAGTTGTAGTTCAGCAACATGTGGAGGGCCAGAGTTTGGAAAACTCGTTTAATCCAATGGTTCCTCAGGGGAGGATTGGTGGCAAAAAGTGCATTGTGCTCCTCCAATGAAAAGGAGGTTAGCTGTGAGAACAGAGTTTTATTTTGTTTCTAACAATGGAAGCGCCTCACTAGAGGTGTATTTAACCCTGCAACTTAAGCATTGCCATATCTATTAAACAACAACATTAAAACTAAAGGACCACTGCACCAAGATCATTTCATTGAGATAAAGTAGTCTGGATGCCTTTATTGGTCCTGAAAGCTACTCAATAAAAATGCATTGCTAAAAAGAATTGGTAAGGAGTAGAACACATCCTTGACAGGTTATACAATACTTTGTTCTAAAGCAGTTGTTCTTAACCTTTTTTTTTTTTTAAAATGAAGGTCCCACATTATGTTCATAGCATTAGCTCAGGGACCTGTGCATCTGTACATAATATACACACACACACACACACACACACACATACACTCTCTAAACAAAAACATCTTCATTAGACGCTTCAACTGGTCACCATTGCAGCCAGGGAAGCAGCGTCACGACAGTAAACTCAGTTTACAGTGAATATGGGACCTGGGGGTACAGAGTTTGGGTCCAGACCCTGGGGGTGAAAAACTAGTAATCTAAATTATTACTGTGTAAATATTTTTGGAACTCATTAAACAGTGCTGCTAAATGTTCCTTCATGTAACTGCATCTACTAATCATCGGATGTCCACTTGTAACCCTCCACCGCAACACAAAAAAGATACAACTAAATAACGAAGATATGATTATCACAGGGAATATTAAAAGTAGCATGTTATATCGGTCTAGTGGGGGCCATGAATCCATTACCAAACTACAGTGAAACCACAGCAACAAAAACAAACAGTACTGAAGGGGAATCCCATCATGAAAATTAATCTCCAGAACAGTTGGCACAAAGCTGTGATTCTCCACCTTAATGGCACTTTGCCCAGAATAAAGCAACAGGACGTAACAAAATGTGCAACAACATTCAACTGTGACAGATGCTTGCAAAATATAGACTATAGAGAGACTATAAAGAAGCAGACTGGATGTAATTCTTGAAGGCCACGAGTGACCTAAATCTAGCTCTTTATAGAGATACAACAGAGAGCTACCACTCCACATGTGACAATATTCAGACATATTGTTTCCTTGCTTTATAAAGTCCAATTATAAGTGCTCTTATTTGTGAAGTGGCCACAGCTGCTATTTCGCATATAACAAACACAAGCTTTCTACACTCAAATGCACATTTGTTTTTAATTTTTTCTCCTCTTTCTTTAACCCCTTAAGGACACATGACATGTGTGACATGTCATGATTCCCTTTTATTCCAGAAGTTTGGTCCTTAAGGGGTTAAACTGGTTGGAGAGAAACCCCAATTATGTGACAGGCTTTCTAGAAGAAACAGACTGTCCAAGAAGTCAAAACCAATGCTTATGTAATGGCAACCCTGCAATAGATTTCATTGATATCTTAGCTGAATATATTCAATTGACAGTGGCATTTATTCATGAAACAATTCTAGTGAATTGAAGCCCAAAGTACACGAATTAGGCGACAAGTCCTGATTTGGACTATTCATCCAGCTCGGTTATATTCAAATCTTGAACTATTTTTGCCTACAATTAGCAATTTGGTTTTCAATGCACCACAAATCAAGTGTTTATTAACCTAATTCCGAATTAAAGAGAAGAAAAATTCAACATGACTACAGTCAAACCTTGGCTATCTCTGTCTAAATTTTGTTTTGCCATTTTGATTTCCTAAAAATTGTAGCTTAGTAAATAAACCCCTCAGTGTATACTGATTAAACCCAGGTGTGTGATGAATCCACAATTATACAAGATGAAAAGGGTTACTCCAAGCACAATGACCACTTCAGTGATTTGAAGTGGTTTCCACGCCTGGAGTCTGTATGTGCAGCGTTTTACCCGTCTTCTGCCAGAGGTGGCGTCATTGGGGTGTAATCAGCCAATGTCAATTCTGTGCATCTTTGCACAGACCGGCATTCACTGGCTGAGAGCGGTCGGCTGACATTCTCAAAGTAATGGCGATGGCAGCAGCTTTCGACTTCTGCAGCACTGCAGAAGCAGGAAACGTGTCACTGAACCAACAGGAAGCATTGGAGTCCAGCAGGGACCCCAGATATGAGGGCAAACCATTGCTATAATGGTTTGCTCTATTATTGGTGAACTGGGCCAGGATACACCTGGCACCATAACTATTACAGCAGGTTGTTGTGGTTATTTAAACAAAAATCATCAATATGGAAAAGTTTAAATGCTCCGGCTAATTAGAAGATTCTTCTCACCCTCTCAGGCAATTATGGACTAAACTTTGCAAAAGGATTTTCAACTCACCACATTTTATTGTATAAATCTAGTTACATGCATGATAACATTCCAAAATGTTGAACTTTTGGGACCTGGGCTATGCTTTCAGGGCAGTTCATTCAGTCTGTGTCAAGAGTCATCTTTTGTTGTGTTCGATCTAAAATCATCAAGTTTCCACAAATGTTTATTTATAGAGTAAACAAGGGGATATCAGATGAACTGCTACTAAAGCCTGAGTGACACATCATGACGTGGACTGCTGTAAATCATGGGTTAGGCAACAGTTACATAGCCCCTATAGGTCATGGGAAACGGGCCAGGGGCAACGTTCTAAGAATGGGGCAATCAGAAACATTTGATTGGTTTCTATGGTGATTGCTCCACATAAACAATCATTGAAGTGAAGTTAGAATTCTAAGCAGCTTGTTCATATTATCAATAAATAGTTGGTTTTCTAACGCAGCATGTCTATATGAAACATTGACTCACAAGCAAGTGACGTCCTCTGCAATGTTACTGCTCCGTGAGCTATAACAGCCCTACTAAGAAACAGATCCTATCCATCTGGTTTACTGATAATTCCTGTAACCACACACACGTGTGCACGCAAACACCAGTGCCTCTCCACACTCACTCAGGTGCCTGCTGTGAGATCAATCCCCCTGTTTACCTCGTGGCTGTTTGGAATGATTTCAGTCTCGTTGACTAAAGAAGACTTGATGTCTGCCAGGTCTCCCTCCTCCTCCGGGTGGCTAATCTCGGCGTAGATTTTCTCCTTTTGAGGATCCCCTTCATCCTTGAATGGGATCATCTCGTCTGTGGCACATAATTCAGGATCTCCTCCACCCCCATTACCTCCTCCTGCTCCAGAGAGCTGAGGCATAGCTCCGCTATAGATTACACCTCTATTGTGCAAAGGGGGCTAAACAAATTGTGTAAAAAAAAAAACGCCCCCCCTCCCCCCAGACAATCTATAAAATTGAAGCGTAACCCAGTAACGATCCAAATTAAAGCTTAAATGTCCTGTAAATGCAAGGCTATATCCAAGCTGGAGTAGTTGTCTCTCAAACGTGTGGATACAGTTCCCCAAAATGTGATTATTCCCTTCAGAATGGCCAGGACAGTCCCCTCCTGAGGCTGGCTACCGATCAGTCTGCAGCTCAGATCCTAAAAGGTGCAATCACCGAACTGTGTGTCTCTCCTGGAGCCAAAGTATTTTCTTGAGTAATCATCCAAAAAAAAACTTTCATAAAGTGGGGAAAAAGAGACCTGCACGTGAAGCACAGCACAGAAAAGTAGAGGCAAACAAAAAAAAAGTTTTGTTGTGATTGTGACTTAACAGAAAGTCATTTTGTCCCAGCCTGTGACTCAGAGGTGAGTAACCACCGTGATGTCTGATCTGGGAAAGAAAAGAAAAGGAATTCGCCACATTCGATGCGATGTGTCAATGTGTTCTTTCACCAGTCCTGTTACAAAGGGTCCTGGAATTCCACGCGTGATCTTCCAGTGGGCAATGCAAAGTCTGCTCCTTACACGGGGCAGATTGGGGGCAAGGGGTATGGAAATGCTCCTCCTCTGGGGCTCAGGTGTAACACCAGTCTATCCAGTTACACAGACCACCATAAATGGGGAATTAGTCCATTCACCTTGATCCTATAGTCCTCTCTCTCCAGGGATCCTGTGACTGACTCCTGTATTAGCTGTGGACATGCAGGCTGTTATCCCAGGGAAATGTGAAGGGGCAAGCAGAGTGTGTTTGTGTAATGTAACTTTAACATCCCCCTCCTCTGCGTGCCTCCCTCCTCCCCCCTCTCTTTCAGTCTGCTGGAGGGGTGGAGGCGGTGGAAAGAGATGAAAGACTTGCCGCCGCTGTGATTGACAGCTTGCTGATAGAGGAGGGAAACAGACACACACATACATATACACACACACTCACACACACACCAGCTCTGCAAATGAAGGGGCAGGAGGGGACACGATGAGAGGGGAAGGGAGGAAAGGAAAATCAACTGAAAGGGGAGGCAAGCACATCGAAATGAAATAATCCTAATAACAGCAATTAACAAAAACACAGAAGACAGATCTAATAAGTAGGGCAGGTGTACACATCGTGCAGGCAGGGAGCTTTCTGGGGGCATGGGGAAGGGGGGCTGGCAAACTTCAAGCAAGGGAGTAGGAAATTTAAACAAGCAGGGAGTGACACTGCGTTCTGGATCAGTCACTATCCATAGAATAATAGTAAATAGTAATAACGTTATAGCCACACGATTAAAACATACAAAGTGTATACATTTCGGGGAATCGACATTTTCTATAGATTGTAGAACAGTGCATTAAATAACAGAAGTATGTACAATACATTATATTTAATAATGGTACTGGCAATAGCCTAAAAATATGCACATATATAACAGAAAATAATGACATTTACAGTAAACTTTCATCTATGTTCTCAGCAGTAATACACATGTATAAATACATTCTTCAAACAAGTGTATGGAGTGTGTGTGTGTATATATATATAGAATTGAAAATAAACATACACCCATGAATAAGCTCCCTATGCACTGTGTGCCATTTGTCATATGATAATAATAGCCCACTAACCATAGGCATCATTCACAGAAGTGTTTTTTTTTTAATGTGGGTGAGTGTTAGCTGAGATCAAACAGTAACAGCCAACAGATCCCAATGACGAGGGATATAGCCCTTCCTTAGGACCGGGGATTTATTATTAAAAGCGAGGACACAGAGACGCATGTTGCTAATCTACAGTATCAGCTCCCATTATGAGAAGGGCATCTGGGATGATGAGGTGAGCCCATTCATTCTTAGCACCCTCTTTACAGGGACCAACTGCGCCACTTTACCAACACACAGCAAACTGCCCAAACACATGGGACATCTCTCACACCAACTTCGTTTTATATAGACTACATTATGTAGAGTCTATGTTACATAGAATACACTCTTTCTTAATTTAGAAATAAATAAACACGAACATTGCACTATTTCTAACATTCTTAAATTGGAGGCTTTATGTAAGACACTTGGGTGTACATAGAAATATTTTGGCTAATTTGTCACAGCTGTATTTAAACTTGGCATTTCTAATTCATTTCTGAACAGGGTGACTTGCTGTCTGTTATGAAGTAGAATCAGTACTATACATGGAAATAATATACTGTGCAGGCAGGGCAAGCCTTTATTGTTTCATGATGTGATCTGTCCCATTCACAAAAAAAAAAAAGTATTTTATTTTCTCTTTTTGAATTTTGTGTGATGTCTGGAAGAGGGGGCAGCCAGGGACTTGTAAATGAGCGAGACACAATACTAGAGAATCACACCTATTGCCAATGCAAATCCCAGTTTCTTCCTCATGTTAATTGCTGGGATTTACATAATAATTTTAGAGTACCTTTTCCCTGCCCCAGACTTCATTGCAAGCTGTGAGATAGGGCAATAAATGCATAGGATAATTAGCGAGGATAGTGCACTGATTGTTTTGTCAATCTTGCCTGGATACAAGGTGACAGTTGGAACAAGCTACTAAAACAACAGGACAACATTGCAATTCTGACCACTTCTACAGAAGATGTACAGCCAGCGTGTGTGTATAATATTTGTATATAGAATTTTTAGACACAAGGCTAACATATAAACCCCCCGATTTCAACACAATTTTGTATCACATTTATTACCAATCCCATTAACATGTATCAAGTCGGTTTCGATCATCTCAACCAGGAACGTAATTTAAAACAAAATTGATAAGCAAATTATTATTTTTTTCCATTTCTCTTTTGTCTTATTGCCACTATTGTGTGGTATTATTAATATTATGTATTATTATTATTATTATTATTATTTTACGGCGCCACCATATACAGCGGCGCAGTGCAAAGGAGTAATTCATGTTTTATAACAAGGACATTAGACGTAAGTATTGATTAAATAACATTTAAATATGCATTTTTTTTATTACCTAATATACTTTATATGCACTACAGGTCACAGAGAAAAAAAAGTAGATTAGCTTTTATCTGTGTTTTTTTTTTTTTTTTAATATACAGTACTTATTATATTTATTTATTTATTGTAATATAGAGCGGTGTATCAAAGTACATGAATATTTAAGAGTTAAATCATTAAAGAAAATAAATAGGTTTAAAGAGTTAATTATTTGATGTTATACAGGGGAAGTGAATCTATTGCAGTTGTGATTAGTGTCTGAGCAATGCATTCTCTAAGATTTGCAAATTCTGTGTTTAATTACATAAGGAGGGCTTATTTTGCTGTCCCCTGTCTCTAACCCCTTTTATGTGGCTGGAGATTATCCCAGTCCTGTTTGGGTGTTATAACACAAAAAGAAGGGGGGACAATGATTTATAACAGAGCAGGATAAACTCAGGAAATCTCAAAATGAAGCCAGCTTTACATGTAGACAACACAAACCTGCATGTTCCTTCAATGCAATATTTGGGGGTGGGGGGGGGGGGTGGAATAGATTAGGGTGATAAGAAGAATAGGAAAGGATGCCGATTATTATGAGAGCAGGAAAGGAAAAGGCTGGAGGAAAACAGACATCAAAATACTTTTTTTTTTTTTTTCTTTAAAACAGTTTCCTTTTAAATAACATCTGCACTTGAGCCCGAGATGCAAGAATTGAGTCTGTGGGTGACACTTGCTAACTGAAATTCACAAGGTTAGTCTGAATTTACACACAGAAAGCTATAATCAAATTGTGTGTGATATATAGTAAGAAATCATTTTCATTTTTTTTGAATGTGATGTATTAATAATTGAAGAAAATAAAGTAATGCAAAAAATAAATAAAAATAATAATAATATTTAAAATGATGTGTTTGTTTACACCAGAAACATATATGATCATTAATATGTAACCACGCTGATTGGGTTTGGGAATCACAGAAGATTGGACACTGATTCTTGTCTGGCTAAGCATTATTTTATGGACATGTAGTTAACCATCATTTAGGGTGGCTTGGTTAGAGCGCTAGAAATTCCAGTCTCTTTACTTTGTATACTGTCACAGATTAGAAAATGCACATTAGAATTTAATACAGTGGGACTTCATTAATTGAAGCAATTGATTAAATTATTATGATACCATTTTATAGAAAAAAGGAAAGTGCTTTAATATTAACTATCTTATTCTAGATTTTATGATGAATTATTGTGGGTAGAATGTATAGATTTTATCAGAGTTTATGATGAATTATTATGAATTCTTGTGGGTAGAATGTAGGGCTAAAATAGCCAAGTTAAAACATGTGAAAAAAAAAAAAAAACTATATATTTTTTTTATCTCCAATTCTATTATTTTGGCCTCAGTTTTCCACGTCATTCATCAGCGTATGGCCAGTCTCTGTTCAGTGTATATCCTCCAAATGCACATACATGTTATTCAGGATTAGGAAATCCAATTTATAGAACTATCACATTGCAAAACTGGATGCATAGTGATATAAAATAAGACACTGTTTTGGTTAATAATTCACCTCAATTACAGCTGCACATATAAATCTTGGTACATTTGCAAATGTGCCCTCTTCACCTACTGCTCCAGTATGTCAATCATGTTTTGCTAGAATGTAATGTTTGTTTTGTTTACCTACTGTACGGCGATGCAGAATACGTTAGCGCTATGTAAATAATTGTAATTGTGATATGTATATACTTCACTCACATATATGAACATAAAAATAAATAGTACGTATTTATATACCTGACAATAAATCATTACATAAAACAAAAATTAGATTTCTTTGTGTTTTTTATTTGAGTGTGGAGTTTAAAAGCGATTCTTCTTGTTAATTGCAACCAAATTCGAAAAGAACAGAAAAAAATGCATCGTCCACGTATTACACCAGCTGGTAAGTCCTGGGAATTTTAGTTTTATTTAAAAACTTTTTTGACTATATTATTATTATGTTTCCTTAAAATTCCTTAAAATGTAGGCCTATTCAGGAAATAATGAGTTGAGCTAATTTTGCAAATTGCACAGTGCCACGTGACTTGTCATCTTAGAGAAAAACATTGGCTGTTTACTTCCTTTTTTGGGGGGTTTATTTTTTTTTTTTTAAATTGTGGCAAGTTTTTTTTAAAGGGTGTTTATGTCAGTGGACAGAATATAACAGTATGACAATGGTTGACATTTTAGTAGGGATAGAATTGGAACGTTATTTTTCTTGGAGTAAATGGGTTAGACAGCCACTCTAAAGCCATATATATATATATATATAGATATAGATATAGATGTTGTTAATTTAAGTGTGGTAGTGGTTATGGTTCCAGGTATGTGATTGTTTTGGGTAAAACGATTTGGACAAATTAAAAGGGCGTGAAAATGGAGCAATCAGGTCCTGTGAAATTTATACATAATATAAATATTCTGTATATATTCTGCAGTACACGAATAGGTGCATTTTGCCACCATCCACAGATCTATATTGATATATTCTATATTTATTCAATATAGAATATATAAAAAACAATTCTTATTGATCCTTCTTTTAACCCTCTATTGGCCACTTGTCACTTGATCTATGCATAAAATGAACATTTAATGATGATCCCCTTACCATCAATCATCTTTTTTCCCATCAATCAGAGAAGTGCTATAGGGTCTAGGGTCCTTTGTAATTTAAAAAAAAACCAAAAAAACCTCTCAACTACCAAACATAAGATGTAGGTGAGAGAGCCTCTTAGCTCTCAGGGTTAATACTGAGGTATTGAGGACCTATATGTATTTTAGTATTTTTGCTCTTTAGTGGAGCTTGCCTTTATTAGTCTTTATTAGTAACCAGCAAGCCTAATTGTCCCAATATGAGAGGTTTCATTACCCCTCCCCACACACATTTTTACTCCTCCCATTCTACTTTCAATTCCAATATATAATGTAAAAAGAGACTGTCGCTCATGTCTTGTAAGATTACATTTTTATAGCGCCTGTCTTTGTACATTTATTCTTGTCCTTGTCTACACAATTGTGTGCATTAAGTTTATTGTTGACTGTCTACCCATACATAATTGATACATAGAAAAATAGTAAACAAAATAGACAAGACAATAAAAAAGTATTGTAAAATGTATAGATGTGATTCATCCACAGATCTTAAACAAAATCCAACTGACCCTTGAAAATGCCTATCTATTAATTCCCCAAGCAGTCGTCATCACCTGCTGCGGAATACAATAGTATAGTGTGGTGTAACTTGTCCTTTTCAAGGGGATACTTTACACTGAAGATGACTTCTCTTTTTAATGCATTTGGAGATAATGCATTAAAACATGCAAGATAAAAAAATTAGGAAAACTAACTTCAAATCTTCAGACCTCTCAGTCAGTCCTAGTTCTCATATTGTTTATGTTTGTTACGCTGTAATTATCTGAAAAACATGGCTGTGCTGCAAAGGTTAAGTGGAATATTTACAGCTACTATAGTAATTAGTACTGCACTGAGCTGTACTTGTTTCATTAAAAGCAGTCATCAGGTCAGTGTGAGCATATGCATACTTCTGTGCAAGGAGACATGAAATCTGCATTGGTAGGGCAGGTCTGGGTTGGGAACATAGCACACTGTAGATGGAAACTCTACAAGGCTAAAAACAGGGCCACAAATGTATGTGCTCTCACATGGACAGAAATGGCCAGTATTTGCATTGTACAGTGTGAAGTGCATATAATGATGTGCTTTGCCATGTCTAATAAAACTTGGTAGCATAAGTATTCATCCACCTAAGTCAATAACTTGGTGGAACCACATTTGAATGTAATTACAGTTGTGAATCTTGTGTGCTAAGTGTCTGCCAGCTTTGGAGATCTAAATCCTGCATTTTTTGACCATTCTCCTTAGCATTTTCAGCATGCAAGTCTTTCCATAGATTCTCAATCATATTAAGATCATAACTGAGATCAGATGTTCAACCAACTCCAGTGTTGCTGGCATTTAGGGTCTTTATCCCACTGGAGGCTGAACTTTGTAGACTGAAACATTTGGCTCCATCCATCTTGCCATCTGTTCTGGTCAATTTCTACGGCGTCCATAATATGATGACATAAACACTATGGTGACTATGGTCACCAAAATGAGCAATGCATCGCATTACAATGGCTATGCTCCACATGCAGCATTTTGCTCTAAGGCTAAATAGTTGAGTTTTGGTCTCATCAGACCAGAGAACCCTTTTCCATGTTTGTCATGTCTCCGTTGTGCATTATAGTTAACTTGAAACTTTGTGGAGCATCCTGGTTATAGCTGATGGATGGTTTCTCACATCTTAGTGTAGATCACTCCAGGTCCTACATTGGCTTCTTGGCTTCTTTTTCGGCTAATGCCCTCCCAACCCGGTCACTTAGTATTGGTGCACAGCTATCTCTAGGTAAAGTTATGGTTCCATCATATTTCCATTTTTTAATAGTACTCTGGAGTATGTTCACAATTTGGGATATTTTTTACTTGATTAGTGATCCTCCAAAACTTTATTGTGGTCCTGGTCTTCATGATACTGGTTCTTTAATGAACACTGGATCTTCCAGAAACAGATGTATTAATTTTATGACCATTTAACACTTCCATGGCACTTGTGTGGACTTCATTCATTTACCTATGTGGATTCTGAGTGTCTTTGAATGGTTGAACCTATTTAGTCGTTTCACAGCAATGTAGGTGAAAATTTAAGTATACCATAAACAATATTGCATTCAATTCTGCTTGTTTAATACATTGTAAAATAAAATCTCATAAAGGGTTAGTTTCTCATTAATGGACTGCAAAGCTTAGTAACTTTAAATTTGTGATAAATATAAAAATACATATGTGCATAAACTTAATGTTTATTAGATGTTCCTAGAAAGCTGTGAAACATTAATTCTGTAAGGTTACTGTAGGTTTGAATTGCAGGTTGTTTCAGTACATTATGTCATTAAGTATTTGCGAGTACGTCTGGACTTGGAGGGGAGTAACCAGACCAACATTTAAACAGAATGCCTGTGGCCATTGCAAAACAGATTTGCTTTGTGTACACTAGTGCAATAGGCATGCAGAGACTGAGTCATCAACAGGTACTATTCCTGAAAGGTTTATTACCTGTCAGTGACTCAAGCACCGAGCAACCCTATCACTTCAAAGACCACACTGCCATAGTAACAAAAACTCTCATGTGACACAGTGTCTAAGCATGCACATGCATTCACACAGTACAGCATATCAACAACTTGAATCTCACAGAGTTAATACCTTGTGTGTCAATGTTATTACTCCTGTGAGTCAAGATAAACACCCTGTGAAAGTGTACAATAATAATACAGGATTAAAGCTTGAATATGGGCAACTAACTAGTGTTTAAACCCTGACAAGGTAAAGACACTATACTTGGGACACTTAATTTACCTGTAGAACATTTTCCTTCCCCCCACAAAAAGTAAAAATACAATAAATGTGACATGGTAAAAAAAATAAGATTTCTGTGTAGTGTTTGAGTAGTTGTTATGTATCTCTGTCATGTTATGTATTATCCACCAACCCAACTTCACTATTTTTTTTTTATGTCTGTTTCATTTACCTGATTACTAATGGAGTTGAGCAACAGAGAAACTAAAACAAAACAAACAAAAACAAAGATTAAGACCTGTGTGGAAATAAAAGTTCAGGAATGAGTCAGAAAACTGGAGCACATAGGATAAATTGCTCAATTTCTTCTTTTTTTGCGTGTGAGAATGGCATCAACAAATGAGGGAAGATCTAAAAGAATTTTGTTAAGCATATTAGCATCATAATTAGTTTAAAGTGTACCTGTCTTGCTACTCACAAGTTTGTCTACTTTAAAAGTACATTAAATTGCACTTGGACATTTTGCTGGCAGAATTTCTTGCAGATTTATAGACTGGGATAAATTTTCTTTTTAAATTGGTCCGTGTAGCACTTGGTAATCAATTGGTTGGCTGTGCTGACAAAGTAACTGTTAGGGAGAGGGGGCTCCTACAGGTAGCAATTCTAGTTCTGGATAGGAGCTTAGGAACAGAGCAACAGGATGTTGCCACTCTGTACAGATGGCACCATGGTGGCATTGCAGGCAGCTTGGTGGCATCATGGAGGAGAATTCCTCTGCTTGAGTAAGTATCCCATAAAGCAGGGATACTCTATTTACAAATTATGTTTTCAAGACAATGGTGGGGGATGGGATTCAGTTTAAGTGAACCAGTCATGACAGGTTTAATTTAAGACGGGAATGTTACATTAAAGTTTTTTTAAGATCATTTCTTACTAAACTCTTTGCTAGGAGTTTCTTGTGTGCTGGTGTGTGAAAAAATGACACAAACTATGTACAAGCATGTCATAAATATGCTCAATAAAGTCCCTTATTCATTATTACAACTTTTAATTTATCTCCAAATTCTGGAAGGGATTCCTTGCGGAAATTGGTATTCAAGTATTCTTTATTCTTTGTCCACTTATCACCAACAGACCAATGTGGCTTCCAAGAGGGCTAATCAACACCCAGCACTTGACCAACACTTGACTGCAGGACCACACCATCCTGCTTAAAAAAGATTGGCTAATTGATATCATGGGGCAAATCTTAAATATACAAGTATGTGACAAAGTCTGGTTATACACATGCAGTATACAGCTTAAGATACCTTCTCTAAAGTTTGACGTAGATAAATCGGCTCCTTCAGGGTACTGAATAGCGTCAACACAGTCTCCAATGCCCAAAATTGATCTAATGTTTTCCACACCTCGTCACTAAAACCCCTAATGTGCAATCGGTTCACTATGAACCTTTGATAAACTAGAGGAGTACGAGATACAATCTATTTTTGGACAGATATAGATAGGAGTAAGCGCTCACTACAAACAAGGTAGGTGGGTGGGCAGCAGTAAATCTGTGAGAATTTCCACAAAACAGATAACAACAAGCAAGGTGATAGACCATGCCCCAAAAGCAATATGATATATCAGAAATATATAACATAAAAAAATATAATTACATCAGTTGATTCAATCTACATACGCTGAGGTAGGATGGTTTCTGTAACCTTGAAGGAAACAGAAATGGACAAACAATAGTGCGATATGTAACAGTTATTTAAACTATTTGAGGTAGAAATATAGTGTGCAAACTCACAATAGATAGAGCTGCTAAGAGCTCTGCTGTAATGCGCCTGGACGGTACAATCCACGTCTATGGATATTTGTAGCTTTGTTTGATAGTTCTTTCGTCCAGTATATATGAGAAAACACAATAGAAAGGTCTTATGGTATAGTATGTATATACACAAAGTAAAGGATAAAAAGCGGTATCCTACTTACAATATGCAGAGCAATGACCTGCTCTGGTATGAAGAGCGTTGGTGGTATTATCCCCACCTAGGATATGCAGGATACACCAGGAGATGATGACAGGAATATGATCATAAAAAATAAAAAAAATGTAATAAAATGGAAATATACCTTTAAAAATATAAATACTTTATTTTAAATAATATATATATATATATATATATATAGTATATAGGGAGTAAATTCTTCCAGTACCAACACTTTGATTTTCCATGTAATACCTGATCTACTGGAAAGGCTATAGACCAGAGAAAAGATCATGGCTGCCAGCCTCTGATGTCCATGTGCCTTCATTGATACAGTCCTTCCATATCAGATTTCCATTCTGTCTTGGTGAGCTATGTCCAGAGGGCAGTCCTAGTAGAGGTATGTAATTGTAAAATAAGACATTTTATTGGAGACTGAAACGAGGCTAGAAAGTTGTATTCATTAGACTTATGCACCTTGAAAAAAATTCAGTCCAGTCGAATCAATTTGTCTGAAATTTGTTTCTTTGGGTGGTCTAAAATTCCTCCATGTGGCTTTATAGTAAGCACGAATTTCAAACATGTAATCTTTTCGGGAAAAACTATTTGGACAAAATAGAAAATCACGCAAATAGGACAATCAATGTCCTGCAAAATATGTACAGAATGTAGAGTAAAATAATCTAATAATAAACCATAAAACACCTTTATCCCTACTATTTCAAGTGAGAAGTAAAAAACAATAGCATGAAAAAGGGGAGCAGTAAAAATAAATAAATCTTTTATTATTTATATGTTATATATTTATTACATATATACTATACAAATATCGATTTTATTTTTTAAAACTGCTCGTTTTTTTCTCTTGATTATTCCAGGGCTGTCCCACCACGTTGTGCTGCCTGTGTTTAATCCCCTTCATGAATGAACCTTATTCAAAATTCCTTTTGTTCTTTTTGGCCCCTTTGCTGGGTGTGTGTTTGTTCCATCATAATTGAATGTTTTTTTTAAGTGCACCCATACATATTATTTTTTATTTATTTAAAGGACAGATAGGGCTTTATTCTGAAACCCTATATGAATGCATGGAGCCAGACTCAAAATGTTGTATTCAGGGCTAATGGTAACTCCCCATTGCAAACCTCCTCCTCCTACGTGTCTTTTGGTTTAAAAGTTAATCACAGTAAAATTACAGGAGCATTTTGTTATTAACTTAGCCGTGTTACGAGGAACAGAGAGGAAATTATTTGTCATCGCTCTCCCTTATAAATCTGATAATTTGCCCGGAAGGCATGCTGTTCATTTTGAGTTTCACAGGCAGATTTCTACAATGATAACAAAGTTTTAATTTGCCGATGCCCAACAGTTTATTGTTTAATGCCAGTGTAGATGCCTGTAGGCACTGCCAAAATACTGCTGCTTTTGAATTGCAGTAACGACTAAGGATACCCACAAACACTCGGAGAGTCCATGGCACATATCCTAGGTTTAACATAAATCATCAGGGCTTAATTTCCACTCATCAATGGCTAGCTGTATAGTTGAAATGTTGAGTCCAGCATAGCACAACATTACATATGAATAAAAAAATAAAAAAAAACAACATTTTTTTTTGTATAATAATGTTTACAGAACTAGTGCTACTCCTGATTGTTAAAATGGCTCACATGTCTAAGATTTTAATTATTTTTTGGAACTTATAGGGAAAATATTACAAAGAGTGAATTACTGTTTTAAAGGTAAAACCTTGCAAAATTGTGTGTGCTTAGACTAGAACGTAAGCAGCAGTCACATGATCTAAAGTCATTACTTAGAAATATATATTTGTAGAAAGCAGACACCAATAGTATTTTTGTCACATTTGCCATGTTGTCACCTGCTGCCAAATGTAGTGGTTATATTGAATTAATTTGTGTTTTTTTACAGTGTGTGTTTAGGGTAGTGTGTATTGTAGTGTGTCCCACTCTTGTAAAGACACCATATTTGTATTCTGCTACTGATCCCAAGCACCTCAATAACCCCTATGTAGACTTTTGCCAGATTTTGTTTCTTTATTTGCGTAAAAATAATTTACATCTGGGTCATAGTAGCATTGGTACAAATAAGAGACAGAAAGGATCTGCAGACATAAAAAGTAAGTTATATAATAGAGTAGTATACGGTCCGATGTACATTCATATCAAGAGTTGTGATGGTACTAATAGGTGTATATGCCTACTTCAAACCATGTATCGCTTACTCTGAGCTACTGGGACTCGAGAGGCGGATCCACCACAGGTTCACAGGTTCACAGGTTCCTTTGTGAGCAGAGCCATGGCCCCGGTTGAGGCCTGGTTAGGTAGCCCCCAGTCAGGAGGGAGAATGAGTTAGTGTCCAATCACAATTATGGGTGTAGTAGACACTTCATGATATGTGGTTGGTTTGTTCTGTGTAGCTCCTTGCGCCATGCCCCTGGTTTTAGTCTAAAAGTGGTGGGTGATTATGTTGTTCCCTTAGATCATAAGTGAGTATAGGGAAGGGGCGGATTATTCAGTGCAACACATACATATATATATATATACACACACACAATACATATTGTATGTATGCAGCCCCCTGGTTTCATATATATATATATAAGTGGTGAGTATGGGATTCAGGTGAGTTTCAACGTTAAACAGTGCTGTTGTAAGTAAGATGCTTCAACATCTTGTGCTGTTGTAAGTAAGATGTTTCAACATCTTAGTTGATAATTAGTCTAGACGTTGCGATAGATGGTGATTTTTAAACGCATAAGATGGTTGTTAAAGGGAAACTCCAGTGCCAGGAAAACGATCAGTTTTCCTGGCACTGGAGGGTCCCTCTCACTCCCAACCCCAATCCCCGGTTACTGAAGGGGTGAAAACCCCTTCAGTCACTTACCTGAGGCAGCGTCGATGTCCCTCGCCGCTGTCTCCTCCTCCGCGCCGCTCCTCCTCTGTATTGCGTTGGTCGGTGGGCGAGACTGATCCCGCACACCGGCCGAGGAGACCTAATGCGCATGCGCGGCAATGCCGCGCATGCGCATTACGTCTCCCCATAGGAAAGCATTGAAAAATAATTTCAATGCTTTTCTATGGGGAAATGAGCGATGCTGGAGGTCCTCACACAGCGTGAGGACGTCCAGCGACACTCTAGCACAGGTTTTCTATGCTATAAAGGAGGAAGTTCCCTCTAGTGGCTGCCTAGTAGACAGTCACTAGAGGTGGAGTTAACCCTGCAAGGTAATTATTGCAGTTTATAGAAAACTGCAGTAATTACACTTGCAGGGTTAGGAGTAGCGGGAGTTGGCACCCAGACCACTCCAAAGGGCAGAAGTGGTCTGGGTGCCTGGAGTGTCCCTTTAAACCAAGCCTATCTCGTCCTGTCTATCCTAATCATTGACATTTAAGGTGGCAGTTAATGAGTAAGTGCTTGTTCATACCAGTTCATAACTGTAAATCTCTATATTGTCTCCACATACCGAAGACATTTGCCTCAGATAAGCTCCAGTAGTAGACATTGTATTATCTCCCTATTTTTCTTGTAATAGTACAGCACTCTGCACTATTAATTGATGTAAGGAATCTTTACCTTTATATATCCCCCATATATTGACCACCACTAATAAAGTCTGTTATTTAGGGGGTTCCCTTGTTAAATATTTAATTTAGTCACACGTTAGCCTAAGGGCTTTAGACTTAATATACTGGACTTTTTTGTATTTTTGGTTAAGTGTACATCTTTCCATTGACCCATCCAGTCAATACTTACATGCAAAATTGATTTTGCATGTGAGTGTTTAGAAACTGGATGCATCCAAACTAAAGTGTAATAGCAAAGGGTACGTCAGTTTGATTTTTAATTTTATACTTTTTTAATAAATTGACCAAGTCTGGTTTTAGCTTTGTCATTATGAGGTATTGAATATAGATTGATGTGAAAAAAGTAAAAACTAAACAATAGTAGTATAAAGCTCAACAAATATGAAAAAATGATGCGGTCTGAATAATTCCTGCATGCACTATATAGGGGTTGGCGGGGGGACGATCCTTACCATGTTAACCATTCTTTGAGAGCTAGATGTTTTTGGATTGCACTCCCATTATGTTCGGCCTTAGGCTATTTGTGAATAATGAACGAGTGGTCCACAAATATCTGCAGAGCCAAGGTCAGTTAATGCTGGTGGATTGCATTTTCCTATGTGCTTTGTAATTAAGTTTATGGTCTACTCTACATTAATGGTTGCTGGGTGTCTGATATTTCACCAGAAAATATGGCTATATCTGTCTGTTAATATTTACTGAAAGAAACTGGTCATTTAATGTAAAAAAAAAATGTTTTTAATACTGGGAAAAAAATAAATATATATCTATTCAATACAGTTTAATTGTGCATTTTGTAAATATATATATTAATACCTTTTAGTACATTTCCTGGCTTACCCTTGCTCCATGTGGTGATGGGCATTTTTATCCCATGCACATTTTGTAGTTTAAATGCATGTGAGTATTATTGTTGTGGAGCCAGGGCCGGTGCTTGGATTTTTAGGTACATAGGCGAAGATGCATTTTTCCGCCCCCCCCCCCCAAAAAAAAAAACATCTTCACCTATGTGCCTCTTAACCAGCCCCTCTCCCCTCCCCTCCCTTTAGTGGTCACACTCCCCTTCCTGGTGTGCCTCCTACCTCTATTGTTGCATTGCCGAGCGGGGCAGATCCCCTAAAGGAGCTTCAGTTTTCTGTACCCGGCCGGACTGACAGGGAGTGCTCTCTCTGTGAGCACCTCCTGTCAGTCTGGCCAGGTACAGGAAACAGAAGCTCCTGTATCGCGCTCTGCTCCGCTCCACTCTGTACACACTGACAGTCACACACTTAATGACAAACACACAGACATCACTGACAGACACAGACTCATTGATCTGACACACACTCATTCATTGACACTGACAGACCCACACTGATTGACACTCATTGACAGACACACTGATAGTCACACACAGACTCAATGACAAACATACTCTCACTGATTTGACAGACACACACTCATCATACACTGACAGACACACTCATACACTCACATGCGCACACACTCATACAATCACGCACAGACACAGACACACGCTGTCACTCACAGACACACACGCTGTCACTCACAGACACACACGCTGTCACTCACAGACACACACGCTGTCACTCACAGACACACACGCTGTCACTCATACACTGTCACTCACAGACGCACACACTGTCACTCACAGACGCACACACTCTGTCACTCACAGACGCACACACTCTGTCACTCACAGACGCACACACTCTGTCACTCACAGACGCACACACTCTGTCACTCACAGACACACACGCTGTCACTCACAGACACACACGCTGTCACTCACAGATACACGCAGTCACTCACAGACACACGCTGTCACTCACAGACACACACGCTGTCACTCACAGACAGACACTGTCACTCACAGACACACACTCTGTCACTCACCACACTCTGTCACTCACAGACACACACACTGTCACTCACAGACACACGCTGTCACTCACAGACACACACACTGTCACTCACAGACACACACACTGTCACTCACAGACACACACTGTCACTCACAGACGCACACTGTCACTCACAGACGCACACACTGTCACTCACAGACGCACACACTGTCACTCACAGACGCACACGCTGTCACTCACAGACGCACACTGTCACTCACGGACACGCTGTCACTCACAGACACACACTGTCACTCACAGACGCACACACTGTCACTCACAGACGCACACACTGTCACTCACAGATGCACACACTCTGTCACTCACAGACGCACACACTCTGTCACTCACAGACGCACACACTCTGTCACTCACAGACGCACACACGCTGTCACTCACAGACACACAGGCTGTCACTCACAGACACACACGCAGTCACTCACAGACACACACGCTGTCACTCACAGACACACGCTGTCACTCACAGACACAGACTCTGTCACTCACAGACACACACGCTGTCACTCACAGACGCACACACTGTCACTCACAGACGCACACACTGTCACTCACAGACGCACACACTGTCACTCACAGACGCACACACTGTCACTCACAGACGCACACACTCTGTCACTCACAGACGCACACACTGTCACTCACAGACACACGCTGTCACTCACAGACACACACTCTGTCACTCACACACACACTGTCACTCACAGACACACAAGCTGTCACTCACAGACACACACTCTGTCACTCACAGACAGACACTCTGTCACTCACAGACAGACACTCTGTCACTCACAGACAGACACTCTGTCACTCACAGACGCACACACACTGTCACTCACAGACGCACACACACTGTCACTCACAGACGCACACACTGTCACTCACAGACGCACACACTCTGTCACTCACAGACGCACACACGCTGTCACTCACAGACACACACACGCTGTCACTCACAGACACACACGCTGTCACTCACAGACACACACGCTGTCACTCACAGACACACACGCTGTCACTCACAGACACACACTCTGTCACTCACCACACTCTCTCACTCACAGACACACACGCTGTCACTCACAGACACACGCTGTCACTCACAGACAGACTCTGTCACTCACAGACACACACGCTGTCACTCACAGACACACACGCTGTCACTCACAGACACACAAGCTGTCACTCACAGACACACACTCTGTCACTCACAGACAGACACTCTGTCACTCACAGACAGACACTCTGTCACTCACAGACAGACACTCTGTCACTCACAGACACACACTCTGTCACTCACAGACAGACACTCTGTCACTCACAGACGCACACACTGTCACTCACAAACGCACACACACTGTCACTCACAGACGCACACACACTGTCACTCACAGACGCACACACTGTCACTCACAGACGCACACACTGTCACTCACAGACGCACACACGCTGTCACTCACAGACGCACACACGCTGTCACTCACAGACACACACGCTGTCACTCACAGACACACACGCTGTCACTCACAGACACACAAGCTGTCACTCACAGACAGACACTCTGTCACTCACAGACACACACGCTGTCACTCACAGACACACAAGCTGTCACTCACAGACAGACACTCTGTCACTCACAGACGCACACACACTGTCACTCACAGACGCACACACACTGTCACTCACAGACGCACACACACTGTCACTCACAGACGCACACACTGTCACTCACAGACGCACACACTCTGTCACTCACAGACACACACACTGTCACTCACAGACACACGCTGTCACTCACAGACACAGACACTCACACACAGACACATCACATACATTCACTAAGTATTTTACAAATAGACATTGTCCACCCAGCCTCCCTACCTGGAGAGCTGGTGTGGATGAGAATCATTCCCTGGGGTCCAGTGGGGCTGCTGGGCGGCGTGCGGCAGTGCTGTGATCAGGCGCGGCGAGGGAGCTCTAACCTCTCTGCTATGCTCCCTCTCGTGCTGTCTGCTGATACCGCGGGAGCCGGAATATGACGTCAGCAGACAGCGCGTGAGGGAGCAGAGCAGAGAGGTCAGAGCTCCCTCGCCGCGTCTGATGACAGCACTGCCGCGCCGGGGGTCAAGATGGTTGCCGGCAGGAGGGAGAGCTTCCCTACTGCCGGTCACTGAAATATTGTGCCCCCAGAGCCCGTGCGCCCTAAGGCGGATGCCTGTGCCGCCTTATGGACGCCGGCCCTGTGTGGAGCCAGAGCCGATCCTGGAGGGTGCGAACATTCCAGGTGTTCTGTAGATAGGCAGGGTTTGCAGTGCTGGTCTCCATCCCTCATGTAGATCCTGCCCCCTTTTGTTAGGCTCTGCCCCTCTTCCAAACAGCAAGAGGAGTGGGATCTAACAGAAGCGGTGAAGACTAACACTGCACAGTGCACACCTCACCTATCTACAGAACACCTGGGAGGTCCGCACCAGGGGCGTACCGTGTGGTTGGTGAAAGGGGCGCCCGCCAGGGGCACTGGCCGACGGGGGGCACAAAAATCAAGTGTCAGTGTGACTGGTGATTTTTGCGCCCCCTGCTCGGCCTGCGCCCCCGGCACCATAGAGAAGCGTGTGGCTCCATAAAGGAACAGGACGCACAGTACTAACTAGGAGGGGGAAGCTCCCCCCCCCCTCCTTCCGTTCTGCATAGGAACGCCGGGTGTTACTACCTGGTGCTCAGTGTGAGAGCACGCCGCCAGCAAGAGATAGACAGGGGAGGGGGGCATGGGCAGAGACAGGAGAGGGGGACATGGGGGACAGAAATAAATGGGAGAGGGGCAGGGCCGGATTTAGATGAAAAGAGGCCCTAGGCTATTCCACTTATGAGGCCCTTTCACCTCCCATTTTGAGACAATAAAATACATCATTACTGTGATATATATCAATATGTTAAATGAAATGAGAGGGGGGTGATGAGGAGAGGGAGGGGTGATGGTAAGAGGGAGGGGGGTGATGAGGAGAGGGGGTGATTGTGAGAGGGAGGGGGGTGATGAGGAGAGGGGGGGTGATTGTGAAAGGGAGGGGGGTGATGAGGAGAGGGGGGGACGACTAACAAAAATTACCTTAAATCCCTGGTGGTCCAGTGGGGGCTGCCTGGTGGTCCGGTGGGGTCCCTGGTGGTCCGGTGGACCTCATTTCCGGTCTGCAGCTCCGCAGAACTGCAGACCATGGATCTCGCAAGACCCAATCAGAGCGTTGTCGTGGTAACCCGCGGCAACGCTCTGATTGGGCAGTGCACGCGATCCATGGTCTGCAGCTCTGCACATTGCGGAGCTGCAAACCTCTGGTCTCGGCGATCGCGGCAGGAGGGGCATTGCAGTCTGCCTCGGGCACCCCCCTAGTAAGTGGCACCCGGGGCGGACGGCCCCCTCCTTAGTACGCCACTGGTCATATCATATGCGTAGAATTTCTCCTTATTTTCGGTTCACTGTTTTTAGAATAGTGTAATATAAATTTTGCTAACAATTTCGATGTAGGCCCCTCTTGATCTTGAGGCTCTGGAGAGGGGCATGGGGGACAGAAAGACATGGGAGAGGGTCATGGGGGACAGAAAGACATGGGAGGAGACTTGGGATGGGGCTTGAGGGACAGAGAGAGAGACATGGGAGGGAGGCATGGGGAAAAGAGAGACACGGATGGGTGGGGGGAGAGAGCCACGGATGGGTGGGGGGAGAGTGACACAGATGGGTGGGGGGAGAGTGACACGGATGGGTGGGGGGAGAGTGACACGGATGGGTGGGGGGAGAGAGACACGGATGGGTGGGGGACCTGAGGCGGGAGAGATGCACGGAGGGGGACATGGATAAGAGGTAAGGGGCATGAGAGTGAGATATAAATAAAATGGGGGAAGGACATGGATGGAAGGGGAGAGACATGGAAGAGGAACAGAGAGATGGAATTTGGGGAGAGACTTGGATGAAGAAGGGAACGAGATATGGATGAAGGAGGGAACGAGATATGGATAAAAGGTGCAGCGAGATATGGATGGAAGGGGAACAGAGAGATGGAAATGGGGGAGAGAAGCGAACAAAGCGGAGAGTGCAGCAACACCTTACCCTGGCTGTAGATTGCAGAGGGACTAGGGAGCGAGCAGACACTCGGGACAGTGGCATTACTACTGAGACAGTAAGTAACTTGAAGTGAAGCTTTTAGATAGATTAAATGTATGTTCTCAGAATCAGATTACATATTGTATGAGAATGAAACACATGATTTTAGGTTGTTTTGCTCTAGGATTCACCAACGTTCATACAGGTCACAGGCAGCACAGATATCCAGTTACATTATACTATCTACTCATCAGGTTATTACTAAGAAACACAGTAGCACCATACACAGCTAGCCCAAAACCATCACACATTGACAGCACAAAATGATCACACACATTCTCATCACACAGAGCCAGCTCAGTGCTAACACACAGTTTCCATCACATGTACACAGCCCAATATCATCACATCACACACAAACAACCCAATACATCACATGCAGTCCCCATCATACTCAGACAGCCAAATATATCACACACAAACTGTAACAATTTCACTCAGACAGCCCAATATGCAGTCCCCATTGCATCTAGACACCCCAGTACATCACATGCAGTCCCCACTATACTCAGACAGCCTGAGTTCAACTGTCACAACCAAGGTATTTGTTAGCTATAAAAAAAATAAAAATAATACCAGTATAGACTCCAGCTTGTAATATTGTGCAAGGCCTGAGTGCCCTGGGGCAGCTGTGTGATGCGGCCTTTAAGAATTTAGCCGTGGCGGGATGCAGATGCGTCACTATGAGTGTGAGGGAGCACTCTCGCGGCCAATGTAATGTCTTTATTGCCACTGGAAATCTCGTCCGGCATCCCATGCAAGAGGCTGTTTGAAGTCCTGGGGCAAGTCCTGTAAGTGCAATCTAAATACCGGGGTAAGTCCTGGGTGGTGGAGCAAGTTCCATGAGTGCAATCTCAGTGCTGGGGTAAGTCCTGGGTTCGGGGGTGGGTACTGGGACAAGTCTTGTGAGTGCAATCTCAGTGCTAGGGCAAATCCTGTGAGTGCAATCTTAGTGCTAGGGCAAATCCTGTGAGTGCAATCTCAGTGCTTGGGTAAGTCCTGGTTGCTGTAGCAAGTTCTTGGTGTGCGATCTGTGTGCTCGGGTAAGTTAATCTATTCCCCCACTATATACAAAGAGTTATGTCTCACACACAGCGCTGATATATACTCTTGCACAGGGCAATTCAAATAACCTTGTGTACATACTGGGGCCTATATATTGCCCCGTGCATGGGATATATATCAGGGCAATGTGTGCGGTATCACCTTGTGTAAATACTGGTCGATATATATTGCCCTGGGAAGGGGTATATATCAGTCGTATCTATAAATAATAATACTTTTAAAATGCATGGTTACCTTTTTGTGAACAAAAGGGTTATCAGATGGGGCTGGTATAATGACGCAATGCTATGGGCCTGCTTTTATTTCCAGGGCTGGTCTTTATCCACAGTCCGGCACTAATATGGTAAAAAAGAGAAAATCCAGCGCACTCCCTTATCCACTAAACAGCACCTTTGGTGCGGTCAGATTTTTTTTTAGTTTTTTAAAAACACATTATCTAGGCAAGTGTAAGGAAGTCCAGCGGTGTTTCACAGAGTTAAGCTCCGTGAAAGGTCAGGAAGCGCCTCTGGTGGCTGTTTGGGGAAGTTTTGACCAGTTCCTTGCCCATTCCTCTATCCACCCTATTTAAATTGTAGAAGATACCTACCTACAGCTCTAATAGCAGTGAGAAGGGCCAAATAAATCTATATTACAATAAATAAAGAATTCTTGCCATCAGATGTCTTCTTTCGTCTTCTTTTTTCAGCTCCACAAAAGGACAAAAACAAACATCAATAATTCCTGATACTATTATGATAAATAAGTCGATTTGCAAAGAAAAGCAATAAAGAAAAAGTGACACATTAAAAATTAATCCATGTGAGCCCACGGAGGGTTTCACCCAGAATGAGTTTACAAGTTGGAAATGGTCCTTATTAGTACTTTGCCACAGTATGAAGGCTCAATCAGGGCGCTCTGACTGGCTAGTCTCACTTCTCTCGAGACTTGCGTGGGAATTCAGCCCCACTTAATGCCCATGGGAAGGGCACAACAGGACCACTGCCAGGTTCACCTGTATTTTAGTAGTGACTGGGTAGCAATAGCTGCCGAGTATTTTTTTTTTTAGTATAGTGAACAGCCACTGGCTGCTCACTGTATAGCCACCAGCTATGGTATGGTGAGTGGGATCATAGGGGGTATTTTTATACTAATATGTGGCATCATATTGAGCCCCATAGGCCTTATTAAAAAAAAAAAAACTATTTGCCACGCGCTGCTAGTACTGCTTGTTGAAAAATGATTAAAAAAGCATTTATCAGCTACTTTTTGCTATCAACTTTCCTTTGGCCATTTATTTGAGATCACGACCCTCATGGCAGCGCACCCATTCTGATTTTCCCCTCCAAATTGTTGGGAGTTATGTCACTCAGTCAGCTACTAGAGGTGCTTTTTACTATTTACTAGTTCTGTGATCGTTACAGGACTGATGTACGACTTGCCTATAGACTCTGTGATGAGATGCTGATTTGCAGGGTACCCAATTATTTTCTACAGAGAAATATTGGATTGTTTGTGATTATCATTATCAATTATTTCAGCCTTGGACAGAGCAGTGTCAATTGAAAACCACTGTGACATTGAACTAAAGATAAGTTATACTTATTTATTTTATATTGTGGGGGCTTACATCTAAATACTTAGGAGAAAACTATACCTTCCGAAGTTGACATGCACTGTAATAGGAAAGTATATATGCGGTGTGATATATTGGATAGGATACATAGTAATAGTAAGGATATAATATTATGTGTAAAAGGCTAGGACAGTTATAGTTAAGATAGAATATAATTTGTGATATTTAGGATATGATAAACAGTGTAATATTTATGATAGGACACAGTCTAATATTTAGAATAGAACACAGTGTAATATTCAGGATAGGACACACAGTGTAATATTTATAATAATATTGAAAATAGGACAGGCAGTGTAATATTTAGGATAGGACACGCAGTGTAATATTTATAATAATATTGAAAATAGGACAGTGTAATATTCAGGATAGGACACACAGTGTAATATTTATAATAATATTGAAAATAGGACAGGCACTGTAATATTTAGGATAGGACACGCAGTGTAATATTCAGGATTGGACACACAGTGTAATATTTATAATAATATTGAAAGTAGTACACGCATTGTAATATTCAGGATAGGAAACACTGTAATATTTATAATAATATTGAAAATAGGACACAGTGTAATATTCAGGATAGGACACACAGTGTAATATTTATAATAATATTGAAAATAGGACACAGTGTAATATTCAGGATAGGACACACAGTGTAATATTTATAATAATATTGAAAATAGGACACAGTGTAATATTTAGGATAGGACACACAGTGTAATATTTATAATAATATTGAAAATAGGATACGCAGTGTAATACTCAGGATAGAACACAGTGTAATATCCAGGATAGGACACAGTGTAATATTTAGGATAGGACGCACAGTGTAATATTCAGGATAGGACACACAGTGTAATATTCAGGATAGGACACACAGTGTGATACATTTAAGATAGGACACAGTGTGATACATTTAAGATAGGACACAGTGTAATATTCAGGATAGGACACACAGCGTAATATATTTAAGATAGAACACACAGTATAATATTTAGGATAGGACACACAGCGTAATATTCAGGATAGGACACACAGTGTAATATATTTAAGATAGGACACACAGTGTAATATTTAGGATAGGACACACAGCGTAATATTCAGGATAGGACACACAGTGTAATATTTAGGATAGGACAAACAGTGTAATATTTGGGACAGGACACACAGTGGTATATATTTAAGATAGGACACACGGTGTAATATTTAGGACAGGACACAGTCTAATATTTAGGATAGGACACACAGCGTAATATTTAGGATAGGACACACAGCGTAATATTTAGGATAGGACACACAGTGTAATATATTTAAGATAGGACACACATGTAATATTTAGGACAGGACACAGTGTAATATTTAGGATAGGACACACAGTGTAATATTTAGGATAGGACACACAGTGTAATATATTTAAGATAGGACACACATGTAATATTTAGGACAGGACACAGTGTAATATTTAGGATAGGACACACAGTGTAATATTTAGGATAGGACAAACAGTGTAATATTTGGGACAGGACACACAGTGGTATATATTTAAGATAGGACACACAGTGTAATATTTAAGATAGGACACACAGTGTAATATATTTAAGATAGGACACAGATGTAATATTTAGGATAGTAAATGCAGTGTACAAGCCATGTATGTCACACAGCCCATGTTAGGATGCACACCTCCTGGTTGTGTACAGCAGCCTTGCGTGAGAAGCGGTGGAGTTGCAGTCTGCAGGAGGATGGGCCTCACACACACATCAGGGCGGGATCTGGCTGGCCAGGCTATATCCTTTCATCTCCAGCCGGCAGCCTCTTTCATCTGCTTGCTTCCCTCCCTCCCCCTCCTCCTCTTTTTCTTAGGCCCCCTTTGTGTGACTAAAATAGGAAGAAAAAAAATCCTGGAGCTTGAGCAAGGATTTTGTTTTTTCCACGTGTGCTCAATGCTCCCAGCTGAGCGGGCAAAGGGTTTTCTTCCGGGTAATGTAGACTGAGCAGAAGATCAAAGGGGTTGAAGTTGGATCTGAACTGTGGAAGAAAGAAGAAAAAAAGCAAGACTGGACATATTCCAACAATAAAAAGCAAAGCCAGGCTCACAGCAGAGAGAGAGAGAGAGGAAGGGAGGGTGGAGGAGAAAGCTGCACAGACTAAAGGAGATTGCTGGGAAGCCAAGTCCAAAAACTGGAACTGCTCAGCCTTCACACTGTAAACAGCCTCACTTTAAACATGTTATTAATATTATTATTATAGTCTGTGGAGAACGAGCCACCGTTTTCTTCAGCATTCTACAATGGAACGTTACAGCACACCCTTGTAACACACTAAAACACACATAGAACGGGTTTTATTCACTAAACTCCGAATTGTAACACTTCAACATTCCAATGAAAAAAACCTAGACCGTCCGATATAATCTGACTGATCAGATTTCTGTACAATTTGGAGTTTAGTGGATAATGTATATAAAAGCAGACTGTTTTGAGTGTCTTGTCTCAGAAGCTTACAATCTTTCCTGAAAAGTTGATAAAATAGTTGAAAATACTAGAAACCTAGTAAATGTGACAAACGCTGAAAAATACAGCCAGATTATTTCTGGTCTTCTAATAGACGTTCTACAATGAATGAATCCTCTCAGACCTATATAATATACAATTGCTTCTATATTTCAAACCCACACAAAGCATATTTAGATCCTGATGAATCACACATTATCTCACAGATGCTTGTAATGTTGACTTTGTATAAATACATAAAAAGCCATGCATAGGAACAATCATATATTGATCCATTTGTGGTTAGGCTAAAGACATGCTTTGGTCACGTCTACTAATCTAACACCGAGTTAAAAATCCCAAATTCCCAGTGGACATTAACAAAGTGGCATTTTGTTACCAAGTGGTGTCAGGTATCTCCATTTCTAAGAATTTCTTTCCAATTCAGTTCACTGATTAGTTGCAAACAAGCGACACATTAAGTATATACCTGATACCTTTATTGGGCGGTAGATTAACTTGAGTTGTCCTGAAAGCCATCTAACACGTTATTCACTAAACTTAGAATTGGAAACTGCAGGAAGAAATAGCTTATCTGGAAAAATTCTCTGGCTACATTATAGTCAAGGCTTGGCTAGTTTCCACAAAATGTTGTAATTCAGATTTCAGTTTGCCACAATTCATAAATATATTTGGAAATACACTAAGCCAATTAAGCTATCACCTTCTCATTAATTGTTTGTTGTATTTATCTAACCTGGAGCTCAAACACACTTTAGTATCTGTTTAGCACCTGCAAAAAATGAGAAACCATTTAACATATGGTAATGAATAATAAATATTAGGGTCTTTTCTTTTAAAATATAGTAAGAACTTTTAGGTTCATCAATTTTAGAAACCGCTCACCGTAGTGGTTATGGTGTCAAGAGTACTGTGGTGTACCCCCCCCCATTGTAAGAAGTCAAACCATATTTGAATGGTTTGACCTCCCAGATGAGGTCTTCTTTCCTCTGCTAACATCGAGGGAGAGCCAGATGTTCCTAAGTAGGAACCTCTGTTAGCTCTTTCAAGCTAAGCACTGCAATGTAGGGTTTAGCTCATCAACTGAGCGCTCTCCGAAAACAGCAGCAGCGGCTGCACCATGCGGCGCCTGGTAAGAAGTCAAACTGTTCAAAAATGGCTTAATCCTTCAAAATGGGGATACCATAACTACTAAAGTAAACTGTAGTTGTTATGTTCCTTGCAGTCTTCATTTAAAGATACTGTAATCACCATAACCACCTCAGAGTGCTGTAGTAGTTATAGTGCTAGGAGTCCCTTGGTTCTGTTCCACAGTAACCTGTCAAACTTATGAATGGTTTGAACTTACCTACTTCTGTGAGGGCCCTTACTGTCTGCAGTGAAATACTAAAGCAGAGGTCCATAATTCACGATTTGCAACATCAATTTGGGGAAATAATTGAGAGTTTTTGCTAATTACTTTTACATCTTTGAATTTGCGGACTAGATTGGTTTGATTCACTGTGATTTTGTCTGCAGTTGCTTGTCCATGTTTTAAGAACATTTTATCCATGGATTAATAACTGTGTTTCTGGACTGGAACAATGCACTTTTTGATGAAAAATGAACCTCCCTACACTCTCATACCCAGTGGAATGTTCTGCTTACTTTTATTGAGTCTTAAGTTCCGGAGGGTCCATTTTAACATATGATTAAGTAGGCAAAGCTTTGTCTACACTAATCCAGCTCTTAGTACCTCAGAAAACAAGCCTGCATGGGCATGCACTGACATAAGTGTGCATGTATGAACACCTTTGCAGGATTATCCAGGTGGGCCAACTCAAGATTCTGGCATGCAAGCCTATAAGACAGTATGACCTAGGCACAATATTGTGATTCTCTAATGAAAGTATATTGAATTCTAGAAAAAGTAGATGATACATATCCTTATCTTTTCATTATTTTTATTTTTTAATTCTTTATTTATTACAAGGTTAAACACCATAATCAACAGTTACATTATCATACAAAAAGTTATATGGACACCTTCAGGCAGTGGCATGTAAAGGAAGCATGTATAAGAGTACAATAAAAACATTTGGTTCCTTCCGGTATGATGAATGCATATCGGCCATGAAGGCCCACGTATATTTACGGTGATCCACCCATTTTTAGTATAAAAGTAAAACAAAGTAAAAAGTAACATTAACATGACTGGCTTTAGCATGTGAATCGTGTCAATAGGTTGAGTAATTTCGCGGCTCCAGTGAGCCTATGCGCTATTCGTCTACATCTCCCATCTCCAGCCCTTAGCATGAGTTCGCCTCAATAGATGCAGTGTAGGACTCAATAGAAACTCTAAGGGGTCGTAGCTCTGTGCAATCAAAGCTAATGAGGTACTGGCAGACGGAAGATGAGAGAAAATCCAGTCATAGTAGAAAGAGAAAAAATAGTGAGCGAGAGAAAGAATAAATGGGAGAAAAGATAAAAGATAGGAACAGAGAAAGATTAAAGAAATAGATCTAGAAGTGGGGGGGGGGGGGGAGAGTTTGAATAGGGGACGTGAGTACCCATCCACATATATGGCAATAAGCGGGCATTATCATGCCGGTGCGTAGTATTAGGCTGCATCGAGTCGTACGGCCTCCACGTGAGCAGTTGCACAACCCAGATCCTCCCAGCGGGATCCTCAAAGTCGCACTAAGGGAGACGATATGGAGTGTATATAACAGACAGGAGGAAGTCCCAAAAGACAGGGGTACGGGGGGGGGGGGGGGGCGAATGAACCCCTCCCTATCCCCTACTCGCCCACTCCGCTGTCCACCCATGGAGCCCAGATCCTTTCAAACTTTGCAGTCGTGCCTCTGACCTTAGCCGTCAACTTATCCATAATAAAAGCATCTTTAATCTTTCGTACCACAACGTCCAAAGGGGGGGTTTCGCTCTGTAGCCACACTTGTGCCAGGGCTCTCCTAGCAGCCAAATTCACTTTGTGTATCAACTTCTGTTCGGTCCTGGACCATTCCTCCATAGGCCTGGCCAGGAGGGACACCCAAGGATCTAGCTTAACCTCTCTATCAAAGATATCCTTTAGTAACCCTGCTACCTGTTTCCAGAATTTCTGAGCCTCCGGGCAGTCCCACCACATGTGCACAAATCCGTAGACATTCTGTGCATCCTACAAAGTTTCACCCGGGTTGTGTACCACCTAAACATGGTCTTGTAAGCCTGTTCCTGTATGGATACACATATGGACGAAGTCCCCGCGGCCTCCCAAATTTCTTGCCAGTCTACCCCTTCAAGTTCCTCACTAAGATCAGTTTCCCATTGGGACGTGTAGGTGAGCGCTCCCCATTCTAATGTGGACGTACTTAGATGCGAGTACATAGCGGTAATAAGACCCCTTGGGAAATGCTCTTTGAGGCACATGCTTTCAAAAAAAGTAAGCGGTGTCAACGCGATAGCTTTAACTGCCGGCGTCAGGGCGTAAGCTCGAAGCTGTAGGTACCGAAAGAAATCAGAAGGGCGTAGAGTAGCCCTGGTCTTCAAGTCCTCAAACTGAAGAAGTGAACCGCCTTCGTATAGATGGCATAGACGTTGTACACCGGTTTTTTCTATACCCTTAAAATCTCTAGCATCTAATCCTGGGCTGAAAGCTGTGTTTCTCAGGTACGGAGCTAGCGGGGATAGCTGCGGGGATAGACCATATTTAACTGCCGTGGCATCCCAAATCTTCATAGAGTTCGCTATCGCTGGGCATGTGATGTGTGGTGACGGTCTATTAGCCTTAGGTATCCACATGAAGAATTGGGGGATGTCAGGCCCCATGAGGGAAGCTTCCAAATCTACCCACCTCCTTTCGTCCGGGGGAGAGTGCCAGAGTGCTATTTGCGTGAGCTGGGCTGCTAGATAATAAAAATACAAGTTCGGCAGACCTAAACCGCCTCTCGATTTTGCTCTGTATAAGATATTTCGTGAAACGCGGTGTTTCTTATTCTGCCAAATAAACTTGCCGATAGCCTGCTGGAGCGTGCCCAGGTCAGATTTAGTCAGCCGAGTAGGGAGAGCCTGAAACAAAAACAAGATCCTAGGGAGAACATTCATTTTTACTGTGTGGATCCTGCCGATCCAAGAGATCGGCTTATCCTGCCATCTTTCCATATCCGCTATTAAAGTGCGAATAAGGGGCACATAATTTTGTTGGTGGAGTTGGGCCGGGTCCGCCGTCAGTTGAATCCCTAGGTATTTGATATGGTCTCTAGTGACACGTATTTTATAAGTCCCCCCTATGTGGGCTATATCCGAACCCAGCATACAGAGTGGAAGAGCACTTGACTTGGATAGGTTCGCCTTATACCCTGCTATCTCACTATAAGCCTCTAATACAGTCATCAACGCTTCCATTGATGCCTTTGGGTCCGTCAGGGTCAGTAGCACGTCATCGGCATAGCCGGATACTACGAATCGTTGACCTCTGATCTGGATCCCTCGAATCTCCTGGGTATTGCGTATCTGTTGTAAGAGGGGTTCCAATGATAGAGCGAACAGCAAAGGCGATAAAGGACAGCCCTGTCTTGTTCCATTACCCAAGCGGAAGGGGATGATTTTCGATCCCGCTATCCGGATCCTTGCCTGTACATCAGTGTACATTGCCCTAACTGCGGTCACATACGAAGCCGGAAGGCCAAAGTGTTGGAGAACTTCAAATAAGTAGGGCCATTTAACTCTATCGAAGGCCCTTTCCGCGTCAAGAGACAAGAGTAACATCGGTATCCCTTTGTCTACCTGCCTCCAAATAAGATCTATGTTACGTCTAGTGTTTTCAAATAATTGTCTACTAGGTATAAATCCCACCTGGTCTGGGTGAATTAAACTTGTGAGGAAAGGGTTCAGTCGGGTAGCCAAGATCTTTGCCAATATTTTGGAATCATGGTTTATCAATGAGATCGGGCGGAAGTTTTCCGGGGCCGAATCTTCCCTGCCAGGTTTTGGTAAAAGCACCACGTCTGCAAGAGACATGTCCCTATCCGGGGCACCACCCTCCATGAGGTTGTTGAACAAGGTTTCCAAATGGGGCGTAATTTCTTCGCGAAAGATTTTATAATAGCTACCTTCAAAGCCATCGGACCGGGAGCTTTATGACCTTTCAGTGAGGAAATTGCTGTATCAATCTCATCGGCAGCAGAATCCTCCCCTCTTAACGTCGGCAGAGACAAATGTGACAGAAAAGTCCTGGTATCATCAATTTCACGTTGTCGTTCCACATCGTCGCCTCTAGAGGGATTGTATAAATCGGAGAAGTAATCCGTGAAAACCTTAGCAATGTCGGTGGGATCTGTACGATACTTACCCGTTGCGTCTTTAATTCTTACTATATGTGAATGGCCCTGTCTCGGGCGTAAAGATCTGGCCAATAGTGAATCCATTTTGTTGGATTTTTCATAATATGTCCGCTTGGACCACACAATGGCTCTGGCGGTATCATCAAGGAGGGCCTCGCGAACCGATGTCCGTATCTCCCGTACACTTGCCAACGTAGCGGGCGATGGGGCAGACTTTCGAGGTGTTTCTCCTCGGCTTTACCCAATGCCTCCAGGAGGGATGACAACAGTTGAGATTTACGTTTCTTTTTCAGGGAGGCTTCGCGGATCAGTATGCCACGTATAACAGCTTTATTGGCTGCCCACACCGTCGCTGGGCGGAGATCAGATTCCGTTTCCTTAGCGAAATATTCTATCAATTCCTTCCGAACAATCTCCACCACTGTCGGGTCTTGCAGTAACAAAGTATTTAGCTTCCAAGACCACGGAGTCTCCACGCATAAATTAGCCAAGGTCAGCGAGACCTCAGCGTGGTCTGACCACGTGATAGAGCCTATCGCAGACCCTGAAACCCTTGATGCGGAATGCGAGTTCACCAAGAACATATCGATTCTGGAGTAAGTATCATGGGGGGCAGAGTAAAAGGTGTAATCGCGGTCAGCTGGATGATGTGCCCTCCAGATGTCTAAGAGGCCTGTGCGGAGTATGAAGGAACAGAGCAATTTGTCCTGTCCCCCTCTCCTGTGCGATCTCGGCAACCCGACACTCTGGCTTCGGTCCACTGCTGGACATGGTGTAGCGTTAAGGTCTCCTCCCACTATGATCATGCCATGAGGCAAATCATGTACCATTTGAGCCATAGTGTTCCAAAAATCAGCGGAGGGGTCGTTGGGAGCATATATGTTGAGAAAGTGAATCATGTGGGAATACAAACTCCCCGACACTAGGATAAAGCGTCCGGATGGGTCCGTTATCACTTTCCCCACTCTGAATGGGCAGCTGTGGTGTATAAGCACAGCTACTCCATTCCGCTTTTTCAACGCCCTAGCCTCGTGTACGGTACTAAAAACATGATCCTTCAGGGCAAATTTCGCCGGCGCCGGTATATGCGTCTCCTGGAGGAACACTATATCTGGGCGTGAGCGCTTAAGGTCTCTGAACATGAGGCGACGTTTACTTGGTGCGTTAAGGCCCTTGACATTCAGGGATAGTAACTTTAATGACATAGCACCTGATAGAGGAACTTGCGTATCTTACGTCCCCGACCCGCCCGGGGCCAACGTGTATGTTGTAATGTAATAAGTAAGAACAGAGAATAGTGGCCTAATCCCTGTCGATTAGAGCAATATATTGCGGCATAATGATATACTCTTACGTCCCCCTTCAAAAGGGTAAGGGATAGGGAAAGGGGGATGCGGGAAAAGGGAAGGAAAAAGGATAGAGAAAATAAAAGAAACAGAGAGAAAAAGGTAGAACATTTGTGAGAACTTTTGCCTGGGCTTACCTATAGCCAGGACAATGTGGGGTGTATGTCGTAGCATCCCCAGAGCACAGAAAATACTCCAGAGCAGCATGGACATAGACCAACAGTGGTAAGCACCTCAAGGTGCCCTACCCAACCTTAATGTAGACAAACATTTACATCTGAGAAGCCAGAGTAACTCCACCCACCCCCCCCTGCCCCAGCCGGGCGGCACCTGGGGTTCGTTACCGTAGCCCCAGGCAGCGCAGCTGTGCAGCGAAGTAGCTATCGCCAACCCCGTGCCCGTGGTGTTCTTGTAGGCTCCTACCCGGTGAAAGTAAACCCCACCCCCTCGCATGCGATCACAATTAAACACATACCCTCGGGCTTTAGGGAGGGGGGGGGGTACGGCCCCCAGCCCCTAAACATTAGTGCTTGCACAGTGGACGTACAAGGAAATACAGTAAATATTAGAGAGGTTGTCACTCCCCTGGTTGGAAAACAGGCATACAGGGGCCCTAAGCATATAATCTACAGCAATTCGCATATGTGGGTGTGTAACAAACCCGCAACCCCCCATGCCCTCGAAAAGAAACCGGCCCTATACAAATATTATAACAGTCTGTACCCACATACCCAGTTGGTGAACAGGGGAACTCAAACATTAACATCCCCCACCCTAACAAGACAGCCAGGATAAAACGCCCAAATCGCTCCCCCTGTCCAACTTGTTGTAAAATCACCCTAACCAAAATGAAAGAGCCTGAGCAATACCTCCCTCACTCCTGACCTGAGCGCTAGACTGTTACCCCTATGCGGTGTAAAGACAAGGCCTAACAAAAATCGCATTACATTCAAGACCCCAAAACACATTACCGGGATCGCCGCCCTCCGCCCGCCGCCCGCCGCCCGGATCAAAAACGAGAGAGGGAGTAAAGTACATCTGCCTCGAGCCGCAGTGGGTCCGTATGGAGGAGAAAACTAGGCCACCCCCGTCCTGCGTGAGGCACCCGTCGCCAGACCCGAGAGGAGTCGTGAAGCGTCTGCATGGGGAATAGGCCAAAGAACAAATGTGGGGAGGCAGAAAACGAGGATAGCGAGCAGCCCTAGCCTGCCCCAAACAATAAGCTCGCCCGCGAAAGGGACACTGGTAAACCCGAGGGAGTCCCACCAAAAAGCTCCCAGACTGGGGCCGGGGCAGCAAAAAGCAGGGGGGGGGGAGAACCGGCACTGCCCTCCCAAACAACAATGATAGCCCGCCCGGAGGACCTCACCGCCCGGATCCACGATTACCTGACCTCCGATCGCCACAAGAAAGCCGGCCTCGTCATTCATCCACCGCAAGCCACTCACGAGGAAGAGCAGTCAGGGCCTCCGTCGGTGCTTTAGGTATCGCAAGGCCCTCAGGAACCTGGATCCCCAGATCGCGCAGAAAAGATGTTGGGTCGCCATCTGGGAACAGAATTTTGGTGCATCCGTCCTTAAATGCCAGCAGACGAAAGGGGTGACCCCAGGCATATCTTATCGAGTGACTTTGTAGGAGCTCGGTTATTGGGCGCCACTCACGCCGCCGTTGCAGAGTCGTTGGGGTCAGATCCTGGTATAGGGCTATGTCCACCCCTTTGTAGGTGATCGGGCGGTCCCTGCCGACTCTCATCACGGCTTCCTTCGTTTGAAAAGAGAGGAACTTTACGATGACATCTCTGGGCCGTCTGTCATCCGCCCTCTTAGCTCGGAGGGCCCGATGTGCCCGCTCAATGTGCCATAAATGGTCCGGTATGTCGGGGAGAAGCGGACGGAAAATGCCCAGGACCACCTCAGCAAGAGAGCCTTCCCCTTCCTTCTCCGGCAGCCCGCGGAGGCGAACATTGTTGCGCCGTGATCTATTCCCGAGATCCTCAATTGCCGACGTAGCCGTGAGGAGCTGGGAAGTCAGGAGGTTGATCTGCGCAGCAGCTTCATTATGGGCCAAGACCATGGATTCAACTCGTTGTTCCAACGCCGCCGTCCTGACACCTAAGGCCTGGATTTCCGCCTTTACCTCAGCAGTGTTGCGGACCATTTCTGTGGCCAGGTAAGACTTAACTTCGGCTAGTTTAGCCAGTATTTGCCCAGTGTCGGAGTCTGAGCCCCCCAATGCCCCGCCAGTTCCCGGGCTTGAGGGCGAGCGTGGTGTTCCCTGGCCGTCCCGTCCGCCATCTTGTGTGCTTAGTCGCATGGCGCGAGAGGCCGCAAATAACTCGGACACTGTTGTAGCCGGTTCAATCACCTTTTTAGCTTGCTTCCTCGGGGCCCTCTTATCCATCTTCGGTTATCTTTTCATTATTATAAAGAAATTATATTTATTGTTTCTTTTCAATTAGCTATCCATACAAGTATATGAAAAAATAAATAAAAATAAAAAAGTTCCTACTTTTGCTGAAGATCCTCCTGTTTTGCGTCTTCTGCTGTGAACTCTGCCAAGACCAGGAAGTGCCTCAGCCAAGGATGATGCATATAGACGCACATGATCTTATTAAAATTAGCATATATACTTACCCAACAGTGCCTTATGGGCACAGGGAGGGTTTCTATGAATTGTAATTCAGTCATGAGCTATCTACTGTAGAACGCTAACAGCTGAACTGCAAATTTGAAAAATTCAGAAGTCTTTCATGACATCTTATACAGCAGTATCATTGGAGTAAATAGAGAAACACTGGAGAAAGGGGTGGGTTTGTAAGAACCAAGGGACTAGTTTATGGAGCAAGACATCATTATTTTTTTTGTAATTAAAGGTTTTATGGAAAAAATGTTCAATGACAATGATAAACAAGCAAAAGGAAATAGCCAAGAATCATGTAGGCATGCATATCAAAGATGAATAAAAATGTAACAGTTGGCAAATAAGAAACATAGAAAAGAAATTGAGAAATAGAGGGAAAGGAAAAGAGATGTATGAAAAGATAGGGAAAATGGGGAAACTGGCGTCCCGTGAGTGAGTGGATTGCCCTCCCCAGATACACCCCAGCCCCTGTCCAAAGAGGAACAAGAAAACCTCACAAAAATTATATTTTTAAAGGACAACCCAGCACAGAAGAAACAGAAACAAAACACTCATAAAAAAGGCTTGTGCAGAATGAGGGCTGTCCTTGCTGCTTTTAACCTTTCTCAGTGCAGTGACTGTTATTGTTGTATGTTTTTTTATTTTTATTATATTTATTAATGTACTACCATAAGTTAATTCTCAATAAAATCATAATTACAAAAAAGGTTACGCAATAATTTTTACACAGTAACGTTTGCAATCATTATAAGAAGGAGAATTTTAATAATAAAGGAAATCAAATGCCTTGGGTCCTTTAAACAGTTATTCTTCATAACAGTAAGATTATGATTTTAACAGATGGCATTTTTTTACTCACTTTATTCAAGTATCTGTATGACACATACTTAAAGCCATGTATAAAATACCCATTGTACAGCGCTGCAAAATTTGTTGGCGCTTTATAAAGAATAATAATATAAAGAATAATCTTGTGAAAGTATATAAAAGCTGACCAGTTATTTACAGTACTGTCCAATAAAACTTTTCACATCAAAACAGAAAAGCAAAACAGGGAAGCTATACAAACATGGGATCTGGACAAGCCCAGTAAGTATTCAGTTCAACAAATTAGGGGATTCCACTCACATTACAACATTTCTTTGAAATGATAATTTGGCTCTACGGTTGTTAAGTCACCGGTCTTGACAAAGGCCACGGATTGTGGCCGAAATGTTGCTTCTAACTTAGAAGCAAAATTTCGACTCAATACGTGGCCTTTGTCAAGGCCTGGTGGGCCGCGATGGCCAGGGGCCGACAGGGGAGATCAAAGGATGTTCCCGGCCAACAACTTTATGGATGGTGCTTCCTGACCTCCGGCCCATAGAGGGAGCTCTAGATCTGTTTGCTAATGTGCAGGCTCTACAACCTGATGCACTGTGCGGACCCAGCGCACATGGTCTACACCCACTAGGGGTGTAGACCAGATACCTCATCCATTGGACCACCAAGGAATATGATTCTTCCCTGGCTCATCTTACTCCTACAAAGGCTCAAGGTAAGGAAGGGGGATGGGGGAATAAACCCAGCAGCGCCTCCTCCCTCATCCAGCGGCTCCCTCTCACCCTGTAGCACCTCACCCCTTCTCAAACAGCAGCCCCCTGTCACTCAGCCTCTACCCCCTCTCACCCAGTAGCCCCTCTCACCCAGCAGCCCATGCCCCCTGCCCACTCTCACCCAGCAGCCCCTACCCACCCTCACTCAGTAGCCCCCCCACCCATCAGCCCCTGCCCCCTCACCCTGCAGCCCCCTCTCACCCAGCAGCCCCTGCCCCCTCGCACTTAACACCCCTGCCCACTCTCATCCCGTAGCCCCTGCCCCCTCAGCCAGCAGCCCCTGCCACCGCTCACACAGCAGCCGCTACCCCCCTTTCCCAGCAGCCCCTCTTACCCAGCAGCCTTTGCCCCCCCTCACACAGCGGCCCCTACCCCCCTAACCCAGCCACCCCCGCCCCCCACTTATCCAGCAGCCACTGGCCCCTTCCTAGCCAGCAGCCTTTGTCCCCCTCTCACACATCAGCCCCATCCCCTCTAACCCAGCCACCCTTGCACCCCTCACACCCACAGTTGCTCCTGCCCCCTCACCCAGCAGCCCCGGTCATCCTCTATCACCCAGCAGCCTCATGTCCCTTTCTCACACCCTGCAGCCCTATGACCCCATCTCACACCCTGCAGCCCTATGACCCCATCTCACACCCTGCAGCCCTATGACCCCGTCTCACACCCAGCAGTTCCATGAACCCATCTCACACTCTACAGCCCCATGTCCCCCCTCACACTCTGCAGCCCGATGTCCCCTTCTCACATTCTGCAGTCCCATGTCTCCCTTCCACACTCTAGATCTCCTATTCACTGAGAGAAAAAGAATCCCAAATATTAGGGTAGATGGAAGGGAGAGCACAGGTCCTGCTTCCAAAGACCACTAGTAGAGGGTGTGCCCATATAGAAGGGTACATAACTAACTAGAGTCCCATGGCTGCTTTGTCACCGCTCTTGACAAAGGCGCCACATAGCGCCGAAACGCGCGTTGAGCTAGACGCTGGGGTTTGGGGTTCTCACTCATCACTCTGGGTCTCTTCTTTAGCCAGTGAAATGATTAATAGCGGATTTTAGATTTAGGGCTTGACTCTGCCCGGCGTGCATGCCGTACAGCATTAGTAAGGCTTTGACTAATATCTTTCTCTCTAGATAGGGCTACTAAGCACTTTGAGAATATGATACAGTCAGGAGTTTAGGTAATCTACCCCTTACACTCTAACATAAAAGGGAGGGGCTCTTACCTTTGCACAAGTGGAGCCTACCTGCCTATATGTACTGAAACTGGGGGGGGGGGGGGGGGTATTTAGAGGCACCTCTATATCTGTACTCGTTTTTTTACTGTTTTACTGTTTTTCAGTTTCACCTGTACCTGTATACCTTACAGTGGGGGTCACCTATTGACTGGTTCTTTTTCCCAGACAAGTATATAGGTGATATCTCCACCACCACTGTTATCCCTACTAGGAGGGCAGCTCACACCACGGGTCTGCTCATCCTATGATCTATAGAGGTGACTGTGGCACGCTACTGGGCTGCGCTAACTGTAGTGGAGCTGTATTTTACGCATATGGGTATCCCTGCCTGTCCATGAAATTGCTAGCCCACCGCTTATTTTTCATTTTGCTATATTTAGCCTTCAGGCTACTGCATGGTCCCCCTATAATATACTTCACACATAGTATATTATATCTGAGGGGTACACCCATGGGACCTTTTACTTACAATTGAGACCTAGTGTGTGTAGCACGTTTTTCCACATATAAACCCCCTCCCCCCCCTCCCCTTTCTTTTTTTTTTTGTAAATCTCTTTTTTATTGAGGCATAAAGTCATGTGGGTACAGAATGTAGAAAGGGAGACAATAAGGTTTTCAAACAATATGGGGGTAATACCATGCAATACATGTCATCTCCGTACGGTGTTAGCCTCTTTTTTGTAGATTTTATGTTCATTATTTCTTTTCTTTTCGTTTTTTGTTTTTTCGATCAAGACGTTTGAAGCTGTGAGACTCGCAGGTCTCCATAATGAGTTATTTACAATTTAAATCAACATTAACAGTTTGGGCACGCAGGCCCGCATTGTTGTAGGTTTCGCAAATCACTAATGTCAGTTCAGTCACGTTTCTGGTTGGATAAGTAGTCAAGTGTGTGTTAGCTGGTGTCTCCCCCAGTGTCTGTGTGGTTTGGTTGTGTTTGGGAGTCAGGTAGAGTGAGCGCCACCATAGCTGTTGGAGCGTAGTTTGTGGGTAACTTTCTTCAGTAAGTGTGTGAGTTAGCTCCTTCCCCTCCTTGTTTTCCTTATTCCCTTACTGTGGTTGGACCCTCCTATGCTATGTCTGTCCCCCCGAGGGGTTGAGTGAGTTGGTAAATCCGAAACTTGTTTGGTTCCTTAGATTTCAGGGTTGTATGTAATGTTGGCGGGGGGTCTACGGTGGCTGGGTAAGCTCTTGTTTAGGGTCTGTCGTTTTCCCTTGTGTTGGTGCGTTCCTGGGGGCTGAGGCAGGAGTGTAGCTAGGTCAACAGGGGGGGGGGGAGGTGGGAGGGGGGTGGGTTAAAGGTATGTCGGGTAGAAGAGGGGGGTCGGGTGCGTCCTTCGTCCGTCGTCCTCAGTCGTGTTTGTTGTGGGTTGGTCTAGTCTGGCTGTGTCTCAGTTGGCGTTAGTTCTGATGGTCTGTTGGAATCCTTCTTTTGCTGTCTCAAGGATCCAGTGTGTCCAAATGTCTAGGTAGGTCTTATGGGTCTGGTTGGCCGTCATCGTCAGTTCCTCAATTTTCCTAAGGTCTTCCATTTGGCTAAACCATGTCAGTAGCGGGGGTGTTGTAGTTTGCTTCCAGAATTGGGGGAGCACCTGTTTGGCTGTGTTGAGTATTCTAACGGTTATAGATTTTTTGTATTTGGAGTGTGGGACAGTTGTATGGTGTAGGAGCATCGCAGCCGGTTCCAGGGGGGGGGGGGCGCATCCGAGAACTTCTCCAGGACCTTGTGTATTCCCTCCCAGTATGTTTTGATTTTCTCACAGTCCCACCATATGTGTTTAATGGTTCCCACCTCTTTTTCGCATCTCCAGCATTGGTCAGAGTGTGTTGGGTCAATTTGGTGTAGGAGGTGTGGTGTTTTGTACCATTGTGTTAATAATTTGTATGCTGTCTCTTGAGTTTTACTGTGTGTTGAGCAGTGGTGTGTTAGGTAACAGATGGACTCCCATTCCTTATCCGTGAGTGTGGTGCGTAGGGCCGTCTCCCATTTACCCATGTAAAGTGGTGTGTCGGATGGGGTTTCTAGTTGTAGCATGGAGTATAGATAGGATATTCCATGCGGGAGTGGATCTGGGCTTGCGCTGACCGCTTCTATTGTGGTCAGGCCCCTAGTAAGCGCCGGGCCTTGCGGTAGCGTTCGGATAAAGTTAGTCAGCTGGGTGTGTCTGAACCTGTGCATGAATGTCATAGGTGTCTCCCCTAGTAGGGCTGTCAGTGGTTTACATTCACCTGCTTGGAGGATGTGGCGTAGGCGAGGGGTCTCGTCCGGAAGAATGTTGCGAAGTGCTTTCGGGTCTAGTCCCGGGGGGAAGTCGGGATTATATGTAAGGGGCAGAAGGGGGGAGGGGAATGGCGACATGTTGCCGGTCTTGGAGGCTCTCCTCCATACTTTCAAAGTGTGCCATGTGTATATGGACATGTCTTTCCCATCCGCTGCCTCCCGGCCCCAGGGTAGTCCGGAGAGCGGTCTGCCCACTTCTGCCTCCTCTACTGTTTTCCAGAGCTTCCCGACGGTGTCCTTTGACCACTCCACGATCCGCAGTAGGTGCGCCGCGACGTAGTATTGGTAGAAGTCTGGGAGGGCTATTCCCCCCCTGTTTTTGGGGCGAGTTAGTGTGGTGAATTTCAATCTAGGTCTACCCCCGTTCCATACGTATTTGGTCATCTCCGATCTAAGGGACCCGAATAATGTCTTTTGGATCGCTATGGGGATGGCCTGGAGGAGGTAGAGGAGACGTGGGAGGAAGTTCATTTTCAGGACCTGGACTCTTCCCAGCCAGGAGATGTGTGGGAAGGACCATTCTCGCATGTCTCTTTGGAATGATTGTAGTGTGGTCGTGAAATTTTCTTTGTACAAGTCCTCACTATGTCTTGTCAGCCATATCCCTAAGTACCTAATTTTGTGTTCGGCCCATTGGTATGGGAAGCTGTTTCGTAGGGGCTCTGTTTGTGTAGCATTTAAACTGACGTTGAGAATGAATGATTTCCCGTGGTTGATTTTTAGATTTGATATGTTCTCGAATTCCCTTAGTTCTTTCTGCAGGTTTGGAAGGGAGATCTCGGGTTTGGTCACCACAAAGAGCATGTCGTCCGCGTACGCGGCGACCTTGTGGTGCACTTGCCCTGTTTCCACTCCGGTGATGTCTGTGTTGTGTCTAATGTGTGAGAGGAACGGTTCTAGTGCTAGAACAAATAAGAGTGGGGAGAGGGGGCAACCCTGTCTCGTGCCGTTGTGTATGGTGAAGGTCTCCGTGGGTGCTCCATTAACTATTACCTGGGCTGTCGGTTCCCGGTAAAGTTCCTCTATCCACCTTCTCAGGTGGGGTCCTAGTCCTGCTTGGGCCAACACTTCGAAGAGGTACACCCAACAGACCCTATCGAAGGCCTTCTCTGCGTCAGTTGACAGGAGAAGAAGGCCTTCCCTCTTACCTGTACTACCGTGCATGAGGGTAAGCGCTCTGATGGTATTGTCGCGGGCCTCACGTCCCGCCACAAACCCCACCTGGTCCGGGTGGACCAGCGATGGGACATGTTTTGTGAGCCGTGTGGCCAGGATCTTGGCCAGTAGCTTGATGTCGCAATTGATGAGCGATATGGGCCTATAGTTACTACATTGTTCCCTGTCTTTACCGTCTTTGGGGATTATGGAGATATGCGCCGCTAGGGCTTGTTTAGGGATATTGTGTCCCTCCCTGACTGCATTAAAGGCTTCTACCATTGGTTGGTATAAGTCTTCAGCATAGGTCTTGTAGTATTTGGTCGGTAGGCCATCCGGCCCTGGGCTTTTACCTGTCTTAGTTTGCTTAATTGCCATCGCTAATTCCTCTATCGTGATAGGCACGTCTATCATGTCTGCTATGTCTGGGTCCAAGGTCGGCAGTGGGTGTTCAGCTAGGTATTTCCTGATCGCTTCGTGCAGGCGGGCTTTCGCCTTTTGAGTATGTGGTTGTGGCAGCGTGTACAGGTCCGAGTAATATGTGCGGATGGTGTTTTGTATGTCTTTCGGGAGATGGTGTAATTTCCCTTGTTTGTCTCGAATCTTGTCAATGTAAGTGTGTTGTCTCTGTTTTTTTAGCATCGCAGCTAGGAGCTTGCCGCTTTTGTTTCCCTGTTGTGCAAAGAGGGCCTTATGTCTTATTGCTTCTCTGTGGTGTTTGGTGTGTAGTAGGGTGGCGAGCTCTCTCCTTAGTTGAAGAAGTCGTGATTGGTGTGTGTTGTCAGGTGTTAGTTTGTTTTGTTCGTCAACCTTGTGGATGTTGGACAGTAGGTCGTTTAACCGTGCCTCGGTCCGTTTCTTCAGTAGTGCCCCCTGTTGTATGTAGTGTCCCCTTATCACGCTTTTGTGCGCTTCCCAACGGATTGTCGGGGAGGTCTGTTCGGCCGTGTTGAGTGTGAGGTATTCTTTTATTTTCTCGCCTATGAAGCCCGAGATCTCCTGGTTAGCTAGGAGGTACTCATTGAGTCTCCATTTCGGGTTTGTGGGACGGTAAAGTGGTGATGTCAGGGTTAGTAATACTGGGGCGTGGTCCGACCAGGTGGCCCCACCGATTGTGACTGTAGTCACCAGGGGAAGGTCGTGGTGCGTGGTATAGACATGGTCTATCCGAGAGTAGGAGTTATGTGGTTGGGAGTAGAAAGTGAAGTTCCTTTCATCTGGGTGGTGGGCTCTCCAGCAGTCAACTAGGCGCTGGCTACGGAGAAGGGATTTGATGTGTTGTAGGTGTTGTGTGGGGACATGGGAGACGCCCGATGAAGTGTCCCATGCCGGGTCTAGCGCAATATTAAAGTCCCCCCCTAGAATGAGAGTCCCTGCCGTGAAGTGTTGGAGCTTGCGTAGTGTCTGTTTGAGAAAGCGCGCTTGTTGTTTGTTTGGTGCATATATGCTTGCGAACGTGTATTGGTGTCCCGCAATGGTCCCTTTGAGGAATAGGTATCGACCTTCGTCGTCGGTCATGCATCCCCCCTCCTGGAACGGCAGCCTTTTGTGAAGGAGTATCGCTGTCCCCCTGGCCTTACCACCATGGTAGTCGCTGTAATACCCTTGGCTATAGTGATGGTTTGTTAGTTTGGGTCTTGCCCCTTTTTTGAAGTGGGTTTCCTGAATCATGACTATTGAGGCCCTGTGTCTGTGGAAGTCTCGTAGGGCCCCCGTCCTCTTTTCCGGTTTGTTCAGTCCTTTAGCATTTATTGTGAGGACACGTAGTTGGTCGGGAGTCAGCGTCATGTCGTGTGGTCGGTTCGTGTCCGGACGGGTTTAAGGGGGGTGTCTCCGTCCGAGGTCTCTGTCTGTCGGGTAGGCACGTCGAGTCTCGGGTGTGTCGGGGAGGGTACGGTCAGAGGAGTGGGCGTTAGGGTGGGGATGGAGGTGGTATGGGGGTCCGGGTGGAAGGGTGAGTGGTGGAGGTGTGGAAGAGCCTCCGGGAGTCTCGTCACTATCTAATGACGATGAGGTATAGGCGTCGGTGAGCCTCACTCCACCGCACCTCCAGAGGTGTCAGTGGGCGGTTCGTTACCTGGTTGGCGCCTCCCTGTAGGGCGTCGGTTGGGCGTCCGGTGTGTCGAGTCGGTGTCCCTGTGGCGCGTCGGGTCACGTGGCTTCCCTATGTGGCTCGTCTTTGTTCGTTTGATATGTGCGTTTCTGTTGTCCCCGCCTCGGGGTGTAGTGGCCTTAGGCCTGTTTGGGTGCGTGTCGTTGAGTGCCTTAAGTCAGCGTGTGGCTGGTCTGTCATTTGTAAGAAGGTCGCATTAATATAGCAGTGGTATAACAGGTTACATATCACAACAGGTGTAAACAGGTCTAAACAGTTCTAAACAGTTTGTAAACTTCACTAGATCGTGTACATTTCGCCCCCCCCCCTCCCCCAAAACCCACACAATTCCCCCACCCGGTGATTGAACATAACAAGGACTTCTGGGTCAGGTAGTGCTCGAGGTTCTGGGCCTCTCTATCCCGTGTCGTGAGTGGCACCCCCGACTGGGTCTATGCGTGTGGAAGGTTGGGACCGAATTATGGGTGTCTGAGACCCAGGGCGGTTTTAGTAGGGAAGCAGTACGGGTGGTTTGGCTATGCTAAGAGGATAATCACCAGGGTGCATGCCCTTTGTTGGCCCCGTCCCCTTCCCACATTCATAAAGCAGATATTCTTGCAATCCCCCCTTCTGGGTCTTCCGTATCGCCCGTCTACTCATCGTCTGCTCTACAGAGTTTGGTCGTTTGTTCCTCCCCTCCCAGGTGTGCCCCACCAGCGGAGCCCCCCGCCTGCTCCCCGAGGTTCGTCACAGGTCGGGCGGGCTCCGGCGGTGGGGCCCAGCCGGGATACGGGGCTGCCCTGTGTTATGCCATCTAAGGTTGGATAAGTTTGCGAGCTTGTTCTCTTCCCAATAGTGGCCCTCCCCAGTTGGACCCTGTTGTCCCTGACTATTCAGCTAAGTGGTGGAATCTGGAGTCCGGAGCAATGTCCTGGTATCGCATAGTCCTTTATACTCTGCGGGCAGAACATGTCCGCCTGTGTCTCTAGTTCCCTGTGGCCCTGTAAGTTCTGAGTGTCTATCGCCCATTGGGCTGTATACTTGCGTTTCAGACGTGCGGTGTATCTTTAGTCTCTCGAAGTGGGGGTGGGCGACTGTGAGCTTGGTTGCGGTCGGTCTCCCGTGGGTTCCGGAGGTGGAGGGTTGCGGTTGTCTTCTTATGCGTTGGCTCCCGAGGGACGAGTAGCCTGTTGCCTCGTCCTCCGGGTTCTGGGAGGTTGCTGTGCCTGGCGGTGTGTCTCAGGAGCAAAGTTATAGAAGGTCAGTGGGTCCGGCCAAGTCATGTGTAGTGGGGGTAGTTGTAGTTCCTTCATGAGGTCCCCTAGATCTTCTTCTTTCCTCGCCGTGAGAGGGCCAGTCGGTGTGGCGATTTGAAGTCCTGTTGGGAAGTTCCAGCGGTATCTGATCCGGTTGGCCTGTAGCACGTGTGTGAGTGGGCGCATGGCCCGCCTGTACGCCAATGTTGCCGGCGATAAATCAGGGTATAGCTGTATGTCGTGGCCATTATGTGAGACTTGTTTCTTGTCCCTAGCGCTTCTCAGGATGTCTTCCTTTTCTTGAAAGTGTTGTAGGCAGCAGATAACATCCCTAGGGGGGGAATCTGGAGGTCCCCTAGGTCGGAGGGCTCTGTGGGCCCTGACAAAGATGATGGGCGTCTCGGTTGGCCTCTGCAGGAGGGAGTTAAATATTTCAGTTAGGGTGTCGCGTATTGGGGCAGTTTGGTCTAGATCTTCTGGTAGGCCCCTAATTCTTATGTTTTGCCGCCTCCCTCTGTTATCCAGGTCTTCAACGTGGAGGGCCATTTGGCGGATTTGGGCTGCTTGCTTCTGTATGATGTCTGCGGCTGTGTTTTGCGCCGCCACTACTTGGTCACACTCTGCCTCCAGTTTGTTTAGCTTGTGATGGATTCCCTGTATGTCCTCTCTTAGGGCTTGAAGTTCACCCTTTAAGGAGTTATGTAGTGCCGTGTTGGCCTCTTTTAAGTCGGCTTTAGTGGGTAAGCTGCTAATTAGTGCTACCCAGTCTGGCTGGAACTGGGCCTGGGGTGGATTAATTCCGGGCTGTACCTGTTGTGAGTGTTCGCCCTGCGGTGAGGACGGGCGTGGTAGGCCCGAGGCTTCTGCGCCGCTGGAGGCCTGTGCGGTGTGGTCGGCCGGGGCAGTAAGGTATTGGCGCATACCTGCCGGTTGAGAGTTCCTCGGTGTGCCGGTGGTTGAGGCAGCCTGCTGTTGCTTGGTGTTTTTCCCCATTTTTCCGTGGATTAGTGCTTGTTTAGCGGGTTTTAGCTGTGAGCCTGAAGGGAGCCCTCGTTTCACGCCGCCATCTCGTCCGGCGTCCAGGCCACGCCCCCTCCTCCCCTTTCTTTTTGCACAGTTTGTTTGCACCTCCTTGGGGTACCATTTTGGTTTTTAGTAACTTATTTTCGCAATAAATACTTTTTTATTTTTATTTTTGTTTACTTCATTTACTCAGCCATGGGACTCTAGTTAGTTATGTACCCTTCTATATGGGCACACCCTCTACTAGTGGTCTTTGGAAGCAGGACCTGTGCTCTCCCTTCCATCTACCCTAATATTTGGGATTCTTTTTCTCTCAGTTTATATCGTTCTGGGTTATGCCCATGTATGTTGCCCATTTAGTCCATTTGACTCCAGAGTTAGTCTTTTCTAACTCTGTAGTCGTTCTTTTTCTTATATAGATCTCCTATTCCCCCTCTCACACAACATCCCTTATCCTCTCCCCCCACACACATATCCCTATGCCCCCACACTACACATTGGCTGTCCTGGGGGCATTAAACAGATATACCCACTTTGGAGAGGCTTGCATGTCATTGGTGATGACACAACATACAGCCTGTCAAGCCGCTCCCCTCCTAGGGCTGATCTGCCTTTAAATGCCCAGGCTGAAATTTTGTCCCAGTCCGGCCCTGCTTCTAATAAAGTCTGCATTTGTATGCCTGGACCTTTTGTTCCAAAACAAATACGAATAACATATTGAGAAAAACGCACATCAAACATTTAAAAAAAAAAAAAATACAATAAAAATTAGCCTTGAAAATTATATATTTGGATGTACATTGTCATTGGTATGCAAGAGGTACAGTTAAAGACTTCATGGATAATAAAGTAAAATTAAAACATAGATGAAATTCCAGTTGGTGTTGTTTCTCTTTAAGAATATTTACATAGGAACTTGTTTACACAATGAGTATTTTGTTGCAGTGACATTGGTAGCCAAGTATCACTGAATAGAGTAAGCTGTGCCATATGATCTGCGCACACAAAACAACTGTTGAATCAATAGCTGCTCCTTGAATCCTCTCTTCTCTGTCACTGACTGTGACTATCATCTGTTGAAGCAGACTGTGCCTGCCTTGTAACCTATGGTGCTTAAGTGTACAAGCCCAGATGAGTGATTCGTCTACAATTGTAAGAGGGTTGCCTGGGATATGAACCAATTATGCTCCCGGTGGTCCTACCCCCAACTGTCCTGTGCTGCAAGTATTTTCTACACAATCCCTGCTCCTTTGAGGGACTTTGGAAGGCTGGGTAATTTATTCAAATGAAAGAGCAGAGACTGTACATTCATTTACTCAGACTTGTTAGAAATCCAGAATGAGGTTGAATAACACCAAAAATATTTAGGAACAAGAGAAACAGATAGATATGAACATAGTAATCAGATATGTCAGGCTTTATTGAGTAATATCAAAAAGAAGACTCAGAGTATTATATTAGGAAGAAGATAATCATTAGGAAGCTGTAGCATGTAAAACAGAATATATTGGATGGATCTATTCTGATTTTGTTTTGAACAAATTTAATTTCCGTATCTTTTGTACTTTAAAATATATATCAATCATTCAAATAAAAAATGTAACTATTCTCATGCAAACTACTTTAATCATTTGTTCTTAAACGCCGCCACACCCAATATCTTCACCCTAATCCCCCTCAACTCAGGAGGAATTTGAATTATCTTGATTATTCTAAACTCCCATCCATCCCTACCCTCTCTGGCTATCTCCTCATATAACGCTACCCTCACCTCTGCAGCCCCACTCCAAGCACGCACCTCAAGGAGGGTGCGCCTCCAACCGTGGCACACTATGTCAACACTCTACCTGAAGAGATGCTCCCGCTAAAGGAAGTCTTGCACCTTGTCAGACTTTCTACACTATAAATTTGTCTTGCGTTCATACAGCACAGCCCTCACCCTTGCAAAATAGTCCTACTTTTCTTCTCTCATTTGTTCATGCTCCCACAATCCTAGTCATCTCATTAATACATTTAACTCTCTTCTTTGCCCTGCTTTGGCCACCCCACAAACTGATCTTTCAGCTGATAGCTTTGCATATTACTTTACTGACAAGATTAAACAGTTAAGGAATGAATTCTCTCCCCTTCTCTCTATCTCAACCTCACTTGGAACATACCATCCCTACCCTCCAAGACTTCTCTCCAGCTACTGTACAGGAGGTGGCTGCGCTTCTCCTTTCCTCTTGTCCCACCACGTGTCCGCTTGATCCAATCTAGTCCCTCCTCATTAGATCACTCGTCCCTTATCTGGTGCAGTCATTAATGCACATCTTCAACTGCTCTCTTTCTTCTGGTGTTGTCCCAGCTCCCCTTAAACATGTTACTGTTGTACCTGTCTTCAAAAAGCCATGTCTTGACCCTACCTCCCCTTCTAACTATCATCCCATATCCCTGCTCCATTTCTCCTCAAAGATTTTGGAAAGCATTGTCTTTACCCATCTGACATGCTTCCTCAATTCCAACTCTCTCCTTGACCTCTCCAGTCTGGATTCCGCCCCCTCCACTCCACAGAGACTGCTCTGACTAGAGTTACAAATGATCTAAATGCAACTAAATCTAAAGGCCGCTACTCCATACTAATTCATCTTGACCTCTCTGCTGCCTTTGACACTGTTGATCATGGCCTCCTTCTACTAACTCCTCCTCTCTTTGTCCTGTCTCAGTTGGAGTCCCTCAAGGTTCAGTTCTTGGTCACCTTTTGTTCTCTCTCTATACTGCCTCTCTTGGCAAACTCATTAATTCATTTTGATTCCACTACCACCTGTACATCGACGACACCCAGATATACCTCTCCTCCCCTGACCTCTCCCCTGCTGTCCTACAATGTGTCACTAATTGCCTCTCTTCTATCTCTGGTTGGATGTCCTCCCACTTTCTGAAACCCAATCTCTCTAAAACTGAGTTTCTTATTTTTCCTCCTCATAACACTGATCCTCCTCCTTCACTCTCCCAGCAGGTTGATGGAACTTGCCTCACCCCATCCTCTCAAGCTCATTATCTTGGTGTCACTTTTGTTCCTGGCCTCACCTTTATGCCTCATGTCCAGTCTGTTGCTAAAACATGTTGATTCCAGCTTAAAAACATTGCCCACATAGGCCCCTTTCTAATGCAAGATGCTGCCAAGGAGCTTGTTCATGCTCTAGTAATCTCTTGTATGGATTACTGTAATTCTCTCCTAATTGGTCTCCCCAGAAGCCGTACTGCCCCCTACAATCTATGATGAATCTCCTATGACTCCTCTCACACCTCACACCTCACCCCTCACACTGACCCTACAGGTGTCAATTTAAAATACTAACCCTTACCTATACAGTTCTAACCAACTCTAGCCCCTCTTACATTTCTTTACTGATTCATAGGTATGCCTTCTTGTATAGAACCGAATGCAGGCGATGATGGAAGTCCAGCGGTGTTCGGGAGTTTCTGTGTCCGATTTTACTTCCATGATATTCATGCCCAAAAAACGCTGCCTGCGTTCATGCGAACAAGATGGCCGCCAACTCGTTGTCATCCATAGGAATTGCGGCTACCCAGACAAACACTTAGAACACTGAGGTGGAAATTGTTACAATTAGGCTTAACAAGCTCCAGGGTGGTCTCTAATTTGTGTGGCTGTTCGGTTTCCGAACCATATAGTCCAAATACACAAACGGAGACTTTTAGATCACATTATACAAGGTCCATAGTCTGTGGGCAGGAGGCTGGCAAGCAGGCTCATCCAGGAACTCGTGCCAAACTCACTTGAAAAGGGCAGTTTGTCACAGGGACAATAACCCGTTGTGACCGCTGTAGGAGGCAGATCAATTAACATTCATCCCAGTGCAATGCTAGATGATCTACTATGGTGCGCTGGAAATTGTGGGCGGATTCAGTGTTTAAATAGGATTAGGACAGGGGTTTATCTGTCCAAATAGAGTGGAATGAATGGGAATGAACGTGGAATACTGTGGGAAATGGTGAACAAGTGGACTTTAGCTCACATAAATCTCAACTGGCATAAAATAGCCCCCACCAAAGCTGGAAATATATAGTACATTTTAAGAATACTAGATTCTAAGCATAAGCATACCAGGAAATGCATAGTGAGACAGCAGCCACAAAATATAATGATAAACAGCTGTAGATGGAATGTACAGGAAAAGTGCTGCCCAAAGTGGGGAAGGTTGGGCACTTTTAACTAAACAGTGAACTAGTGAAACAGAAAAAGGATGTCGAAAATGACAGGATAGTCAAATAAAAATAAATTAAAAGTACTGATTTGTACCATTGTGACATACCATTGTGACAAACATAGACTTGGGTTACAATCAAATAGAAATAGAGGATTGTATTCAGCAAATAAATGAAGATTGGACCTTCCTGCATTCCTTTATACTGCTATACTCCCTGGCCACAGCTCTGCCATCTGATTGGCTTGTGGGCCGTCTGATTCATCGGATCATTCACACATGGCTAATTGAGGGCTGGATATTTAAACCAACTCAGAGGATACCTATGGACACTCTGCTACTGACGACAGCATAATATGCTGAAATGGGCGTCAAGCTCTTTTACTTTCAATTTGCACTTGGGTAGCACTATGCACGTTTGAATTTTTGTTTTGAGTGTTCAGGGTTACTGATTCAGGTAGGCATTAGCTCTGTGCGGTGCCGCGGTATATAGGGACAGTGAGAGATTTTTTATTAATGGGGAATTTGTAGTACCTTAATCTTTTGCAACCTCCGTGTTCACTATCTGACGTTTTGGGACACAGTGTACAGGGGAGGTTTGGATGATTCTAGTTTAAGGATGCAGACCTTCTACCTCTCTTTGTAAATACCCTCTTCCCTACCTGTCCAGAGGTGGACACCACCAACCTCTTATACCTCTGTTTTAATACTGTTTATATATATTTTTTGTATTATTGAGAATAAAGTTAAAGTTTTTTTTTTTTTTGGCCACTTACAATACTTTTGTGCTTCCTCCCAGTGTATCCCATCATTTTGCGTGACGCTAGGATTTTTGTTCTCATTGTCAGTAGTTTAGCTCCAGGGTTACCCACTAATTGGAAGCACTATTTAGGTGACATTGCTTTTGATCTGGGAGGTGCACTGGGAGTGGCCTAAACATCTTGTTTCATCCTAGTATATCCCCTTGGGGTGGGACAACACTTACTTTTGTTCCACCTGGATCAACTTTATAATTTATAATCGCCACAGAAACCCATAGAATGTTTGCTCTCTGCAAGCGTGTCCTATCTAATAAATGTTTCCCTGTCTAATAAGGTTAACATTACTAAAATCATTTAGCCATCACTACTGTTGTAAACGCCCCACACTCATACACACACTCACACGCATTCAAACTCATACACACAAACACATACAAGTGATTTTTTTTTTTTTTTTTAAGATATCTCCAACCACCCTCCTTTCAGCTTACCTTATGTGCCAGAACTGTGGCTTGGAGTCCTGCTGCTGTGGGAGTGAGAGGTCTGGAGCTCTTCGTGCTCCTTTCCCCTCATGTTGCAGCTGCCTCCTCCCGCGCTGCCTCCCTGCAGGATGCTTGGAGGAAGTGAAAGGCTGTAATTTCCTCTCAGCCGGCCGACATCTTAAATGACCGTGGCACCTGACCGTGCCCCTGTTAAGCAGTAATGTTTCCCCGGTGCTATAATCATAGCACCGGGAAACATTCCGTGGCACGTTGCGGTGCCCCAGGGTGCTGCGGCACACAGTTTGGGAATCGCTGGTCTACTCTCTAAATTCTGAGGGTAATGGCTTAACTAAGACAACTGCATTTTTCTTACCTACACTTTTAATCACTTACATAAATTTGTTTACATTGTGTTACAGTAAGAGTGATAAGCATAACAAAATATACTACAATGTTGCAGTTAGTATGAATTTTACAATTCCCTCTTATTTTGCTAGTATTCACTAAACAGTAAGCAGTTGTGAATTGAAAATGTAACTTTTTGCCTTTAGGGTAAAATAATTTTGTTCTGAAAACAGGTATACACAAAAATTGTGCTTGCACATCATTTGAGTTACACTGAAAATGCACTGCATTCAGTCATGATTGCAGTGTTGTTCATAACTGCAATGTTTTTTATACCTTCCAAGTGTTGAGGGGGATTGTGCCGACTGACATACCCTGCTTTGCTCATTTACCTAACTATCCTGTGTTTTTACCTCAGAACACTGGGGTTAGGGAGTTTAGGAATTTGGGGTTTAGGATAAAGGAACCTAAAAGTTAGGTTAGGATAATTTGAATTATATTCAAATTAGGGAGGCTTTGGTCAAATCCCATTATTATCAATCGGGCAAGAATGATAGGAATTACATCACCGCACTGTCAAGTAGAAATAAAATGTACTGTACTTTACCCCAATGCTCTGAAGACATGGAATTATGGTAGGAAGAACACATGTTCTGTAATGATATGCACTATAATAAACAGTCATTCATTATAGCAAGCAACAGGTCAATTGCATTGGTCAATGGTTATTTTGAAGTTGATTTTATAAGTTTGGAATATTTTTTCTGTTCAATGTACTAAAACTTTTTTATTTTAATACAACCCAAACATTTTATATCATATTAGCTGTATGGAATTTTATTTAACCTCTTAAGGACACATGACATGTCTGACACGTCATGATTCCCTTTTATTCCATAAGTTTGGTCCTTAAGGGGTTAAAATCAGTGAGGGGGGGGGGGGGGGGGTTGGTGGAGGGCTGGCTAGCATGGTGGATGGCTGTGTTCTTAGTGAGCTCTTCACATTACAGCTTGAAACTTAAACATTCTACTCGGATTGTAACCTCAGGGGGGACTCCAGTGGACACTTATCTCTTCTTGTCCGCTCTAGTTCTTTTCTGAAGGTTTGAAGCACTTCTGAACCACATGCAGCCCGGAATTGATTTTGAGGCCTATACACCTGGCCGATCTGTGGAAGGGAGAAAAGGCCAATCTCCCGGGCTGGTGCTGGCGTGTATCAAGCATATAGCTTAAACTCTGCTCCCCGCCCTGGACCGGCGGGGGTTATCTTGGTCCCCACCAGGGGTTATCTTGGTCCCCACCTACTCTGACATGAAGAGGCCCAGTGACATACCTAAGATGGCCACCACGCCACCTGAGCATCCACTGTCTCAATGGGAATCAAGGTTCCATGCAGCTTTTGATGCTGTATGCACAGCTTTCTGGACCCGGATCGAGTCCCGCCAGACGATGCCATTACTTACCTGCCTGTGATGGAGGGTGTCCCCAGCGACGTCCCAGCACACTGCTCTCCTTCTGGGCCGAGAGCCAAGATGGTCGTCATGTCCATCAGCCATCCACGACCCTGTGGGACGGCTTGCAGAGTGGGGGTCTCGCAGTACATCAGCCCATCTCTGAAGATGGAGGGCTAAGTGGTGAAAAGGTCCCGGCTCATGAGCTGGCCTGGGCTTGGAAAGTGGAGAAGCTGGAACATGGTCGTATCACCTATGGCGATCTGAGCGACCTCCAGGTGAGGCACGGAGGTAGGGGGGAACCATGCAGCAATCTGTAACTGGAAGCCGATCCAGACCCCAGTTGAAGCATGCTTGTGGAATTGGCTGAGATAAGGACACTGACTTCCCTGAAGCCTATTACGTACAGCTTTAGCACACTAGTTTGATGTCAGCTAAAACGTTTTGTTTTATTTTAATTTTCTTCTGGTTTTTAGTTATTAGTCAGCTACTTATTATCTTACTTATTTATGCGATGCATTACCTATAGTTGTATTACTCCTCTGACACCTCCTAGCAACTAATGCTCTGCTGATGGTGCAGCTTTGACAAGTACCTGGTGGTCTCTATGTATCTAATGTTGTTGTCTTCATGTCCAGAAAGCCTATCTGTACACAGCTACTACTCTAACCTATACCTACATGCTTCTAAAGCTTGTATTTAACACTGTAAAAATGTGCAGATCCAGCAATTGTCTGTAACTATGATTGCTTACCTACACTGTTATGGCTTGGTCTGATGCTTTGACTACTTTAAAAAAAATGTGCTCTTATTTTTTAATGCCATACCTATGTTTCTAAATGTTATTACTGTGCCTACTCCTGCTGTTGTGGCACAGCAAGTGCTTGTTCTTCCTGCACAGCAAAAATAAAGAATTTAAAAAAAAAAAAGAATAATTGAAAGGAAAAGTTGTCTTATGAATAAAAATAAGAAACGCATTTAGAGCAGTCTGCTTCATTGGTTTGATAGAATATCCAGGTGCTGCTTCCAGTGCATGTACTGTGAGCGGTTTGCTGATGGGGGTGAAGTAGCTTTTAGCTTCATCCAGTGACCCTAATCTAGTGTGTTCTGAAAACACAATTGAATCCAGAACCCCATATCTGTAATTAAAGTATGGAAAGTGTCATTAAACAATGGCCATATTACTGTAAAGGAGTGAGAGACAAAATGCCTTTTTTTTTTTTTTAAAGGTTCTTATACCCATCTACCTTTGTGTTGAATGACACAAGAATGGAACAAGCTAATAAACATTGACTTCTAACAATGATGAATAAAAAGCAACTTTCAACAATTTAGCCACACCCTCAGCTGTTAATCGCCCTTTGTAGCATGTATATACTTGATGATATTTAACATTGAGAAAAGTTATCCCTGGGGCCAAGGTTTCCATGGAAAAGCTACACATAGTTCTTTATTCTCAGTGCTTGTTTGTGTAAATGTAAAGGACGAATGGCTTCACCTAATGCTGGATTTGAGGTGAGTAAAACCTTAAATTCGGTGGAGGCTAATTTTTAATAAAAGGATAATTCAATAAGTACATATAACGTCAATGGCCTTAATCAGATAGAGGCATTTAGCCAAGTTTATAACATCTATTTAAAGTTCTTATAGATATGTGCTAGATTTTAAAACTGTCCCTTTTTATATATACGAGTCTGAACTTTCACTATGGCACTTAGTCACTTGAATATGGGTTTATTCCTTCAGACATTTAAAAATGACTAGCACTATTCTTAAAGATTTTATTGTCACTATGAAATTTTCACCAATTATTGGGAAGTCTAATTGGTTAAACAGTTTTATATATTTTTTTACATTCATTATATGTACTGTGACAAAAGTACTCCTTTCCCTTGGTACCTTGTCCTGGGATTGGGGTGTTACACACAGTCTTTTCAGGTTTTAGAGACACTTCACACGCTGGATGAGGTAAAAGGACTTGCTCTTTTATTGAGGTTCCAAAATAAATGCACAGTAAGGTATAAAGGTAACAAAAATATATAAAACAAAAGCCTTGCTCTTCTGAGCACTAACTAAACAAAATAATCAGCTAACTGGGTTGGATGGCTTGTCCATTTCCCAACATAAACATAAGCATAAACAACCTTACTGTTTCAGGGTTTTCAGCTCTCTGTTTCCACTCACAGAAACCAAACACAATCTGGGGAGGTATATAGATTCCCTCCAGCACAATTCCTTGCTTTCGGTCACACATCCTCCCCCACAGCTCAGACCTATTGGGTCGAGCGACCATGGACATTAGCGAGTGCATCCGCGAAAGACCATCTGCATTTCCCTGTTTACTCCCAGCCCTATGCTCTATGGAGAAATTATAGGGCTGCAAGCTAAGGAACCAGCGGGTTACTCTACTATTTTTCTCCCTGTTTTGGCTCATCCAAGTAAGGGGTGCATGGTCTGTCACTAGTCTGAATTTTCGTCCCAAGATAGTATTTAAGTGTGTACTGCCCACTTTATAGCCAGACACTCCTTCTCAACAATGGAATAGTTTCTTTCTTGGGGATTAAGCGTCCTGCTTAAAAATAATATGGGGTGCTCCTCACCCTGAATTTCCTGAGAGAGAACAGCACCTAGTCCTACATCAGAGGCATCTGTCTGTAAAATAAATTCTTTAGAAAAATCAGGTGTTACCAACACTGGTTGGGCACAAATGGCTTCTTTAAGCTTTCTGAATGCTTGTTCAGTCTCTGGGGACCATTTTACCACTACTGGAGCATTAGCTTTAGTAAGGTCAGTTAATGGGCTTCCAATTGTAGCAAAATTGGATATAAATCTCCTGTAATAGCCAATGAGGCCAAGAAATGTTCTCACCTGTTTCTTAGTCAGTGGTCTCGGCCAATTTCGTATGGCTTCAATTTTAGCAACTTGGGGTTTCACTAGTCCCCTACCAATAGAGTAGCCCAAATATTTTGCTTCCTCTAGGCCAATTGTACACTAATTGGGGTTTTATAGTTAAGCCAGCATTTTGTATTGAGTTAAGGACAGCCTGTACTTTTGGAAGGTGAGATTCCCAATCCTCACTGTGTACTACAACATCATCCAAGTATGCAGCTGCATAGCGCACATGCGGCTTTAGTATTCTGTCCATCATTCTTTGGAATGTGGCAGGGGCACCATGCAAGCCAAAAGGCAAAACTCTGTACTGAAATAGGCCATCAGGAGTAGAAAATGCGGTCTTTTCTTTTGCTCGCTCTGTGAGTGGTACTTGCCAATAACCGTTGGTTAAATGTAGTGTAGTGAGGTACCGAGCTCTCCCAAGTCGTTCTACTAGCTCATCAACTCTAGGCATGGGGTATGCATCAAACTTAGAAATAGCATTCAGTTTGCGATAATCATTACAAAACCGTACTGTATTATCAGGCTTTGGTACCAGCACAATTGGACTGCTCCAGTCACTTTGTGACTCCTCAATGACTCCAAGATCTAACATTTTCTTAACCTCTGCTCTGATAGCTTCTCTGCGAGCCTCGGGTATTCTGTATGGTTTGAGATTGACCCTTTTTCCTGGTTATGTCAAAATGTCATGTTTAATCACACTAGTCCTTCCTGGGACTGGGGAGAATACCTCTTTATTTAATCTAATAAACTCCTTAACTTCCCTTGTCTGGTGTATTGACAGGATCTCTGAGATATTTACTTCGGGGTCAATATTACACTTATCAGGGAAGGTTGAAGCCTCTCTAGTAACCAGAACTTCCCTTTCTTTCCATGGTTTTAGCAAATTGACATGGTATATTTGCACTTCCTTTCTTCTACCTGGTTGCCTTACTTTATAATTTACCTCTCCTACTCTTTCAATAATCTCAAATGGCCCATGCCAAGTTGCCAGGAATTTGTTCTCTACTGTGGGAACCAGGACTAATACTCTGTCTCCTGGTTGAAATACTCGAATTCTAGCATTCTTATTATAGCTATTCTGCTGATTTTGTTGAGCCTTTTGCATGTGTTCTCTGACTATTGGCATAATGGCTTCAATACGTTCCTGCATCTGAGTTATGTGTTCTATTACACTGCGATGTGGGTTTGCTTCTTGTTCCCAAGTTTCCTTTGCTATGTCAAGTAATCCCCTGGGGTGTCTGCCATATAATAATTCAAAAGGTGAGAAACCCGTAGAAGCTTGGGGTACTTCTCTAATGGCAAACATTAAATAGGGCAATAGAAAGTCCCAGTTTTTCCCATCTTTATCAGTTACTTTGCGCAGCATAGCTTTTAACGTTTTATTAAATCGCTCAACCAAACCATCGGTTTGTGGGTGATAAACAGAGGTTTTGAGGTGTCTAATGTGAAGGAGCTTGCAGAGTTCCTTTGTAACCTTGGACATGAATGGAGTACCCTGATCTGAAAGGATCTCCTTGGGAATCCCAACCCGGCTAAACATCATCATTAACTCTTTAGCAATGGACTTTGCTGAGGTTGTGCGCATAGGTATTGCCTCAGGGTAACGGGTAGCATAGTCTAGTACTACTAATATATACTGATGCCCCCTACTGGATTTTACCAGAGGACCCACAAAATCCATAGCAATACGTTCAAAAGGCACTTCAATAACAGGCAAGGGTACTAAAGGGCTACGGTAAGCCGTAAAGGGCGCAGTGACCTGACATTCAGGGCATGACGAACAGTAGTTCTTGATAGCTGCGATTACTCCAGGCCAATAAAATCTCCTCAAAACACGCTCTCTTGTTTTGTCAACCCCTAGGTGACCCCCCAAAACATGGCTATGTGCAAGGTTTAACACAGTGCGCCAATAGGCTTGTGGTACTAACAGCTGCTTTGTAATAACGGACTCTTTTTTTCTCAACTCTGTACAACAGATCATTATCCACTTCAAAATAAGGGTAAGTAAGAGAATTCCCTGGATTGACAGGGGATCCATTCCTTATAGAAATATTATTCCTGGCTACCAATAATGTTGGGTCAGACCACTGTGTACTTCTGAAGTTACCAGGCCTAACCTCTAAATCAGCTAACTCTATATCTGGTTCAGAGCTTCTAGAAGGTCCCGCATTAGTTTGTTCTGGGTTTTCACCAACTAATGTTTTTATAGGGGAATGCTGCATATTGTTAGGCTCATCATCATGATCTCTCTCATCTGCCTGAGTATTTGCAAAAGGAAATTCATCATTCTGTTCACCTGATGGGTTTTCAAAACATGCACATAGGTCTAGAAAATGGGGAAAATACCTTCCAATAATCATCTCATGTGCCAGTTTTGGTACCAGCCCCACTCTGCAGTTTACAGTACCACACTGGGTTTTAACAAGTATATCTGCAATATCAACTTTTCCAGAGTTAACAATATGAGTATCCTGTAATAAGGATTGGTCTAGAAGGTTAACCATACTCCCTGAATCTAGCAATGCCTGTATATTTTTTCCCTCCACATTCACGGTACACCCAGGGTGACTATTCAAATAACCATTTTTTTCCACAGAACATACAACCTGTGAATAAAGTGCAATTCCTTCCCAATTATTCCCAAAATTACACTCCATTGGTTCAACATTTTCAGGACAGTCTTTTGCAATATGTCCAAAGTTTCTGCATTTAAAGCATTTTATACCATAATTAGTACTTTTTGATTCATTTGTAGGCTCTTCCCACCTCCCAAAGTCTTTTTCTCTTTTAACAATGTCTCTTGGGTAATAAAACCCTGTTCTCTCATCAAAAGACCCCCTTTTCCCTGGAACAGTCTTAACAGATTTGCTGGGGTTGTAGGTTTTCAGATTCTTGGGTCTCTCTTGGCCAGGAGGTTGAAGCAGTTCTCCCGCTGCTATATACCATTCAACCAATTCAACCAATTGGTTTGCTGTTTGGGGATTGCTCTGACTGACCCACCGACGAAGTCCAATAGGTAAGCCTCTTAGGAATCTTTCCATCACCAGTTGCTCCACAATGCGGCTGGGTGAGTTGATCTCTGGCTGCAACCATTTTCTGGCAAGGTGTATCAAGTCAAACATCTGTGAACGAATCGCTTTATCCAGGCTGTAAGTCCACAAATGAAATCTCTGGGCACGGACGGCTGTTGTCACCCCCAGGCGTGCCAGTATTTCTGCTTTCAGCTTCTTGTAGTCACTGGCCTCCGCTGGTTCCAGATCATAGTATGCTTTCTGGAATTCACCAGTAAGAAATGGTGCTAGCAGACTTGCCCATTCCACTTCAGGCCAACCTTCTCGCTCAGCGGTTCGCTCAAATGCCATCAGGTAGGCCTCTACATCATCTGTGGATACCATCTTTTGCAAGTAGTGACTCACTCTGATCGCCTTTGGACATTGTGGTGATTCTGTGGCATCCCTGGCCAGCCTTTGTGATAGACTCTGGATCTCCTGCTGTATGACACATGTGGCATGCTGCTGCTCCTCTCTGAGCAATTGATGAGCTGCTGTCTGTGCTGCTTCAACTTGCTTGAATAAAGCATCTGTATTTTCCTTTTGAGACAGTACAAGCTGCTGCAGTATTGAAATGCTCTCTTGCTGTATTGCATTAGTCTCTGCAGTCCTCCTGTTTGTCCCCTGCTGTACAGCAGTGGACTGGAGCAAAGCTTTCATGACATCCTCCATTTTCTCAGCAGTCTCTTTCTTCCTACTTACAGACTTTGCCGTGTGCTGCCTGCATCCTCCACCATATGTGACAAAAGTACTCCTTTCCCTTGGTACCTTGTCCTGGGATTGGGGTGTTACACACAGTCTTTTCAGGCTTTAGAGACACTTCACACGCTGGATGAGGTAAAAGGACTTGCTCTTTTATTGAGGTTCCAAAATAAATGCACAGTAAGGTATAAAGGTAACAAAAATATATAAAACAAAAGCCTTGCTCTTCTGAGCACTAACTAAACAAAATAATCAGCTAACTGGGTTGGATGGCTTGTCCATTTCCCAACATAAACATAAGCATAAACAACCTTACTGTTTCAGGGTTTTCAGCTCTCTGTTTCCACTCACAGAAACCAAACACAATCTGGGGAGGTATATAGATTCCCTCCAGCACAATTCCTTGCTTTCGGTCACAGTACTTATTGAATTATGCTTTTATTAAAAATTATCCTCCACCGAATTTCTTTCCTTTTAGTCCCCTTATCTAGTTGTACATTAATAGAACTAAGCAAACAATGCCTACATATCAATAATTATGTATATAAATAGCCCTATACACGAGAAATGTACCACTGGAACGCAAAGATAAGGGTCTATACACTCCAATGTCGTATTAAGTGCGACTGGGAGACACAGGAAATAGAATGACGGAAGAGAGGCAATGCACAAAATGGAATGCAAGTTACGTTCCAAATAAACCGGAAGAGAGTCGCCGGCGGGATTTATAAAACGTGAAGAAACCTCTGGACATTCTACCGACTGAGGTAGCCCTCCACATAGGGTGAAACGCGTTGCGGACCACCTGAGGATACTAAGGCATTTTCCAAAGATTTTATGGACTTTGATTGGACATTTTAAGCCATATTTTATTTTGGTCTTATTTAATTTACCAAATAAAGGATTTCCATTACCAAGAAGCACCAGCATTTGGCGTTACTTCCAATATCGCTCCACAGGGGCCAGAGTGAATATGGATGGGGACATCCTAAAAGAGTCCCACTGCGCATCACATGAGAGCCATATGCATATATTTGGCTCCATGCTTGTGAGTAATATTTTTGCTATTTAATATATTTTACCTTGTACAGACTATATTGCACTATTTTGTACTTTCTTATATCTCCACAGAGATAAGTTACAGAAGCTCCACCTACTGTATGTATGATTTTTATTATATGTCCACTTTCCATAACCCAGGAGTGTGAATTACTGCAAGGGTTGTCTAGAAGTATATAAGCCGCTTATAATGGATGAAGGAAAGAGAATGATCTGCTCTGGTTTTTATAGGTTTCTGTCTTTCTTCTTCTCGGAATGCTAAAGCAAAGGTTTTCATTCCGCTTCACACATTAGCAACGTCAAGTTTCTGAAGTAGTGTAACTTTGCTGCAATGCCAATGCCAATTAGTAAAGTGTCCCGTCCAGAGCACGGGCACTCAGTAGGAAACCATAGAAACTGCAACACCACTCATTCACTGCATTCACTAATAACACAACACCAGGCATTTACTGGGCTCTTACTGAGCCTTTATACTGGGCATTGACTGGGCCATTATATAGCCTTTATATTAATAGGGATCAGGAGACTGGGCATTAATTGGGTCCTTACTGAGCCTTTATTTTAATAGAGACCAGGAGACTGGGCATTAATTGGGCCCTTACTAAGCCTTTATATTAATATGGACCAGGATACTGGGCATTGGCTGAGCCATTACTGAGCCTTTATATTAATATGGACCAGGATACTGGGCATTGGCTGAGCCGTTACTGAGCCTTTATATTAATAGGGGCCAGGATACTGGGCATTAACTGGGTCCTTATTCAGCTTTTATATTAATAGGGAACAGGAGACAGGGCATTAATTGGGCCCTTACTAAGCCTTTATATTAATAGAGACCAGAAGACTGGGCATTAATTGGGCCCTTACTAAGCCTTTATATTAATATGGACCAGGATACTGGGCATTGGCTGAGCCGTTACTGAGCCTTTATATTAATAGGGACCAGGATACTGGGCATTAACTGGGTCCTTATTCAGCTTTTATATTAATAGGGAACAGGAGACTGGGCATTAATTGGGCCCTTACTAAGCCTTTATATTAATATGGACCAGGATACTGGGCATTGGCTGAGCCATTACTGAGCCTTTATATTAATAGGGACCAGGAGACTGGGCATTAATTGGGTCCTTATTGAGCCTTTATATTAATAGGGACCAGGATACTGGGCATTAACTGGGTCCTTATTGAGCCTTTATATTAATAGGGACCAGGATACTGGGCATTAACTGGGTCCTTATTGAGCCTTTATATTAATAGGGACCAGGATACTGGGCATTAACTGGGCCCTTATTGAGCCTTTATATTAATAGGGACCAGGATACTGGGCATCACCTTGGTCCTTATAGAGCCTTTATATTAATATGGACCAGGAAACGGGGCATCACCTTGGCCCTTACAGAGCCTTTATATTAATAGGGACCAGGAGACTAGGCATTAACTGGGCCCTTAGTGAGCCTTTATATTAATAGGGACCAGGAGACTGTGGCTGTTTGCACAGATGTAGTAAATTGAGCAGGGTCCTCTTCAAAATATCGTTCATGTAAGTTTTCTTGTAATTGTCCTATTTATAGTTAAATCCCCCCTCTTATAATACTGTAAAACGCTACGGAATCTGTTGGTGCTATATATCGTATATACTCAAGTATAAGCCGACCCGAATATAAGCCGAGGCCCCTAATTTTACCCCAAAAAACTGGGAAAACGTATTGACTCGAGTATAAGACTAGGGTGGGAAATGCAGCAGCTACTGGTAAATTTCTAAATAAAATTAGATCCTAAAAAAATTATATTAATTGAATATTTATTTACAGTGTGTGTATATAATGAGTGCAGTGTGTGTATGAGTGCAGTGTGTGTGTATGAGTGCAGTGTGTGTATGAGTGCAGTGTGTGATGGAGAGCCTTGGTGGTATTTAATACTCCCCACATGTAGGATATAACTGGACACTTGGAGGTGTATCCTCAAGACTTCTTACAGCATTTCAGATAAGCGTCAGCATATAAAATACATAAAACTACTAGCCAACAGTGATGCGTCCGTCTAATTGTAAGGGATTTATAGGCTATTCAGGCATCATTCTGTGCTTAACCCCTTAAGGACACATGACATGTGTGACATGTCATGATTCCATTTTATTCCAGAAGTTTGGTCCTTAAGGGGTTAAACTGTATGCTATAATGCAGGCTGTGAACATACATTTCTAGTAGCGTGACACATATAAGGCTAGCAAGTTAGATAAGCGTTTATGATTATACTAAGTATATTAATAAACAGGCTAGTTATGCTTGTCTTTTTGTTTTATTAGTAATTTTTTTATTATTTTATTATTATTATTAATATTTTATTACATTTGTATTTATTTTTTCGTCCCCCCTCCCTGCTTGATACGTGGCAGGGAGGGGGGCTCTCACTCCCTGGTGGTCCAGTGGCATTGGCAGTTCAGTGGAGGGGGCTGGCAGAGAGCGCTTACCTCTCCTGCAGCTCCTGTCAGCTCCCTCCTCCTCTGCGCCGGTCCGGTCAGCTCCCTCTGCAAGTCCCAGTGTAAGTCTCGCATGCTGGCATCAGACAGCCAATGGTAGCATATTACCCCATCCCCTAGTAAAATGTTTTAGTGCCCCTCCCCCCCCCCCCCCCCAGACAATAATGAGGTTGGTAGCTATTAATTATAAATGTTCTCTTATTCTTGTGATTGTCAAATATGCTCATAATATATACATTTGTACATTTAACTAGTTACATATCAATTGTTTTGCAGTTTTAGATCATAGAAAGGAGCTTGTATTCGTAAATTCTGCTGTGTAGACTTTGTAACAACATATTTTTAGAAACCTCTACCGGACATATGTGGATTTGCAAATAAAGAGGAAAAACATCTGGTAGTAGTTAAGATGTGACGTCTCATAAACCTAAATAAAAATATTTACAATTCATATAAAAAGAAAAGAAAACTGGTGGCTCTAGTGCTTTCCAAGTCTGAGCTTCCCTAGACGCATTTGCTCCCTGATCCTATGCCAACCCTCACTGGGGGTTAAAATGCTTCATCAGAGGACTATGTAAGTCAAGGAATGACAATTCCTAAACTATGACAGTGACACCAGAGATTCATTTGGACGGGCTGAAGGTTTAGTGGCAGTGCTTTGAGGGGGACCAAATGTTTTGGCATAGACAAAGAAGGTCTCCTGAATATTTCCGAGCAGTGCGTTAGCCTGTGTTTGATCAGTCTCGTACACACACACACAGCTGGGCACTGCACACTGGAGGAACGGAAGCAGGAAAGTTAGCTAAATGTGGCATGAATTTTCCCTTTTTTTGGTCTCATAGTAACTGCTGAAGAAAAAATGTTGAGTGTAATCTGTGACATCTGTTTTTTTTTCCATATTACTAAAGAGTTCTCCTATATTGCATATACTAATGTGTAGATTGTAAGAGCACAACACTTAATTGCTTTTATGTCACATAAGGTAAATTTTTGTCACTTTACTGCACTAAAAAAAGCTTGTAATAAAGTACTATGGTATAGCTAAGAAATGTTTATGGTGATTGGAAATGTGGAAAGTGGGATTCTTAATCAAAGTGCAATGAGTTATTTTCCTGGTCCGCATCTGATATTTGCCACTGTCTTCATTCAGTCATCCCTTTTCCTTTTACTAATATGCTAGGAGATACGATAGGGAGACAAAGAAAGTTCTTCCAAATTCCTCTCTTGGCAAGTCACTAACAGAGACACTGAATTAAAGATTACATCCTCAAATAGCAGCTGTTACCCATGAGTCTACCTCTAACCAATCTTGGGCAAGACAAGACATGTATGCCCTATTGCTGGCATGAGATCAAAGGTCCTGTCCCTAATCCTAAACCTAACCTTAACACTACTTCTAAAATAATTTTGAAAAATTAAATCAGAAACATATAATAGATACAATATATAAAACATAGGAATAAAGAGAGCAGCGTTGCTTGGATTTGCTATGTGCACAAAGTGCTAGAGTGATAGTTTATTTGAAGGATACAGATGAATACACCACATGTTTCGGGATCCAACCCTTCATCAGTGCAAATGCCCTTAGCAAAGTAAAATGCACTCACCACATAGAGAAATAGTACTGTAAACAACCACCCCTCAAAGACGCCTCTCCCACAGTGAACAAGTGACTACACAGCTCCCTGCTGCTTTCCAGCGACATCTTACCGCTCCCCTTGTGGTTCTGAGTAGTCTCGCTATGGCGTGTAATGTCAGGCATTACTAAGAAACGAGAAACATATTGACTGCAGCATAAAATTAGTTTAAGTGCTCATTTGAAACTTCCAATATTACTCAGAGGTTGCAGAAACAGTGCAGAGTTAAGCCACACTAAGGAAAACTAAAAACAAGAGTATGCAAAATCCTGATCAAAGTGTTGCTAGGCAATGAATTGGAGCTAACCAGCTCCTACCAGGTTACAATATAAACTTGTACCATCCATCTAGAGATGCAGAAGATGGAAATTAAAAGAAGCACATGCTCTCAAAAACACCAGAGCCCAGGTAAAAAATGTACATATAAAATAAATGTACAGTCACATTTTTGTAAAAATCTTATTATACCTTTTCATGTGACAACACTGAAGAAATGACAATGTAAACTAGTCCATGTATAGCCTGTATAACAGTGTAAATTTGCTGTCCCCTCAAAATAACTCAACACACAGCCATTAATGTCTAAACCATTGGCAACAAAAGTGAGTACACCCCTAAGTGGAAATGTCCAAATTGGGCTCAATTATCCAATTTCCCTTCCCGGTGTCATGTGACTCACTAGTGTTACAAGGTCTCAGGTGTGAATGGGAAGCAGGAGTGTTAAATTTGGTGTTATCGCTCTCACACTATCTCATACTGGTCACTGGAAGTTCTACATGGCACCTTATGTCAAAGAACTCTCTGAGGATCTGAAAAAAAGAATTGTTGCTCTACATAAAGATGGACTAGGCTATAAGAATATTGCCAAGACCCTAAAACTGTACTGCAGCACAGTGGGCAAGACCATACAGCGGTTTCACATGACAGGTTCTACTCAGAACAAGACTCGCCATGGTCAACCAAAGAAGTTGAGTGCATGGGCTCAGCGTCATACCCAGAGGTTGTCTTTGGCAAATAGATGTATGAGTGCTGTCAGCATTGCTGTAGAGGTTGAAGGGGTGGGGGATCAGCCAGTCAGTGCTCAGACCATACGCCGCACACTGCATCAAATTGGTCTGCATGTCTGTCGTCCCAGAAGGAAGCCTCTTCTAAAGATGATGCACAAGAAAGCACGCAAACAGTTTGCTGAAGACAAGCAGACTAAAGACATGGATTACTGGAATCATGTCCTGTGGTCTGATGAGACCAAGTTAAAATTATTTGGTTCAGATGGTGTCCAGCATGTGTGGTGGCAACCAGGTGAGGAACACAAAGACAAATGTGTCTTCCCTACAGTCAAGCATGGTGGTGGGAGTTTCATGGTCTGGGCCTGCATGAGTGCTGCCGGTACTGGGGAGCTACAGTTCATTGAGGGAACCATGAATGCCAACATGTACTATGACATACTGAAGCAGAGCATGATCATCTCCCTTCGGAGACTGGGCCAGAGGGCAGTATTCCAATATGATAACGACACCAAACGCACCTCCAAGATGACCTATGCCTTGCTAAAGAAGCTGAAAATAAAGGTGATGAACTGGCCAAGCATGTCTCTAGACCTAAACCCTATTGAGCATCTGTGGGGCATCCTCAAATGGAAGGTGGAGGAGCACAAGGTCTCTAACATCAACCAGCTCTGTGATGTCATCATTGAGGAGTGGAAGAGGACTCCACTGGCAACCTGTGAAGCTCTGGTGTACTCTATGTACTCGAGGGTTAAGGCAGTGCTGGGAAATAATGGTTGCCACACAAAATATTGACACTTTGGGCCCAATTTGGAAATGTCCACTTAGGGGTGTAGTCACTTTTTGCCAACGGTTTAGACATTAATGGCTGTGTATTGAGTTATTTTGAGGGGGCAGCAAATTTACACTGTTATACAGGCTGTACACTTACTACTTTACATTGTAGCAGAGTGTAATTTATTCAGTGTTGTCACATGAAAAGATATAATAAAATATTTGCAAAAATGTGAGGGGTGTACTCACTTTTGTGAGATACTATACATATCTACATATATACAAAGACACTATGATAGTGAAAATATATAAACACGTATAAACAGTGTCAGGAATACTCAGAGACCTAAAATACACTGTGTAATAATAAACCAAGAATAAACGTAAACCGATCATTAGAGTGGCTGGACTTAACATACAAAAATCAGAAATAGCGAGGTACAATAGCCGAGTCAAGGAGTATAGATAGGAGAGTAGTTAGTAAGGAAGGTCCCCAAGGATCCGCTGAGACTCCCTGGCTGTGCGTCCCCTGCATCACACAAGGTACCTTGACACAAAAGCTTCATGAATGATAATAAAAGACAGAATTTATACTTTTAAATAAAAAGATATTTTAACCAACACGGGAAAAATGAAAAGGAAGTACTCAGACTCACCTTGCAGTGAGCACCAGAGGCTTATGTGAAGGATGCGCATTAAAGGATCCATTGCCACTACAGCGTTTTATTGAACTGAATGTTGAGTAACAGTCATTGAGAACATTTACAAACAAGGTAAGTTGGTGATCAGTGCCTTTCCAGATCATAAAACAATCATCTATAAATCTCAGCCAAACTCTGATGTATTGAGAGCACCAGATGCTGGGATACAGGTACGTCTCTTCGTAATCAGCCATAAATATATTGGCATAAGAAAGGCGCCATATATGTGCCCATCACATTACCTTTGATTTATATGTTGTAAATTGTCTGGCACAGAAATAAGTTCTTCAATACAATTTACAGTAATTTGACCACAAATCTACACAGATGTCCATGGGAAGCACTTGGAACAAACATTTCTTACACTTTTTGTCCATGTTTTGTATGTGGAATAGAAATATAGAGGTTGGATACTTCTAGGGTCACTAGAATGTCATCTGCTGAGACCTGTACATCTTGGATTTTTAAGGAGAAAATCAGTCATATCGTTCACAATGGACAGTGCTGTGGTAACCAGTGGTTGAAAAAACTGGGTCACTTAAATATCTAGGGACTTGAAAATCAAATCAGTACCTGCAACTATAGGACACCCCAGTTTGCAGACTGGCTTCTTGAGGACCTTTGGGAGAGTACAGAAGGCAGCTACAACCGGAAACTTGTTAAGCACAAATTTGTGTTGGCATTTATTGATTATGTTGTCTGCAAGAGCTCTATCAATCACAGTCTCAATGATTTCAGAAAAGTGTGCCATGAGATTATTTTTCAGAAAAATGGGATCAAATCTGTCAAGTAGTTGTCACATCACTTTCTCATGGTATTTGAGCTTATTCTCTAGGACAATTAAGCCACCCATGTCAGCTGACTTGATTATAATATCGGAGTTGTTTTGAGGCTGTTTTACGGAAGTCTTTCTCCTGCACTAGTATTATGATGAATAGATTGTTTGTCCCAAGGGAACTGTTCTATTTTTTTTATTCACTACATTGCAGAATGCTTAAGGCGAGATGTATGGAACGATTGGGAAAAATGCACTTTTAGTTCTACAAACCTCCAAATTAACCTTGCAACCTTGCCCACTGTTGGATCATCGTCTTGTGGTGGTAACTTGTACAGGGTTTGGGTTATAAATGGCTTTTAATAAAGATACCGAAATGAATATTAAAAAAAAAAAAATAATGTACAGCTACTTATAAAAGATACGTAAAGATGAAGAATATATTACGAGAAAATGCTATGTTGAATTTCTGGAGAATTAATTAATTCCGCTAACTTTCATCCTTCTACCTTTTTATAATTTTCTTCCATCTCCAGATGAACTATCCTGATTCGCTCAGCAACCAAACCAAATGTTTTCCTACAAAAAATGAATGAAACCCATTTTGGAAGTTTTGCAATTTCTCACAGAACCTATAGTTTAATTTACAAAATATACATAACCCATACCCAGCAATGTAAACACATATCTAAAACAAGTTCTAAAGATTCAATAGAAAATGAGAAGCTAATTAAGGAGAGTGACCTTAAAGTAAACAATCCAGCAATATCTTCCCAGTGACTCAGTTGTCCAGCAGCATTTCCAAAAGCTGAGATCTGAACACAAATCGGACATGTTTTGAGCCAAAATTACAAAATCCAGAATTACAAAATCATTACTTTGTACAATGCCTAGATCTTTCAGTACTGGATGGTTTTGACCCATTTTTAGAGGGTCCTACTTCTATCATCGGGGTAACATACATATGTGTGCTTCTCCAATTTACATATACAACAAGGTTTCTGAGAGGTACATACAGGGAGTGCAGAATTATTAGGCAAATGAGTATTTTGACCACATCATCCTCTTTATGCATGTTGTCTTACTCCAAGCTGTATAGGCTCGAAAGCCTACTACCAATTAAGCATATTAGGTGATGTGCATCTCTGTAATGAGAAGGGGTGTGGTCTAATGACATCAACACCCTATATCAGGTGTGCATAATTATTAGGCAACTTCCTTTCCTTTGGCAAAATGGGTCAAAAGAAGGACTTGACAGGCTCAGAAAAGTCCAAAATAGTGAGATATCTTGCAGAGGGATGCAGCACTCTTAAAATTGCAAAGCTTCTGAAGCGTGATCATCGAACAATCAAGTGTTTCATTCAAAATAGTCAACAGGGTCGCAAGAAGCGTGTGGAGAAACCAAGGCGCAAAATAACTGCCCATGAACTGAGAAAAGTCAAGCGTGCAGCTGCCAAGATGCCACTTGCCACCAGTTTGGCCATATTTCAGAGCTGCAACATCACTGGAGTGCCCAAAAGCACAAGGTGTGCAATACTCAGAGACATGGCCAAGGTAAGAAAGGCTGAAAGACGACCACCACTGAACAAGACACACAAGCTGAAACGTCAAGACTGGGCCAAGAAATATCTCAAGACTGATTTTTCTAAGGTTTTATGGACTGATGAAATGAGAGTGAGTCTTGATGGGCCAGATGGATGGGCCCGTGGCTGGATTGGTAAAGGGCAGAGAGCTCCAGTCCGACTCAGACGCCAGCAAGGTGGAGGTGGAGTACTGGTTTGGGCTGGTATCATCAAAGATGAGCTTGTGGGGCCTTTTTGGGTTGAGGATGGAGTTAAGCTCAACTCCCAGTCCTACTGCCAGTTTCTGGAAGACACCTTCTTCAAGCAGTGGTACAGGAAAAAGTCGGCATCCTTCCAGAAAAACATGATTTTCATGCAGGACAATGCTCCATCACACGCGTCCAAGTACTCCACAGCGTGGCTGGCAAGAAAGGGTATAAAAGAAGAAAATCTAATGACATGGCCTCCTTGTTCACCTGATCTGAACCCCATTGAGAACCTGTGGTCCATCATCAAATGTGAGATTTACAAGGAGGGAAAACAGTACACCTCTCTGAACAGTGTCTGGGAGGCTGTGGTTGCTGCTGCACGCAATGTTGATGGTGAACAGATCAAAACACTGACAGAATCCATGGATGGCAGGCTTTTGAGTGTCCTTGCAAAGAAAGGTGGCTATATTGGTCACTGATTTGTTTTTGTTATGTTTTTGAATGTCAGAAATGTATATTTGTGAATGTTGAGATGTTATATTGGTTTCACTGGTAAAAATAAATAATTGAAATGGGTATATATTTGTTTTTTGTTAAGTTGCCTAATAATTATGCACAGTAATAGTCACCTGCACACACAGATATCCCCCTAAAATAGCTATAACTAAAAACAAACTAAAAACTACTTCCAAAAATATTCAGCTTTGATATTAATGAGTTTTTTGGGTTCATTGAGAACATGGTTGTTGTTCAATAATAAAATTAATCCTCAAAAATACAACTTGCCTAATAATTCTGCACTCCCTGTAGATTATTTTTTTTAATTAATGAATATTTATCTAAATAAAAAATTAAAGAATACCCTATTAACAGGGTTCTTAGCAGAGATTTATTCCCTTTATCTGGGAATATATAGTTTTTGAGTTCTGAAAAAGAAAATGAAATGTAGAAACCCACACTTCTACTGGTGCAATAAGTGCCTCAATCTTGGCTCACTGTCATTCTCACATTTGCAGTGTGTGCCCTGGCTGTGCCTGGATTGATCTGGATTGTGATGTCATTTGCAAAATCTTAAATATACATTTTAAAAGAAAACAAAGCATCCCATGAAAAAGTTCATGACAAGTTAAAGGAAATAATCAGTGTTATATCCAATGATGCAAATTCCTGAAAAGAGGAGGTTTGGTATGATGGTACTGAAAGAGGGATTACTGTTCAGCGAAGGCGCAGTGTTTTTCCTTCTTCTCTTTTTTGTTCTCTGTTGCTCATTTGAGAAGATCAGGATTATTGTACATTCCAGAGACAGTTGGGTAAGTGATTGTGATCTTTGATTTGTAATAATGAACATGAGCCAGTCGGAGAGGAGGGGGAGGGGGGGGGGGGGGCGGGGGGCGAGTAAACCACTAATACTTATATAATAACCCCATGCATAAGTGTAAAGTCTTGCAGAAAAGGTTGGCTATATAGAATTACTTTTTTTATAATAACAATTATAATAATAATAAAACCTTAAAATTTGAAGTAGTATGCTACTAGCCAGTGCCTTAAAAGTTACTTGCCACTGTAAGTCAGAGCAATTTCTACTCTCCAGGGCTAAATAATCGCTCACCAAAGGGTAGAGCCAAGTGAAAATTTTAGCCCACATAATACTACTACTACTAATAATAACAATAATAACAACATACAATATGTGGGATTGTTCATTAACCTGGTGACTGTGGAAGATTAATAAGGACATAGACTAATAAGGACATAAGGACATTTTAAGCGAAAATAACCAAATTAGGAAAAATTCTTCAATGCAGATATTTTTCCATTTTCTTCAATGCAGATATTTTTCCTGCTCTTCAAACTTTGCCTCATAGTTGGCCATTTGCTGTCCTAAACCTACAGGGTCCATGGCCCTATCGTAATGTCCCAGTGTAATACCCCAACATGCAGAATTTATGTTAGCAAGGGACAAGACGTAAATAACATATTACCGGGCCTTAGAATGGTCGGACCAAACGTTAGACAGAGAAAAAGCGTAATCAGAGAAGACCCATGTGTGGGGGCGTCAGAATGACGTGGGCCAATGGGAGCCTGAACTTACTTTTGGCTCCCACTGCCACTTTAAGAGCGCGCTCGTGAAGGAAGCTGCGCTCCTAGTGCCAGGCGGGCCGCATTACTGCTCATTGCGGTCAGTGCACACGGCCCACTCAGAAGGGAAAATTGAGCCACGTGCTGCTCGTGTGGAAGCAGGACTGCTTGAGACGCATGCGGCTCAAGCTGAGGTCCCCGGACAAGGTAAGTACCCCCACAGATATAAGATTGGAGAGGTTTCTGAGTTGGACACAAGGTAGGTAGGTAGAGGAGGGACCAAGGTTTGAAATCCTATTTCAAGTCAGCTTTCACAATAATTCAAAACACGCAAACTGCATTACTGATAATTTTGTTTATTTGTCCTGGTTTTTATACAAACATATTTTTGGTAAGGAAATCATACATTTCCCACTTTTCCTGACTTGCTTTCCTCCATGATGTTGCAAGGCTCACGCACACAAGCCAGATATTAGTCTATCCTCCCAGCAGTGATAAGAAACAATTGAGCTTTTTGTAGTTGGTAACAGTCACAAAAGGCTATTTGTATAAGTGACCAGAACTATCAGCATGTGAAACAAACACACTCTTCATTAAGGTAGTTAGGGTCATTTCATGGTCAGTGTCTTATTCCACAATTAGTTACATTTCTGCTTTGCCTCCTGAAGGGTTTATATTTACTAAGTCGTGAAGTGTAGTGAAATGAAAAAACAAATAAAAAAAAAAAACAAAACAAATATTCATGTCCAGCTATGTCAAAGTCAGACTTCGGCCTAAATTTAGTAAATTGGTTTAAAATTCACACAGGGTTATTTACTAAACTGAGCATTGTCAGAATTCAAAGTTAATTTCAAAAAGGCCTATATTGATGAAATTACAAAATTATCCAAGTCAGCTTGCTTCCAGTTCTGGTACATTGTTCTTAAATATCAAATTTGAAATTCTGACGATTCTCACTTTAGTGAATAACTCTGGTAGGTTAATGAATGAGTGTTAGTTGTGTGAAGAAAACAGTACAAAAGGAGTACTGTACCCACTTCTTTTTAATCAAATGGATATTAAATGTAGGGTTAATTGTTTATGTGACTACTTTCTTTTTGGTTGCCTTGGCAAACTAAATAATGTATTATTTTTATATATCAGACAGATGGATAGATAGAGAGAGAGAGAGAGAGAGCTGTAAGTAGTGCATGTCTTTTAATTTTATAGGGTACACTCCAATGGTGGAACTAAAGTAGAGAGGGCTCTGGTGCAAGAGGTTTTTTTTGGGCCCCTCGATCGCAAGAATGGAAAAAAAGATAGATCCCCATCTGTCATATAATTTCCACAATGCAAGAATTGTTTGGGTTCTTGGGAGAGTGTGGATATGAGGGTATTGAAGTAGTTTTATTTGTCAAAGTTCACAAGAAAAATTAAGCTTAAGGAAAAAAAAACTTGCAAAGGCTATATTGGTGCTGGATTTGACACATGTTTGCACGGTACAGTTATTGCTCATGTTTGCCATTGTCAAATGTCATTTTAACCGTCTACAATTTGTTTATTGAATCAATATAAAGGGTTAAAATAACTTTAGGATGAATCTCCTTTTATTTAAGTTCATGCAAATAATCCAAATTTCTACACATACTGATGCTGAAAAAGATTTTTGGATTATGTGCAATTATAGATGCTTCTGTTAGCAGCAGTGAAAGTTTTAATGAAGACCCAGGGTTATTCAATAATGCAGCAAGTTCTTCTAGTGAATTAAACAGCTTTAGATGCTCCCACCCTGCATTTGTTCAATAAATTCTTTAAATATGCTCTACACCAAGTAGGATAATTATAAACTATACCCAGGGATGTATCTACCGCGGGGCAAACAAGGCATTTGCCTTGGGCAGCACTTTCCAGGGGGTGGCAAAAAACGCTGCCCCCAAGTGCCCAGGCTAATGCTTTGTTTGCCTTGTATTATGGGGGCTCAAGAGCCGGCGGCTGGCCACCTTTGGGACCCCCTGGGGCAGGCAGCAATTTGTTTTCCGAGCAGGCGGCAAGGGAGCACTTTCCCTTGAGTTCTCCTGCTCAGCTCCCTCGAGCGACCTGCAGTGATGACGGGAGCCGGAATATGATGTCAGTCCGGCTCCCGGCATCACTCTGCGGCGTGCAAGGGAGCTTAGCAGAGAGATCACAGCTCCCTCGCTGATAGTGTGGCCGCCCGCCAGCCTGCCTGCACATCCGCCTGCCTTTCTACCTTCCCGGCCAGCAGCCCCACTGGACCCCAGGTAAAATCCACCCAGCTCTCCCAAAAGTAGGGAGGCTGGTGGATTTATATTTTTAAAAAAATAATAATTGTGAGTTTTGGGGGAAAGTGTGTGTTTGTCAGTAAATGTGAGTGTGTTTTTCAGTAAATGTGAGTGTGTGTGTCAATTATTGTGTGTGTGTGTGTGTCAGTGATTGTGAGTGTGTGTCAGTAAATGTGTGTGTGTGTGTCATTGTGTGAGTGTGTGTGTCTGTCAGTGAGATTGTGCATGTCTGTCAGTAAGTGTGTGCATCTGTCAGTGCTTATGTGTGTCTGTCAGTGAGTGTCTGAATGATTGTATGTGTCTGGCCTGATATTTGAAATTCACTTTTAATTCATTTTGAATTTGTGACACTTTCCTCTGTCCGTCTATTCCCTTATTTCCCTGCCTGCCACCCTTGGTATCGCTTTGGGTTTTTTTCCCCTGCCCCCTCCATCCACTGCCGGTTTGCCGATCTGTTCTCCTATGGCCGCGTTCACATTTTTTATGCGAACAGCGGATTCACCTGTACCAGGGTTTCCCCTGTGACTCTCTATGCTTTCGCCTGTTTCTGCCGAACGCTCGGATCTTTTTCCTTTCTGTTAGTACTCCGCCGCGAATCTCGCGAGATTAACGGCGGCCATTTTCTCTCTCTCACTTTGTCGCGTTTTTTCTCTGTCTCCTTATCTGCCGGTCTGGACCCTGGTGAGCTCCCTCCTTTTCCCCTGTTATCTCTGCCTAGCCTGGGGTGATTAACTCCTGCTAGTGCATCCTCCACATTGTTAGCAGCTCTATTTCTTTTACCTCAGAATATATATATATTTCACTTGTATCCCTATACACACTATATATATTTGCCTATATAGGGAAATATTGTTTGAGTTTGACATTACTCAATATAACTATTACTATGCCTAAACCTAAGGGACCTGTCTCCCCTCTCTCCCCTGAGGATAGGGATATTCCCCAGGCGCTGGCTGGCCCTAACTCTGCCAGCTCTGGCCCCCCTTCTTCTGCAGGTGACCCTATGTCTGTGCCGGATGATGCCCAGGCCATGGCACTGCAACGTTCAGTTACAGACGCCATCATGGCCGCCATGGGCTCAATGTCCTCAGCCTTGTCTCAGTCTATATCTCAGGCTTTATTGGCACAATCTATACCCGCAGAGGCACCTACCATGCCCACACGCTTATCTCGTTCCTCAGTGAACGACCCAGGGGACAACCCTAAAAAGGCTAAGGCCAAATCTAAGCACCTGATCCCGCCCGCCTCCAGAACCACTAAGACTGGTGTTAAAATATCCACCAAAGATAGCGTGCCTGTGTCACGCAAAAGAGCCTTTCCGCGCCAGGCAGAACGGGCGCGGCACTGGAAATGTGCCAGAGCACTTACAGAGAGCGACTCCGACTCAGAAATCGGGTCTTGTGCGGAGGCTATGGATGAGTCCGGGGATGACTCCCAGAACGAGTCTGACGGGCAGGACACTGACCCCTTTGCCCCTACCCTACCAGGATTGGTAATCAGTGACTCTCGCAGTGACTCTCCCGCTACCGCGGGTTCGACCCTCTTAGACCCGGCTGGGGAACCTATGTTTGACCCGGATGCTCTCCATCACCCGAGGTCGGCAGAATGGCTCCCAGCCGCCCATGTGGCGAAATACCTTGAGAACTGGGTTAGGCGCCCCCTTAGCAAGACGGCGCGCAATAAACTCAGGGCGGAATGTCCTAGACCCCTTATCCCTAACAAAGTCTGCGAGACACCCATTGTAGACCCTAAAATGACGCAGTTTCTGGCCAAGATGGGTTGGAATCCCCGTAAGGGCCTGGAATCTGCGTTAAAGTCATGCCAGGACAAACACCTGGACATTTTTGGCCCCCTGGCAAAATTATTCGACATGGCCGAGATAGCTAGAACAGAGAACAGACAGGTCGACCCGGAGGAGCTCCGTGATTGGGTGCAGAGGGCTCTCTGCATAGCCGGTAGCGTGAACACTTCCCTCTCTATAGAACGGCGTAAAGCCATCCTCTTTAAAATCGAGCCCAAATTGGCCAATCTCGCCCTCACTGAGGCAGGTAAAGAGGCTCAGGGCCAGCTATTTGGAGACTTCTTTATTAAGGATTTGGGGCGCTTCGTTGGTGCTTTCACAGCCCTAGACAAGGCCCAATCCTCCATGAGGAGGGTGTTTCAAGGACGGGTCTCTTCCAGGGCCGGCAGATTCAGGAGCCGTCTGTCCGGCCGGTCTAATTTTAACTCCCGAGGATCGGGACGAGGCTCTTATACCCAGAGGCCACCGTATCAGGACACAAGACACCAGTCTCCATTCTTCCCATCTCGTGGAAGACCATGGCGCTCCAGAAGCTTCAGAGGGAACCCCGGTTCCAGACGCCCTTACGGTAAGACCACACATACCTTGTGTTTTTTTCCAATATCTGTGTAGGGGGCAGACTCCGTCATTTTTTCCATGCCTGGTTAGAGATCACCTCAGATCCCTGGGTTTTGAACACTGTGAAGGGGTTCCACATAGAATTGGTAGATACCCCGGGCCACATTCCTTCCCCTCACCCTATGGTACTTTCGAAGGCAGACCACGCCTTAATAGACGAGGAACTGTTGTCACTCCACACGAAGGGGGCGATAGAACGTGCCCCACTGGCCCATTCTGGGGTTATAAGCAACATCTTCCTGGTAGAAAAGAAAGGCGCCCAGATGCGCCCAGTTATAAACCTTCGGGCCCTGAATTCCATAGTGCGCTACCGCCACTTCAAAATGGAGGGGATCCACCTCCTTCGGGACCTACTCCTCCGCGGAGATTGGATGGCAAAGTTAGATCTCAAAGATGCCTACCTGACTGTCCCGGTGGCCGAGTCATCCAGATACCTACTAAGGTTCCTCTGGAAAGGCGAAACATGGCGTTTCACATGCCTCCCATTCGGACTCTCATCTGCTCCATGGTGCTTCACCAAGTTGATGCGACCAGCCATGGCCTGGCTACGCAGTCGAGGAGTCAGACTGATAGTCTATCTGGACGATATCCTCCTCATGGCACAAGATCGGAGAGCCCTCCTAGAACACCTTCAATGGACAATGGACCTCCTACGTCAACTGGGTTTCCTACTCAACGGGGAGAAGTCCTGCCTATCCCCTTCCCGACACATGGAGTTCCTAGGGTTCACGGTCGACTCGGAAGAGGAGTCTCTCAGTCTCCCTCCAGCCAAAATATGCTCCATCCGCAAGGAACTACGACGTGCCCTCACGAGACAACAGCTGTCGTTGCAACACCTGGCACGAATCATTGGACTACTGACCTCGTCCATCCAGGCGGTGTTCCCGGCTCTGCTCCACTACCGAGCTCTCCAACGCCTGAAGATAGCACACCTCCATAAAGGGGCTTCGTATGCAGACTTGGTTCCCCTGGACGCCGAATCCCGAGACGAGATGACCTGGTGGATCCACAACCTATCCGCCTGGAATGGCAAGGCCATCTTCGGCTCCCAGCCGGAGTTCACGGTGGACTCGGACGCGAGTCTCCACGGCTGGGGCGCACACTGCAACGGGGTGACCACTGGGGGTCGGTGGACAGACGCAGAGTCCCGACTCCACATCAATGCCCTAGAACTACTGGCTGGTTCCTTTGCGATCAAGAGCTTTGCGAACGGCACGGCCAGCACATGCATCAAGCTGCGGATGGACGACATTTCAGCGGTTCGGTATGTCAACCACCTGGGCAGCACACGCTCTGCAGTGCTGGCCCGCTTGGCGAAAGATTTCTGGACCTATTGCCTAGACAGGAACCTGACGGTCCGAGTGGAATACCTTCCTGGCCTTCACAATACCCATGCGGATTGGAGCTCACGCTATCTAGCAGACAGCAGCGATTGGAAATTGGATACCGAGGTGTTCTCCACTGTCTCATCCCTCTGGGGACCCTTTTCTATAGACCTATTTGCTTCCAGACTCAACACCAAACTACCCAGGTTCTACAGCTGGCGCCCGGACCCGGCCGCGGAGGCAGTGGACGCTTTCCTACAGGAATGGCCCGAATCGCGCCTTTACGCCTTCCCGCCATTTGCCATGATCCCCCGAGTGCTACTCCAAGTACGTTGCCAGATGGCGGAAATGGTCCTACTAACCCCATTCTGGGGTACCCAATCGTGGTTCCCACAACTCCTAGAACTGGCTATAGACATCCCTGCTCTCCTACCGCCCAACCGGGACCTTCTACTGAACCCGATAGGCCAACGACATCCACTCCTACTGGACGGATCATTACGACTACTCGCATGGAGAATCTCGGGGATCCCTGGGAAGTCCCAGGAATTTCGGACGCAACTCGACGCCTCTTGGTTGACGCATGGGCTCCCGGCACTAGACGCTCATACGGGACCGCTTGGAGAACTTGGACTGGTTGGTGCCTGGCTAGGAACCTGGATCCCGTGGCGGCTCCTGTGACGACGATACTCCAGTTCCTCACATCATTATTTGAAGAGGGTCGTGCATATTGCACGATCAACCTATACAGATCAGCCATCTCGTCAGCTCATCATGGTTTCAACGGCTGCCCAGCGGGCCAGCATCCCCTGGTATGCCGCTTACTCAAAAGGGCACGCCTCTCGCGTCCTCCCAGACCTCGATACACAGCCACATGGGATGTCACCTGCGTCCTATCGATGTTTTCCTCCTGGCCTCCCAACTCGGACCTCACCTTACAACAACTCTCTGCCAAGTTGGTATGCCTGTTCTGCCTCATCTCCTGTAAACGAGTCTCGGAGGTACGTGCCCTGGACCACGATGCGAGATCCTTCACCCCGGACGGGGTGACATTCAATATCTCCAGAAGGACTAAGACGGCCATACGCTCAGTCTCGTACCCGAGTTTTCCTAATAACCTGATGTTGTGCCCAGTGACATGTTTGAAGGAATACGAACTTCGGACAAAGGCCCATAGGTCGGCTACAACGCCTCAACTTTTCCTCTCCATCCGTCGACCCTTCACCCCAGTATCCAGCACGACTCTGGCTCGTTGGGTGAAGTGGATTATGTCGCAGGCGGGGGTGGACACATCCATCTTTAACGCCCACTCCACACGTGGGGCTTCAGCTACGTCTATGGCCTCTTCGGGAGCACGCCTGGAAGACCTTATGAGGATGGCAGACTGGTCCAGAGAATCCACCTTCAGGGAATTCTACTTCCGACCTCAGCCACACGTTTTCTCGTCGGTCATGGATCAGCTTTAAACTAGCAATATGAGCCTCCGTGTCTTGACATAAAATTACATGATTTTGCTATTTCATGACGAAAAGTCATGATTTTATGAAAGACACGGAGGCGAGTATTGCCCCTCCCTATTACTTATTTATATAACTTTCCCCCCCTGTCTTTTCTCGCTTCGGGCGGTAAGTATAACATTGCCTTCCATGAATATACTTACGTGTTAGTACCGATTTAACCTTTGGGCTCCTGTCATTCTGTCTTCACAGGTTGATCCACTTCTAAGCGCATCGCATGAAGGACGTCTCTATGCTCAGGACTTCCACAAGTTGGCTGAAGTTCAAGAGTTGACAAAGAGATGGACTCCCTATGGTTAAAAGTTTCACCATTTGTTCCCGGTTTTGCCTATGTTCGAGGGCATCCGCTGTTCCTGTATCAACAAGGACTCTGGGCCGTGACCCTTCTAGTGCTGGACTGTTTCCTTACTTCCGGTTAGCTGATGGCGGGTAGCATCTCCAAAGAAAGAGGAATTGGAGGAGGAGGTGCTGCCTATTATACTGGGACTGGATATGGGAGTGTCCTATCTCTATGGTTACTGTTTTTTCTTACTGTTAATATACTTTGCTGCTATTGGTGGACAGTAAAGAAAGGGTTAAGCAATACTCGCCTCCGTGTCTTTCATAAAATCATGACTTTTCGTCATGAAATAGCAAAATCATGTAATTAACCTGCAAAACAATTTATACTTTGCCTCAAATTTCCATAAAACTAATATATGTTTCTTGGATTTGAAATTATTTATAGAAGATGGACAAATCCGTTTTAGATGCCACTTTAAAAACACCTGATGAAGGCCTCTGTGTAGGCCAGTGACATACACACAATCCATGGGGCCCCCCTCCCCTCCCTAACTTCCTTCCCCCCCGACAGACACACACACACACACATACATATAGACACACATACACACATACACACAGACACATACATACAGACACACACATACAAATACAGACAGACAGATACAGAAACATACAGACACACACACACACACAAGACACACATACATACAGAGACACATACATACAGACACACACAGACACATACAGACAGACAGACACATACACACACACACACACACACATAGAAAGACCCATACATACATACACACACACAGGCACATGCACACAGACAGACAGACACACACACAAATACACACATAGAGACACAGACACACACAAGACACACATACATACAAAGACACATACAAACATACAAATAGACAGGCACACATACAGACAGACACACACACACACATACACACACATACGCATAGACACACAGACACACACATACACACACAAAGACACATACATACATACAGACAGACATACACACAGACACATATCCACATACAGAAACAGACCTACACACACACACACACACAAGACACACATACATACAAAGAGACATACATACAAACAGCCAGACACACATACATACGAACACACACATATACAAAATATTTTAGCCACCTCCTGTTTCCTACCCTTTAGGTAGGGGTCCCTGGGCTCCAGTGGTGGCTCCGGCTGGTGGGAGTCAGAGTTCCTCCTACCGCACGGGCTCTGTGTGATTGCTGGGAGGAGTGACCGGGGCAGTAACTTCCTTCCAGCAGTGATGTTATCACAGGGGGCCCGGTCGCGCTGTTAAAGCGCCCATCGCTGACCGTGCCCCCTGGAAATCCATCTCCATCGGGTGGCCCTAACTGCATGGGCCACCTGATCGACCCCTTGAACGGCGGCCATGGCAGTTTGCCACGTGGGCTGGGGCCACAAAACATGGTGGCTGGTACAGGGTCGCAAGGGTCCGCAGGGCGGCCGGGCCCCCTGGAGCGACGGGCCCGGTCGCAGCTGCGACCCCTATATGTACGCCACTGGTGTAGGCTGAAACTTTACACTTTTTGTTCCAATATTCTGCCTTCCTTCAGCAATCCTGAGTGCTTGGACCTAGTTTATTTTATCTACTTAACTGGGTTTTGCCAACCCTGGTCCTGATAACCACCTGGAGTCCCAAGTGTGAGTGCGGTATCCTCCTGTGATGAACTACCCTTCCCCACTGGCTTTTGGAGAGGCCTGCTTGCCAACCTCTTGCCCTGTGACTATGGCCCTTTAAGAACACGTGGCACAACGACTTGGCACAATGCCCCTTTAAACTGTCGAAGTGGGATGAACTACCGAACAGCCGGACCACACACAAGTAGAGTGTGCAGCCAATTTACCTCCCAGGCTGGTGGTTAACCGCAAGCTAATAGACGAACGGCTGGGTGGTCACAGTTCGTATAGTCGAACATGTGGCGGTGGCCATCTTGTTTAGCCGAACGTGGTCAGCTGTGTTTTACCGTTGAGTTCATGGAACTAAAATTGGATACGTGACGGCACGAACACCGCTGAACTTTTACCTTTCGCGGAGCTTTGACGCTTAGACGGGAGTCGAACGGCGTTCGACAATACGAACGCCACATTAACATTGCCTATTAGCACAAATGGCCCTCGTTCGTGCATTTGAACAGTATTTGAACTATGGTGAATAGACCGGCCGCACAGCCTAAATCTGTGGAACTAATTTGGGCAGGAAAGCCATGCTTGTGGTCGGTCAAATGTGACTTCCATCTATCTCCCGAATGTCAGGATCGGGACAGGGATCCAACACGCAGGGTACAAAGAGTGGAAAGGTACGTATACCGGGCCTTAGAATGGCCGGACTAACGTACCGAGAGTAATAAAGAATAGTCAGAGACAAGCCGAGGTCGAGGGAACGAGAAGACAGATAAGCGAGAGACAAGCCGGGTCAAGGGATAACAGAGAAGCAGGGTAGTACAACAAGCCGAGTCAAAACCAAATAGAGTAAACTAGAATACCAGAGCACTGAGTGACTAGACAAGCTAGAACCACGACAGGGCAATGAGCTGAAGTGAGAAGTAAGCTTAAATACCCTGGCTCCGGATGAAGGACACGCCTCTGACAAGTACCGATTGGATATCGGACACTTGAGTGGCAGGTCGCTCGTGATAGCGCCATGACGTCACGTATTGAGCGTCCCGCTAGAAAAGGACGTGGATTCCTCGCGGTCGGTGTTTAAGTGACTGGATGAACCGCGAGGAACGAAGGAAACAGCTCGTTTGGACGGATAAATTACTAAGTCTCTACCTCCTTTTGAGGTAGAGGCCTCAGGTACCCTGACAGTACCCCCCCTCTCAGATACGCCCACCGGGCGGAAGGAACCGGGACGAGATGGAAAGCGGAGGTGAAATGCTCTGCGAAGGCGAGAAGCATGAACGTCCTCCTGAGGTACCCAACTCCTCTCCTCAGGACCATATCCCCTCCAGTTGACCAGATATTGCAATTTTCCCCTTGAAATTCTGGAATCAATGATGGAGCTGACCTCGTACTCTTCCCGACCCTCCACCTGGACAGGACGAGGTGAGGAAACCTTAGAGGAGAACTTGTTGCAAATAAGAGGTTTCAACAGGGAGACATGAAAAGAGTTAGGAATGCGTAAGGCAGGTGGCAGAGCAAGGCGATACGCAACCGGGTTGATACGAGTGAGGACCCTGTAAGGGCCTATGTAGCGAGGAGCAAATTTCATAGATGGAACTTTTAGGCGAATATTCTTAGTACTCAACCAAACCCTATCCCCAGGAACAAAGACAGGAGCCGCTCTTCTATGCTTGTCAGCGTGTTTCTTGAACAACGAGGAATTATGTAACAGAATTTGCCGAGTCTGATCCCATAATTTCTTCAGGTTGGCGACATGATCATCAACCGACGGTATCCCCTGAGAAGAGGAAACCGAAGGAAAAATCGAAGGATGAAAGCCATAGTTCATGAAGAAAGGGCTAGAGCGAGTTGAATCACAAACAAGGTTATTGTGTGCGAACTCCGCCCAAGGAATCAGACCGACCCAATCGTCCTGGTGTTCGGAAACAAAGCAACGTAGATACTGTTCGATCTTTTGATTGGTACGTTCAGCAGCTCCGTTAGACTGAGGGTGATAGGCAGAGGAGAAGTTCAATTTGATACCCATTTGAGAACAAAAGGATCTCCAGAAACGTGAGACAAATTGAGAACCTCTATCAGAAACAATCTCCGAAGGAATCCCATGTAGGCGAAAAACCTCTCTCGCAAAAATCTCCGCCAATTCAGGAGAAGTCGGAAGTTTAGGTAATGGCACGAAATGGGCCATCTTAGTAAATCTATCCACCACCGTGAGAATAACAGTCTGTCTCTTGGAAGCAGGCAAATCAACGATAAAGTCTATGGACAAACAGGACCAAGGTTTCTCAGGAATGTCCAAGGGGTGTAACAGACCACATGGATGTAATGGTTTATCAACACCCAACCTTTGAGATAGGACAGCACCTAAACCAGTCTCTGATGCGTCTACCTCAAGTAGAAAAGGCAGGGAGGTGTCGGGGTGAACTAAAATCGGAGCGGAAGCGAAAAGCTCCTTGAGAGTCTTGAACGCAAGAAGAGCTTCAGTAGTCCAATTCTTAGTATCAGCCCCCTGTTTGGTCATATTAGTGATAGGTGCGATAATTGAAGAATAGCCCTTAATAAAGCGCCTATAATAATTAGAAAAACCAATAAATCTCTGTACGGCTTTAAGACCTTTGGTTAAAGGCCACTCTAGAATGGACTGGAGCTTATCCGGATCCATCTTAAATCCTTCCCCAGAGATCACATAGCCGAGAAAGGTTACCTGGGTTTGATCAAAGCTACATTTCTCCAACTTGCAGTACAAGCCATGCTGGAGAAGCTTGTGCAAAACCCTCCTGACTTGCTTGTGATGAGTCTCAATCTCACTAGAATGTATGAGTATATCATCTAGGTATACAATGACGCAATCTTGCTGAAATTCCCTAAGAACCTCATTTATCAGATCCTGGAATACAGCTGGTGCATTGCATAACCCAAAAGGCATAACAGTATATTCATAGTGGCCACATCGAGTATTGAATGCCGTCTTCCACTCATGTCCCTGCTGGATTCTCACCAAGTTATATGCCCCTCTGAGGTCTAACTTGGTGAAAATTGTAGAGCCCTTCAAACGATCGAAGAGTTCGGTGATCAAGGGAATCGGGTAGGCATTTTTAATGGTTATCTTATTTAGGCCTCGATAATCAATACAAGGTCTCAAAGAACCATCCTTCTTTTTAACAAAAAAAAATCCAGCCCCGGCAGGGGAGGAGGACCTCCTAATGAATCCCTTGTCTAAATTTTCGTGAATATACTCCTCTAGAACTGAGTTCTCTTTCATAGATAACGGGTATACATGACCTCTGGGGGGCATGGTACCAGGGAGTAGGTTAATTTTGCAATCAAAGGACCTGTGTGGGGGTAAGGTATCGGCTTTCTTTTTGTCAAATACTGCCTTTAAATCTAGATACTGAGACGGAATTTGTGTCTCTGTAGGATTGTCAGAGTTAGCCGATGTGTTGGTTAATCCGAGAGGTGAGACCTTCCGCAAGCATTTTTCTTGACAATTCTGTCCCCACGAAACTATCTCCCCTGACTCCCAATTAATAATAGGGTTATGTCTCCTCAACCAGGAGTACCCCAGGACTATGGGAATAGACGGAGAAGAAATGAGCAGTAAGGATATGTCCTCTCTATGTAGGATGCCAACAGTTAAGTTAATCGGCATGGTCTCATGGAAAATAACAGGCTCAAGTAACGGTCTACCATCGATGGCCTCAACAGCCAGTGGTGTCTCTTTTAACTGGGGTGGAATAGCATGCTTGGCAGCAAAACCCTGATCTATAAAGCTCTCAGCAGCTCCAGAATCGATTAGTGCCATAGTCTTAACTACTCCCTTCTCCCACTTTAAAGAAACGGGTAACAGAAGCCTGAGCTCTTTGTAGTTGTGAATAGAGGACAAAGTAGAAACACCCAAGGACTGTCCTCTAGAGAAACTTAGGTGCGAGCGTTTCCCGAACGATTGGGACAATTTAGGCGTAAATGACCTCTGACTCCACAATACATACATAAACCCTCCCTTCTCCTGTACTGTCTCTCCCTCTCTGTGAGATGAGTACTGCCTATCTGCATAGGTTCAGAAATACGTAAGTCTTCGAACTCAGAATTTTGAAAGGTAGGCGCTAGTTTAAAGGAGGGTCTACGGGTCCTATCTCGAGTGTTCTGCCTCTCTCTTAGGCGTTCATCAATACGAGATATAAAAGAAATTAAATCCTCCAAATTTTCAGGGAGTTCTCTAGTAGCGACCTCGTCAAGAATTACATCTGATAACCCATTCAGAAACACATCTATATAAGCCTGTTCGTTCCACTTAACTTCTGCCGCCAAGGACCTGAACTCTAGTGCATAATCCACAAGTGTTCGATTGTCCTGTCTAAGGCGCAACAGTAATCTAGCTGCATTGACCTTTCTACCAGGAGGGTCAAAAGTTCTTCTAAACGCAGCTACAAAGGCATTATAATTATAGACTAGTGGATTATCATTCTCCCATAAAGGATTGGCCCATCTCAGAGCTTTCTCAATGAGTAAAGTAATAACAAATCCAACCTTCGCTCTATCTGTAGGATAAGAGCGGGGTTGTAATTCGAAATGGATGCTAATCTGGTTCAGAAAACCACGACACTTCTCCGGTGACCCGCCATAACGTACTGGTGGGGTAATACGGGAAGAAGCACCTACAGTGGCTACCTCTAGACCTGAGACTGCAGGAGAAATAGAAGGAGTACGTGTCTCCTCAGGTGGATTACTAGCACGAGACAAAAGTGCCTGTAGTGCCAAAGCCATCTGATCCATCCTATGCTCCATGGCGTCAAACCTGGGATCCGAAGAACCAAGCTGACTGTTTGTACCTGCAGGATCCATTGGCCCTGTCGTAATGTCAGGATCGGGACAGGGATCCAACACGCAGGGTACAAAGAGTGGAAAGGTACGTATACCGGGCCTTAGAATGGCCGGACTAACGTACCGAGAGTAATAAAGAATAGTCAGAGACAAGCCGAGGTCGAGGGAACGAGAAGACAGATAAGCGAGAGACAAGCCGGGTCAAGGGATAACAGAGAAGCAGGGTAGTACAACAAGCCGAGTCAAAACCAAATAGAGTAAACTAGAATACCAGAGCACTGAGTGACTAGACAAGCTAGAACCACGACAGGGCAATGAGCTGAAGTGAGAAGTAAGCTTAAATACCCTGGCTCCGGATGAAGGACACGCCTCTGACAAGTACCGATTGGATATCGGACACTTGAGTGGCAGGTCGCTCGTGATAGCGCCATGACGTCACGTATTGAGCGTCCCGCTAGAAAAGGACGTGGATTCCTCGCGGTCGGTGTTTAAGTGACTGGATGAACCGCGAGGAACGAAGGAAACAGCTCGTTTGGACGGATAAATTACTAAGTCTCTACCTCCTTTTGAGGTAGAGGCCTCAGGTACCCTGACACCGAACCACTGAACCGATACTCATGATTTTTTAATATGTCCCATAATTATGCCAGTTCAGAAAATATAAGTTTTATGGGAATTGGATGTTTAATTTTAATGTTATGAAAAATGTGTAAAAAGTATATTTTTCGCTTGGAGATAATTGAGTTGATGGAGCAATTAACTCAATTATCTCCCAACAGAAGGGAGGAATTTACAGTTATGAATGGGAGTGTTTAACTGTGTGACTGTAAACTATTGGTTGTTGAGCTTGTGTATTCGGTGCTTGTATACTTGTATTCGGTGCTTGTAAACTTGTATAAAATAAATAATAAAGCCTCAGTTCATTCTGTTCTGATCTGCTTAATTCTCAATATGTAGCCTTGTCTCATTATTATAGGGAACTGCTATATTCACACTGGGGATTGCTATACTTTGTATACTCCCCTGAGCTCTAATCACTTAGCTCTTTTAAGAGCTGTTCCTGATACGCTCTCCTGGAGGAGAGGTCTTACCCACACAGTCCTGGAGGACAGAGGTTGATCCAGGGTGGAAGGAAGACAGCGAGACTTCACTTAAGCTACGGCGGTTGTGGAGTCTGCGGTGGTTGTGGTGTCCGGTGCGGTGCTTATGGTCCTCGGCGTCAGCTAGGAAGCGTCCATCAACGGAGGTGCCCAGACGAAGTGCCAGGTGATCCGTTACACCTCCGTTTGTGAATTACATAAAATCCACAGACAAGAGTGGATACATGCAATTTAAAAGTTGCTATTTTAAACCTTGGCTGAATAGAATACTAAAAAGCCAAATAGTGAGGATTAAATGCAACTGTTCCAAATAATCAGATTTTGAAGAGCAAGCAAAAAACATAAGCTGGTAGAAAAAAGATTTAGGAAAAACACTTCTGAAAAAAATATAAAATATAGTAAACAAATACCTAGGAAATCCTTGCTAATGGATCAATAGAGAGATAATACTAAGATTAAAGAATTGTCACGATTACTGTGTTACCCAACACGCAAAACTATATTAACACAAACAATGTATACCGGACCTTAGAATGGCCGGATTTAATGTAAAAGAGAATGGTCAAAGAACAAGCCAAGGTCGGGGATACAGAATGAGACAATACGAATAACTAGCCAAGGGTCAGGATACCAGAAGAAGGGAAAGTCAAAAACAATAGCCAAAATCAATAACCAGAAAATTATACTAAGAACGTGCTCTCTGACAACCAACAAGTGGAAACCACAACAAGGCACTAAGAAAAGGCATTACATGGTTTAATTTTATATTCCTCTTTGGTTAGTACATGGCCTTTGACCTCAAAACGTGCGTGTGCATTGGTAACTTGGGCAGTGCGCCCATTAACAGTACGAACGGGACCCTAGTGCCCCTTAGACCACTGCACCAACTGAGACCCGTTTTCTTGTTGGATTGGGTGGTGCTCCTCCGCGATCCATGTAAGTAAATTTTTTTCCTTTTCGGCGCGACCGCCCTGCTCATGTGCGGCAGTGCCGATCAGGGACTTACTTTTATCTGAAGTACCGGCGTGGCCACACTGATCAGGCGCGACTGCGTCAATACAGACCCCCTGTGCCGTGACAGTACCCCCCACTTGAAGACCGCCCACCAGGTGGGCCTGTCCAGGTTTGAGAGGAAACTTGGCATGGAAAGATCGGAGCAGACGGCCAGCATGAACCTCAGTCGCAGGAAGCCAAGACCTTTTCTCGGGACCATAGCTTCTCCAGTCGACCAAATATTGAAGCGAACCACGGGACAACAGAACTGACTTCATACTCCTCTTGACCATTAGCAACCACAGGAGGAAGAGGAACCGAAGGAGAACTGTACTTATTACAACCCAAAGGTTTAAGCAAGGAGACATGGAAGGTATTCAGAATATGAAGATTAGCAGGAAGGGCAAGAGAGAAAGAAACGGTTGATCTTGCGAAGGACACGAAAAGGGCCTATGTATTTGGGTGCAAACTTCATAGAGGATACCTTTAACCTGATATGTCGTGAAGACAGCCAAACCTTGTCACCAACCTTACCGTCCTGACAGGAAAAGTTGTGCCAAGCAGCAATCATGCACATGGAAACTTGGTAATTACTTTTGGGGTCAAAGGCCAGTCATGGCCAATAAAATCCACAGGAGGGTTTGTGCTGAGCAGCAATCATGCACATGGAAACCTGGTGTTTGACTTTGGGGTCAAAGGCCGGTTACAGCCAATCGGATCCACAGGAGGGGTATTTAAACCCAATTCTCCTCTTGCTCATTGTCGTGATTTAATGCCTATGGTTATCCGAGAGTGCATTCCTGATCTTGATTTTCTGGTATTTGACTTTGGGTTTGTTTTGACTTCCCTGGTATCTGGTATCCTTGACTTTTGGCTTTCCCTCTGTCACGACACTCCTTAGTTAATATGCCCTCGTTCAGTACTCACACTCACCACTGTTTCTGTTTGGCACTGTTTCTCATTTCTTTTCGTTAAGCACAACATCTGGCCCTTGTTTAGCACCTATATATTCTGGTTTCTCCCCTCACTCCCTGTCAGATCATTATCATTTATCCTTCATCCTGTACCTGCTGTTTCCTGGTTCCCGTGATTCTGACTCCTTGCTCCTGTGTCTTGTATCTTGTGTATCCTGATCCTGTGTTCCTGTTCCGATGTCCTTATGGTCCTGTGTTCTCGTCTCTGCCTGGTCCTGTGTCCTGTGCCTTCCGTTCCAGTGTTCGCTTGCAGTGTTCCTGCCTATACTCCATTTCCAGTGATTCTGACCTTGCTGCCTTATTTTCGTGTGACCTGCTTTGGGCTTTGCTCCGTGGTGTTATTTTATTTAGTGCTTGGTGGCTTAGGATCCGTGCCCCACTTATATTCTGTGGTGGCTGCATGATTCTGCCTAAGGACTTTACTTTTGCCTAAGGACTATCAAGTGTACTCTGCCTGCTCTATTTGTATTTATATTGATTTCTTGTGTATATGTATATATATTTGTGGCATTGTACATATTTTGTTTTTGTATATTATATCCTTTTGGTTTTCTTTAATACATATTTTCTTGATTGCTCAATTCATCGTGTCCTTGCATTATTTCTCTGCTAAGTTGGTTCCCACATTTAAAGGGACAGTGCTGTCGCAGGGCAGCACCCCTTCATGTCCTTACACCCTCATCGTTGTGGCTGATTCTGTATTTTGACTATTCTTGGATACGTTAAGTCCAGCAAATCTAAGATTCGGTTATACATTATCCTTAGTTCTAGGTGTGACACAGTTCTGCGTGCTGGATCAACTTTTAAGCCTGACAGAACCTGAGTCAAAGTGTCACGTATGAGATTCAAATGAGAGTCCAAAGAAGTAATGGCAGTATCGGAAAATGCAGTAGGCAAGACAGCAGGATGCCAACCATTAGTAACAAAGAATGGACTTAGACCTGAGGAATCATGAGTGGTATTGTTCCTAGCACACTCAGCCCATGGCAACAAATCAGACCAGTTCTCTTGCGTGCTATTAATAAAACAACGTAAGTATTGTTCCAGGAACTGGTTAGCTCTTTCAGCTACACTGTTAGTCTGTGGATGAGAGGATGAGGAGAACGATAACTCTATACCCAATTGCTGAAAGATCTCCAAAACCTAGATACAAACTTAGAACCCCTGTCAGACACAATATTCAGTGGAATACCATGTAACCTGAATATCTCCTTTATGTGTACGTGGACGGTAGGCAGCTTCTTAAGTGGAATGAAATGCGCCATCTTAGAGAACTGGTTAATGACCATTAGTATGGTGTTAAAACCATTAGAGACTGGAGGTTTGACCATAAAGTCCATAGCTAGATGGGACCATGGAACATGAGGTATAGGAAGTGGTTGTAGCAAACCACATTGCTGTCTATGTGGAACTTTGGAAACAGCTCAAACAGTGCATGCTATAACATACTCTCTTATATCCTTTTTAAGAGAAGGCCACCAAAACATTCTGGTGACAGCAGATATCGTTTTGCTGATACCGGGATGTCCTGCTGTTACATTGTCATGAAATACCCTCAATATTTCTTTTCTCTCCTTAAGTGGCTTGTACAATTTACTCTGAGGTTTGTCGCTGGGAGCCTGTACCTGAGCTGTGATAATGGTACTAAGCAGAGGCAAGGACAACGTAAGAACAGTAGAGGCAATAATGCATTCAGGAGGTATAATAGGAAAAGTTTCTTGCTCCTGTTCTTCCTCCGAATCATATTGCCTAGATAGGGCATCAGCTTTGACGTTTCTTGTGCCTTTTCTGTATGTAATCACGAAATTGAAGCATGACAAGAACAGAGACCATCTGGCTTGTCTGCAAGACAATCTCTTGGCTTCATCTATGTAAGCCAGATTCTTGTGATCAGTGATGATCAAAAGTGGATCTTTAGAACCCTCCAAAAGATGTTGCCATTCTTTTAAGGTCAGGATAATGGCTAACAGTTCTCTGTTGCCTATATCATAGTTTCTTTCTGCTGGTGACAGTTTTCTGGAGAAAAACCCACAAGGGTGTAAAGGGGTGCCTTGTCTTTCCCTCTGAGATAGAACAGCACCTACCCCAGTTTCAGATGCATCTACCTCTAGTATAAAAGGTGCACTGGTATCAGGGTGCACCAGTATGGGAGCAGAAGCCAACAAGGTCTTGAGATTATCAAATGCTTCTTTAGCTTCCTGTGACCATATGTGACAGTTTACACCCTTACAAATTAGGTTAGTAATGGGCTATAACAATAGAGAACCCCTTTATGAACCTACAATAATAATTGGCAAAGCCTATAAAACACTGAATAGCTTTTAGTCCACTGGGTAGAGGCCAGTGCAGAACCGCCTCAAGTTTTTGTGGATCCATTTGGAAACCAGAAGCAGAAATCACATAACCCAGGAACTGAATCTGTCTGATCAAATAGGCACTTTTCAAGTTGGCAGTATAATCTATTTTTAAGTAGTGTTTGTAAAACTTGTTTTACATGCCCGTGGTGAGATCAGAAGAATATGAGTATATCGTCGAGATACACCAATACAAACGAAAAAATTTATAAGATACTGAAATACAGCTGAGACATTGAAATACAGCTGAGACATTGCATAAGCCAAAAGGCATAACTAAATACTCGTAATGCTCATTTCTAGTATCGAAAGCTGTTTTCCACTCATGTCCCTCATTTATCCTCTCCAATATTCATATTACTAGACATGTGCAATTCGTTTCGGTCCGAATAGGAATTCGGACGAATTTCTGACAATTCGGACATTCGGGTACTTCCGAATGTCCAAAGTGCCGAATTGCTGATATCCCGAATTGCCGATGTCCCGAAGTTCTGAAATTACCGAAGTGCCGAAGTGTCGAAGTGCCCAAATGCCGAAGTTCCGAAGTTGCCAAAGTTCCGAAGCACAGTATTGCCTAAGTACTAATATTCTTACCCAGTGAAAGAAGAAGAATGTTACATTGTATACAATTTTAAATAAAAAGTATACAAACATAGCCAGGATTCACCTGTAAGCATTTGCAACACTTACAACAATCAAGTAACATACATTCATATAAAATGTAAGTTACTTGGCCAGTCAGTTTAATGACAGGAATGAATAAGTAGATAACTCCCTAATTCCCACGGTATTAGGGAGCTATCTACTAAAAGGCAGAAAGACCTAAATTGGTCTTTCAGCCAAATTTACTAATACTAAGTAAAGATTACTTAGTATTAGTAAATTATGCCCCTACTCGCTATAGTGCGAGTAGGGGCATGTCTATTAAAAAAGTACAGTGGCTGCTCACTGTAAAAAAAAAAGTTCCCCCCTCCCGAGCCCCTGGGGGGACCTAATGTCCTCCCCCTGGCCCCCACCCCTGAGCGGTGGGTAGGGGCCCTAAATTGTAATAAGGAGGGGGGACCTAAGGTCCTCCCCCCTGGCCTCCACCCCTGAGCGGCGGGTGGGGGGCCTAAAAAAATCCCCCCAGGTGACTATGGGTCCCCAAACCCCTAGTCACCCCCTCCCCCCAATAAAAATTATCCCCCTACCTACCCCCCTCACCCTAAAAACTAATGAGGGGGGGACCTTTAACTAAGTACCTGTAAAATAATGGTGGATTAAGTAACCAATCAGAGAGTTATGAGTCAAATTACACAGCGTGGGAAAATTCCAAAGAACTTTCCCACGCTGTGTAAAAGGACACAGAGCATTCTGATTGGTGGATTTCAAACCAACCAATCAGAGTGCTGTGACAGGTAAATGTTGAGACTTACTTGTCAGTCTCTTCATTTACCTGTCAGAGCACTCTGATTGGATGGCTTAAACCCACCAATCAGAGTGCTCTGAGCCTAATTGCAGGGCGGGGCCAGGCTTTATAAGCCTTCCCCCGCCCTGCAGAGCTCAGTCTGCACGGAGCCCTCGCCGGGTGAAGATGGATTTTTTTTTTGGCGCTCGTTTTTTTTTTTTATGATTGTGTCAGTTATTATGGTTTTTTATTTTGCCTTTTTGGGGGCTAAAAAAATAAGATTTTAGAAGAAAGAAAACATCGAATGGTAAGTTTTATTTTTATTTTTTACAGGTACTTAGTTAAACGTCCCCCCTCATTAGTTTTTAGGTGAGGGGGGTAGGTAGGGGGATAATTTTTATTGGGGGGAGGGGGTGACTAGGGTTTTGGGGACCCCTAGTCACCTGGGGGGACACATTTTTTTAGGGCCCCCAATCCGCCGCTCAGGGGTGGGGGCCAGGGGGGAGGACCTTAGGTCCCTCCCCCTTATTAGTATTTAGGGCCCCCACCCACCGCTCAGGGGTGGGGGCCAGGGGGAGGACATTAGGTCCCCCCTTATTAGTATTTAGGGCCCCAACCCGTCGCTTGTCCCCCCCTTATTACAATTTAGGGCCCCCACCCATCACTCAGGGGTGGGGGCCAGGGGGAGGACATTAGGTCCCCCCCTTATTCTGATTTAGGGCCCCCACCCGCCGCTCAGGGATGGGGGCCAGGGGAGGACAATAGGTCCCCTCCTTCATTTTACGTTAGGGCCCCCACCCGCCGCTCACGGGTGGGGGCCGGGGGGTACTATTTTTTTTTCTAAACAGTGAGCAGTCACAGGCTGCTCACTGTTTACTAGACATGCAACTACTCGCGGTATAGCGAGTAGGGGCAAAAGTTACTAATACTAAGTAATTTTTACTTGGTATTAGTAAATTTGGCTGAAAGACCAATTTAGGTCTTTCAGCCTTTTGGTAGATAACTCCCTAATACCGTGGGAATTAGGGAGTGATCTACCAAGCGGCTGCAAGAAAAGTCCCGAGGTGCTGAAGTCCTGAAATTCCGAAATGCCGAAGTTCCGAAATTCCGAAGTGTCGAAGTGCCGAAGGGCCGAAGTTGCCGAATTTCCGAAGTGTCGAAGTGCCGAATTTCCGAAGTGTCGAAGTGCCGAATTTCCAAAGTGTCGAAGTGCCGAAGTTGCCGAATTTCCAAAGTGTCGAAGTGCCGAAGTTGCCGAATTTCCGAAGTGTCGAAGTGCCGAAGTGCTGAAGTGCTGAAGTTCCAAAGTTGTCGAAGTTCCAAAGTCTTGAAGTGCCGAATTGCCGAAGTCCCGAATTGCGAAAATCCAGAATTTTGGAATGCTGAACCGAACCGAAAATTTTCCCCATGCGCATGCCTATTTGTCATTACGGACACAACAAGGTGAGGATGAAATAGAAATAAAATATAAAACCATAATGTCATTTCCTTAAAGGGACCCAATGCTGTTTGGGCTTGCAGACATGACGTCGACCAATGGTAACTCTTTTGAGCCTATTTAAGGCTTGTTTTAGACTCAAATCATTGCCCTATCGTGGTTTCTGTTAGATCCTTGTTTAGTGCTCCTAGAGATTCCCTTGTGATGTTTGGGTTCACACAGATGACGTCTACCAATGGGAACTCTTTTGAGCCTATCTAAGGCTTGTTTTAAAGGACAACTCTAGGCACCCAGACCACTTCAGCTTAATGAAGTGGTCTGGGTGCCAGGTCCAGCTAGAGTTAACCCATTTTTTTTTATAAACATAGCAGTTTCAGAGAAACTGCTATGTTTATAAATTGGTTAAGCCTTCCCCCTAATCCTCTAGGGGCTGTCTCATTGACAGCTGCTAGAGGCGCTTGCGTGATTCTCACTGTGAAAATCACAGTGAGAGCACGCAAGCGTCCATAGGAAAGCATTGTAAATGCTTTCCTATGCGACCGGCTGAATGCGCGCGCAGCTCTTGCCGCGCGTGCGCATTCAGCCGACGGGACGGAGAGGAGGAGGAGAGCTCCCCGCCCAGCGCTGGAAAAAGGTAAGTTTTACCCCTTTTCCCCTTTCCAGAGCCGGGCGGGAGGGGGCCCTGAGGGTGGGGGCACCCTCAGGGCACTCTAGTGCCAGGAAAACGAGTATGTTTTCCTGGCACTAGAGTGGTTCTTTAAACTCCATTCATTGCCCTATCGTGGTTTCTGTTAGATCCTCGTTTAGTGTTCCTAGTGATTTTCTGTGTCCTGACCTCGGCTTTGTATTTGACTTGTGATTTCTGGTATCCTGACCTCGGCTTCATATTTGACTTGTGATTTCTGGTATCCTGACTTTGGCTTCGTATTTGACTTGTTATTTCTGGTATCCTGACTTTGGCTTCGTATTTGACTTGTGATTTCTGGTATCCTGACTCGGCTTCATATTTGACTTGTGATTTCTGGTATCCTGACCTCGGCTTCATATTTGACTTGTGATTTCTGGTATCCTGACCTCGGCTTTGTATTTGACTTGTGATTTCTGGTATCCTGACCTCGGCTTCGTATTTGACTTGTGATTTCTGGTATCCTGACCTCGGCTTCGTATTTGACTTGTGATTTCTGGTATCCTGACCTGGCATTTTCTTGACTCTGAGTATTTTTGTCTTCCTAACCTTGATTTATCTTGACCCTGTTTCTTGTTGTCGGATCCACCTTTTGTGGGTTCCCTCTTTCCTTTCTTGGGTTACGACTCCCGTGACACTAGCAGTAATGTAAACACTTTTGCATTAGAAAGAGTACAGGGACAGGCTATAGACACCTGAACCTCTACATTAGGCTGTAGTTGTTCTGAAAACTTACTTTTCTTGAACACTGTTCTACACTTTGAACCATCGCGTTTATGGTTCTTGTTTTACTTTATTTTTTTTTAATTGCTCCATTTTATCCACAGTAGATATTGAATGATCACTGCTATAAATTAGGTTCATTTTACATTAACATAAAACAAATGCAACAAGTGTTCTGCTTATTTGTTATAAAAAATGTAGCTGTTTAAAATTAACGGTTTCTAAAATAAAAAAAGAATGCAAGATATAAATTTAATATCAAAAGATGGTTAAAATACTTCTACATTTTAGATCTTCCATGGCCAATCTGAGCAGCCAGCAGCCTTACTTCTGATTTTCAATTTAAAAAATAAATTTGCATTAAAGGAGTCCACACTTCTACCAGGGTAATTAAAATGAAGGAGCTTCAGGCCAAAGACATATCTTATAAAAACAAGATGTCTGAATAAACTAGATTATTACAGTATTAAAATGTAGCTGTAGATAATTATGGAATCTGCAATTTCCCCATTTACTTTTCAATTGAAAATTCATAGTTAGGCTGTATACAAACTCTCCTATTAAAACACCTCACGACTCAGAAAATGTCTACCTTACGAGCAACAGGCTCCATGCCACTTAAATCATTTGCTTGACACTTCAATATTATACAAAGCATATACAGAAAATAAGCAATACGATATCAGTAAACTATTGTGAATAGAGACCAAACTAACCATCAATACATAATGAAATAGGCATTGAGATTTGGAAACAAATAGCTTATTACTATGCACTAGCAAACTACTTTAAAATAAATATGCAAATGATGTCTTCAAAAGCAGAACTGCCGTTAGTCCAAGATTAAGGCACTGTTCCATAGGATTTTTTCAGGTCATATATGGAAGGACCATTTAAGGGGAGAAAAAATTGCAAAAAAAAGAAGAAGAAAAGAAACACGAAAGAAGGTGTAAGCCAGGGAAAGGAAGAAATAAAAAACACTCTAGCGGCGAAGTTACCAATCCAATTTGTTACTCTGATTATAAGAAGGACTAAATGCCAGAGTGGGCTATCAATGTCAAGTTCCTATGTGCTGCCAGCATAATTTTACTTATCAGCTGGTGTTTATGAGATGTGAATCTAGAGGGGAATAAAACTCATAAGGAAAGATCCACTGGCTTAGAGAGTATGTCTGGTAAAATGGAGAATATCCAAGAACTTCAGGTAGCCCCACCAGTTATGGAAGAAGGAGCCTCTATTCCCACATCCCTCCAATAGTCATCTGAAGTAACTGGTCCCATATGGGCCAACCGTACCAGAGTCATATAGCATCTCTCGAGCATCTTGTAAACCTGCTCCTGATGCACCACATAAATAGACAACTTGGCCTTTGCCTCCCAAATATCACAGCATTCACCCCCCATCCAAAGATGGGGGCATTCAGGTACTGATAGAGTAGGGTAATGAGGACTCTTTCATAGCTACCCTGAAGACACAGTGTCTCAACCAAATTGCATGTGACTAGATGATCTGAGCTTCATCGTGGGAGCCAACAAAGCTGGTTAGTTGAGGAAAACATAAAAATCTCCCATTTTAGAGGGATCTAAAAAAAATTCATTCACACTCCTTATGATTCCATTCTGAAAAATGTCAATATAAGCCTGCACCTACTTAAACCTTGCAGATTTTAAGGGCTCTAATTCTGGTTGGAAAAAAAGGTATTACATGACATCACTCTGCCTTATGCTCCTAGTTCCCCTCGCAGAGGGTACAAGATGGATTATTTGGAGGAAAGGTTCCAGGGACTGGACAAACAAAACTAAAGAGAAAGGACACCCTGTCATGTGCCATTGCCCAGGTAGAAGGATCAAGAAGGGCACCTGGGACAAGAAAGTTCACTGTGGGACTTACTATTTATTCTAAAGGAGCCAAATAGTCATGGTAGCAAAAGAAGGCCAATAGAAGAGTCACATTTACCCCACATTGTGGCCTACCAGTTTTGCTAAATTCAAGCAAAAAACACAATCTTAAATATATGGCAGACAATATGACAAATGTTAGTAATTTATTACGATTTTATGCAATGCATAAAACAATATGTTAAGTCAGTGATAACCCAGTATTAGTGCAGTATCACATTGAATAGAAGGGTCAATGGCATAAACGGTACTGCTTAGTAAGCCCTTAAATGATAAGATAAAGTTGGCACCACGTTTGTTAACATTTGTGTGGTTATAGCAAAAACAGGCTTGGCTAAATGGTGAGGTTAGTAAAGAAAAATAGGTTGGGCAACGCTTAACAATACTAGATTAGTTGTGTTACATAGTGTGTCCTGGATGTGTCAGTCGTTAGAATAGTATGTTTTATGCTAATAGTGTAGTTTACAGTGCAGCAGTACCTGGCTTATGGGTGATGCGTGAGCGGGTTGTGCTGCTCCTGTTTAAGCTATTACATAGTTAAGAACAGTAATAAAAAAAATTATTAAACGAATAGTAAGGTTACGCTTGTGGCTCTCTAGCCAACAACATGCTTAATGTGAAAACGACACGTTAATTGTTTTTTTTATTTTTTTATAATTCTTTATTTTCAGTGCAATATGAATAGTACAGACATTTCTCAATTTGCCTCAACGGCAATGAGTTACCTTTGTACTCTGAGTTTGTCAATACAATAAATTGGCTTAGACATGCAATGCACATTTTTAATATAGTGGACTGTTAGGTTATAGCGATTTGCCTACTTTGGTGTTAGGACTAGCTAGGCTGGGAGTTGTGCTGGGGTGGTTCAGCCATGTGGAGTCGTCTAGGTTGGTCTAGGTATTTATAAGCTGTAAGTCTCGCAACATGGCGTTATTGATCTTGGGGACCTGAAATATTGTGTCGCCTGCCTGTGGATGCATGGTTTCCCCCTTAGTGTCGGGTGGTCTCAGTCTCAGGGCTGCTGGGTTGCAGATGGGAATTTGGGCGCGTGGAAGCAGAGTATGCGCGGCTAGTGGTGCACTAGCACAGTTGTCTAGCGGGCCCATTCCTGAGTGTGTTGAGCCTGCGTAGGTAGGTCTTTGGCCTAGCTAGTAGGGTGTCGTCTATATGAGGGCGGGTGTAACTCGTAGCGTGGCCGTCCGTCTAGTGAGCGGGGTCTCCTATTGTGTCTGGGCGCTATGGTGATCCGTTCCCTGTACACTGAGGTACATGCGTGGGGCGTTGTGCTCCATTCAACTATGCCCTTTAACTGCAGGGCATGGGGGGGGGGGTTGGAGGAGTGTTAGATTCTGTGTGCGGGGCCGTCGCCATATTGTTTGGAATTAGGGAGGAGAGTGTGGGTGGCGTCTCAGGAGCAGAGATTGTGCGGGAAAAAAAGCATTGTGCCATTATCTCGTACATTGAATGGTGATTAACAATAAAAATAAAAAATAAACTGAAATAATAAAGAAAATGAGAAACAAAAATTAGATAACAAGGTTATAGTCAGTGTGTCTGTTCTTTTGGGTGAGTTCAGGTTTCTGGGCCTCGTCCTACTCTACGCGTGGGAGAAGGGGAGTCCTCGGGGTCTCTCTGGTGAGTGTTAGATGCTCCTGGAATGGGTAACCCTTGCGGGGTGAGGCCCAATGCTGTCATGAAGGCAGGACCGTGCGCCGGTTCAGTTGCCTTGTATGTTTTCCCGTCCTTCGTGACCAGTAGAGATCTAGGGGTTGACCACCGATACGGTAGTCCTGCTTTTTGGAGGAGTTTAGTGATGGGTTCCTTGTGCCATATCTGGGTAGATCTACTTAAGTCCTGAAAGGAGGAGTCTTTCCCCTGAAGGCGGTTATTAGGCCCATTTTGTCTGACAGAGAGTGACACCGCAGGATGACATCACGTGGTGCTGTGTTGGGGGCTTGCGGAGATTTAGGGATCCTATAGACTCCGTCAAAGGTAAAATGTTTTGCTTGTCGTGTTGGGAGTAGGGATGACACCAATATTCTAACATAGTGTGGTAGTTCCTCCAAAGGTACTGCCTCTGAGATTCCTCTGAGTTTGATGTTTTTTCTTCTGCCCCTATCGTCTAGTATGTTAACTTGGTTTAAAATGTTGGTTTGTGTAACTTGCATCTGTTGTACCTGATCGTGTAGTGCGTTCAGGTCTTGTTTCAGGGCACAGACATCTGTCTCAGTCGATTGGGTGCGGGCTGTCAGTGTTTGTACCTCTGTTTTGAGTGCTGCCAGGTCATCTTCCCACATTTGTCGGAGGTTTCGTTGGAGGTTAGCCAGCATGTCCTGGATGTCCCCCTTTGTTGCAGGAGCCATTTCTTCCGCTCTTTGTGGGGTAGTATCCCCGGTATGTGCTGGGTTTTGGTCCTCTTCCTCCGCCTGTGGGGTCTGTGTCAAGGCCGGGGTTGATGTTCTCAGCAGCAGGCTAATGTCCCGGTGAGTCTGTGAGGTGGAGGATGGCTGTTTCTGGGACTTTCTCCCCATTTCCTCCGCCGGGGGTGCGTTCTGGGTCGGGTCGTGTGCGCCGAGAGTGCTCCACACTCCTGGGGCCCAGGCCAGCTCGAGTGGTAGGCCTTAGGGCCGCGGCTGCGGGTCTTTCATGTTGCGGTATGAAAGAACGGCATCGGCGGGTTCCGTGCGGTGCCCTGAGTTGTTATCTGGCACTTTCGTGGTGAGTATGGGTTCGATGGTCGTGATATTTGCGGGATTTAAGTCGATTTTTCCCGGAGCTAGGGAATATGGCGACTGCTCCCTTGTGTAGTCAGGCTCCGCCCCCCGACACGTTAATTGTTTTAACTTGCTAAGACCGTTATACATTTGGATAGTTATGTGCGAATGGTCGACGGTGGGGGGGTGGTGTGCCCTGATGTGAGTCCAATATTACCGAGCCCAAGTTCATGTAGTAGCTGCTGCATATGGGTCTGTCGGGGGACAAACTCCTGTGCGGCGGCTGCATGCCTTTCTAGTGCAGTTGTGGGGAGGTTTAATAGTCCTAGTGCCTCCGCAGCCTCCTGCGTGTTATGGACTATATGAGTGCTGCCTCCTCGTTCTATGTGGAGGGTGCGCCCTGGTCCCCAGCGGTACCGGAGTTGGTGTAGTCGCAGGAGGGATGTGAATGGGCCCAGGGATCTCCTCCACGCCAGCGTCCCTCCTGAGAGATCAGAGAAGAAGGACAGTGTCATCCCCTCAAAGGTAAATGTTGACTGGCCTCTGACGGCTTCCAGGATTGCCTGCTTGTCTCTGGTGGACTGGAACCAGATTATTAGGTCCCCTGTGGCGGCTGGTGGAGCCCTTGCTGATCTTGGTATGCGAAATAGACCATCGAGGGTGATTGCTTTGGCTGCTTTCGGGGTCACCAGTGTGGTGAGAAGTCTTCTAACAAGATGTGGTAGTTCCGCCTCTGGGATGGAGTCCATGACTCCCCTGAGTTTTAAGTTGTTACGGCGATGTTTATCCTCTTGGGAGGCAAGTTGCTGCTCGTGGAGCAGGGTTTGCTGCTTTAGGCTGTGGATTGCCGTTTGCAGTTCTGCAATCTGGGTTGTGTGGTTATTGGCGGTGCCCTCCACTACTCCCAGCCTGGCTGTGATGAGTTTGAGATCCTCTCTTAGCAGGGCCACATCTGCAGCTATCTTTCTATGGTGGTCTACCATGAGTTCCCCTATAGCTTCCATAGTCAGTGGGCAGGGCCGGACTGGCCCACCGGGATACTGGGAAATTCCCCGGTGGGCCGGTGCTCCTGGGGCCGGCAGTGCTGCACATTACTCATTTTTTCCTCCTCTGACCTTCTTGTTTGGGGCTGGAGCCTGGGGCAGAAAGTTTGCTGGATGGCCGCAGTGAGGCTGCCAGAGGCCGGTAACAGAAACAGGTGACAGCTGGTTTGCAGCAGAGAGGAGTGAGAGAGCACTGAAAGTCTCTCTCACTCTCACAAAAGCAGCTTCTCTCCAGCTCTGCATGGACAGTCTGCAGATCCAGCCCCCGCACTAGAGCTCCGCCCCCAGCCTCTCCCCGGTGACCTTTCACATAGGAAGTGGAAGAGCTTCATGGAAAATGCTCACACTGCACTCAAAGTCCAGGTACAGTGAAGGTACAGGTAATTATATAGCCACTAAGCAGCCCAGGATTGATAGTGTGTGTGTGTATAGAGCTTGTAGTGATCCAGTGTGTATAGAGCTTGTAGTGATCCAGTGTGTTTGTGTGTGTATAGAGCTTGTAGTGGTCCAGTGTGTGTATAGAGCTTGTAGTGATCCAGTGTGTATAGAGCTTGTAGTGATCCAGTGTGTTTGTGTGTGTGTAGAGCTTGTAGTGATCCAGTGTGTGTATAGAGCTTGTAGTGATCCAGTGTGTGTATAGAGCTTGTAGTGATCCAGTGTGTGTATAGAGCTTGTAGTGATCCAGTGTGTATAGAGCTTGTAGTGATCCAGTGTGTTTGTGTGTGTAAAGAGCTTGTAGTGATCCAGTGTGTTTGTGTGTGTGTAGAGCTTGTAGTGATCCAGTGTGTGTATAGAGCTTGTAGTGATCCAGTGTGTATAGAGCTTGTAGTGATCCAGTGTGTATAGAGCTTGTAGTGATCCAGTGTGTTTGTGTGTGTATAGAGCTTGTAGTGATCCAGTGTGTGTATAGAGCTTGTAGTGATCCAGTGTGTTTGTGTGTGTATAGAGCTTGTAGTGATCCAGTGTGTGTATAGAGCTTGTAGTGATCCAGTGTGTTTGTGTGTAGTGATCCAGTGTGTATAGAGCTTGTAGTGATCCAGTGTGTTTGTGTGTGTATAGAGCTTGTAGTGATCCAGTGTGTATAGAGCTTGTAGTGATCCAGTGTGTTTGTGTGTGTATAGAGCTTGTAGTGATCCAGTGTGTGTATAGAGCTTGTAGTGATCCAGTGTGTATAGAGCTTGTAGTGATCCAGTGTGTTTGTGTGTGTATAGAGCTTGTAGTGATCCAGTGTGTGTATAGAGCTTGTAGTGATCCAGTGTGTATAGAGCTTGTAGTGATCCAGTGTGTATAGAGCTTGTAGTGATCCAGTGTGCGTGTGTGTGTGTGTGTGTGTGTGTATAGAGCTTGTAGTGATCCAGTGTGTCAGTGAGTTTGTAGTGTGTGTGTGTATGTATTTATAGAGCTTGTAGTGATCCAGTGTGTCAGTGAGTTTGTAGTGTGTGTGTGTGTATGTATGTATAGAGCTTGTAGTGATCCAGTGTGTCAGTGAGTTTGTAGTGTGTGTGTGTGTGTGTGTGTGTGTATGTATGTATAGAGCTTGTAGTGCGCTTATGTGTGTGAATTAATCCCTATGGAAAACACTGGCAGTTTTTTTTCATTAAACTGATAATTGACAGGAATTTAACAGACTTTAAATTTAAAGGGACACTTGTGAATTTCAGACAATCCACTGTTTAAATCAGGGCTGCCTAAAATGTAAATCCTCAGATGTTGTAGAACTACAACGTCTGGGGATCTACCTATTGGGCAGCCCTGGTTTAAATAATAAAACTTTGTGGAGTATATACACTAAGCACCAGTTTATAGTAAACCGTAAACTGTAATTCTAAATTGATAAAAAACAATTCAAATACCACAACTAATACAGCATGCTACCATGCAGATGGAGGACAGCACTGATACTCTCAGCTTATGACTCCAGGCATGGTTTGTTCTAAGCAGTGAAATATGGCTTCTCCTGCTGTAGAACACCAGATGTAACAGTTGTGGGATGGGCGCCCAGTAAAACCTAGATAAATGTCAATCCATGCTAACCTTAGTGATGAATGGCAGCAGGGCTCTCCTGGCACCATAACCACTACAGAGGTCTGTAGTTGTTAAAAATCATTTGTTTATGGTATTAGATGATGTAGACAAATTTTCCAACTTAGCAATAGTCCCAGCGGGCCTTTAAGACAATAATAGATGTAGAAAAACCGAAAAAGTTAATAATTATTTTCTAATCACCCGTTGGACGCATGTTACCTTTGATATAAATATTAAGGGGCTTATTTAATAAAAAGTGAGTTGTGCTGATTAATTGTCTTTCAATACTTAGGACAAATATCCAAGTTGTAAAAATATATATATATATTTTTTTTTTAATAGAATTGGATTTTTTCCCCCAACTTTGCTATTGTGGTCTTAAAATCACCAATAAACACCTTAGTGAATAGTCCTTTTTTAATATTAGATAAAAGGTTCAGATGTAGTTCACAATTTTCTGGGATAGTTATCGTCCTTAAATTTAATGTCACATTTTTTTTTTCCTAGAGAACATGTGAAAAATAATGTCAAAAAATAGCTTATGTGTGTGTCAGTGAGCTTGTAGTGAGCATGTCTACTGCGCTTGAGTGTGTCAGTGAGCTTAGTGACATTGTGTATGTCAGTGAGCATGTCTGTAGTGAGCTTGTGTCAGAGAGCTTGTAGTGAGCATGTGTGTGTCAGTGAGTCTGTAGTGAGTTTGTGTGTGTGCTTTAGGGAGCTTGTAGTGAGCGTGTCTGTAGTGAGCTTATGTGTCAGTGAGCTTGTAGTGAGCATGTCTGTACTTTGCTTGAGTGTGTGTCACTGAGCTTATAGTGAGCTTGGTTGTGTCAGTGTGCTTGCAGTGAGCTTGTCTGTATTATGCTTTTGTGTGTTTTAGAGAGCTTGTCTATAGTGAGCTTGTGTGTCAATGAGCATGTAGTGAGTTTGTTTGTAGTGAGCATGTCTGTAGTGAGCTGTGTGTCAGTGATTATTTAGTGAGCTTATGTGTGCGTGAGCCTGTATGTGTCAATGAGCATGTCTGTAGTGAGCTTATGTGTATGTGAGCCTGTGTGTGTCATTGAGCTTAGAGTAGTGAGCTTATGTGTGTGTCAGTAAGCTTGTAGTGAGCTTATGTGTGTGTGAGCCTGTCTGTATTGTGTCAGTGAGTCAGTGAGCATGTCTGTATTGTGATTGTGTGTTAGTGAGATTATAGGGACATTGTGTATGTCAGTGAGCATGTCTGTAGTGAGCTTGTGTGTCAAATGAGCTTGTCTGTATTTGTGTCAGTGAGCATGTCTGTATGCTTGTGTATGAGTAAGAGAACTTGTGTGCGTTGTGGAGCTTGTCTGTAGTGAGCTTGTGTGTGTCAGCCTGGAGGGTGGGTATTACAGCACTGTAATACCCATGGATCATATGGAGTGAGGGACTGCGGGTAAGAAACAATATAACAGCTCCCAAAGCACATCGAGATAAAAAACATAAACACTCTGTGGCACGATGAATTATAAGGCTGGAATAATTTTTTTCCAGGGCTGCTTTCTGTTCCCAGTCCGGCCCTGTCAGTGGGGTGGGGGTTATCGCGGGTGGTTGTGCCTGTACCAGCGCTTGTAACTGCATGGTCTGTGGGGTGTCCCCATCCTCCCCCTCAGAGGTCCCATCTGAAAAGTCGGAGCACCCCCCATGTAGGGCTGCCATATGCGCTCCGGTTGCAACATGTGCTTGCTGCCATAGTCCCCCGATAGTCCAAGCTCTGCCGGGGTTTGTCAGCCTTCGCTTTTTTAGTTTTCCGACCCATTGAGGTTGTGTGGGTCTCGGGGTGTACCTGGAGCGGGTTTGGGTCGAGTCTGCTCGCTCGTGTAAGGGGTTTGTTCCATCTGTGGGCAGTTTTTGTGTGTTTGAATGAAAATATATTTTTGTATGGAATTTGTGTGTGAACGTAGGGGTCTATTTGTGTGTAGTGTGGGCATCTTAATGCAGTTGTGTGTTTGTGTGTACTGTTGTTACTTGAAAGCAGTGCTATATGTGTGTGCAGTGTGTTTGTGTGAGGTGCTGGTGTTTGAATGAAGGGGTGTATATGTGTGTAGTTTTGGTGTGTGAATTTAGGGCTGGGCTTGTGTATAATGTTGACATTTTAATAAAGGTGTATGTTTGTATGTAGTGTTGGTGTATTTTTTATATAGCATTGACATTTGATTTCCGGGATGTGTTTGCATGTAGTGTTGGTATTTGATTGCATGCAGTGTTGGAGTTTAATTGGAGTGGTGTGTTTGTATGTAGTGATGATGTTTGAATATGAATGCTGGGATGCATACACACATACACATATATACGACTGCACACAGATACACATACACACTGACACGCACAGATACACACACAGTGACACACACAGAAACACATATACAGTTACCCCAAGTGCAATGACTTATCCGATGAGCCCCCAAAACCTGCAGATCCTGGTGCAACCAGTGGTAATTACACCACTATCTGTGCTCAACTGCATGTTGACCTAGGAATTGTGAGAGAATTGTGGAAACATGATTTCTCAGAATTACTGTGCCCAAGAGGGACATTTCTCAAGGCCCTACTTGAGATATGTAGTTGATGTACAACAGCAAAGATTGAATTTGCATAAATCAGTGTGGAGTTTTTTTGTGTTTGGTCTCACCACTATGTATTTAATCTCAATAATTTTATGTGTATACTCCTTTTATTGAATAGCACTTTTTTTTAATATAAAAATCACATTTTCACGTGTACTTATTGTATACACTGATTCTAATGCCAAATGGAGTATTTGTTGCGTTTTCTTTACTTGTGTCTGTTTCAGATAAAGCATGATTTGTCTCCTAGTTAGGATGAGTCAGCATGCTAAATGTCATTGTTGTTATCTGAGATAGAAAATGCAAATAAGCTCTTTGATGTGTTATATGGAGTGACTTGGAAGTGTAAACATCTGGAAGCCTTGGTAAGTATATAGGAGGCAGACCACAAATTAGCAGTCTGTTAGAGTTTAACTTCAGCCACAGCTCTTCGACAACTGTCTATATATTTAGCTGTAACTGCTTTACGGGAAAAACTGACTCATTTTATAGAGAAGTGATTAAAAAGCTCTCGCTTGAGTGGATACCTGGTTGCGTATCACTACTCCTCTTTAAAGTGTTTGAGGTATAGCTTCTTTATAATAACATTTGCTAAGTTGCAACCTGCCAGTCTTTGGAAGGGCTGGTTGCTAACAATTGACCTGCTGCTATGTATCCACCATCCCCTTGAAATAATCAAGAAACAAGAATTAGAGAAAATTAGGAAAAAAAAGGATTTTGCAAAAATAAAAATGAAACCACAAAATGCTCAATTATTTGCACAAAGGAACACTCCAAGCACCTTAACTACTACAGTTCGTAGTAGTGATTATGGTGGCAGGAGTTCCCTGGCAACTCCTCATTGAACAATTTGGCATCTTACCTTTCTGCCATCACTACTCATGCCACAGAGCAGGATGTCACTAAGCAGAAAGTTTTGTTAGCTCACCAAAACTAAGCCCAGACACTTCCAGCCAATAAGCAGATGAATCAGGAATCTATACTGGATGTCATTCCTAAATTAATTCATAAAATAATTGGAGCAAGGGGGATCTGTAGTTTAGCTGACGTGTTTCAGTGGTATGGAATAAATGAGTGATATAAATTGATAAATTGCTATAAACTAAAATCTCAGGGCAGCTTAACTATTTATGTAATGAATAACTGTTGATAATAAGATTGCCAGATGTCCCAAATGGTGTTTATAGAAGAGGGACAGACAAGTGGCATGAAGGGAAGAGTGGGCAGCACATTTAATAAGTAGCATGTCAGTCTGACCAGCTGGCACTCTGGCCAGCCCAACTCAGGCAGACCATACAAAGTGCCCTGTCCATAGTGCCAGCATGTCTAATTATGTGCTCACTTGCACTGATTAGGGACATTTCCTCTCTGTACCCAGATGCAGGATGAAAAGAAACAAACCAGGACAGTCCCACTGAACCTGGAAGGTGTGGTAATTTTGGAAGGTGTGATCATTTTGATACATATAAATCTCATACAGAGTATCATGTGGTGTTTTCAGTGCAATATTGTATTAATCTCTTACTCCTTTCTAAAATATTGGCACTTTGGATTGTCTTAAAGGCTTCCATGTTGTAGGCCAAGACAGGGTAACTTTTTAGAGCTGAATTCAAGTGCCATGAGAAATGCATCTAGATTCATAGAATATGGTAATTTATTCTCCTGGGTGTTTGAGTGTGTGCTGGTGTGTGTGTGCAGTATTCCCAGGGTTAGCACAGCAGTATGACCACTCCACCTATGGAATGTTATAACTAATTATTTGGAATATATTTTAATTAAACACAGTGACAACAGTTACCAATAATGTATTTCAGCAAGTTAGGATGAATGGCAGGAATTGGTTATTGGTCACGTTTCCGTTTTCTTCTGATACATTTTCATAGGCTAAAAGCGAGATGATCACCAAGGGATGATTATATTTTTTTGAACATTGCTTGACATTTCCACTTGTCGGTAAGGGAACAAGAAAATCTTAAAGGATCACTATGGAGTCACTATAGGGTCAGGAACACAAACATGTATTCCTGACCCAATAGTGTTAAAACCACCATCTAGCCCCCCTGGGCCCCTCATGCCTCCATAAATACAGCAAAATCTTACTGTATTCAAGCCAGAAGCTGTAGATCTGCATGCTGTTTGCCTAAAAAAAAAGCAGTCTGCTGACATCATTAAAAGTGGTGGCTTGATCCAATCACAATGCTTCCCCATAGGATTGGCTGAGACTGACAAAGATCAGGGGCAGAGTCAGCATGATTCAAACACAGCCCTGGCCAATCAGCATCTCCTCATAGAGATGATTTGAATCAATGAATCTCTATGAGGAAAGTTCAGTGTCTGCATGCAGAGGGAGGAGATACGGAATGTTTGGATGGATTTTAGGCAGCCATGACCCAGGAAGGATCTCTAACAGCCACCTGAGGAGTGGCCAGTGAAGTTATCACTAGGCTGTAATGTAAACACTGCATTTTCTCTGAAAAGACAGGGCTTACAGCAAAAAGCCTGAAGGTAATTATTCTACTCACCAGAACAAAGTCAATAAGCTGTAGTTGTTCTGGTGACTATAGTGTCCCTTTAAGGTAGGTGAAAAATTATTTTTACATACATATTGTTGGTGGACGTGTAGATATTCAACTTTTGACTAGTAAGTACATAGGGCTTATGATCATGTAAAGCCCATGTAATCAATTATTTACCAAAGTGAAAATAAAGCATTATATATTGTGTAGAGCTAGTGAGATCTTTACAGTGAACGAAAAAAGTATTTGATCCCCTGCTGATTTTAAATGTTTTCCCACTGAGAAAGAAATCACCAGTCTATAATTTTATTGGTAGATGTATTTTAACAGTGAGAAAAAGAATAACAAAAAAAGAAATCCAGAAAAAAACGCACGTCAAAAGTTATAAATTGATTTGCATGTCAGTGAGTGAAATAAGTATTCGACCCCTTCGACTTAGTACTTGGTGGAAAAACCCTTGTTGGCAATCATAGAGGTCAGATGTTTCTTGTAGTTGGCCACCAGGGTTGCACACATCTCAGGAGGGATTTTGTCCCATTCCTCTTTGCAGATCCTCTCCAAGTCATTAAGGTTTCGAGGCTGACATTTGGCAACTAGAACCTTCAGCTCCCTCCACAGATTTTCCATGGGATTATGGTCTAGAGACTGGCTAGGCCACTCCAGGACCTTAATGTCCTTTTTCTTGAGCCACTCCTTTGTTGCTTTGGCTGTGTGTTTTGGGTCATTGTCATGCTGGAATACCCATCTACGACCCATTTTCATTGCCCTGGCTGAGGGAAGGAGGTTCTCACCCAAGATTTGATAGTGCATGGCCCTGTCCATCGTCCCTTTGATGATGCGGTGCAGTTGTCCTGTCCCCTTAGCAGAAAGACACCCCCAAAACCAGGCCCGGACTGGCCATCGGGCACACCGGGCAAATGCACGGTGGGCGCGGTGGCCATGGGCTGTGACCGGCAGGGGAGATCACAGGATCTATTCGAGCACTGGCTCTGCTGCATTCCATGACACCCGCCCACAGGTGGTTTATTGCGGCTGCCGGCAGGGGGAGAAAGGGAGGGAGACAGAAGAGGAAAGCGGAGGAGCTCTAACTTGTAGCTCCATCGGGTTCTTCTCGCTAGAGTGAACTCTAGCCCCACAGGCTAGAGTTCATTCACCACTAGAACCACCAGGGATGGCAGTACGGTCCCCCCTCCCAGGCTAAAGGTAAGAAGGGAGGGATATAATTACACTCACACACACACACTGCAACCCTGACACTCACAGCACACTCACACACTGCACCCCTGACACTCACAGCACCCTAGCACACTGCACCCCTGACACTCACAGCACCCTCACACACACTGCACCCCTGACACTCACAGCACCCTCACACACACACACACACTGCACCCTCACACACAGCTTCCTCACACGCACATAGCACCCATCACTCACACACAGCACACACAGACACCAGAGACAAATTTCATGCAAACACAGTGCAAGCATATTAGTACATTTTCTTGCACTGTGCAGAACAAATACAGGGTCTTTTTCTCATGCTAGAGCTCTTCAGCAGAGCTCTGAGCACGGTCTGCCCTGGAAGAGCATTGAACCAACATGCTCACTTTGTGATGGGGCTAGCTTGTCATTGGTGATGACAAAACACACCCTATCTGGCCCCGCCCCCCTTTTTAGTGGGCCACTGTTATTAAAAATGCCCAGGATGAATTTTCTTCTCAGTCTGGCCCTGCCCAAAACATAATGTATAATGTTTCCACCTTCATGTTTGGCAGTGGGGATGGTGTTCTTGGGGTCATAGGAAGCATTCCTCCTCCTCCAAAAACGGCGAGTTGAGTTGATGCCAAAGAGCTAGATTTTGACCTCATCTGACCACAACACTTTCACCCATTTCTCTTCTAAATCATCCAGATGTTCATTGGCAAACTTCAGATGGCCCTGTACATGTGCTTTCTTGAGCAGGGGTAGCTTGCTGGCGCTGCAGAATTTCAGTCCTTCACAGCATAGTGTGTTACCAATTATTTTCTTGGTGACTATTGTTCCAGCTGCCTTGAGATCATTAACACGATCCTCCTGTGTAGCTCTGGGCTGATTCCTCACTTTTCTCATGATCATTGGAATTTCACAAGGTAAGATCTTGAATGGAGCACCAGACTGAGGGAGACTGACAGTTATTTTGTGTTTCTTCCATTTGCAAATAATCGCACCAACTGTTGTCACCTTCTCACCAAGCTGCTTGGCGATGGTCTTGTAGCCCATTCCAGCCTTGTGTAGGTCTACAATCTTGTCCCTGACATCCTTGGACAGCTCTTTGGTCTTGGCCATGGTGGAGAGTTTGGAAGCCGATTGATTGCTTCTGTGGACAGGTGTCTTTTATACAGGTAACAAGCTGAGATTAGGAGCACTCCCTTTAAGAGAGTGCTCCTAATCTCAGCTCGTTACCTGTATAAAAAGACACCTCGGAGTCAGAAATCTTGATGATTAATAGGGGATCAAATACTTATTTCACTTATTGACATGCAAAACAATTTATAACTTTTTTGATATGTGTTTTTCTGGATTTTATTTTGTTATTCTGTCTCTCACTGGTAAACTACACCTACCATTAAAATTATTGACTGATCATTTCTTTGTTAGTGGGCAAACGTTCAAAATCAGCAGGGGATCAAATACTTTTCCCCCTCACTGTATACATAAATGCAAACAAATGGACAGCATAAAAAAACTCATTTTATCAAAGTGTGTTTTTTTTCAAGACGAAACAGTGGACAGACCACCTCCCAGGCAAGAAATAACTCCACCAATGATGATTCTCTTTTTGGCATACATTGTATTTTTTATCTTATGCCTTATAGGATATGTAGTTTATCCTCCTGCAACAGGTCAACTCATTCGTTGTTGTCGATTCTCAGTATTCTCTTGTGCTCTGTTTTGGTTTGTCCACTTATAATTCAGGATGAGTGTAACTGCTCAATAAGCAGATAGCAGCCATATCACAGCTGGTATCACAAAATTTTAATTCACTACATATAGCCCAGTTATAAAGACACAGATCGGACATGCACCTAGCTTTGACCTGAACTTTCTATAAAACTAGAGAGGTCAAGAGCGAAAAGTCTATACAACTTGGGAGGATCATAGAAAGCAAAAGAGGAAGTAATATATTTTTTTTCAGTTAACTTGGAAGGACCATAGATGGCAAAAGACAAAGTAACATTTCTATTTTGCTCTCACTGTTCCTGGTTTATAGCAACGGTAATGTCGGTAAATCACGACAGTTATAAGCTGCCCTCGGCAGGAAGCCATATACTGATATGCCTGAACCATTGGGTAGCCATTGGAAACCATTACGTGCCTGTATTGTATGTTTAACAAATATGAGTATGAATGGTCTTAAAAATAAATTAAGATGTAGACATCTACATCAATGTATATGGACATATTGTGCCTCCATCTTGCCTTCCTGTCAGCCATTGCCATTACAACCTTTTCCCATTGCAATACTTAATCAAAGAATTTAGTAAACCAGCAGGCCTATTCCATTAGTAACTTTTAGTAATTAGTACTTGCACCATTTTTCAGAACACAAAACTTGATATCTCTCAAAAATGTTTTTGTTTCTCCTCCTCATTTGCAATGTGTGGCCTGGTCGTGCCTCGACCAAACTGAATTGCATACCTCTTAACTCGTTGTCCAGAGAATTGGGACACAAGTGGGAGGGAGGTAAAGGGACTGGACCAGTAATGGGGTCATGTTACTGGCTCTACCAGAATGGTGCGTGGGCGGGCCAATTTAGAAAGGGGCTACTCAGCTCAAATAAATGGCAGGTCATCCTGGTGAAGAAAGCGCTGTTCAATGATATAGCCCTTATTCCCCCACACATCAGACGACATTTGATATTGGGAGATAATTGAGTCAACTCTTGCTGAATTAATTAACTCCCGGATAAAGAGAGCCTTACATAGAAAAATCACATAAAAATTTACAAAACAACCCGAACCCCCCCACAAGTAAGAAAAGGTCTGGTCTCAGCCCCCATTCTAGCAAAAGAGTGCTCGGATCCATAAGAAATTGGGGAAATATCACTGGGTTAAAATTCTGGCTGATTCAACCGTTCATTGAATCCTGACTGAAATTAGTTCCAAAGTTCAGTGCCTATGGCCGGTCATTTTACTTGTGTCATGGCAAAAGGAAGATCAGGGGGATCTTTCAGGGGAAATTGTTCCACAGTGTCCATTGTACTTGTCTTCCAAAAAAGGATGGAACTTGACCCGGAGGTGTAGCTTATAGTGGGCGAGCTGGAGTTGCAGACAATTACAGCTAGGTCCCGCTGAAGTCCTGATGGTTTACTCTGGCTCCCTGCGACCGCTGGAAGATATGATGGGAAAGAGCGCTTTCGGTGTAGGGAGACAATTAGGAAGACAAGGCAGGTACTGCCACACATGTCTAAAAACATGAATAGTAGATGGATATTTGCTTGAAAAGGTGATTAGATGCTGGTGAGAAGGAAAGATAAGGTAGACATGCATAATATAGTCTAGTGGACAATCTAGAGCATCAGCCCCTGTTAGAGGGGCTCAAGCACCCCTTGTCAAAAGGTATTGAAAGTAAGGGCCCTAGGTAGTTAATTTATGCTATACATGAAAGAAAAATAGAGAGGCACAAGAAAAAGAACAAAATCAACTGTAAACTGTACGGTCAGACTATGCAATAGAACTATTCATATCTAGATGTAAGCATGACGGATTGAAGGAGCAGTCCATAGTAATCAGCCTATGCCAGATTTGGAGGCTGGATGCTCGAGCCAGAAAGGCTCTATCATGCTGCGGGTCAGCCAGTAGGTACAGACAGCTATTCGTCAGTCCCCAGAAGGAGAGGCGAATAAAGGGATGACCTCCAGAGATATTTGCTACTCTTGGCTTACTGCTCTTTCGGGTTGGATATAGGTACTCCCTGGTGGTTGCAGTTTCAAACGTGGAGGGTGTTTCTAAAAGGGCATAGTTGTGCTCACACCATGACCTCCCGCTGTGTCAACGAGGGAAGAAGAGTGAGGTTGCCTCTGCAATCTCTGTGCTCCACCCGCAACCCTCTGTCTCGGCTGCAAATGTAATCAGAATGTTGTGCACAATTAGTCAAATAGTGCCATGAATCCTCAAGGAGCATGCACCTGCTTATCGCGGTCTGCAGGAGCCATCTTGTCATGGGCAGCCACCATATTGAGTGAGTGGTGTGTGCCCTAACACAGGGGCCCTGTAGTTTGGAGTTCGTTAACTGGGATGACCTAGCGGTCCAAGGGGGTCATGGACTTGCTGGACACGTCAGGACGAGAATTGGAGATTAGATATGTTGCCTTCCTCACACAAACCACCAGAACACAGTGGTGAAATCCAGACCACCAGTGCCCAGATTTCAGACTGAAACAGTCCAAGGCACGCAGAGAACCTTAGCAGAATCAGCAAATAAAATTTGGAGAATTACTAATTCATTTCTTAATTCGAGTTATGTCTCAGTTACTCTGCATCAAGCTCACTCGGCAGCTCGGCCCCGCCCCACATGAAAAAGTTTTAAAGCAAGTTATTGATTATTTTGTAAGTGGTGATTCCAATTTTAGTTGCCAACTGTCCCGTTTTTGCCGGGACAGTCCCGGCAAGCTGGAGTCTGTCTCGGGTAATTTACTCTCTCAGGACAGCCCAGCAACTTGCAGTGTCATGTGCTTTTATTATTTTCCCTCAGACTGTAACTGCCTGTTACAGTCCGTGGGAATTCAGGACAGAGCTGCTGGGAGATGGAGAGTGGTGCTTGGGGTTGTGGAGAGATGCTGGGAGCTGCATTGAGGCTACTGGAGGCTGGAGGGAGCACTGACCATCTCCTTTCTGATTTCCCAGCAGCTTCCCCTGCACACAGGCTCAGACTCCGCCCCCATGGTGGAAGCTCCACCCATGTCAACAAGCCCCACCTCCTACCCCAAGCTCCACCCCCACAGTTAAGCAGGAGACCTTGCTGCATTTGGAAGAGGCCATAAGATGTCTACCTGACCTCCCAGCAACAGCCTCCAGTGCCAGGTAGGCTTGATATACTCAGCTTTGTGTGTGCATGTGTGTGTGTGTGTGTGTGCATGTGCCTGCTAGTGAGAAAGCTTGTGTATGTGTGTTAGTGAGCTTTGTTTGTAGTGAGCTTGTTTGTAGTGAGCTTGTGACAACTCACCACCAGATCACCAGGGCACAGCACCTCTCACACACACACACACCTGACACAAAGCACCACAGCACACACACACAGCACCCTCACACACACTTAGCACCCCTCACACACACCTCAAGCACACACAAAACACCCATTACGCACTGCATCCCACAAACACACACACACACACACAGACAAAGTCCCCCTCACACACAAAGCCCCCCTCTACCACACAAACCCCCCTCACACAAAAAGCCCCTCCACACACACAGCACCCCTGGCACAAAGCCCCCCTCACACACAGCACCTCTGACACACACACACTGCACCCCTCACACACAATACCCCTGCACACACACACACACACACACACACACACACACTGCTCCTCCCACACACACTGCACCCCTCACACACAATACCCCTGCACACACACACACACACCACCCCTAAACAAAAAACACATACACTGCACCCTCCCTGCAGTCTGTGTGTATTCAGCAGTATCTCTGTATGTATTCAGCAGTGTATGTGTATTCAGCAGTCTCTCAGTGTGTGTTCAGCATTGTGTGTATTCAGCAGTCTGTGTGTGTGTATTCAGCAGTCTATATGTATTCAGCAGTCTGTGTGTGTGTGTTCAGCAGCCTGTGTGCATTCAGCAGTCTGTGTATATATTCTGCATTTTGTGTGTATTCAGCAGTATCTGTGTGTTTTGTGTGTGTGTGTATTCAGTGTACTGTGTGTATGCACTCCGTATGTGTGTGTATTCAGCAGCCTGTGTGCATTCCTGTGTGCATTCAGCAGTCTGTGTGTTCTCAGCAGTCTGTGTGTCTGTTTGTGTGTGTACTCAGCAGTCTGTCTGTGTGTACTCGGCAGTCTGTTTGTGTGTACTCAGCAGTCTGTGTGTATGTGTGTTCTCCGCAGTCTGTGTGCGTGTATTTAGCAGTTGGTGTGTTTGTGTGTGGCAAAAATAACCTCGCCACTGGGTTTTGGAGAGGCCTGCTTGCCAGCCTCTTGCACTGTGACTATGGCCCCTGGGGTGTATTGCCATTTAAAAATTCTGTTTGGCTGCTTTGTCCCTCCTCAATCTCTCATCAGCCCTTGCTATTGTTTAACTATATTTGTGAGATCTGAGCATTTTTCGGACATATTGAGTGCTTAGATCCAAGCTATCTGGGGATATGTTGGACAAATAGGTTAAGCATTGTATTATAAGAGTTATGTATTTTTATGTGGTTTTTGTAACAGTTTTGACTTAGAGATATTCCCTGTACCTGGAGATAATTAAGTTACCACACCCAATTATCTCCAGGATAGAGGAGAAGATAGACCGGCTGCACAGCCTAAATCTGTGGAACTGTTTTGGGCAGGAAAGCCATGCTTGCAGTCGGTCAAATGTGACTTCCATGGAATTCGTAAACCCCTGCTCTGATCTGGGTGATTTTTGGATATGTTGTTCACCCAGATCAAGGCTGTCCAATGATATATAATTGTGGTGTTTTGGGGTGTTTTCTGTGTTTTGGGAAAAATGTGTGTTTTCTGCCTGTGAGTAATGAAGTTAGCCCATTGTGTTTGTTAATTGTATCACAGGTAGAGGGGAGGGTTTGTGTACATTGTCTGGGAGTATCTAAACTGTACAAGTCTGTCCTGATTGGTTTTGTAACTTTGTATCCTGTGTGCCACAAGGTCCATGTGGGTGGTAACCTTGTGGGAAAACCTGTATATAAGTGTATTTAAGAGCTTGTTCCTGCTTCGCTCTCTGAAGGAAGAGAGGTTCACCCCCTGGAGCCTGGAGCCTTGTCGTAGGTCCAGGGTGGGTAGGAGTCGGCGAGACCCCAACCAAGCTGCGGCCGTTCGTGGGGTCTGCAGTGCTTATGGTGTCCAGTGGAGCGCTTGGAGCCCTTGGAAAGCACTAGGAGCATCCATCAACGGAAGTACCCAGTCGGGGTGCCAGGCGATCCATTACAGCGTGTATTCAACAGTCTGTGTGTGAATGTGTTCAGCAGTCTGTGACTGTATTCAGCAGTATGTGTGTATGTATTGTGTATGTATTGTATGTATGTATTGCATTTGTTGGAGGTACCAATAAATATAAGCTTAATTTTATCTATAATTTTAATTTTTATTCCTGTGAGTTCTTGTGTTGGAAGGGGCCCAGTGCACTGCTTTGCCCGGGGGCCTATAAAGCTGTAAGATGTGTGTCAGTAAGCTTGTCTGTAGTGAGCATGTGTGTGTCAGTGAGCTTGTATTTAGTGAACTTTTGTGTGTGTGTCAGTGAGCTTGTCTGTAGTGAGCTAGTGTGTCAGCGAGCTTGTCTGTAGTGAGTGTGTGTGTGTCAGTGAGCTTGTCTGTAGTAAGCTTATGTCTGTCAGTGAGCTTGAATTTTATGTGCTTGTGTGTGTCAGTGAGTTTGTCTCTAGTGAGCTTGTGTGTGTCAGTGAACTTGTATTTAATAAGTATGTGTGTGTCTGTGAGCTTGTCTGTAGTAAGCTTGTGTGTGTCACTGAACTCATCTGTAGTGGGCCTTGTGTGTCTATACAAGTGAGCTTGTCTGTAGTAAGCTTGTGTTTGAGTCAGAGAGTTTTTTTCTTTCAGTGAGCCTAATTGTGTGTATCAGTGAATGTGTCTGTCTTTGAGTCTGTGTATCAGTGAGCTTGTGTGACTTATAGGGCTTGTGTGACTTATAGGGCTGGTGTGCTTTACCGCCGAATCACCTGTGTGAGCTACCGCACACTTAAGCTTGCATTGCCCAGCCCTGTTACATGCGTCTAGAGCTGCTGTTAACAGGTACTAGTAGTCTAGAGATTAAAACATGGGGTATTATGCCCAGCTATATGTATAATACTATAGTGCTGCTCTCTGTATAATACAGGTCTGTGTGTATAATATCCCGTGACAATCAGTACTCCCTCTATAGTGCTGTTCTCTGTATAATACAGGTCTGTGTGTGTATAATATCCCGGGACAGTCAGTGCTCCCTGTATATTTCGACTTTAGGTCGAAATAGTGCAGCTGAACGGGAGAAATGTTCCAACTCGGCTATTTTGGCTTTAATTTTAAAATTATCATCTCAATTGCCTGTAATCCTCTCTTTATTGAGTGGACCCTGTAATCTGCACTATAAGTAGGTGGTGATTAATTTTGTGTGTTGGACATAGTGGGCGGAGCTTTGCGGCAGTGGGTGTGGTAAATTTCCAAGGTAGTAATTGATAGCTGTGCTGCAAAGTGTCCCTGGAAATTATTTTCAAATGTTGGCAACTGGGAAGCCGAAAGACTGTGAGTTGTCTTTTGAAAAAAAGGTATACAAAGTGAAATAAAGTGGACTAAGAACAGAATTAAAGGGTACTTTCACTGAAAGAGGCAGGGTTTGAGTATGTATGAGACAGATAAATAACATAGGAAGGATAGTATCTTTTGTATTTTTCTGATAAGTTTTTAGTCATGTCATGCATGCAACTTTTTTAGGAATATTCATGGAAGCAACTGTGTGATTTCTGTCTATTTGATAAAGCTGACCTTATTCTAATGCTCATTTGTAAATGTTTTTATTCATGTATTATTTTCCTCTTAGGAGTCTATTCGCTTAGAACTACGCTGTGCTGACATTTTACAAAAAGTGAGGCCTTAATAACTGATTTAGAAAAAAAATGCAATTCTGCAAAGTAGCTGTTTTACCCTAATTGTTTTCAAGTCAGTGCCCTACTTACTAGAATTCATTGCTTAATTGAGAAATTCCTTAAATTGTATCTCAGATTATAATTTTTTTAGTGGATCAAGTAGTATAGAAAGAAAATGAAGTCATTTTATAACTTGTCACTTGTGATTTTAACACTGAAATTAATATTTCGTGAATTAAGCCTTCAGACTTTTAGGCTGAATAAAAAGTTAAATTCCCTTTTAATCAGGGAACAAGCATGAATGAAGGTTTAAATTCATGCAAGTTATTGATTACCAATTAAAAATTACAGTACATGGAAGAAAGGTTGGATGAAGGTGAGGAAGTGAGTTCGCTTTGATGGGTACAATAATTACAAAGCATACGTTTGAAGTTCAAGAGGACACCCTTAGGATAAATTTTTTTTTAAAAGTAAAAATTGTATTACTTAGGCTCCAATGATTTATTTTTCAGTCAGAAATGGTTGTGAAACATGATGTGATTTCAAATTTCTTTCCTTAGTGGAAATGCTTCAGGGTAACAATGATTTCTCCTGTACGAGTATGTAATATGTACTTGTTACGAGTCTTAACTAAAACGAAATCTGTACAACACTCGAACAAATAATCTTCAGAGATACGCAAATAAAAGGAGGGAGAGTACTACAGGCTTTTAATTAACAGCATACAGTGAGGACACCAGGGGTTAAACCCATACCCAGAGCTACTCGTACAATTTATTTGACACAATTATTGCTGCTCCACAAGAAAAGTACTTTATCCTGTATTTAGTAGCTTTAAAACAAATTGCAGACTATAGAAAAAAGATATAAAAGATAACAAAGATTTAAGTATCTGCTGCAGCTTTTCTGGTCAGTCGAAAGAAAATTAATCCTGTCAATGTACACTTGTACATACCATTAAAAAAAAAGGAACGCAGAACAATCCTACACCAAGGGCTAAGTTCTCCTAGCATTTTAATCCTCTTTTGGTGGAGTGACCTTCACTGCAAGGGTGGAATGTTCCAAAGTCTGGGCTGAGGAAGTACTAAGGGTGGCACATGGTGGGAGTGCTGTCATTGGTCATCTGTCAACTACATGCTATAAGTGCTGACGACAGACGCCTTTTATGCACAGAATTAACATGACTGCTGACCCTCTCCCTTTTTATCTTCCGTTACCCTTCCCCCCAATAAAACACAGACAACCAAATTGTGGGTAAGGGCAACGGCCACAGCTTTTATTATTAAGCCAGCATAATTTAAACCAACTGTCAGCTGCTGGGTTTTCCCAGCAGACAGCTAACACAACAAATCTTCCAGAGCCTCTTCAGCCTGAAGTCCGTCCTCAACCAGACTAGGCTGCGACTCCCCAAGCCTGTCCGGGCACTGCTCTCAGTTCCACTTGCTGGCGAAGGACAAACCGCAGCTGTGACAAAAGAAACAGAAAAGAAAACACACCAAACACAACACATATAACCATAACATATCCCGTGTTCACACCAACCCAGGGGGGGGGTGGGCGGGAAACAGCACTGCTAGGTTCCCTCAGCGTGCTCTCCAGTGGTCTGGTAAGTATTTCCCAGTGACCCCGGTCCAAGTTCATCCCAAACATTGTATCAATTTTTGTCACCATGGCAACCTCTCCGGGCAGCAGTCATGCTCCACACTCCTTATCCACTCCGGGGGTTGGCCTTGACTGCTGACCCTCTCCCTTTTTATCTTCCGTTACCCTTCCCCCCAATAAAACACAGACAACCAAATTGTGGGTAAGGGCAACGGCCACAGCTTTTATTATTAAGCCAGCATAATTTAAACCAACTGTCAGCTGCTGGGTTTTCCCAGCAGACAGCTAACACAACAAATCTTCCAGAGCCTCTTCAGCCTGAAGTCCGTCCTCAACCAGACCAGGCTGCGACTCCCCAAGCCTGTCCGGGCACTGCTCTCAGTTCCACTTGCTGGCGAAGGACAAACCGCCACCGCAGCCTCTCCCCTATCCCTGGAGAGGACTGCGTCCCCCCGAAGCCAGCGCCTGTTCAATGGCTGACTGTAATCCCAAATTAAATATATCCAGCCCAATTTCGTTTAGGTGGACCCCATCAGCCCTCATTATGTTTGCGTTGTTCCCTTCCAGCTCCACATGACGAGCCACAAAGCCACCCAGCCTACGCACAAAACGTGAAATCGTCATGTTGAAACGACGCCTGCCGCGCTCCACTGCCCTGGCATGTGGCAGCGCCCCCCAAGCTGGTCGAGGAATAACTTCGGACCACACCAGTGTGACCTCGCTGAAAAGCGCCATACAGCGGGCCAAGTCGTGCTTGCATGCGTAAATTAAATCCACAGCTCGGCACCGTCCCAAGTCATTCCCCCCGGCATGAAGTACCAGAACCACTGACCCGGTCACGAAGCGCCGGAGCGCGACGCACTCCGGATACACTTGGTGCCACTCCAAACCCCGTATCCCCCGCCATCGAACCCTAACCTGCTCATGCGGGAGCCCTAGATTCCGGCCGTATGGTCTGTGCTCAGCGCGCCTAGCCGCCCAATAAATAAAGGAGTGACCGATGATCCAAACATACCGGGGGGAACCTGTGAAGAAAACAACACATCATAACTACCAACAGACTATAACAGATGAGGACGTATGTACAGTTGAAACCTGCGAGAATCCCATCGACCCATGCGCTGAATTGCAGCATCGGACAACCCTACCTGTCGCGCCTGAGTTGCTGCACCAATCCGGAAGGAGTGGGGAGAATATCCCTTATCCTCTATGCCCAAAGCCCGCAAACTAGTCTTAAAAACACTGGAGAACTGAGACCGAGTTAAGACTGACCCATCTGCGTGAAGCAAGAAGGACTCTGCAGCCTCCGGCCGTAAGCGCGTGTATTGACCTACCAGCGCCACAGGACACCACCTACCCCCAGTAGCACCAATGCTAACCGACCTCCCCCGACCTAACTGATCTGTTTTGGACTTCCGAATGAAAACCTCCACTCCACTCTGCCCTATGCGAACGTCCCCCCTTCGAAGAGATGCCAGAGCCCTAGCCGACGCGGCCACCAACTCACCTATCCGCAGCGCAGGGTAAAAACACAGAGAAAAGGCCACCCTGAAAAGCAGCGCCTCGAAGGGGGAGAAGCACACCGCAGAGAGAACCCCACATAGATCATCCAATAAGTGGACGGACACCGGCCGTCTACAATCAGGAACCCTTTCTTTCCTCCATCCCCGAAGAACCCTCTGGACCACGAACTCTTTTGAAAGGTCCTCCCACCCCATACAACGCATCAGGAAAGAAAGAGCCCCTAAACTGCGTTCCACCGATGACACCGAAGCTGCGCGCTCCCGTAAGGAGGACATGAAAGCCAAAGTAGACAGCAACCTACCCTCAGAGGAGTACAAAACGAACTCTCCTGCAAAGACCAGCCACCGATCCCACACTGCCCGATAGGCAGACCACGAAGCGGGAGCCAGCGATCTCCTGAACAGGTCTGCTAGGTTCCGAAATCGAGGGTCCATAAGCACGTGGGACATACCAGACCAGCTTCCTCGGCTCCTGGAGCGACCTCCCGAAAACGATCCCACTGAAAGCGAGAAAGAGAGTCGGCAATGACATTAGACACTCCGGGAACATGGATTGCTCGGAACCAAATGTTAAATTCCAAACAACGCAGAACCAACCGCGTAACAAAGCCAATACTGGAACCGAGCCAGATGATAAACGATTCACCACATGGACCACACTCATGTTGTCCGTGCGGAAAACCACCTGCCTGTTCGCGAGCTCCTCCCCCCACAATTCCACTGCTACCACAATAGGGAAAAGCTCGAGAAAAGTCAAGTTACGTTTCAGGTCCGCCTCGCGCCATGCAGCAGGCCAAGGCTCCGCACACCAACGTCCCCGAAAAAATGCCCCGAAGCCCAGGGAGCCGGAGGCATCCGTAAACAACTCCAGGGCCACGTTAGATATCGCTTCTCGACGCCAAATTGTCCGACCATTGTACCCTGCGAGGAACTCACTCCAGACATTCAAATTGTCCTTGAGCCGCTTGGTGACCCGAATAAAATGATGGGGAAGGCTAATGCCGACAGTAGCCAGAGACAGCCGTCTACAAAACACCCGACCCATAGGCATGATCCGACATGCAAAGTTCAAGTGGCCCAACAGGGATTGCATCTGACGAAGCTGCACCTTCCGCGCACCCTTCACCCGATCAACCATGGTCGTTAGGGTCCCCAATTTATCATTGGGCAAACGAAAGACCAAACCGATGGAGTCAATCTCTATACCCAGGAAGGAAATAACCGCCTTCGGGCCCTCTGTCTTGTCCTCTGCCACTGGAACCCCTAAATCTTGCATAACTGCCTTAAACTGTCCCAACAAATATTCACATCGCGAAGAGTGAACCGGACCGACGAACAGAAAATCGTCAAGATAGTGCAAGAGGGAAGTAAAACCTGACACCTCCGATACGATCCATTCCAGCAATGAGCTAAAAACTTCAAAATAATAACAAGAAATCGAGCAACCCATGGGGAGGCACATATCGTAGAAAAATTCCCCCTGAAACTGACATCCCAACAAATGAAAACAGGAAGGGTGAACTGGGAGCAACCGAAAGGCCGATTGAATATCAGACTTAGCCATCAGGGCCCTAGGCCCTGCTTCCCGAACGAGATCCAGAGCCCGATCAAAAGAAGCGTATCGGACCCGACTATCCTCCTTCGCAATCCCGTCATTAACCGAAGCCCCCGCTGGAAAAGACAGGTGATGAATCAGCCGAAACACCCCCGGTTCCTTCTTAGGAACGAGGCCCAATGGGGACACCCGCAAATTATCAAACGGAGGAAAGGAAAACGGACCCGCCATCCGTCCCAAGTCCACTTCTTTTTGCAGCTTAGCCGCCAGAATCCCTTCCTTACCCCGAATCGAGGACAAATTGTGCGCAAACGACGCCTCCCCAGACGGAGTAAATGGGATCCTAAAACCGTCGGTGAAACCTTCCCAAAGCACCCGCGCATCCCTATGCCTGGGGTACCGTGCGAGCCACGGAAGCAGTTTTACCGCCCGTACCGGGGTCCTCCCCTCTAGGAGCGTCATCCTTAGATGCCATCCTGGGGAGGGGTTTTCCTCTTCTAAAACACCGAACCGCCGGGTGAGCCCCACCACAGTGGGAACACTCATGTTTAAATCGACAACTGTTGTACCACCTGCACTGACTCTCATTGAAGAGCCAGCAGATGCCCTTCTTGATCCCGGCCGACGCTCCACCAGGAGCGCCGGCGGGCGAAGGAAAGGACGATGAGGCTGGACGGCACGGGGTCATGAGAAGTAACCAAAGGTTACCATCTTGCATGCCAAAATGCATGTGCGGTCGAACCGCCATTTTTTGTCTAAATTGCTGCTCGTATTTAAACCAGCATTGACCCCCATAAACTTTATAAGCCCCCCAAATTAAATCCAAATAAGAAAACAAAGACGGGGCCCACTCTGGAAACCTCGTCGACAAAATACTAGCGTAAGTTGCAAATCCTTGCAACAAATTACCGAAGGTACGGGGGTGCTCCTTACCTTTTCCAATCTCCGTCGCCTCACCACGTTGCGGTCTATCAGCAGATTCCCTATCAAACGGGACTAACGATATGAGGTCCACATACTCACCCTTCAATATTTTCTCCTTCACCTCCAGCGACACACGCATCCCCAGGGGGGCTATGTCACACACCGGCCCCCCTGCAGTACCCTCCATAGAACCCAACGGAGGGGTCCCCGTGGGAAGCGAAGCGTCCTGCGCAGTTAAGCCAACCTGCCCTAAGCGATCTAATACTAAGCGCAGCAATTTTATGACTTCCCCTGTATTCCCTTGTTCCAGCCCAGAGACCCCCTCTGCCCCTAACCAAGCGCGTGCGCACTCCAACTCACGGTTCTGGAGCAGGGGTCTCTCCATCAGCTCCACATCCGATCCATCCGTCAATACAGGTCCTGTGGCCAGCCTGCCAGCCTGCCCTCCAGGGGGCTGGCGGCTCACCCCCATGGGAGCTCCAGGTCTTCTGGGGTGGGTGTGTGGAGGGGAATCCTGCGTCCCTCCCTCCTCTGTGGCTGCAGAAGCACCTTCAGGTCTCCTGGGGTGATGAAGAAGAGGGGAATCCTGCGTCCCTCTCCTCTCCCTGGTGGTCCAAAGAGGCCCAGGCGAGTTCCTCCGCCGGCCTGCCTGCACCCGCTGGCCATCTCCACTTTCGGGGGGCCAGCGGTGCTCCGTTCCGGAATCCCCGGATCCATCTTCACCCGGACTTCCGGGTTCGGCAGTGGCCTGTGACGTCTGCGCTCCTTGACCCGCAGACGTCACGTACGCGCCACCAGCGTTCCGGCGTGCGGCGCCCCGCCTCTTCCGGCGTGCAGCCGCACGCCCTGACGTCACATCCGCTGCAGCCGGAAGAGAAGGGTGAGGACTGCGCGACCTCACCTCTCCCACAGCGCCATCTTGGGATCCGCCATCTTGATGGCCAGGCCCCGACCGGGCCATCCGACGCGTGGAACACCTCTCCCCGCTCCTTCTTCTTCCGGAAACCGGATTCCTCCGCAGGGGGCCAGCCTCACTCGGCCCCGGACAGGTAGTAGTTGGTGGCACAGCCCTGGCTCTCCTCACTGGACTGGGAGACAATCTGGATGGCGGCCTGGAACGGCGGGTACGACGTCCTCTGGTGGGCCCCGACCCCTCTTGAGACTCCTGGGTGTTTTGGACGCTGTGAAGCAGTGCAGCATAGGACTCTGCGCCGTGTGTCCTCTGAAAGGCCTGCAAAATCGTGAGTAGAGCCTCTCTGGGCATGTCAGGGACATGAGCCATGATGTTAGGTTATTAACTGCAGTGGCAAAATTCTGGAACAGCAGTTTTAAAACACTAACAGCAGTTTTTCTTTTTTAAGGTGACCAGAAACAGCACTGCTAGGTTCCCTCAGCGTGCTCTCCAGTGGTCTGGTAAGTATTTCCCAGTGACCCCGGTCCAAGTTCATCCCAAACATTGTATCAATTTTTGTCACCATGGCAACCTCTCCGGGCAGCAGTCATGCTCCCCCCTCCTTATCCACTCCGGGGGTTGGCCTTTAGCAAATTAGTTACTGATGACGACAGGGGTGGAATTACATCATTGGCAGCAAAATTCTCTATTTCATTACATGTAGCATTTCTCAATGAACATTGCACATACAGGCGCCAAATACCATGACCACTTTAAATTGCTGAAGTAGTCATGGTGCTGGGAGTAAATATTTAAACTCCCAAACTATGTGTTTGCATAACATCTATAACATAATATTGGTCACAGAAAAAAAAAATATGGTTGAATTCATACATTAAAAAACTGTTTTATTTATACTTGATGCTCCATAAAAGTTTATTGCGACCAATAGTTTGGTTTTATAGGAATGCAATAATGCTGATGCTTATCTATGAATGTAGAGTACAGGTAAAATAACAGATGACATTCGTATATTGTAATACCTTTTTTTATTGGACTAACAGAATTTTGGAGTGACAAGCTTTCAGAAGAACATCCCTTTCTCAAGTCTAAATGATTCTGTTATTCCAATAAAAAAAGTATTACAAGATACAACTTTCATCTGCTATTTTACATCTGCATCACTGGACTAATACGGCCACAATCTCTCCTCACAACAACAATGTAGAGTTCAGACACTCCAATAGTTCTACTACCATTTGAGATTGTAATCCAGTGAATGAAAGACATCTGCTTAGGTTTCTCAGTGTAAACTGAGAATGACAATATAAGCATGATCAGTATTTAATGAAGATGCATATTTCTAGATTGGGACACCTTTACAAGTCTGACCTGAGTAATTTTCCTTTGCCAGGAGCTAAATCTATCACTTGTCACTCAATCCTTCTTATCAGATAAAGTTAGCCTTTGGCTTCTCCTTGACATTTGAAGAGGTACATTAAAAAAAGCTAATGATCAGCCTTCTTATTAGTATGACAGTTGTCTGTGTTATCTTATTTTTTTATCTGTTAAACATCTACAATGATGTCTTGAGGTATGCTGATCACAGAAACATGCTACTCCACTGTATTACATCTTTATAATCAATATATACCAATAACTCATAAATATTAATTTCCAGTCTACACAATAGTCATGATATATGTTGTACTATCTCTGTGGTGTTTTTTTTTAAATTTTTTTATTTTTTTTACAAATTCTTGATTATTTGTTTTTGTTATAAAAGACCATGTTGAGGATATGGGAATTACTTGGCAGCTATCATGGCAGAAAATGACCAAATCGAAGTTCAAAGTGTTATCTGTTACAAAAGGTTTATGCAGACGAAATGAATACAAGACATTGTAACTTATGAAAGTTTAAGCTCTCAAGAACTTGTGAAATGAACAGCTGGGAGGCATTGCACCATCATGTATGCAAGGTAATGTGATAGGGAGGCTAAGAAAAATGTCAAGGAATTCAGTTTGCTCAAAGGAAATCAGAACCACTGGCATAGGCGTGCGCAGCCTATTGCATTAGGGTGTGCACCCTAAGGCACAAGCACACGCCGCGTATATATATGTATGTATGTATGTATGTATATATATATGTATATATACACACACACACATACACTGCTGTGTGTGTGTGTGCTGTTAGTGTGATGTGTGTGTAAGGGTGCTGGTAGTGTACTATGTGGGTGAGGGTGTTTGTGTGTGCGCGCTTGTGAGGGTGCTGTTAATGTACTGTGTGTGAGGGTGCTGTTTGTGTGTGTGCACTTGTGAGGGTGCTGTTAATGTACTGTGTGTGAGGGTACTGGTAGTGTGCTGTGTGTGTTTGTTAGGGTCCTGTTTGTGTTTGTGAGGGTACTGTTTGTGTGCTGTGTGTTAGGGTGCTGTTTGTGTAATGTGTGTAAGGGTGCTGTGTGTTTTTGTGAGGGTGCTGTATGTGTGGGTGCTGTATGTGTGTAGGTGCTGTGTATGTCTGTGGGTGCTGTATGTGTGTAAGTGCTGTGTATGTCTGTAGGTGTTGTGTATGTCTGTGGGTGCTGTGTATGTCTGTGGGTGCTGTGTATGTCTGTGGGTGCGGTGTATGTCTGTGGGTGCGGTGTATGTCTGTGGGTGCTGTGTATGTCTGTGGGTGCGGTATGTGTGTATGTGCTGTGTATGTCTGTGGGTGCTGTATGTGTGTTGGTGCTGTGTATGTGTGTGGGTGCTGTGTATGTGTGTGGGTGCTGTGTATGTGTGTAGGTGCTGTGTATGTGTGTAGGTGCTGTGTATGTCTGTGGGTGCTGTACGTGTGTGGGTGCTGTGTATGTCTGTGGGTGCTGTGTATGTCTGTGGGTGCTATGTATGTCTGTGGGTGCTATGTATGTCTGTGGGTGCTATGTATGCCTGTGGGTGCTGTATGTGTGTAAGTGCTGTGTATGTCTGTAGGTGTTGTGTATGTCTGTGGGTGCTGTGTATGTCTGTGGGTGCGGTGTATGTCTGTGGGTGCGGTGTATGTCTGTGGGTGCTGTGTATATCTGTGGGTGCGGTATGTGTGTATGTGCTGTGTATGTCTGTGGGTGCTGTATGTGTGTTGGTGCTGTGTATGTGTGTGGGTGCTGTGTATGTGTGTGGGTGCTGTGTATGTGTGTAGGTGCTGTGTATGTGTGTAGGTGCTGTGTATGTCTGTGGGTGCTGTATGTGTGTGAGTGCTGTGTATGTCTGTGGGTGCTGTGTATGTCTGTGGGTGCTATATATGTCTGTGGGTGCTATGTATGTCTGTGGGTGCTATGTATGTCTGTGGGTGCTGTGTGGGTGCTGTATGTGTGTGAGTGCTGTGTGTGGGTGCTGTATGTGTGTGTGGATGCTGTGTATGTCTGTGGGTGCTGTATGTCTGTGGGTGCTGTATGTCTGTGGGTGCTTTATGTGTGTGGGTGATTGTGGGGGGTGGAGGTGGGGCTACATTACTCAATATCCCCCCTCCCTTCTTACTTTATGTGGGGAGGGGGGATTCTTGTTCCTTGTCCCTGGTGGTCCAGTGGAGGTGGGGGCAGATCAGTTAATATCCCCCCTCCCTTGTTACCTTATGCCTGGGAGGGGGGATCCTTGTTCTGCTGCTGCCATCCCTGGTGGTCCAGTGGAGAGTGAACTCTAGCCCCGCAGGGCTAGAGTTCACTCACGCGAGATCTGAGCGTTGCCGCGGCAACGCTCAGATCTCGCGAGAGGATCCCGGCGGAGCTGCTGGCAAGAGCTCCGCCGGTCCTCTCCTGCCTCCCTCACTGTCGGTGGGGAGGGAGGCTGAGAGCAGAGCCGGCGTTTGGATAGCGCCGGCTCTGCATGAGCCGACAGGGGGGATCCTGAGATCTCCCCTGCCGGTCTCATTACATAGGCGTGCCGCGGGGATTAGGGTGTGCCCAGGCACACCCGGCACACCCCGTGCGCACGCCTATGACCACTGGTGTAAGGGAAACATCCTGGATTTCTGCTCCTTATTCAGTAGCAGAACTTACACAGAGAGGGCCATGGTGCATGCAATTCTCGCCCCCCCCCCCCCAAGATCCCCACCTGTCGTACAACTCCACCATGCTTTGCCAGCTGGGGATATGCCATTTGCGCATCCTTGTGGGGTTGTATTTAGCACTGAGCAGTGTTTGTGTGTTTGAATGTAAGTATGTTTTGTATGTGTCAGGATTCCCCCATGTTGTTTGGGAATTCCTCCAAATGTGATTCCAGCCAGACTGACATTTAGCGATCAGGCCCCATATGCTTGTGATGCCCTTCCTTCTTATACACTGGAAGGACATCAACTCCCAACATTCATTATGGAAAGATAAGTTCTCCTATCTTTGTATTTACTAATTGGTTCTTGCCACAAGTTTCTGGGAAGGTTAAGGGTTATCCAAAGTCTGCTTCTGAAATTCTACTTGCTATATCTGAACCAAAGTGAGCTTAGTACAATCTGGATGTGACGTTCAGACTCTACTAATCAAGTGAGTGGAGCGCTAAAGGTATACACTTACCCTAAAATAGGGTTAAATCCCAGATGTATATCGGTACATATAAACAGGGCCAGACTGGGATAAAAATTCGTCCCGGGCATTTTTTTATCACAGCGATCCAGTAAGAAGGGGGCGGGGGAGAGAAGGTGTGTTTTGTCATCACTAACGACAAACACGCCCCCTCTCAAAGTGCAGGCCAGGGCAGACCATGCGCAGAGCTCTGCTAAAGAGCTCTAGCATGAGAAAAAAGCCCTGTATTTGTTCTGCACAGCGCAAGCAAATTTAATAACATGCTTGCACTGTGTTTCCTTGCAACTTGTCTCTGGTGTCTCTATAAATGGATACCAGGAGACAAAAATGCCAGGAAAGAGTATTGTGCATGTGTTTGGAGCCTGCTTGTGGGATTGTGTGTGTGTATAGAGTGAGCTGATTGTGGTGTGGTATTGTGTAATAAGGTCGGTTTTAGTCGTGTTGTGTTTGTGGTGTTATGTAATGCATATTTGGCTAGGGGCTGTAGAGAATGTGTGTATAGGGAATCTAGCAAGTGTGTGCATACAGGCTATAGTGTGTGTGTGTGTGTATAGGTGATTTAGTGTTTGTAGATAGTGTGTGTTTAGGGGTGTAGTATGTGTTTGCTTACAATGAATCTAGTGTGTGTATAGGGGATCCAGAGTGTGTATGGCAGGAATATAGTGTGTGTGTGTGTATATATATATGTATATATATACACACATACATATATTATATATAAATATATACATATGTTTGGAAGTATTGTGTATGTGTGTGGTGCAGTGTGTTGGGGTGGTTCTTTGTGTATGTGAGGGGTGCAGTATGTGTGTATGATGGATGCTGTTTGTGATGTGTGTGAGGGTGCGGTGTGAGGGTGCTGTGTATGATGTGTATCAGAGTGCTGTGTATGATGTGTTTTGTGATGTGGTGAGTGTGATGTGTGTGTGAGTGCGATGTATGTGAGAGTGCTGAGTGTGATAGTGCTGTGGATGATGTGTGTGAGTACTGAGGGTGATGTGTGTGAGAGTGCCGAGTGTGATACTGCTGTGGATGATGTGTAAGAGTGCTGTGTGTGATATGTGTGACAGTGCTGTGTATGATGTGTTTTGTGATAGTGCTGAGTGTGATGTGTGTGAGAGTGCTGAGGGTGATAGTGCTGTGGATGATGTGTGAGAGTGCTGAGGGTGATAGTGCTGTGGATGATGTGTGTGATAGTGCTGTGGATGATGTGTGTGTGAGAGTGCTGAGTGTGATAGTGCTGTGGATGATGTGTGTGAGAGTGCTGAGCGTGAGAGTGCTGTGTGTGAGAGTGCTGTGTGTGATGGGTGTGAGAGTGCTGTGTGTGATGGGTGTGAGAGTGCTGTGTGTGAGAGTGCTGTGTGTGAGAGTGCCGTGTGTGAGAGTGCTGTGTGTGATGGGTGTGAGAGTGCTGTGTGTGAGAGTGCTGTGTGTGATGGGTGTCAGAGTGCTGTGTGTGATGGGTGTGAGAGTGCTGTGTGTGAGAGTGCTGTGTGTGATGGATGTGAGAATGCTGTGTGTGATGGGTGTGAATGTTAGAAGGGATTGAGTGTTTGGGGGGTAAAATAAACAAAAAGTAGGCATTATTACTCCCCCTCCCCTCTTACCTTTAGCCTGGGAGGGGGAGATCCGGCACGGTGGTATCTGGGGGTGGGGGGGAGATCCGGCACGGTGGTATCTGGGGGTGGGGGGGAGATCCGGCACGGTGGTATCTGGGAGGGGGGAGATCCGGCACGGTGTTATCTGGGAGGGGGGTTCAGGCACTATCCCTGGTGGTCCAGTGGGTGAGTGAACTCTAGCCTGCGAAGCTAGAGTTCACTCTCGCGAGATCCGGTCGTTGCCGTGGCAACGCGCCGGATCTCGTGAGAGGAACCCGGCGGAGCTGCAAGATAGAGCTCCGCTGGGTCCTCTCCCTCCCTCCCCAGCCGCATGTCTCTCCAAGGGGGCCGGTGAGGGAGATCTTTGATCTCCTCACCGGCCCCTCATTGAAAACAGTGGGGCCGGTGCTCAGATAGTGCCGGCCCTACATAGACCGGCAGGGGAGATCCTGGGACCTTCCCCTGCCGGCCTCGGCCCCTGGCCACCGCGGCCCACCGGGCATTTGCCCGGTGTGCCCGATGGCCAGTCCGGGCCTGCATATAAAGGAAACAAGGAAATAAAACACAATATAGTGTAAATCCACAAGTGATGGTGTATTTTAGTGATGATTTAAATAGTCAAACTCACATTGATTAGAGCTTCAAAGCGACAGGCTCAAATCACTTGCACAGTAGTGTCGTTTGGAGACACCTCAACCTTTTGCCTGGAATGGATTTCCTCAAAAGGAAGAGAAAGGGAGACTTCCTAGTGTACTAAGTTTCAACCCAAATGAAAAACTCAGTGGTTATGGTCCTGAGCCAATGAGAACCTGGTTCTGGATGATAGACCTGGGTGCCTCTAGAGCCAGGTTCTCATTGGCTCAGGAAAAGGTGAGCACAACCATAACCACTGTGTTTTTCATTTGGGTTGAAACTTAGTACACTAGGAAGTCTCCCTTTCTCTTTCTTTTGATATGTACCGATATACCGTATTTATCGACGTATAACACGCACTTTTTCCCCCTGAAAATAGGGGAAAAATCGTGGGTGCGTGTTATACGCCGATATCCCATAATTACTTACCTGTCCTGAAGCGTGGGCCGGCTTCACAGCTTGCACCGCGGTACAGGAACTTTAATTTCATGTTCCGGTTTCCGGCGGGACTGAAAGGAAGTGTGCACAATAGTGTGCACACTTCCTTTCAGTCCCGCCGGAAACCGGAACATGAAATTAAAGTTCCTGTACCGCGGTGCAAGCTGTGAAGCCGGCCCACGCTTCAGGACAGGTAAGTAATTATGGGAGGGGAAGTACACTATGGGAGGGGGGGGGGGAAGTACACTATGGGATGGGAGGGGGGGGGAAGTACACTATGGGAGGGGAGGGGGGGAAGTACACTATGGGAGGGGAGGGGGGGGGGGAAGTACACTATGGGAGGGGAGGGGGGGGAAGTACACTATGGGAGGGGAGGGGGGGGATACTATGGGGGGGGAGAATACTAGGGGAGGGGGAGAATACTATGGGAGGGGAGGGGGAGAATACTATGGGAGGGGAGGGGGGGAGAATACTATGGGAGGGGAGGGGGAGAATACTATGGGAGGGGAGGGGGGGGAGAATACTATGGGAGGGGAGGGGGGGAGAATACTATGGGAAGGGAGGGGGAGAATACTATGGGAGGGGGGGAGAATACTATGGGAGGGGAGGGGGAGAGAATACTATGGGAGGGGGGGAATACTATGGAAACGGGGGGGGGGGGGACACTATGGGATGAGGGGGGAACACTATGGGATGAGGGGGGGGGAATACTATGGGAGGGGGGAAATTTCCTGGAATTTCTTTCTAAAAATGAGGTGCGTGTTATATGATACATCTGGGATTTAACCCTATTTTAGGGTAAGTGTATACCTTTAGCGTTCCACTCACTTGATTAGTAGAGTCTGGACGTCACATCCAGATTGTACTAAGCTCACTTTGGTTCATTACTATCATTAGTGGGGATAAGAGAGTATCCACTAGAGTGTGTAGCTGCTTATTTACAACTCAATTGTACTTGCAAGCGCACTTTACACAGTAATCACCAATTTGTGTGTTTTGTTTACTTGCTATATCTATTTGAAATATCAATTGCGAATTACTCAATGATATTACTTATTGCTATGTGAGCCCACTAACGACAACCACTTCACATACCGGAATAATTCATTACCAAGTTATTTCCTATGCTAAGAGACTGTTACTTTGTGCTACAGGATTCACCTGCTCTGGCAACCTCATTGAAGTCTTATGGACTATACTACTTACTGCAAATTAAGCATTCCTCATTGAAGGCACTTGGACTATATTGTTTGCTGCTGATTAAGCATTTCCTTATTTTTATAATTGCTATATTCTTGTGTTGCAATTCTGAAACAGATTCCAAGCATTCCTGCATTATTATTTCAAAACCTCTTTGCTGCAGAAGAATGCCAAAGTTAATTTCCTTGATTTAAATAAATTACATTTTCTTAAAGTGACGGTATCAAATTTATTATTTCATCTGCAGTCGCGCTCCAAATAAATTTTCTCCCGAAAGCATTACAGTATGGAGTATATGTGAGTGAATATTGGGGTGTGTTTGTATGCAGTGTTGGCATTTGAATGCAGGTGTACATTTGTGTGTAGAGTTGTTTTTGATGCAGAGGTGTGTTTAGATATAATGTTTTTTTTTTTAATACACAGTGTTGACTTTTGAATGCAGGGATGTATTTGTGTGTAGTGTTTGAATGCTGAGATGTATGCATGTATACACATACACTGCGGCACACACATTGACACACTTGCAGATACAAAGACACCCAGATATGTACACTATAGTGATGTCCCGAACGGTTCGCTGGCGAATAGTTCCTGGCGAACATAGCTTGTTCGTGTTCGTCACGTACGGCAAACATATGCGATGTTCAGTCCGCCCCCTATTCATCATCATTGAGTAAACTTTGACCCTGTACCTCACAGCCAGCAGACACATTACAGCCAATCAGCAGCAGACCCCCCCTCCCAGACCCTCCCACCTCCTAGACAGCATACAATTTAGATTAATTCTGAAGCTGCATTCATTTTTTTTGTGTTTATTATACATTATCCTCCATAGCCAGTAACCTTTGTTTATTATACATTATCCCCCATAGCCAGTAACCTGTGTTTATTATACATTATCCCCCCATAGCCAGTAACCTGTGTTTATTATACATTATCCCCCATAGCCAGTAACCTGTGTTTATTATACATTATCCTCCCATAGCCAGTAACCTGTGTTTATTATACATTATCCCTCCCATAGCCAGTAACCTGTGTTTATTATACATTATCCCCCACATAGCCAGTAACCTGTGTTTATTATACATTATCCCCCATAGTCATTTATCGTTGGACCTAGGCAGCATGATGTCTTAGGCCGGCCCAGAGAGTGAGTGAGTGAGTGAGTGAGTGAGTGAATAATATAATATATATGTTCAGAAACATATTAGTAATATATGTAAATCGGGTTCATGCAAAGAGGGTGAAAAGGTATTAAAGAAAAACACACTTATTGCATCAAATTTACAAAGCCAAACTTTTAAAAGCTTTCCTCATTTCTTTCTCGGGATGAGGAATATATCGGTTGTGGGATGAGGAATATATCGGTTGTAGACTGAGGATTTCCATCTGCCCAATCTTTTAATAATATACACTGGAGTGTTAGTGTTGAAGGAGACCGAAGCTGCCCCTATTCTAAATGAAAGACCCGAGACATGGATACAACCCAATCTTAGGAGTAGTGTTCTGATGTAGAAGATGAATTTAGCTGTAGTCAGAGGGATTCAGTGAGAGTAGTGGTGAAATGTGTGTGGCATGACTGAGTGTGGGTAAGTAAGAGTCAAGTATTTTAACTGGGCACTAGTTCTAGGTGGGATAAAGTGGTATAGCGGATGGATGAGTAGTTTGGTTCGTTTTAGAGGTTTGTAGAGAAAGTATATAGTGATCATGATTTTTAGCGATATCCAATATTTTTAAGGTGGTCTCAAACAAACATAAAATGCTATATAAAATTTGTGGGAATATCAAATAGTCGTGTACAGTAAATCAGAGAGGGCTCAGAATATCGAACCATCGATCGGTAACCTGGATGAAGTAGGGGGTCTATCTGTTTTATTAAATACGCGGTAATATGCGTTTAATGGGATAGGACGTTAGGAAAGGTGTGTTATTGGGATAAGTGGTTGTGGCTGTATTTACCTTATCCTGGGACCGACCTGGCTCCTAAGCTTGAGCAGCGCATGGCTGGATCACTCCAGCCTCCACACGAGCCGCATGCGGCTTGATCTCCACTTCTGACTTAGCCGCGTGCACTGACCGCAGTGATCGGTCATGTGGCCCGCCTGGCACTAGGAGCACGGCTCGAGTCATGAGCTCGCTCTTAAAGGGGCAGTAGGAGCCAAAAGTTGATTCAGGCTCCCATTGGCCCACATCATTCCAGCACCCCCACACACGAACGTTATGGGGGCACAATAGCTTGCATTTAAAAACAAAACAAAAACTTTTTGACTGTAATATAATAGCAGTCAGTTTCCTTCACACGTGTGCGTTTCAGGGCCTGCCATGGCACACTGTCACACCAGTGCAACTCATATCTGGTGTAACAGTAGTGTACATTTAAAAAAAAAATACAGGGGGCTTGTTGTCACCTTTCGGGGACCCTTGGTGTTGTACGTGGCTGGGTGGAGGAAGAAACCTTCAATGACATCAGTGAGGACAAGGAACGGGACATGGCTAGCTTCGTATCCAACCTTGTGCAGATGGGGAGTTTGCGGTTGTGCAAATGGACTGTTTGCGGTTGTTTGCAGTGCGTTAAACGGGGAGTTTGGTCTGTCACTGTGAAGCGGGCGTAACCCTTACACTACCTGATCGATACAACATCATACCTGATGTTTTAAAGCACGTTATTCCAAACAATTTAGGAATGTTAGGTGATTTATGCCCTTTATGGATTTAAACCAGACTCTGCATCAACTATGTAATTTTCCAAGGGAGTTTTGCCATGGATCTCCCTCCGGCATGCCACAGTCCAGGTGTTAATCCCCTTGAAACAACCTTTCCATCACTATTGTGGCCAGAAAGAGTCCCTGTGGGTTTTAAAATTTGCCTGCCTATTGAAGTCTATGGCGGTTCGCCAAGTTCGCCCATTCGCGAACATTTGCGGAATTTCGTGTTCGCCATTCGCAATCGGAAAATGTTATGTTCGCGACATCACTAGTACACTAATACACATACAGATACACATACATACAGATACAAACACTGCCACACATACAGCTACACAGACACACAGATGCAAACACACAGACACACAGATAAAAACACTGACACACATACACACAGATACAAACACTGACACACATACAGATGTATAGACATACAGATACACACACTGACACACAAACAGATGCACAAACACACAGATACAAACACTGACACAGATACACAGACATACAAATGCACACACTTACACACATACAGATACACAGACACACATACAGACACATATGATAGTCACAATTTTAGCCACCCCCCTGTTTTTTTTTGCCTTCTTTTGGATCAACATCAAAAAACAAATGTGAAGAAGGCTGAACTTGATGGACACATGTCTCTTTTCAACCTATGTAACTATGTAACATACTGGATACTGACCTCCCTTTCCAGCCTCTTCCGATGCTCCTTCATCACACTAAAATGTGTCTGGTCTCAGACGATCTTGGAGGTGAAGATGCTGGATGTGGAGGTCCTGGGCTGGTGTGGTTAAACGTGGTCTGCGGTTGTAAGGCCGGTTGGATGTACTGCTTATGGTAGAGAAATGAACATTCAATTCACGGGCAACAGCTCTGGTGGACATTCTTGCAGTCAGCATGCCAATTGCACGCTCCCTCAAAACTTGCGACATCTGTGGCATTGTGCTGTGTGATAAAACTGCACATTTTAGAATGCTCCTTTTTTTGTAGCCAGCCTAAGGCACACCTGTGCAATAATCATGCTGTCTAATCAGCATCTTGATATGCCACACCTGTGAGGTGAATGGATTATCTCGGCAAAGGAGAAGTGCTCACTAACACATATTTAGACAAATTTGTGAACAATATTTGAGAGAAATAGGCCTATTGTGTCGATAGAAAAAGGTCATAGATCTTTGAGTTCAGGTCATGAAAAATGGGGGCAAAAACGAAAGTGTTGCGTTTATAATTTTGTTCAGTGTAGAAAGAGACCAATAAACTTTTTGGTTTGAGTAAAAAAAAGCCAGTGGCCCTCAATGCTTCATTCTGAATCATATATGCTGATAAGGTCACCCATCAACAATCACTGCTCCCTTTATATGTTTCCAAATTGGATATATGTAGACTTTCAAGAAGAAAATAATGTATCTATGGATATTTATATGCACATAGAAACATCATGCTAAACATGTCCCTAATTTAATTGGCTTTCCAAATGATTCAATACATTTCCAAATTATTTATCTACAAATATTCCCATAGACGTCTATAGTGACATCTATGGAATAATCATTTGGAAACTTTTCTAACAGTATTGAACCATTTGGAAGGGTTATTACATTGAGGCCTATGGCACTAATACCATTGGTAGTCATTAAAAGGACACTATAGGCACCGAGACCACTTTATCTCATTGAAGTGGTATGGATGCAGTGACCCTCTCCCACGTAGCCCTGCAATATAGAACATTGCATCTCCAAATCCCTCATAGGAAAGCATTAAAGGATTAATGCGGGTTAATCCCCCATCCCCCCCCCACTCCCCCCCCCCCCCCCCATTGTCTATGTCAGAGAAGGCAGAGATGCATGTTCCAAGGGACCACGGCACTGGAAAGAGGTAAGTGTTTAACCCCTTAAGGACCAAATTTCTGGAATAAAAGGGAATCATGACATGTCATACACGTCATGTGTCCTTAAGGGGTTAAAGAGCTTGAAACATATTTTTGCTAATAGCAGCGATTCTAAATATGTCAGAACACAGAGGGTGCTTATTGTATATTTTATACATGTATTGTATGTTGCTGGAGTGTTATGCAAGGCATCCCATGTGTATGCCTTCCTTTATGCACTGATCTGTATTAGAAATAGGAACTTTGGTATGTCTATCTGTTTGCAATTCCAGTACTGTTGTGAAAAGCAGATAAACACACTTTCCATAAGATAACAATCCCCTAGTTCAAATGACAAGAAAATCTTCTTTTACTGTATAAATCTCACAGTTTGTAGTAGTGTTTGTTGTAAGAAAGATATGATTATGTTATCACTGATACAGAACTGATGTAGTTGGAGCTTCAGTCTGCTTAAGTTAGATATTGTTCTGTAGACATGCATTGGATAAACAGCTGGAGTCCTCTATTAGCATTTGGAGCCATAACACACCGGCACCACCTTTTGTTTGATAGTAACTGTTTCAAAACGTAAACAGGTCTAAAGCACAATGTATCTACTGCTGTAGGGATTTCAAACAGAATAGGGAATAAACAGTGGCAGGACAGAGCAGATGCTGAGTTACTTATGAATATACTGAAGTATAACCTGGTGATGGGTGCTAGTTTTAAACATTAACCTTCCTCACCATAATCTATCTGTCCCTTCTTCTGTGGCAACCTTATCCATATTACGCTCAGTGGAAGGGGTGTCTCAAGTATACAGAGCTCAATTGTTCACAGTTTAACATCTACACTTACACTGATCAGCCAAAACATTACAACCACTGACAGGTGAAGTGAATATCATTGATTATATCGATACAATGGCACCTTTTAAGGGGTGGGATATATTAGACAGCAAGTGAACAGCCAGTCCTTGAATGTCATGTGTTGGAAGCAAGAAAAATGGGCTAGTAAAAAGATCTGAGTGACTTTGACGAGAGCCAAAAGCCATGGCTAGATGACTTAGTCAGAGCATCTCCAAAACTGCAAGTCTGGTGGGGTGTTCCCAGTATGCAGTTGCTACTACCTACCAAAAGTAGTGCAAAGACACGGGCCAGCGGTCAGGGTTATGGACACCCAAGGCTCTTTAATGGCTACCCTATCAAGTCAGATCACACAGAAGAGCTACTGTAGCTTAAATTGCTGAAAAATGTAATGCTGTTGTAGCTGCAGACCAATCAACGTCCCCATGATGACCTCTGTCCAGCACAGAAAGCTCCTTCAATTGAGATCAGAACTGAACCATGGAGCAATGTAAGAAGGTTGCCTGTCTGGTTAACCACATTTTCTTTTAGATCAGGTGGATGGCCAGGTGAATGTGCGTTGTTTACACGTGGAAGAGATGGCAGCAGGATGCACTATGGGAAGAAGGCAGGTTGATGGAGACAGTGTTAAACTCTGGGCAATGTTCTGCTGGGAACCTAGTGTCCTGGCACTTTGAAATGTGCCACCTACCTAGAGATTGTTGCAAACCACGTATTTCCTCTATGGAAATTGTGTTCCCTAATGGCAGTGACCACTTCCAGCATGATAATGCACCATGGCACACTGCAAAGATTGTTCAGGAATGGTTTGAGGAACTTGAGAAAGATTTCAAGGTGTTGTCTTGGCTTCCAAATTCCCCAGATCTCAATCCGACTGAGCATCTGTGGATTTTGCTGGAACAACAATTCCAATCCTGGTAGGCCTTTACCTTGCATAGCTACATAGCTGAAAAGAGACTTGCGTCCATCAAGTTCAGCCTTCCTTACATATGTTTTGCTGTTGATCAAAACAACTTGTAGGACTTAAAGGATCTGTTGCTAATGTCTTGGTGCCAGATACCACAGGACACGTTCAGAGGTTTTGTGGAGTCTATTCCTCGATGCATCAGAGCTGCTTTAGCAGCACGAATTGTGACCTACATGATATTAGGCAGGTGGTTTTAATGTTGTGTCTAATCAATGTATGTACTATGTGATATAGTTGATGAAGATCATTTATCTTCTGCTAATTATGTTTATTGTTTGATAAAGATATATTTTTTTTCATTTTAAAATTTGTATTGAAAGTATTATTGATCAGTTGGTAAATTAAAATGAATAGTTTATGTTTTAACTTGATTGATGAAGAGAAAAGAAAAAAAGAAAATATGAAGAGAGAAAGAAAAAAAATTGTATAATTTTCAGACCACCTATATGAGAACTGTGTTACTGTGAATGAAGATCCACCCAACTAACCATTATCCTAACGGAGTGGCATTCATCTGGCATGTGATGTGATAGCCATTCTGGTTGAGGTTGCTATAGATATAGATTCCACTCTGTTACGAACAAAGCAACTCAAGACAGATCACCATCACTAAATACATGAAAACGTTTGACTGGTTTTGTTTTGCAAGAAACAGTTCAATGCGTAAAAATTATTATATAAAATATCATACATATAAATTCATTTTTCTATACATTGACTTAATCAGATACATTCCCTCTCTCCAGAACCTTCTCAATGCAATGATGCTGTCTTTGTCCTTTTATCACAAGATGTAATTAGCATTCCCTTCTAGCTCCTAACCACCTCCTATCTGTTTGGCCTTGCTTGGGAAGTAAACACTGCACAAGCAGGAACACACATTCCCTATAATACTGGCATATTGGGGTTATTTATAAAATGTGTTTTTATGTGAATGTTTTTCTGGTGCATTTCTATTCTGTGCCTACTTATCATCTTCTGATGACTTAAAGGTAGGCAGACAATGTAATAGAGCAGCAGGAAATGCTAGCAGAATGCTTGGTTGTATAGGGAGAGGTATTAGCAGTAGAAAGAGGGAAGTGCTCATGCCATTGTACAGAACACTGGTGAGACCTCACTTGGAGTATTGTACGCAGGACTGGAGACCGTATCTTCAGAAGGATATTGATACCTTAGAGAGAGTTCAGAGAAGGGCTACTAAACTGGTTCATGGATTGCAGGTTAAAACTTACCAGGAAAGGTTAAAGGATCTTAACATGTATAGCTTGGAGGAAAGACGAGACAGGGGGATATGATAGAAACATTTAAATACATATAGGGAATCAACACAGTAAAGGAGGAGACTATATGTAAAAGAAGAAAAACTACCACAACAAGAGGACATAGTCTTAAATTAGAGGGACAAAGGTTTAAAAATAATATCAGGAAGTATTACTTTACTGAAAGGGTAGTGGATGCATGGAATAACCTTCCAGCTGAAGTGGTAGAGGTTAACACAGTAAAGGAGTTTAAGCATGCGTGGGATAGGCATAAGGCTATCCTAACTATAAGATAATGCCAGGGACTAATGAAAGTATTTAGAAAATTGGGCAGACTAGATGGGCCGAATGGTTCTTATCTGCCGTCACATTCTATGTTTCTATGTTTCTATGTTTCTATGTAACCTAGATTGTGACATTACCATTTTATTTTGCATTACATTTTCATTCTTATTTTTGTTTGAAATATTTCTTTATTGATACAGCATATGTATACGAAGCAATTTCCTGCGCAGAGGAATTATGAACTTGAAATCAACATAAGCCAATAACGGTGTGCATTTAAAACTTATCGGGCCTTAAACTAGTAACCGCATTTAGCACTGTCAGTGTAACAATATATTTTTTAAATTTATTTTTTGTATATATTTAATCAACCTGTGTTGTGTTGTGTGACTTATTGCTTATTTATTACAACTTGTAGTGTGTATCACTTTCTCCTACGCAGAGGAGTAAACATTAGTATTGTGTTACTGTGTTTGGCGTTGCTCGTTGTTGGTTGCTCCTGTGGTCGGGGGTCAAGCTGAATTGTCTTCATCATTATTCTCTGGCTTTCTACTGTCATTTGTACGTGTGTTGTCGTGTTTTCCCATGGTTAGGCGAGATAGTGGGGTTGTGGTCTTTGGGACCTAACTGTGTTACTTAGTCTCCTAATGTGGATGTATTTATTTGTTTTGTTTTGTTGTGTGCCATGGTGGGCTAATGCTGTCTGCCGCGATGGGTTGCTCTTGGGTGTCGTGTAAGTGCCCCTGCGTATGGGTTCGTGGACTTAGGTTCCGACAGTTCATCGGCCTGTCCCCAGTGGGGAGGTCATTTTGTTGTGGCTGTGTGTGTGTTCTGTTGCTACTTGAACCCCCTGCTACTTTAGCCTTGAAGGGGCCCCCGGGCTCGGCCGGGAGGCTCTCGGCCTCGGGTTTCGATGCTGGCTTGAGGAGGGCTGGTGAGAGGAGTGGGTGGTGCGTTGAGGTGAGGGGTTTTGGTGGGAAGAGGGGGGCAGGGGAATTTGAATTTGTGGGGTCTGTTTGGGGCTCAACCGTGCAAGGTGCCTGCAAACTCTGCCGATGCCATTAACTCTAACCAGTAGAACCATTGTTGCGTGTATCTCTCTCTCTCCTTGATGGTGTTGGCCTTCAGGTCCTCAAATCGTCTGGTGTCCTCCACTTCTTCCACCCACTGCACAGGTTTTATCATCCTGCAGGTCCACAATATGTGGAGGAAGGTGCCTAGGTCTTCTCCGCAGAGCTAGCATTGATCCGATTCTTCCTGGTCTCGTCGGTGTAGAACAGTTGGTGTCAGGTACCATCTCGTGAATAGTTTATAGGAGTTTTCGTGCGTTCAGGCTGACGTCTGTGTTTTTTGAATCAGGGTGATCATTTTATCCCAGTCCGCCTCCGTGAACGTCCGCTGGAGGTCCTCTTCCCAGCTGCATATGCAGGGTGGTGAAAGTTCATAGCGGTTGGTCACTAGCATTGTATATATGGTAGATATCATTTTGGGGGTGTGGATTCTTGGAGGCTGAGGTGCTTGAACTCTGTGAGTTCTCTGGTAAGGGTGGGCTTTTGTGGGATCGAGGCCACGTAGCTCGAGAGCTGCCTTCTCACCAGTGTGTGGAGCAGTGTGTGTGTCATTTCTGGGAATAATTCCTGCACCGGGCGGATCTTCCCTTCCTGATCCAGTATATCCTTCATCCTCCTGAGGGAGACATTTCCTGTCATTTTTCCTAGCGCTCCTTGAGTGCCTGCCGGGAAGTCTGGATTGCCCCTCACTGGTAGCATTGGGCCTGGGCTTGTTGTCAGGTAATGTTTGGGTCCTTGTCTGTGCCATAGGCATAGCGTCGCCGTGACAAACTGGTTTCGGGTTGTCTTGCTTCTGCGTGGCTTTGCGAAGTATGGGTTGGAAGTTGTGCGTGTAGAGGTCAGCCGGGTCCCTGGTTAGCCAAACCCAGAGGTAGCGCATCTTGGTTTCGCAGTGTTGGAATGGGAATCTGTCCATCAGGGTCCTTCGTTGCGCTCGGTCCTTTGTCAGGTCGAGTAGTTTAGATTTGTTATAGTTGATTCGGAGGTTGGAAATTGCACCGTAAGTGTCGAATTGCTCCATGACATGGTTGAGTGAGTCGGTCGGGTTTTTAATAACGAAGAGCAGGTTGTCTGCATAGGCCAGTACCTTGTGTTGCGTCTCCCCCACGTGCCTTGGATCGAAGTGTTGTTCCGTATGCGATTTAAGAATGGCTCCAGCGTGAGGGCAAAAAGGAGCGGGGACAGGGGGCATCCCTGACGTGTTTCGTTCGTGATTTGGTCCGATTGAGAAAGCTGTCACAGCACAGCGAAACACGTTTCGTCAGGAAGGTTGGAGATTATACCCAGCTTGCACTGCTGCAATCTATAATGAATGTGGCTGCGAGGCTTATTTTCCTGTCTGGTCGCACCTCCCACGCCTCCACGCTCTGTCAGTCCCTGTATTGGCTTCCAGTTAGATATAGGGCCCAATTCAAAATTCTTTCACTTGCTTACAAATCCCTACATAATGCTGCTCCAACATACCTATCCTCCCTCATACACAAGTATGTCCTCTCGAGACCCCTGCGCTCAGCCCAAGACCTACACCTATCCTCTGCCCGGATCTCCACCTCTGATGCTTGCCTTCAAGACTTCTCCAGGGCTGCACCTATTCTGTGGAACTCCTTTCCCTCCTCAATTAGACTTTCACCCAGCCTCCACTCCTTCAAAAAATCTTTGAAAACTCACTTCTTCATTAAAGCGTATCAATTAAACTCTCAGCAGGTTTCTCATCCCCCACCCCATGACTCCTTTCCTGCAACTGTCAAAAATGACGTACCAAGCACTCAATAAACCCTTCTCTGACAAACTATTTAATTCCCCTACTTTAACCCTTTGTGTCACTATACCCCACTCCCTCTAGCATGTAAGCTCATCTAGCAGGGCCCTCAACCCCCTCTGTTCCTGTAAGTCCAGTGGTCTGATCTCAATTATGTGTCTGTTAGTCCATCCATTGTACAGCGCCACAGAATTTGTTGGCGCTATATAAATAATAAAATAATAATAATAATAAATATACATTTATATATATTGTTTTCCTTTTTATTTGTACGTTTTTTAAACTTTATGTTTAATATATGTTGTTTTATAATCGATTACCATCTTCTACCTTGCTGCTAAAGAAGGGTTGTAGCCCCCTTAAAAGCACATATACCTCCACACCAGGAGTTTTTTCTACCATTTCATGCACAGACCATTGGAATTTATTGCACTAGGGGTACTTTGCTTACCCTGTTCCCCTTCCTTTACTCTTTTATATGTACGAGAACTTACTGACAGAAAAAAGGATCGAGGGAGTACTGTGTCACCAAAAGTACACGCAAGCCTTTGAGACCTGAGCCTATCCCATAGGGCTCTGTAGCATGTGAGTGAGACCATATAGATCATTTATACACAAGATCACTCACTTACGTTACTTGCACTATTTGCACTTGCAATTTCTTTCAGATATATGTACTGCGATACGTCTCTTGTTTTGTATATCCATCATTGTGTTAACCCATATGGGTAAGCTTATACATTCTTGAGCGCTCCACATATACACCACATATACACCAGTGGTGTTTTATTTATTTATTTATTTTTATTGCAGTTCATATTAATTTGACATACGCGCATGAGGTACCCCAACGGCAATCCTCATGCATAGGTAAAACACATGTAACAAAGGGGTAGTCTAGATTGAATACGTGCACAATTTTATATTTAAGTAGATATTAAGCATGGTCAGATGTGAGAAAAAATAAGGATTTTTAAAGTGCATGGCATTAATATAGCAGGTCTTATAATGCTCTAGCAGTGCTAGTGGGTAAAATATTTAATATAACACATGAAACCTAACTGCTAGGCAGCATATTGATAAGATTGCACTAAAATAAAAATAAAAAAATTAAAAGTATAATACTCGCTTGAACATGGGCTAGTCTAAGCATGGGTATACTTCGCGTTTAATCCATGGACTACGGATAATACCCCCCCCCTGTGATCCCCTGTGTGAGCAGTCCAGAAAACAAAGTCAAACATAGAATATAGATGCCAGCCTACAAATGTGGAAGTTCAGTTGGGGCATAGAAATCTGAGTGACAATGGGCATTTTGCCTGACATTGAGTCCAAGTCCCGTTGGGGTCTGCCGATGCCTTGTTGGGGCTGGATGCGTGCCCCCAGTGTTGGTCGTTGCAGCTTGTGCAGTCTCCCCGGTGCGAGGAAGCTTAGAGCCCCTGAGCCATGTGGGGGGGGGGGGGGGGTGTTGGCTGGTGAGTATACAGGGCCGGACTGGGGATACAAAGCAGCCCTGGAAAAAATCTATGCCAGCCCCATAAGTCATTGCGCCATATATTGTCGCATGTAATATGTAAGGCTATGTCTTGCCACCCCAGATGATTGAGTTTATATATATATATATATATATATATATATATTGCTTTCTCTAATATAAAATATTGGTCCTTTCAGAGTAAAACATTTAATTATACAGTAAGCCTACTCACATGTAGACAGACAATCTCACTGACACACACAAGCTCATTGATACACAGCCTCATAGACAAACAATTTCACTAATATACATAAGCTCATTGACATAAAAACACAAGCTCACTCACTAGCAGGCACACACACACATGCAAGCAAGCTCACTCACTAGCAGGCGCACACACACACAGCTTAATGTAGTGGTCCTGGTGTCTATAGCCTGTCCCTGCAGGCTTTTGAATGTAAACACTGACTTTTCAGAGAAAAGGCAGTGTTTACATTGCTTCCTAGTGACACCTCTAGTGACAGACACTCAGACGGTCACTAGAGGCGCTTCCTGTGTCAGTGCGGATTGGCTGAGATCATCAAGCTTGATGATCTCAGTCATAGAGGCAGAGACCAGCACGACGTTGAGCTGAGCAAAACACTTTTTTTAAAAACACACACAGACACCACGACTGATACACACACACACACACCATGACAGACACACACACACCATGACAGACACACCATGACACAGACCATGACACAGACAGACACACACACACACCGTGACACAGACAGACACACACACCATGATACAGACACACCGTGACACAGACACACACACCATGACACAGACACACGCCCTGACACAGACAGACAGACACACACACACCATGACACAGACACACACCATGACACAGACAGACAGACACACAGCATGACAGACAGACACACACACACCATGACACAGACAGACAGACACACATCATGACAGACAGACAAACACACACCATGACACAGACAGACACACACACAGCATGACAGACAGACACACACACCATGACACAGACATACAGACACACACACAGCATGACAGACAGACAGACACACACCATGACACAGGCACACACACACACAGCATGACAGACAGACACACACACACACCATGACACAGAAAGACAGACACACACACACACCATGACACAGACAGACACACACACAGCATGACAGACAGACACACACACACACCATGAGACAGACAGACACACACACACACAGCATGACAGACAGACAGACACACACACACACACACCATGACACAGACAGACAGACACATACACAGCATGACAGACAGACACACACACACACACACACACCATGACCCAGACAGACAGACACACACACAGCATGACAGACAGACACACACACACCATGACACAGACAGACAGACACACAGCATGACAGACAGACACGCACACACCATGACACAGACAGACACACACACACACAGCATGACACAGACAGACACACACACACAGCATGACACAGACACTTGTTGCTACCTGGGTGGGTGGGCAGACAGATAGGTGTCCTGCGGCCGCATGGAGAGCTTGGATGGCGGCCGCAGGGGAAGTTCTTCTGGCGGCTGCTGGGGGAGCAGGCTGTTCTGTCTCTGCTCCCCCTCCCTTGTGTGCTAGAAATAGACCGGGGCCGGAATATGACGTCATATTCCGGCCCCGGTCTCATTAAGCTGCGCGTGAGGGAGGGGGAGCAGAGACAGAACAGCCTGCTCCCCCAGCGGCCACCAGAAGAGCTTCCCCTGCGGCCGCCATCAAAGTTCTCCATGCGGCCGCAGGACACCCACATGTCTCCCCGGCCCCAGGTGCCGACGGCCCACCGGGAAATTTCTTGGTATCCCGGTGGGCCAGTCCGGCCCTGGAGCATAGTGCCTTCCAATCTGTGTGCCGTGCTGGGTTCGCCTGTCTTGGGCTAGGACAGCTGCCTGTGTGCGTTCTCAACGCGTTCTCCTCCCTGAGTTTTGCGCCCCTCCGTTTCATTCGGTGTGTCTGGCCGGTCTTGTGCCTCTGAGGTTTGAATCTCGGTGCAGGTCGTCGATGAGGATGCCGTGGGGGTCCTCTCTTGGGTACCCCAGGGCTCCAGGCCCCGTTTTGCTGCGGTCCACTCTAGTGCTCAGGTGTGGTCACGAGGTGGCCCCTTACCGGAGATGGACTTTCACGGGTGCAGGATTAGGGGGAGCTTTTGCTTTACTCCGTTGGGTACCTCATGTAGCAGTGCGGGACCAGTCTGCCGTCAGTGGCTTGTGTTTCGGAGTCCGCATGCGAGCCTTCAATTGCTTCCAGAAGGAGGATAAGATGAGGTTTAGCCGGAGCTCTGTTTCCAGCCACATATTTTGTAGGCAGGCCGTATGGACGGCATCCGCCATTTTGGAGGCCTTTGTGACGGTAGGTTTGGGTCTCGGTATCATGGTCGTTTTTTGTGGGGGTAGATCGGGATAAAAAAACAGAACGAAAGAATAGGTAGTGGGTAACAGACCTAGTCCCAAACCCAGATGGAACAGTCACCAGTACTGAACCAAATGGGGCAGTCCCAGTCTGGCTCCGCTTAGCCTATTGTACCGCAGGGAGACTCCAGGGGTCTCCAGGGGCTTAACCCCTAAACTATATAAATGCCAAACAGACAGAAGTAAATGCTCAAGGTCTCAAAACTTAAAAAAGTAAATGAGACCCTAGGCATACCTGGATATACGTATAGAGTTTAGGAAAAATAATATACAAAAATACTGGAGGCTGGATCCCCCTAGCCAGGGAGGACAGTGCTACAAGGTAAGTAGGTAATTAAATAAATCAAAATAAATAAAAAAACAAAAAAACCCAAATGAATGAAGTATATACAGCTAGTACACTCTCTACTGTCTAATGGATCTGGGATATAGTCAGAAGAAAGAGGACTATTGTGGGATAGAGGGACAAAAAAATAAAAAATCCTTTAATGTTAATAATCAATGAATATATCCATATCCCTGCCTCTGATGTTTACCCAGCCATACAGAGTTAATGAGTAGATAAATAAATCAAAATAGAACAAAATAAATGAAGTATATACAGCTAATCCGGTCTCTACTGTCTAATGGATCTGGGATATAGTCCAAAGAAAAAGGGCTATTATGGGGTAGAGGGACAGAACATAAATAAACATCCTTTAAAGTAAATAGTCAATAAATATATCCATATCCCTGTCCCTGGTGCTTACCCAGCCATGTATATAAAGCCATAGCCTGCTCAAAAGTTAGTGCTTAGACCTAATTCGTAATCTATATAGTATAGGTCCTCAGCTCTAAGATGCAGATACAGTTAGTCAAAACAAAAACAAATCAAAAGAACAATAATAGTCAGACTGTATCACAGAGATGCTGCAAGCAGGAAATAAAGTAATAAAGTGAGAGAAGCGTAGGATAGAATAGGGGGTCAGTACTAAATGTACTTGACAAATGTAGTTATAAAGCCTCTCTCCCTTTTCAGCTAGCTAGATAGCTTTCTTTCTCTACTATGTCTATCTAGCTAGCTGAAAAGGGAGAGAGGCTTTATAACTACATTTGTCAAGTACATTTAGTGAGCATGTCTGTAGTAAGCATGTGCATGTCAGAGTTTGTCTGTACTAAATTTGTTTGTGTAACAATAAGCTTGTCTGTGTGTGTCAGTGAGATTGTCTGTCAGTGAGCCTATTTCTGTGCATAGAAACATAGAAACATAGAATGTGACGGCAGATAAGAACCATTTGGCCCATCTAGTCTGCCCAATTTTCAAAATACTTTCATTAGTCCCTGGCCTTATCTTATAGTTAGGATAGCCTTATGTCTATCCCACGCATGCTTAAACTCCTTTACTGTGTTAACCTCTACCACTTCAGCTGGAAGGCTATTCCATGCATCCACTACCCTCTCAGTAAGGTAATACTTCCGGATATTATTTTTAAACCTTTGTCCCTCTAATTTAAGACTATGTCCTCTTGTTGTGGTAGTTTTTCTACTTGAGCTTGTGTTTTATGTCAATGAGCGTATGTATATCAATGAGATTTTCTGTCTGTGAGCCTGTGCATCAATGAGCTTGTGTCTGCATCTGTGTTTGCTTACTGTATAATTAAATGTTTTACTCTGAAAGGACCAATATTTTGAATTAGAAAAATAAATAAACCAATAATATATAAGGCTATGTCTTGCCACCTCAGATGGTTGAGTAACATATAAGCACACACAATATATATATATACAATGATTTCATTTATATATTTGGGAGTCCCAGGCCAACTCCTTGGTTTTGCACTCCTCCCTGTCACAGGTGCCTCATTCCAGGACCCTATTTAGCCTTGACTTGCGGAGCGTCCCAGTAAGGAAGTATTTCCCAAGTAAGTGGATTAATCTCATAAGAGCAAGCAGGGAGGCGTGGCCTGGACACCAACCAAGATGGACGCTTAGGCACCGTGCTCCGCCGCACCCGTACCTGTTTCCAGCGATCCCGCATCAGCCAGCACGACAAATGGGTCGTAACCGCCGCTCCGATCACCCGCAAGCCCAGAGGGACCCTCAGTCAGGCTCGCAGCAAGGTACGATGGACGGCTTTCTGCAGCCGCCACGTGGCAATGGCGGCGGGGATGAAAGCCCGGCCCCGGCCGCACATCAATCAGCCCTAGCCACGGGAGGAGAATCCACGGCCATAGACAGGATTGAGGGGGAACTGAGGCGCATAGCAGCATCTATGGCTACCAAAGCTGATCTCCTCACCCTAACCACCACCATACAGGATGCACTGAGGGCAGAAATAGCGGGCCTCCGTACAGAGGTAACAGCCCATGCGGGCAGCATCCAGGCCCTAGAACAGGCGGCAGAAAATAACTCCACCAGGATCAACGCGACAGACGTCGCCATAGCCAGGCAAGGGGACGTGATCCTACACATGCGCAGGAATCTGGAGGACATCGATAACAGAGGCCGCAGATGCAACATAAGAATAAGGGGGATCCCTGAAGCAGGTGAAGGAGAGAAAGCTGAAGAGGTATTAACAAACTTATTCCGCTCTATCTTGCACACTGATACCCCGCCAGCGTTTGAATTTGAAAGGGCACATAGGGCCCTACGCCCACGCTCCGCTGAGGAGGGCCCAAGAGATATGATCTGTTGCCTACACTCGTTCCCGATTAAAGACGCGATAATGAGAAAAGCCCGGGAACGCCCAACATGGCCCTTCCAGGACACTCACGTATCCCTGTACAATGATCTCTCTCCTTACACGCTGGAAGCCCGGAGAGCACTCAAACCAATAACCAATGCGCTACGTGAACGCAATATTAAATACAAATGGGGATTTCCTTTTGCCCTGATGGCCAGACATCAAGATAAATGGCTGACGGCCAGCTGGCCGGATGACATCCCACGACTCCTTGACGCCCTGAACATACCGCATATCCAGTTTACGGACTGGGTTCTGGACGCTTCCAGACCGGTCCCAAGGATACAAAGAGCAGCCCGCAGACGAGGGGGGCAATCACCGCCGGGACCTTTGCAATGGAGACGCCCGGGGAGAGGTGAACAGGCTGAGTGAATACAGTACACCACACACCAAGCGGATGATCGGCCCATGGCAGCACCTGGAAAGGTAACTCACCACCCCTGAACTACATATGGGCCCCCCACCACACAACAGTACTTGGTAAACAAGGGGAGTCACACGACACTACCTAGCAACCCTCATGGGGACAGCGGCCATTTCATCATCTACCACCCCCCACGCACGTACACATAGCAATCATACTGTTGGCTTTGGGAGGGGGGTTAATGGGGGAGGGAAATACAAGTGCGCCAAGAGTTGGGACTCTGAGGTTGGGATTGAAGGAGATCTGGCTGCAAACATGAGACTTCAGTGGCGCGACACTCCGATGGGGCGGCATTGTTCACACTCGGGGATATCTGCAGGAGCCCCTTATTAGGGGAGCTGGCCAATGGGACTCTGGAGGGCCCCCAATCTGCCTCTATGTGGCTGCCTACACCCCTCCTGCATTCCTTTGGGTGGTGTGGGTTTGGGGGGGCGGGGGGTCGCACCGGGTCACTGGGCCAATGCACACTTGGAAGAACTAGGCTATCCAGCCAATGCTAACCCACCGGACCACCAAAAGACGTAACCATGGCGCCACCTTGTGCACTACCACTTATGTTATTAATAGCCCTTACGCCCGAATCCCAAAGGACGTATGCTCCTGAAACATGAGAAAGGGTCACGGACACTTTTCACAATGCATGCTATATAATGTTGAGCATCCATGCAGGGATGGTGGGCAGAATAAAGGCAATCAATAGTAAGGGCACACGCTGTAGCATGAGGAAAAAGTACCACTAGGACTCGCACACGTGAACAGCCATACCCGACAGACAGGGTCAGGTAGAGCAAGAGAAAGTAGCAAGGAATCAGTGACTGACACAAAGCGAAAGAAAGGGGGGGAAGGGGGGGGGGGAGGAGGGAAGCCTAACAGGGGACATTCCCACACTAACTGGCAGAGACACCACCCGGGACGTACACAACTGCATCGGACCGCAGGGGAGGACGGAGTCCTTTGGTAGATGAGACTTAGACAACTACAGGACGATAGGGAACAGAACGCAATGCTGACGCTTAAGGTGACCTCAGAAGGGTTATGACTGCTACACACTCACTGCAACCCGAGACTCAATAAGGTGACACATGGGAAAGAGGGGGACAACGCACGTAGTGAAGGACTGATGACAACCCCTATAGCACACATGTGATTAATGCTGCACTGCCCCGCAACAGCACGAGAACTGAGGGGGGCCCGTGAGGGGGATCAGGGCGCAGGCCAAGGGAAATCCACTGGCACACGCCAGACAACCATGGAGCCGAGATAGACGCAATCACAGGTGTTCTGTATTACAAAAAATGTACCCTATGTTGTTGTTTTATTGTTAATTATGGCTTTGGCCAAATGTTTGAGATGGATCTTTTATTTCATGTTAGAATGTTAGCTACCACGGGTAGCGGCGGATACGAGCTCTCTGAACAAGACACACACTCTTTCCAACTTGGACAGGTGCGGACCACTCACCTCACACCACACTCGTGCTTACACATATACGGCGGCATCCTACGGGCTTTGACCTACTGGTCTGGTTACTGGGGCAAACCCACGGGGCTACTGACCGTAGCACGAGCCACCTCTTCATCAGAGGCTGACAGACCGAGATATCTCCTATCCCGGTCACAGTACCCGCCTAGTCGGGCAACTGTTCAATCTCCTTCTCTTCTCTCTCTCCCTATCCTTCCTCTCCACCCTATTACCCACTGTACCCTCTCTCATACCCCTCCCATCCCAGCCCTACTACTGCCCTCTTACCTGGGGGGGCGCGACGGGGGTCCGGGCACCTGAAACGGGCTGACCACAACGGGGGTGGGCACCGAGCGATGGCCAACGGCAATGTACCCAATGACACGAGGGCGTATCGCCCTGCCCCCCTGACTGTCCTCACCCTTAATTGTCGGGGCCTGAACGCGCCCGAACGGAGAACCCACATATTACGAGACATGAAGAAGAGACGTGTTTCGATCGCGCTATTGCAAGAAACACACTTCAAAAAGAACGCCGCACCTACACTCCGGAGCCGACATTACCCGATTAACCATTTCTGCAACCACCCTATGACCAAAAGGGCGGGCGTGGCCATCCTGATCGCTGGAGATCTGGAATTCACGCTGCTAGACAGCCTACAGGATGACCAGGGACGCTTCCTGTTCCTGAAAGGGACCATTGCGGGGATGCTTTACACGCTCGCTACCGTTTACACACCCAATAAGAGACAAGCCCAATTTCTCAGGACGACACTGGGCAAACTCGGAGAATTCTCCGAGGGCACGCTAATCCTAGGGGGAGACCTTAACACCACCTTAAACCCCATCGTAGACTCATCAACGGGCCATAGCAGCATCACTCAACTTCATATACGCTCCATACACCGGACCCTGGGAGACATGGATCTTGTGGACTGTTGGAGGACTCTTCACCCCACCACAAGGGATTACACCTACTACTCCTCGCTACATAATAGATACTCGCGTATCGACTACATCTTCATAAGACAAGCGGGACTAACGCGCCTCCTCTCCGCCAAAATCGGCCCGGCAACGTGGTCAGATCATGGTCCCGTGACCATTGAACTCGAATCGCCACTCTTCCGACCTGGCACTTGGACATGGAGACTCAACGAGGCCCTCCTTCTGGATCATGGGGTGCGCGGGCAAATATCGGAAGAACTGATACGATACTTCCAGGAAAACGACACGCCAGGAACCTCTCCGGTCTCTATATGGGAGGCCCACAAATGTGTTATCAGGGGCGTCCTCATTCGGATGGCATCTAAAAGGAAAAGGGAAACCACTCGAGAAATGGCAGACCTCTACAAATCGATTACGAAGCTAGAGCAGCAACACAAGAGGACCCAACTTATGGAAACATACGGGGAACTAATGCAGGCAAGACGCCAACTGAGGGACCTCCTTACAAAACGCCACCTACGCTCCCTGCAACAATCGAAGGGCTTCTTCTACACCCATGCCAACAAAGGTGGCAAATACTTGGCACGGCTCCTGAAAGGCAATACGCACCGCACGCAGGTTCGCACCCTGCGACTCCCCTCGGGCGCCACGACGGCATTTCCGGACCAAATCGCTGAAGAATTCCGACGCTACTACCAATCGTTGTACAACCTACAGGACCGAGACGGAGAAATGGACGGGATACCCGAACATGGCAGTACCCAGGACTACTTAAGGGAGGCCGTGACGAAAACCTTACATCCAGACGTTGCAGGAGACTTGGATGCCCAGGCAGCCCTGAAATCCACCAAAACGGGAAAAGCACCAGGCCCCGATGGCCTACCCTCCGGGTATTATAAGACCTTCTCGCCGATCCTGCTGCCCTGGCTGACTAAAGCCATCAATGCTGTGGCGGAGGGGGAAAATTTCGGAAAAGAATCTTTAGCAGCAATAATAACGGTACTGCCAAAACCTGGGAAAGACCTGACGGCTTGCGGCAGCTACCGCCCGATTTCATTGCTAAACGTGGACACCAAGTTGTTCACGAAGGTTTTAGCAACCAGACTCCAAAGGGTCCTCCCATCGCTGGTACACGCGGACCAGACGGGGTTTATACCGGCCGGGAGGCACGTGACAGTACCCTGAGGTTGTTCGCAATCCAGCGCAGGGCGAGAGCGATGCGAAAACCACTCCTATTGCTTTCCACGGACGCCGAAAAGGCCTTTGACCGGGTGAAATGGCCCTACATGCTCGCCACCTTAGGCCACTTGGGAATGGGGCCCAAACTCCTCACCTGGATACGCGCACTATACCATGAACCAAGGGCAGCGGTGAGAGTAAACGGAGCGCTCACAGCACAGTTTAAGATCTCCAACGGCACGAGACAGGGCTGCCCACTCTCACCGTTACTGTTTGCCCTCTCCCTGGAACCGTTACTACAGACGATCAGACAACACCCAGACATTCAGGGCCTCTCCTGGCGGGGCACAGAACATAAGGTGGCCGCATACGCGGACGACCTTATGTTTTTTGTAACTAACCCCAGAATCACGATGCCCAACATCATGGCAGTGACGGAATACTTCGGCAAATTGGCAGGTTTCAAGCTTAACCTTTCCAAATGTGAAGTACTTAACGTCAACCTACCGGAGGAGGAATACTCAGCTCTAGCATCTCTGTTTCCCTTCAGGTGGTGCTCCGGTAGGATGAAATACCTCGGGGTGTGGATAACGAGAGACCCGAACGACCTGTACTCACAAAATTTTACGCCGCTACTGGAAACTATACTGGCGGACCTAAATAAATGGGCATACCCACATGTATCTTGGCATGGGCGGATCGCAGTCTTGAAAATGAACATCCTACCAAGACTCCTATATCCGTTCCAGACGATCCCATTAGCAATACCCCCATCATTCTTTGCCAAGCTAAAATCAGCGGTCATCCACTACATATGGAGAGGCGAACGCTCGAGACTTCGTCATGACATCCTATGCTTGACGCGACACAGAGGAGGCTTGGCACTACCCGATTTTAAAAGGTACCATCAGGCCACTGTCCTTCAATGCATCCTAGACCTACACGCAGACCCACAAAGGCGCAAACAATGGGTTAATCTGGCACAAGAGGAACGGGGGGCACATCTACAGGCTGCGGTTTGGGGGACACAGGTGAACGCAAACCTGGACCGGGAAAAGGAAGATATCGTAGCACAAACGCTCACCAACTGGAGACGCATGAGGGAACAAGTACACATTTCACCCACGCCAAGCCCCATGATGTCCATCACCTACAACGACGCAATAGGGGGGGGGCTCACATCGACGTCCCTCCCTTTCGGAGGAGGCTGCGAATATGTCCCAATCATGAAGATACTACAGGACGGCAACATAAAGGCACTGGACTCCCTCCTAGGGGATACTCCATGGAACCAGCTCATAGCATTCAGGTACATGCAAGTGACACACTTCTACAAACGCATGCGTAATAGAGAACGCCTACACCGCACCCTGACGTGGTTTGAAGCATTGTGCGAAAAAGGCAAACCCGTGGGAAAAGCAATCTCCATATTTTATCAACACCTCTTAGTTGGACACCTTACGGAAAACAACACCTTCCGCAGACAATGGGAAACCATGCTCAACACTACCTTCACACCCATACAGTGGGAGAACGCCTTGATCTGGCAACACAAGAGCACCATCAGCTCACTATACCAGGAAACAAACTACAAGATCATCGCGTCCTGGTACCGAACACCGGCGCTCCTCCACAGGATCTTCCCGCCAACCCCTCCAACTTGTTGGAGGTGCCAAGAGGAAAGGGGCACGTTGATCCATATTTGGTGGGAGTGCAGCGCTCTTGCTCCCTACTGGGAGTTAATACGACAAAACATAATTGACGTCCTGGAAGAAATACCCGAGTGGAACGCGGCCCTAGCTCTACTGCATATTTCACAAATGCCGATAGCACGGTATAAAAAATCGATCTTACGCCACCTACTCAACGCTGCCAGGGCTCTGATCCCTATATATTGGAAAAAAACAGAGACCCCCGGTGTGGAGGAATGGATACGCAGAGTGGAGGACATTCAGGGGGCAGAGGCGATGCAGGCATCTCTACTATGCAGAGGGGACAGACACGCAGAGCTGTGGCGCCCTTGGTTCGCGTATGTGTCCAGAATTCGATAGGGTGGCACGGGGGGGGGGCCCGGACCCTCGGGGCGGACCCCGCGTCTCAATTCATAGTTCAATACCCGCAACCTTAACCTTTTCCCTCTCCCTTCTTCTAGGTCACGACTCTTGTGACTATAATACACTCACCTTCCATACCGCATACAAGCACTTACATTTGATTTTAATGAAAACAAGCCACGATCACACGACCAGAAGAAAAACAAACAAGACACACTACCACTGTAAATGCTACCCATGGACACACATTCAGATACGGCAGAATTGAGAGCAGACATACGGCACAATGACGGAGAGGGCAGCTTGGACAGGGTGCACATGAAACCCTACCAGACCTAATATACCGGGACATGAGAGCAGCGAATACATAGGCAACTGACATGACGCAGGCCCACTACGTACATATCACGTGCGAGGCCACCCGTCATAGGTCCTCATACAGAACGTGGACACCCATAAGCGACAGGGAGAGCTCGTAGACGCTGTCTACTACAAACGAATTACATAATACATATGACGTTGGGACAAAAATAAAAGTTGACCCACAACACTGCTAATATGCTTACAGAGGGCCATAAGACGTAAACATGTCCTGAAATTATGTTTGTTACTACTGAAGGCCTGCGAGCCTAACCTCCCCGTTCTACTCCCCTTACATGTCTTGAAACGACGTTTGTCATTACCAAAGGCCTGCGAGCCTAACCCTCCTGTTATATTTTCCTTAGTTGTATTATTCCAAAAAAAAAAAAAAAAAAGAGGGAAAATGAAACAAATCGCAACAAAATAATGGAGCTCTGCTACTTGGAATGATGATTTATGATTCAAACTGTCCGATACCACATTTGTATGTCAATTGTTTTTCATGACGGCCTGCGAGCCGACTTGTTATCTTATCCTACAACCAACAAATAAAGAGATTTACCAAAAAAAAAATAAGAGCAAGCATAAGGCTGCTAGTAGGGCCTACCAAGAATGGGGTACATTGACGTTGTGGCAGGCTTATGCAATGTATGATCATATAATGTAACTAAACCCCTATTATTTTGACCTAGGTGAGGTGTTTTTACATTAAACTATTACAATCTGTGAGATTTGAAATCATTGTTTAGTGAATAAGCGAGTGTGCTGGACTGTGTATTTTGTCTATTGTCCAACTTTGTCAGATTAATGGTTTTTCTGTGATAGATAAGGAGCTATCCTTTTTTTTTTTTTTTTGCTCAATGTATGAATAAGACCCTTTAAACTGCAAATGCACTTTGTTTCTTAATAAATATTACTGTTTTGTCCTCTAATTTTTCAGATGCACATTTTTTAATTAAATACTTGATTGAAGATGATTCAGTCCTAATGAATGGATAAACAGTAAAAAGGGGGACAAAATATGAAGGAAAAATAATGAAATGGATTTTTTTAGCAAAAAAAGCTCAAGTGCATTAACCCCTTAAGGACCAAACTTCTGGAATAAAAGGGAATCATGACATGTCACACACGTCATGTGTCCTTAAGGGGTTAATTGTGAAATAACAGTTTGGCACCCGGAGGCACAACAAGTGCATATGTAAAAATGAACAGAACACTTTATACATGTTGGCAGCGAGATAGCATGTAAACAGAGTGATATCAGTCACTCCGTCTCCATTCCTATAATACGTCAGTAAAATGCAAGACTTTAGTAAGTGCAACAAGGATTATCACTCCAACTATTATATATTGTTGGACATGCTGTGGTTTCTGTGAAGGTGATCAGGGGAATTGCATGAAATACAATTCTCCTGTTTCTTGTCTGGCAATCAATCCTTGCATACACTCATACATACCTGGGATAGAATTGTATACAGAGTGTTAATTGACAGGTAGGAGAGGGAAGATTTTCTAAGCTCAGATTATTTTAAATCTTGGATCTGCTTGGATAATAATAATTAAATTAAATGTATCTATATAAACTTATTTATATATATTTTTATATTCTTTAAATTACAAGATATTTTGTGTAACTATGGCAGGACTATTTTAAATACATTCTAATAGGGTATTAAACATTTGCATGCAAAATAATGCTTTCCTGCATTTGCCTACAGAACAATTATCCTCTTTATTTTAAGGCCATTAACATATTCTATTGTTTTGTTGAGATTTCATATTTAAAGGAACAGTGAACATACAGTTCTGGAACATTTTAATTGTTATATGTACTAAATATGGGAGGGACTGGGCAGCGAGGTACAGAACTTTATTGTTTTTAGAGCTCCTACCACCCCCCTCCTGCCAAGGACACTAGGAAGACCTGTATTCACTAGTAAACTATGAAGCTCTCTTCCTATTGGCTACTGGGATATAATGTGCTATATAACCAATACTATGTACTAGGACATTCTTTTAGTTGCAATTTATTTGACATTTTTTGGTTTATCTTAAATGTTGCATGAGTAAAATACAATGCCATTAAAAAGTACACCTGCTTTAAAAAAGCCATATTTAATCTGTTCTACCTACTAAATCATTAAAATCATCTTGGTTTAGTCACCCTTTGCTTGTGTGAAGTCTACCGAGGGTACACTAAATGGAAGGACTGCACCAGGGGTCGTCACGCACCATAAACACTGAAATTAAATGAAGTGTTTATAACGCCTAGACTGTCCATTTAACTAAGTTGCTCCTTTTGTTTCCCTTGTTTTCTTTATTGTTGTTATTATTATTAACTGACTGACAACACTTCCATTATTTTTTCTTTTGGATAAATTATTTCAGCGAATAAGAGAAAAAAATAATTTGATGATACTGCTTTTAAAAAAAAAAAATCATATCATTTTTTTTTTTTTGCATGTAAAGCAGAAAATACAACGTAGAAATTTCCATGACACAAGCATAAAACAGCTTAACAAGTTGTTTAAAATAAAGCAATTAAATAACCAGTTTGTTTCAGAGACAAAGTCTGAGCCCTTTGAAGTGCAATTCTCGATTCTTATAAATAACAGTATTGTGATGTTCATCATGAAAGGACAACAGCGGTTTAAACAAACATAGGTGTATTAAGTTATATATATATAAAAGCTTTTATGACAGTTATGAGAAGCAAGCTATGTAAACATGTTACACACCCACCTCCCACAATTGTTCTCCATGTATAAGTGTGATACTCCTGTGGGGAATGCTGTAAACTTTAGACAATGGAAAGTGCTACCGTCACACAGACCGAAAGCACCATAAACCCGTGACATATTTAAAGCCCTTTGAGGAAGGATTGGAGAGACGCTGTATAATTTCAGACTGTATCCCCTTGATCCCTTCTCAAACCACCTGCACAAGATCTAAATATATACAATGGTGTATGCAAAGAATTCTATATTATTGCGTTTTAATACAGGTCACATGGAATGGTCATTCTGCTGATGGATCCACTTAATTTGAGGACCTAATTACTATTCAATAAATTGTGGTATTTTTACGAGAGTTAAAATAGATACTTTCAAATAGTTTAATTAGAACCATACAAAACTGGAAACAACCAGCCAGGCATTCACAGGCAATAGTTAAAATGATATCCGAGAGACTTGAAAGCACAAAGGCCTTTTTATCCACAGTAATAAAACAAATACTCACTTAAAGTTTTACTCAGTTTATAGTTTTACTCACATCTCAAACATTTTGTGCATTAAAATTGAACTAATCATGAATTCAACAATTGGAAAAATGTGAGTAGGACTTTTTCCAGTTTTGATAATTTGGGCTAATTAATGTATTTTAAATGTTACAAGTACAAGTTTAAATTTGAGTATAAATCGGAAACAATGTTTTTGTATACTTGTGTTTTGAGACTCTGTCCAGTACCATTAGACAGGTTGTGTGAGAGAGAGTGTTTTGCAGGTGGTGTAGAATCTTTAATGTCACTCTGGAAATGAACTGTGATTGCGTATTTCCCAGTTGTTGGTAAAATGTTTAAAGGACCACTATAGGCACCCAGACCACTCCAGCTTAATGAAGTGATCTGGGTGCCCGGTTCCTCTAGGATTAACCCTTTCTGCTGTAAATATAGCAGTTGCAGAGAAACTGCTATGTTTACAAATGGATTAATCCAGCCTCTAGTGGCTGTCTCATTGACAGCCGCTAGAGGCGCTTCCACGCCATTGACAATGCTTTCCTATTAGACTGGCTGAATGCGCACACGGCTCCTGCCGCGCATGCGCATTCAGCTGATGACGGGAAAGGAGGAGGAGAGTCCCCAGCGCCAAGGGAGCCCAGCGCTGGAAAAAAGGTAAGGGATTAACCCCTTCCTCCCCCTAGAGCCCGGCGGGAGGGGGACCCAGAGGGTGAGGGGGACCCAAGGACCCTATAGAGCCAGGAAAACGAGTATGTTTTCCTGGCACTATAGTGGTCCTTTAACACTCCAAACCCCTGAAGCACTTCAGGTAGGTAGTGAGTTGAGGACGGAATACATTTAAAATACTCCTGTTTAGTCACTGGAGAGAATTTGCAAGCCACCCTTGTGGCGTGAAGCAAGTATTATCAGCATACAGGTGAAAGCTTTGATAGCTATAGGATGATGTTAGGTTTCCGAAAGCCAGTGTACATGGAGAAAATAAGTGGTCCCAGTACAGAGGATTGTGGAACTCCAACTGAGAGAGATGCAGAAGAGGAGGAGGAATCAGAGCAGGGGTGTCACGATTCGGGGAACCCAACACGCTAACACACAGACACACACACAGAAAGTGTGCAGTACCGGACCTTAGAGTGGCCGGGCTAAGCACACACAGAATAGTCAGGAGACAAGCCGAGTAAGGGGAACCAGAAAACAGAATAACGAGAAACAAGCCGAGGTCAAAGGGTAGGAGAAAGTCACAAAGTCAGTATAACAAGCCAGAGAGTACGTAACCAGAAAGCACACGTTCAGTATCAATACTATAAAGCAAATGCCACAACAGGGCAGGGAGGAACAGGAAAGGTAAGTATTTAAACCATCAGGTTAATTCTGATTGGATAATTTCCAATCAGAATTAACAATCACACGTGGGAGATATCTAAACCTCCCACTGTGATTGAGGCACTGTGCCTTTAATGCCGGGTCAGGTGACTGACCCCGGCGTGTCATATCTTGGGCGGTCTCCCAGCGTGCAGCATCATGCATGCTGCCGCTGGGGGGCGTGGAGGAAGAAGAAGGCTTCAAAGGAAACCGGGCATGAAAGGAGCGGACCAAAGAGGGAGCGTGCAGATCAGAGCACGAAACCCAAGACCGCTCCTCCAATCCACCAGATATTGCAGCCGACCCCTAGAAACACGAGAGTCGAGAAGGGCAGCCACTTCGTACACGTCACTGGGGACAGCGCGAGGGGAAACAGGCCGCCCGAGGGGACGAGAGAACCGGTTACAAAGCAAGGGCTTCAAAAGCGAGACGTGAAACGTGTTCGGAATGCGCATGGAAGAGGGCAAGTCCAGGGAGTAGGAAACGGGGTTAACCCTACGTAACACGTTGTAGGGACCAAGGAACCTGGGAGCGAACTTCATCGAGGGAACCTTGAGACGGAGGTTCCTGGAGGACAACCATACCCTATCACCCGGAACATAAGAAGGGGCCGCACCCCTACGGCGATCAGCAAACTTCTTCTGAGCAGCCGCTGAACGAGACAGCGCAACATGGACCTGAAGCGGCATTCCCTTGTCGGAGAACGCACCGGAAAGGACAGAGGGCCGAAACCCATAAGCAACCTCAAAAGGACTTAGGCCAGTAGACAAATGAGACGCCGTATTCCTGGCAAATTCAGCCCACGGAAGGAGGCGAGACCAGTTGTCCTGGTGCGCATTAGTGAAGCAGCGCAAATACAATTCCACAGACTGATTAGCACATTCGGCTGCACCATTAGATTGCGGGTGATAGGAGGAAGTAAACGACAAGGAGACCCCATCTCAGCACAAAAGCCCCTCCAAAACCGAGAGACAAATTGAGGGCCCCTGTCGGATACTATATCTTGAGGTACCCCATGCAAGCGGAACACTTCCTTGGCAAACACCTGAGCAAGTTGAATCGTAGAAGGCAGTTTCCTAAGCGGAATAAAGTGCGCCATTTTAGAGAACCTATCCATTACAGTTAATATCACTGTCTGACCATCGGAAGGAGGAAGGTCCACAATATAATCCATGGATAAGTGGGTCCATGGTTTCTTGGGTACCGATAGAGGCATCAGGAGACCCTGGGGTCTCACATTAGGGGACTTACACTGCGTACAGACCCGACAAGCCTGCACAAAATCCACTACGTCTCGCTTGAGTGAAGGCCACCAGAACTGTTGAAGGAGGCCCTTATAAGTCTTGGTAACCCCCGGATGACCAGCAGTTTTGGCGGTGTGAAATAAAGTTAACAACTTCTTTCTGTCATTCACTTTAACGTATAGTTTACACCAGGCGTCTCAGGGGGTGCTTGAGTTTGGTATGTCTTAATAGTATCAAGAAAAAGAGATGAAACAACCAAACGGGTAGCAGCTATTATCTGAGACGCAGGTACAATAGGTTCAGGAGTCGGGTTAACAGATTCTAGAGGTTCATACTGTCGAGAGATAGCATCAGCTTTGGCATTACGGCAACCAGGTCTATAGGTAATAACGTATTGGAAGCGTCAAAGAAATAGAGACCATCTAGCCTGCCGGGCGGACAACCTTCTAGCATCAGCTATATAGGAGAGGTTCTTATGATCTGTTATAACCATAACTTTGTGTCTAGAACCCTCTAATAAGTACCTCCATTCCTTAAAAGCTAACACAATAGCTAATAGTTCCCTGTTCCCAACATCGTAATTCTTTTCCGGATCAGACAACCTTTTTGAAAAGTAACAACAGGGATGGAGGGGTTCGTCATACGATGACCTCTGTGACAGTACTGCTCCCACACCTGATTCAGAAGCGTCTACTTCCATAACAAAGGGAAGAGAAGGATCAGGGTGGCATAGTACTGGAGCAGAGGCAAATGCCTTCTTGAGAGTTTCGAAGGCCTTAAGGGCTTCAGGAGTCCAAACCCTAGGGTGTAGACCTTTTTTAGTCAACTTCGTTATAGGGGAGATATGTGGTGAAAAGTTTCTTATAAATTTCCTGTAATAGTTGGCAAATCCTATAAAACGCTGGATAGCCTTAAGACCTTGGGGAAGCGGCCAGGACAGTATGGCTTCTAATTTAGCAGGATCCATACTGAAACCCTGTTCGGAAATTATATATCCTAGGAATTGCACAGAGGTCTGATCGAACAAACATTTTTCTAATTTACAATAAAGTCCGTTCTGTAATAACCTTTTAAGCACCATCCTAACATGATTATGATGTGTCTGCAAATCAGGGGAATATACAAGTATGTCGTCAAGGTACACCACGGCACAGACATGCAATAGATCCCTGAGGACATCGTTTATGAGGTCCTGAAACACAGCAGGAGCATTACACAGTCCAAAAGGCATGACTAGATACTCATAATGTCCGCTACGTGTATTGAATGCTGTTTTCCACTCATCATTCTCCTTTATACGAACAAGGTTATAAGCCCCCCTGAGGTCTAATTTAGTGAAGTATTTAGAGCCTTTGACCCGGTTAAATAACTCCGTAATGAGGGAGATAGGGTAGGCGTTTTTAATCGTTATATTGTTCAGGCCCCTGTAGTCTATACATGGCCTTAGGTCACCCTCCTTTTTGGCAACGAAAAAGAAACCAGCCCCAGCAGGGGAGGAGGACCTTCTGATAAAACCTTTACTTAAGGCTTCCTGTATGTACTCCTCCATGCCCTGGTTCTCTTTTTCAGAAAGAGGGTATACCTTACCTCTAGGCGGCAAAGTACCAGGTAAGAGGTTTATGGCACAATCATATTCACTGTGCGGGGGTAGTTTATCTGCCTCCCTTTTTTCCAAAACCTTAGCTAGGTCTGCATACACAGGAGGGACAGAAACAGAAAGTGGTTTGGCTGTGGGTACATTAAGCAAGCCAACAGGACAAACACGAGTCATACAATCCTTTTGACAAGACTTCCCCCAGGAGAGGATCTCCAAACAACCCCAATCAATCATTGGGTTGTGTTTAACCAACCAGGGGAAGCCCAAAACGATAGAGGCTGTAGGGGAGTCGATTATTTGAAAGTACAATCTTTCCTTGTGCAAGGCACCCACAGACATAACCAGTTTTTGGGTCTCATGGGTCACCAGAGGTTTCTCCAGTGGTCTACCGTCTATGGCCTCCACAGCAAAGGGAGTGACCTTTTGGATCAGAGTCAAAGATGCGGTTTTAGCAAAACACTCATCCATAAGATTGTCAGCAGCCCCTGAATCTATCAAGGCTTTGGTAATCACGGTAGTATTTCCAACAAAAAGGGTAACGGTAATAAATGGTCTAGTAATGGGGACGTGAGGTGTAAACGACATACCACCCGAGGCCGACCCCTCTATAGGCCTTGGGCGCTGCAGTTTTCCCTGCAATTCAGGGCAGGTTCTTAGAAGATATCCCCTTTTCCCACAGTAAAGGCATAACCCTTCCCTTCTTCGGTATGATTTTTCTACCTCAGTTAACCCAGTAGCACCCAATTGCATGGTTTCATGGGGAGGTTGGCTAGAAGGGGGTAATGCTAGTAGCGCAGTACTGGGTAAAGCAGGTAACATCTGTGTGTACATTCGCCTCTGACTACGTCTCTCTCTAATACGATTATCAATACGGATGACATAATCTATAAGATCGTCCAGAAGGACAGGCAATTCCCTGGACGCTATTTCGTCCAGGATGTAAGCGGCCAAACCCTCCTGAAAGGCTGTAACGAGGGCGTCATTATTCCAAACCACTTCAGCTGCTAGAGTGCGGAATTTGATAGTGTAATCCGCTACAGATCTGTTAACCTGTCGGACCCTAAGCAGAGCTTTGCCAGCAGAAGCAACCCTACCGGGTTGATCAAACATGCGTTTGAAAGCTGTCAGAAAATCTGTGAAGGACATAGGAGACGTATTCTCTCACATGGGGTTGGCCCATGCTAAAGCTCTCCCAGACAAGTGGTTTATCAAAAAGGTAATTTTAGATCTGTCAGTGGGATAGGAACATGGATTCATCACTAAATGGATGTCAATTTGGTTGAGGAAACCACGACACAATGCTCGGTCACCGCTGTAGCGCTGTGGCGGCGTCATATGAACCACATGAGCAGGAACGGGTACTGGAGTGGGAATGGGCTCGGGCACAGCAGCAGCAGCCTCCTGAACGGCAGGTTGCAAGTGTGCAGTACGAGCCAGTATGGTTTGCAAAGCCTGAGCAAACTGATCCATACGGTGGTCTAACCCATCCATTCTAGCCTCCTGATTAACAAGGAGCTGTGGTATGTCAGCAGGTTCCATTATGGCTCTGTTGTAATGTCACGATTCGGGGAACCCAACACGCTAACACACACACAGACACACACACAGAAAGTGTGCAGTACCGGACCTTAGAGTGGCCGGGCTAAGCACACACAGAATAGTCAGGAGACAAGCCGAGTAAGGGGAACCAGAAAACAGAATAACGAGAAACAAGCCGAGGTCAAAGGGTAGGAGAAAGTCACAAAGTCAGTATAACAAGCCAGAGAGTACGTAACCAGAAAGCACACGTTCAGTATCAATACTATAAAGCAAAGGCCACAACAGGGCAGGGAGGAACAGGAAAGGTAAGTATTTAAACCATCAGGTTAATTCTGATTGGATAATTTCCAATCAGAATTAACAATCACACGTGGGAGATATCTAAACCTCCCACTGTGATTGAGGCACTGTGCCTTTAATGCCGGGTCAGGTGACTGACCCCGGCGTGTCATATGTTGGGTGGTCTCCCAGTGTGCAGCGTCATGCATTCTGCCGCTGGGGGGCATGGAGGAAGACGCAGGCGGCATCCGAGGCTGGAGGGATGCCGCTCGCCGAGCCCACGTGGAGAAGGGGACCGCGGACGGCTGGAGGGTGAGTGCCGCGAGCGGACTGCAGCCTCCCCTCGCAGCCGCCCGCGGGATCCTGACAAGGGGACACTGAAGAAGCAGTTAGCAAGGTAAGAAGAGAACCAGGAAAGAGCGGTGTGTAACACAGGCCAAGGTTGTTAAAAGTGTAGAAAGAAGAATAAGTAATGAATAATGGCCTTTGGATTTTTCTGTCACATTTGAGGAATGTTGGGAGAGGAAGTCAACTGTAGTAGGTCAAATAAGAATTTGTAGTTCAGATAGTCTGTAAGTTATGTATAAATAAGCATTTCAAAGAGGAAAGGGAAGAAGAGAGAGAGAGAACGATAGCTAGGCAAAGCATAAAGCCAAGAGAAAGCCTTTTTATATAGGCATGATCTGTGCGTATTTGAAGGACAGGGAAGAATGCCAGAGGAAAGAGAGAAATTGAAATTGAAGATTTTAGTCTAAAATAGGTCAGTCACAGATGAGAGAGTAAAGTGCAGGGGAATGGAATCAAGGGGGTGCAGGGCCGGACTGGGAAAATGTTTTTGCCCGGGCATTTTTCAATCCCAGCAGCCCCCTGAGAATGACAAGCACATCCCCTCTCAAAGTGAGCATGTTGGTTTAATGCGCAGAGCCCCGCTGAAGAGCTCTAGCATGAGAAAAAGGCCCTGTATTTGTTCTGCGCAGCACAAGCAAATGTAATAACATGCTTGCGCTGTGTTTGCTTTTAACTTGTCTCTGGTGTCTCCTTAAGTGGGATACCAGAGGACAAAAGGGCCAGGAAAGTGTATGGTGGATGTGTTTGGAGCCTGCTTGTGGGATTGCGTGTGTGTAGAGTGTGGTGTGGTATTGTGTAAAAAAATAAAGGGAACACTTAAACAACACAATGTAACTCCAAGTCAATCACACTTATGTGAAATCAAACTATCCACTTAGGAAGCAACACTGAGTGACAATCAAGTTCACATGCTGTTGTGCAAATGGGATAGACAACAGGTGGAAATTATAGGCAATTAGCAAGACACCCCCAATAAAGGAGTGGTTCTGCAGGTGGTAAACACAGACCACTTATCAGTTCCTATGCTTCTTGGCTGATGTTTTGGTCACTTTTGAATGCTGGCAGTGCTTCCACTCTAGTGGTAGCATGAGACGGAGTCTACAACCCACACAAGTGGCTCAGGTAGTGCAGCTCATCCAGGATGGCACATCAATGCGAGCTGTGGCAAGAAGGTTTGCTGTGTCTGTCAGCGTAGTGTCCAGAGCATGGAGGCGCTACCAGGAGACAGGCCAGTACATCAGGAGACGTGGAGGAGGCCGTAGGAGGGCAACAACCCAGCAACTGGACCTCTACCTCCGCCTTTGTGCAAGGAGGAACAGGAGGAGCACTGCCATAACAACTTCATCTCAGGGAATCATTTTAGTAACTGGAGGTCCTTAGCACCATCTTACCTTAAGGGGATAAGCTGCAGTGAGCAGTTTTACAACAAGGTGCTGTCTTCCAGGCCCCTCTGCCTCCTCCTCCATCTCTGTCAATGCGGAAGCCTTGCAGTAGGCGTTGATAATAGGCTGAGAGTGTCAGCTGACACCATTAAGAAAAATGCATTAGAAATGTACGTACGTATCTCATGCTCGCAGCCTATTACCGGTGCCCAATGCAAGGCTTCCACAATGACGCCTCAGTCAGAGGAGGAGGCAGACAAGCCTGGAAGACAGATGCTACTGAGAATACTTAGGGGTTAAACTGTTCATAACCCTTCAGGCACCATAACAACTTCATTGATATGAACTTGTTATAGTGCCAAAAAGTGTTCCTATTACGAATTCAGCCATTTTAGTGTTAAAATTAAAGTAAGCATTTTATATATTAAATAGTGAACTGAGGAACTAAGGTACACTGAAAACCAATTTCAAAATAACTAGATGTAAAATAGAGGAATCTAATAATGTATGCAACATAGCTTGTTCAGGCTATAGTAGTCATGGTGCTTGGAGTATTCCTTTAAATTATTTTGGAGAGAACAATTGTGGAAGATAAGCATTGAGATATAGATTAAATGTAGAGCCCTGCAGATAATCACCTTGCTTCACTAAACTGCATAGGGTTTAAAATTGTCACAGCAGGTTATTCCAAAATTGATATTCACTTACTGGCCTAACTCAGCAGCAATGCCAACTAAGAGTTCAATCCAGAGTTTCCACACTCTACAAGGAACTTTAAAAATGGTGTTGCCCTGTTACTGGCATAAATGCTAGTGATACCAGACGTAAAAATTGGAAAATTGTTCAATTAAGTCGTAGTCTAACCTATTTTTTTTTTAAATAGGAATCTTAACAGTGTTTAAAATACTAAATAAAGGATTTCATTTGTAGCTCTGGAGTGTTCCATTAATACCATATTCATTCAATAACTATTTTACCATGAATAAAGAGGCAATCCTTTGACACAAAAGCACACAATGTACACAATACAATTAAAAACCTAAGATCCCACACTTCAAAGTCTCTCAAACCCGATTTATTTTTTAATGTCAGCAGAAATTAGCAGACTTATTAAGTCAGCTGCCATATAAAATCCTGCAAACTTAAGAGCAAATTTGAAGATGACAGCATTCGTTACTATTTTTGTTGGCTTTGAACCCTGTTTGGGTACCTCCACACCTAAGTAAGATAAGAAACAATACACTCACACAGTTGCCATGCAAACTGTTGGGAGCGTTGTGAAGGGATTTATAAATATATATATATTTTTTATTTTAATCCCTAGCCTTTGATGGTTTTCATTAACCAGTTCCTGACATAAGACATGCGGCTATGTCTTTGAAGAGCTTTGGTGTTTTCACCGTATGGTCTTCTGCTGGGCTTCCTCGGAACTGAGCCAGTCTATCAAGAGTCAAATAGTGCATAGTCCTACCTTGCAATTGCTCTGAGCTGCAGTCACAATGACTACATGATTTTAATAACAAGAGCAGTATTTATACAATGAATTGCTCACTGTTAGCACTCTGCTAGTTTGGCAGAGGGAAGATTAAAATAAATATTGTTGAGATATAAAAGTTTTCTCAATAGTGTCAATCCTTGAAGCTCTAAACATGTGTGGGGTCTTGTTCTTCCATTACTGTTTGCACTTACATGGTCATCCTACGCCCAATATATAGATTGGAATAGGTTATGGGGCCAGAAGGTTTGATGGACACTGATGCAACAGGCTTTGCTTTGATGGAGATGAGAATACCTGTAAGTTATGTCAGACAAAGTTCTTGGGACATCTGCAGTTGATGAATCTCAAAGAAACCATATTGAGTCAACCAGATGATACCGAAGATGCTGATGATACCAATGAGGATTAATATAAACAAAAGAATGAGGAAGCATATACTGAGTTAATTTAATTCTTAGATGATAAAAGTCTGTCTTTTCAGCCCTTAGTGACCAGACCGCTTTTCAATTTTCTTACCGTTTGGGACCAGGGCTGTTATTACATTTCTGCGGTGTTTGTTACATAGTTACATAGTTACATAGCTGAAAAGAGACTTGCGTCCATCAAGTTCAGCCTTCCTCACATATGTTTTTTGCTGTTGATCCAAAAGAAGGCATAAAAAAAAAAAAGGCATAAAAAAAAAAAAACCCAGTTTGAAGCACTTCCAATTTTGCAACAAGCTAGGAAAAAAATTCCTTCTTGACCCCAGAATGGCAGTCAGATTTATCCTTGGACCCTTTTTGAATATAGGAACAACATCTGCCTTCCTTCAATCCTCCGGAACACTTCCTGAAAGAAAAGAATCTTGAAAGATTAAAAACAGAGGTTCACTTATTTCTACACTTAGTTCCTTAAGTACACGTGGATGGATACCGTCAGGCCCTGGAGCTTTGTTTATATTAACTTTCTTTAGTTGCTGCAGCACCTTGTCTTGAGTTAACCAATTACAATTATTCTGCAAGTTTTTAGTAGCAATCATTTGCACATCTATTGCCATGGGTTCTTCCTTAATATATACAGAGGAGAAATAGTTATTTAAAATTCCTGCCTTTTCCTGGTCTTCATTGACTAACACCCCCGTTTCAGTTTTTAGTGTAGCTACACTTTCATTTTTGGGTTTTTTAGAATTTATGTACTTAAAAAATGCTTTAGGGTTGGTTTTGCTCTCTTTAGCTATCATTTTTTCATTTTGAAGTTTGTGTTTAGCTATAATTTTCCTCTTACTCATTTACTGTACCCACACATATTAAATACCGTTTTTCTCTCCATTAAATGGTCTTTCTAAAGATAACATAATTTTCATAATTTCCTATAATTTACTATAAAAAATTATAAAATATGATGAAACAATTAAAAAAAAACACTTTTTCAAACTTTGACCCCCAAAATCTGTTACGCATCTACAACCGCCAAAAATACCCCATGCTAAATAGTTTCTACATTTTGTCCTGAGTTTAGAAATACCCAATGTTAACATGTTCTTAGTTTTTTTTTCTTTGAAAGTTATAGGGCTATAAGTACAAGTAGCACTTTGCTATTTCCAAACCATTTTTTTTCAAAATGAACGCGTTACAATGGGCGTGTACCAGGCATCTGGGTGAATGATTGTCGAGCGGCACAACTTTTCCTGTCAGGACAGTAAATACCATCAATAAAATTTTTATGTGTGGATGAATACGTGACATTACACCTGACCTTAAGACCACCCACCGGGCGGGCAGGACCAGGTTTGAGAGGAAACTTGGCGTGGAAAGAACAAACTTTACGTCCGGCATGGATATCCAAAGCAGAAACCCAAGAACGGTCGGCAGGCCCATAGGGCAACAAGTCAGCTCAGTTAGACTGAGGTCACGAAGCAATGTAAATACAGCGATTGGTTAGCTCTTTCAGCCGTACCATTAGTCTGGGGATGATAAGCGGAGGGAAAAGACAATTCAATGCCAAACTGTTTACTGAATGCCCACCAGAACCTTGACACAAACTGGGAACAACTGTCAGAAACAATATTTTGAGGAATACCATGCAATCTGACAATATCTCATATAAATACGTGAGCCAGATCCTGAGAAGAAGGCAATTTTTAAAGAGGTGTGAAGTGTGCCATCTTGGAAAAGTGGTCAACCACTATGAGAATAGAACTAGGTGGAACTAGGAACCAGTGGAACTAGGAAGTTCAACAATGAAATTCATTGACAAATGAGACCACGGAATATCGGGTATAGGAAGTGGCTGTAATAAACCACACGGACGTTTCTGAGGAACCTTAGGAACTGCACAGACAGAACAGGCCTCTACATATTTATCCCTCCACCAAAATGACCTGGAAATAGCGAAAAAACAGTTTTATTAATACCCGGGTGTCCAGCGGTCAAATTGTTGTGGAATACTTTCAGCACCTCTGTCCTTTCAAGCAATGCAATGAACAATTTATCATGAGATTTATTGCAAGGTGCCTGGGGCTGAGCCGCCATGATAGCACAAAGCAAAGGGGACGATAAAGAAAGAACAGTGGATGCAATAATACACTCAGGAGAAATAAAAGGGATGTATCTTGCTCCAGATCATATTCAACGTCAAATTGCCTAGACAAGGCGTCAGTTTTAACGTTCTTAATGAAGTTAAAGCGTGACAAAAACAATGACCATCTAGCTTGTCTAGAATACAGTCGTTTAGCATCCCCATATATGCCAGGTTCTTGTGATCAGTTATGATCAGAATGGGATCCAGTGGCGTACACATGACCCATGGGGCCCCGGTGCGAAAATTGATCCGTGGGCCCCCCCCCCCTCGCGCTTACTCTGGGCGGGCCGGGGCAGCAACACATGGCGGCGGGCACCTGGTCGCAGGGGTTGCGACCGCGGTATGTACGCCACTGCATGCAGATGCACACACACTTAAAGGACCACTACAGACACCCAGATCACATCAGCTCAATGAAGTGGTCTGGGTGTCAGGTCCCTCTAGTTTTAACCCTGCAGCTGAAAGCATAGCAGTTTCAGAGAAACTGTTATGTTTCACTGAGGGTTAATCCAGCCTCTAGTGGCTGTCTCACTGACAGCCGCTAGAGGCGCTTCCGCCATTTTAAGACACTGAACGTCCATAGGGAAGCATTGAGTAATGCTTTCCTATGGGCGGTTTGAATGCGTGCGCGGCTCTTGCCGTGCATGCGCATTCGGAGCTGAGAGGCGGAGGGATCCCCAGCGCCATGGGAGTCCGGCGCTGGAGAAAGGTAAGTGCTGAAGACACACACACACTCTCACGAACAAATGCATACACACTAGCTAACAGATACACACATTTACTGACAAAGACACACTCAGCGGCAGACATACATACACACTCACTTACAAAACATACACTCTCACTGACAAACACACACTCACTAACAGACATCAAACAGACTCACTAACACACACACACACACACACACACACAAACACACTCAGTAACAGACACACACAGTAACACTCACTAGCACACACTCTAACACAAACACACACACACACACTAACGCTCACACACACTAACGCTCACACACTAAAACACACACACACACTAACACACACACACACACTAACACACACACACACACACTCACACACTAACACTCACACACACACTAACACTCACACACACACTAACACTCACACACACACACACACTAACACATGTTTTTTTTTTTTTTATTATTTAATCCCCCCAGCCTCCTTACCTTTTGGAGTGCTGAGGGGATTCCCTGGGGTCCAGTGGTGCTGCTGGGCTCCTGGGGGGGCTGGCTGGTCCTGCGGGCGCGCGAGGGAGCACTCTCCCCTGAGTGCTTCCTCTTCAGCTCCCTCGCGCGCCGCGTACTGATACCGGCGCCGGAAGATGACATCATCTTCCGGCTCCGGTTTCTGTGCGGTGCGCGAGGGAGCTGAAGAGGAAGCACTCAGGGGAGAGTGCTCCCTCGCGCACCAGCCGGCCGCCGGGTGTAAGCAGGGCCAGCCTCGGGGGGCCCGGAGGTGGCCGGCTCCTGGGCCCCCCAGGAGAAGAGGCTGGCCCAGAGCGTACATACCGGGTCGCAGGGGCGGCCGGGCCCCCTGGTGGGCCGGGCCCGGTCGCAGCCGCGACCCCTGCGACCCTGGTATGTACGCCACTGATGGGATCCTTGGAATCCTCCAAAAGATCCGCCATTCCTTAAGCGCTAGTATGATGGCTAACAGTTCCCTATTACCAATGTCATAGTTACGCACGGCAGGCGATAACTTTCTGGAGAAGTATCCACATGAATGAAAAGGGGCATCCTGACTCTCTCTCTGAGAAAGAACAGCCCTGACTCCTGTCTAGGAGGCGCCAACCTCAAGTAGAAAAGATTTACTAGTGTCAGGATGTCTTAATCAGCCGTTTGACAAAGCCCTGTGGGTGGGGCGAAATGCATTACGGACCCGGAACAAGGAAGTGATTTGGAGACAGTCGGCAACAGCAGCCAGGATAGCAGTCGGAAGATTCTTTTACATTACATGAGTATATGGAACTTTCTTTGTGGTTTCCTGAGGCTGGTGAGCAGACTAACTACCTCCACAACACGTTTTGCTGTTTTTAAATTGCTATTAATAAAGAATACTTACCTGAGATCCGGATTGCAAGCTTCCTTTCCACGGATCCCTTGGACTCTAGGGGCTGATCCTCCCTCAGAGCTATAGCAACGAGTTGTGCTTTTACCACTCCAATCTTGTGAATGTAACACCTAAAAGGCACCTCTGTTTGCTTTATTCTATATATTTATAAGTAAATTACTATGCTGCACTAGGAGCTCTTTTTCTGTTTTTGTCTCCTTAATAGGTGTCAGAGTGATTTCCATGTTTGCAAGTATACCTACAGATTGTGCTTTGTTTCACCACAACCACTGTTTGTTTTTCAATTATTTTTAATATTTCCACTCTGTAAACACCTCATTTTATGTACACAGGGTTACTTTCACTCTCTATAAGAGGTCCATAGTGAATACGATTTTTTGTTGTTGCGCACCATCACTACTGTAATGATGTCTTAATATGTCAGCAGATGCAAACATGTATTTAAGAAGCTCAAAAGCCTCTTTAGTTTCTTTAGGCCATATAGTACAATTAGCCCCCTTGCGTGTCATATTGGTGATGGGGGCTATTACCGAAGAGAAACCTTTGATGAATCTCCTGTAATAGTTAGAGAAGCCAATAAACCTCTGTATGGCTTTTAACCCACTGGGTAATGGCCATTGTAGAACGGCCTCAAGTTTGCGAGGATCCATTTGGAAACCAGAGGCAGAAATGTTATACCCCAAAAACTGAACCTCATGTTGATCAAATACGCATTTCTCAAGTTTACAATAAAGAGCATTTTTAAGCAATGTTTGTAAAACTTGTTTGACATGATCATGATGAGTTTGGATGTCAGGGGAATAAATAAGGATATCATCCAGGTATACAAGCACAAAAGAGAAAATACAGTTGCAAGAAAAAGTATGTGAACCCCTTGGAATGATATGGATTTCTGCATAAATTGGTCATAAAATTTGATCTGATCATCATCTAAGTCACAACAATAGACAATCACAGTCTGCTTAAACTAATAACACACAAAGAATGAAATGTTGCCATGTTTTTATTGAACACACCATGTAAACATTCACAGTGCAGGTGGAAAAAAATTGTGAACCCTTGGATTTAATAACTGGTTGAACCTCCTTTGGCAGCAATAACTTCAACCAAACGTTTCCTGTAGTTGCAGATCAGACGTGCACAACGGTCAGGAGTAATTCTTGACCATTCCTCTTTACAGAACTGTTTCAGTTCAGCAATATTCTTGGGATGTCTGGTGTGAATCGCTTTCTTGAGGTCATGCCACTGCAACTGTATAGTCTCTGAGTACATCATTAATGAAGTCTTCAAATGCGCCTGGAGCATTATATAACCCGAAGGGCATAATAAGATATTCGTAATGCCCACTCCTAGTGTTCTAACCAAATTGGTCACACTCCTAAGGTCAAGCTTAGTGAAGATCTTAGCACCCTGGAGTCCATCAAACAATTCGGATAAATGGGGAATGGGATAGGCATTTTTGATAGTATTCCTTTTTAATGCCCTGTAGTCTATGCAAGGTCGTAATTCTCCATCTTTCTTAGCTACAAAAAAGAACCCTGCACCAGCAGGCGAGGATGATTTACGTATATGGCCTTTAATTAAAGATTCCTTGATGTACTCATCCATGATTTTACTTTCTTGTGTGGATAGGACATATACCGCTCCTTTAGGAGGAATAGCCCCAGGCAACAGATCAATGGAACCATCATAATATCTGTGTGGAGGAAGAGCATTAGACTGGCTTTTACTAAACTCCTCTCTAACCTCCCAGTACTGTATGGGAATTTCGGGAGTCGGAGACGTAGCAGCAGGTAAAGCAGCAATGCCCGCTTTTTTAGAAATGGGTAACATGCAGCTTTCCTGACAGTCTCTACCCCATTCCAGTGTTTACCTTCTAGACCAGTCAATATGAGGGCTATGCTTGATGAGCCAAGGGAACCCTAATACGATGGGACAAGAAGGGGAAGTGATTATCTGGAAAGTAATGTCTTCCTTATGCAAAGCTCCTATCATAATGCAAATAGGCAAGGTCTCATGGGTAATAAGAGGTTGAGATAGGGGTCTCCCATCAATAGCCTCAGCCGCTAGAGGTGATGATCTCTCCTTGACTGCTATAGTATGTTTTTTTAACAAAATACAAATTAATAAAGTTACCAGCCACACCTGAGTCAACCAGGGCTTTGCATGAAAAGTTCTCCTCGTTGCATTGAAATGTTAAGGAGAAATCTGCTTCGGGAATTACTAGAGGACGTATCCATTACACCTAAGACCTGTCCCCTTAAGGTTCTTAGGTGCGGAAGTTTTACGGATGTATAGGACAAGCATCTCTATTATATGCCCTTTCTTGCCACAGACCCTCTCTTCTCCTATACTGTTTCTCTGCCTCAGACAGTCCTGTATCCCCTTACTGCATAGGTTCGGGTTCAGACAGCGTTGAGAGGTCAGGGACAACAGGTTTGGAGAATAAAGGTGCTAGTGACATAGTCAAACATCTAGTTCTGTGTCTAGTCATTTCCCTGGTCCTGAGTCTATTATCGATCTGCATCACATAGGTAATAAAGTCATTAAACCCCTTGGGTAGCAATTTCATCAAGTATAACTTCAGATAATCATTTTTAAAAAGCAGTGATTAATCCGTTGTTAGTCCAGTCTACCTCAGATGCCGAGATACAAAATTCTATGATATAATCCGAGATAGACCGGTTCCCTTGTTTGATATGCATTAGGGCAGTGGAGGTGTCTTCCTCTCTGCCTAATGGTTCAAACGTCAGTTTGAATTCCGCCAGGAATTCCTGGTAACAATGAGCGATACTCCTATTACGTTCCCACAATGGATTAGCCCAGGTTAAGGCCTTACTTTTAAGTTTGTTCATCAGATACCCAAACTTAGCTCTATCTGAAGGAAATGAACCAGGTGAGGCCTCAAAGTGGTACTCAATCTGATTGAGAAATCCCCTATATTCCTGGATATTACCAGATAAATGCAGGGGGAGAAGATAAGGAGATTGTAGGTGCCTTATATACTATAGGTGGAGGTACATTAAGCAGTGGTGACATAATCGGAGAAACCTGAGGCTCAGTGGCGTACACATGACCTATGGGGCCCCGGTGCGAAAATTGATCCGTGGGCCCCCCCCGCACGCTTACTCTGCGACCCCTGCGACCGCGGTATGTACACAAGTGCATGCAGATGCACACACACTTAAAGGACCACTACAGACACCCAGATCACATCAGCTCAATGAAGTGGTCTGGGTGTCAGGTCCCTCTAGTTTTAACCCTGCAGCTAAAAGCATAGCAGTTTCAGAGAAACTGCTATGTTTCACTGAGGGTTAATCCAGCCTCTAGCGGCTGTCTCATTGACAGCCGCTAGAGGAGCTTCCGCGATTCTAAGACACTGAACGTCCATAGGAAAGCATTGAGTAATGCTTTCCTATGGGCGGTTTGAATGCGCGCACGGCTCTTGCCGTGCATGCGCATTCGGAGCTGAGCGGCGGAGGGATCCCCAGCGCCAAGGGAGTCCGGCGCTGGAGAAAGGTAAGTGCTGAAGACACACACACACTCTCACGAACAGACGCATACACACTAGCTAACAGACACACACATTTACTGACAGAGACACACTCAGCGACAGACATACATACACACTCACTTACAAAACATACACTCTCACTGACAAACACACACTCACTAACAGACATCAAACAGACTCACTAACACAAACACACTCAGTAACAGACACACACAGTGACACACTCACTGACACTAACTAGCAGACACACACTCACTGACACTCACACTAATACACACACTAACACTCACAGTAACACTCACAGTAACACTAACACACACAGTAACACACACACTAACACTCACAGTAACAGTAACACACACAGTAACACTAACACACACACTAACACTCACAGTAACACTAACACACACTAACACTCACAGTAACACTAACACACACTAACACACAGAGTAACACTAACACACACACTAACACTCAGAGTAACACTAACACACACACTAACACACACACTAACACTCAGAGTAACACTAACACACACACTAACACACGCAGTAACACTAACACACACACACACACACAAACACTCACAGTAACACTAACACACACACTAACACATTTTTTTAAAAAAATGTAATCCCCCCAGCCTCCTTACCGTTTGGAGTGATGAGGGGATTCCCTGGGGTCCAGTGGTGCTGCTGGGCTCCTGGGGGGCCAGTCACCCGGCGGGCAGTCAGGCTGGCGGGCGCGCGAGGGAGCACTCTCCCCTGAATGCTTCCTCTTCAGCTCATGACGTCATCTTCTGGCTCCGGTATCAGTGCGGTGCGCGAGGGAGCTGAAGAGGGAGCACTCGGAGCTGAAGAGGGAGCACCTTGCGCGCCCGCCAGCCTGACTGCCCGCCGGGTGTAAACAGGGCCAGCCTCGGGGGGCCCGGAGGTGGCCGGCTCCTGGGCCCCCCAGGAGAAGAGGCTGGCCCAGTGCGTACATACCGGGTCGCAGGAGCGACCCTGGTATGTACGCCACTGCTCAGGCTGTAAATGAGCTGTCCTAGTATGGAGCGTGCTAAACACCTGGGCAAATTGATCCGTATGGTGATCATTCCGCTCTAGCTTTCTCTCGCAAGCAGCTATGTGCTGACACAATGCTGCAGGATCTATGGCCATGTTGTAATGTCAGAATTACAAGTTGATCCAGCATGCATTACTGTGTCACACCTAGGACTAAGGATAACGTATAACCGGACCTGAGAATGACCGGACTTAACGTCTCCAAGAATAGTCAAAATACTTGCTGAGGTCAGGGACACAGAATCATACACAACGATGAGGAAAAGCCAAAAGTCAAGGATACCAGATATCAGGGAAGTCAAAACAAAGCCAAAGTCAAATACCAGAAAATCAAGATCAGGAACGCACTCTCGGATAACTATACAGGGAGTGCAGAATTATTAGGCAAATTAGTATTTTGACCACATCATCCTCTTTATGCATGTTGTCTTACTCCAAGCTGTATAGGCTCGAAAGCCTACTACCAATTAAGCATATTAGGTGATGTGCATCTCTGTAATGAGAAGGGGTGTGGTCTAATGACATCAACACCCTATATCAGGTGTGCATAATTATTAGGCAACTTCCTTTCCTTTGGCAAAATGGGTCAAAAGAAGGACTTGACAGGCTCAGAAAAGTCAAAAATAGTGAGATATCTTGCAGAGGGATGCAGCACTCTTAAAATTGCAAAGCTTCTGAAGCGTGATCATCGAACAATCAAGCATTTCATTCAAAATAGTCAACAGGTGTCAGGATCGGGACAGGGATCCAACACGCAGAGTACAAACAGGTACAGGGTACGTATACCGGACCTTAGAATGGCCGGACTAACGTAAGTAGTAAGTAAAGAATGGTCTAGAGACAAGCCGAGGTCGAGGGAACGAGAGAGCAGGTAAGCGAGAGACAAGCCGAGTCAAAGGGTAATAGAGGTAAACAAGGTAGAACAGACAAGCCGGGTCAAAACCAAAGAAACTAACAGAATACAAGAGCACTGAGTGACTAGACAAGCTAGAACCACGACAGGGCAATGAACAAATGTAGAAAGCCCTATTTTATACCCTGGTTCCAAACAGGTAATCACGCCCCCGACGAATCCTCATTCGTGCTTGGGGCTTGATTGACAGATCGGGTTGGGTTGTCGTCATGACGTCGGCTACTGAACGCCGCGTCATAAAAGGAAGTGGATCCCTCGCGGCCGGCGTGTAAACGACCGAGGGAACCGCGAGGAACGAGTGATTCAACCCTTTTGCGAGGAAGAACGTCCAAGTGTCTCACCTCCACAGAGGTAGAGACAACAGGTACCCTGACAGTTCCCCCCCCCCTCAGAAACGCCCACCGGGCGGAAGGAACCGGGACGAGATGGAAAACGGGAGTGAAAAGCCCTGCGGAGGTGAGGCGCATGCACATCCTCCTGAGGTATCCAAGACCTCTCCTCAGGACCATATCCCTTCCAATCAACCAGATATTGTAACTTCCCCCGGGAGATACGAGAATCGATGATGGAATTGATTTCATACTCCTCTTGTCCCTCAACCTGAACAGAGCGAGGAGAGGATGCAGTGGAGGAAAACTTGTTACATATTAGGGGTTTTAACAAGGAAGGGGAGAAAAGGCTGCGCCAAGAGATACAATAAAATAAGTCCCAATAAAAATATAAAAAGGATATATATAAAAGTCAATATAAAAAGGAGGATAAATGTCTATGTTGCGCTGGTGTTCTCTCTTCTTATGATGCTTTGGATCCTCCCGTGATATGTAAAATATAAAAGGGAAAAGGACCAATGGTGCAGATTGTGGGGTACGTGGAAAATGAAGAATAAAGATGTAATAAACTCACATTTGTATGAGCTATAACCAGCTCAGGTGGAATGGGCGTTCTGCAGTATAATCCCTGCTAGTAGGATATCAGGAAATTCTGATCCACTGGTGCTGTCCAATTCTCAGGAGAAGGGAGAAAAATATATAACAGATAGTGCTCTCTGAAGATAAGATGTGGTATATACAAAACAAAATAAATATACTCACAGTATACAGTGCAGATGACACTGCACTTGAAATATGGCGTGGGTGGTATAATCCCCACCTTAGGATATATAAAATGCCAGGAAAGGATAATATAAAATTGGAGTGATAAAAATATATATAATAAAAATATGAATGGCACAGAGATAAAGCCAAACGTAATTTATTATTAAAAGTATACAATAAAATCCATTAACGCGTTTCACCTCAAGGGTTTTATCAAAATGGAATAACATTTAAAACCTGGCAAGAATAAAATATATATAGGTGCACTGTTACTTTAAAAACGGCGCCAAACATAGCATCAATTAACATTAGCCAATCACAGTTAGGCATAATACATATGAAGGATACAGCTTATAATACTATTAAGAATAGGTATATTCTAAAAGTTTGGTGTGTGCCAGACATAATAGGCAGAAGAAAAATGGAAAACGAAGCTATATAGCTTGTATAATATTAGATTGTATTTACACTCTAGTGTATCAGAATTTCCTGATATCCTACTAGCAGGGATTATACTGCAGAACGCCCATTCCACCTGAGCTGGTTATAGCTCATACAAATGTGAGTTTATTACATCTTTATTCTTCATTTTCCACGTACCCCACAATCTGCACCATTGGTCCTTTTCCCTTTTATATTTTACATATCACGGGAGGATCCAAAGCATCATAAGAAGAGAGAACACCAGCGCAACATAGACATTTATCCTCCTTTTTATATTGACTTTTATATATATTTATATATATCCTTTTTATATTTTTATTGGGACTTATTTTATTGTATCTCTTGGCGCAGCCTTTTCTCCCCTTTTTTCCTGTACATCCTTATCCCAGAGGGTTAGAGGGTGACCCTCTGTAAGGTTGCTGCCTCCTTTGTATATTATTAGCGCTAACCTACTCTACACTTTTTCTTGTTTTAACAAGGAAACATGAAAGGAGTTAGGAATGCGTAAGGCAGATGGAAGAGCCAGACGATACGCAACTGGGTTAATTCGAGTCAGGACCTTGTAAGGTCCAATGTAACGAGGAGCGAATTTCATTGAAGGAACCTTCAAGCAAATGTTTTTGGTACTCAACCATACCCTGTCCCCTGGAACAAAGACTGGAGCCGCCCTTCTATGTTTATCAGCGTGTTTCTTGAACAACATGGAATTATGCAGAAGAATTTGTCGAGTCTGATCCCACAACTTCCTCAAATTGGCAACATGAACATCAACCGACGGTACTCCTTGGGAAGGAGAAACCGAGGAAAGAATGGAGGGATGAAAGCCATAATTCACGAAAAAGGGGCTAGAACGAGTAGAATCACAAACGAGATTGTTGTGTGCGAACTCTGCCCAAGGAATCAGACCAACCCAATCGTCCTGGTGTTCGGAAACGAAACAACGCAAATATTGTTCGATCTTTTGATTAGTGCGTTCAGCAGCTCCGTTAGACTGGGGATGATAGGCAGAAGAGAAATTCAATTTGATACCCATTTGAGAGCAGAATGACTTCCAAAAACGGGAAACAAATTGGGAACCTCTATCAGAAACAATTTCGGAAGGTATCCCATGTAAACGAAATATCTCTTTAGCGAATATCTCAGCCAATTCAGGAGAAGATGGAAGTTTAGGTAAGGGCACGAAATGAGCCATCTTAGTAAACCTGTCAACCACCGTGAGAATCACAGTCTGTTTTTTAGAAACAGGTAAATCGACAATGAAGTCCATAGCTAAACAGGTCCATGGTTTCTCGGGAATTTCCAAGGGATGCAAAAGCCCACATGGAAGCGTCTGAGGTCGTTTAGTCTTCATACAGACCTCACATGCTTCGACGAAATCCCTAATATCTTTACGTAAGGAGGGCCACCAGAAATCTTTGGCTATTAAGGAGCATGTCTTACGAATGCCAGGATGCCCAGCCACCTTACTATTGTGAAAGCATTGTAGCAGTTCTAGTTGGAGTTCAGCAGGAACAAAATACCGTGACTCAGGACTCTGTCTAGGAGCCAGATGTTGTAGCTTCATAATCTCGGCAAGCAACGGAGAATGAATCCTGAGGCTAGTGTTGGCGATAATATTGCACTTGGGAACTATAGAAGACAAAACCGTCTCAGATATAGTAGAAGGTTCATGTTGGCGAGACAAAGCATCGGCCTTAGAGTTCTTAGAACCAGGTCTATAAGTGAGCACGTAATTGAAATGGGTGAGGAACAAGGACCAACGAGCTTGTCTGGCGGATAAGCGCCTCCCCAATATAAGACAAGTTCTTGTGATCCGTCAGAATAGTAACAGGATGCAAGGTCCCCTCCAATAAATGTCTCCACTCCTTTAAAGCCATGATAACAGCTAGTAGTTCCCTGTCACCAATATCATATCTGCTTTCAGTCCCAGATAGTTTCTTGGAAAAAAAACCACATGGATGTAATGGTTTATCCACGCCTAACCTTTGAGACAAGATGGCACCTATACCTGTCTCTGACGCGTCTACCTCGAGTAGGAAAGGTAAAGTTGTATCGGGGTGAACTAAAATTGGTGCAGAAGCAAAAAGTTCTTTAAGTGTCTTGAAGGCAACGAGAGCTTCAGTAGACCAAGTCTTAGTGTCGGCCCCCTGTCTGGTCATATTGGTAATAGGAGCAATAATGGAAGAGTATCCTTTAATGAAGCGCCTATAATAATTGGAGAATCCAATAAACCTCTGAATGGCCTTGAGACCCCTGGGTAATGGCCAATCTAAAATAGACTGGAGTTTATCCGGATCCATTTTAAAGCCTTCCCCAGAAATCACGTAACCAAGAAAGTTTATCTGAGATTGGTCAAAACTACATTTCTCCAATTTGCAGTACAACCCATGTTGTAGGAGTTTGCGCAATACCCTTCTGACTTGTCTGTGGTGGGTCTCAATTTCTCTAGAGTGCATGAGTATATCATCCAAATATACAATAACACAATCCTGTTGAAATTCCCTAAGAACTTCATTGATCAGATCCTGAAATACTGCCGGTGCATTACAGAGCCCAAAAGGCATTACCGTGTACTCATAGTGCCCATATCGAGTATTGAACGCTGTTTTCCACTCGTCTCCCTGCTGAATTCTCACCAAGTTATACGCCCCTCTGAGATCTAACTTGGTGAAAATCTTGGAACCCTTTAAACGATCAAAGAGCTCAGTAATCAAAGGGATTGGGTATGCATTTCTGATAGTTATTTTATTCAAACCTCGGTAATCAATGCAAGGCCTTAACGTGCCATCCTTCTTATTCACAAAAAAAAACAGCCCTGGCAGGCGAGGATGATCTCCTAATGAATCCCTTGTCTAGATTCTCACGTATATACTCCTCTAAGACTAAGTTCTCCTTAGTGGATAAAGGATATACATTGCCCCTCGGAGGCATAGTACCAGGTAGGAGATTAATCTTGCAATCAAAGGACCTGTGTGGAGGTAAAGTATCAGCATTCTTCTTGTCAAAGACTGCCTTTAAATCTATATACCGAGACGGTATTTGTAAGTCTGTAGACTGGGTGGAGTTAACCGGTGTATTACCTACGCAAAGTGGTGAGACTTTCTGTAAACACCTGTCCTGGCAACCCTGACCCCATGAAGTTATCTCCCCTAGCTCCCAATCAATAATAGGGTTATGTTTCTTTAGCCATGGATACCCCAGAACTATAGGAACAGAAGGGGACGAGATAAGCATAAGGGATGTACCCTCCTCGTGTAAGATACCAACAGTCAAAATAACAGGTATAGTCTCATGAGAAATCACAGGTTCAGATAATGGTCTACCATCTATGGCCTCAACGGCCAAGGGGGTGTCTCTTAGCTGAGATGGGATAGAGTGTTTAGAAACAAAAACTTGGTCAATAAAGCTTTCAGCAGCTCCGGAGTCTATCAATGCCATAGTCTTTATTACTCCCTTCTCCCATGCTAAAGAAACAGGTAGCAGAAGCCTGTGATCTTTATAATTGTGTATAGAGGACAAAATAGAAACACCCAAGACCTGTCCTCTAGAGAAACTTAGGTGCGAGCGTTTCCCGGACGATTAGGACAATTTAGGCGAAGGTGCCCTCTTACTCCACAATACATACACAACCCCTCCTTTCTCCTGTACTGTCTCTCTTCTTCTGAGAGGCGAGTATTGCCTATCTGCATAGGTTCAGAAAAAACTGGGATAGTGGTTTGAGGACTTTGAAATAAAGGAGCTAGTTTAAAGGAAGGTCTACGAATATTATCTCGAGTGTTCTGTCTCTCTCTTAAACGTTCGTCAATACGAGAAATAAAAGAAATTAAATCCTCCAAATTTTCAGGAAGCTCTCTAGTAGCCACCTCGTCTAGAATTACATCAGATAATCCGTTTACAAATACGTCTATATAGGCCTGTTCATTCCACTTAACTTCTGCCGCCAAAGACCTGAACTCTAGTGCATAATCCACAAGGGTTTGGTTATCTTGTCTAAGGCGCAATAGTAATCTAGCTGCATTGACCTTTCTACCTGGAGGGTCAAAAGTTCTTCTAAAAGCAGCGACAAAGGCATTATAATTATAGACTAACGGGTTATCATTCTCCCACAGAGGATTGGCCCATCTCAGAGCCTTATCAATGAGGAGTGTGATAATGAATCCAACCTTTGCCCTATCTGTAGGGTAAGAGCGAGGTTGTAATTCAAAATGAATACCAATTTGGTTTAAGAAACCACGGCACTTCTCCGGAGAACCACCATAACGTACAGGAGGTGTAATACGGGAAGAAGCACCTACAGTGGCTACTTCTAGACCTGAACTTACAGAGGAGATGGACGTGGCTCGCATCTCTTCCGGTGGATTACTAGATCGAGATAATAAAGCTTGCAGCGCTAGAGCCATCTGGTCCATTCTGTGATCCATGGCATCAAATCTAGAATCGGAAGGACCAACCTGAGTGTTTGTACCTGCAGGATCCATTGGCCCTGTCGTAATGTCAGGATCGGGACAGGGATCCAACACGCAGAGTACAAACAGGTACAGGGTACGTATACCGGACCTTAGAATGGCCGGACTAACGTAAGTAGTAAGTAAAGAATGGTCTAGAGACAAGCCGAGGTCGAGGGAACGAGAGAGCAGGTAAGCGAGAGACAAGCCGAGTCAAAGGGTAATAGAGGTAAACAAGGTAGAACAGACAAGCCGGGTCAAAACCAAAGAAACTAACAGAATACAAGAGCACTGAGTGACTAGACAAGCTAGAACCACGACAGGGCAATGAACAAATGTAGAAAGCCCTATTTTATACCCTGGTTCCAAACAGGTAATCACGCCCCCGACGAATCCTCATTCGTGCTTGGGGCTTGATTGACAGATCGGGTTGGGTTGTCGTCATGACGTCGGCTACTGAACGCCGCGTCATAAAAGGAAGTGGATCCCTCGCGGCCGGCGTGTAAACGACCGAGGGAACCGCGAGGAACGAGTGATTCAACCCTTTTGCGAGGAAGAACGTTCAAGTGTCTCACCTCCACAGAGGTAGAGACAACAGGTACCCTGACAACAGGGTCACAAGAAGCGTGTGGAAAAACCAAGGCGCAAAATAACTGCCCATGAACTGAGAAAAGTCAAGCGTGCAGCTGCCAAGATGCCACTTGCCACCAGTTTGGCCATATTTCAGAGCTGCAACATCACTGGAGTGCCCAAAAGCACAAGGTGTGCAATACTCAGAGACATGGCCAAGGTAAGAAAGGCTGAAAGACGACCACCACTGAACAAGACACACAAGCTGAAACGTCAAGACTGGGCCAAGAAATATCTCAAGATTTTTCTAAGGTTTTATGGACTGATGAAATGAGAGTGAGTCTTGATGGGCCAGATGGATGGGCCGTGGCTGGATGGCAGAGAGCTCCAGTCCGACTCAGACGCCAGCAAGGTGGAGGTGGAGTACTGGTTTGGGCTGGTATCATCAAAGATGAGCTTGTGGGGCCTTTTCGGGTTGAGGATGGAGTCAAGCTCAACTCCCAGTCCTACTGCCAGTTTCTGGAAGACACCTTCTTTAAGCAGTGGTACAGGAAGAAGTCTGCATCCTTCAAGAAAAACATGATTTTCATGCAGGACAATGCTCCATCACACGCGTCCAAGTACTCCACAGCGTGGCTGGCAAGAAAGGGTATAAAAGAAGAAAATCTAATGACATGGCCTCCTTGTTCACCTGATCTGAACCCCATTGAGAACCCGTGGTCCATCCCGCATCCGCCCCTTTCTTGCACCAGATACTACCAAGGAGCTTGTCCATGCTCTAGTAATTTCCCACATGGATTATTGTAACCCTCTCCTGATTGGTCTAACCAATAGCCGTACTGCACCCTTACAGTCTGTAATGAATGCAGCTGCTAGATTGATTTTCCTCTCTAGTCGTTTCTCTCACACCTCACCCCTCTGCCAGTCCTTACATTGGCTTCCTGTATGCTATAGGAGTCAATTCAAGGTACTAACAAACACCTATAAAGCGCTGAACAACTCTAGCCCCTCTTATATCTCCTCACAGATCCATAGGTATGTCCCTTCTCGGTCTCTCCGCTCTGCCCGTGACCACCTCCTGTCCGTTGTCCGCACTCGTACGGCCAACTCGCGCTTGCAGGACTTCTCACGGGCGGCTCCCTTCCTATGGAATAGCCTGCCTACCGCCATCAGACTCTCCCCTAGTCTTGCATCTTTTAAGAAGTGCCTTAAAACCCATCTCTTTAGGAAAGCTTATGGCCTCCAAGACTAACCCTTACCTCACATACCTGTCTCTTGCCCTCTCCTAAATGGCAGCCCACCTTATTTGATTGTAAATTCCTGTCCTAATGTGTTTTACACCCCACCTCCTATAGAATGTAAGCTCGTTTGAGCAGGGTCCTCTTCAACCTATTGTTCCTGTAAGTTTATTTGTAATTGCCCTATTTATAGTTAAATCCCCCTCTCATAATATTGTAAAGCGCTACGGAATCTGTTGGCGCTATATAAATGGCAATAATAAATAAAATAAAATAATCATCAAATGTGAGATTTACAAGGAGGGAAAACAGTACACCTCTCTGAACAGTGTCTGGGAGGCTGTGGTTGCTGCTGCACGCAATGTTGATGGTGAACAGATCAAAACACTGACAGAATCCATGGATGGCAGGCTTTTGAGTGTCCTTGCAAAGAAAGGTGGCTATATTGGTCACTGATTTGTTTTTGTTTTGTTTTTGAATGTCAGAAATGTATATTTGTGAATGTTGAGATGTTATATTGGTTTCACTGGTAAAAATAAATAATTGAAATGGGTATATATTTGTTTTTTGTTAAGTTGCCTAATAATTATGCACAGTAATAGTCACCTGCACACACAGATATCCCCCTAAAATAGCTATAACTAAAAACAAACTAAAAACTACTTCCAAAAATATTCAGCTTTGATATTAATGAGTTTTTTGGGTTCATTGAGAACATGGTTGTTGTTCAATAATAAAATTAATCCTCAAAAATACAACTTGCCTAATAATTCTGCACTCCCTGTAGGCATGAAACCACGACCACGACAGGGCAATGAGAGAATGGAGAAATGGGTTTAAATAACCCTCTTGTGGATCTGGTTGGTGATAACCGGCCTTTGGGCATGTACCAGGCATCTGGGTGGATGATTGGTGAGCGGCACAACTTTTCCTGTCAGGACAGTAAATACCATCAATAACATTTTTATGTGCGGATCAATACGTGACAATCATGCACCCATGTCCTATTTGGGACATTTTTTAAGCCGGCCAATGTAATTTACCCCCATTAAACCATATATTTTTGAAAAGTAGACAACCCAGGGTATTCAATATGGGGTATGTCCAGCCTTTTTAATTGCCACTTAGTCACAACCATTGGCCAAAGTTAGCTTTTATATTTGTTTGTGTGTTAAAAATTATGAATGCTAACTTGGCACAGTGTTTGTGAGTAAGTGGCTACTAAAAAAGACTGAACATACCCCATTTGCAATACCTTGACCATAATCAGCTAAAGCTAATCTACCTTTTTTATCCTAATGGTTTCATTGTTTTCCTCTTTTTGGCAAATGACATCATAATCCAGTTCAGATATGGCAACGTCAGGTTAACATTGCTAATGAAGAGGCGAAAAGATGAGAAAATGATTTTCTCTGCATGCTTTCTCTGCGTTGACTGCCATGTTTAAATAACACAATTCATAACAATAATTGAACAATACTGAAAATCTTAAGAAGTTACAATTCACTTTAATTACTTCAGCACTGGTCTATTTGGGGGAAAATAGTGCTAAATATTGCTGTTCTGTAACTACGGTGGTTGAGTACCAAGCATAATAATTTACAATGCAACACAAACTTTTTTTGTCCACTTTGTTTTCCAATTCTAATGCGTTATTGAAATTAAATAAAAAGTTATTTGATCATTTCGTGTATCACAAGAAAGTCATATTTGTCCTTATATAGTATACAACATGTGTGGATAGATTACAAGAGAAAGAGGGAAACTACATTTGAACAAGCACACAGCAAAGCTTGCAAAATTGCTTGTGTCTCATGTACATCAAAACAAAAACCATTAGATAAAGAAGCTCAACTGGTGAACAGAATATTAAACAGGAACAATGCATTTAATTGTGGGCTAAGCAGTGTTTAAGCTACAAGAAGTAATACAAAAAAAAGCAAAAAAAAAGATACAAGGCTAAGCCCTCACGCCACAAGTTGACTATGGCTGCAGACAACTTTGAATTTTTCTGTTTCAAAATAACTTTTTGAGGGTTAATAGTAGCAATTGATATAGGTGAATCTGGTAACTAGATTATAGCTAATTATGGTTTATGGCGAATGCCAACTTCTGCTTGATGCAGATGTAAAGAACCCACATTTTTTAGAGTTGCTTATTTTGGGGTTGTACGTGCTTAGTCAGGAACCTAGTGCGTTTGTCGCCATGGCTACCTATGCAGGGAACACCCCTTAAAGGCGCCCCTTCCAATGATGCCGCCAGAGTTACTAATAGCATTCCTTGTGCAGTGTTACAAACTGAAAAGTTGCAAATACAGACTCAAAATTATGAAGTGGTCATGGTGGTTACAGTAACCCTTTAAAGTGATACTATAGGCACCCAGGCCATTGAGCTAATTGAATTGGTCTGGGTGCCGTGTCCTATCAACTATGCAATTATAATATTTTCAGTTTTTGGTAAACTGCAGTAATTACATTAGAGGGTTAACTCCACCTCTAGTGGATATCTACCAGACAGCCGCTAGATGGACTTCCAGGTGGTTAGGTGACTTTTGGTCTCATGCTGTGCATGAGGACATTCAGGGTCACCCAAAACCCCATAGGAAAGCATTATGCAATGCAGTCCGTGAGGTCCAATAAAAAAGTAGCTCACTCACTGCTGCTGGATCCTTGGTAGGGGTAAAATACAAATTGCACCTATTGGATTGAGCAAATCTAAGTTTTCTCTACTACATGTGAGTACATTTTTATTCTTCTCACTCCATTTTTACAGTGTACACTGTTGCGGTTTTATTTCTCTTTTATGTATATGTAAGGAAATATACCATCATCACCTATATCCTTGAGTAAGGACCATACCATTTCATGCTATACCTGTGGAACCATCATTTATTCCCCATAATATATGAGTACACATCTCTATATTTTTCTACTGCTGCTATGTGATCTGGCATACTGCACTGTATTATCTTGATTTGCTTCCACACATATCCACATGATAATCCACCTTTATGAGAAATAGGGGCAGATCCTGCTCCACACCATATCCGTAGGTGGAGATTATTCTGCCCAAGCATTCACGTTGGAGCGGAACCTAAGCTCCTAAAAAGTGGACAATTTTTTATTAGTTTAATTCATTGTAATTTACATAAAAGACTATTAGTTTTTTTTCTTTGTTGTTATATATTTTCAAGGACAACCTAGCGTGCACCAACTCTTCTGGAACTGGTGATTACGCTGCCTTCTGAACTATATCAGTAATTTGCAAGTGCTGAATTTCTCTTTGATTTTAGGCTTGAAAGATGTCTACGTGAAGTATGGCAAAGTAAATTCAGAGAAAAAAGAAAAGAAATTTATAGCTGAAGACCTTTGGATAGAAACTTAGAGGAAAGAAATAAAAGATATAGAACTCTGGATGCATAAGGTGCAAATGTGGTAGGTGCAAATGTGAGTAAAAGAAAGAAAATAAATGTCTGCGTAGGAATAGCAGGAGAGTATTTATAAGCCACGTCCCTCCCACAAATACAAGCTAATTAATTATTTAGCCATCACATTTAGCATCAGATCAAACAATCACTTTCAGACTTTTTTTTACAGCTGAAGTTTTAACTGGTGCCTGACTGACTTAAACAGATATTCCAACAATTAGATAAAAAGAAACACAGAGAAGGCAGGAGATTTATTTCCCTGTAGTTATTTTATTCTTTATCCCACTTGTAAAGCAAGCCTTTAATGAGATCCAGGGGGACAGACTTATGTCAATCACAGCACTCTTTTTCAAATAGTCATTTCTGCCCCCAATCGCAGAACCACAGGGCATAAAATAATTAGAAAGCCCTCGATAACTGCTCTGTTTTACAGAAGTAGAATCTGTCTAAATCATTTACATAACCAACTTCCTTTCTATGCCCCGCAACTCTGGCAAAAGGCTTACCCTTTAGGTACTGATTGAGATATTTTTAAAAATGGCTAGCAGTCGTACCCCATGTGTTCAATGCCATTTCTTTTCTATCCTTGAACTGAATTAATACTAAATGTATTTTTACCAGCTGAATGCAGACTCTCCGCACTGCTATGGCAGCAAGTGATCTGCAGATACACCCCCTTTAGTAAGGAAGAAAGGTACCTTGCGTCCAACCTTTGATCACAAAAATATAATGACGTTTTGAAAATGTGACTGATGGAGGGATAGCCATAAACGTTAAGCCGGTAAGAATTGTAGGTGCCATTTATTGAGATATAACAGTATTTCTTATCGTTATTTGCTTATCATTCATGCAAGTCTTCAGCATACTACTCGCACGCTGGCTAATGGATGAATAGACTGATGGGATTATGAGCAATCTGCATTTGAATGGTGTTTTCCGAACGGTGGCAATGGATAGTCTTTACAAGCTATAAATAATGGCAAACATGAAAGCAGGCCAATGATACCAATTGTAAGGGTTTTTCGTGAGCAGTGGAAGTCCTGGCTTTTCATCTCCTGCAGGCAAACATTTTGATGATTTTCAAAAGAAAAAGCAGAGGGACATTTTTTTTTACAAAAGGCAAATGATGGACATGATTTCTTTAGTATCAGATATTCTGTGCTATTAGATACATCCTATAATGTTCTTGTTTGCTTTGTAGAGACATTTTTAAAGGCAGCATTAAAAAAAGAAAAAGCAAAGGAAATTATCTTGAGTTCAATAAGTAAACCTTTCCCAGTAATTTTTTTTTGTGCTAATTACACTAATAGAAAGGAAAAATGATAGAAAATAGTAACAAATCTGAATAGGATGTGTAATAAGCAATACATCTAGGCTCCACAGTTAATTGATTAATGTTTATATCAATGACCTTGACACACAGAATATTACATATTTCATGTTCTTTTCTTATTTAATATTTTATTTTCTGTTGTGTAATAAAATAATAGACTAAAGCATATATTTTCCCTTATCTTCATTGTGTGAGACAATAAGACCGTATAGATAAAACTCAATAGAGGATAAATGAAGTACCATTCAGTGCATAATATTTGTATTATGATGGTTCTCATATGTCATGGCTTTAACTTCAGGCTTCTAAATAGTGTTGTTGCCCAATTCTTCAATGCTTAAAATGTTACTCCAATTTTTTTTCAGCTTTCTTTAATCTTGTTCTAAGTTAATTAACTGTTTCTTGTCCCCACCCCAAAAAAAACATAAAGTTACAAAGCTTAAAATTAAGCTTAAAGCTTACCTTGAATCCCGTGCCGGCCAGGTTTTCCTGGTTAGTTTCTGCTTCTTCTTTATCTTCCATACCACTTCATTATCATACCTCCTTTCAGTTGAAGCCGCTCCGTGCCTCTACCCTGAACCGACACTTAACCTCCTTGTTTCGATGCCTCTTCACAACATTTGGCCAATGCCAAATACACGTGTGTGAAGAAATTACAACTGACTGAAGAAGCTCTATTTTGAGAGTGAAACGCGTATTGGCCATTTTAAAGGACTTTTATTGAGGACTTTTTATAGACACATTTATTTTGTTTTAATTTATTATATATCAATAAATTTGTTACTTTTTAAATCCTACTTAAGTCCTTTTTTGGAGTCTCCAAGGAATCTTCATAGGGGTATTGCCATCCCCATTTGAATTGGCATTAAACCTATATACCTAGAGCCGGGACCCTTAGGCTCAGGACCAGGTGAGCACCACATTTATTAACCCATACCTGTGTTCTTCCATTGCCAAAATCTACACATTGGTCCATTCTCTTTTATGTCTTTGAGAATTACTCCAAGCCGAAGTAGAACAGTGGTGCTACCATAATAAGCACACAAGCCTCAATACGGAGCCAGTGTTTCTATATACAGGCTCCTTGAAATGTGAGTGTACAAGTTCAGTTCACTACGATATTACTATTATTATTGCACTGCCACTTTATATACCATCTGCACTATATTGTATCTTTTTGTATTTTTTTGACATGTACTTTATACTGCATCATTGAACGGAATAAAGTTTGGTAAGCTGTATATGTGTTTCAGCGCTTCACTTATAGGTGTAGGTCTTTGTCACTTACACTGCACTATAAGCTAGGAGATCTCTGTTCGGTAGTTTTGTTCCCACAAACTAGGGGAACAAACGCTACTATGAGCCAGGGGGTTCCGTTCGTGAATCGTTCTGTTTTATGACTTTCTGAAATAGACCGACCGCACCACCTGAATTGAGGTATTACAGTATCTGACTCAATTATCTGCCAGGCAGGGAGGGAGGAGGAATTGTATGTTTACTATGGTAGTGTTATACTTTGTAACCATGTTGTGATTGGTGTATAACTTTGTGTTGGAGTCCCCAACAAGGTCCAGGTGGGAGTAACCCTTGCATGGGGACTTGCATAAAAGCCAGTGTGGCACCCATTAAAATCATTCCTGTTACACCCTTCATCTAGTTTCGGCGGATGTTTGGGTACCTGTCTACTTTACTGGGAGGATACAGTGGACTATTTTTTATTAGTTTAATTCATTGTATTTTACATAATACACTATTAGTTTTATTCTTTGTTGTTATATATATATTTTCAAGGACAACCTAGGCGCTGCACTACATCAATATTTTCATCCACCTTCCTCACCCTTACTACGGTGATAAGATAGACGATGCTTAGTCTTTTGACAGTGAATATTCATAGAAATATAGGACTACTGATGTATACTTTTCTCTTTTATATACCATATAGGTTGTATTTTAAATAGGCAGCTGGACATTTGGTAGTTTCATGAAATTAAATAAATAATAAACCTGCATTCCCTCACTCCAAACACCACTGTTTATGTATTTATTTATTTGTGGCAGACCTCCTGGTACCCCGACTGGGTACCTCCACCAAACATGCTTGCTAGCTATTGCCAGGACACCATAAGCACTTTCAGTCCCTTAGCCGCCGCAGCTTGGCTGGGGTCTCGCCGTCTCTTCCCATCCTGGATCCAAGTCCTGGATCCAGCTCCCAGTGGCCAAAGCTCTACTCCAGAGTGTATAGCTGTATAGCAATATTTATAGCCAGTATAGCATTCCCCCACACATTAGCCGAGACTTAATGCTGGGAGTAGACCTGTTTGATGCAGGCAAGCACTTACAATTTATACATTCAGTAAACTCCTCCCCTGTGCCTGAGAGATAATTGAGTCAGGAACTGTACAAACTAAATTATCTCCAGGTACAGAAAAACATACAATTTTAAAACACCCCCAAAGTACCCCCAATATCCATGGAAACCCCTCAAGAGTATCCTCGGAAAGCCCTGATCTGTGTGACCATCATATCCAAAAATCACTCAGTTCGGTTCAGTGGTTCGGATTTTCCATGGACGTTAACTTTTGACCGACCGCACACATGGCTTCTGCCCAAAATAGTTCCATAAGAAAAGTGGTAGCGGTCGGTCAATTTCGAGAGTCTAAAACCGAACAAAATACCGAACCAAACCTCTGGTTGTTATGTAGAGATTGTTCACCTAATTCATGCGAATGATTTCACCAAACAGTGCTCTTCTAAGATGTAAAGAAACAAACACAGGCGATGATGGAAGGTGATGTAGAATGCCCGATTTTAGTTCCATGCACTCGACAACCAAACACCGCTGCCTGCGTTCATGCAAACAAGATGGCCGCCAACTCAGTTCCCACGTGTTTGTGAATACCAGCGTCGGCCACCCAGCCGAACACTTAGAACACTGAGTGTAAATCGGTTATTAAGGTGTCAATAGGGGTCAGCGAGGTTAACTAGCACAGGGGTGGTCTGCAGTTCGTGGGTTTGTTCGGTTCCCGAACAGTACAGGGAAACCTCACAAACCAAGTCTTTTTAAAAGGTCTTTTATATGGCCCATAGTCCTTGGGCAAGAGGCTAGCCAGCAGGCTCCTCCAGGAGCTTGTGGCAGAGGCATCTTTGCCACATTATTAAATGAGCACTATAGTGTCCAAACATTCATTCCTGGCACTACAGTGTTAAAATAACTATTTAGGTGTCTGCCCCCCCCACCCCATCTAATGAAAAGGTGTTTAAACTCACATTTTTTCTCACACTGCGCCTGGTTCACTGCATCTGGCCCCTCCTTCCTCCCCCTTCATGGCTGAGATCATCAAACTTGATGATCTCAGGCAATCTAATGTTTTCCCACAGCAAAGCATTGGGAGTCTACTGCTCACTCTGTGCCAATCAGCATCTCCTCATAGAGATGCAGTGAATTAATGCATCTCTATGAGGAATGTTCAGTGCCTCCATGAAGAGCGTGGAGTGTCTGCCACTAGAGGGGTGTTATTAGGCAGCAAGGTAAACATTGCCTTTTCTCTGAATATGTTCTGAATAGGCTGTGTTTAGATGGAAAAGACCACTACATTAAGCTATAATAGTCCTGGTGACTATAGTATCCTTTTAAGCAATGTAAGCAAAGGTAGTCTGTTATGTGGGAAATATGCATGTCTGTTATACGTTTGTGAGGGCAATTTTAATAGGTGGCCTGCTGCCTAACTGCCCCAAATGAGACATAAATGTAATTTAAAAATAATGTCTCAAATCTGTGTATATGTTTCAAATTATGGTGTCTATAAAAAAAACTGTGAAACTAACTATGGACCAACTAGGCGTAAATATACACACTCTCCAGAACATACAGATGCACACTCCAATGTAGTAGTAGTCTAGGTTGAAATATTCAAACACAGGTTCAACTTATCACCCTTCATTTCTGCTGTTGATCAAAAAGACGGTATAACATCCTATCTGAAGCAATATCCAATCATACTACAAACAGGAAAGAACTCATCTTAATGTCAAAATGGCAGATTTCGTCTTGGTAATTTATTTATTTTTCAAGAAAAATTTTTTTTTTTCTCTACAGAATATAACTGTATATATAACACATGTTTATTGTTCTTACTGTAAAAAAAACCCTTTCGTCTGTTGCAGGAAAATGTCCTTTCTTTTCAAGTCTCAAAGGAAGACATCTTGTCCTATGTACAGTCTTGTTTGTAAATAGGTTACCTGAAAGCATATGTTGGTATATCATATTACCTCTGAGATGTATTTTCTCTAAAGTAAATAGAGAAATTACTGTTGTGCATCACCTTCCTAGCTCAAGTTGGACTTTGAAAAGTCCTCCTTGGTAATAGATCCTAGAGAAATCATCTTTCCACAACTATCTCAGAGTTCCAAGCTTGACATGCAAATGAGAACATACAGGCATTGTGATTCAGACTTCATACCACATTTCAGGATGTATCCTTAGCAATGGACGCTCTTTTAAAAAGCTCAGCATTGGTTGTTATCTGAAGTTAACAAACACCAAATTTCTAGCCTTCTTTATAACTTTATAACTTGTTCAAGGTGAGGTCTATGGTTTTAAAATTGGTAAAATGAAACTTAATAAAGTGTGCATGTTAAAAAAAACTATTATGGCTACAATGATTTGAACAATTATTTTAATCAGCTAAATTAACACCAAATTTTAAGCATGATAATAACTAACTAAATGGCTTTTGCAGCTCCTGACTGACATTGTTGCCTAGCTTGTTTTCTATAAATATTTCCAAATCCTTCTCACTTACAGTTTTCCCCAAATCAACCGCTAAGATTATAAATTGCTTGTATGTTTTTCATCCCACTATATAACCTCGTAATTTAGCTAAATCCCTGTACAGATAAGTCATATCCTGCTCATAATGTATTACCATTTCTAGTTTTGTGTCATCTGCAAACAATAACACATGACTTTCAATGTCCATTTTAAGATCATTTACAGGGTCAGCGGAAGGAGTGGACTGCACAGTGCTACCATCCTGCCACTGAATGTAACATGGCCAAGTGTAGACCATGGTAAAGGAGCTTCTGTATCCCCTACCCGGTCTCACAGGAAGTGCTCACATAGAGCACCAAACTGCTTCCTGTCTCACGAGTAGACGATACACGAGCTCCTCTACCGAGGTCCGCGGCTTGGCCACGCTGCATGGAGGAGGGAGGTGAGATGGGGGGAGACCACAAGGTGGGGTTGGGCAGAGAAGAGGCATGCAGAGCACTGGTGGGTGGGAGAGGCACCCAGTGCTATGGGGAAGAGAGCACACAGGGGACTGATGGTAGGAGAGAGGCACACAGAGAGCTGAGGGGGAGAGGGGCACACAAAGGGCTGGGGAGAAAAAAGGCACACAAAGTGATCAGGGGGAGAGAGGGACACAAAGGGTTGAGGGGGGAGACACACTGCTAAGGGGGAAGACACACACAGAGGACTTGAGGGGGAGAAGAACACAGAGGGCTGGGGAGGCACAGAGAGGACTGAGGGGGAAGAGAGACACATAGTGGGCTCTGGGGAAAAGCACATTGTGGACTGGGGGATAGAGGTGCAGAAAGGGGGCATAGGCACACACAGGGCTGATGGGGGGAAGACACTCAAAGGGCTGGGGAGGATAGGCACACAGAGGGCTGGGGAATAGAGGCACATAGAGGGCTGGGGAATAGAAGCATACAGAGGCCTGAGTGGGGAGAGGCACACAGAAGGCAAAAGATGGGAAGAGACACACAGAGGACTGAGGGGGCAAAGCGGCACACAGAATGGTAGGAGGGGCAAAGAGACACATAGAGGGGATGAGGAGACAAAAAGACACACAGAGGACTGGGCTGGTGACAAAAAGACATACAGGACTGCTGGGAGAAGAGAGACACACAGATGGGCTTGGTCTGACAAAGAGACCCAGACAATTGCTGGGGAGGGGGGGGGGGTAAGAGACACACAGAGGGGCTGGGGAAGGGGAAAAACAGCCACACAAAGGGATTGGGGGACAAAGAGACACACAGAGGGCTTGGGGAGCAAAGAGACATACAGAGGGGCTGGAAGAAAAAGAGACACTCAAAAGGGCTGGGGAAGAGACATACAGAGGGGCTGGGGGAGAAAGAGACACACTATGATACTGGGGAGAAGAGACAAACAGAGGGGCTGAGGAAGGGGAAAGGGACACACAAAGAAGTTGGGGAGAAAGAGACACACAAAGGGGCTTGGAGAAGAAAGAGACACACAAAGTTGCCAATTGTTGTTATTTTGAGGGGAGGGAGCGCAAGTAGTTGGCCTTGCCTAGGGCGCAAAATAGTTTTGCACCGGCCCTGATAATTAAGAAACAGATTAATGTTGCTCTGTTACTTTTGATCTGTTCATAAAGTTAGAATCTTTATGAAAAGCTACTTTTGACTGTGCTGGACATCTTTGAAATTCCAATGCAAGCAAAATGTATACATAAGTAAAAGTAGGGTGTTTTAGAACAGGCCTCATTTTGCACAATACTCAATAGATGTCCATGACACCTTATTACTCATGCGTGAAGTAATTTATGCAAAAACCCGTGATCATGTGGGACCCTCCACAGAACCCATTTTGTACTGTAACAATGGCGCCTGAAAGATTAAGTCACCCAGAGCTGAAGAAATATGATGACAAGAAGATGACAACACTGAGGAGGGTCAGCTTAAGGTAAGTATATCTAACTGCCAATTTGAACTTTTTCCATTAAAGGGCTACTCCAACCACATGACCACTTCAGTAATTTGATGTGGTCATGGTAGTAGGCATCTGTATGTGCAGTTTTGTGCCGTGTATAAGTTACACTCCAGGCACATGTAACTCTTGCAGCTGGGTACTCTATTCTGGACTGCAAAACGTCAATTCTGTGCAAAAAATACTCCTCCCTTGCTTTTTTAAATTATGGCTTACACTTTCATGGCCATTGGAGTGATACTATGAAACCTCCAGCTATTTAAATGTGATATTTTTTTTATTATATGTATTGGGGCTTATGAGTGCTATGGTCTCTACTTCTGGCCGGCAGTTGTTGGAATTTGAGAGCAGGGCGTAAGTCTGTATGTTTGTATTTGCTTTTTATTACAAAGCTATGTAAGAGTGCTGTCGCCCACTCCATGTGTGCTCTATTAAGGATGAGTAAGTGTGCAGAAATTTACCAAACACCCCTTTCTTTTTCATTAGAGATTTTGCTTTTTACCACAAAGTAGCAAGGGGAATTATTAATGTAGGACTCACCGCAGATGTTTGCCATAACATGGTGGGTGAGCGTGCACTTTAATGACCATTGGAGTGATACTAAAATACTCCTGTTAAATAAATGTGCATAGGGATTTGGGATAGTGCTCAGGTAACTTTTTTTTTTGTATTTATTCTATAAATTGAGGCTGATGAGTAGTATAGACATTGCTGCCACGAAGAAGTATTTGGAGCTTGAGTGCATGGCTTAGTTTTGCATGTTTGAATTGGGCACCAATCTCTGAATGAAAGACTATTGAAAGAGTAAAAACAGTCATTTGGCTATTACTACACTGAGCTCCCTAAGTAGTTTTGGGTGAATACTACCTGAGCCTGGGGCTTTGATTACATGATATGAACTTCATTAAATAGTTTTAGTGCTAAATCATGTGTCAGCCAATCACATGTTTGTGTAAATCTATTAAGTATAATCTATACCTGTGATTTGCATATCTACAGTCAGTGGAGGCTGGTCCATAGGGTCAGGCTGTGACGATGAAAAAGAAATGATAACAACTAATGATTAGTTGTGTGTTAGAAAAACGTGTTGTCTGTCATGATTATTTCTGCAGTTTCCTTCCCCTCAACCTTATTAATGGCTAGCTATGTTGTGGAAACCTGAGCAACCAGTTATGTCAAGACTTTGAGGTATTATTGAAAAAAGCCCCGTTTTCTGGGTATTGAACTCAACAGTCATGCTTAGGGGTTTTCACCCCTTCAGCAACCGAGGATTTGGGGGTGGGAGGGAGAGGGGACCTGCAGTGCCAGGAAAACTGATTGTTTTCCTGGCACTGGAGTTTCCCTTTAAGTATGGATGCAGGGGAACACAACTTGTGTGGACTGGCTGACAATAAGATTAGCTAAGGTAAAGCTGATTTTGCACATTGTGCAAATGCTCTTGTTAAATTTCTCCCACCATTTAGTTAACTCTTTAAGTATCTGAGATTTGATTCGTGCCTCTCTAATACATTTTTTATTTGCCCTAACAACCCAAAATAATGAGGATAAGTTTCCAACCCCAGTTTTAGTTTTTTCCATTTTATACCATAAACTTGGGTTGCTGCCTTACTTTGTGTGAGCATTATGTGAAAAAGTCTGCTGGCCTGATAGCATTGCAAAACTTCTGGACACCCCAAACCTCTGTCCTGTCTTGACCTGGCTAATACTTTCATTTTAACGATAAGCTACCGTATATAAATTCTGATAAAATCTTTCAAAAGCTCCTCCGAAGTGTCGTTCTATTTTATTTTATGTATTACTCTTTTATGTTTGTCTTTTCTCAGTTTATCTGGACATCATTGTTTCTGGTTTGTTGTCTTTTAAATACCATTTGACTTGCAATGATTCTAGTTGTTTGGATGCTTTATTTAATAGTTGATTGCTAATCTGTTTTTCTATTTCTGCAATCTTACTTGCTATTTGTGTAGTAGGTGTTAATTTATTTTTCCTTTTTTGTTCACTTAATGTTATATATAGTTTTGGTAGGGGCGGTATTCCTTTTTTGTTTTCAATCTATATCATTTTTATCAGGTGACCTCTAACTACACTTTTATATGTGCACCAGACCATAATGTCCGGTGTACCTTTGTTTTTGTTTTCAGGAAAAAAGAGATTTGTTATTTTTAAAATTTCTTCCACATTACTTTTTTTTTTGTGTAGCATAAAGTATTTTATGCTCCACTCTTTGCGAAAATTTACAAAATTGTCTTTGTATTCCAGCATGATGGGGCTATGGTCTAACTATGCTATATCGTGTATTTCTATTTTTTTTTTTTTTTTTAACAAGATACAGCATGATCACATCACCCAGAATAAAATCTATTCTGGAGTAAGAATTGAATGTTCTGAAATAACATGTATAATCTAAATCTGTGGGATGGAATGATCTTCATATATCTTCATATATCTCTTAAGTTGTGATTATTAAGTAAGTTTTGCAGTCTATTCTCATCTTTTTTATTATTTTTCTTAGCATTCTGGCTCATTCTATCGCTTAGCGGGTCAACTACGCAGTTAAAATCCCCCATAATTAGTATTATCCCTTGTATAATCTGCTCTATCTTTTTAATCACTCTTGGTATAAATGTTATTGTTGCTTTGTTTGGTGCGTAAATATTGGCTAGTGTAAATAGTTTGTTGTTTATTTTACACATTGAAATAATATATCGCCCTTCTGGATCTAGTTCTTGGTGTTCATTCTATCGCTTAGCGGGTCAACTACGCAGTTAAAATCCCCCATAATTAGTATCATCCCTTGTCTAATCTGCTCTATCTTTTTAATCACTCTTGATATAAATGTTATTATTGCTTTGTTTGGTGCGTAAATATTGTCTAGTGTACATAGTTTGTGATTTATTTTACATATTCAAATAATATATCACCCTTCTGGATCTAGTTCTTGGTATTTAATAACTAGGGAAACATTTTTTGCAAAAATAAGTGCAACACCCCTTTTTTTTGTCTAAGGCTGCACTTATAATGATGGGGTATCTCAGTGAATTTATTGTCTTTTCTTTAACTTTTGTCCAGTGAGTTTTTTGGAAAGCACAACTTTGTACCCATTTTTTTTTTCAAATAATCTACAATTATTGACCTTTTACATGGTGTATTTATCCCGCGGGCATTTATAGAAATCAACTTAATTTATGATATTTTTTTGTTTTCTGAGTTTCTCTCTCTCTCCAAGTGTTACCAAACATATATAGAAATCAAAAAAAAAATTCTTTATTAGTGTTTACATAAAGATGAGACGGATTGATCCAAAACATTAGCATCAACCTAAAGCAAGTGCAGTGTATCGCGGCTCACCCCCGCCATACCGTATCTCGAGTAGTGGATATGGTATTCCTCTGATTCTTAAATTGTTCCATCTTGACCTTCTAATGCTGTTAATTTTTCTTCCATATCCCATTACTCAGATATGGGTCCCACATATTGTGTGGGATAGGCGTGCTGAGGGTACTCGACCTGTGGCAAGCACAACTGGAGGTACTATTAATGTGGTGGGGGGGAGTAAATAAAAAAAAGAGTAAAAATAAAGAGAACGAAAAAAAAATGGAGAGAAAAAAAATTAAGAAAATCATGTGGGATAGATAAATCCATTCCCTTGGTGATTTCACCTTGGTTATTTAAATTGTTCTTTAAGTGTTCTTTTCTCATTCTTCCTTATTACTTCCTTACAAAACATTATGTTATTCTTAGAGTATCACTCTTCCCCTTAACTTTGTTATCCTCCCCATCTAATTGTGTATTTTCTGTGTATTAACTCCTTTTCCTTTCTTTTCTTTCCCCTCTTATTCCTTCTTTCTTCTTGCCCCTTTTTCCCTCTCTTTTACTTTTTTAGTGAATTCCTATTTATGATCCTAGTGTGAAGATTTTCCGTGCTGCATTATACAGAAGCCATCCTGCTAACTCTATCCAATATAAAAGGCACATGTGACTCAGTAGAATTGCACTTTGAGAAACCTCAGCACTCTAATCCAACCATCATTTCCCCTTTTGGCAAAAAAACTGTGGCAACATGGAAATGTTAAAGGGGCACTCTAAGCACCAGAATCACTAAAGCTTAATTTAATGGTTCTGGTTACAAAGAGACTATGCCTGCAACAACATTAATAACTAAAACGTTAAGGGGATAAAGTTAGGGGTAGGTAAGGGTTATTGCGAATGTTAGCTAATATTTAAAGTTTGGCGTCTTTAGAATAATTATGGTTGGCAATGTTTAGGTTTAAGGTGGACACTCATGTTTGTGAATTCTCCAACATAACATATATGTTTACATATGCACAGTGAGCTTTATAGTTCATCCATGGTTTACTAGAACAATGTATTGTTAAAAAAAACAATTTAATTTGTTGTGTGAGTGAACATTAAAAAGGTACTTGCCACTGCAAGCCTGAAGGGTTTTGCCATTCTATTTAAAAGTAAATTTCTACTCTCCATAGCTGTATTTTCCCTTGCCAATGGCTATTGGAGAATGGAAATCTTGATCCCAGGGGTAAGCCTATATGTTTAATATACCAATGTTGCTTCATACGACCTTTTTCTAAACGGCATTTATATATTTCCAGTTGACTATACTTTAGCAGACAGACACAGAATCACTACATCAACATTTTGGTCTGTGTGCCTGAGAAGTTAGATGCTGGAAATTCCTACAGTAAATGCCTTTACTTAACTAATATATAAGGTTTCAAGCTTTTATGAGGGGGGTAGTTTTAAACTGGTATCTTCCCACCCTTCCCCTTCTTTCCTAAGGTTTCACGTAAACTCTATGTCACTAAGGGCAGGTTAAGGCAGGCATTTCCTTTTGAAAGCCATCACTAATTTGTAAACAGAGTACACATTTACAAGACCATAACAAGATCGTGTAGTCTTAATGATTCCATCTGCGAAGCTCATCTTGAGCCTCTGGTGATGAAACATACCAGGTGAATCTTGTGCTCACAAGGCCTGAGAAGACGTGCATGACAATTATTGATCCAAGTGGCTAATCCAGTTAAAGTGTTAAATGAGCTGCAGGTCTTTTTTTTTTGTGTAAATATATTTTTATTGAATATTTTCACCGTCGTTTTATAGAAAGCATCAATGAGGACTCGCAGGTCCCATTCAACCTAGAAAATTTCTTATTTACGGGAGAGAGAGAAAATACCAACTTATAGGCATATATCGGTGACGCGCAGGTCATAATTTACCGCTAATAGCATTCATATTGTGGACTCGCAGCTCCTATAGCTTATGTATATTGGTATAATACCCTCGAGTGCCTGTTGGAATCGGAATAGATTCACATTGTAGAACATGAGGTTACATTCAAGACGAGAAATAAAGAGGGTCACGCAGGGCCCAGGTTCACATTTACAGTATAACAAGATTTGCAGGTCTGTTCATTTGGGTTGCATTAACAACATACGTGAGTGTGTGGTAGTGGTTTTAAGGTGAACTTATTTAGCATTTCTAGCCTGTGAGTGCAGTGTATGGCGCCCTAGAAGAGAAGGAGACCTTTGTGATGAGCTGCAGGTCTTTTTACCTATAGAAGATAAGCAAGAATAGACAAATTGTGAAGTCGCATTGTTAGATTACAGAGGGACTGATTACAGTAAGAGGTGATATTAACTCTCAAATCGCAAATATTCAGTTCAAATATTTGTCTTGATCTGTTTTTGCCATGCAGCCACTATAGAAAGGTGTCCATACCAATAAACATCTGTCTTTCTGAAATAATTTATTTACTGTATTAAAATGTATGGGTATTTTATTTTTATTGTGTTTCTTTCTTTCCTAATGACAATTTACAATGCGTGATCCAATCACAGTATTATTATTTGCGTGACAATTTCCTTCTGGTACCCATCTTCTAATGTCAATAGCTCTAATAGCTCTGGTACCATATATATTAAATTAAGGATTCCCAACAACCCTTAATCATTTCCTTCGATACACAGGAGGTGTGGGTTCTTGATACATACACTTTTATTTCCAAATATTATTAATAAAGTACAAACACATGAGGGCATATTCATAAAACAGAAGAGTTAAAGGAATAATAGCAAACAGTATGCGGGAATATGCAACACTAAACATTAGAACATATTGAGGTAGCACCTGTTTTTTTTATATATTGTGTGCACGAAAGGCTCATTTTCCTGCCCCCCCCCCCCCCCCCCACCTCTGTCAGTCCTTACATTGTCTTCCAGTTAGATATAGGGCTCAATTTAAAATTCTGGTGCTTGCTTACAAGTCCCTACATAATGCTGCTCCAACCTACCTATCCTCCCTAATACACAAATATGTCCCGTCGAGGCCCCTGCACTCTGCCGAAGACTTACGTCTATCCTCTGTCCATACTCCCACATCTGATGCTCGCCTTCAAGACTTCTCCAGGGCTGCACATTTTCTGTGGAACTCTTTCCTTCTCTGTAAGACTTTCACCCAGTCTCAATTACTTCACACAATCTTAGAAAACACACTTCTTCTGGAAAGCATATCATTTAACAGCGGGTTTTCATTCCTCCCGCCCCCCCATGACTCCTCTCCTGCAACTGTCAAAAATACCCTAATACTTTTCTAGCAATCTATATCATTACCTCTACTTATATCTTTTTAAAAATATATATATATTTTTGCAGTGCGTATGAGATAACAAGCGTGCATGGGGTACCACAACGGCATTCCTCATGCTTTGCAAACTTTTATAACAGTGGCGTATAAGTTAGTCCTTGCACAATTTTATAGTTAGTAGGTGAGGTATTAGTCGCAGGTAGTATCTGTGAATTGTAGCTTATATTAAGGCATTCACATGAAGACATGTATAGGTTCAGGTTCAGACACTTAATGGTTCATGCTAATCAAAAATTCAAAACAGACTAAACCAACTGCGAGGGGCCAATATATATTTTTCTCACCAGGGTCGATGTCACCTCCACTATCACAGGTGTGTCGACAGGCTTATGAATCGGTAATGTCCGTTCACGTGGTGCCCGCTGCTGGTGCGGTGTACGCCGCTTTACTCTCCGCCACTTTAGGGCCTTCCTCTTTGCCGGAGCCACGGGCTGCTGCTGCTGGGTAGGAATCCGCCTGGGAGGTGAGTGTTTCGTCGGTTGCTGTGGGGCCTCTTGGTGCGTCCATCGATGCTTTGGGGCTAGCTCCCTGTTGGCTCTCTGCCCAGGTTCGAGCCTCTCGGTCAAACTGGCTGTTTGCGCGCATGGCTGGCACGCGGCGGCCATCTTGTGACCCTCCTGTGGGGCGCTGTCCGGTGGATATTGCACACCAGGGCAGTTGTTTAGGCCCGGCCTGGTGTCATGGTTGGCACCCTTGCAGACCGGGATGACCCCCCTGGTCCAGAGGGGAGGGGGTAGCGAGACGCCGGCCGGAGACCCGGGAGAGCGGCCATCTCGTCCCGGCTCCAGCTCCAGCGAGCTCTGGGGCCCTGTCAGGTTGCTGTCGGTGCTTGGGGAGATCCCCACATACCCCAGCGGCCCCAGTGGTCAGTGTGGTCACTGTTGTGGGTCAATATTCACGGTTGGCCTCCAGCTAGCTCCGATTTTCTGACCCTGGAGCGGGAGCTCAGACAGAGCACGTCTGATCCCGCCGGTGGTCAGGCCCCACCCCCCCTCTTATACCTTTTGTGTCACTATACCCCATTTCCTCTAGCATGTAAGCTCATTGATCAGGGCCCTCAACCTCTCTTTTCCTGTGCGTCCATTTATCTGGTTACAATTACGTGTCTGTTAGTCCACTCATTGTACAGCGCTATGGCGCTAAATAAATAATAAAATAATAATAATAATAATAATGAATGATGGTGTCTATCCTCTAAATAGTAAAAGCTAAATCCATCCTTCATGGTAAAATCATTTTATGTTATTAAATACAGTGAAATAGCCTAAGTGTAGAATACCGAAACAGCAATGCTATTCTTGCTTTTCTATTGGTTTTCTTTTTAAACTTCTTTAGTAGAAGATGTTTATGTAAAAGTATCTTACTAATGAGAATGCCATGCTAGGCTATATTTACTAACACATAGCCTTAAGCTGCCATACTTGAGGTGTGTCTTGTCAGGTCATACCAAAGTTACATTAGTCACAGGCTATAATTTACCTGGTGATACTGACACACCAAAGAACTCTGGGAATGATACCAATTGCTCACACCGTTAATGTAGCTTTCAGTTAAACATTGCCAAACAGAAGTATTTACACTTTTGTCTCTGTAGAAAGAATGTGAATAATGGCATTTGGTGATTACATGTTACGTTTTAGTTACATGTTATGCTGCGAGTTATTTTGTAAAATTAATAGTGTAAATTACTCTAATTTACTTCCTAGTGCAAACCTTTAGGAACTCCCACTTAAACGTGGCATTTATTTGTTCACTTTATGCGTGATGCGTGTTTGAATCTACATTTAGACTTTTTTTGAGTTTCTGGTCATTCAAGAACACCAACTCGTTCTATGTCTTTTTAAGATCCCAATGATACAACTAATTTGTAGTGATATTATTCTTAGCCTTATGTTTTAATACATTGCTAGGACACCATCAATTATTATAATTATATATAAGTAGCCAAACTAGAAAAATCAAGTCCGAATCAGATATGGTTTCAGCGTGACCATTTTGGCCTAACATTTTAATTTCTGGCAATTAACAGTTTAGTGTATAACTTATAATATAATAAAACATAGATCAATACTGCTATTATTGGTTTATTTATATCCTGCCCCTTGATAACAATAATGATTATCAATTAAAGAATAGACATAGTTAATCAAGCTTGCATTTAACTTTAACAAAGAAACAGCAATAGGAACTTTAATCTAAAGATGGTGGAAATAATGCCCGAAAAACCTCCTCTCATATCTCTGCTTAGATGTGTAATTAACTAATTAATCTATTTTGCTCATTATATTTAATATTTTGCATATTTGCATCTCTATTCAAATAAGGGGATTTTCCTACTAGAATTCCTCACTATTATTTAATTCACGGATACTGCCAGACATCACAAGTCCAGAATTTAAATTCTGGTTCCCCCTACATGGTAATTCAGTACATTCCCTAAATCCATGTCTAGCTTCATCCCTTCTTAACCTCATCAATCTACATTCCATGTCCTTCTCAGTATACCCTTTGTAACTCTCCTTACCTTTTTTGCAGCCCCTGTGCTTATTACCAGTCTTCCTGTTCTTTTTCTTAGCACTTTGTCATTTTCGGTAGTTCCTTGCCCTTTTCACCAGCCCCCTGCTCTTTATAGCACCTTGTATGTCTTAGTACAGTATGTCATTCTCAGCAGTACCCCTCTGTTCTCAATATTCTTGCCCTTTGACAGGGTCCTTAATAGCTTCCTTTACAATCTTCAACAGCCCTGGCTTCTGTCATTGACAGCTCACATCTTTCAATCCCAGGAGTCCTTTTTCAGTAAAACCTATTAGTTACTCTTTCAGTGATCAACAGTTACAACTTTTGTCAGCTCATTTGTTTGTCCCCAATACCCTCCATTTATTATGTATTTGTGCAACCAGATGGATAGATTTAGACATTGGCTGCATATAGAGCTTTCGTTAATGTCTATATTTTGTATTTCAAATGTTTTGTATGCATGTTTTCTTATGGAACTGAATAAATACATAATTTATAATTTAATGTTTCTCTCATTTGCCACATTTGGCGTCTTGAATCTGCTGATATTTATTACACTGCATTATTTATATGCTACATAGACTATACTGGGAGCAGATCAGATCAACTAAGAAAAGCCCAGTGTATTGACTGCTGGTCTTTTATTTTTCTAGTTTATCTCTCAGCAGGAGCATCAATGGTGGATGGCTAGGGAGGGGGCTATAAGCCCAGATCTTTTTGTCCTTCTTTAACTGATCTATTCTTTCTGCCTGGTCACCTCAGTGAGTCTAGGAATCAGCCAAAGCACAGTGATCAAGATACACAGCAATTAGAATATTATTGTGCTTCTTCCACTCCTGGTTGAGACTCCCTGAGGAGACTGGCTTGGGCAGAAAGAGCAGCCTGTGACCACAGACTGGGTAAACAACGAAGCACAGAGCCAGAAGCACGCTGCCTTATTGCCCTCCTGGCAGACGACTTGCGACCACTGGAATAAACATTGCCTGGTTACCTGCCTTTACCTCAACCAAAGTACAGGAACCATCTTTCGTTATTGCGCATGCCTGTGTGTGCCTGTCTGTATCTGAGTGTGCCTATCTGTGTGTCTACCTGTCTGTGTACCTGTGTTTTTCAGTATGCCTGCCTGCACCTGTCTGTATCTGTCAGTGCCTTTGTATGCCTGTTTTTGTATGTATGTGACACTGCCTGTGTGCTTGTGCATATCTATGTTTGTCTGTCTGAGCCTGACGCGAGTTTCGGTGCAGTATATATGCACCTTCGACTGACGAAGGTGCATATATACTGCACAGAAACGCGCGTCAGGCTCTTTCCTATGGGTCAATTTTAACTTGCACACACATGGGCACTGCACTGCACTGTGTGGTACACATTCTTGTTATGATTTCAGTTTTTCCTTTCAATTTTTTTCTTCTATTTAGTACGTTTAACAGGGAGAGAGGCTTTCTCTACTTTACTTTACTTTATCTGTCCTACTTTTGATTATTAGCGCTGCTGATCCTCTAGACAGTAACCTTTCTCCCTTTAGCATTTTTTACCGGTGCTCAGGAATTAAGGGGAGATTTACTAACACCCTATGCATTAAAATGCCAGGACTAATTAAGCCTATATGTGTATTGCAGACTTAGGTGTTTAGTAACTTTATCTCCTCACTTACTTAGGCATGGGAGTAGCCTTATAAGGCTAGTTCGGTATTTATTATTATTTGGAGTTACCGTATATACTCGAGTATAAGCCGACCCGAATATAAGCCGAGGCCCCTAATTTTACCCCAAAAAACTGGGAAAACGTATTGACTCGAGTATAAGACTAGGGTGGGAAATGCAGCAGCTACTGGTAAATTTCTAAATAAAATTAGATCCTAAAAAAATATATTAATTGAATATTTATTTACAGTGTGTGTATAATGAATGCAGTGTGTGTGTATAATGAATGCAGTGTGCGTATGAATGCAGTGTGTGCGTATGAGTGCAGCGTGTGCGTATGAGTGCAGCGTGTGTGTATGAGTGCAGCGTGTGCGTATGAGTGCAGTGTGTGCGTATGAGTGCAGCGTGTGCGTATGAGTGCAGCGTGTGCGTATGAGTGCAGCGTGTGCGTATGAGTGCAGTGTGTGTAGTAGTGCAGTGTGTGTGTATGAATGCAGTGTGTGTGCATGAGTGCAGCGTGTGCGTATGAGTGCAGCGTGTGTGTATGAGTGCAGTGTGTGTAGTAGTGCAGTGTGTATGAGTGCAGTGTGTATGAATGCAGTGTGTATGAATGCAGTGTGTGTATGAGTGCAGTGTGTATGAGTGCAGTGTGTATGAGTGCAGTGTGTATGAATGCAGTGTGTATGAATGAGGTGTGTGTATGAGTGCAGTGTGTGTAGTAGTGCAGTGTGTGTGTGTATGAATGCACTGTGTGTGTATGAATGCACTGTGTGTGTATGAATGCAGTGTGTGTATGAGTGCAGCGTGTGTAGTAGTGCAGTGTGTGTATGAATGCAGTGTGTATGAATGCAGTGTGTATGAGTGCAGTGTGTATGAGTGCAGTGTGTATGAGTGCAGTGTGTGTATGAGTGCAGTGTGTATGAATGCAGTGTGTATGAGTGCAGTGTGTATGAATGCAGTGTGTATGAGTGCAGTGTGTATGAGTGCAGTGTGTATGAGGGCAGTGTGTATGAGTGCAGTGTGTGTATGAATGCAGTGTGTGTATGAATGCAGTGTGTGTATGAGTGCAGTGTGTATGAGTGCAGTGTGTGTATGAGTGCAGTGTGTGTATGAGTGCAGTGTGTATGAATGCAGTGTGTATGAGTGCAGTGTGTGTATGAATGCAGTGTGTGTGTGTGTGTGTGTGTGTGTGTGTGTGTTGAAGAGCCTTGGTGGGGGGTGGGCAATTTTATTATTTTTAAAAAAATATATATTTTAATTTTTTAAATTTATTATTTCTTATTATTTAATTTAATTAACTTTTTATTTTATTATTATTATTTTTATTATTTATTATTCATTTATTTTTTTTCATACCCCCCTCCCTGCTTGATTCATGGCAGGGAGGGGGGCTCCTTCCCTGGTGGTCCAGAATTGGCAGTTCAGTGGGGGGAGAAGGGGGCTGTCAGAGCTGTACTTACCTTTCCTGCAGCTCCTGTCAGCTCACTTCTCCTCCTCTGCGCCGTCCGTGCAGCTCTTCTGTCAGCTCCCAGTGTAAATCTCGCGAGAGCCGCGGCTCTCGCGAGATTTACACTGGGAGCTGACCGAGGTGCTGAACGGACGGCGCAGAGGAGAAGGGAGCTGACAGGAGCTGCAGGAAAGGTAAGTACAGCTCTGACAGCCCCAGTCTGTATTATGGCAATGCAAATTGCCATAATACAGACTATTGACTCGAGTATAAGCCGAGTTGGGGTTTTTCAGCACAAAAAATGTGCTGAAAAACTCGGCTTATACTCGAGTATATACGGTAGTTTATTTTTGTGTTGACACTTTCTGTTATTTCAGATATTTAGTGGTCTCCCTCTGGTTACATTGTTCCATACCACTGGATGCTTTGGTGCCTACGTCTTTATCTCCAGTCAGCATTATATTCAGTTTGTGAATTTTTGCTTCTTTGTTTCTTTTGCTAGTATCTGGGGTTAAGCCCTTGGGCATTGCTGGAGTGCCCTCCTGGTGCATGGGATCAGTGTGGAGGTAGTGTTTATTCCCTTCTACACCCATTTTCACACGGATTCCATTTCTTTAGATTTTTTATTTTTTCCTCACGGCCATCACAATTGCTGTGTTCAGTCTGAGGTGGCAGGGCCAAGCATAGAACGCTGTGTTTAGACTGAGCTTGCGAGGCCTGCAAGACAGTCCTGATTCAAGACCTTTGTCCTGTGTGTTTTTTCTCTGTTTTCTCTGGGGGCACCTGAGAAATGCTTTAAAAGGCTTTGCACAAGTGCATTATTACATGTCTACAGTTGTACAAAGGCCATTGCAGGATGTTTCTGTCCATATAACAGTGATCCTGGAATGCTCTGAGCGTGGGCATCTTACCATGGCCTGCAAGGCAGCCTGTTTCTGGCATATCTCCAGTTATCTTTTACAATAGCATGTTCCCTTATCCTGTTCCTGGAAAGTGTGATCCATTCCCAGACCAACAATAATTAACTCACCATGTATTTTGCTTTCCTACTGCAATGCCCTATATTACTTTATTATATGGTTTTAGTTTTAGATTTGTTTCCGAAAGTTTGGGATCTGATGTTATTTGGCGATTTATTTTTTTTGTATATTAATTTACTGAAATTTAATCACACAAAAAGAGTGAAAAAATAATAGTATTTAAAATGCTAAACTAAAGGGAAACTGAAATGCCAGGAAAACAAAGTTGTTTTCTTGGCACTATAGCTCTCTATAGTATCCCACCCTCACCCCCTGCGGTGCAGAAAGGTATTATAATCCCCTTTTGTCATTTACCTGAGTCCAGCTCTGAGGTCCCTCGGCGGTCGCTTAATCCTGCCTCCTCTTCTCCCTTGCCGACATCAGCCGGGAGGGAAAACTTAATGCCCAAGGGTGCTGGGACAGTGCACCTAGAACACATTAATGAGCTGAAGTTGTTTGGTTGCCTATAGTGTCCCTTTAATGACTGTATTCTTTTTTTCTATGAAGGCATCCTGGATACGGGCTCTATATTAGAAATATCATATATAATAAAAAATAAAGCAGAACATTACAATGTAGTATCTTACTGCCAGCCCTTATTTCCAGCACTGACAAGCATACCATTAAACTGCTTTGTTGTATACTTGTGTGGTTTGTCATTCCTTTGGCTGATGATATCATATAGCATGTTACTGTGCAGATTGCACTGGGATTTCCCCCTCAACTAATCTTCCTCATTGCTTGTGGCAGTGATCAGGCAGTCAGGCACTATAGTGAGTGCTTGCCAGATAACAAAAAAGACAATCACTGCAAGCACTGCGGCCAGGATGGTAAATTGCAAATAGGGACAAATCCACAACCCTAGGGGGAACCTAGAGTGAACTAATCAGTGTAACTGATACATCCCTCCTAATTAAGTCTTGATCCTCTGGCTGCACTTGAAACAATTCAAAACCATATCAAGTTTTTACAGCAGGTGCTGAATGACTACAAAGTTTAGGTCCACTAAATCAGGTGAATGCTGTGACTGAATGCCTTGAAAAGTGATACAGTGTCTTTAAATGTATACATTTATGGTTATTTATATATATACCATGCAAAGCTGAGCACTGTGTTTCCTGCTTTGTAGTTGGTGATCATGTAATTGCATGACAATAAATAAAGAATTTTTTTTTTACTGTTATTATTATTATAAGTTGAAATGGTTTTCTTGTTTTTGTTGTTGTTTTCTTTGTCACCCAAGTAATGCACTGACATTACTAGTACATGTTTTTGCCATAATAAGTCAATTTGTGGTAAGTTTTCAATTTACACATGGGTGCTTCTGCGTTACAAGACCACGTGGGACTTTAGGCCATTGAAAAATGTGATGACCCCTCTCACATCCTGGGCCACTCTTCATGCTCCCTTGTGTCTATTTTTTTTTTATCTCCCTTAAAGGGACATTATAGGCAACCTGACCACTTCAGCTCATTGAAGTGGTCTGGGTGCAGTGAGTGACCCTGCCCACTTAACTCTGCAATGTAAAACATTGCAGGTTCAGAGAAACTGCAATGTTTACATTGCAGGGTTAACTCTACCAGACATCCACTAGAGGTGCTTCTTTTAATCCACACAGTTTAACTCTGTGAAATGATGCCTTTTGCAGGAGGATGCCCAGCGTATTGAAAATCCCCGTAAGAAGGTAACCTTTCATAACTGGGGGTGGGCGTGAAGGCAGAGGGACACTGTATTATTAGGGATTCCTAGCACTATAGTGTTCCTTTAATCAAGGTTGTGTTTCCCTCCCCATTTCCCTTACAATCTTTTTGTCTCTCGCTCCATTTTCTTTAACCCCATTGCAGGGGCGTACCTGGAGCATTTGGCACCCAGGGCGGATCCTTTATTTGGCACCCCTCCTCTCAACTTTGAGATGTAAAAAACACACGAACAGATGCACATACAGATACACAGACATACAGATACACATGTATAAGTGTGTGTTTGCATAGTGAATGCAGTGTGCTTGCGTAGTAGATGCAGTGTGTGCGCGTGTATAGTGTATGCAGTCTGTGTAGTGTATGCAGTCTGTGTAGTGTATGCAGTGTGTGCATAGTGTATGCAGTGTGTGTATAGTGAATGCAGCTTGTGTGTATAATGTATGCAGTGTGTGTATAGTGTATGAAGTGTGCAGTGTGTATGCAGTGTGTGTATAGTGTATGAAGTGTGCAGTGTGTGTATAGTGTATGCGGTGTGTAGTATATGATGTGTGCAGTGTGTATGCAGTGTGTGTATAGTGTATGAAGTGTGCAGTGTGTGCATAGTGTATGCAGTGTGTAATAAGTGTGTATAGTGTATGCAGTGTGTAGTTTATGAAGTGTATAGTGTATGAAGTGTGTGTATAGTGTATGCAGTGTGCGTATAGCGTATACAGTGTGTAGTGTATGAAGTGTGCAGTGTGTATGCAGTGTGTGTATAGTGTATGAAGTGTGCAGTGTGTATGCAGTGTGCGCAGTGTGTGTATAGTGTATGCAGTGTGTGTATAGTGTATGAAGTGTGTGTATAGTGTATGCAGTGTGTGTATAGTGTATGAAGTGTGCAGTGTATGCAGTGTATGTATAGTGTATGCAGTGTGTGTATAGTGTATGCAGTGTGTGTATAGTGTATGCAGATGCAGTGTGTATTTAGTGTATGCAGTGTGTGTATAGTGTATGCAGTGTATGTATAGTGTATGCAGATGCAGTGTGTATGTTGTGTGGAATAAGTGCTGCCACTTACCTGCCTGTCCCATCCTCCTCGACTGCTGGTCCGGTGGCAGTGAAGAGGGGCTCAGAACTCTCCATGCTCATTTTCCCATACAGATACACATGTATAAGTGTGTGTTTGCATAGTGAATGCAGTGTGCTTGCGTAGTAGATGCTATGGCAACCCGCGGCAATGCTCACGCGGATCGCGAGAACAGAGGACCTAATGCTGCTGGATGGGAAATCGTGACGATAATTACATAAGACACAGCGGTGGCAAAATGCCGCCCCTGTGAAAGTTCGCCCCGGGCAGCCCCTTAGTGAGTGGTACTCGGGGCAGACATCCCCCGCCACCCCCCCACCCCCCCCCCCCTTAGTACGCCACTGCCCCATTGTGTCTCTTTCCTAATCTCCTCTAACCACATTAGGTCTCAGGACTTATCCCTCTTCCCCAGTCCTAAAAAGTGCAAATATTTATTTTCCTTTTCATGAAATGATAAAATTACTAGTATTCTGATCCTCATCCATGGCTTTGGTCACTCTAAATAAACTCCTTCAAATGGCACTGTCACACCGAACTTACCTTTTTTTCTATTGTTTCCGCTTCTCTTCCTCTCACAGAATCTATTCTTCTTCTCTTCATTTGTGATCTAGTTTTCTTTAAAACCGAAGACAAAGTAGGGACGTTTGACTTCCTTTGACCAAAGACTAGCTTAAGTCCTCTCCACAACACTCACTCCCCTCCTTGACACAGGAAATGGAGCTGACTCCTTGTGTCAGAGAAAGTCAAGCGTAGGAAAAATACATAAGACAAAGTAGTCCCTAATTTTTCTTCTGTTTTAAAGAGAACTAGATCAGAAATGAAGAGAAGAATAAGAGATTCTGAGAGAGGAAGAGAAGAGGAAACAGTAGGAGAAAGCCAAGTTTGGTGTGACAGTGCTGCTTTAACAACATCTCTGCACTAACAGATTCCATATTGTTGTACAATATGATGTAATGTTTTAATGAGTTATGGTTTTAAAAATATGCATGCTAAGAGATCTTATAAACGATCTTCTTTTTCTGCTGATAGTTTACCTTTTAGTCACTCCAATGAACTCTTTAAGAGTTCACTGATATGATCTATGCAGTGGGAGTAAGTAGACATAAACTTACCTAGGCTGCAATTCAGGACTGGTATTACCACTATGTTCTCAAGATACTTTGGGAGAGATTTAAAGCCCTGCAGTATAAGCTTTGTAATGTCTGCTTTTTTTTTTTTTTTTTCTGGTGTATCGCCAATTCTGATGATTTTTTTTTTCACAGTTTATTACTTTAGCATCGTTCTCGTTTTTTTTCCCATTTACTTTTTTCCCATTACGTTCTGTATAGTGCAGACCATTTATTAATAACTTCACCTTTATGTGTATTAAAACAGTTTTTTATTTTCTTGTGTTCTCTAACATCACTTTAGTTTTGGCATAGAAAGCGAAGGAGAAGGCACACAGAATATTCACATAGTATACTTAGCTAGCAGTGTATAACTGTGGAAGCTCAAGCAACTGACAGAATATGCAAAGACGAAAGGCATCACTTTTCAGACGAACATTTAAAACTACTACTATTACAACCTCTAAGAAACATAGGTAAAGAATTCAAACACTTTTCAGAAACTATCACTAGATTAGGTTTAGATATTTATTAGCATGTGCCTATACAGCTGAAATGACAGGTCCTCTGTCATATAATGTGTACTTAAAGGGACACCCACTCCACTTCATCTCATGAGAAACTGCACTGTTTTGCATGGTTACGAAAACCACTAGAGGCACTTCCTGCATTTTCAAGGAGTTTTACTCTGTGAAAGAACATTGGATGCTTTGCATAAGGATGTCCTGTGTCTTCTAAATCCCCAAAGGACAAAGCCCTGATTCACTGCTTTCCTGTGTTAAAGTACTAATGTTCTCTTGGAGCTTGCCGTGCCTGCGCATTAGATCCTCCATCAGCATGACGTTGCTGGTATTAAGTTCAGGGAAAAAGGGGTTTTAACTCTTTTGGCACGGGGGGTGGAGGGGTTGCAGAGGCAGAAGACAGTATCGCGTTCTGAAGTCAGTTTTGCATTACTAACACTATAGTGTTCCTTTCACGGAACTCTGCATATTATACATTTATTTCAATATATTTCAGTACGCTTTAATTTTATCAGTTGTCCTTGTAAAGGCAGTGGTGGCAACCCTAAATTTGATTTACAATATGTCCCTGTTCCTGCAGAGGGAGACAATTGTTTAAACTTCAAATCCAGGTAGCTGATCCAGCTAACATCTTAAAGAGGCTCCAAAACACATAACATGAAGGAGTCCAGTTCTAACCTGCAAACAATTCCAGACTGACCGCAAAAAGTTGCCTGAGAGAAGACGCACGTGCTCCTGTGCCTCACCCGGCATTCTCCGATCTTCTCTGAATGCAAAGCATATTTACTAAATATTGTCAGTGAGTTTTTTAATAAAGAAAACTGTAATGCAATCCCACCACATTACTTTGCTACAGGGTATTTTGAATCATCAAAGGCCAAACATGCTGAATTAGGGCACTGAGTTAAAAAAAAAAGGTGAAGAAACAACTTCTCCAGCCCTCGTGGGATCTCTAGAGAAATTACATCAATTATCCACCATACACCAATGGTAAAAAACAAGTGTGATGTGGGAACTACTGGATATAAAAGGGATAGGTAACCTTCGGCACTCCAGATGTTGTGGACTACATCCCCCATAATGCTCTTACACCCATAATGCTGACAAAGCATCATGGGAGGTGTAGTCCAAAACATCTGGAGTGCCAAAGGTTGTCTATGCCTTGTATATAACATAGGCTGCCTCATTTCAAGCTTGGAGTCTTCCTTCTCCCCTCCTAATCTAACTGAGAAAATAGAGTATTTTACTCTAGAGGGGGGATAGAGTGTAGGGCTGGGTGTTGCATTTCCTACTCTAAGTAACGCAAATATCATACCTCTGAATTGTCCCACTTTTGGCGAGACAGTCCAAATTTTATAATTTTAGAAACAAGGTTTTTAATATTTAATATTTACTATTTACTCGAGTAGCCACTAGGTGAGCAATATAAGATAAAAAAAAACCATCTAGCCAAGGGACACTGCAGACACCCATTAAAGTAGTCTGGGTGCCGTGTTCCACTCCCCTTAATCCTGCAATATAAAACATTGCAGTTTCAGAGTGTTGAAGGGGGTGGTGTGGGGCCGGGGTGGGGAAAAGGGGGGTCCAACAATAATTTTTGGACATAGGGACATTATAGCATTAGGAATACAGTTTTGTCAGGCCTGTCAATATAAACAGAAGAAGCACAGAGAAATGCCATACATCTTGAAATCATTAAAAAAGAAATATAATGAGACTCATATGCAGCCCCAGCTGTTTTTATAATAAGGTAATTATCAAATTCTTTAAAATAAATTTTATGTGAAAATAAAACATGCACACAAATATGGCTACACTAGATGTTATGAAATCAGCCTATGCCACAAGAGGGAAAAACACTAGCAGGAAGAGTCACAGGAATCCAAGTGAAACATAAACATGGATCATTAAAGCCTGCTACCAGCCCCAGACCTGAATTTGAGTCTGTGCTCATTGCTCCCTGGTCCGGTGAACCCTGGCACCCAAACCAGTATTCTGAGAAGACTCTGCACGTCTGTACTGTCTACCACCAGAAACCCTCCAGAAGTGTGAGCCATGCACACGGTACCTTCTTCGCAAGGCTTATGGCCAAGGCAGTGGCAAGGAGGAGAGAAAGCTGTGGATGTGGTGACTTTACAAACTTGCTTGGAGCCTTTGATCTGGGTCTGATGAGAAACATTGTGGAGAACCTGCTGGTCCAATCATGCGCATATGTCATCAGATGCTTGTAGTAGCTTTCACCGTGGTGAAGGTCACAAAGTGGAAAAGCGTTGGTTGGTCGACTTGACTGCAGCAGCCATTTTTGAAATGTGTTCTCTGGTGCAATCTCCTATTCATTTTTAGAATGTCTTACGTAAGAGGAAACTGATTCTCTCCAGTGGGGACTGTGATATCCCCCACAGGTCCAAGGGGAAGAGGCAACAGGGCATACATTAATATAAGATCAGTCCACAAGCAAGGAATCCGTGCTTTCCCTGCTTCAATTACATCAGTAGGCCTCAAAAGATAAATTGCCAGAAACATCCACTGACTTGCAAACAACCCGTTCCAGTATTGCAGTAGGGTATGTCTGGAACAGTAGGTTGTCTCACTCGAAGAATCTGCAGAATCAAGTTTTGTAGGCTTTTTTTCAGATAAGTTAACATCCTTTTGGTGGTTGTAAAATGTTTTAAGATTTTCCTGCTCTTTTTGAATTGCCTTTAACTTGTACAGCAGTGAAGTGTGTTTTTCATTTTGTGTCAGTATAAAAAAATGTAAGAAAATATATTAAATGCTTTTATTTTTTTTCCTAGTCAGAAACATGCTTTGCAAGTATCATCGTCTGTTAAACTTTAGTTTGCAGTTGGGCTTCCCTAAATGGTGATTAACTATCAAGTAAACATCAAGGAACATTAACTATCAAGTAAACTATCAAGGAACATGTCCACTAGTGACAAAAGCTTTGCTAAGCGAGGTGGGGGTCTCAAGCAACTTTCAAAAAAACTTTAACACTTTAACAATTACTCTTAGTCAGTGTACAACTCGAGCCCTCACTCATCCACATGACTCATAAAATAGTAACTGTTTGTGTCCAACTTTTGTAAGTTTTTTTTTTTTTTAAATCAGTTGACAACAAAAATGTAGATATAATTTGGTTAGTTGCAAAAAGTATCTTCAGCTCTGCATGTTTGGCTCTGAATTTTGAAAGATGGCTATTAGCTCCCCATAGCTGCATGTTGACTGAATAGAATCCCAGAAAATACTTACAAAACATGGACAGTAGCAAATATTTTTTATTGCACTATTTGTAGCAGTACTTACCCTCTCCAGGGGCCGTCCGGGGTCCTCTCTTCTCGCCGCGCGCGGCTCATCCGACGGAGAGATCAGGAAGGCGGGCAGTGACCGCGAGAAGCGGTCACGTGTCCCGTCTGACTCTAAGAGCGTGCCGCGTGTCTCGGGCGCGCTCTTAAAGGGACAGTGGGAGACAAAATTTGAAACAGTCTCCCATTGGCCCCTGTCATGCCACATTCCCCATACACTCACGTTTTGGGGGCGTGGATATGACAGGGGCCAATCAAAGTGAACACTAGGGTATTTATACTCACCTGTTTCCTTAGTACCTTGCCCTATCGTGGTTTCTGTTCAGTTCCCTTTAGTGCTTGTAACGTTCAGTTGTTTTTTTTTGGTGCTTGACCTTGGCTTTGTTCCTGACTCCGCTTTTTCTTTATCCTTGCTTGTCTATCCGCCGGTTTGCTCTCCTGTGTACCAGTCCCTGGCTTGTTCTACTTTACGCTGTCTCTCTGTTCCCTTGACCTCGGCTTGTTCTGGACTCTGTCTTTTCTTGTACTCGTCTGAGTCCGGCCATTCTAAGGTCCGGTAAGACGTATCTTGTTTTCTTGCCTCTAGACTATCTGGACTATTCTTGCGTGTTGGGGTATATTACCGTGACACTATTAGAGACAGACATGCATTGAAACTGGTAAATTTAAAACTTGATGAATAGGCTTTCATTCAACAAACGTACGAGGAAGATAGCCAATCACAGTCAAGGGGAAAAAAAGGTAAGCATGCTAATTTGTAGAAGACTACAAACTTTTGCCTAGAGAGGTAATGCACTGGAGCGGACTACCAGGGAGGTCCACTGAACCACCAGGGAACTGATCATCTCCTCCCAAAACTACCCAAACAGTAAGAAGGAGGGGGAAATAGGAAAAAAGAAATCAATAATAATTATATATTCATTCACTGCCACACATAATGTTGCTTCTCCACAGGCAGAAAACTTCATACACAGTCACCTCCACATACAGTCACCTTCACACACTGTCACACATAATATACAGACTCACTATAAATACAACACGCACTTCAGACAGAGAGGCCCGCTTTTCCCTTGCTCTTCTTGCCTGCCGTCAAAATTTATTTGAGACAATTAGATCTAATCCTAACATTTCAGGACTCTCTACTGGGAATACTGAACACAAGGCTATGGCATATGTAGATGACCATCCTGAAATCACACTGCCCAGTGTAATGCAGATTTTGAGTTGCATGCAGGGTGACAGATCCACCATTTTTTCATGGACACGTATCACGTGTACATATTGATGGGCAGAACATGAAAAGGGTTGGCCTGTAGTATGTAGAATTCAGAAGAAGGTATATAAGATTAAGTAATTAGGCAATGAAGAATAGGGGCTCTCCTCCCTTCCCCACTGTTGCCATAGCTATACAACTCAGACTTTCTACCTGGCTTAGAGAATTCTGTCTTTAGCAGGGTCTTGGGGCAAGGGTTCTTTCAAATCTACCATGTGCTTAAGGGTATGAAACTCAGACCCCTATCCAATATGGTGTGCTTCTGTAATGTGACATTAATGGAACAATTTCGTTATAAACAATTGGTTGAATTTATTGCCTTGATATGTCTTACTCTTACCCGATACCTAACTTCATTCAAAACCATATGCTCTAAAACTGAACACCTAGACCATGGTATATCGTCTTGCAAAACCAATCACAGCAACCTTTACCTATTTTTTTCAGGCAGTGGAAAGAAGCTGTGGGTCTCACGTAATCCCCTGACCACTGGCAGAAAATTTGTGACTTGAAAGATTATGTAATTTCTAGTAAATATCAAGAATCAGCCTACAAGCTGTTTGCTCTTTGGTATAAAACTTCCCACCTATTACACACAGTAGACCCGTTGCTAGATTGGACATGCTGGTGCTGCCACAAACTGTAATACATATATGATGGATTAGTCCCTAATTAGCTCCTTTTGGAAGAAGATCTATAAAATTATCCAGAAATTTTCGTTTAACCACCACACAAAATGAGCACTGCATACAGCCCTTTAAATCCCTTCAAATTACAGTGGCTAAATGATCGCATTGAGCCACTGTAAATATCTCGGAATCCTGGAGTATTCCAATCCCTTAATGGGAGGCCCACGGGTCTGAAAGGCGATCTGTGCAGGGCTGTGCCTGCTGACCAGCATCAATCACTGAGAGATTGGCAAGTACAGCAAGGAGAGAGATCTACTTTGTGAGCTGTGAAATCTCTCTCCCGGTAATGATAAAGGGCTACTGTTGGGTTTAAGGTAAAGTAAGGGTTGCTGTTGTGGTTGGTGGGTTTCTGTTAGGGTTGGTGATAGAAATGGAGTTAGGTTTAGAAATAGCGCCAATGTCTAACACACTGTTCAAGTACAGTGATGCAGATAGTGTCTATTTACCAAATTACATCCCTTGTAAGAGGTAAGTCAAAGTTAGGGCATGTCTGTTATTTGACCCTACTAGTCCTGCGTACAACTGCCAGTAGCAGAATACAAATATGGAGTCTTTGCAGTAGTGGAACACATGTGTCTAAGAAAATTCCCATGTAAATAAAACACGTGTGAAAAACACAAAAAGATTAAATACAACCAGCAGATTTGACAGAGGTTGGCAACAAAATCGCTAAATGAAAAGTGTTAAAACACTATTAGTTAAGTAGCCTGGATGATCTACAAGTATATACTTAGTTTCTGGTGGTTTTGGATTCTGTGACTATTATTAAAGTTTTAATCTCAGTTTACCAAATTTTCTAAAGTTTTAGCTTTAAAGTTGTAATTTACTACTTGCAATAATTGTTCTAAAACTTTTAAAAATGAATTGAATTCAGAGACATATAGGGCATTTTAACGATCAGGAATAACTAACTAAATATGTTTGTTTTTTGTTTGTTTTTTAACTAATATATGCACGCTGTTTATAGGTGCACTTAAACAGAAAAGGTAAAATCATAATAGAGTGAAGTATAATAAAGGCCATTGTCACAAATGTGCCGCATCTCCAGCCATGGTTCTCAAGGGGGTAAACATTACCTTCTTGGACACCCAAAATACTTGGATTCTGGAGGTGGTTTTTCTCTTTGCATATAAATATCGCACTAAAAATGTCCCTTCATGTTCTTTCATAGAACGACCCTTCAAAAATGGGCACAAATCTTACATAATGCCAAACGACTAAATTGTATTTTTATAGCAGAAATATTGATTTGGTACGTGAAACAATAACTTAACATTATTTAAGAAAGAAACATTGCTATTATGAGAAAGTTCTGTTCATCATGCTACGTTGTACAATAAGGTTGAAAGATTTTCTCCTAGAAGATGTGAATCTGACTATATTATATCTGGATTCATCCCAAAAATGGGTCTGCCGTTCAATGCCCTGTGTTGCATCCATGAAACTTTTTTTGACAGGGTGGTATATATCTGAGGATTTCAACATTTTCCATGTGGTAGCTATTTTTTATTTTTTTTTATCTTTTAACAAGCTGTATTTTAAAGTCCAAAAATTTAAGAATACAAAATAATTCATATTATTATTTTATTATTTATATAGCGCCATCAGATTCCGTAGCACTGTAGCACCGTAGCACAACAATGGGTGGACTAACTGACATGTAATTGTAACCATACAACTGGACGTACAGGAACAAAGAGGTAGAGGGCCCTGCTCAATGAGCTTACATTCTAGAGGGAGTGGGGTATAGTGACACAGAGGGTAAAAGTAGGGGTACGATGTAGATTGTTAGAAAAGTATTCACTGAGGGCTTAGTAGATCATGTTTGACAGTTGCAGGAGAGGTGTCATGGGGGGTGGGGGATAAAAAACGTTTAATTGATATGCTTTCTTGAAGAAGTGAGTTTTCAATGATTATTTGAGTGGAGACTGGGTGAAATTCTTACAGAGAAGGGAAGGGAGTTCCACAGAAGAGGTGTAGTCCTGGAAAAATCTTGGAGGCGAGCGTTAGAGGTGGGAGTACGGACAGAGGATATACGTAGGTCTTTGGCAGAGCGTATGGGCCTCGATGGGACATACTTGTGTATTAGGAGGATAGGTAGGTTGGAGCAGCATTATGTAGGGACTTGTAAGCAAGCACCAGAATTTTAAATTGAGCCCTATATCTAACTGGAAGCCAGTGCAGGTAGTGACAGAGCGGGGAGGCGTGGGAGGTGCGAGCGGACAGGAAAATAAGCCTCACCGCTGCATTCATTATAGACCACTGAGAAGAGCATTGCAGTAGTCCAGGCGAGAGAATACAAGACCATGGACCAGCACCTTAGCCGCATCCGAGGTTAGATATGGGCAGATGTGCACTATGTTTTTGAGATGGAAGCGACAGGATTTGACGATTGATTGGACATGAGGGGTGAAGGAGAGGTTGGAGTAAAAAAGAACACCCAGGCAGCGTGCCTGCGAGGTTGAGGTGATGGTAGCGCCGTTGGCTTGGAGGGAGACAGACAAGGGAGTAGTAACACTTGAGGGAGGAAAACCAGAAGTTCTGTTTTGGACAGGTTGAGTTTAAAAAAATGATAATCGGAAATCGGAAAATGGAAATCGCAGAGAGGCAGTCAGAGACACGAGTCAAGATGGGCGGAGAGAGATCAGGAGAAGACAGGTACATTTGCGTGTCATCCGCATAGAAATTATAATGGAAGCCAAAGGAGCTGATGATTTTACCAAGGAAGGCAGTGTAGATAGAGAACAGTAGGGGACCAAGGACAGAACCTTGGGGAGAATGGTTGGGGGGAAGAGGCAGAGAAAGAAACACTGAAAGAGCGCTGGGAGAGGTAGGAGGAGCACCAGGAGAGAACAATATCCCGTAGACCAAATTACGGAGAATGCAAAGAATGCAAAAGAAGCTGTTGACGATCAACAGTGTCAAAGGTAGCAGAAAGATCAAGGAGAATTAGGACATATGCAGCTTTGTCACTGTTTGCTTCTATAAATGGTACAAACTTTTATAAAAATACAGGCCATGTAACTTGAAATACACTGTAATATTAAAACTTTCACTGTGGCAGAGGAGAGCAGCATGACACCCTTGTCTGTGGCACTGGAAGTGGAACTAATGATAAAAAAAGTTTTAAAGGGACAATCAATACCCCTAAAGCACATTAGCTTACTGAAGTGCTATAGGTATGAAGAATGTGTCCTCTTTTTCCATTTTACAAACAGTGCAAGTTTCAATAGAAATTGGCACTTTTATAAAAGTAACCTTGTAACCCCCCACCAGCTGTGAATCAGACAACCAGTCCTGTTACATTCCCCAATAGAAAAAAAGCATAATTAAATGCATGCATGTTTTCATTAGGGTCATGTATATGAAACAGAGCTTAGGCCGTCCCTTTAACAAGCATTGTCTATTGAGTTTTAACTGGGTTGTGATATGTATGCTATGTGTTGGCTGTGTGTGATATTTGTAATGGGTGTATTAACTGTTTGTGATATGCGTGTATTGGTGAACAACAGGAGGCATCCAGGGCCGGCCTTAGGCCTTTAGGAGTCCTGTGCGAAAAATCTTCACAGCACCCCTCCCCCGTCATCCTAGTATAGTGTGTGTATAGGAGTGTAGTAATAGTATAGGGGATTTATTAAATTAATAATAATTTAAAAACAAATATTCATTCCTTGTTTCCTCTTGTTACCCAGTTGGGAGAGGGGCATGCTGATCTGAATCTGGGCTGCCCCTCCACTGGGTACAGACCATGCGTAACTGTCTCGCAAGCTCAGGGACTTGCAGGATCCTGTGGTAATCTGCGGCAGCGCTCTGATTATCCTGAGCTAGGAAGACAGCTACCTATGGTCTGCAGCCGGCAGAAGTGCCAGACTGCCTCCTCTACATTACAGAGGAGCAGACTAAGTATGTCACATAATACTGTGAGTGGTTTTGCTTTGGAGCTCTGGATTATACTTATTTACCTTGACCTCTTTTGAATAAAAATTTGTAGTAGTGCGCTGCTTCTGCTTCTCCCAGTAATGTGGAGCTCTGTGACAAGTTCATACACCACACAACAATACAACTCTAAGTAATGTGTCTATTAGTGTATCACCGAGCTCCCGAACTATAAAACACAGAGTTATGTGGATTTTATATACCAGAGCTCCACTGTAATACATCTCACTGTAATATGATGTAATGTTTGTGCTGTCTGTGTATGTGATAGGTGTGATGACTGGGTTGTGATATGTATGCTATTTGTTGGCTGTGTGTGATATTTGTAATGGGTGTTTTAACTGTGTGTGATATGCATGTATTGGTTGTATGTGATATTGGCTGTGTGTGATGTGTATTTAATTCATATAAAAATATGCATTTAGGCCCATGTGTGAATGCAAGTGTATACTTTTGCAGAGTTGTGTGCACACAGTCCACCAGTCAGATGCACACAGTCGCAGGCAGATAGTCACATACACAGGATCAGGCAGAAACACACAGGTACAGCCAATCACACACACACATACACAGTTACAGGTGGATAAACACACTCACACACCATTACAGGCAGACAGTCACACACACAGGTACAGACAGTAACATATATACAGCCACACATACAGTCTTACACACGCACACAGGCAGACAGCCACACACACACACAGGCAGACAGTCACACACAGCCACACACATACACACAGGCAGACAGCCACACACACACAGGCAGATAGTCACACACAGGCAATTACATGCACACACACACACACACACGCAGACAGTCACACATATACACACACACACACACACACAGGCAGACAGTCACACACACACACACACACAGGCAGACAGCCACACACACAGATACACACAGGCAGACAGTCACACAGACATGCACAGGCAGACAGTCAAACACACAGACAGACACACACACACACACAGGCAGGCACACACACACAGACAGCCACACACAGGCAGACAGCCACACACACACAGGCAGGCAGTCACACACAGACAGTCACACACATACACACAGGCAGACAGCCACACACAGGCAGTCACACACACACAGGCAGTCATGCACATGCACACACACACACACACACACACAGGCAGACAGTCACACACAGGCAGACAGTCACACACACAGCCACACACACAGCCACACACACACAGGCAGACAATCACACATAGTTACCTCTGTTCATTATGGAGGAATGGAGGCAGTGCAGCTCCTGGAGACTGGTTGTTGGGGAAGCAGGGACTCCTTCCTGCTCCCCCTGCAGCAGTTAACCAGTCGGCCGCACTGTAAGCTCCGCCCCACCGCAATATATATATTTTTTAAATGTATAATCCCGGCCAGCCATCTGTGAGCTGTGTCAGCCACATGGTACCCCCTGCTCCCATGGTGCCCCCGACCAGTGGTGTATCCTGGTTTTGTGCTGCCCTAGGCAGGACAAAACTCAGGCGCCCCCCTACCGCCCGCCCGCGCCACCCTCACCCAACCCTTCCCCTGCCCCGCCTTCTAAATACACACACATTCACTGACAGATAGGCATACACTAGCTAACAGAAATACACACACTCACTAACAGACACTCACTAGCAGATGCACACACAATCACACTAACAGACACACACACACTAAGACACACACACACTAAGACATACAGACACACACACACACACACACACACACTAACAGACATACAGACACACACACACTAATAGACACACAGACACACACTAACAGACATACACAGACACACTAACATACATACACACTAACAGACATACACACACACTAACATACATACACAGACACAATAACAGACACACACAGATACAATAACAGACATACACACACATACACACACACACACTAACAGACATACACACAATAACAGACACACACTAACATACATACACACACACACACTAACAGACATACACACACTAACAGACACACACACACACTAACAAACATACACACACATACACACACACACACACACACACTAACAGACATACACTAACAGACATACACACACTAACAGACACACACACTAACAGACATACACACACAATAACAGACACACACTAACAGACATACACACACACACAATAACAGACACACACTAACAGACATACACACACACACACAATAACAGACACACACTAACAGACATACACACACACACTAACAGACATACACACACTAACAGACACACACACACACACACACACACAATAACAGACACACACTAACAGACATACACACACACACACACACAATAACAGACACAAACTAACAGACATACACACACACACTAACAGACACACACTAACAGACATCCACTAACAGACATACACACACTAACAGACATCTACTAACAGACATCCACTAACAGACATACACACACTAACAGACATACACACACACACACACACTAACAGACACACACTCACTTTTTAATTTTTTTTATTTAACCCCCCCCCCGCCTCCTTACCTTTGGGGGGGTTCCCTCTCTCCCCTCTCTCCCCTCTCTCCCCTCTCTCCTCTCCCCTCTCTCCCTGGTGGTCCAGTGGCTGCTGGGCGGCGCTGGAGGGCGGCTGGCGAGAGAGCACTTCCTCTGAGCTGCCTGCTCAGCTCCCTCGCGCGCCGCAGAGTGAGGCTGGGAGCCGGAATATGATGTCATATTCCGGCTCCCAGCCTCACTCTGCGGCGCGCGAGGGAGCTGAGCAGACAGCTCAGAGGAAGTGCTCCCTCGCCAGCCGCCCGCCAGCACCGCCCAGCAGATCGCCCGCCCAGAGGGCTTGTTAGTTAGCCGCAAGGCTAACAAGGCATTTGCCCTGGGCATTTTGGGGCGGCGTTTTTTGCCGCCCCCTGGAAAATGCTGCCCAAGGCAAATGCCTTGTTAGCCTCGCGGCTAATACGCCCCTGCCCCCGACTCCCATGGCGCCCTGGGCGGCTTCACAGCTCGCACACCCCTAAGGCCGGCCCTGGAGGAATTGTACTCAAGTGATCTGCTACATTCTGTGTAATTCAATTGTTTCACTTTATCCTCAAGATAAATGTGATTGCTTTACTTTGTCCTCAAGTTAAATGTCAAAATGTAGCTGGCTAATTACTTAATGCAAGTTTACCTTTCACCTGTCTTGTCTGGTTCTTAACCACTCTCTGGAATGTTCCCATTATACCTGAGCAGTGTGCTCAGCCCAGCCACCTTCTCCTCCTACAACTTCTGATTTATTGCCAGAGCTTTGCTTACATATCATCCCACAATACAAAAGAAAGTGTTTCAAGCAGCCTTTTCTCATAGAATAACTTACCAAAACATATCATCTGCTTTTCATATTTTAAAACAAGAAAAAAAAAAAAACAGAAGCCATGATTGTTGCAACATTACAAATTTAAAAGAAAGACTCCAGGCACAATAAAGACTACAACTCGCTGTAGTTTGTTCTTTGTGAAGGAGTGCCTTGTTGCCCCCCATTGTAAGGAGATAAACCATATTAGAACAGTTTGGCGTCTTTGGTGGTTATGGTGCTTGGAGTTCCTTTAATTTGGTTATTGGCAGGCTCATAACATTATTTGGTCTTGATTTGTACGACCCCTCCCTCCCTTCCTCAAACGGAGGACACAGTACTTAAATTATTTAATTATATTTCAAATTCCATTTCATTGTAACAGGGTGTTTTTTTTTCTTTCATTGGCTCTACACGGAGAAAAATGAACAAAGACACATAGCTAGCACTTGCTACATCTTGTTTCTATTGTCTGACATGATGGTACCTCTGAACACACCCTGTCTGAGGCAGTGTATAGAATAAATGAAAGTTTCCTCTATATTTATGTAGTGGCTGCCACGTTTGGAGAGTGCCAGTTTGCTCTAGGCTCAGCCGATGCTCTCCCAGTCAAGAAATCTCTTTCATTGTTTATCAACATAGTCCAGCAGCGTGCAAGCCAAGTCTTGTGACACTTTCTACAAAGGCCTCCTAAATAGACAAATTCAATAGCAGGAATCTGTGCAATGGCTTCCTGGGGGATTACATAAGAACTTCCACCTTCTGCTGTAAAAAGTCCTATTGAAAGGTTTGCTAGCTAACAAATACTTGCTTATACTGTCAACCAAGAGTGCAGCAGTTTAAATCGAAATTGTCCATCAACAGAAGCCATTTTAACTTCTCTCAATTGTTCAATTAAAGGGACACTCCAGGCACCCAGACCACTTCTGCTCATTGGAGTGGTCTGGGTGCCAACTCCCACTACTCCTAACCCTGTAAGTGTAATTATTGCAGTTTTTTATAAACTGCAATAATTACCTTGCAGGGTTAACTCCACCTCTAGTGGCTGTCTATTAGACAGCCACTAGAGGTCTCTTCCTGGTCTATAGCACAGGAAACCTGTGCTAGAGCGTCGCTGGACGTCCTCACGCTGTGTGAGGACCTCCAGCGTCGCTCAAATCCCCATAGGAAAGCATTGAAATTCGTTTTCAATGCTTTCCTATGAGGAGACCTAATGCGCATGCGCGGAATTGCCGCGCATGCGCATTAGGTCTCCTCGGCCGGTGGGCAGGATCAGTCTCGCCCGCCGGCCGACGGAGCCAGTAGGAGGAGCGGCGCGGAGGAGGAGACAGGGGCGAGGGACATCGCCGCTGCCCCAGGTAAGTGACTGAAGGGGTTTTCACCCATTCAGTAACTGGGGATTGGGGGGTGGGAGGGAGAGGGACCCTCCAGTGCCAGGAAAACGGATCGTTTTCCTGGCACTGGAGTTTTCCTTTAAACGTCTATTGTGCGATTTTTGTTGTTGTCAATCTTTATTGTTCGTTGTGCAGTTGAGTACATAGGATAACATTAGCATGACCTGGAATAGACATAGGATAACACTAGCATGACCTGGAATAAACATAGGATAACATTAGTATAGCATGGAAAGTACTTTCACAAACTTATGAAAAATTATTTTAATAAATAAAAAATAAACACAAAATAAGAGAAGGTAGCAAGCTTAAAAAACAAAACAAAAAAGCCCCCATAAACTGCCACGTGTACCATAATAAAATCAGGCAAATTTTTCTTGTCTGAGGAACGTAATGTAGTAACAAGCCACGCCTACTAGTCTACATCCCTATGTAGTGAAATTGAAGGCATGATTTAGATTAGGAGAGATAAGTGCGAAACCTGAACCAGGGAGAGACAGTTTGGAGTTGCACAATTAATAGGGGCACATGCTTGATTAGGAGGCTGTAATGAAAAACTGAAAAAAACAGGACATGCTAAACTATACCTAAAGCAATGTGGCATAATGGTTCAAAGACGATTGGTAAAACCTCCTTTTGTTTCAAAATAATAATATAAAGCGAAAACAGGAAAGACTGACATCTCTGGATTGTGCACTGACATTATACTCATAAATGAAAGAGTCGAGCTAGATGGGAGAAGGATATGCTTAGTATGATGTTATAGTATAATAGTATAATATAATATAGCATATTATAGCATATATGTATATAGTATATATGCTAGCATATTTGGGAATGTGTATGCATGTGAGAGAATGTACAGTCATGGGAAAAAGAAAGTACACCCTCTTTGAATTCTATGGTTTTACATATCAGGACATCCTAACAATCATCTGCTCCTTAGCAGGTTTTTAAAATGAACAACCTCAGATGAACAACACATGGCATATTTTACTGTTTCATGATCTATTTAACTAAAATAAAGCTAAAATTCAGAAGCCATGTGTGGAAAACGAAGGACACCCTTAGGGATTCAGAGGCTAACTAGCAGACAGGTGCTGCTAATCACATATGCTTGATTAATTGATCATCAGCCAGTGTGACCATCGCTACGAAAGACGAAGTTTTAGCAGTTTGCTGGTCTGGAGCATTCAGGTGTGTGTTTACATAATGCCAAGAAGGAAAGACATCAGCAATAATGTTAGAGAAGCAATTGTTGCTGCCCATCGAACCTTGTTCTAAGGCTTTTTCCAATCAATTTAAAGTTCATCATTCTACAGTGATTCAAGATACTTTCCAATCTTCCCAGGAGTGAATGTCCAATCAAATTCACCCCAAGGTCAATGTTCAGAGAAATAGCAAAAAACTCGAGTTACATCTCGGACACTACAGGTCTCAGTTAGCATGTTAAACATTAAAGTTCATGACAGTACAATTTGAAAAAAAACTGAACAAGTATGCTTTCTTTGAAAGGGTTCCAGGAAAAAGCCTTTTCTCTAAAAAAAAAACCCCACAAAAAAAAAAACATGGCAGCACAGCTTCGGTTTGCAAAGTTGCATCTAAACAAACTACAAAACTTCTGGAACAAAATACCTTTGGACAGATGAGAACAAAGTTCATGTTTTGGCCATAATGCACAGTACCATGTTTGGTGAAACCCAGACACAGCATATCAGCTCAAATACCTCATACCAACTGTCAAGCACAGTGGCGGAGGCGTGATGATTAGGGCTTTTTTTTTTTCAGTCACGGGACCTGGGAACCTTGTAGTCATTGTGTTGACAATGAACTTCCATGTATAAAAAAGTATTCTAAAGTCAAATGTGAGACCATCTGTCTGACAGCTAAAGCTTGGCCATAATTGGATCATACAACAGGATTCTGATTCCAAGCACACCAGCAAATCTACAACAGAATTGCTGAACAAAAGAAAATAATCAAGGTGTTGCAATGGCCCAGTCAAGGCCCAGACCTCAACCCAATTGAAATGCTGTGGTGGGACCTTAAGCAATTTCATAAAATAATTTACAGATTGAGGTATATGTTTGTTTCATTAATATTTCTAAGTTCTTGTGGGTGATCTATATTCCCATTGTTATGTAGAGTGATCTATCTAAGATGTTTTGCATGCTTTAGCTCACATTACTCCATTTATCATTTTATATTAAAGTCAGCACCCATCATTTATATTATAGGTACAAATTTTAATGTCATTCTGAGAATCTTTGAGTGAAGTGATTCTTCAACCACTGGTCAAATTTAAAGGCCCGTAAAGCACTTTAGCTTGCTGGAAAGCTAAAAGTGTCAAAAGTGTGTCCTCAGGGGCAGCTCCCTAATTAGCCCTCTACCCACTCACAGCCCCCCTACCCATCTTACTGCCCCCTACCCACCTCACAGCCCACTACCCACCTTACAGCCCCCTGCCCACCTTACAGCCCATACCCATCTCACAGCCCCTTACCCATCTCACAGCCCCCCTACACACCTTACAGCCCCCATCCACTCACAGCCCCTCTACCCTCCTTACAGTCCCCCCTACCCACTCACAGCTCTCCTACCCACTCACAGCCACCCTACCCTCTCACATCCCCCTACCATCTCACTGCACCCTATCCTCCCACCCTGTCACAGCCAACCCCAAACTGTCACCACACACACACACCTTGTCACAGCCCTCCCCACACACCATCACAGCCACTCCCACACACTCTGTCACAGCCCCCTCACACACCCTGTCACAGCCCCCTCACACACTCTGTCACCTCTCCACACACACACACCCTGTCACTCCCCCCATACACGCACCCTGTCACCCTCACACACATACACTGTGAACCCCACACATACTCTATCATCCCAATTTACACACTGACACACCCTCCGTACACTATCACCATCCCCAATCACTTTCAGCCCCCCCACACTGTCACCCCTTCACACAGCTCCACGCTCATTAACCCCTTTTAATCCGGTTTCTCACCTACACTCACTTTGCCGCATTTACCCTATCATATTAATCCCCCAATCCTGCTAGACTCACCTTCTCTGGCACTGTCACACTCACCTCCTTCACCCTGCCACACTCACCCTACTGCATAAACCCCTCCAATACTGTCCTCCAACTGTGCCACACTCACCCCAAACGATAGAATTAATGTAGATAAAGCTCCAGGGCCTGACAGTATTCACCCACGAGTACTTAAGTAACTAAGTTGAGAAATAAGTGAACCTCTGTATTTAATTTTTCAAGATTCTTTTGTTTCAGGTGTTGTCCCGGAGGATTAGAGGAAGGCAGATGTTGTTCCTATATTTAAAAAGGTTTCAAAATCCTTGCCTGGAAATTATAGACCTGTGAGCTTAACTTCTGTGACTGGGAAAATATTTAAAGGGCTATTAAGGGATAATATTCAGGAATTCATTGGGAAGAACTTTGTTACTAGCAATAATCAACATGGCTTTATAAAACAAAGGTCATGTCAAACTAACCTAATTGCATTCTACAAAGAAGTAGAAGTATAGATCAGGGTGTTGCAGTGAATGTGATATACTTGGATTTTGCCAAGGCATTTGATACGGTTCCTCACAATAGGTTAGTCTTCAAACTAAAAGAAATTGGTCTAGATGAATATTCTTGTTCTTGGGTTGAACATTATCTTAAGGAGAGAGTACAACGAGTTGTCATTAATGGTAAATTTTCAGGCTGGACAAAAGTGGTAAGTGGTGTCCCTCAGGGTTCTGTTTTGTGACCCCTTCTATTTAACATATTTATAAATGATCTTGAAATAGGCATTAACAGCGATGTATCAGTGTTTGCAGATGACACAAAACTTTGTAAAGTGATAAAAAATCATGTTTGCGTTTTGCCTAAGGCCTCACAAAGTCTACTGCCACCACTGTGTGTCCTCTTCCCCCTATTTTTTGCAAAAAGTGGATATTTTTATAGAAAATTACACTTTGATAAATTAACTTGGATACACCCCTGGCTTTCAAGTAGACAACATAACCTCTTACTTCCTGGTTTTGTTAGCTCAGTAGAGCTAAACCCAAGAGATAGCAATTGCCCAGAGCACCTGCCTTACAAAGACTTCTCATTGAGCTGCATTGGGAAAGCTGTGATTGGACAGTCACAGGAAGTCTGGGCTGAGGAAGAAGGGCAGGGCTTAAAATGGCTGCAGACAAGAAACAGCAGAACTTGCAAGCTATTTTTATATATACCCCAAATGAAAAAACGCATAATTAAATGCACGCACTTTTTTTGGTGCTAACTATTGCTTTTTATTGATTTTGTATTTGGGCAGTAGAGTTTCTCTTAACTTTGAATTCCAAGCAATTCTTACTTTAGTGAAAAATCCTGTATTAGTCACAGGTAGCATCACTTCAAATGAATGTCTATGCAATGCCGTTTATATCATTGTACAGGTGGTGCTGTTATTCTTATCTGGTATGCCTGGATGAGAGCCAACATAGTCTGAAATATGCTTTTACAGAACTGTGAGTCATACATTCAGTTGTATTATGTTTAAATTCATATTAAGTAATTCTACAGAGTAAGCAGCAGGTAAAGAGGGAAGGGGCTTTGATGAAATTGAAAATTTCTTCCGAGCACCAATGTATTATTAACATCGTAATCTCATACAGATATCTTAATATAGCTGTTTCTCTAGTGAGAACACCGTCAAAGTACTGAAAGCTTGTGCTGCCTGAGGTAAGAATTATTATGGTCTATTCCCTCACTACCTGAATCACCCTCTGAGTATTCTGTAATACATCCACATTTGTGTCAGTCTCCCCTAATTGGCCTTATGGAAATAAAGCAAGTTTTCCATTGCTTTGTTAATTAGAGCTCTTTTTTTCAGGCATGCCTTTTGGGTGTCTCCAAATTATGGTGTAACCTAAATTCTTGGGAATAACATGCCTTGAATGGCTGCAAATAAAACAGATTTAAAAAAATATATAAATTTTATATGTATTTGTCACTTTAACTCAATTCTACAAGCCACTATATAATTTATTACTTTATAGTTTAGTTGTGTTTGTGGAAAGCTTAAAAAATCCAGCGTATTCACAAGATTTTAGATGGCAGTGAGATAAAAGTAATTTCAATCTCATTATGGGATTTAATATTACTAGAAATGTATTATCCAAGTGCAGACGTTTTACAAATTTCCTAGTCAAAAACCTGTTTAGTTGTTTTTAATTTTGACATAAGTTATAGTGACCACAATTCACTGCTGGAAGTTTGTTTAGTCGTTAAAGTGTACACCATTCACCCACATGTTAAGTGCAATGTTTTGATTAGGTTACACACCGATCAGGCACAACATTAAAGCAACACTGTCACTACCGCCTGAAAAATAAGTATTTCATAAAGATAGAATCTTATGAAATACTCATTTGACTGTGTTGGAATTACACTGAATTTCCAACCCAGTCAAGAGATATACTGAGACGAACTAGGGACTTTGTCTCTGTTGTTTTCCTATGCCTGAAACTTCTAGGCACTTGGCAGAGATACCACCATCTAGAAGCGTCAATCTCGGTGATGGTTGTTTTCCTATGCCTGAATACAGCTTTATCTATGGAGGATCCTGCAGTCTCGTGGGATCCTCCATAGAGTTTAATGCTGTACTCTCACTCAAAAGCTCTAACAAAAGTACAGCAGTGACGTCAGGACCCGCCACGATCCACCGGAGGAAGATGGCCACACCTATGAGGGACAGGTTCAGGTAAGTAGAAATCACTTTTACTTTTGAGACGGTGACAGTACCACTTTAATACTACTTGCCTAATATTGTGAGTAGATCCACCTTGTGCTTCCAAAACAGCTCTGATGCATCGAGGCATGGACTCCACAAGACCCCTGAATTTACCCTGTGGTATCTGGCACCAAGACTTGAACAGCAGATCCTTTAAGTCTTGCAAGTTGCAAGGTGGAGCCTCCATGGATCGGATTTGTTGTTCCAGCACATCTCACAGATGTTTAATCTGATTCAGATCTGGGGAATTTAGAGGCCAAGGCAACACATTTAAGTCTTTGTCATGTTCCTCAAACCATTTCTGAACAGTGTTTGCAGTGTAACAGGGTGCATTATCCTGCTGTAAGAGGTCACTGTCATCAGGGAACACCATTGCCATGAAGGGGTGTACATGTCAAAGTAACATCCTCATGAATGCCAGGTCCCAAGATTTCCCAGCAGATTCCTATTATGGCTTCTTACCTGTGGTCTGTGGGTGTAGCTCCCCTCTGCTGCCAGAGATAATCAGCTGACACTCTCATCCAATGTGCTGGCTCTACATGCCGGGTTAAGCTTAGTATTGCTAACAAAAGCTGATTGAAGTAGATTCTGGCACCCACTTTTGGCTGCAGAGACCCAGTGTATGGCATCTGGCGGACCCCAGTTAAAAACCAAACTGTTACCAATACAAACTTACATGACACCAGGGTAGCCTGGCACCATATCCATTACAATATGCTGTAATGTTTATGGTGCTTTGAGTTTTCCTTAAAAAAAGTTTTGTTCCATAAGCCCATACTTTCCCTTATTCACCTCCTATTGTCTAATAATATTTATGCCAGCCACTCACTGTACTTATATTTCTCCTAGTTAAACCCAAGAAAAACTTTTTTTTTTTTTTTTTTTTTTTTTTTTTTACAAGGATCACCTTTTATGTGTAAATTTTTGATGGAACAACTGAACACACAATTCTAGAGCATCTTATACTAAGAGTTAGCCATAGAACGCATTTCCATTGGTTTGAGATGTATTTTTTCCAAATTACCACTTTTGGTCTAAAGTTTTCAAATTGGTTTTCAATTTATTACAATTCACCATTTAGTGGAAAACACTTGTTTATTATTTCTTTAAAAAATAACTCACTAATAAAACAGAAACAGCACTCCAGATATTGTGTACTACATGCCCCATAATGCTCCAGCTAATTGATGGATCTACGTCATTTTATATACTGGATCAATTGGGTACAGTGGTTAAACAATATTTCTTAAACGAAACTGCACATTATTCTATCACTAAAACTACTTTGCAAATCAGCCATTTACTAATCTTGAATGGTATTCAATTCTCAAATGTAATTTAAATCGTTTCTGTAGCATAGCTATTATGCATGTTCAGGGAAATCTCGAAAGTGAGTTTAACAAATTTAGCTCAGGACATTGTGCACAACAAATCAAGGCATGCAAGTCATTCATTTCCCTTTGGTGTAAACACTAAGCCAATCTCAGACTTGTGCCAATAGCCTGTAGCTACAGGAAATTCCCACTCCTCTCTGTCTTATATTACAATGATGCATCAAGCTGCCTGCAAGCGCTATGTTCAAGTGTCAATGCACATATGGATTGTTCTAATATTTGATTTACTTTATGGATTTTATATCTGTGAAGAGCAGGTAGACAGATGGTACTAACTGAACACAATTTATTAATGATGATTATGGCAGGTCCTACTATCTAGAGATGCTGTGGGGAATAGTTGCAAATGTCTGTCTAGTCTCGGTCAGCAATAAGTAAATTGGAGCAGATAGGCTGGTACTTTACATGAAGCAGGGTGTAAAGTGAGGGACAGCATAGAAACTAGCAGCTGTTCGCTGAGTCTGGTAGGGATAGGAATGAGCAGCCAGCAGCTTCCTTTCAGACTGGGTAGAAGACTGTCTGTCAGGTGACGCTGCACAAGAGGGTAACAGCAACAATGGGGAAAAGGGGAGAGCAAGAGACACAAGAGGGTGTAAAAGACACAAAGGCTGGGTAAGAGATACAAGAGGGGCAAAAGGGTGGATAAGATACACCAAATGTAACATATTTGAAAGGATTTATAGGAGACACGGTAGAGGGGAAGTGACAAATAAGGGGCTAAATGACCACCCAGGGGGATAAAGACTACAAAAGAGTGTAACACAAAAACGTAAATACATGAAAGTGGTAAAAGATGGGAAAAAGTATCAAAAAAGACATACAGGTACACAAAGACAAAGATGTATTTTGGGGAGAGGCAATATGCGTCTTTAACTGTATAGCCAAAAATCCTTGCACTGACCTAGTTATGATACAGAAAAGTTCTTAAAAGAACACCTCCACCCCTATAAGATCTTAGGAGCATTTAAATTGTTATGGGGGCCGGAATGATTTGGTACATTTTTACCTTAAGTGGTTAAACTATTTTGCAATGGTTTAAATTAAGGCACCAACACTAACACAGCTGCCCCTGGCTCCCTTCCTCTCTGCGCTGCAGTATGAGGCAGGGGTAGAGCATCAGATCATATCTAAGTGATACTCACTCAATGGATACTAAAGAAAATTGCACTATATACTAATGTTTGCAAAACTTTAAAAAGTGAGAATCCATCTGGGAGAAGATTCCAAGCAAGCAGTGGGTAAAAAGGCGTATTATGGAAATAAAACAATAACAGGCAGGGAGACATCTGAATGTCATAAGCACAAAAGTGGTTCTATGAAATGTTTAAACATGTGCAAAGAGTGGATGGATTAGGAGATTAAGCCAAACTGGAATAGATATTTAGGAAATTATTGAGTAAGTGTTCACGTAATTCGGAGTCTATCGGTAGTAATATTGGTTGAATACTGTGTAGGGTTTAACTTAGTCAGAAGTGAGCTTATTTAGCATGCACGTGGTAAGTGTTTAATTATAAGAAGAGTAAATATGACACTAACAACACCGAGATTAAAAACTTGAATTAGGTCTGGTTAAGAATTTCAAAAAAGAAGAGAAAATAAATGAAAGGGTGAAGGGGGGTTCAGGTTGGCCAGGTGGGTATTTTGGTTTTTATTTTGTTGGTAAAGTCTTGGGTATAAAATGGGTGGAAAGTAGACAAGGATGAAGTAAAGATAGGTTTCTAAATGTGATGTGCATGGGCAGATTTATTTGATGTAAAAGACGAAAATGTCTTTGCTTTCCAAGGTTCAGGAAATTGTATGATCTCAAAATGAAATTTTTGTTGGATGATATGTATCTGAACGTGTGGTTTCCTTTGGAGATGCTCGGCAGTCTGGAAGCAACTCTTGACATTGTGTGTTTGCTTGGAATGCAATGGTCAGAGTGCGTGATGAGTAATTTAAGTGGTTAGGACAAATTTCACAAAGGCTGAAGAAGGATTGGTGTAGACATAGTTCAAGTTGGAGAGATTGTTGTGTGAAGGAGAAAGTTTGCAGGTAGAATACGGAAAGCTCTGATTTGTCTGATTATGTGAAAATGTTGTGATTGTAATGAATAAGGGAGGGGGTCAGAGGGACACTATAGTGTTAGGATTAAGGTTCTGTGGGGCCACACACTTTCAGGATACTTTTTTTATACTTTCAGGGTAATCAAATACTTTAAATATTTTTGGTTATCAGCAAACTATATGAAATATGAAAGTCATGCTGCACTTGCAGAAAAACGCAACATGTTGCTAATTGTATTCTGTATAAATAATTACTCTATTTAAAAACACGATACGCTTGTTAGTGCACTCGTATAACTAGAAGCACAAATTAATTACACCTTTTGGCAATAAAAAAGAAATACTGCTCATGTACGTTCTCTGCTTTTCATGCTCTAGTTTTGTACTGCTTTTCTAGGTTATTCCGAAATATCATTCAGTCTGGCCAAACACGATTAACACTTTCAGGCATTAATTACAAACACCTTCCCAGAAGCCCATCTCAGTTTCAGTTTAATAATGATAGCATCTTGGCCTTAAGCATATCATCTATAAAATAACAAACTCATGAAAGTTTTAAGAAGAGCGACTATCTGCATCTGGACTGTTCATAGTGATATAGGGCTCTTGGGACTGGGGCATTTTAACCTCTCCAGCACTTAATGTTTGAGATTATTACATCTGAACAAATATTAAGAGATAAGAATATCCCTATTACTAAGGTCGTATAGTATGGTTTCTGTTATATGAAAGGCCATTAAATTAACTACTAAGGTTTGTACTCTGGATAGGCTATCTAATCTCCCAAGTCCTGATACAGGTCATTGTCAATCTTGGAGATCTTGTAAAATGCTGGAATTACGGTTAAACAGCCAATGCACTATCACCAAGTGTATTTGATAATACTTTCCAGTCCCACTCTTGGAACAGCATTAGATAGATATCTATTATTGGTATAAAACTATAAATTTGTGACTTTGGGGGGGAGGGGGGGGGGGGCGGTAAAAGAATACTCAGATTTAAGTAAATACTGGCTGAGAACAATAGAAGATACATTCTATAGCATCTCTGGTGTCCAGGGGTGTTAGGGAATAGACCCAAACATTCCCATGCACAAAGTACACAGTTATAGTGGAGAACAGAGATGTAGCCATTGCTATAATAATAATAATTCACATCTAGATACATTTTACTATAGTGACATTACAGTCTTATGAATCCAGCTCTATAAGAGTGTGTCTATGATGATATTTAAAGGCATACTCCAACCACCATAACCACTACAGGCTGATGTAGTGGCTATGATGCTAGGAGAACCGGAGTGCTTTTCCCTCGTAATGGCGAAAACCATTTTACTATGGTTTGTGTTCTTACCTGCGTCTCTGCCAGTGCTCTTTCATCCATGGTGGTGTACTTCTGGCTTCTGCAGAGCTGCAGAAAATGCATGCCAATCCTGCCAATCATTCGTTGGCTGAGCACATCAGCTGCCCGCTGTCAGCCAAGGAATGAGCATCTACGCATAGAGATATGCAGATCATTTACATTAGCCATTAGACATTTTCTGAGCTGGCTGATGAGGCCCCAATGACACTGCTGGAGGTGTACAGAGTTCTTAACAAAATGCTACCCATACAGACTGCAGGCACCATTATTATTATTATTATTGGTATTTATATAGCGCCAGCTTTAAAAAGACCATTGTGAAGATTGAAACGTTGCTGCTCCTTTTGTTTCATAAATATTTGCCTGCGGCTTTAACACTTGAGTGCCTGGATATCTCTTTTTTTTACTTTACGTGTTGGGATTGCTGGTCCTGCTCCAGAGCACCGGTGGCTGCTGGGATTGAGTGCGGTTCTTATATCCATTTTTGCATAAGCATTTCTAGACAGATGTGTTTTGAGGGACTTCTTAGACAATAGTAGGAGAGAGTCTGATGGGGTAGGCAGGCTGTTCAGGGCCGGCGCGTCCATAAGGAGGCACAGGCGGCCACCTTAGGGCGCACCGGCTCTGGGGGCACCAGATTTCAGTGACCGGCAGGAGGGAAGCGCTCCCTCCTGCCAGGTCACCTTCTGGACCCCCGGCGGGCGGCAGCGTTCTAATGAGAGGCGGCGAGGGAGCTCTAACCTGTCTGCTCTGCTCCCTCGCCCGCCGTTTGCTGATTCTGCGGGAGCCGGAATATGATGTCATATTCCGGCTCCCGGCATCAGCAGTCAGCCTGCGAGGGAGCAGAGCAGACAGGTTAGAGCTCCCTCGCCGCCTCTCATTAGAACGCTGCCGTCCGCCCCACTGAAGCCCCACTGGACCCCAGGGACAGATCCACGCCAGCTCTCCAGGTAGGGAGGCTGGGTGGACATTATTAATAATTTGTGTGTGTCTGAAAGTGTATGTGTGAGTGTCTGTGTATGTGTTTGTGAGTGTTTGTGTCTGTGTATGTGTTTGTGAGTGTGTGTATGTGTGAGTGTGTGTCTGTGTGTGTATGTGTTTGCCTGTGAGTGTATGTGTCTGTGTATGTGTTTGTCTGTGGGTGTGTGTCTGTGTATGTGTTTGTCTGTGAGTGTGTGTGTCTGTGTATGTGTTTGTCTGTGAGTGTGTGTATGTGTCTGTGTATGTGTTTGTCTGTGAGTGTGTGTGTCTGTGTATGTGTGAGTGTGTGTATGTGTCTGTGTGTGTATGTGTTTGTCTGTGAGTGTGTGTCTGTAAGTGTGTGTGTGTTTATGCATTTGTGAGTGAGTGTGTGTGTGTCTGTGAATGATTATAAATGTGTGTGTCTGTCAGTGTATGAGTGTGTTTTGTCAGTGTGAGTGTGTCTATCAGTGTGTGTTTGTGAGTGTCTGTCAAATCAGTGAGAGTATGTTTGTGATTGAGTGTGTGTCTGTCAATGAATGAGTGTGTGTCAGATCAGTGAGTCTGTGTCTGTCAGTGACGTCTGTGTGTTTGTCATTGAGTGTGTGTGGCTGTTAGTGTGTATACACCACTGAGTGTAGCGTGGCGGAGCGGAGCGCAGTACAGGAGCTTCTGTTTCCTGTACCCGGCCAGACTGACAGGAAGTGCTCACTGAGAGAGCACTTCCTGTCAGTCCAGCCAGGTACAGAAAACTGAAGCTCCTGTAGAGGATCTGCTCCGCAACGCTACAAGACAGGTAGGAGGCACACCAGGAAGGGGAGTGTGACTGCTAAGAGGGTGGGGGGTGCACCAAGGGACAGAGAGGGGAGGGGAGGGAAACACCAAGGGACTGGGAAAAGAGGGGGGCGGGGAGAGGAACAATAAGGGACAGGGAAGAGGGAGGGGCTGGTTAGGAGGCACATAGGTGAAGATGTTAATTTTAGAGGGGGGGGGCGGAAAAATGCATCTTTGCCTATGTACCCCAAAATCCTTGCACCGGCCCTGAGGCTGTTCCAAAAGAAGGGAGCCGCCCGCGAGAAGTCCTGCAAGCGCGAGTTAGCAGCAAGACATGAAAAGGTCACCGGCAGAGCGGAGAGACCTAGAAGGGGCATATCTATGAATAAGGTAAGAAATGTAACAGGGGCTAGAGTTGGCTAGAGCTTTATAGGTAAGAGTTAGTATTTTGAATTGACACCTATAGGATACAGTAAGCCAGTGTAAGGATCGACAGAGGGGTGAGGTATGGGAGGAGCAATGGGTGAGAAAGATCAGCCTGCCAGCCATCATTACCAATTGTAGCAGGGCAGTTCGGCTTCTGGGGAGACCAACTAGGAGAGAATTACATCCATGCGAGAGATTACAGAGCATGAACAAACTCCTTGGTAGCATCTTGTGTGAGAAAAGGGCGGATGCGGGTGATGTTTTTAAGGTGGAATCGACAGGTATTAGCAACATTCTGGATATGTGGCGCAAAGGTGAGGTCAGGATCAAAGATAACACCAAGACAACAAGCTTGCAAGGATGAACTGATGCAAGTACCATCAATTTGCAGGGAAAGAGAAGGAGGAGGATCAGCAGTATGAGGGGGGGAAATAAGAAGCTCAGTTTTAGAGAGATTGAGTTTCAGAAAGTGGGAGGACATCCAATCAGAGATTGAAGAAAGGCGAGCAATGACACATTGTAGGACCGCGGGAGAGAGATCACGGGAGGAGAGATATATCTGGGTGTTGTCGGCATACAGATGGTAGTGGAATCCAAAGGAGTTAATGAGTTTGCCAAGAGAGGCAATATAAAGAGAGAACAGAAGGGGGACTCCAACCGAGCAGATCCATGGGGGACTCCAATCAAGACAGGGCGGGAGGAGGTGTCATTACAAAAGGAGACTCTGAACGAACGTTGAGAGAGATAGGAGAACCATGAGAGGACAGTGTCACAGAGACTGAGGGGTTGAAGAGTTTGGAGAGGAAGGACAAGAAGAGATGGACAAGTTCCTGATGTGTGGGGTCTTCTCTCCTTGGAGAGTATAACTGATCCTATCCATGGTATCACTAACAGGCATAGGCAACCTTCAGCACTTCAGATGTTTTGGACTACACCTCGCATGATGCTTTGCCAGCATTATGGGTGTAAGAGCATTATGGGGGAAGTAGTCCCCATCACTCGTGGAGTGCCAAAGGTTGACTATCCCTGCACTATAATTTCCACTTCGGTGGGAGGTTATAATATAATGGGAAAGTATTAACACACCGGAGGTCTATAAGCAGGGAGGGGATATAAGTATAGAGTTGGCAACATGTAGGAAGTGTTCGAGTGACTTTGAGCACACTTGTCTGAATATCCTGTCCCACAGATTGGACAGGGTGTGCTCACCCTGAGGGACCCCGAAGTTCCGAAGAGGTACAGATGGAATCACGGCAAGCAAGCTCCTTCTTGTGAAGTGTAAAAGGAGGCTTAAAGGATAAATATTCATAGCCTAGCTAGACAAAAGGAACACTCCTAAATTAAGTTAAGTAGAGAATCCACAGCATATGAAAAAAGCCCACGTCTATGCATTTCATCCTCTCTGGACTAGACAAACACATGTTTTCAAATTGAACTTTTCCTTTTGGGTAATGGAAGTCATGCTTCATATATCTTATATATTGTCACAAATGAGAGTCATCCATGATATTGCTAAAGGTTTTAAGAGGTTCTCTTGCATTAAAGTGTTTGACAAAGCAACCTTAGTTAGCACAAATTCTCTGTATTTTGTAAACCTTGTAATTTATATACCGTAAAGCTGTCATCTTTTTGGTATTATTTGTTAGGCTCTTTCACATTTGCTTGACATGACCTTTTTTGCAGTTGTAATTGGCTTGATTTTGAAGCCAATTTTCCGCTTTTCTGTAAATCTCTAAGATCTATCCCATTAATATTCCTTGCAGTCATGGTACACATAGCACCTGTATTAAAGGATTATACAATCCAAGCATCACACAGGTTCCGTTGTTGAATTCAAACGAGATTTTATTACTTGTTAAATCTAAAAGTATTTACAGATTTTACTGGTTACAAAAGATGTCCATTTTGTGTGATAAAATATTTGACTCTGCGATTTCCTTGACCGAATCAAAATTAAATTTGATTTACATTTATTTTAACACTGTGAATTAAGAAGGTTTAATCTATCTTTTGAATTCTCACTGATTAATTTTGATGAGATTTTTTGAGTCTCCTTTTTAATGTTAAAAAGGTGCATACATTCCTGGGTGTAACATCAGATGTACTTGTGCATAGGTGGATGTAATAAAAAGCAATACTTCAGGTGCATCCTTTTGTAAGCCTACTCAAAAATAATTTTGGAAGTTTCACTGAAGGTATTGATATTACAGGAACAAAACTTTTCCCAGGGTTTTTTTTAGAGAGACACATACAAGCACTCCAAGGCCTTTGTAGAAAAGTAAAATAACTTTTATTCTATCATCGTTTCAGTTTTACCATATAAACGTTCATCAGGATAATATAATAGGAGTTAAGTTTTCTTTTTCTACATAGACCTTGGAGAGCTAGCATTTTTTGGGGTTTCTGCCAAATTTAACTGCTAATTTGAGGATCAAACATAAATTGCTATTGCTAGTCCTTGAGTGCAATTTATTTGATATTTTATACAATTTCAAGCCCTACAGTGCTAGCCAAGGTTGGAATTTTCAATTGCCAATGGCCAGCCGTGAGTGGACATTTTAATCCCTGTTATACATGTATATACTTGATGACTACCTTTCATGTTTATAAAATATTGTATAAATCAGTGATCATAAAGATTACTCAAAATATAAATGCTCTCATATATACTGTCTTGTTAATACACTGTTGCATTGAGGCCATCCTTAAAATCCATATTTCAGTCTAATCAAGTCCTTACGGCATTATCCTACACAAAACATTCATTAGCAGATGGATACCAAGTGACCACAAATTAATGTATACATTTGTCTGTGAATTTAATCTTTACTAAAATGACATCAAGGGGCCCGGTGTTTACCAAGTAAAACCCCCTGAACATCCATATGTTACCAAAATTATTAATATGTACACACGCAGATAACTTAATGCTTTAGAAAACCCCCCCCCAAAAAACAGTGTGACCTCTTCTTAACAGAACTGTCATTGGCTTTTCAACTTTCTAATAACCAATGTCATCATTTCTTAGGGGGAGCAAAAAAAAAACCCCAAAACAACAGGGTGCAAGAGAATACTGAAATTGACAACTGCACGAATAGCTAGCCCTGCAATGGGTTCTCAAGCTATTTTTAGCTTATCTAAAAGGAGACGCATTTGATTGGATCATTCAACCTGCTCAGAGCGTATGCACACACTTTTAGCTGGTAAGGGGAGGGAGTAGGGTTCAACAGGAGAGGGGAATTAAAAAACAAAAACAAAGAAACAACCATCATGCTGACGACAGACAGTGCATCTGGAAACAGAGTTGTAGGCTTCCTAACTCACGTTTGCCAGAGGTGCAAATAGAAAATATCTCTAAAATGTTGCACATTCAGACTCCTACCACCATAACTACTTCTAAAAGCAGAAGAGGTGATGGTGGTTGGAGTAACCCTTTAATAAACTATACACAAGACAAAAATACCTCATTTACTCATTGTGTCCCCTTCACTTGTACCGATTGGCAATGCTTTCTTTACCTGCTTCTTTGGAGTCCAAGTAAAACAGTGTCTATAAAAACACAAATGAGACAAAGAGTGGGATGGCTAAAGAAGATACAAATGTGTATTACAGTACACCACAAATTGGTTATTGTCAGTGCTTTAGTGATCAAGAGTATAATATAAAATCAGTTTCACACTATTAAATTGGCATAGAGGTGGCTTGCACTAATTTGTAAAAGGAGCACAGTGAATTTGTATGGCATAAAACTAATGAATGATCGTAAAATATCATTTTGCTGGCAGGTGTTACATAACAAGTTCATTCTTGGAATTAAATTAAAGGAGACAATCTGAAACATAAAATGTGTAAAAAAAAAATATGGACAGAAAATCACATTGTTAAAAGTTCATAAGAAATAATAATTTTCTAATACATGCTGTCCATCGAGGATAGACACATTGGACATAGCATATTGGTTCTTTCTAAATCTCTTTTTGCAAGACTCCCCTTCCATACATAGAGAAGTTTCCATCATAGGATTGGCAGCCAGGCTAACAGCAGCCATCACGTGCCAATTGGTCAGTAAAATCACACATTACTTTTTATTGCTGAGGTTAACATAGACCACAGGAAACAAATTACTGACTCCCTCCATATTTTCCACCTTTAATGCATTGCACGTCTAAGAAATAAAACATGAGTAAGCATTAAAATTGTCATCATCATCATTTTTATTCTGCAGGTTTAAGGACTGTAGATGTCTATGGAAAAGAAAAGTTCATAAATCACGTTATAAATGTGGTATTGAGCCTGATACTCTGAAGACATGTCACTTTTATAAGTCAGAAATAAAAGTATGCAGGTATGGATTATATGCTTCAGAATTTTATTCTGTTATCATAAATATCATAATCTACTATTTAATAAAACAGTGCAGTCTGACCTTGTGTCTATTTCTGAGTTTAGAGCAATACATAACTAAGATATAGTTCAGCAACTATAGCTGTTTATGGTGACTATACAAAACAAATATTTAGAAAAATTGCAAATGAATGGCTTAAATTAGCATTAAAAAGAATGCGTGTTTACAAGGGTATTTTATTAAATATGCAAAACGATAGGTTCTTGTGATCAAAATTCACATGTTATATTTGTGGACTAACTGAGCAGCTTTGTGAATATGTCCATTCCTTTCCTATAGAATAGTGAGATTTTAGTGTACTTGCTATAAATACTGTATAGTTTGTGGCCCCTCTTAGAGACAACATCCCAAGAGTATTATGCTATATTCCTGTAAATCTGTACACAATGATCTATGAAATATTGGCTTTTCGTGAGCTCCAATTTGCTGTAAAAGTGCTCCAATATTTTGTGCAGAAAATGAATGGATGAAACCCAAGGATGCCTTGCACCATAATCATTGCAATACAGCATAGTGGATAAAAATGCTTAGCGGACCTAAGAGGAGCTCAGAGGAGGGCATTTGCTTCCAACTAGAAGCTTTTAAATGATCTCACTTCTGAGCATTGTTACTGCATCTAGTTGATAAAATAACAAATTAAATATATAAAAAATTGTCACTGAATGGAAAAAAAATGTTGTTGCAAATAATATATATTGCCTTTATACGAATATGCATGCTCCATATCTAATGAATTGCCGATATCCCTGTCATTCTATAATCCAGTATATAGCACCATTGTCATTAGGGTCTTTCCAGATTTTAAGTTGAATAAAATGCTTAGCAGTACTGCGAGTGCGAGTATCTGTGAGTGTAACAATATGGATAATTTCTGCCACCCATAACACGACCTGAGTAAATAGTGATTCTCAACCTCCACAAAAATAGGCAAAACTGTAGTCCTTCCTGGACCTTTCTGAAGCGTGGTGAGGTATATAACGTACGTAAAAAATCAGTGCAGTCAAAAAGATCTTCATTTAATCACTGAGTATAACCAAAATCAAACTCAGTTTGAAGCTAAGCAAATTAAGCACATAGTGCTTTTGCTACAAAATGTAATTGCAATGTTGCTTCAAAGGCTTTTACGATGAGGAAAGTTGGAACACTTAAATGTGTTAAAAATCATTGGACTTCTAAAAAGAACATTCATTTTTATGTTGGCTAGTAAAGTTCTATTTGACTCTTGGGATATAGAGGATACTATTATGGCACCGTGCAGGATCCTTGGAGTATCATCGATATCCTGATCTCCATTCAGTCTTGAAAGATTGATATGTATATGTGTTTGTGTTATTTTTGCTTTTAGCAGATTACTTCCATGCACAAAGTATTTTCTTTAATTCCAGGCAATTTCAAGGATGATTCCAATATTTAAATTTCCCATTATTGCAATCATCCTTGAAACACATATAGTTACATGGTAGTCTAGGTTTAAAAAAGACTAAAGTCCATCAACCTTGAAACCCGTTCTTATAAATTATTTTTATAACCCAATATTGTAGATTTCATTTTAATATAATTCAATCACTTATTAATTTATAATATGTAAGTCTTGCCTATCTTGGATTTTTGGCTTTCTGTCAATAACATCTCAATAGCATCTCTTTGGTTGGATGGCACATTTCAGCTTGTCCTGACAGTAAAATCAATTCTACATTCATACTAATACAGGCTACAAACGTATCAAGTTTGACATGGCGTTTATAACATAAGATGGCTTGGGCTCGTAACCCACCATTGTCACTGGCTACCTGTCACTGCATGTGGAACCTGAAGAAACCATCTTTTACACTCTTCAAACATATATATATATATATATATATATATATATATATATATATATATATATATAAACAACCAAGTAAATACATGATGCTAACTCGTTCAGAATAAAAAGAAAGGTGTAGCAAAATATTGTTTAAATATACACAAATATAACTCTCATAAAAGACAATAGTGGTCACAATATGTTGGGGCCCAAAAGAGGAATCCTGAGGTGTCTTTGTGTTAACACCTGTGAATAAGAACAATTCTTCTGTTTTCACTGTAAACACACTCTTTATTAAAATAAAAGATTAAAAAGACACAGATTGAGATATGTCAAGATTTGCTACGAAACAAAGGTTTCTTTCCTTAGACCCAGGCAGCACATTGTGATAGCCATAGTCTATATACCCTCTCCAGAAGACCAACGAGTATATCATGGAAATATACCTACTATTTACAATATAATTGTTGTGCCAGCTTTGTGTCCTATGCTTGATATCAAGTTATCATCCTTTTTTTCCAGGTCCATCTTTGTGGTGTGTATCAGGGGTTTATAACTGGCATTGAACATTTTATTAGTGTCAGTAGTCATTAGGGTCACTAGGGTATACTCACGAGCCAAACTAAGACTATATGCTAACAGTATCCATTTTATTGGCTTTTTCACAGCAAAATCATACTCTTGCTCACATCTGCCAACAGAAGTCATTTAACCTGGCCCATTTATAGCCGTCTCCTGTTTTTGTGATTGTGTTAGATAACCACTACTTTAGATGTTTTTATCTAAAGTAGTGGTGTCCAAGAGGTAGATCTCAAGATGTTGTAGAAATACAACTATCATCATGATGCTTTGCATGCCTATAGAATGACAAAGCATCATGGAAGCTTTAGCTTTAAAACATCTGGGGATGTTCCTTTTGGGCACCCTTGATCTAAAGTAAGTTTCATTGTAGGTTTTCTATTAGGATAGGAAGGATGTATTCAGCCAGTGATATATAGTTTCTAAAATGTTGCGGTGAAATTCCGTGCTTTCTTCCCAGACAACCTTTGTAAAGTATTGAATCAGATAATATCATTATGTATATACTGTTAATATCTCACCCTGTTTACTATCTGAACCCTCATGTGAAATTAATAATAAAATATAAAAACAAGAGGAAGTTTATTATCCTGCATTTTCACGCAGTTCCACCTGCAGGAACTTCCTGTCTCAAGCCCTTATGGATTTTCATATAAACATGCAGAGATCAACAAGAGCAGAGATCGGTTTCAGAGAAAGACTGGCATGATGTGGGTGTTAGTCTGAGCACAGGAAGCGTGGGATTCTCTTTGAAGCCGAAATCCACCTTTGAACAAGAATACATTGAATCTTGTCACCAAAGTGACATTTCTCATCCATCAGGGCTATTTTATCGTCACTTGATTCTCAACAAGTCAGACAGTAGTGAAGTAGCACTGTCTGTTGCGAATTATGTGGGTAAATATGTATACAAGGGAAAGAAGTGACAGAATTTTTTAAAAATAGTGAAGAAATAAAAATACAGATATTGCTGCATCAATTAGATATCCATATATTTAAAGTGGTTATATATATATATATATATATATATATATATATATATATATATATATATATATATATATATATATATATGAAACATGGGGGATGGTTGCACTCACCTGAACATGCTTAAATGGGGTGCTGCTGGGGGCCATATTATAATTTTGTATTGTTTATTTTATATATATATATATATATATATATATTTTTTTTTTTTTACTTATTTAGTTAGTAGTATGATAGATACCGGCATATAGTTGATAAAACAGGATATTTTATTGAGTAAAGTCAAATGAAACACAAGCTCATTTTGCATTGTGCAATATTGCTCCACATTAGACAAAAAAAGTACAAACAGATGCAATTTGCATTATTATTTCTTTCTTAACTTAAAATATAAAAATCCAAAGGTGTGACATTTTAGTGGAACATAAAAGCAATCACATTATTACATTTATATATCTGGCAGTTTGTCAGTCGCAATGTCTGTCTGTCTGTCTGTCTATATTAAAGGGACACTACAGTCACCAGAACAACTACAGCTTATTGGATTTGTTCTGGTGAGTAGAAGCATTACCTTCAGGCTTTTTGCTGTAAACACCGTCTTTTCAGAGAAAATCGAACAATTAATGGGCAAACTTATTGACGACCGTTTAGGAGAAGTTAGACAGAGAGATGAAGTTTCTGCTGGCTGCGATCTGGCAATTAGTCGAATTTATTTTTTAAAAATTAAGGGTTTATAAATGTATTGTTTCAAAACATCTTTAGTGGTACAGAATCAAAATAATGCTAAAAATGAATTGGTTAGTAAGTTATCTTTCAACATCCAGACTACTGACTTATACCATAAGTTGTTTTGCCAATTTGTATAATGTTTAACCCCGTAATTGCTGATTACCAAATAAACTCTTAATACTCATATGCTTATCTTATCACTCCACTGTAAACATTGTGCTACATCTTTAGACATATTTATGTTAATGGATTTATCTATGAAACACCACTCAGTTTCCAGTTTATTCGTATAGCTTGTTTCCAACTCAAACTTTAGTCTTGATATTAATTGGCATTGTAGTTGAATGTAGTGATAGATGGGTTTAAGACAAAATGAAAAGAACAGGTTTATCTGAGGTTATATGAGGTTATGTCATTTGGTTAGATGTGACCAAGCATATTTAATATTTTAACTTGAAAACATAATATGTCTGTTTATGTATTTGAAGTGGCCAATTTCGAACATGGTTTCCCAGAACACAAAATGGCTATACCAGGTTTGTAAATTGTCTCACATTAACTAACCAGTTACTGGCAGTGAATTAAAAAACAAATTATGACTAAAGCATAATTGGTACATTTTTCCTATTTTGGCCTAAATGTTGTAATTTGGTTTTCAGTTCACTACAGTTAAATTTTTAATAAATAAACTGATGAATCAGATTATGTATATAATGTACATTTAAGTGCCCCAGGAGCTATGATTGCTTGGTGGCCCAGATTGATCTATTTCACAGCATACCTGCATGATATGGGCAGTGTGGCCTGCTTTGGGACGTGTTCTCAGCCAAGACAAACTGGGTAGCATTTAGGTGTAAGGTAGAAGGGAACGGAGAGTTGGTTTTACAAGAACTCATGAACCCAGACTCAGGAAAGTGCTGATGAGGGGGTTAAAAAAAAAAAAAAATTAACAATAAAAATCTGTTTAAAATGTGTTTTTTTTTTTTGTTAGGTAATCAGCATTAAAAGACCATCAGAGATACTTCAACTTCTGTGGGCAACAGATAAAAACATCCTCTTCTGATAGTAGGACTTGCTTTAGTCCCAACAGCTGCAGTGCAAGGGGCTGCCTATCTCTGATGGTCAAATGAAGGACACATCCTTAATCCTTTGAGAGTTCACAGCCCTGACACTCAGAGGTTCACATTTCTTTTAAATAATGCAAGCGATTCTATTAGTTGCTAGTGTAAAAAGCAAACTACATGCATTTATCACGACTCCTTTCAATACTTTCTCACATCAGACATCATCGGCAGCACTTAAACAGTAAGATCTACCAATAAAGAACACTAATCTGCTTGTGTGATTGTATACAAAAGCAAAAGGGCTTTGATCTCTCCTGAGCTTAATTGAGAGTAAGACACTGCCAGTGTTATGTGTTTGCACATTGTGCCATGCCATTTGGTTCATTATGACAAGCAACTTAGTAATTCGGGGGAAGATTTTGCCTGTCTGTAATGAACAGTATGATTATTTTACACACATTTAACTCGTGATAACATTTCCCCAAGATACACAATACTAAATGATTCAACATTTTAAAAAAATCATTTTATCAACTAAATCAAAATTTTGTGTACAGGCCCATTACTAAAAAATAAAATGCAATTCTTTGCCTTTTTTCTGCATTCTTTGGAGTAATACTGTTGGCATCTGAAACATTAGTGTAGAAATTGAAATGTCACTGTTTGTCATTTAGAATAGGTGTATGTTAATAATGGTAGAGATGGTGTGGTGTAATCTCATACATTTAGTAAGTCTACCAACGTTAACACAGTTTTAAGAGCAGATTGCTTTCACCCTTGTCATATAATGAAGAATGTCCCAGTGTCACAATATAGAAAGAACACCAAACACACAGACCCAACAGGGCCTTAGAGTAGCCAAGTTTAATGTAAGAATGCTCAGAGAGATAGCCAGGGTCAAGGGTAGGAGAAAACAGAGTAAACAATAGAGAAGCCAAATACAAAGAACAGAATATTCAAATATCAAACCAAAGTCAGTACCAGAGAGTCAGAAATATCCCAAATATGCTATTGGGTTATACACAACTAGGCCACTGGGATATGTAAAACCAGAATTTAAATAGTGGATACATTATTACTATTGGGCCACATGATAAGAGAGCGTCAGAAGAAGTGAGGTCAACAGATTGTTGAATTTGCGTCTTACGTGATTTCATCAGCGTTCCAAAGAGGCATTTGGGGCATTTTTGCAAGAGTGAATAAATAGATGTACACTGGCAGTGTGTGGCTTCAAAGACCACAAAGGAGTGGTGTGGAGGAGCCCCAGAATCAGAAGGTATGACACCCAGCGAGTTAATTCTTGAGTTTGTGGAGAAATAGCTTTTTGGCCAAATGTTCTTAGTTCAATCATCACAACTAAGAACAGATTTTTGAAATGTTGTTACCCTAGTTGAATGATTAATATGGGCATTGATATCACTTGTGTGACTTATGTACGGAGAGACCAAAATACAGGTGTATGAGTAAAATCAGTCAGGTAGGTGATAATATGTTTTTTACCACTCCTTTCAGTCTTGAGTTTAAAGTGAGACATGCTTAAACAGAGGGTGATAATTATAATGCAAGTGTCTGCAAGAGCCACCGATAATGCGAAACTCAGTGATCCTAATGTGATAACTAAAAATCTGTACAAATATAAATACAAGCAGACATCAAGCCAGAACTGAAAAACCCTCCTTCCTTGTTATACAATGCATGCAGCAAAATTCTTCTGGGATAACAAGTAACGTATAGTATTCAGCAAAATTGATCCAAATCAATATGTATCTATTCCTCAAATGTGTTCATATGAACGCAGCACGAAACAGACAATGGACAAGCCATTAAGTTTATTTTCATTATTTGGCGTGTCATGCCCATTGGGCATGATCTATTGTGCATTGCAAAAATATTGTCAATTAATGTGGTGTCTGATTATTGTATCCTTGTAAAAATATGGTTAACTAATGTGATGTGAGTGCTGGATACATGGAATGCTTGCCTAATAGAGATGGTATGTTTATGTCAGGACTTAATTTGGCTGCCTTTAACCCCTTAAGGACACATGACGTGTCTGACACGTCATGATTCCCTTTTATTCCAGTTTGGTCCTTAAGGGGTTAACCAAGACCTATGAGTTGCAGTGTGTCTGGGAAACAATGAGTAAAATCGCATTGGTGTCTAGAAAATACCCTGAACTAGTATAGCAATTGAAGCATATTTTATTATCCTGTCTGTAAACCAAATAGTCTAGAAAAATGTATGACTAGTTTCTTGTTCTGGAATCCAGTGATCTTTTTTACTACCACCTGGGCCTTATCAGTTTAGCTATGATAGTTGAGAAACAACATACACTTGTAACGTATATTATAAGATCAATGAAGGGTCATTCACTTAAAGGTTTGGAAGTGATTTTAGATGCTATTCTATTTTTGGGCATAACGTATGAAATGTATATCATGTCATGTTTGGTCTAAAACTAATTGGATTCACTGATATGATTTGACCGGGTTATAAAGGGATCAGAAACATAAGAACATAAAAATATAGTGCTTGTGCATTTTCAACCAGGTCTTGAATACCTTAATTGCTCCTCATAAAACTGGAATTCCTGCACTTCCTGACTCCTCTTTTAGAAGGCCAACTTAGAACCTGGGATGTGCAGAAAAGTGTATCTAAAGTGTATCTAAAACCTAAAGAACTTTGAAATCCAATTTGAATTTCTAGTGGATTTTGATCTTTCTTACCAAAAGCTCTCTTGGGACAGAAAGACGGGTAGTTTGCTAGTAAAGTGAGTATTAGGGTTTATGCAGGTATATAGGGTTTATTAGGTATATGTAAATTTGTTTGTAACGTATTTTGTATTTGTATGCACTGTGACTATTTTTGTTTGTAATAAATGTTCCTTTATCAAAGCGGCACTGTCAACCCCCCTGAAAAAATAAGTATTTCATAAAGATAGAATCTTTATGAAATGCTCATTTTGACTGTGTTGGAATTTCACTGAAGCAGGGACTTTGTCTCTGTATTTCTTCTACCCTAACGTTCTTAGACTCAGGGCAGAGTCTAAGAGTCGATCCTGCCATTACCAGTGACTGCTGCAGGGAATTGATCCTCCATAGACCTCAATGCTGTACTCTCATGTGCGAGAGGACAGCATTGACATCGATTATGAAGAGGATCCACTAGATCAAGATGATGGCCGCAAGGGACAGACTCAGGTAAGTAAACTTACTTGCCCCATCCCCGCCACTGGACCCAGAGTGGTGATGTCACCGGCGGGGGTGGGGACGAATTTGTCAAAGTCCCCAAACGGTGACTGTACCACTTTAAGGTTTGCCTTTATCTGTTATAAAAATAACGTTACTGAAGAGACTTATAGAATAGTATTGTGATTTAATGGGCATTTCTGCTAAACTTTGTTTTGTGGGTTTTTAAATCTGATATATTGGGTAACCTAAGGCACAACATTTATAAATTGCCTTGGTGGTGGCAGGTGTGGGTGGTGTTAAGAGGGATTTTCTAATATTATTTTTCATTTAATACAGGAAAATTGTTATTTTTAACTTGTTCACCCGATAAAACAAGTAACGTGGCTGCCAGGGAGTGGTATGGTTTGTGACCCTTAGCTCTGCTGATTTTTTTGGCTCAAATAAGCAGCTTACTTTGCCATTATGGACAAGAGGTCTGTCTAAATATATATTTTTTGACATATTGATTTGGATTAATATAATTTTTTTGCAGTGCACAAGTCTAAGAATTTAAGGTATATCTGAATAGTGTTGAAAATGGCAATATCAAAAATGGGATTAGGTAGACATTTTTGGAGTACCATGGAGTAAGTATGAATACTTTCCTTTTCCAGGGGATTGATAAGGTGACTATGCCTTTAAGTGGATGGTATGTATTCTATCTGTTATCCAAGAGAGCTTTGCATATTCGCTCTCCAAGTAGTCTAAATATTTGGTGGGATGTTTCTAATTTGTAATATTTTTTTCTCATTTTTCAGCTTTACAACATAACACCTTCTAACATTGTATGTTGAATATATCATTTATTTTATACTTTGACCATGGTGCTCCTGGAACTCAATACTTATATGTATGTGCATTTTGCCGGTTTAGGTATGTATGCACAGCCTCAAGTATATATTTATATTTGTGTATGCATTGATGTTCATATTGGTATACATGCATTTCTTCCCTTATCCTATTGCCATTTATATTAAATATGAATGCACTTATTTATATCCTGGAGTTCAGGGTTCAGGAACTGTAACACTTTACATCTTGATGATACATACTTGACCCTTTTGATGACTTTGACCATATATTTGTTTGGTTTGCTGAAAATCTATTAGTTGAAATTATTGGCATGGAGATATTTTACATTCATTTTGATTATACTCTAAATGTCCCATTCACTTTTAAGAAATAACAGTGAGACCCACCCATTCTTTGTATGATATAGTATAAACATGTAAACAAACATAAAAACAAAAACTAAATGAGATGTCAGGTATTCTGTTTTAAACATAGTAAAATGTACAAGCCAAAAATAGGGATAGAGTCCAATAAAAATAATTACTATAGTAAGCATACCAGTGACATATGAAATACATAGTGGTCAAATAACATCCAAAGTGGATCTAATGCTTCACGGTTGGTATTTTGCATCATCAAAAATGAACAAGCTTCTTTTATAAGACGCTATTTTATACCTGATGCTTTTTACTGATAAGTGAAGAAATAATGTGACCGCCTTTTATAATTGCATGTGCGTTGTGTGTATCTGTCTCCCTTGTGCCATGTGAGCCCTGATCGTGCGGCTGTGGTAAATAGATTATTTTTCACTGGAGAATCCTTGCAGGCAGAGAACAGATTTGAAATCACTTTGCTGATTAGAAACCCTTTCAAGTCTTTGTTTAAATGTCTTTGTGTCTTTTGTCTTTGTGATGGACGGGGGCCTGTCACCCGGGGAATCTCTTTATTCATAGGGCAGGTGCAGTCTGTGTAGTTACAAAACAGACACACTTTGTGACCACCCAGCCTATGACTTTAATGGAGAACCCTGGTGAATTAGATTATATTCATATATTTACTAATTATCAGTCTTTTACGAACTCAAGTGACGCGAAAAATATAGGATCTCCCAATAATAGCATATCAAATAAAATCCCCATAGAATTTTGTCCCAGGAGTTTAAATTCACAAAAACATACATTCAAAGGCATTGATGAGCTGCACAGGCAGACATAAGTACATGAACAAAAGAGGCCAACAGTAATCAGTATACTGCCATTGGTAGAGACCACCGAAGAGAGGATATAGATAAAGGTGTTGCATTTTATTTGGTATGTTGGAATAAGGTGACCAGTGAACCTTGTGAAGGAATATTTCTAAGGTCCCCATGCAAAATTGATTCTCCCACCAACATTTTATCCGTCAGATCCCACACCACCATATCCTCTGTCCCCTAGTCCTCACTGTCTTTTTACCCTTCTTACCTATTTACAATTGTGTCTCTGGAAATTCCCTCCAGACACTTCTACTATTTTTTAGTCCTCTTCCTTATTCCCCTTTCACACATATTAATATATTTTTTTAAACCGTTGGTAACATACAAATACACAGATTATTAGAATAAGGTTTCCTCAATAGGTTGCCTAATGAACATTGACAGTGATATGGCTTTATGGAACCATGCTGTTAAGGAAGCTAAGTAGTAGTCTAGTCTTAAGTTGGTTTAAAATTTTAATTTTTTAAATCTTTTTTTTTTTTTTTAGGAGAGAGAGAGATGCAAGTTGAGAAGCGATGGGGTCAGAAACATGTGGGAAAGATGCACAAGTATATGTGAAAGACATACATTTGGTGAGATGGGGTAGGGAGAGGCATTGCCATTATTTATCGCCCCCCTGGTTCCCCTCTCCTTTTCCTTGACCACTTTGCTGCCTTTCTTCTAATATTCCATCCCTAATTCTCAAGGACTTCAATATTCCCATGAACCCACCTTTGACTTCAACAGCCTCTAAACTACTTTCAATTGCTTCATCCCTTGGGCTATCGCAGTGGGCTAATTCTCCCACCCATGTAGCTGGCAATACCCTCATTTTCGCTTATGCATGTACAGTGTCTAATATCTGCAGCACTCCATTCTCTCTCTCTGATCACAACCTCTTATCATTTGCTCTTGAGTACCCCCTCATCCATCAACCTCAGCCTAACCCCCCTCAACACAGGAGGAACCTTAATTTTATTGACCTCCAGCAGCTGTCAGCTGATATTGATTCACAACTCCTATTCATCCCTGTGGCCATCTCCACATATAACACTACCCTCACCTCTGCCTTGAACGCTGCAGCCCCGCTCCAAACATGAACCTCAAGGAGGACACCCCCCAACCATGGCATACTAAATCAACACGTTACCTACAAAGATGCTCCCATGTGCTGAACACTCCTGGAGGAAGTCTCGCACCCAGTCAGACTTTCTCCACTAAAGATTCATATTGTGTTCATACAGCGCAGCCCTTGCCCTCGCCACACAGTCATACTTTTCCTCTTTCATTAGTTCATGCTCCTCCAAGGCATCGCTTTGACACCTTTAACACTCTTCTTCGCCCTGCTGTTGCCAATCCCCAAACTAACCTCACAGTCGATAGCCTTGCATGCTACTTTACCGACAAGATTGAACAGCTAAGGAAAGAATTCTCCCCACCTTGCCTTTCTCTTTCTCAACCACACATAGATCATGCCTTTCCTACCCTTCAGACTTTCTCTACTGAACAAGAGGTGGCTGCGCTTCTCCTTTCCTCTCGCCCCATCACGTGCCCTCTTGATTCTGTCCCATCTCACCTAATCAGATCTTTCTATCCTTATCTTGTGCCTTCCTTAACACACATCTTCAACGTCTCTCTCTCTCTTCTTGCGTTGTCCCTGCTGACCTTAAACATGCCACCCATCCTCCCCCTCTAACTATCATCCGATATCCCAGCTCCATTTTTCCTCAAAGCTTCTGGAAAGACTTTACCCGTATGTCTCACTTCCTCAATTCCAACTCTCTCCTTGACCCCCTTCAATCTGGCTTTAGCCTTCTCCACTCTACTGAGATTGCTCTTATCAAAGTTCTAACGACCTAATCGCAGCTAAATCCAAAGGCCACTACTTCATACTAATTCTTCCTGACCTCTTTGCTGCTTTTCACACTGTTGATCATGCTCTCCTTCTTCAAACTCTTCAATCACTTGGTCTCTGGGACTCTGTCCTCTCATAGTTGTCCTCTTATCTCTCCCAAAACTCATTCAGTGTCTCCTTTTCTAATGATACATCCTCCCCTCGTCCTGTTTCAGTCCCTTGTGCTATGTCCTTGGTCCCCTTCTATTTACTCTTTATACGGCCTCTCTTGGCAAACTTATTACCTCATTTGGATTCCACTAACACCTATACGCTGATGACACCCAGATATGTCTCTCCTCTCCTGACCTCAACCCCTGCCATTCTGCAACGTGTCACTGCTTGCCTTTCTTCCATCTCTGACTGGATGTCCTGCTTTCTGAAACTCAATCTCTCTAAAACTGAGCTCCTGGTCTTCCCTCCTCCTAATACTGATCCTCCTCTATTGCTCTCCCTTCAAGTTAGTGATATCCACATCAAGAGCCCTGTCTTGGTGTCATACTTGATTTGGACCTCACCTTTGAGCCCCACATCCAATATGTTACCAAATCCTGTAGATTCCATCTTAGGTCCCCCCCCCTTATTCCAATCTAGGGCCCCCACCCACCGCTCATTGGTGTGGCCTGGGGGGAGGACATTAGGTCCCCCCCTTATTAGTATTCAGGGCCCCCACCCGCCGCTCAGGGGTGGGGGCCAGGGAGGAGGACATTAGGTCCCCCCCTTATTAGTATTTAGAGCCCCCACCCGCCGCTCAGGGGTGAGGACATTAGGTCCCCCCCTTATTAGTATTTAGGGCCCCCACCCGCCGCTCAGGGGTGGGGGCCAGGGGGGAAAAACCTTAGGTCCCCCCCTTATACCAATTTAGGGCCCCCACCCGCCGCTCAGGGGTGGGGGCCAGGGGGGAGTACATTAGGTCCCCCCCCATTATTAGTATTTAGGGCCCCCACCCGCCGCTCAGGGGTGGGGGCCAGGGGGTGGACATTAGGTCCCCCCCTTATTAGTATTTAGGTCCCCCACCCACCGCTCAGGGGTGGGGGCGGGGGGGAGGGCATTAGGTCCCCCCCATATACCAATTTAGGGCCCCCACCTGCCGCTCAGGGATGGGGGCCAGGGGGAGGACATTAGGTCCCCCCCTTATTAATATTTAGGGCCCCCACCCACCACTCAGGGGTGGGGGCGGGGGGGAGGACAATAGGTCCCCCCCCATCATTTTACTTAAGGACCCCCACACGCTGGGGGGGCCCTATTTTTAATTTTTTTTAAAACAGTGAGCAGCCACAGGCTTCTCACTGTTTACTAGACATGCCCCTACTCAGGGTATAGCGAGTAGAGGCAAAATTTACTAATACTAAGTCATTTTTACTTAGTATTAGTAAATTTGTCTGAAAGACCAATTTAGGTCTTTCCGCCTTTTGGTAGATAACTCCCTAATACCGTGGGAATTAGGGAGTTATCTACTAAGCGGCTGCAATAGAAGTTCCGAAGTCCCGAAATTCCGAAGTTCCGAAGTGTCAAAGTTCCGAAGTGTTGAAGTTCCGAAGTGTCGAAGTTCCGAAGTGTGGAAGTTCCGAAGTGCCGAAGTTCCGAAGTGCTGAAATGCCGAAGTTCCCGAAGTTGCCGAATTTCCGAAGTTTCGAACTGCCGAAGTTCCGAATTGCTGAATAGCCGAAGTTCTGAAGTTGCCGAAGTTCCGAAGTGTTGAAGTGCCGAATTGCCGAAGTCCCGAATTGCGAAAATTCAGAATTTCGGAATGCCGAACCGAACCGAAATTTTTCCCCATGCACATGCCTAATCATCTCTAGGTACATGTTACATGTCAAAGTAACATCCACATGAATGGCAGGGCCCATGCATTCCGAGCAGAACATTGTGCAGAGCATAAGACTGCTTCTGTCAGAATGCCTTCTTCCCATAGTGCATCCTGCTGCCATCATTTCCTAGGAAGAAAATTGGGGTTGAAGTGTGTGTGTGCTGGGAAAATAGAGCTGTAGTGCAGGGGCTTTGTAGTATATGTATGCAGGGGATAGGGACTGTAGTGTTTATTTGGGGGTACCGGGGGATAGTGACTGTATTGGGAAATAGTGACTGAATTAGGAGGGTTGATGCTGTGGAAAAGGAAAATTGGTTGAGGGGCTGTATAAAAAAAAAAAAAAAAAGAAAAAATTATGAAAACCGAAGAGAAAGCAGGAAGGAGTACCTGCTTACCCAACCACTACACACCAGTGAAGGCTGTGCCTCCAGACCTCTCTCTTCTCTCCCCAATGCCCGTAAAGGTAAGAATGAAACTTGGGGGGGCGCGGAGCCTAACCAGCGAGCAGAGAGGTCGTGCTTTGCCAGAGCTCCTGCCGAGGAAAGCATATTCCTTGAATTAACCTGAGATACAGCGACATAAACCCTTGGCAAAATACACCACTGTGTTTGGAAGCGTTACCTGAACTTGGCGATGCCACATACGACACCAAGGACCACAGGGAACCGCGATGGCGAAGTGAGGCCTGCAGCGAGTGGCGAAGGGGAATGGCGGCTGCTTTCCCGCCAGCTACGCGCGACGACACAAGAATATGTACGGCTTCCCCCCCAGCTATGGACCGGTGGGGGAGATCCCGGTCCCCACCAGAAGGAGTGCCCCGCACCCCACAACCTCCGACCCAGCAAGCGACGCACTCAAGCAATGTGGGAGTGGGTACCTCCAATATGGCGGATAAAACGTCTCTAACTCCGCAAGCCAAACACCGACCTACCCAGCCGGGCAGTAGCAAAATCGAGAGGGACCCGATAGACATTATCTTCAACAACTTTTGGGCCCAGCTAACGAAATGCATGCAGGCTGCTGAGCCATGTCTTATGAAGCCCGCAACACGTGCAGCCCCGACAAAGAGAGGTGCTAAATTACCGCCTTCCAGCGCCTGGGATCACCGAGCCACATCTTCCCGAACCGGAGGCCCTCCTGGTCCAAGAGCAAGAGGGGATGTACTCCACAGTTGCCAGCCACACCGGCGGAGGCTGGTCCCCGAGCTCGTGGCACAAGGGCATCAGCTCTCCAGAGGTACCAGGGCAGAGGGGTACAGGCAGCGCACCTGGGTCCCAAACGGCACACAAGCCCACCAGATTTGATTTCATCCGGGGGACCTAGAGTCTGGGACGTACCGCTTCAGGCCTCCGACAAGGCGTGGACCATACAAGCCCGGACACAACTGAGGAGAGCCCTGAAATCCCCCCTCAAGCTGGGAATCGGCTGAGAAAGCACTAAGATCCCAGATACTGCGGGGCAAAATGAACTCTCTGACTCACCCTCACCCGCATTGCTGGAGTCATGTAACTAACCATTTATATGTGAACTAGCAGGCTGCTACTGTTCATTACGTTATAACTCTCTTGATAATCTTAACATATGGTCTAACTCATAATCAACTAAATATTAGCTTAATAACATTAATTGTACTGTACTTAGCATGTAACCGAACGGAAACTACATAAGTAACTACAGTCATGTATTGCCTAGCATAGTACTCGTCACTTACTTATTACTTAAGTCAGCTTATTGATGTTTTGCTTATTTTCCCTGACCCACCCGAGTAATATCTCTACTACTCGTGTTCCCTCCTAATCGTCTTACATGTAAATCAGCCTGTTACTACATAACCAGCTCGATTCTGAAGCATGGTAGGCCAGTCGATTGAAATAACAGGCTCCCCATTGCTCACTAACCGCACATACCAGGCTAAGCAAATACTAAGCATGTTTACCAACTTTCTTACTAACCTGCCCACTATGTACTAACACTTAAACTGTACTACCTCCCACAGGGCCATTACACGGTTCGCGAACAGTTTATTATTACCACTATCGACATATAGCTCTGCTAGCATAATGTCTTGTTCACTTGTTTATCCTCACGATATGATAACCATACTACTGTTATTATTACTACTATATGATCGTAATATGTAGCAACGTAACACCCCACTAGTTTTGTTTAAAGCGAAAAGTTCTAACCAGTTATGTTATAAACTATATATACACTCACGCCATTACTAAGCATGGATTCGCATCTAGGAACGCATATATGGCGTATAGATAACCCTGTACCTAAAAATCAAAAATGCGCATGTAGCGCTGCCACTGTTTTAACTTGTTGATTTATACATATACGCTGTTGTGGCGTTCGTCAATATTTCTGTAACCACCTGCGCAACAAAAATAAAGAATAAAAAAAAAAAAAAAGAATGAAACTTGGAGACTGTGTCCCTGTGACTGTGTGTTACTTTGTTAGTGTGTGCCAGTATCAGTGTACCTGTGACTATGGGCATGTGACAGTGTGTGAGAACTGTTTGCAATTGTATACATATGACAGTAATATTGTATATTGAATTTGTTTAACTGTGTGCATGCAACAGTGCTTCTAACTGATTGTGTGTGTGACTGTGTGCATCTGTATGTATGTGACTGTATATCTAGGTGTATATATATGTGCAGGTGATTGTGTGCATATAATTGTGTGATTATGTATGTTTTGATGGTGGGTGATTGTAATTGTGTGTATGTGACTGTGTTTGACCATGTGTGTATGTGAGTGCATGTATGGTTGCATGTTTATGCATGCATGTCACTGTGCATGTATGTGGAGGGACAAAAAAATTGTATGAGGATTAAGATACAGGCAATGGATAAGGGGGGTAGGTTAAGAGACACAAAAGAAGTTGAAAAGCTTTAGGAGACACACAAGGTTGAAAGATGAGCTTAGGAGATCCACACAAAGGGATGAGTGGTTGTGGGGTGCCAACATACATATTAACCCAGGTAGCAAGTGTAGCTACAGATTATTATTATTATTATTATTTTATTTATATAGTGCCATCAGATATTATAGAAGAAAAATTAAGGTATTTCCAGTTGCAATTCTTGAGTCCTCCCATGTTCTGCCCTGGCTCTGTCTACATCTACGATAGCCCTGCTATCGGTCTACTTTATACATTTGTTGCACAGTTCCATTCTGAGTTATTTTATGAGTATGTAGTATTTGTACATGGTAGAAGTCAAGACAGCAACTTCTAGATCCTAAGATGCATATTTAATTTATGGCTTGGTAAGCATAGAAATAAATGACACATTGAAAGCACATAGTTCCAATCTGCCCGCTGCACTAATCAACCTGAAATCCAAGAAGCTGACAGTGAAATCCATGTTATCCCCAAAACAAGTGGGTTTTGACATTTTTACATCTGTGAAGCTTTGAGACTACCGCTGTGTATTATCTCAGAAGCTGCTTTTCATGGGGGGGAAAACGCATTTTGTTAAACAGAAATATTAATACCCAGTGAGTTAATCGTTACATTTTCACATAAATCCTTAAAACTCAACATGCTGTATATTAACTATGAATATTGTGATTATTTCTTATTTTTTTCAGTGCCATAGCATGTTATTCATATGAAATACCGTGCTCCGGCACCTGTTGTTGAGTAATCACTCAGCCAGATATTTTAAGAAGTTGTTATGGTCAAGTTTATAATAAATTACAGTATTATAGTTTTAGAAACGTGTGTAGATGGTTGTTTCAAAACCGGTTTCTTTCCATATTACAGTACATTTCATATTACAGTATTTTAATTTATGTTCATATTATACAGTATATTCATATTAAGGTCAAACTTTACAAAAGTCAAACGGGAGATTTTCACAATTAAACTAAAGAAAAAGAACACAGGACTAACTATTTCCTCTACTACAAGATTTCAGTTTTAGTGTACATAGTTTATTTTTATTTTTTAACACAAAGCATAAGTAGAGATGCACAAACAAAGTGGCTCAACTTCTGAATGGATTGATCAGTTAGATCGCTGGGGCATATACACATATACACCAAAACCACTTCATTAGGTGGCGCTTACCAGATCCCTTCCACTGAGTGGTGTTCAGAGGACTGCTTCAATTGTGGTCCATACACAGTTTTGTTACCTATATAATGACTACCTGTATATTTATAGGGTAATTCCGTAAATCAAGGATTATGGTGAAATGGCAGAAAGTAAAGAGTAAATTGCAAATGCTAGAATTGGGGAGAGGGGCAGGGTTTTTCAAGTTTGCCTCTTTTACACTAAAATGTTCAATTCCCTTGTCAATTTACCGCAAACCCAGTTTAGTGACTAACCCTGAAATTGTTCTGACTAATGACATTTTTGTGATAATTAAAATAATAAGGAATATGATCTCGCATCTTCATGGCATTTTATTTTTGGAAAACCAATTTAGAGAAGCATCTCTAGGGACTACTTTGTCTTATGTATATTTCGAATGCTTGACCAGCTCAAGTGGGTCAGAGAGATTTCCCCACAATACTCACCCTTTCCTCCATGATCTTGCGATGACTGCTTTCACTATTCCTGATCTTCCTGTCAATTAGACAGAACGCCGGTGAAACTACCAAATTTTGTCCTAACAGAATGAGAACAGTTTGTTCATTCATGTTAGGACGACATTCGATACTTTTAGGTCAGTTCGAAATTTCAAGATATTAGGGAGCTGTCTACTAAAAGGCTGAAAGATCAAGATTTGTCTTTCAGCCAACTTTACTAATACCAAGTAAATATTACTTAGTTTTAGTAATTAATCTGCCCCTACTCACTATATTGCGAGGAGGGACATGTCTAGTAAACAGTGAGCAGCCTGTGTCTGCTCACTGTTGTAAAAAAATAAAAAATAAATACAGCAGCCCCTCCAATAAATGGCCCCATGGTGGGGTATCTATTAACTAGTGGGGGCTCCCCCACGAGCCCCCACCCGTGCCCCGTGAGTGGGGGCTATTCAACTAAACAGGGGATATAAGGTCCCCCTTGGCCACCAGCCCCCGCTCATGGGACAATGGGGGGAGGACAATGAGCGGCGAGATGGGGGATGGGGGGGGGGAGGACAATAGGTTGCCCCTCCATTGTCATTTAGGGCCCCCACCTGCCGCTCATTGATGCCTCTCCACGGGGCCATTTGTTGAAGGGGAGGGGGGGGGTTTACAACAGTGAGCAGCCACAGGCATGCCCCTACTCGCAGCATAGCGAGTAGGGGCATTCTCAAGATTTCAGTCTCCCTTATGCTGATCTGGGGTTCATATTGACCCCCCTCCCCCCCATAGAGTGAGGAAGGACATGGGGGGCTTAAGAAGTGGTGGAGAGTTCCCTGCCACTTCTATTTTTACATATTACCGTATGCCAGTAGCTCCCTCCTTGTAATAAACTGAACGAACAAACAAACACCAATATTCGATGTTTGCTTGCTGGTCTGAAATTTCTATTTATTCCTTTGACTTTCTGACGAATGAATGAATAGATGAAATTTCTGTACGAATTTCGGACAATAACGAATGCCCAAGTGTTTAACTGGACATGCGCGGGAATTTCACAGTGCTATCTAGTGTGGGCAGATGATGTGTCCCACAGGGACTTCATCTGCCCACACAAAGCTGGCTGTGCCCAGGACCTAGGTTAATATAACAAAAATAGGTAATAGGGGGGCCTAGGGGCATTTGGGGGGACAATTAGATGTAGTGGAGTCGGGTAAAAAAAAAAAAAAAAACTGGATTCGGCCATGACAGTGCCGGTGTTAGAGGAATGAGTGGCACCTCTTAATATACACCCATGGTATATTCATTTAATTGGGAATTGGTGTGAACTGATAAATATACAGGACGTCTATGTGTAGGTTTTAACTTCACATATTTGTTCAGCTAGAACACCAGGCTTGATCATGGAAACCTAGATACAGTAGCAGGAGCCATTCTAATGGGATCAGTGTTAAGTCATATAGGTGTAGGCTGCTGCCAAATGTAATATGGGGTATCTTTTGCTTTGCGTGTCATATAGATTGACCTGGTGTGGTAAACCCATGATCTGTTAGCCCTATTTTTGTCTCTTTGCTGATGAGCCTGAAGTAGCAAAGTAGTGTTCCTATCATCGATTGGCAGCAACAGCAGTTGGCAAAAGCATTAGCATTCTTGGAAATCAAGCCAAAGGGAAATAGGGTGTGCTATTTTATGATACAAGTTGTAGAAACGTTTTAAAGGTTTCAAACACCCCTGCTTGAGATTCCAAGGTTTCATTGATTCCTAGAACTCATGTGAGGAGGACATACATCAAATATGTTTACATTTTGCACATGTAGGTCCTTTATCTGTCTAGGAAATATGAACCAGCGTTGCGGAACGGAGACCACTGTTCAACTTATGAACTAAAACAAAACCCACAGGTCTATTCACTAAAGTGAGAATTCAAAGTGATTTTAAACATTAAAGCCAAAGTAGCTAAAATGGAAGACCAGATACATTTTTTTTTTTGCAGTTACGCTATTTTGACTTTGGATTGTCACTTTACCTTGCTAGAACTTGGGCAATGTGTTTGCTTCACCATAATGTAAGGGTTTCTCTTTAAGTGCACCCTTTCATTGGTTTTTGTTTTGTTTTGTTTTTTAAAGAACAGAAGGCGTTTTATTTTAATACCCTATAGGTATACCTAACACAATATTAGGTATGAATAAAATGTTAAAAATGGGGGTGGGTGGGAACCAAAGTTTTGCTTATCATGATTTTTACACATCAAGTGCAACTAAAGAAAAATAACTCAAAATAGATTCACGCATCAGTCCTGATTGTTAAGTACCTCACATGTTTAGGAACTGCATTAACTTTTGGTTGTTCGTGTTAATTCTATACCAACCCTACCTTAACCCCACTTCTAACCCTATGCTTACTCTAACATTACACAACCCTAACCTTACCTCTAAACTTAACCTTCAACAATCTAACTCTAAAACTACCTAACCTAACACTAATCCAAACCATCATACTAACCTAACCCAGTTCAAAGGGATTTCCCTGCTAAAACAGTATAAAGTTGTCTGTGAGGGCCATCTAGTGGAAGATTGCAGCATGGGATGGCAGTGAATCTATCATGCTACACCATCAGTTTTCAAGCTTTTCATTATTGAAGTGGTTCAATAATTCATCTTTCATAATTAATGAATTACCCATAATTCTGATGAATTTTAATTTGTCTGAAAATTTATGAAAAAATCTGGTATGGCATATGCTACCATTATCATTTAACTGGGTAAATTAATTGTCATTAAAATATGTAATGAGATACTATAAATCTCAAATGACCTGATATCTCAAGTGATTGAGGGGATGTCCACGAACAAAACCAACATGCTGAAAGAAAGGTTCAGCCCAAGCATATTTATTAAAGATTGCTTATATTCAATAAAATGTTATATCATACTATATATCCAAACCCTACAACAGTAATTGAAATTTAATTGTAGAACATTTTATTCTTCATGTCCAATTCTGTTTTGATTTAAAATCTTTTGATTTACCCTACACAGGCAGTATTTAAAAATATATAAACAAACTACAATTACATGTAGTGGCTCAGATACAGGCCTCACGACAGTCCCGCTTTTGGTGAGACAGTCTCGATTTTGGGGTCCTGCTCTGCTGCCCAATTTAGTTCCCTGGTGTGCTGAATCTGGGGGCACCAGTCAACTGTCTGCCTTATTAGCTCCTGGTGTGCAGCGGGCACTAGGACTTTGAAGGGAGCACTTTAGCAGCACTTTTGGCATGATCCTGAAGGCAGAGGGCAAGCCAAACAGCTTATCCCAGTGACCAGAAAGAAAGCCTTAACTATGGAGGATGCCGTGCTCTCCAGGATCCTCCATAGACCGCAGTGTTGTGTTCACGCACTAATGCAAAAACCCAGACGGAGACAGAGCCGCTTCTAATATTGACTCATGTCACTTTCATCAACTAAAGATAAAAACCAATATGTGAGACTATTGTTCTACTTTAAACTGCTTTAAAATTGATTTTGTATGATATTTGCAAACATAAGAGATTCAATGCCAGAGAATAATTGAAAGTATGACTAATCTGTCAGCTAACACTTTGGAAATGGATACACTATGCTTTGTATTATATCTGGCAGAATTGCAACCTGGGTTTACTAATACATTTTAGCCAAATGAAATGAAGCCTAGAAAATCAAAGAACAATGTAGAACATGTTTACTCTTGTAACGGAAGAAGTAGCAAGCCTATAAAGAAAGGTGATTTGGAAACCAGATCCAGGAGTCATTTTAGTAGGGTAATCAAACTTGACTACTCCTCATAATTCACAAAAATCTAGTAGTTGCACACATACCATATAATGCCTCTATCATCTCAAAGTACCCCAGTGACCAAGGTGGCATAACTACAGATACATTAATCCAGTATCTGTCCAGGGACCCATTGGTTAATCCAATGCACTATTATTGGACACAGAAAGGCCTTTCTGAATCCATTAAAACTGTATTGTATTATAGTATATTGGATTAACCATTGAGTGCCCAGATATTTTTTTTATTTTATTGTCTAGCCCAGTGGTTCCCAAACTTTTTAGGTTCAAGGTGCCCTCAATATTTCAGTATTTTTTTCAAGGCACCCAAAATCCAAATTTCTAGGTTGTATATCTGAACAGCACTGCGGCATTTACTGGCGCTATAGTGTAATGTACAGTGTTGGTGTTTGAAGGGGTGCTTGTATATAGTTATTGTGTTTTAATACAGGGGTGTGTCTGAATGTAATGTTCATGTGGATGTACATATGTGTAATGTATTTGTGTTTGAGTGAAGGGGTGTGTTTGTATTTTTTTTAGTTTGAATGCAGGGTGTGTTTGTATGTAATATTTGTGTTAGATTACAGGAGTGTGCTTGTATGTTGTGCTGGTGTGTGACTGCTTGGATGTATACACATACACACATACATACACACATACACAGATATTCATGCACATTAACACACAGATGCATATAAATACACCGACACACACACACACACACATTCATTCATATTCATTCATATAGACACCGACACGTACACATATAGATACACACACAGATACACACCGACATATACACACATGCACCCTGACACACACAAATATTGATACATGCCCACACCACGACATATAAACACACACCCTGACACACAGATGCACATACACAGACAGATGCCCATACACAGATTTGTGCGCAGACACATAAGCATATATATATATATATATAAATATATATATATATATATATAAATATATATATATATATAAATATATATATATATATATATGTATGTATACACACTCATACTCACTCACAGGCATACACTCATACACACACACACACACACTCAAACTCATACACACTCAAACTCATACACACACACACACACACACACTCACACTCATACTCATACACACACATGTACACACACACTCATACACACACACACACTCAAACTCACACTCATACACACACTCAAACTCACAAACACTCATACACACACACACTCAAATTCATACATATGCACATAATCACACTTATACATACACTCATACATACACTCTCATACACATACACACACTCATACTCACACACACTCATGCACATACTCACACACATACAGCTGATTTATTTTTAATATCTCCAGCCACCCTCCTGTTAGCTTACCTTATGTGCCAGGAGGGTGGCTGGGAGTCCTGCTACTGTGGGAATGAGGGGTCTGGAGCTCTTTGTGCTCCTTCCCCCTCATGCTGCAGCTGCCTTCTCCCGCACTGACATTACAGGGGTCCAGTCGCGGTCTCAAAGGACAGCGGCACCCGACCGGGCCCCTGTTCAGCAGTAAGGTTTCCCCCGTACTATAATGATAGCACTGGGGAAACATTACGCGGCACCCCTGTGTGCACGCAGTTTGGGAACCGCTGGTCTAGCCTGTATAAGCATCCAACAGTGCCAAAACCTTGTTGCTATAAACTCAGTATGCTCATACATACAGCAATGCTAGCATGTTGTCATAATAGATATCTTTTTCAGTGATTTATGGATTGCATTGTGTACTCCTATTTTGTGATTTGACTGGTGATATAGCTTATTGCACAATGAGACTTTACTATCAAATATAGGAGTCACAGCAATTAGGGGAAAAATCCTAGCTGTCTGGATTACTGCATACAAGAACATGCCTTTTATCATAATAAATACATGGCACACAGTGAAAATTTGCATCATGCCATTTCCAATAATAAATAATATGTTCTCTATTCAGAAGCTATCGCTAGTATTCACTAAAATTCATCCTAAAACAAAACATAATGGCCGCCCTCATAAGAGATACCAAAAACATGGCCACCATAATGGATTTCTTGACCGGACTAACTTAGAGCTACTAAACCTCTAAAAATAATAATGGCCGCCGCCATGTCTCTCACAAGAGATATCAAAAACATGGCCGCCACCATGGATATCTCGGCTGGATCCTTTTCCCCTTAAACCTTGTTACTAAGACCCCCTCTAGGTTTGTGTCGAGGTATACTACACTGCTACATCCCTTCCTATTCCCTGGTTGGCCGCAATTCAAAAAGCAGCACTTGATTTTGTTTTGAGCCGGTACATATGTGTGTGGGTGTTTGTATATGTATGTATGTAGTGTGTGTGTATATATACACATATATATATATACACACACATACACTACATTGCACAATGACTTATTTGGCTGGCATACATTTTTTTCCTGGTCTGCACTGTATCCCCAGTCCGGCCCTGCAAAACGGGGCTGCGCATAAATGTCATAACAATTATGCCCCCCCTTGGAAAAATTCCTGCGGACGCCCATGCAAACAATCACTGCTAAACACATTGAGTTCTTTGACAGTCAAGGCTATTGCAGGCTTTCCAACGTCTTTTTTTTATTCTGATTTATACAACTGTGTGTGTAGCAATAGTGTTATCAAGGTACTAATACACTTTACAGTATCAGTTGACCGTAAATGTGGAAAGTTTGGTTTGGTTGAATAATTTTTCAGGAAATTGAGATTTTGTTTGGGATGTCTGACACTCATTCATGTAACGGTTCAGTTTGGCTGAATATTATTTAGGGGAAAATATTGGGGTAAACATTCACACAAGCCAAATGGGGAACAAAAATAAGACAATATAATAAATATTATGTATATATTTTGTAGTACACTGATAGGTGCATTTTCCTGCCACAAAGTTCACAGATCAAGTGAGATAAAATAACCAATCAGGGAAAAAGAGAAGGAACAGTAAAAATAAATAAATAAATATATGTATATATTATATAATTTTCTTCACCGCTCCTCCCTTTTTCTCTCTATTGGTCACTCCTCTCTTGATCTCTAAAAATAAATCAACATTTAGTTCCTGTCCCCTGGTCATCTATCATCTTTTTTTCCCCTACAATCATCTCTTTTTTTTTTTTTTTTTTTTTGGTGCCACAGGCAGAACTCTAAACACTAAATCAAGCTAAGCCCATATGGCTCTTCAAACACACAGAATTCGGTCAAACAGTCGATCGATCCAAATTCGACCGATTTGCAATTTGCTGGAATCTGAATGCACAAGTATAGTTGACCGCAAAGGTGAGATAATATTGATTAGATCTGTACTTACTGTTAAACTGTAGCATCATAGATACCTACATTACTATACAACAAATAAATGATATCTCCCTCTTAAAGGAACTCTCTTTTATGCTATGGCAACAGGGATGTTCTACTTGTATCAGTCAACAACTACCGTGAGATATTAAAATAAAAACACACAGCCACTAAAAAGGCATTAGCCTGGAATGAGAAAAGAATACGGCATGAGAGACACAATGGTTTGCTGTAAAGAGATGGCATCAGTGTGAAGACAGATGGGTTGAGCTCTTGTTTGAAGAAGTGTCTGTGACAGAGAGAGGGGGGTGTCTGGTGACTCATGTTGACAGGTGTGTTTTTGAAGTGATTCAGGTGGTCTGGAATGTAACATGAAAGAAGTTAACAAAAATCTATAAACATATTCGGTGCTTCAGAAGTGCAATGGGAGACTCGGCACAATATTTGGAAGGATTAAACACTTTGTGTAAAAAGTGGATGAGTGTTAAAAAGATAAGATGTTCTAGCAGGTATATCGGTGGATAAATGGCTATTCGTATTTTATATACAATACAGGTACTGATTATACATCTACAACACAATAAAGACGGTTATTAAAAAAAAATTAATATTGTTGTGTCATATAAATATATGGCTGCTGAACTGCTCATAGGTAAGACCAATAATTCTTGCATATGTTTCTTATAGTATATATGTATAAACAGGCATGAAATTATCCTGATAAATTATTATCAGTAATACACAAAGATGACACGATGTTGGATTTTATTCCCCAAACTCTACATTGTAGTGAATTTGAAGATTGTTTGGCAAAATGTAGGCAAAGTTTGACTATAAAAACAAACACATTTACCTGCACTCTATCACTCCAATGGCCATTAAAGGGTCACGTCAAGGCAAAACATGTTGTGTAGATGAGTTCCACACTAACAGTTCACCTTGCTGTGTTAAGCTGAAAGGTAGAATCTCTAAGAGAGGAATATTTTTATAAACCCTAAACATTTATTAAGCCTTGATAGGACACACATGGGGTTGGCGGCAACATTGTAAAATGGCTGTATAATATAAAAGCAAATACAAACATTCCTTAGTAGACAAAATGCATTGTGTTATTTTATATTGTTATTTATATTTTTAAGCATCTTTGTTGTTTGTTCTGTACTTGGTAGATACTCTGCACCATTACCTGCTATCTTTATTCTTTATTTCATATACCTGCCACCATCAGAAGCCTTGGCGATTTACAAGTAAAGAATACTACAAGCATTTATTGGACTTTTTATGTGGGCGCAACCTGTACATATATTTTGTATTATCTTGCTCTATTCAAATGTAAGCCTTTATCTAAGAGGTTAGTCTTGACGTGGCAGGTGAGTGTACACAATAATGGCCATTTGAGTAGTACTAAAAAGTTATTAAAATGTGCAGTGTGATTTGGGATAGTGCGGGGGTAACTTTTATTTTGTTTTTGTACTTTGTGTCGGGGCTGAAAAATACTGCGGCCACTGGTGCCACTTAGAAATAGTTGGGAGTTTGAGTGCAGGGCTTAAATCTGTGTGTTTGAATTTTGACAAGAGCTTGGAATATTTTTTCCAAATCAGATATGCTTTGCTTAAAGTTTGAAGTTCGTTTTTCAGCCTACAATTAATTATTTGAAGAATAAACCACCTGCTACCATATCAATTATTTATTTTCTCTCATAAAATGCCATGCAATGAGTTGTGGTGTGTTTGTCCTCAGAAGGAGGGGGGACAGCGAGACTACTCACCCTCCCTCCGTTGACTTGACCCAATGTCATCACCAAAAGTGTTTCTGTAAGTAGCACAAGTCTTGTTTATAGTATTTCCTACAATAGGCACCCATTGATAGACTGAGAGTGTCAGCTGATACACTTAGCCCTTAACCAGTTGCCAAGCTAAGTCTTCCTCATACTGAAGTGCACAGAGGAAGGAAGCCAGGACACAGAAACTCTAAGCTCCAATTTCAGGGTTAAACTGTAAACAAGTTTAAGTTGTTATGTGGGTATAAGTGTTCCTTTAATGAAAAAGCATGAATAAAGCTACTTGACATTAGAAGTCTCCTAATGCCTGTTAAAACTGTGTCTGGGTCCAATCATTCTTTATGGTATACACACTCATTAAGTTCCTGATTTTATTTTTTTTATTTCTTTATACATTGACTCCATAATTAACTTTTAAAGGATTGTTAATTTCGACCTAGAAGTCCTGTTGGCTGTAATGTCCACTTTCAAGAACTACTGATATTGCTAAATAGCTCGCTGAATTCAGTATTTGACTCATACATCCTCCGGCTGCTAAGCCCTCCTTTACTGTAACACCTGGTACATTCTCGTACTATGGCAGCATACCAGGACTGCATTCTCTGTTTTGTAGGTAAAGTATAAAATGACATTTTAGGTGTCTAAACCTGCTAGGAATGTTACCTAGAACTATTCAATTTACCTTCATCTCTAATGACATCTGATGATTAAAAAAGATAAAATCAACATATTTTTATTGAAATAATAAAATACTAAAAACCAAAACGTATTTATATTTTTGTTAGAACAAAAGTTACTTGCACACTATCTAAAATCCCTATTCACATTTAAATAACTGGAGATTTTTTAGTATCACTCCAATGGCCATTAAAGGGTAAGCTCACCTGTCATGTTAGGGCAAAGCTTTTAGGTGAGTCCTGCACTAACAATTCACCTTGCTTCTTTTTATTACAAAATAAAAGTGAATTAAAAGCCTATCAATAAAGTCCTGTGGTCCGCAGTCCTGGTCCTTATAGTTGGATTGAAAAGGAAATATAGGAGTACTCACAGGTACAATATATGGATATGGCAAATAATAAACTAGATAAACAATAATAAAAAGTTATACTTTTATCTTCACTTTATTGTTTATTTGTATTATTGTTGGGGGGACTGCAGGACTTTATTGATGGGCTTTTTATTCACTTTTAATTTACAGATTAAAGCGTGTTTGACACTTTAAATCACAGTGTTGCACTATATTTGTTTCAACTCTCTTTCCATATGGGTCTTCCGATTATTTGACAATGTTGAACTTTGAGAACCTATGCCATATTGATGAGCCAAAATTGTCAGAAGTTTGTGAGTGTAACCTTGAATTTTGGAGCTTTTAAGTGTTTTTACTTTATTACCCTATGAGTTGTTTCTCAAATTTTGTATTTTAGGTACATTTTTTTTTGTTCTTTCAGGCTTTTGGTCTTATATTCAAGTCTGGTAAATAATTAGGTGAGTCTTACAAAAGTAGGAGGGTCAGTTGTTACACAATCTCTTCTAATGTAATTCCATTTTGTAATTCACATTTACCAAACAAATTAAATAAGAGGTCAAATTACTAATTGGCCTACAAATCAGCATAAGTTATTTAGTATTTTAATAAATGTCTTGGCTATTTGCTAGCATGACTAGAAGATTTAACTACTGAAGGATCTGGTCAACTCATGCATAACTGGAGTTCTTGTAGCAGTCCTGAACAGTCACTACACAGTAAGTTTCAAATTAACATGAATAATACACTGCACTATATTTTTTAGCAAAGTTTATTCAGCTAACCTCAGAGAAGGCAACGTTGCAACACCTAGTGTTGTCTTAGTCAAGCCATTGATTGCACATTGAGATTCATCATTGTAAGGTACATGTGAGTCAGCAAGACCAAAGGAAAAAAGTCAGTCAAGCTGAAATTCAAATATTGCCAATCAAATTACACATATCACTGACTAATATTCAAAATACAATATAAAATCCCATGTTATTATTTTGCACCTTCTCTGTGTTTATCTGTCCTTTGAGCTAGAACACAGAGCTTAAGAGCAGAAGGTACAATAAGGTATGAGAAGAGGTGAAGAGAACACGTGAGACAGAGAGGTATATCCGAAGGGATTAGAATATGACACACTTTTCACACATTTCCATACCTATGCATTCAATGACTTGCATTTTTGTTTTCTTTGATCACTGTACGTGAGTGAGGGGTAATGACTGTATGAGCGGCTGAGTACCAGGTGAGCTGAGTGTGAGTGAATGAGAGCCGAGTGACATATGTAGAATAGCTATGGTGGCAGAGAGGTCAGAGGAACAAGGAGGGATGGAGAGAAGAGAAGGATGGGGGTATCTGGACAGGAAGGTGGTAAGAGGAACAGAAGTTGTTGGTCCCAAGGCACAAAAGTGGAAGGAGAACCAGTGGGATTTGGTGGGGAGCTGTGCTTTCAGGCCAACATAGGACATCACATTGCTTATCATATTCACCTTTTAACTTCCTACCAGGTCACATTAGTAGCTTCTGCCACTACAGCAACATCTAATTCACCCTCTGCTGCAAGAAACATATCACTCCTCTAAAGTACAAAACCAGAAAACTCACATAGATGGTGTCACCACATCTTGATGCCACCTCCATAGAGAGTGACATCAAGAGACAGTCTAGAAGAAGTAGATAGAACCACAGAATGCCAACCAATGCAGAAAAGAAATGACTGACAGCAGAAATGATCTAATAAACACCGTGTCTACAGTGATTACACACATGCAGACACATGCAGATGCAGCATGGAATCACAGAAATAAACAGATTGTACGGAAGCAGATTTATGGATGTGTCCATGCATATGTGCAAGTGTGTGTCTGTGTGTATTTATGTATATTTATTAATGTTGTACTATATATGTGTGTGAGTGTGTTGCTAAATAGGTTTGTGCGTGTGGCAGGTTATGTTTACATGTGTGAACATGTCAGTATGTCTATGTGTATGTGGCTAATTAAACATGTGTGAATAGAGGTATAAATATGTATGTGCATGTCTAAATAGATATTTGCGATGTCTAAATAGGCATAAGTGGCTAGTTATCTATGTGTGGCTAATCATGTGTATGTCTGAGTGGATACTGTGGGAGGCCCAGAAACTTGTCTTATTCAGGGACCCACTATTGGTAAGGGGGCTGTGTGTTAGTGTATTCATTTATGAATCTACTGATCATATTTCCTGTAGGACTCCTCACCTTCATTTAATATGGTTGTGGAATCACATATATTTATTTTTTGGTGGGGGGTGGGAGGGGTTGCCAACTTGTTTGGTGTTTGAAGTGGTCATGGTGCCTGGAGTATGTATGTGCAACATTTTGCTATGAAACGCTGCATAAAAAGTTTAACCTCTCTGCTGCCAGAGGTATAGCCCCACCTCTGGCAGCATCATTGGGGCATAAATAACCAGCCTAGAACAAGAGTTATAGGTTCCTAAAGTTAATTCTGTGTGTATATCGCATCTGTCATCAGCATGCACAGCCTGGCCTTTTTCTGAAATGCAGGTGACTTTAAGCTATATTCTTTGTTTGCTTTCGGGGGGGTGTTGGGGGGAGGGAGTGAAGAGGGCACGTTAGAAAGAGTTACTCTTATTTTCTTAAAGAATTGTTTTCTGGGTTGGAGTAACCATTTAAGTAATTATTCTGTGTTATTCCTTATCCTTTGTGGACGTAAGGAGTAGTCATTACAGCACATACAGCACACCGTACAATAAAAGGTTAAGGCAGACGCTTTATCCTGGCAGGATGAATGTCTCAAGGTTAAAGTACTCCTCTAATCCCAGCACTAGAAAGGAAAGCTGTAGCTAGAGTAAATTAAATCTTTCCATACCAATTCATTCCCGCACATGCTCTCACCGAAGGCAGTGATGAAGTCTGGAGACCAATTACAAATCACTGTTGTGATTATTATAATCCCTTTATTTCAATTCCCGATCAACATAAATAACCGTATCTGTAAACATATTTCTTAAGAAGAAGAATATACAGTAAACTTTTAATCTGTCCGTCTATCTAGTTCATCCATCTGTCTAAATGTTTATTATATTCTATCTGAAAGAGCAATACATAAAAAAATATATATTTTTAAAAGGTTCAGCGGTTATAAGGATATTTTTGTTTCTGGATCCCAGCTTGGAACCAGTCATCACATACTTATTTAAAATAGTAATGTTAAATGAGTGAAAACCATTTCAGCACTTATTTCAACGAGTACTCCAGGTGTGGTTTGTTAAACCCCCTCTTTCAGTGTATTACATTAAAGAAACTGTAAAGAGTACAAAATAAATTTTAAAAAAAATTGTCATCAACATCCCTTTATCCTACAAGTGAACTCTACCAATTCAGGACATTTCTGAAACCTCTCAGACAGTTGTGGTTGACCCAATTATTTGTGAATGGTTGTAATGAGTAGATAAATAATGTTACCTCTTTATAAATCAATGGTAAGACAGCCACCTTAAATAAGCCGTGCCGTTTTTGGCACCAGTTTTAAAGAAGGATACTGCAGAACTAGAAAGAGTGCATAGCTTCAAAATCAATATGGGGCATGGAAAACATTAGTTATAAAAGGTTTGAACAACTGGATTTATTTTCTTTAGAAAAAAAGGCGCTTCAGAGGGAATATGATAGCACTATACAAACAAAAATATACAGGGTCAGTACAAACCACTATGTTCTAACCTGTTTGCTAGCAGGAATATACAATAGACAAGAGGTCACGCACTGATACTGGAAGAAAGGTGTTTTCGCATATAGCTGAGGAAAGGGCTCTTTACAGCAAAAAAGATGTGAAATTCTCTGCCTAAAGAGGTTATCTTATCAAATTCTGTAGATGTTAAAAAAAAGGCCTGGATGTTAGTATAGTTGAGGATATAATTAACATGTACATGAACAGGTTGTTGATCCAAGGAGAAATCTGATTGCCATTATGGAGTCAAGAAATATTTTTTTCTCTTTTCTGAGCATTAATGCATATAAGATTAAAAAAAATAAAAAAAAATTAAGTTTGTGAAAAAAAGATATTAAAAGAGCAAGAAAGTGCATGTAACATATCTCTAGCAAGGTAAGCAGACCGTATATTGCAGTTAAGAGGGCCTCCCCCATCTAACGCAATGCTACACTAATCCACACAGAGTGATCTCTCAATTCTTTTACAATGAACAACAAACTTTCAGATCAGTGATAGCAGAATAGAAGGGACTAGTATCCCACCTGCAGCTCAGAGACCTGGATCTCATTGATGTACAATATATACATCTAACACAAAGACTCCTTATCAAGATGTATTTCTAAACAGCGATGAGCGACCATGGGAAATGCACCCCACCCCCTCCCAATATACTGGATGCATACAATCCTCTAAAAGCAATCAGGATTGAAGAATGCCATATAAATATGATACCATTATTATAGATTTATCAAGTTTGAATTTTTCATGCACATTAACATTTGTAAGCAATTCTTGGTGTATAACCAATCATTCTAGTATATATTAGCAGTGTTGCTCAATTAATTAAGAAAATATACAGTTTTGCCAATATCATGTTTTTACTTTATACATTTAGTATATCCTTTACTGGAATTAGAGACTACTCTTAGAAACAAACAAATCCATCAGCAGTCCTTGATCTTGCAATGCTAATTATGCCGTATTTTGAATATGACCCTGGCATGATTCACTTACAGGTTTACTCATATATATATATAGAAAATACAAGCAATTACTTTAAAGCTGTAAAATACATTTAGAAACAAGAACAAATAATAAAATGAAAACACAATAAATATGCGTATGTAAATATAAAAACGTGATTCATTTTAGCTCAATGCTTTCGAATCACGTGTAAATGTGTCGATCTTTTCAAACCCTTTATGATTCTACCCCGAATTGTCATGTCTGATGTATGTTTTTGAAAACTGTTGATCTAGGTTTGAACCAGTCTTGTATACTTTTAGAGATGTCCCCTTTGAGATGTTTACGCCTAGTAAAACAGGTTTCTTGCTGCGTAAGGTGGAATTATTTTTGCTATTTTCCACCATGGGTCATCTTATTGTGAAAGTTTCCAAATATTGACATACAGACCTCCATTATTGTACCTCTTTACATGCAATCCGTGTATTACTATAAGCACATTAATAATAGAAAAAACCTTAAAGGACCATTATAGTGCCAGGAAAACATACTTGTTTTCCTGGCACTATAGTGCCCTGAGGGTGCCCCCACCCTCAGGGTCCCCCTCACGCCGGGCTCTAGGAGGTGGAAGGGATTAAACTTACGTCTTTCTCCAGCGCCGGGCAGGGGACTCTCCTCCTCCTTTCTGCCTCCTCGGCTGAATGCGCATTCGCGGCAGGAGCTGCGCTCGCATTCAGCAAGTCCATAGGAAAGCACTCTCAATGCTTTCCTATGGACGCTGGCGTCTTCACACTGTGAAACTCAATCAATGAGACAGCCACTAGAGGCTGGATTAACCCTATAATAAACATAGCAGTTTCGCTGAAACTACTATGTTTATAGAAAAAAGGGTTAATCCAGTGGCGTACACACACTCTATGGGGCCCCGGTGCGAAACTGATCCGTGGGCCCCCCCCTACCGTGAACCTCTCCCCCCTGACTGTGGGCCCCTCCCCCCCGACACATACATACAGACACAAACACATACCCCCGACAGACACATACATACATACACACATGCAGACACATACATACAGAGACACACACGCAGACACATACATAGACACACACACATACACAGACATACAGAAACAGACACACAATCATACATACACAGACATACATACAGATACACACACACACAGAGAGACAGACAGACACACAGAGAGACACAGACACACATATGGATATACACACACACACACAGACACAGACATACATACACACATGCAGACACATACATACAGAGACACACACGCAGACACATACATAGACACACACACATACACAGACATACAGAAACAGACACACAATCATACATACACAGACATACATACAGATACACACACACACACACAGAGAGACAGACAGACACACACAGAGACACAGACACACATATGGATATACACACACACACACAGACACAGACATACATACACACATGCAGACACATACATACAGAGACACACACGCAGACACATACATAGACACACACACATACACAGACATACAGAAACAGACACACACACACACACACAGAGACACAGACACACAATCATACATACACAGACATACATACAGATACACACACACACACACAGACAGACAGACACACAGAGACACAGACACACATATGGATACACACACACAGAGACACAGACATACATACACACAGATACAGACATACACACATACACAGACATAAATACACACAGACACATATACACAAAATGTTTCCTACCATGTGTGGGTCCAGTGGTGGCTCAGCCTGATGGGAGTCAGAGTTCCCACTCTGACTCCCTCCTCCTTTCAGTTTCCTCCCGCTCGGGCTGTCAGTATGCTGGGAGGAGTGACGTGCGGTCACTTCCTCCCAGCGTGTGATGTCATCACAGGGGGCCCGGTCGCGCTCTTAAAGCGCCCAGCGCAGACCGGGCCCCCTTACAATCCATGTCCATCGGGTGGCCCTGACAGCATGGGCCACCCGATGGACCCCTTGACATGCGGCCCCGGTGGTTTGCCGCACGGGCCGGGGCCGCAAAGCGTGGCAGTTGCTACCCGGTCGCGGGGGGGCCGCAGGGCGGCCGGGCCCCCTGGAGTGCCGGGCCCGGTCGCAGCTGCGACCCCTGCGACCGCGGTACGTACGCCACTGGGTTAATCCTAGCTGGACCTGGCACCCAGACCACTTCATTAAGCTGAAGTGTTCTGGGTGCCTATAGTGGTCCTTTAATAACACAAACTAGTAATAGGTTGAAGTACTTATTTTAGGATGGATACTAGGATGTGTTGATGTTGTTATCCAAATGTTTACAGATATTTTATATCCACCAATAATTCAAGGACAATGTCAAGTTTAGTAAGGTGTTAACATGTCACATGTACACTATAGTAGCACATTTGTTATACTATATATAGTTAAATTGATATTTGCAGTGCCCAACTGTTCTAGTAAGGTTGAACAATCGACCTTCTTAATCCAGCAGTGGACTGCTCATTTGGTAAATGCAACAGATTTGATGAAACACATTATTCACAAACAAATCAAGGTAAAACGTATATGGTTTATCTAAAATAACAAGCTTTTAAAAACATAATGCTGTCACATGACAAGGAGGTCTCTCTTATCATTCCTCACTTGCATTGAAAAATAGTTAAATTCTTAAATCAGTAATAATTATATATCTAACACCAATCAGTGTAATGATCTATCAGCATCACGCAAACAATTTCAAAACAGCACTAGTAAAATGCATTAACTAAGAAAGCAAAGTATGTCTGCTGTTTCAAGATTATTTTGCCAAACAGATTTAAACAGAGACACAGTAAAGATAACCAATAGAATTATACATGAAGAAAGAATTTGGTTTGGCCAAACTGTTTCATCCGAAAATACATTCAGTTTGGGGAGTCCAAAATTCATCCATGTGGTGTTTTGGTTCTTACGAATTTCCATGCAACTAAACGGGAAAAATTATTTGTGTGAACCAAAAGGGTGCGGAAATGGGAAAATCAGTGTAATTCAAAATATATAAATAATATAAATAAAAATAAATGAAAAATATAAGTATTATGTATATATTTTGCAGTACACTCATATGAGCATTTTAGAGGGAAAAAACGTTAAACAAAAAAGAAATGTAAATATTTATTACACTTTCAATATAAAAATGAACTATATTGGAAGTGCTATTGAAAAAAACAACTCCAACGAAGATAGTAGCTGATTGTTTAGAACTGGTTAGTAGGGATTTCAAAACACCTATCGAACCCATGTGCCTAGATACATATCCACCTCCCTCAGCTTTATTGCAAGCCTATCTGACCCTTACATATCTTTATTCAACAGCCTGATTTCAAAACTATCAAGCCCCAATACTGCTGTAAGAAAATCTGATACGCGTCCTCCCTCCCCTCACCACCCCACCCCACCTCATGCTCATTATTACATTTATAGATGGTCTGTCACACCCAAATTTTAGATAAGTAAAAATAACAGGTGTACACACTGCCTCTTATTAGTACACTCCTGCACTTTCTTAACCCCTAAAACTTAATATTTACCCTACCTTCACCTGCTTTTGATATTCCAATTATTAACTTTTTCCCAGTTTAGCAATGATCTGTCTTCTCCTCCTCTTTATTTCCTCCTTCTCCCTCAGTCAGGGCCGGACTGGGAAAAAAATTAGGCCCGGGCATTTTTCAATCAGAGCGGCCCCCTAAGAAGGGGGCGGGGCCAGAGAGGGTGTGTTTTGTCATCACTAATGACAAGCACACACCCTCTCAAAGTGAGCAAGTTGGTTCAATGCGCAGAGCCCCGCTGAAGAGCTCTGGCATTAGAAAGAGGCCCTGTATTTGTTCTGCGCAGCGCAAGCAAATTTAATAACATGCTTGCGCTGTGTTTGCTTTTAAATTGTCTCTGGTGTCTCCACAAGTGGGATACCAGAGGACAAAATGGCCAGGAAAGTGTATGGTGCATGCGTTTGGAGCCTGCTTGTGGGATTGCGTGTGTGTAGAGCGTGGTGTGGTATTGTGTAAATAGGTCAATTTAATTTGTGTTTGTGGTGTAATATGTGTGGCTAGGGGCTGTAGAGAGTGTGTGTATAGGGGGCATGGTGTTATAGGGGATGTAGTGAGTGTGTGCATACGGGCTGTAGTGTGTGTGTATAGGTGACGTAGTGTGTGTAGGGGTTGTAGAGAGGGTGTGTTTAGAGAATGTTGTATGTGTTTGCTGACAAGAAATGTAGTGTGTGTGTGTGTGTGTGTAGGAGATTTAGTGTGTAAAGGACCCAGAGTGTGTATAGGAGATTGTGTGTGTGTGTGTGTATAGAGGATTAAGAGTGCATATAGGGTAAGGGATCTAGCGTGTATCTGGAGCGTAATGTGTGTAGTGGGGCAGTGTGTGGGGTGCTGTAGTGTGTGTGTGTGTGTATATATATATATATATATATATATTTGGACGTATTGTATGTGTGAGGGGCGCAGTGTGTGTGTATGTAAGAGGGGTGCTGTGTGTGAGGGTGTTTTTATCTGCCGTCACATTCTAGGTTTCTAATTTTCTTTGTCTTTTAACTCACTGAGGGTTATATATATATATATATATATATATATATATATATATATATATATATATAAAATAACCCTCAGTGAGTTAACAGACAAAGAAAATATATATGTGTGTGTGTGTGTGTGTGAGCGAGGGTGCTTTCTGTCTCAGGGTGCTGTGTGTGTCTGGGTGCTGTGTGTGTCTGGGGGTGCTGTGTGTGTGTCTGGTGGTGCTGCGTGTGTCTGGGTGCTGCGTGTGTCTGGGTGCTGCGTGTGTCTGGGTGCTGCGTGTGTCTGGGTGCTGTCTGTGTCTGGGTGCTGTCTGTGTCTGGGTGCTGTGTGTGTCTGGGTGCTGTGTGTGTCTGGGGGTGCTGTGTGTGTCTGGGGGTGCTGCCTGTGTCTGGGGGTGCTGTCTGTGTCTGGGTGCTGTGCGTGTCTGGGTGCTGTGTGTGTCTGGGTGCTGTGTGTGTCTGGGGGTGCTGTGTGTGTCTGGGGGTGCTGTGTGTGTCTGGGTGCTGTGTGTGTCTGGGTGCTGTGTGTGTCTGGGTGCTGTGTGTCTGGGGGTGATGTGTGTGTCTGGGTGCTGTGTGTGTCTGGGTGCTGTGTGTTTCTGGGTGATGTGTGTGTCTGGGGGTGATGTGTGTGTCTTGGGGTGATGTGTGTGTGTGTGTGAGGGGGCTGTTAGTGTGATTTTTTTATTTACATTTAAATATGTTTTTTATTAATAAGTAAAAAAAAAAAGTTATATCCCCCTCCCTCCCTCCTTACCTTTAGCCTGGGGCGGTCTGCCTGGGTGTGGGGAGCCGGCCTGCCTGGGAGGGGGACCATGCTGCCTTCCCTGGTGGTCCAGTGGTGAGAGTGAACTCTAGCCCCTGCAGGCTAGAGTTCACTCTCGCGAGATCTGAGCGTTGCCGCGGTAACCGCGGCAACGCTCAGACCTCGCGAGAGGATCCGGCGGAGCTGCTGGCTAGAGCTCCGCCGGTCCTCTCCTCCCTCCCTCACACCCCAGCCGGCAGCCGCATGTAACAGGGTCTCTGGGCCGGTGAGGGAGATCTTTGATCTCCCTACCGGCCCATGGAGACACACAGCAGGGCCGGCGCTCGGATAGCGCTGGCCCTGCAGGGGCTGGCAATGGAGATCCTGTGATCTCCCCTGCCGGCCTCGGCCCCACGGCCATCGCGGCCCACCGGGCATTTGCCCGGTGTGCCCGATGTCCAGTCCGGGCCTGCCCTCAGTATAAAAATCTCTCCTTAAACCAACTTCACTCATCCACATCCCCATTTACATATGCCCCTCTCTGCTACACTCCGCTCCTTCTCTCATCTCATGCCTTGCACTCATTTTTCTACTCTTTCACTCCTACCCACAATCGATCTCATCCTAGACCCCATGCATACAATACCCATTCACACCTCCTGTCACTTTCTCTCCTTCTGCTTCTAGAAGCTAAGGATGTCTCTCCCAATCCAGGGCCCTTTACCTTCTCTACACACACTAAGACCACCAGAAACCCCACAAACCTCATCACAATACCCTGCCCTTTACCATCACTTACCAACATTCAGTGTGCACTCTGGAACGCACGCTCCATCTGCAGTAATTTAAAATCAACAGCCATACACAACTTTTTCATCTCAAACTCACTCACACTACTTGCACTTACAGAGACCTGGCTGTCCCCCTCTGATAGCGCTACTCTTGCCTCTTAATGTTTTGGTGGGCTACAATTATCTCACACTCTTAGACTCAACTGTAAAGGAGGTGGTGTAGGCATCCTTCTCTCCCCTCAATGTACCTTTCAACCAATCATAACTCCCCCTGCCCTATCCTTTTTTTTTCTTTTGAAGTTCACACTGGCCGCCTATTTAAACCCACTACTTTAAGAATTGCTATCATCTACAAACCCCTTCTCCACTGTAAATTTATGCTGCGCTCATACAGCTTGGCTCTTTCCTCTGCAAAAGAAATTTACTTCAACACCCTCATAACCACACTCTCCTGCGAACCCAAACGACTATTTCACACATTTAACTCTCTTCTTTGCCCTATTGTTCCTCCTCCACCTACTAACTTGACCACCTTAGACTTTGCAACTCACTTCACTGACAAGATCTCTAGAACCAGAGAAGATATATCTCATCTTTTTTCTTCCCCTTACAATACTTTCCCTAGCCTCACTTCCTCTGCTGTTCTATGTTCATTCGCACACGCTACAACAGAAGAGGTTTTTGCTCTACTCTGCTCCAGTCCTCCCGCCCCACCACCTGCTCCCTAGATCCAATTCCCTCGCACCTTATCCATACTCTGTCTTCTTCTCTTTCTCTACCTCTCACAAAAATTCTCAATCTCTCTCCTCTGGCATATTTCCATCGCCCTTCAAACATGCAACTGTAGCCCCAATTCTAAAGAAGCCTCAACCTTGACCCTAACTCCCCGTCCAACTACTGTCCTATCTCAGTACTGCCTTTTGCATCCAAGATCCTTGAAAGAGATGTGTATGCGAGATTGACATACTTCCTCGAGTCCAACTCTCTGCTATACCCGCTTAAGTCTGGTTTCCGCACTAAGCACTCTGTGGAAATGGCACTGACCAAAGTATCCAATCATCTACTCGCTACAAAATCTCTTGGTCACTACTCTATCCTAATTCTCTCTAACCTTTCTGCGGCTTTTGACACTATTGATCATCAACAGCTTCTTTTCATCCTCCACAATATCAGTCTGCAAGATATTGCTTTCTCCTGGTGCTCCTCCTACCTCTCCCAGCGCTCTTTTAGTATTTCTTTCTCTGGCACTGCTTATTCTCCCCAACTCCTCTCTGTTGGTGTCCCCCAAGGTGCAGTCCTTGGTCCCCTACTGTTCTCTATCTATACTGCCTCCCTTGGTAAACTCATTAGCTCCTTTGGCTTCCAATATCATTTTTATGTGGATGACACGCAATTCTCACTGTCCTCTCCTGATCTCTCCTAGTCCCTCTTGACTAGTGTCTCTGACTGCCTCTCTGCTACTTCTAACTGGATGGCTGCCCACTTCCTTAAATTAAACTTGACCAAAACTGAAATTTTGGTCTTTTTTCCCTCAAGTGTCTGTCTCCCTCCAAGTCAACGGTGCTACCAGCAGCTCCACCACACAGGCTCGCTGCCTAGGTGTTCCCTTTGACTCTGACCTCTCCTTCACGCCTCATGTTCAGTCTATCGCCAAATCCTGCCGCTTCCATCTCAAAAACATTGCGAGAATTTGACCCTACTTAACGCCAGATGCGACTAAGGTGCTGGTCTATTCCACTGTCCTTTGTTGCCTTGACTACTCTAATCCACTTCTCAGTGGTCTTACGTTCTCCCAACTTGTGCTGTTACTGTCCAGAATGAATGCGGCGGCGAGGCTCATCTTCCTGTCCGCCCGCAGCTCCCACGTCTCACCCTTCTGTCAGTCCCTACATTGGCTTCCTGTAAGATATAGGGCTTAATTTAAAATTCTGCTTCTTGCTTTCAAATCTCTACATTATGCTGCTCCCACCTATCTATCCTCCCTAATACACAAGTATGTCCCGTCTAGGCCCTTACGCTCTGCTGAAGACTTACGTCTATCTTGTGTCCGTACTCCCACCTCTGATGCTCGCCTTCAAGACTTCTCGACGGCTGCACCGTTCCTTTGGAACTCACTTCCCTCCTCCGCTAGATGCTCAGTCAGTCTCCACTCCTTCAAAAAAATCATTAAAAACCCACTTCTTAATTAAATCGTATCAATTAAACTGTTAATAGCTCCCGACTGATTCCTCTCTTGCAACTGTCATTAGTCTAATACTATCCTTACCTTTTTGTGTCATTTTAACCCACTCTCTCTAGCATGTAAGCTCATTGAGCAGGGCCCTCAACACCTCTGTTCTTGTGTGTCCAACTTGTCTGGTTACAATTACATGTTTGTTCGTCCACCCACTGTAAAGCGCTGCGGAATTTGTTGGCGCTATATAAATAATAACATAATAATAATTTTAGTAGCCATTCATATGTATTTATAGCCTTTGACTATTCACAGAGGACACATCTTGCAAAGTACTCCAGGTGAAGTGCCTGATACATACTATCCCTTTTTCACAGTACAAGCTACTTAACTACAGTCATTTAACCCCAATGTGAAATGGGCGAGGCAAATCTCTTTTTGTTATGAAGTTAAGTTAACTGTCATGAAAGGATTAAATAGGTCAATCTGAGAACATCAACACATGCTGAATGAAGCAAGTTTGAGATGTTTTCATTCTTTATTTTAACGTTTTTTTCTCTAACAAAAAGAGAATACAGATAGATTTATAAAATACTAACAGAAAACAAAAGCAGCATGTCAGTGTGTAAATAGAGGATCTAGGGGCTAACTTAGAAGGTTGGGGAAGTAAGAAAATAAATACATAAAAAGAATTAAAAAAAAATACATGCCAGAAACAGCTATGAGCTGAATTTTTTTAACTGAAAAATAGTCTGATGTTATAGCTAATAAAATAAATATGTGTGTTGTGGTGATATGGACAAGGTTGCGAAACCATCAATGAAATTCCAAGTGAATCATCAGCCTCTAAAACTGAAGCAAACATTGGTTTATTTGCTGTCTTATTCCTTGTTTGCTGGAGATATTTTGGTCACTTTGATCTCTGTGAATTGCCATATTCATTTATAACTTAGATGGTAAAACTGATTGCACTTTGAGTAAATTGCATTAGTTTCTTTTATTTTGCTGCCTATTTGTTTAAATGTTTATATATTTTTTTAAAGTTTAGTGTGAAATAGGACGTGGTTTAGATGAGAGTTGCAAGCAAGCTGAGATTTTTTACAGAATATGGAAAAAGTTACTGATTGGTTTAAAAACGTTTGCGACCTTTATCTTTTTCCAATGTAGGATAATTTCAGTGTTTGATCACTCTTTTCTATGCAGGTATTAGACGTCTACAGATGTTGCAGCAAAACCATGGATGTGTTTTTCATACTGGCCCAAAGGTGGAGCTGCTAGTAGTGTACATAGTTAGAGAATGAAGTACAGAGTCTTCCTGTTCTGTATTACATCATCCTTGTTGTTTCCTATGACCAGTAAAGACTAATGCCGTGTGTTTATTTAAGTGCTGCTCAAATTCTTTTACCAAACATACCCAATATCTGTGAGAGTGGAGCTTAATGCATCAGCTGACAACCCCAAGTATTAGTGACCTTCAAAACTTTTAACGAGGTCCTTACTGAAAGTTGTGTTACATTATGTAACAGAATGATTGAGGAGAGGCCGAACACAGTAATACATAGAGAGGAGAAGAAAACGTTTCATAAATATTCTTGAAACAGGTATTAAAAGCCATGTGCCAAAGTTTGCAGTCGACGCAAAACTAGGTGATACAATGTGAGCAGGATATTACTTTGTTGCAGAGGTATTTAGATAGATTATGGGACTGGGCAATAAAATGGAAGATAAAATGCAATCTAGATAAATGCAAAGTTATGCACTTCATGGTAAAGAATGCACAGGCCTTGTAAATGGTAGAGAGTTAAGGACAACAACACATGATAAGGATTTGGAGGTTGTTACAGACCGCAAACTAAGCAACAATGTGCAATGTCAATCAGCAGTTGCTAAGGCCAGTAAGGTATCATCATGCATAAACAAGGGCATTCATTCTCTGAATGAAAATATAATTTTACCCCTTTTAAATCAACGGTAAGATCAGACTTTGAATATGTTCATATGTGCAATTTTGGGCACCTGTTCTAATAAAGGATATTATGGAGCAAGAAAAAGTTTCATAAATGGGCTACAAAATTAATGAGGGGAATGGAAATTTTTAATTATTAAGAAAGGCTAACAAATTTAAATCTGTTTAGTTTAGAAAAACGGCCCAAGAGCATTATACATATTTATTTGGGCTTGATATAAACCATTGCCTGGAATTATTTTCATAAACAGAACTAGACAATTCATTAAGTGTGACGGCTGAAAATCTATGCATAAATAGGACAAGACATAGGACACAAGGTCATTCATTTAGACTGGGAGAAAGGAGATTTAGTCTAAGGCTAAAGAAAGGGTGCTCAACAATAACATCACCAGAGGTGTGGAATTCTTTGCCTGTAGAGGTTTTATCAGAATCTGTACATATGCTTAAACAGCAACTAGATGAATTCTTGCAAAAACATAATATTCAGGGATATAATTTTTAATATGTGGGTAACAACTTCTTGATCCAAAGAGAGATGTGACTTCCATTCTGGGGTGTTGCAAAATTAGAAAGTATTTCAAAGTAGGGGTTTTGCCTTCTTTTTGGTTCAACAGCAAAAACAGTTGTAAGAAAAATGTAACTTTCTTATGTAACTATGTAACTAAGCAAACTTAATAAGAAGAGAGGGAGAAAGTCACAGGTTGTATAGATCAAACTAGAAAAAGCTTTTGAATAAAAAACTGTGGTAAAATCACCAGTATCGCTCCTGAATTATATATGTGCTTCACTGGTGAAACCCCAGATTGAAATGATTCAGTGTACTATAATTTGTGTAACGTACAAACCTTAAAGGGACACTATTGTATTAAAAATAGAAACCTGTGTTCTTAATGCTATCTAGTCCATGATTAGTTTTATTCTATTTTTGATGGTCTTCACTTGGGATCTTGATAATATACTGTTAGATTATTTTACTGTTTGCACTGTAGCTCACATACCACCCAAAAATGTACAAATTACAAGAGAATTAGGTTCGTAGTGCTCACATAAAAATAACTCTGGGGGACCTTGTCCTGTCATCTAAGGCAGATAGGCTATTGTAGGAAGTGGAGTAGGTGTCAGACAAACATTAAGCAGTGACAGCAAACCAAGATGATCAAAGGAATCACACAATTCAAAACAGTTAATGGAGATATATTTCCTTTATTCTAGATTCTGAATAGCATCAATGTTTGACAGAGGAGGTTAGTAATATTTATCATACATATATAATGATTCTCTAACTATCTTCTCTGCATTTTAAGCCAAAAGCATTATTTGTAATGTTTGCATAATTGTTATTGTTATTATTATTATTCTGTTCATGCAGGAACTCTCCAAGATCTGACCAAGAAGATGACACCTCATTATGTTTCCACTGTGTAACAGTGTGGAATGCCCAGGGTTCCAAACACCTGCTTTGGTGAAGTGCCTTTTGTGGTTTCAGTTTATTGTTCGTAGGGTTTATAAGTGCTATGTGAAAAAAACAAGGTCACATTGAGTACCTTCTCTTGTGATTTTCGGATTTGATCCAGCCTTTTCTTGGATTCCTTGGTTCCTGATTGCAAGTCGGTGGACATAAAAGCTTAGTTTATAGAATATTAGTCAGCTGTTTCGTTTACAAGGCGTTAGTCTGTTCCTGTAAAATGAAGTATTGTGGCTGATGTTTTGAAAGAATTAAATACATGTTGATAATACTAGTTGAAAGAGTTAAATCTGTTTTGATAATACTAGTGAACAGCTATGCAAAGTACTGCACATAGGAAAACATTGGGCCCCTTAACTAAAGTGCAATGTAGTGTCTGATTTCCAGTGTGGGAAATTCATGGTTGCAAAAGAGATAGATGCTCAGATCCCACACATACGGGAGCACCATACAGCTGTCAGTGCATCACCAAAATCACCAGCAATATTTGGAAAAAAACACATGTTAAAATTGATAAAATAAGGTGGATATACTAAACAAGTATAATGCTCGTCCTATTTGACAATAAAATTGTGTCTCAGGCTTGTTCTCTTGCAGGATTTCCTCTGCAGCCAGGTCCCTCTTTGCTATAAGGGAAATAGGGACCATGTTTCCACACTAGCTGTAGCAATAATAGATAGCAAAGCTTACCTGAGAGCATCAGCTGGGAACTCTCAGGGAATCATTGTCACCCATTGCAGATGTGACTTGGTATGGCTAATGTGAAATAGCCTCTATATGAGCCATACACACCAGCAAAAGGAAAAGCCATGGGCATCTGGGGACTGGCATACAGTTTAACCAATTGGTTATCAAAACCACTTCAATTAGAAGAAGTGGTTATAGTGCATTGATTGTCCCTATAGTCAAACAATCCCATAAGGCAATCAAGGTGGAGGAAACCATAATGTTGAATGGTCAAAAGATCACCAGAACCAGGGAACAAGGAGAAATTGTCAAATTGGAAGCAAAGTAATACTAAAACCCTTGATTTGCACAAAACAGGGATACAAACACAGAGCTACACAGTTGGAGTGAAAGTAAGTGTGAGGAATTACAGTCCTCGATGTAGAGAAATTTGATTAATCGGGATAATAAAATCATGCTCCATAGTGTGCAGCTGCAAAGTGGACGTGGGAGGTAGTGTGGAGTCACCAAATTATGCCATTTAAAAAAAAAGAGGATGAGATACAACAGCTAACATCATCTCTGATACATACATAGATCGTGGGAAGCTGTGAGCTAAGAATTGGAACCACAACAGCAGAAGATGACATTAGTGTGCGCGGGTGACTGTGCTGTACTGTGTATATGTATAAGTACTGGATATATGTGTGTGAGCACACTTGAGTGAGCTACACTATGTGCTTTACGTGTACATGTGTGACTGTGCAGTGTTTGTACCTGCGGATTTTTTTGTGTGTTTATGTGACAGTTAATAACAATAAACTATCTATCTTTATTCAATAGAACTATGCCTTGAATAAAAATAAATACATTGATATGATATATAAAAAGGATTGTAGTTTTAAAAGGGAATCTTTTTACTCCAGGGGAGTTGGGGTGGGGGGTGCAAAGGTTTGCTTACGTATGAATCCTAAATAAAGAAAGACTGGGATTTCCAGCAGATGCTGTACCTGTTCAAACAAGACACACATGTTCTGCCAAGGTATCGCTTACACCTTAGAGATCAAAAATAATGGTATTGTAAAAAAATGATATTTTTTTAAAACTGTTTATTATATTGTAGAGCATCCAATGTGCTACTAGACACTAGTCATACATGTGCGTGATTTCTGCGCATTAAATAACATGTTGTGTTACTAAAAATATTTGTTCATGTTTCTACATGCAGGAATCCAACTTAGTGGGCAATGATCCTAAACCGAGTATTGTGTTATTAAAAGGCAATTACAATGTTTGTACTATTCTCTATTTGTTTTTTTTTTTAAAGTAAAAGAGGACGATAATCTTTGGTTTTCTAAAGCTGCTTTTTTTTTTTTTTTTTTTTTTTTTTTTTTTTTTAGCATTTTGGTAAAATGCTTCCAAGCTCATATCTAGATGTAAGGGGGCTTTGTACCTCTTAATGTCACACTAGGTGGGACTATAACAATGTTTTCCTACACCAAACTGCTTGTGTGGATGGGATCCTGATATAATTATAAATTCCTTTAAAAAGCAGCTTTCTACCAAGTTATATTGTATAATTTTGTTTTTTCTAGCAGTTAACAACCAGGACATTCCTGCATATATACTGCCTTCTAGTGGCACACTCTGATAATGTTTGAAGAGACCATTTATGATATTCAACAGGGATATTTAATTATTGTAACCCCTTAAGAACCCAATGCTACATCAAGTCCTATAGCCTAACTCAAGCATGGAATTTAATGCTTATTTAGTTTTGTCAGCTCTATGCATCTCTGCAGGTGGTAACTATATGGGTCATTCCAGATTTCACTGAAATTCTAAATCAGTCAAGTAATATACTTAGACAAAGTAGGGAATAGGACTTCTTTGTCTCTGTATATTTTTATGCCTGACACTTCTAGACACTTGGTGGCGCTACCGCCGTCTAGATGTGTCAATTCCCCCAGCTATCACCAGTTATGGCTGCAGGGAGTTGTTTTTGTCTATGGAGGATCCTGCAAAGACCTCAATGCTGTACTGTCACTCATGCACGTAAGTTCAGCAGTGACATTGGGTCCTGGCTCTCTAGCTGAGGAGGACACTCCTGCAATTGTGTTATCCAATCCTACTTTTTTCTCATACATGAAATGCATCCTACCCTTACCTCTTGTGCCTACTCCCTCTAGAATGTAAGCTCATTTGAGCTGGACCCTCAACACCCTCTGTTCCTGTGTGTCCAGCTTGTTGCAAATAAATATGTTTTATTACTATTGTACAGAATGTGTTGGTGCTTTATAAATAATAATAATAATAATAATAACAACTACTTTTATTATTTTCCAGTGCACATGGGTGAGGGGCTTGGAAATAGACAGGAACATAACTGTATAGGAAAATCTGTATCCTAATGTTATTGTGTCCCTGTTAGAGAACATATTGTTCTAATGTCATGTAGACTATCATAAACAGCCACAAAGGTTAGTGGGTCATGGAGAAAGATATAGTGACAAAGGTCACAGAGAGAGGCATATGGATGTCCCGGATAAGAGAGATAGTAGTGTGGGGTCATAGGACATGGTAAAAATTCTTAGAAATGGTTTTGGAGAGATGACCTTGCAAATATGAGACTGGGTTAATGATATATGGAAAAATTTTAATAATTGGTGATAGGGATGACCTACTAGAGAGAGAACATGGGATAGTGGCATTTATTGTTTGAGTATGCAATGGGAATTAATTTGGAGATATGTAGGGTATACAATGGATGGAAACTTTGTCCTGTATTTTAAAAATGAGTAGCAGTGATCTGTGGGAGGCAGTGATTCAATTAGGAGACACAGAGGGGTTGGCTAAGAAGTTAACACATTTTTTAAGATCTTCCACTGTGAACATCGGTTCTATCTTGATACACAAACAAAGCACATCATGTCGATATGCTGCATGTGTTTGAGTTAGCAAAGTGCACAGCCTCTTATGTTCTTTCACAACGCAGATCAGACATCTAAGAACATTAATGTACAACCCATCATGTTCTGCACTCTCCTTTTGCCATTGACAGCACTCAAAAGACATCCATTTCGAGTACCCCATCGGTATTAAGGTCTGAGTAATCCAAATGATTGTTCTTTCAGGAATATTGGTATGATTTTGCAGTATGTGTATTAGTACGCAAAGAATATTTTATTTACAGAATTGTTGACTAAATCATAAATTGTTTAAAATTGCCGGGGGATTGACATTTTTTGGTCAAAACTGAATGAAAGAATTGCTGAGTTGAAGAAATTTTTCACTTCGGGCAGTTTTGTACTCTGAATTTATTTCTTAATCAATAAGCATCACGTAGGATGCCCAATCTCTGCATGGGCTCTGTCCCAAATGGCCACCGAAACTTTCAAGCTCATGACCTTGAATGTACAGGATATAAATAATTACGCCCACTAAATTTATTCATACACAAAAGGGAATATTTTGAAAAAAAAAGAAAAATGTATAAGAATGTTTTATCATTAAAAATTGTTGGAAGAAATGTGTATATATTCTGTTAAAAGTTTACTTTTTTTCTCTTTGGATAAAGCTCTACAGTATTATTAATTCAGTTTATTACTATTATTTTATCCCTTTTTTTTTTTTTTTACCAATGAACCATAAGGGACACTGTAGGCACAATAGACGCATTAAACATTTTTATATATTTTGGTGCTTGGAATTTGTGAGGGCCAGGCCCCACATCACTGCTAGATGGTGTACTCCAATGATGAAATGGCGGTGTTATGTTCCACCACTATCTCCATAATTTACACTCTACATTTCAAGGAAATTAACAACGGCAATTCATTAAGGTAATTACACACACACACACAAACACACACACACTTACACTAATATCTTATCACAGGCATACAGGTACTGAAATCATAGAGACACACTTAGAGATTAACAGTACAAATACAGTCACAGATACACACATACAAACACACATCCACTATCATTTAGTTGCTTTTACAATCATACAGATTGACATTCACACATACATAGCTATGTATCTAACTAGTGTCACACATGGTGCTCCTGACTCCCTACCATACCTTCCATTCTGAATATCAGTTTAATGATTTTGAGCGTAAGAGTTATGGAAGATACGGGATATGAGGAAACCATATCCTAGTATGAAGGTCCCCCAAATCCTGTGGGACCTGGTGTGGTTCTAGTGGCTGCATCACTGGCAGCTTCACCCCTAGGTGACTCAGAGATCACAAGAGAGACAAATTGGATCTGAAAATTTAACAAGGAGATAGAATGGAAAATTACAGATGACATAAGTGGGTAGCTGGAATTAGTGGGTCTGAGGGAGGCAGACTGAGAATCTAGGGCAATAATTATTAAAGGGACACTTTATGGGACATTCTAAGCACCAAAACCACTAAGTCTTAGTGTAGTATTTTTGGTGGTTAGATGCTGTCCCATTTCTCTGCCTATGTAATACACTGCTGCTTCTGACAAATGGCAATGGCAGAGAACATGCCTCTAGTGGACATCAGGCAGATCTTCAAAGGTCTTCCCATTCAGTGTCATCAAGTACCACATGATGACACTGTATGCAGCTAATACATCTTAAGGCGAACCAATGGATGTAACAATTCTCAATAAGAAGCTTGGATTGATGGGGTATGACCATATGTCCACAATGATATGTCTATTAAAATATAGGATAGGGTCAGAGGTCATCATACTTGATTATCTCATAGTGTCAGGAGTGGCTTGTGTGTTTCGGTGCTGGGATATAGGTAATTTTAATGGTTTATTCTGTTTTTAACTTTTTTTGGGGTTTGTTTAAAACAGAGGGGTTTTGGATTGGAACACAGCAATGAACACTTCTCAATTTAAAAATGACACGAGTTGTATGGAGGAAAAGGGAAATTAAAATCTGGGTGGAGGGGCATATTATTTTTGTATTGTGCTCCAACAATAAGGAATAAAGCTGTGAAGCCCCAGTGATTAGATTGAGGGTTTACTGGGCCCATAAATCTTTTGAAGTAATGTGACTAGAATGTTGTGATATTACAGAACCCTATGTACCTTCTGAGAGTGACAAGTAGCCATTTTAGCATATTCTTGCAGCTAATTGCAAAGAAACAAATGAGACATTCAAGACAATTTTCTACAGGATATGTTATTTTTATGAACTCGGTCAGGTCAGTTAGGATGGTACGTAATGTGGCAGACAGTTTGGTCGGAAGTGGGTATGTTTTTCCTGACAGAAGTTTTGATCTGGCAGCCAAGTAATGCCATGCTGCAGCCTGCGTTCAAACATTACAGACATTCTTAGTATATAAATACACTGATAACACAACAGTGCTCCTCCCCATAGTCAAAAGGGTCATTTGTTGAGCAGGCAAACACAACAACAGCAGTGGGCTGATGAAAAACACAGATTATTCCCATACCTGCTTCAGCAGGAGTTTCAATGATGGCTTCAGTATTCTGACTTAAACCATCCTCCCACAGCCCCAGCTAAGATCAAAAGACAGTCCTGTCTCTCTGGAAACACCACCATCTGTACCTCCTAGTTTGAAAGAGCACTTCATCCTTTGCTATTAAAATGCAATTAAATGTGTGCTGCTGCTTGGCTGCAATATAGCAAGACTATTCACCAAATGAATAGATCTCAAATGTGTTTCTCTCTCTTCTTCAATGATATCAGGATCTACTCAGAGGCCACAATGTCAACAAGAGAGATGCACAATCCGGCTTCTATACTCTGAAGGGAACAATACGGACAAGCTTTTTCCAGTCCTCTTACATGCAATTAGCTATAGAAGAAGAAGAAAATTGTCTTCCACACGGATCAGTATTGAACAAAAACATTTTTTTCACGTCTGTCTTCCCTACTGTATAGTTCTTAATGCATTTTAAGAGTTTTGCCAATATGTATATGGAGTGTATCTGAAAAGAAAGAATTGGAACCTTTGTGAACGTGTAACACATAAAATATATTTAAATTCAATAAAAAATAAAAACATGCGTTAGAATGATTTATTCTAGACACCCATGCATATTATATTTTAACTTTTGTGCCACCCTTCCCTTGCATCACGTACAGAACTGCTCCTGCAATTTTATATATAAAGCTCCAACATATTGCACAGTGCTGTATTATTCTTACATGTGCTACACATTCACAATTTTTTTCCACCGTGCTATGTACATCCTTGTATTCCTGATGTGATTTTTCTCTGCCTAAATCCCAATTGCGATTTTCAACATGCCATTACCATTATTTAACATGTATTTCCACATATAAATATTTTTTACATTTCTCTGTGCCTTATATATATACACTTCCTTCCAATAGCCTCTGATATACAATTCATTGTCTTTTCAGTTTACCCAGTTTCATATGTTGTTATTTTTCATATTCTTTTCAATTATCCAAATCACCATCCTTCGGATTCCTTTCTATGTTGCAAATATAATTATTCTCATACTCATATACTCCATATACTTATATATCTCATTCTAACCATTTAACACCCAATATCATTACTGTTCTTAATCTCTTGTCCCATATAGTTATACTTTTTATAGCCCATATTTTGACTTCTTCCATCCTATCCCCATTTCTTAAAATATCCTAGACTTCCATATCAGAATCAGATAATGTCAATGGCCCTGCGCAAACAAGCTTTTACAATAATGAGACACAAGGGATGAGACACAAATACACAAAAAAAATCAAATGACCTGTATGCACCTGAAGGGAGGAGTGTTCAGGAAGAGGAAATACAATAGATGGGAGAGGGCAGATGAAGGTTATAAGGGATGAGAAGGTAAATGGAGAGCTGGTAGGCTTCTCTAATTAAGTATGTTTTTAGAGATTTTTTGGATTACTACAGAGACTGTGAGAATATATTGTGCCGCAGGAAGGAGCAACCCTGAAGAAGTCCTGCAAGCGGGAGTCTAGGGTGTGGGTGCAAGGTCAAGATAGTAACATGTCAATAGCGAGTGAAGAAGCTCGGCTGGAACATATCTAATGAAGGAGGAAATGTAAGCAGGGGCACGATATGGAAAGCACTGAATCTTTGAACCAAATCCTAAATGAAACAGGAAGCCAGTGTGAAGACTGACAGATAGGTGAAGTGTAAGAGTTACTGGTAGTGAGGTAGATGAGTCTGTCAGAACCATTCGTAACGGACTGTAGTGGGACACTTTTCATGCTGACAAGCAGAGGGTTACAATAATCAAGGTGAAAAACAAGAGCATTGACAAGGGTCTTAGTTGCATCATGAGTAAGAAAGGGATGAACACGAGAAATTAATTTCACAATTATCCCTACAAGATGAAAGTGGCCGGATTTAGTGATAGATTTTATGTAAGGGGTAAAAAAGTTCAGAGTCAAATAGCACACTAAGGCAATGTGCTTGCAGAGTAGATTGTATGCTAGCTTAAGGGAAACAGGCACAGATGTAGGTTTAGAGGGAAGAAAGACAAGGAGTTTGTTTTTGGAGAGAATGAGGAATCATGAAGCCATCCAGTTAGAAACAGTGGGTAGGCAGTCAGTGACATGGACCATGGTCCAGCAGATGAGGATGAGGATTAGGTGAGAAGAGGTAGCTCTGGGTATCATCAATGTATATGTGATATTGGAAGTCATAGTCATGGCTAGAAGATAAGAGGTCCCAGTATAGAGACTTGAAGAACTCCAATCAAGAGAGATACAGAGGGGGAAGAGGAACCAGATCAGCAGATACTGACAAGGCAGTCAGAAAGGTAAGAAAAGACCCATGAAAGAGCAGTGCTACTAAGACCAGGGCCACCACCAGAAATGTTGGGGTAGTTTTTGTGTGTACTAGATGCAATGTGTTTAGTGGATGTAGTGGATGTAGTGTGTGTATTAGACGCAGTGTCTCTGTATAGTGAATGCAGAATGTTTAAATGTGTGGTGGATGTAGTGTGTGTACTGTGAATACAGGATGTTTGTGTAGTGGATGCTGTGTGTATAGTGAATGCAGAGTGTGTGTCAGTGTAATAAATGCAGAGTGTGTGTGTCAGTGTAGTGAATGCAGAGTGTGTGTGTCAGTGTAATGAATGCAGTGTCCCCTATCAGGGGACGTGTATATGGCATCGATTTTAGGAACCGGGAGATGGAAAAAGATGCTTGGTTGGTCCTCCTACCTCAAATTTGGGGCACTGCGCGTGCAATCTAATGTGCCACCAGATAGGAGTGGTGTGTTAAGTAGTACTATTCTTATCAGTTTAATCCCTGTTACGTCCCCTATCAGGGGATGTGTCTATGGCATCGATTTTAGGAACCGGGAGATGGAAAAAGATGCTTGGTTGGTCCTCCTACTTAAAATTTGGGGCACTGCGCGTGTAATCTAATGTGTCACCAGATAGGAGTGGTGTGTTAAGTAGTACTATTCTTATCAGTTTAATCTCTGTTATGTCCCCTATCAGGGGACGTGTATATGGCATCGATTTTAGGAACCGGGAGATGGAAAAAGATGCTTGGTCGGTCCTTCTACTTCAAATTTGGGGCACTGCGCGTGCAATCTAATGTGCCACCAGATAGGAGTGGTGTGTTAAGTAGTACTATTCTTATCAGTTTAATCCCTGTTACGTCCCCCTCATCAGGCCTTTTTTAGTCGAATGTATCACCCACTGTCAGTCCCTTCGGGATCCATCCCTCATTCATCTTAATAAAGGTGAGGTAATCTAGACTTTTTTGACCTAGGCAACTTCTCTTCTCAGTGACAATACCTCCTGCTGCACTGAAGGTCCTTTCTGACAGGACACTTGAAGCGGGGCAGGCCAGAAGTTCTATCGCAAATTGGGATAACTCAGGCCACAGGTCAAGCCTGCACACCCAGTAGTCAAGGGGTTCATCGCTCCTCAGAGTGTCGATATCTGCAGTTAAGGCGAGGTAGTCTGCTACCTGTCGGTCGAGTCGTTTTTTGAGGGTGGACCCCAAAGGGCTGTGGCGATGCGTAGGACTTAAAAAGCTCTGCATGTCCTCCATCAACAACATGTCTGTAAAGCGTCCTGTCCTTGCCGGCGTGGTCGTGGGAGGAGGAGGATTACTTTCACCTCTTCCCCTGTTAGATTCCAGTTGTGCTGTGACATCACCCTCATACGCTGTGTAAAGCATACTTTTTAATTTATTTTGGAACTGCTGCATCTTTTCTGACTTGCGGTAATTCAGTAACATTTCAGGCACTTTCTGCTTATACCGGGGGTCTAGTAGCGTGGACACCCAGTACAGGTCGTTCTCCTTCAGCCTTTTTATATGAGGGTCCCTCAACAGGCACGACAGCATGAAAGACCCCATTTGCACAAGGTTGGATGCCGAGCTACTCATGTCCTGTTCCTCGTCCTCAGTGATCTCACTGAAGGTATGTTCTTCCCCCAGCCACGTACAACACCACGGGTACCAGATAGGTGAGCACCCTGGGATGCCTGTTGTGGTCAGTGGCGTCTCTAGGATTCATTTTTAGGGGGGGCACATGGTGGGCCAGGGACAAAAGTAGGGGGGCACATTTAACCCCGCCCTCGCCGCAGTTTGACCCCGCCCCTGCCGCATGTTAAGCCCCGCCCCCGACACAATGTGGTTTTTTTTTTTTTTATAATCCCTGGTGGAGGATTCATTATTTTCCACCAGGGATTATTAAAAAAACAAACATTTCCCTTGATATAGTGCCATAGTTGCCAACATTTGAGAAATTGGGACATTCAGCGCTCCCTGTACAGTGCTGCTCTCTGTATAATACATGGCTGTGTGTATAATATCCTGGGACAGTCAGTGCTCCCTGTATAGTGTTGCTCTCTGTATAATACATGGCTGTGTGTATAATATCCTGGGACAGTCAGTGCTCCCTGTATAGTGCTGCTCTCTGTAAATACAGATCTGTTTGTGTATAATATCCCAAGATAGAGAGCAGCACTATACAGGGAACAATGATTGTCCCAGGATATTATACAGACACAGATCTGTATTATACAGAGAACAGCACTATAGTATTATACAGATAGCTGAGCATATATCCCATGTCACAATCTCTAGACTACAAGTACCTGTCAACAGCAGCTCCCAGATGCGTGTAACAGGGCTAAAGTGTGCGGCAGCTCACACAGATGATTCAGCGGTAAAGCGCACTCGCTGGCAGAGCCAAACTGGAAAGCAGCCCTGGAAAAAAAATGTATGCCATTCCTACAGGTCTATATATATATATATATATATATATATATATATATATATATATATATATATATATATATATATATATTACAGTGAGCACACAAGCTCACTGACATGCGCAAATAGGCTCACTGACAGACAAAAAACTCTCTGACTCGCACACAGGCTTACTACAGACAAACTCACTTGTATAAACACAAGGCTCACTGCAAAGAAGTTCAGGGACACACACATGCTCAATAAATAGAAGCTCACTGACACACACAAGCAGTACCATCTTAACAGTGTTAAGGGCCCCTGGGCAAAGCAGTGCACTGGGGCCCTTCCTACACAACAACTCACAGGAATAAAAATTTTAATTATTGATAGACTGCTGAGTACATACACACAGTACACAAATACGAACACCGAGAAACTTCTAAATACACACACACAGACGTTGCTGAATGCACACAGGCTGATTTTTACACTTACACTTACACACAGACTGCTGAATCCAACACACACACACACAGACATACAGACTGCTGAGTCCATACACACACAGACTGCTGAGTCCATATACACACAGACAGACACACAGACTGCTGAGTCCATACACACACACAGAGTGCTGAGTCCATACACACACACACACACACAGACTGCTGAGTCCATACACACATACAGACTGCTGAGTCCATACACACACAGACTGATGAGTCCATACACACACACACACTGCTGAGTCCATACACACACACAGATATACAGACTGCTAAGTCCATACACACACACACAGATACACAGACTGCAGAGACCATACACACACACATACACAGACTGCAGAGTCCATACACACACAGACTGCAGAGTCCATACACACACAGACTGCTGAGTCCATACACACACAGACTGCTGAGTCCATACACACACACAGACTGCTGAGTCCATACACACACACAGACTGCTGAGTCCATACACACACTTTCTGCTGAGTCCACACACACACACACACACACACACAGACTGCTGAGCCCATACACACACACACACACACACACACAGACTGCTGAGTCCATACACACACACACACAAACACACACACACAGACTGCTGAGTCCATACACACACACACACAAACACACACAGACTGCTGAGTCCATACACACACACATACACACAGACTGCCGAGTCCATACACACACACACAGTGGGCTGAGTCCATACACACACACACACACACACACAGTGGGCTGAGTCCATACACACACAGACTGCTGAGTCCATATATACACACAATCACACACACACACACACACACACACACAGGGAGTGCTGAGTCCATACACACACACACACACACAAACACAGACTGCTGAATCCATACACACATACAGACTGCTAAGTCCATACACACACACAGACTGCTGAGTCCATACACACACACAGACTGCTGAGTCCATACACACACACACAGACACAAAGACACACACAAACACAGACTGCTGAATCCATACACACACACACACACAGACTGCTGAGTCCATACACACATACAGACTGCTAAGTCCATACACACAGACACACACACAGACTGCTGAGTCCATACACACACACACACATACTGCTGAGTCCATACACACACACAGACACAGACATCCACACATACACACAGACTGCTGAGTCCATACACACACACAGACTGCTGAGCAGGGCTGCCATCAGAAATTTTAGGGCCCCTGACACAGCTCAAGATCTGGGCCTCCAGGGCCAGCCCCGAGCTGCCCACAAGGATGAAGGGTGTGTGTGTGTATAGTGGATGTAGAATGTGTGTCATGGATGCAGTGTGCATAGTGGATGTAGAATGTGTGTAGTGGATGCGGTATGTGTGTCATGGATGCAGTGTGTATAGTGGATGCAGATTGTACGTTTTGTGTGATGTATGTAATGTTTGTATGCATGCATTAGATGCAGAGTGTGTGTAGTGAATGTAGGTGTGTATAGTGAACGCAGAGTGTGTGTTTTTGTAGTGGATGTAGTGTGCATAGTAAATGTAGTGTGTATAGAGCATGTAGTGTGTTTGTAGTGAATGTAGTGTGTTTGTAGTGAGTGCAACGTGTGTAAAGTGAATGCAGTGTGTGTGTGTGGTGCAAAGTGTGTTTAGTGAATGTAGTGTGTGTGTGTGTAGTGCATGTAGTGTGTAGTGAGTGCAACGTGTGTATAGTGAATGTAGTGTGTGTAGTGCAAAGTGTGTTTAGTGAATGTAGTGTGTGTGTAGTGCAGAGTGTGTTTAGTGAATGTAGTGTTTGTAGTGAGTGTAGAGAGTGTATAGTGAATGTAGTGTGAGCATGTGTAGTGCAGAGTGTGTTTAGTGAATGTAGTGTGTGTGTGTTTGTGTATGTGTAGTGCAAAGTGTGTATAGTGAATGTAGTGTGTGTGTGTAGAGCAAAGTGTGTTTAGTGAATGTAGTGTGTGTGTAGTGCAGAGTGTGTTTAGTGAATGTAGTGTTTGTAGTGAGTGCAGAGTGTGTTTAGTGAATGTAGTGTGAGTATGTGTAGTGCAGAGTGTGTTTAGTGAATGTTGTGTGAGTATGTGTAGTGCAGAGTGTGTTTAGTGAATGTAGTGTGTGTGTAGTGCAGAGTGTGTTTAGTGAATGTAGTGTGTGTGTAGTGCAGAGTGTGTTTAGTGAATGTAGTGTGTGTGTAGTGCAGAGTGTGTTTAGTGAATGTAGTGTGTGTGTGTGTAGTGCAGAGTGTGTTTAGTGAATGTAGTGTGTGTAGTGCAGAGTGTGTACTTGTAAGGATGCAGTGTATGTGTAAAATAGGGGGGAGGGGAGTAGTTTTTTTTATTTATTTGTGTATATTTAAATTCCCCCCCCCTCCCTGGTTCTTTCTGTGCCAGGGAGGGGGGAGATCGCATTCCCTGGTGGTCCGGTGGCATGGTGGAGCGAGCCAGCCGCGTTACATTGAAGAGGGGGCCCAGCAGCACACACTGTCTTCCTTTCCAGCTCCTCTCTGACTAACTCTCGCGAGACAGGTCTGCGTGCTGTGCGGAGCGTTGCCATGGTAACCATAGGCGTGCGCACGGGGTGTGCCGGGTGTGCCTGGGCACACCCTAATCCCTGCGGCACGCCTATGTATTGAGACCGGCAAGGGAGATCTCAGGATCTCCCCTGCCGGCTCATGCAGAGCCGGCGCTATCCAAGCGCCGGCTCTGCTCTCAGCCTCCCCTCCCCGGCTCACATGCAGGGAGGGAGGCAGGAGAGGACCGGCGGAGCTCTTGCCAGCAGCTCCGCCGGGTTCCTCTCGTGAGATCTGAGCGTTGCCGCGGCAATGCTCAGATCTCGCGTGAGTGAACTCTAGCCCTGCGGGGCTAGAGTTCACTCTCCACTGGACCACCAGGGATGGCAGCAGCAGAAAGGATCCCCCCTCCCAGGCATAAGGTAAGAAGGGAGGGGGGATAACTGATCTGCCCCCACCTCCACTGGACCACCAGGGAAGGCAGCAAGGAAGGATCCCCCCTCCCTACATGAAGTAAGAAGGGAGGGGGGATATTAAGTAATGTACCCCCACCTCCACCCCCCACAATCACCCACACACACACATACACAGCACCTACACACATACAGCACCCACATACATACACAGCACCCACACACATACACAGCACCCACAGACATACATAGCACCAAAACACATACAGCATCCACACAGATACACAGCACCTATACACATACACAGCACCCACACACATACACAGCACCCACACACATACACAGCACCCACACACACAGCACCTAAACACATACACATCACCTAAACACATACAGCACCTACACACATACAGCACCCACACACATACAGCACCCACACACATACAGCATCCACAGACATACATAGCACCAAAACACATACAGCATCCACACACATACACAGCACCTATACACATACACAGCACCCACACACATACACAGCACCTAAACACATACAGCACCTACACACATACAGCATCCACACACATACAGCATCCACACACATACACAGCACCTATACACATACACAGCACCCACACACATACACAGCACCTAAACACATACAGCACCTACACACATACAGCACCCACACACATTCAGCACCCACAGACATACACAGCACCCACAGACATACACAGCACCTACACACATACACAGCACCCACACACATACAGCACCCACACACATACAGCACCCACAGCACATACACAGCACATACACACATACAGCACCCACAGACATACACAGCACCCACACACATACACATCACCCACACACATACACAGCACCCACACACATACACAGCACCCTCACACATACACAGCACCCTCACACACATTACACAAACAGCACCCTCACACTCACACAGGACCCTAACAAACACACACACACACAGCACACTACCAGTACCCTCACACTTAAACAGCACCCTCACACACAGTACATTTACAGCACCCTCACAAGTGCACACACACACACACACAAACAGCACCCTGACACACAGTACATTCACAGCACCCTCACAGGTGCACACACACACACAAACAGCACCCTGACACACAGTACATTCACAGCACCCTCACAAGCACGCACACACAAACACCCTCACCCACATAGTGTGGTGGAATCTCGGTAAAAATAAATTTAGTAGGCCGAGATTACCACGTGGCATGTGTACGTGCATATGCTGACGTATCGATCAGTTGGTTGCACGAGGCAAGATACGATCAGTAGTGTACGGAGCATGTGCAAGAATACAGGATGTAGTATTCCCCTCCTCCATTGTGCTGGACAGGCCATGCGGTCAAGCAGGAAGTTAATTCTTATTTGTATTGATTGGTCAAGAGAATGTGCGGGTGGAGCTTAATATGGGAGGAGTTATGTGCCTATATAAGGAGCCTGCACTATTGTCCGGGGCTCAGAACTTGCTGTATTTTGGTGACATTAGTCCCTCTGAGTCCCGATCGGTGATCCAATAAAGAATCTCTTCCTTCCTGAAGAAACCTGTGTCCATCTCTCTGTGCTTTGCTTCCGTCAGTTTCTCCGGTATCATTTGGTGCATTGGCCGGGAAGCTCATCGTTCAACGGTAGCTGAGAGGCAGAGGCGTGAGACGGTCTATCTTTGCCCACGTTCTCTACGGCTGCACCCCTGAACTTCTGCGTGGACCTCCCTTCATCTCGGCGCCACTGGTCTGTTGTCCAGGAGATCATCGGCCTCTACGTAAGAAGTGCTGGGGTGTCCCCGTCGATGAGTGTGAACTCAGGTTCAGGAACGAGGAGGTAAGACAACTGCTGTTTTAGACGGCAGACCCACTAGGGGTATACCGATTGTGCGGTAGGCCCATAAGGGGTTATTTGTGTATGGAATCTGCCCCCTCTATCGGAGGGAAGGAGCGAAGGCGCACCGCTCAATCGAACGCTCTTTAGTCAGACCGTTTGATTTGGTTAGTCAGGCGGGGTTCTGGTGTAAATAGCCCTAGCCGGACACCGGTGTCTTGTCTAGACTAGCGTTCTAGGGTGTATATTACGTTCGCTAGGTCGGAGGGACCGGGAGACTAAGCGGCGCCTGTGTAAATTCGGTTCGCTAGCTCTCAACCTATCTTGGCTAAGTGGGAAGGCGTGTAAATTTGGAACCCACTAGATTTTTGATAGTAATCGACTAAGAGGCGTCTGTGTAAATTCGGTCCTCTAGCTCACTATATGTGGTGCTTGGGCAGTGTGGCTAACCAAAACGGGTGTACATAGTTTTAGGTAGTCCATTCAAGGTACTGGCCAATAGTTTAGTTGGGAATTGTAAATGTGTTAAAGATTGTTTAGTAAAGTGTATATCTTGTTAGATAGCGCGAGCTCAGCCGTCTAGCGAGAGTGTTAATAGTGTGTTGCTGTATCATAGTGCACGGTACCATAACCCTGTATATTTACTGACACTGTATATAAGTACTAATCATTGTCGTCTATTGCATGTTCAACACCATAACCACTAATAATTGTATTGTGACCTTAAATTGTGCTTTGACCTATGCTAACCGTACTGTAACCGCTATTTGTAAAAGATGATGTTACTGGGGTGTGTTATAGACGGGTAATTCATATATAGAGAATTATAGCGTGGGTGACAGTATAGTTTCGCCAAAGGGCATAATATTGATTATCTAGTGACTGGTGTAACAGCTGTGTGTGTACGGGAATTCCCTGAGTGTTTATTGTGTTATTGTGTACGTTTCACTTGGTAACCGTACCACGTGGTGCTGTTGCCAGAGGAAACGGGTGTGACTGTTGAAAAGTACGCGTGCATAGTATTTGTTGTCAACGACGTTCCATTGATAAGTATGGGCCCGTCGCAGTCAACGATTCCGGATCCCTTAGGTTGTATGGTGAAGAATTTTGAAAAGGGATTCAAAACATGTGATTTTGGGGTTAAAATGTCTCCTGTACGTTTGGTCACTTTGTGTACTAGGGAGTGGCCTACTTTGGTTGCGGCATGGCCGCCACGTGGCAGTTTGGATCCAACTCTGGTACAGCGCTTACACGTGGCTGTATCAGGTAGGCCTGAACTTTACGGGCAGTTTCCTTATATTGATTGTTGGAGACAGGCCGTAAATGACTCGCCAAAATGGATTCAGACATGCCACGAGGAGCAATGTCGCCTCATGGTGGCTAGGACTTGTTTGTCCACTAGGACTGGTGTTAGGCCCATTTTGGACACGCCCCCTGAGTCCGAGATCCCTTTGCCGACCCCTTACTTTCCTTTAAGAGGAAGTGACGCGAATACAGGAAGTCCTGCACCCCTTCCCCCATTGCCCCCATCCATTTCCGCTTCCTCCTCCAGTACAGAATCCACCCCCTCTCGTACTAAATCTCCCCTTCCGGAACCAGAACCAACCCCCATTAGATCTGAATATCCTGATTTGGCGCCACTTCAGACTTCCGGTCAAGCTTCTTCTAGCTCGGCTCGAAGTGTTCTATTTACTAACTTTTCCCAAAACCAAGCTCCCACATCCTCATGCTTTATTACCCCCCGACCAGAACCTCTAACTGACGCCCCTCTACGTAGCCCCATACTAACCCGACAACTGACCGGTACCCAACAATTAAAACATTATCAGATGCCTCTTCGTCTGAATCCCGGGTCAGCCTATATCGATGCCGCAGGTCAAATGGCACATGCTGACCCAGTCTTCGTATATGTCCCGTTCACGACTACCGATCTCTTGAATTGGAAGACCCACAATTCCTCGTATACTGAAAAACCACAAGCTATGACTGATCTGTTCACCTCGATAGTTCAGACACATAACCCGACATGGGCTGATTGCCAGCAGTTATTAATGACTTTGTTTAACAATGAGGAAAGGACAAGGATTAATCAAGCGGCCATTAAAGCGCTAGAGGATAGAGCCCGTGCTTTGAATCAAGCCAATCCAGCAGCATGGGCCGCAACACATTATCCTAACACCGATCCCGATTGGAATGTAAATGGTGCTGATATGGTTCAACTCAGAGCCTATAGAGACGCTATAATTGCTGGCATGAATGCCGGAGGAAAGAAAGCCATTAATATGTTGAAGACAGTTGAGGTGATTCAGAAAAGTGATGAAGCGCCCAGTGTCTTTTATGACCGATTATTGGAGGCATACCGCTTGTATACCCCCTTTAATCCGGAAGACGCAGATAATTCCCGAATGGTGAACTCCGCCTTTGTCAGCCAAGCTTACGGAGATATTAAGCGCAAGCTACAGAAGTTAGAAGGGTTTGCAGGTATGTCTATCACCCAACTAATGGAGGTAGCGAATAAAGTATATATGAATAGGGAAACAGAAAGTAAGAAAGAGGAAGAGCGCAAGATGCGTAAAAAGGCAGATATGTTAGCGGTAGCGATCGCAGGCGTAGATAGACGGGGCCCAGATAGAGGCGATGGTAGATGGAATAGGGAGCCCTTGAGTAGGAATCAGTGCGCGTATTGCAAGGAAGAAGGGCATTGGAGGAACGAGTGTCCACAAAGAGAGCAGTACGAGAGAGACCAACCCAGGGCAGGTTACGGAAACTTTAGAGGCAGAGCGAGAGGTAGAGGAGGCCCCGGAGGGAGTAATGGTAATAGAGGGAGCAATGGGAACAGAGGAAGTGTTAGGGAAGATAGGTATTTTCCAGCAGCGCAAAGGTCCCGCGATAGAGAAGGTAGGGACTTTGTAGGATTGGCTGACACGGTCATGGAGGACTATTGATACCGACCGGGCTCCATCCCCCTTGGTCGAGCGGAGCCTATGGTCGATGTATCAATAGGGGGAAAAAGGAGTGCGTTCATGATCGACACTGGTGCTGAACATTCGGTGGTGACTAATCTAGTTGCTCCTCCATCTGGAAGGACTATTACTGTAATAGGAGCAACTGGAAGAAGTGTTGAAAAACCGGTTCTTAAAAGTCGACTCTGTACATTGGGAGGCCACGTAGTAAAACATCAATTCCTTTATATGCCTGAATGTCCAGTCCAATTGCTGGGACGTGATATGCTATCTAAGTTACAAGCGCAGATTACGTTCCTACCAAATGGAACAACATCCTTAAAGTTTAATGGACCTTCAGGTATTATGACATTATCCGTACCAAAGGAAGAAGAGTGGCGACTTTATACAGCGTTGACTAGCCAAAACCCTAGGAGTGATGAATCCTTATTCAACATACCAGGAGTTTGGGCAGAGAACAACCCACCAGGACTGGCCCGCAATATTCCACCTATTAAAATCGAACTAAAACTTGGGGTTTATCCAGTGAGCCTAAGACAATATCACATCCCGCAGAAGGCTAAGAAGAACATCCAATCTTATCTGGATAAGTTCATACGGTATGGTATCCTAAAATTCTGTACTTCCCCCTGGAACACCCCATTGCTGCCTGTTCAAAAGCCCGGTACAGATGAGTATCGACCTGTGCAGGACTTGAGAGCAGTCAATGATGCGGTTGTTAGTATACATCCAGTTGTACCCAATCCATATAACCTGCTTGCTTTAATTCCGGGCGGGGCTACTTACTTTACAGTCTTAGACCTCAAAGATGCCTTCTTTTGCCTCCGAATTGCCGCAGAAAGTCAATGTATCTTCGCTTTCCAATGGGAAAACGCTGTAACGGGCTCAAAACGCCAAATGACCTGGACAAGACTGCCCCAAGGGTTTAAAAATTCACCTATCCTATTTGGTTCAGCTCTAAGTCAAGATCTACTGGATTTCGAGTCCATCCCAGGAGAGTGTGTATTGTTACAATATGTAGATGACTTGTTGATAGCAGCAGTTACAAAGGAAATATGTCAGCAGGCAACGCATGATCTACTACACATTCTCTGGAAGGCAGGATACAAGGTGTCTAGAAAGAAGGCTCAGTTGTGTTTGCCAACTGTCAAATATCTGGGATTCCATATCTCTGAAGGTCAAAGAATTATGGGGCCAGAGAGAAAAGAAGCTGTGTGCCAAATACCGATACCCAAGAATAGAAGACAAGTGCGAGAATTCTTGGGGGCAGCAGGCTTCTGTAGGATATGGATTCCCAGCTACGCGATACTGGCAAAACCTCTGTATGCAGCTATCAAAGGTACAGAGCACGACCCCTTCTTATGGACTCAAGAACAGCAAACGGCATTTGAAGATGTGAAGAAGGCTTTGATGAGTGCCCCAGCATTAGGTCTACCTGATCACACACGACCATTCTACCTGTATGTACATGAGCAAAGAAGAATGGCTGTGGGAGTATTGACACAGTACTTGGGATCATGGCAAAGACCTGTTGCCTACATGTCTAAGCAACTGGATGCAGTGGCCAGCGGACTTCCACCTTGTCTAAGAGCCGTAGCTGCAGCCGCCCTGCTAGTAGCTGAAGCCGATAAACTCACTCTGGGTCAAGAACTTTATGTACGAGTCCCACATGCAGTACAGACGTTGTTGGATTACAAAGGAAATCATTGGTTTAGTAATAGCCGTATGACCAAGTATCAAGCAATGTTGTGTGAAAACCCAAGAGTGCATTTAGAGACTGTAAACACCTTAAGTCCAGCTACCCTTTTGCCACAACCTACTGAAAGTCAACATGATTGTTTGGAAGTAATGGATGAAGTATTTTCAAGTAGACCAGATCTTCGTGATTTTCCCATCCAGAACCCCGATGTTCAATATTACACCGACGGCAGTAGTTATGTGAAAGAAGGGATCCGTTATGCAGGTTATGCAGTAACAACAATTGACAAGGTGATAGAAGCTCGGCCACTGGCGAAAGGAACATCAGCACAAAAGGCAGAATTGATAGCACTGACACGAGCGTTACAATTGGCTGAAGGTTTAAGAGTGAACATCTACACAGACTCCAAGTATGCGTTTTTAACCACTCATGCCCACGGAGCTTTGTATAAAGAAAGAGGACTATTGAATTCAGAAGGCAAAGAAATCAAGTACGCAGCTGAAATCCTACAACTATTGGAAGCAGTGTGGGAGCCGAAAGAAGTCGGTATCATACATTGTCGAGCGCATCTGAGAGGAGATGGTGATGTAACCAAGGGAAATCGGATGGCAGATAGTGCAGCTAAGCGTGCCGCTGAATCGGGAAGACAGGAGTATGTGGGGCATATAGCTGCTCTTATACCAACTCCGCTGTCTCAATGGACTCCAGTTTATACAGCTCAAGAAGAGGAGTGGTTAAAGACTGAACCTGGAAAGTATTTGGAGAACAAATGGTATCAGTTAGAAGATGGAAGAATAGTCATTCCAACATCACTAGCGGTAGAAATTGTCCAAAATTATCACAACGGGACACATTCTGGGAGAGACAGCACAGAGGAATCTCTCAGAAAACATTTCTACATACCAAGATTGTCCAACTTGACTCAGGCCATTGTACGAAGATGTGTAACGTGTGCTAAAAATAATGCAAGGCAAGGACCAGTAAAGCCACCAGGAGTCCAGTTTATGGGGGGACTCCCCATGTCCGATTTACAAATTGACTATACAGTGATGCCTAAATCGGGTGGACATCGTTACCTGTTGGTAATTGTGTGCACCTATTCAGGCTGGGTAGAAGCATGTCCTACTCGTACAGAGAAAGCAGGAGAAGTTGTGAGATTCCTGCTACGAGAAATAATACCCCGATATGGACTACCCTGCTCTATAGGATCGGACAATGGTCCAGCTTTTGTTCATCAGTGCCTACAACAACTGACTCATATGCTTGGTATAAAGTGGAGGCTTCATACGGCATATAGACCCCAGAGTTCTGGTAAGGTAGAGAGAATGAATAGAACTATTAAGAATCAGTTGGCTAAAATGTGTCAGGAAACCCAACTTAAGTGGAACGTTCTCTTACCCATAGCTCTATTGCGAATCCGCAGTACACCTACCAGAAGGATGGGCCTCTCTCCTTTTGAAATCATGTATGGGCGACCACCTCCCGTACTTGGTAACTTAAGGGGGGATTTGAGTCAGTTGGGAGAAGGAATTACCCGGCAGCAGGTTGTAGAGTTGGGTAAGACTATGGAGGAGGTACAGAAATGGGTACAAGATAGATTACCTGTGAATATTTATCCCCCAGTTCATAGTTACCACCCAGGAGACCAAGTGTGGATTAAAGAGTGGAATAATGTACCGTTAGAGCCCAAGTGGAGAGGTCCTTATGTTGTTCTTTTGTCTACCCCTACAGCGATAAAAGTAGCCGAAGTGACTCCGTTGATGCATCACTCCAGGGTTAAACCAGCAGCAGTCGATTCTTGGCAAGTTACAGCAGATCCAGAGAATCCCTGCAAGATCCGGTTAAAACGCACGACTCAGTCGGAGTAACGAGGAACTTTGTGGATTACAAAATTTTATTTGTTTCAGAGATTTGGTACGTGAGTGAGAAGGCCATAATAAAGCCTGTCCGCCCACCGACGTATAGTGTATAAGCCAGGAAAGTCTCGAAGGGACTCCTGTGAAGACGAGCAGAACTCCATTCCCTGCAGCCCTTACATCCTGGAAGCTGAGGTGCCTTCGCACGGACGAAGACTGAGGATGACGACGAAAGATGTGTTCTTAATAATGTTTTTATATGTGTATTTTTATATTCAGGAAGGTAGAGGTACCGACACTCCTAGCTGTGAGGTATGCATTAAGACTACAAGAACAGGTAACCATATTTCCCAAACCCTAATTTGGCATTCACAATACGAGTGTAAAGGAGATGTATCAAGATGTAGATACCTAAATATAGAATATAGTGTGTGCCATTTAGGAGTAGGAGAACCTAAGTGCTTCAGTCCAGAGTATCAACCTCGTACAATTTGGTTGACTCTCAGGAATGGAGATCCTCAGGGGACCCTAATTAATAAGACCGTGTTAGAATCCGTACATTCTTCGGGTGTTCTGCTATTTGATGCGTGTAAGGCGATATCAAGTGGTAGAAAGCCGTGGAATGCATGTGGGGATCTTAGATGGGAGAGGACGTATGGGTCTAACGATAAATATATTTGTCCCAGTAGTAAAAATAAATATGTGAGTCCTAGATGCCCAAATAGAGATTATAACTTTTGTCCATATTGGTCTTGTGTGGGGTGGGCAACTTGGGGACAGACAGTAGACAAGGATATGATTGTGACTAAGTTGCCTACCAGCCCATATTGTAAGTCTATGGAATGCAATCCAGTCCATATACTTATAAATAACCCCGACAAGTTCTTAGACAAGTATGGTAATTTATTTGGGTTTCAAATATATGGGACGGGTTTAGATCCTGGGACAGTATTGTTTATAGGGATAGAGACTGATACGGTATCCTCCCAAACTCATCAAGTATACCATTCCTTTTATGAAGAGATGAGCATAGATAATAAGATCCCCCATAATGCTAAAAACCTGTTCATTGATTTAGCCGAAAGTATTGCCGGTAGTCTTAATGTTACCAACTGCTATGTGTGTGGAGGTACTAACATGGGAGACCAATGGCCTTGGGAAGCAAAGGAGGTAATGTCCGGTTCTGAGGCAGTTGACCAATTAATATCTACACAAGCCGATTATCATATGAGTGTTAGAGGTAAATCTGAGTGGAGATTAAAGACCTCCATCATAGGTTATGTTTGCATAGCAAGGAAAGGAATGATGTATAATACTTCTGTAGGAGAATTAACTTGTCTAGGGCAAAAAGCTTATGATGATGATACAAAGAATACAACTTGGTGGTTGGCTTCAAATGTCCCAGAACCATCTAACCCGTTTGCTAGATACGCCAATTTAAAGGATGTGTGGTTTGACCTATCTATCACATCTACCTGGAGAGCCCCAGCAAATTTGTACTGGATCTGTGGTAAGAAAGCCTATTCGGAGTTGCCACAGGACTGGGAAGGGGCATGTGTGTTGGGTATGCTCAAACCATCCTTCTTCTTGTTACCTATTGAAACAGGTGAGACTTTAGGTGTTAAAGTGTATGATGTGAATCATAGGAAGAAAAGGGGACCCATAGAGATAGGCGCCTGGGAAGATAATGAATGGCCTCCCCAGCGTATTATAGATTATTATGGGCCAGCCACGTGGGCAGAGGATGGTACTTTTGGTTATAGAACCCCTATTTTTATGCTCAACCGTATTATAAGATTACAGGCAGTGGTTGAGATTATTACTAACGAGACATCACAAGCGCTCAATCTTCTAGCGAAGCATAATACCAGGATGAGGACAGCAGTCTACCAAAATAGATTAGCCTTGGATTACCTTTTGGCAGTAGAGGGAGGTGTATGTGGGAAGTTTAACCTGAGCAATTGCTGTCTTCAAATAGATGACGAAGGGCAAGCAATAGCTGAGCTTACTAGCCATATGGTTAAACTAGCGCATGTGCCTACTCAGGTATGGAAAGGGTATAATCCAAGCAGTTGGTTTGGTAGCTGGTATGAGTGGTTTGGAGGGCTTAAGGCAGTGGTAGGTGGAGTCCTACTGATTTTAATGTTGTGTCTACTCCTGCCGTGTCTTATACCCTTAGTAGTTAGGTCTGTGCAAAGCCTGATAGAAAATATAGCAGAGAGGAAGGCTGCTGCACAGATAATGGCAATTTATAAATATAAGGCTCTAGATCAGGGAGAACCAATGCAGGAAGATGAGTGTTGAAGATTCACATCATAAGATAAGTCTGGTCTGGTTCAAGGTAACTTGCGGTGTATGCAAATTAAGGTTAAGTGATGCCTCAAGTAATTGTGAAATATCAAGAGGCATCAAAGGGGGGAATGTGGTGGAATCTCGGTAAAAATAAATTTAGTAGGCCGAGATTACCACGTGGCATGTGTACGTGCATATGCTGACGTATCGATCAGTTGGTTGCACGAGGCAAGATACGATCAGTAGTGTACGGAGCATGTGCAAGAATACAGGATGTAGTATTCCCCTCCTCCATTGTGCTGGACAGGCCATGCAGTCAAGCAGGAAGTTAATTCTTATTTGTATTGATTGGTCAAGAGAATGTGCGGGTGGAGCTTAATATGGGAGGAGTTATGTGCCTATATAAGGAGCCTGCACTATTGTCCGGGGCTCAGAACTTGCTGTATTTTGGTGACATTAGTCCCTCTGAGTCCCGATCGGTGATCCAATAAAGAATCTCTTCCTTCCTGAAGAAACCTGTGTCCATCTCTCTGTGCTTTGCTTCCGTCAGTTTCTCCGGTATCAATAGTACACTACCAGCACCCTCACACACACATCACACAGCTTTGTGTGTGTGTATATATGTGTATATATACATACATACACATATACATATATATATATATATATATATATATATATATATATACCGCGTGTGCTTGTGCTTTAGGGTGCACACCCTAATGCAATAGGCTGCGCACGCCTATGATGGTAACCCATGGCAACGCGCTGGCGGCCGCAGGGCGTAGGGAAGTTAGACAGAGAGCAGCTGGAAAGGAGGACAGAGTGTGCTGCTGGGCACCCTCTTCAATGTACAGGTAGCAGGGGGCCCTCTGTGCACATATATATAGCAAAAATTATATATAAGTGCACATAAGGAATGTGGGGCTCGGACTGCCAGAGTAGTTCGGGCCCCCCAGGACCGCCGGGCCCATGACAACCGTTATGGTTGTTATGCCCTGATGGCGGGCCTGCTGCTGAGTCCATACACACACACACATAGACTGCTGAGTCCATACACACACACATAGACTGCTGAATCCATACACACACAGAGTGCTGAGGGGGGTGAGGGGGTGAGGGATGAGGGATGAGGGGGGTGAGGGATGAGGGGGGTGAGGGATGAGGGATGAGGGGGGTGAGGGATGAGGGGGGTGAGGGATGAGGCTGAGGGGGGTGACGGATGAGGCTGAGGGGGGTGACGGATGAGGCTGAGGGGGGTGACGGATGAGGCTGAGGGGGGTGACGGATGAGGCTGAGGGGGGTGACGGATGAGGCTGAGGGGGGTGAGGGATGAGGCTGAGGGGGGTGAGGGATGAGGCTGAGGGGGGGTGAGGGATGAGGCTGTGGGGGGTGAGGGATGAGGCTGAGGGGGGGTGAGGGATGAGGCTGAGGGGGGGTGAGGGATGAGGCTGAGGGGGGTGAGGGATGAGGCTGAGGGGGGTGGGGGGTGAGGCTGAGGGGGGTGGGGGTGAGGCTGAGGGTGGTGAGGAGTGAGGCTGAGGGTGGTGAGGAGTGAGGCTGAGGGGGGTGGGGGTGATGCTGAGGATGGTGAGGGGGTTATGCTGCGGGTGGTTGGGGTGGGGGGGGTGATGCTGAGGATGGTGAGGGGGGTTATGCTGAGGATGGTGAGGTGGTGATGCTGAGGGTGGTGAGGGAGGGTGATGCTGAGGGTGGTGAGGGAGGGTGATGCTGAGGGTGGTGGGGTGGTGAGGCTGAGGGTGGTGGGGGTGGTGAGGCTGAGGGTGGTGAGGCTGAGGGTGGTGGGGGGTGGTGAGGCTGAGGGTGGTGGGGGGTGCTGAGGCTGAGGGTGGTGGGGGGTGCTGAGGCTGGTGGGGTGGTGAGGCTGAGGGTAGTGAGGGGGTGAGGCTGAGGGTGGTGGGGAGGGTGGTGAGGCTGAGGGTATTGGGGAGGGTGGGGAGGCTGAGGATGGTGTGGGGTGCTGAGGCTGAGGGTGGTGTGGGCAGGGCTGCCATCAGAAATTTTGGGGCCCCTGACAAAGCACAAGGTCTGGGCCCCCCCTCCCCCGCCCCCTCCCTCCCGGGCCCGCCCACGCCCTACCTAGTCTGCTGACAATGATGCGGGACTGAATGTGGTGTGTATAGTGGAAGTGAATTAGAATGTGTGTAATGGATGTAGTGTTTGTGTGTATTAGATACTGTTTGTGCAGTGAATGCAGAGTGTGTGTTTGTGTAGCGGATGCAGTGTGTATAGTGAACGCAGAGTGTGTTTGAGTAGTGGATGTAGTGTGTGTACAGTGATGTAGTGTGTGTTTGTGTAGTGGATGTAGTGTTTGTATGTACTAGATGAAATGTGTTTAGTGGATGCAGTGTCTGTAGTGGATGTAGTGTGTGTATTAGACGCAGTGTCTGTGTATAGTGAATGCAGAGTGTTTCAATTTGTGGTGGATGTAGTGTGTGTACTGTGAATACAGGATGTTTGTGTAGTGGATGCTGTGTGTACAGTTAATGCAGAGTGTGTGTCAGTATAGTGAATCCAGAGTGTGTGCATAGTTTAGTGAATGCAGAGTGTGTGTTAGTGTGTAATGAATGCAGAGTGTGTGTTAGTGTGTAGTGAATGCAGTGTGTCAGTGTAATGAATGTAGTGTGTGTGTTAGTGCAGTGAATGCAGAGTGTGTGTAAATGTGTAGTGAATGCAGAGTGTGTTAATGTGTAGGGAATGCAGAGTGTGTGTTAATGTGTAGGGAATGCAGAGTGTGTGTTAATGTGTAGTGAATGCAGAGGGTGTGTTAGTGTGTAGCGGATGCAGAGTGTGTGTTAGTGTAGTGAATGCAGAGTGTGTTTGAGTAGTGGATGTAGTGTGTGTACAGTGATGTAGTGTGTGTTTGTGTAGTGAATGTTGTGTTTGTATGTACTAGATGAAATGTGTTTAGTGGATGCAGTGTCTGTAGTGGATGTAGTGTGTGTATTAGACACAGTGTCTGTGTATAGTGAATGCAGAGTGTTTCAATTTGTGGTGGATGTAGTGTGTGTACTGTGAATACAGGATGTTTGTGTAGTGGATGCTGTGTGCACAGTTGATGCAGAGTGTATGTTAGTGTAGTGAATGCAGAGTGTGTGCATAGTTTAGTGAATGCAGAGTGTGTGTTAGTGTGTAATAAATGCAGAGTGTGTGTTAGGGTGTAGTGAATGCAGAGTGTGTCATTGTAATGAATGTAGTGTGTGTGTAAATTTGTAGTGAATGCAGAGTGTGTGTTAATGTGTAGTGAATGCAGAGAGTGTGTTAATGTGTAGTGAATGCAGAGAGTGTGTTAATGCGTAGTGAATGCAGAGAGTGTGTTAGTGTGTAGCGGATGCAGAGTTTGTGTTAGTGTAGTGAATGCAGAGAGTGTGTTAGTGTGTAGCGGATGCAGAGTGTGTGTTAGTGTAGTGAATGCAGAGTGTTAATGTGTAGTGAATGCAGAGAGTGTGTTAGTGTGTAGCGGATGCAGAGTGTGTGTTAGTGTAGTGAATGCAGAGTGTTAATGTGTAGTGAATGCAGAGAGTGTGTTAGTGTGTAGCGAATGCAGAGTGTGTGTCAGTATAGTGGATGCAGTGAGTGTGTTAGTGTGTAGTGTATGCAGAGTGCATGTTGTATTAGTGAATGCAGTGTGTGTATTGTATTAGTGTATGCGGTGTTTGTTGTGTTAGTGTATGCAGTATGTATGTTGTGTTAGTGTATGCAGTGTGTGTGTTAGTGTATGCAGTGTGTGTTGTATTAGTGTATGCAGTGTGTGTTGTGTCAGTGTATGCAGAGTGTGTTGTGTCAGTGTATGCAGAGTGTGTTGTGTCAGTGTATGCAGAGTGTGTTGTGTTGGTGTATGCATAGTGTTTTGTGTCAGTGTATGCAGAGTGTGTTGGTGTATGCATAGTGTGTTGTGTTGGTGTATGCATAGTGTTTTGTGTCAGTGTATGCAGAGTGTGTGTTGTGTTAGTGCATGCAGTGTGTGTTGTGTTAGTCTATGCAGAATGTGTTGTGTCAGTGTATGCAGAGTGTGTGTGTTGTGTTAGTGTATGTAGTGTGTGTGTGTTGTGTTATTGTATATAGTGTGTGTGTGTGTTGTGTCAGTGTATGCAGTGTGTGTGCTGTGTCAGTGTATGTAGTGTGTGTGTGTGTGTGTTGTGTCAGTGTATGCAGTGTGTGTGTGTGTTGTGTCAGTGTATGCAATGTGTGTGTGTGTGTGTGTGTTGTGTCAGTGTATGCAATGTGTGTGTGTTGTGTCAGTGTATGTAGTGTGTGTGTGCTGTGTCAGTGTATGTAGTGTGTGTGTGTGTGTGTGTTGTGTCAGTGTATGCAGTGTGTGTGTGTGTGTGTTGTGTCAGTGTATGCAGTGTGTGTGTGTGTGTGTGTGTGTTGTGTCAGTGTATGCAGTGTGTGTGTGTGTGTGTGTGTGCTGTGTCAGTGTATGTAGTGTGTGTGTGTGTGTTGTGTCAGTGTATGCAGTGTGTGTGTGTGTTGTGTCAGTGTATGCAATGTGTGTGTGTGTGTGTGTGTTGTGTCAGTGTATGCAATGTGTGTGTGTTGTGTCAGTGTATGTAGTGTGTGTGTGTGCTGTGTCAGTGTATGTAGTGTGTGTGTGTGTGTGTGTTGTGTCAGTGTATGCAGTGTGTGTGTGTGTGTGTTGTGTCAGTGTATGCAGTGTGTGTGTGTGTGTGTGTGTTGTGTCAGTGTATGCAGTGTGTGTGTGTGTGTGTGTGTGTGTTGTGTCAGTGTATGCAGTGTGTGTGTGTGTGTGTGTGTGTGTTGTGTCAGTGTATGCAGTGTGTGTGTGTGTGTGTGTGTGTGTTGTGTCAGTGTATGCAGTGTGTGTGTGTGTGTGTGTGTGTGTTGTGTCAGTGTATGCAGTGTGTGTGTGTGTGTGTGTGTGTTGTGTCAGTGTATGCAGTGTGTGTGTGTAAATGTGCTGGGGTGTGGGGGAGGGGGGGGGCATTTTAACATAATTAAAATAAAGAAAATAAAAAAATTGTTTCTCCCCCCTCCCTGCTTACCTGTGTCTAGGGAGGGGGGAGATTCCATCCCTGGTGGTCCGGTGGCATGGTGGGGCCCCCCGGCTTCCCAGTTACCGCAGAGGGGGCCCAGGCAGCACACAGCCTCCTCTCTCCTCCAATAACTCTCGCGAGACCCGCGGAGCGTTGCCATGGCAACCGGGTCTCGCGAGAGTTATTAGCAGAAACGAGAAGAAGAGAAGCTGTGTGCTGCCTGGGCCCCCTCTGCGGTAACAGGGAGCCGGGGGGCCCGGGGCTGCACACATAGATAGCGATATTCGCTATCTATGTGTGCAGGGAGGGAAAGTGGGGCCCAGGACTGCCAGAGCAGTCCGGGCCCCCCAGGGCCGCCGGGCCCGTGACAACTGTCACGGTTGTCACCCCCTGATGGCGGCCCTGGGTGTGGGGTGCTGAGGCTGAGGGTGGTGTGGGGTGCTGAGGCTGAGGGTGGTGGGGGTGGTGGGAGGGTGGTGAGGCTGAGGGTGGTGGGGAGGGTGGTGAGGCTGAGGGTGATGGGGAGGGTGGTGAGGCTGAGGGTGGTGGGGAGTGTGGTGAGGCTGAAGTTGGTAGGGAGGCTGAGGGTGGTGAGGCTGAGGGTGGTGGGGCTGATGGTGGTAGGGAGGGTGAGGAGGCTGAGGGTGGTAGGGAGGGTGGGGAGGGTGGTGAGGCTGGCTGAGGGCGGTAGGGAGGGTGATGAGGCTGAGGGTGGTGGGGAGAGTGGTACATACATACAGACACACAAACTTCTTCCTCACTAGCAGACTAGCAGACAGACAGACACACACACACACACACACAAGCACATTAAGCAAGCCTACCTGTCACTGGAGGCTGTTGCTGGGGGTCAGGCAGCCATCTTTCATCCTTTCCAGCAGCAGCATGGGCTGCTGCTTAACGGCGGGGGCGGGGCTTGTGTGTGGGAGGCGGGGCTTCATTTGGGGGGGGGGCCTTGCCTGGGAGCCTGTCAGTGCTCCCTCCGGCCCCAGACAGCCCCCAGCACAGTTCCAGCTGCTCTGCCCTGCATTCCCTCGGGCTGTAACAGGCTGTTACAGCCCGAGGGAATATCATTTAAACACATAGCCAGTAGGTTGCTGGCATTTGTGTGGGCACAGCATGATGTAGGGGGGGCCACTGGTTGTGGTTGGTCTTCCTCCTCCTCCTCAAAGCCACATTCCTCCTCTGACTCCTCTTCCTCACAATCCTCTTCCAGCGTTGCCGCAGGTCCAGCAAGCGATGCTGATAAGGCTGTTTCTGGTGGTGATGGTGACCACAACTCTTCCTCTTCCTCTTCACGCTCATCTACGGCCTGATCCAGCACTCTTTGCAGGGCACGCTCCAGGAAGAAAACAAATGGTATGATGTCGCTGATGGTGCCTTCGGTGCGACTGACTAGGTTTGTCACCTCCTCAAAAGGACGCATGATCCTACAGGCATTGCGCATGAGCGTCCAGTAATGTGGCAAAAAAATTCCCAGCTCCGCAGAGGCTGTCCTAGCACCCCGGTCATACAAATAGTCGTTAACGGCTTTTTCTTGTTGGAGCAGGCGGTCGAACATTAGGAGTGTTGAATTCCAACGTGTTGGGCTGTCACAAATCAAGCGCCTCACTGGCATGTTGTTTCGCCACTGGATATCTGAAAAGTGCGCCATGGCCGTGTAGGAATGCCTGAAATAGCCACACACCTTCCTGGCCTGCTTCAGGACATCCTGTAAGCCTGGGTACTTATGCACAAAGCGTTGTACGATCAGATTACACACATGTGCCATGCACGGCACATGTGCCAACTTGCCCAAATTCAATGCCGCCCCAAAAAATTCTTCCGTTGTCACAAACCACTCTGCCGATCTCCAGTTGGTGCAGAGTCAGCCACTGATCCACCTGTGCGTTCAGGGCGGACAGGAGTGCTGGTCCGGTGTGACTCTCTGCTTTCAGGCAAGTCAACCCCAAGACGGCGTGACACTGCCATATCCGGGATGTGGAATAGTACCTGGGGAGCTGGGGGGGGTGCCGTTGATGTGGAGCAAGATGCAGCAGCAGAAGAGGACTCAGCCGAGGAGGTTATGGAAGAGGATGGAGTAGGAGAGGAGGTGGCAGCAGGCCTGCCTGCAAGTCGTGGCGGTGTCACCAACTCCTCTGCAGAGCCACGCATTCCATGCTTGGCAGCCGTCAGCAGGTTTACCCAATGCTCAGTGTAGGTGATATACCTGCCCTGACCATGCTTTGCAGACCAGGTATCAGAGGTCAGATGGACCCTTGCCCCAACACTGTGTGCCAGACATGCCATTACTTCCTTTTGCACAATCGAGTACAGGTTGGGGATTGCCTTTTGTGCAAAGAAATTTCGGCCGGGTACCTTCCACTGCGATGTCCCAATAGCTACAAATTTTTGGAATGCCTCAGACTCCACCAGCTTGTATGGTAAAAGCTGGCGGGCTAAGAGTTCAGACAAGCCAGCTGTCAGATGCCGGGCAAGGGGGTGACTTTGTGACATTGGCTTCTCACGCTCAAACATGTCCTTGACAGACACCTGACTGTGGGCAGATGAGCAGGAACTGCTCAGGCGAGAGACGGAGTGGCGGATGGTTAAGAGGGGGCAAGGAGGACAGGAGTGGTTGACGTGGCTGAAGATGCTGGACCAGGAGGAGGATGGCGGCTTTGAGTTTGTGTGCTGCTTGTACTCGTGTGTTGATCCCATAGGTGTTTGTGATGTGCGATCATGTGCCTTCGCAAATCAGTTGTACCTAGGTGGGTGTTGGACTACCCACCACTCAGTTTCTTTTGGCACAGGTTGCAAATGGCAGCGCTGTTGTCAGAGGCAGACACACAAAAAAAATGCCACACTGCTGAGCTCTGACTGCATTCTGGTGGTGGCAACAGCATGCGTTGATTGGCGTGCTGTCTGGCTGACCCCAGGTGCCGATGCATGCTGTCTGACTGTGCCTCTAGCTCCTTGCGACGACCTCCTCCTGCTTCCAACTCGTCTCCTCCTCCTCTCTGTCTCCCCATCTGAACTTTCCCCCTGTTCTTCTTCTCTTCTAGCGGGCACCCACGTGACATCCACGGACGCATCGTCATCATCAACCGCTTCACTTGTATCTGACAACTCGGCAAAGGAAGCAGCAGCGGGTACAACATCATCATCATCACACCGTACGTCCATGTGTGTAATGCTGCCTGACTGAGACATATCCCTGTTATCTACATCCTCTGGCAATAATGGTTGCGCATCACTCATTTCTTACAACTGATGTGTAAATAACTCCTCTGACAGATCAAGTGAAGCGGCTGTGGTGCTAGTGTTGGTGGTGGCGGCATGCGGGCGAGTGGTAACTTGAGAGGTGCCCGAAGCTAAGCTGGAGGAGGATGGTGCGTCAAGGTTCCGAGCGGAAGCTGTAGAAGATTGGGTGTCCTGTGTTAGCCAGTCAACTATGTCCTCAGAACTTTTCGAGTTCAGGGTACGTGGCCTCTGAACACTGGGCATTATTCTAGGGCCAAAGGGAATGACAGCACCACGACGGCCCCTGCGGGGTGGCCTGCCTCTGCCTGTCATTTTTTTTTCCGATTAGTGGTACTATGCGTGCAAGCTACTGTGACAACAGATATGAGTGGCACTGTGCACTGGCAGAAGTTGGCAAAGTAGACACTGTAGGCCTGACACACACGCTTGCAGACAACTAACTGCTATTCAATCTATTACAGTCAAAAACATTTTATTTTTAAATGTACACTACTGTTACGCCAGATATGAGTTGCACTGGTGTGACACTGTGCCCTGGCAGGCCCTGAAACGCACACGTGTGAAGGAAACTGATTGCTATTATTTCACAGTCAAATTTCTAGGGTTTTTTTTTAATGTACACTACTGTTACACCAGATATGAGTTGCACTGGTGTGACACTTAGCCCTGGCAGGCCCTGAAACACACACGTGTGAAGGAAACTTACTGCTATTATATTACAGTAAAAAACGTTTTGTTTTTTTTTAAATGCAAGCTATTGTGACACCAGATATGAGTGGTGGCACTGGGCAAGTGGGCACAGTATACGCTGTGAGCCTGACACACACGCTGGCAGGCAGGCAACTGCAATTAGATTACACAGGGAAAAAAAATTGCATTTTGGGGTGCTGAGATCAGATGAGTCCTTCAGGACTGTAGTGGACACTGAATACACTAGCCTAGCTATCGATTTCCCTATTAAATCAGCAGCAGCTACACTGTCTCTCCTCTCACTAAGAATGCAGCTTCTGAATGAATCTAAAGTGGATGCTGTCCAGGAGGTGGGAGGGTCTGGGAGGGAGGGTCTACTGCTGATTGGCTGGAATGTGTCTGCTGACTGTGAGGTACAGGGTCAAAGTTTACTCAATGATGATGAATAGGGGGCGGACCGAACATCGCATATGTTCGCCCGCCATGGCAAACGCGAACAAGCTATGTTCGCCGGGAACTATTCGCCAACTAACTATTCGGGACATCTCTAGTTACCATCTCTTCCCCTTACACACATGATGAATATGATAGAACATTTGGATTTGTCACTCTGGGTACAGCAGGGCAGAGCCGGACTGGGAAAAAAAATTTGGCCCGGGCATTTTTCAATCACAGCGGCCCCCTGAGAAGGGGGCGGGGCCAGAGAGCATGTGTTTTGTCATCACTAAGGACAGGCACATCCCCTTTCAAAGTGAGCATGTTGGTTCAATGCGCAGAGCCCTGCTGAAGAGCTCTAGCATGAGAAAAAGGCCCTGTATTTGGTCTGCGCAGTGCAAGCAAATTTAATAACATGCTTGAGCTGTGTTTGCTTTTCACTTGTCTCTGGGGTCTCAGTAAGTGGGATAACAGAGGACAAAAGGGCCAGGAAAGCGTATCGTGCTAGGGGCTGTAGAGAGTGTGTGTATAGGGGGCATAGTGTGTATTGGGGATGTAGCGAGTGTGTGCATGCCGGCTGTAGTGTGTGTAAGGGTTGTAGAGAGTGTGTGTTTAGAGAATGTAGCATGTGTTTGTTAACAAGGAATGTAGTGTGTGCATAGGGGATCCAGAGCTTGTATGTCAGGAATGTAGTGTGTGTAGGTGGTGCAGTGTGTGTGTGTGCAGGAGATCTAGTGTGTAAATGACCCAGAGTGTGTATAGGAGATTGTGTGTGTGTAGAGGATTTAGAGTGTATATAGGGACCTACTGTGTGTATGTGTGTGTAGATTAGATGATCCAGAGTTGGGTAAGGGATCTAGCGTGGAGCGTAACGTGTGTAGTGGTGCAGTGTGAGGGGTGCTATAGTGTGTGTGTGTCTATATATATATAACTAAATATACACACTATATACTTCCAAATATATATGTATATGTGAGGGTCACAGTGTGTTAGGTGTGCTGTGTGCAGCATGTGTGTGTAAGGGTCACAGTGTGTTGGGTGTGTTGTGTGCAGCATGTGTGTGTGAGGGGTGCATCGTGTTGGGTGTGCTGTGAGCAGTATGTGTGTGTGAGGGGTGCCGTGTGTTGGGTGTGTTGTGTGCAGCATGTGTGTGTGAGGGGTGCATGGTGTTGGGTGTGCTGTGTGCAGCATGTGTGTGTGAGGGGTGCAGTGTGTTGTGTGAGGAGTGCAGCATGTGTGTGAGGGGTGCAGCATGTGTGTGAGGGTGTTCTTACCATCACATTCTATGTGTCTAATTATCTTTGTTAATTCACTGAGGGTTGTTTTAAATAATATATATATATGTGTGTGTGTGTGTGTCTGAGGGTGCTGTGTGTGTGCAAGGGTGCTGTGTGTTTGAGTGTGTTGTGTGTGTGTGTGAGGGCGCTGTGTGGGTAAGTGTGCTGTGTTAGGGTGCTGTGTGTTTGTCTAAAGGTGCTGTGTTTGTGAGTGTGCTGTCTGTTTGAGCGTGCTGTGTGTTTGAGCGTGCTGTGTGTTTGAGCATGCTGTGTGTGCGTGAGGGTGCTGTGTGGGTAAGTGTGCTGTTAGTGTGAGTGTGCTGTGTTTGTCTGAGGGTGATGTGTGTGTCTGAGGGTGCTGTGTGTGAGGGTGCAGTGTGTGTCTGAGGGTGCTGTTAGTGTGCTGTGTATGTGTCTAACGGTGCTGTGTGTCTAATGATGCTGTGTGTGTCTAATGGTGCTGTGTGTCTAATGGTGCTGTGTGTGTCTGAGGGTTGCTGTGTGGGTGAGTCTGAGGGTGCTGTGTGTGTGTGAATATGTCTGGAGGGATTGTGTGTGTGGGGGGGGGGGCAAGGTGTAAATGTGTGATTCTTTTTTTTTTAATTATTATTAGAATTTAAAAAATGTGGGATAAAATCAGATTTTTAAAAATAGGGGATAAATAAAAAAATATTAAAAATAATAAACTTCATATCCCCCCCTCCCTTCTTACCTTTAGCTTGGGAGGGGGGGGGGGGGGGAGCCGTGTGTCCATGGAGGAGTCCCTGGTGGTGCTTTCCCATGCTGCAGTCCCTGGTGGTCCTAGTGGTGAGTGAACTCTACCCTGCAGTTCCTGGGGTGGAGTTCACTCTCGCGAGATCTGAGCGTTGCCGCGGTAACCGCAGCAACGCTCAGATCTCGCGAGAGGACCCGGCGGAGCTGCTGGCTAGAGCTCCGCCGGTCCTCTCCTCCATCCCTCACTCCCCAGGCCGGCATAGCAGTGTTACAGTGTCTCTGGGCCGGTGAGGGAGATCTTTGATCTCTCCACCAGCCCATAGAGGCACACAGCAGGGCTGGCGCTCGGGTAGCGCTGGCCCTGCAGGGGCTGGCAGGGGAGATTCTGTGATCTCCCCTGCCGGCATCGGCCCCATGGCCATCGCAGCCCACCGGGCATTTGCCCGGTATGCCCGATGGCCAGTCCGGGCCTGCAGCAGGGTATCACCAAAATCTCCATGCTTTGGAATGAATTGGGTCTTAAAACTTTTCAAAATTTACTTCAATCCTTCAATATTTCACAGAAGGAGATGTTTAATTATATTAGAATTAGCAGGTTTTTTTGTTTTTAATTCCTTATTTTTTTTTTAATTCTTTATTTTTGTGAGTTTATGCAGAGAGTACAACATTTCACGTGAATAACTGGTTAACAATATGTCATAACTGGCTATACATCACACGGCAAGGCCTACTCAATTTTTTGGTTATGGGCTAAGACACCCAGGTTCATCTGTGGGCTACTATGAGGCGTAGGATGTGGGGGGCTTTTGCGTTAGGCTTCTTGCGCCTTAGGGCTAAATCTTATAGCGCGGTATTTTAGTACTTCTAGTGAGGCGCTGGTAGGGAGAGAAAGCAGGTGGTCAGCCGTCTGTCTCCAAGGAGTTAGGCCTGGAGCATAGCGCTGCAATAGGCGGCTGTGGTTTTGCGAGGGGTTAACAATTGGCTGCAAAATTGCAGGTGTATCGCTTGCGTCCACTGGGGGATGGGGGGGGGGGGAGGGCGTGATCTTATGGTTATGTCTAAGGCCTACGGAGCCAGTGTAATGGGGTCTATGTACAGATTAACAGTCAACAGAAGAGTTAGATAGAAAATTAACTAAACAATGTAAAACAGTGTGGCACAGGTAGATGCCGTCAGAGAGTTCAGGGTGGGAGATCGGTTGCCTCAGGTGCCTCCCTTCTGGGCACGAATGGGGTGATGTTTGCTACATTCCAAGCTATGCGGCCAGGCGGCGGTGTTCCTTCCTCTGGCAGGCCCAGGGATTTCAGGAAGGTCGGTGCTTCCCTAGGGTGTGAGATGGCAAACGTTTTGCCCGCTTTGTTGGCAATCAGGCGGCGTGTACCCCATTTATATGTGACCGCATTGTCCTGAAGAAGCTGGGTGATTGGTTTTAGAGATCGACGCCATGTTAGGGTATGCCTGGAGATGTCTCGGTAGAACGCCAGCTGCGCTCCCTCAAACGATACCGTGGGGGTACCCCTGACTGCTCCCATGATAACCCCACGGTCAGAGTCCCGCACCAGTTTCAGCAAAACATCCCCGGGTACCTCTTGATTTGCGTTGGTTGCATTATGCAGCCTGAAGCAGCAATCCACCACTAGCTGTTTGGTCTGCTTGGGCATGAGGAGAGTAGTAAGGAGTCTCCTGCAGTAGTGAGGGAGCTCTGCTCCTGAGATCGTGTCTGGTACTCCCCTTATCCTCAGGTTGCGTGCCCTGGCTTTGTCCTCCATGGTGGCTATTTGGGCTTGGTGGTCTGCACATTGTTTCTGTAGCGTTGCTATGGCTGTGTCTGTAGCTGACTGTGCTGTTTTGCAGCCTTCTGTGCTCTCCTCCACTGCTTGTACACGTGTTGTAAGAGTTGATACTGCTTCACGGACCGACGCCATATCGGCAATGAACATGGTCTGCATTTCTTTCATAATGGCTTTTATGTCAGCCTTAGTGGATGGGGCTGAGTCTTCCGGTCCTGCATGAACCTGTGGCTCTATTCGCCTCCTTGGTGGAGGGGAGATGTCTGCTGTGCTGCTGTCCTCCTCCAACGACAGCGGTGTGTAGGCCTCAGCGGGCGCCATCTTGGCGGCATCATGTCGCACGGCCATGCGCATAAAGGTGCCGATATCTCGGGAACCCGAGCCCGGATCCGTGCGTAACTTTTTGAACTTCTTCCCCATAACGTCGGGGAATAGTCTGTGGCAGTTGGAGCCGAGGAGCGTGGGTTTTTTCTTCCCCAGTCGTACTTTGCCCGCACTGAGACTCGGAGCTGGTCTCAAGCACGTCCTGCTCGCTCGAGCGCTGGCTCCGCCCTCCCTTTAATTCCTTATTTTTGATGTGCAATATGTTATAGGCATACAGTTGTATTGTAGGTAGAACACATGAAATATCTGAAATTTGCACTTTTTATAAAATGATGAATGTCATGAACAAATTCCTAGAGAATGTTAGGTCGCTAACATTAGGTCGCTACGTTAGGGTCATACGAGTAGGCGATCTGTTGTCAGTTCCTTCAGTAAAAGGACTTGCTTGTTAATAATGTGAGCTACTCCAGAGAGGCGTTACGCCTAACCATGTGGGCGTTGGGGGCCGGGGGTGTATCTCAGAGTGAGTCATGCTACGTTATGTTTTTGTGCGAGACTGTCTGGACCCATATCTACTACATTATGTTCAGAGGTATACTTTAACATCTTGCTCGGGGTTAGCCAAAACTTATCTGAGAAACGTAACTTAAAAATCATAAAGTAAACCTTTCAAAAATATAACTTATACAATATGAGAGCAGAGCATCTATGTGGCCATCCACCATATTTTGTAGGGTGATAGTGCCTGCAGTACTGGAACTGACAGGTAGCCCGTGGGTTCTCCAGTCTGGCGTTATATGTGCCGGGTCCCATGTTGGGTTGGTGGGTTGTGCACTGGGAAGCTGGTGGGTTGTGGTGGGAAGCTGTTAAGTCTGTGAGACCTAACATTGATATCATCCGCCTCTGAGGTAAGCTTATGTGTTGTCCCCCACCTATAGGCTATCACTGCTGCGCGCAGATTGGTTGTGAAAGAGCTGAGTGATTTTCTCCATTGTAAGGTAGCTTTAGTTAGGTCTTTATAAAAAGCCAGTAAAGAGTCCTCGAAACTGAGTGGAGTCTTACCACTCACTGCTGCCATGATCTGACCCTTGTCTTGAGGCAGGGAGCAACAGAGGATAACATCTCCGACGGTGGTGGCCTTTGTCGGAGTTGATAGATCCAAGCGACAGTGATTTTTTTTTTTTGTTATCACAGGTGGTAATATAGAGGCTAGAAGCTGCCTAACATAGTGTAGCAATTCCTCTCTACTCACTGTAGAGGGGACACCCTGAATCTTGACATGATTGCAGTGGTATCGGTCCTCCTGCACAGATAATTGCAGTCTGAGGGCTTGTTGAGTAAATGCAGCTGAACTATGGATTCCTTCATAGTGGATAATTCGCCTTGGATTCCTTTGACCTTTTCCGCAGTGGTTTGTTACTTTCTCCGTGACTTGCTGCATACCGGTTTTCAAGGCTGACAGGTCTGCGGTTAAGAGTCTTTGGATCTCTTGCAGCATGTTTGGCATGTTTTGTAGATCTTGTTTTGTGACTGGTTTGGAGCTCCGCTTCTCCACCCCACCAGAGATGGTGGGGTAAGTGGAGTGTCTAGGCCCTCCACGGTCGCCATCTTGGCCATGTATGCTGTAGGAGCATATCTCCGATATCACGCTGGTAGGTTGCGGTTCTGTGCTGAGGTCTTTGCAATCTATGCACCATTGTCCATTGTCGGTTTAGAAAAAGCGGATTGATTCTGGGTATAGTCGTCCCTGTCTGGGGGTATGTTCTGCATAGGATCTGTGCTAGGTCGGGATGCACAAGCGTGAAGTAAGCCCCGACTTTGTGCTTCTGTTTGGTTTGTTTTGGGGTGTCCCCAAGTCCAGACCCGGTGAGTACAATGCTGGATGGCTAAAATATTTTGTAGGTTTTGGCAAGATTTTCTCGAGCAAGTGGGAGCTGTTAGAAATGGCTTCTGGCCCATCTCAACATCAAGGTCCGCCCCAGAATTAGCAGTTTTTTAATGACCTTAATATATATTCAGACCTCAAATGAAATAGTGGATAAATTAAATAACATTATTGAACTAGGAAAGGATTTAGAATTACTCTCGAAGTGCATTGCTATATTACAAGCTACTAAAGGGAATGCAAGACATGTGGACTAGAGATCTTAAAACAGAAATCAACATCACAGAATGGTATGCTGCACTACAAACAGTATATTCGTCAGTTCACTGTCTTAATATAATGGAGCTCATTCTAAGATCTTAAATAGGTGGCACTTAACACCACTAAAATTAAATAAGATATACCCCCATGATGAATGTTTTTGTTTGAGATGTGGCTCTGGATTGCCCTCTGATCAAATCTGGCTGGGGCACACTTTTGGTGCAAGTCAACAAACTTTTAGGACTGAAACAGGTGTGGACGGAAGAGATGGTGATATTACATCTGAAATTCCCTCCCTTATCAAAAAGCAAAAGATGGCTTTTGATCTATATTTCAATGGCATTCAAAGGCTCAATTGCCAAAAACTGGAAAACATCTAAGGAGGAATTATGGCCACAAATCAAAGAGCGGGTCACATTTCAGTGTAAAATGGAACGCAAAACTGCAGCAAATTTTTGTGTCAATCAAGAAAAATATTGCATCTGGGATAACTGGATAAAGATCCTAGATATGATGTCATAATTGGGGAGCTGAGACCCAGAGTTGAGTTGATTTGGGTTTATAAAGGTCTTCTCCCCTCCCCTTACGTGGCCTGGCTTCTTTATATTGCCCCAAATTAATGTATGTACTGTAATTATCTTCACATTGAATGTATACATGTATATCTAATACATGTATGTAGCTTTATATAACTTATCAAGATAATGAAATATGTATGTCTTTATACTTTAAAAAACAATAAAATGTATATCAAAAATAAGTAATGCTACTGGAGGCCGAGCAAAGGGTCAGACAATTAAAGGGAGAAGCAACAGAGGCAATTTCTTTCTTTTTGGATATCATTGATCTTCTGTGAATTATGATGCAGAATTGACAGCAGGGAGATAAGTAGATGGAGGAGGTAATGTTGGGCACTAGTGAATTAAAAGTTTCAAATAGATGTGTGGGGTAATGCGTGAAGGTGGAAATGAAGGAAGGGAAGTATGATTGTTTGTCAAGAGAGGGAACACAGGCATAAGAAGGCAACATAAATTTGTAGTGCAGAAAGTCAGCCATAGTACTAGACTTCCTCCAGTAACGCTCCACCACCCTTGAGCACCTTTGGAGGTATTGGGTGGATTTGGTTTGCCAGGGTTGACATTTTTTATTTAGCATGAAAAATGTCCTAATTTTGCAATCTGATGGCCACATACAGCATCGTATGTTTTTTTTTGCCCAGTTCAGTATGGGGCTATTTGAACATAGTGAATAGCCCTGTAGATTAGTCAGGTCACACCAGAGCACTTGAATCGTATGTAACTCTCCAACAGATACAGACACAGAAACACATTTTATTATTTATAAAACAAAACATAATGTTAAAAAAACTTCTGGCATTAAAGGAAAGTGAAGCAAAAGAAAAAAGGACCCGACTCAATACCACTTAATACCAGGTGCACTGAAGCAGGACAAGCAAATCCAGAATACTTGTAACAGAGAACAGGAAGAATCTCCAGGCACTCATGGAATTTAAGCCACAGACAGGTTTATTGGATCAAAAAGGCAAAGCAATGTTTGGACCTGCTGAGAGGCCTTTATCAAAGTGAAGGCTATCTCAATCTAATAACCTGGCCGGCCCAGTCTCTACACTTTAAGTGGCTCTTTCATTTTCACCTCCCTTTACCTATAACTTTGCTCATTTCTTCAGATTCTTCTTTTCATGAAAAATAAAGGACTCTCAGAATTACCTCAGTACTAATAGAGTAAGTAATGTAAGAAACGTATGTACTAGCACTGTGCAATCAAACTTATTCTGGTTCAGCTTGTCATGGACTGAAAGGGATCATCCAATCAACATTACTATCTATGGTCCTTGTATTGTATAGGTCAGGGGTCAGCAACCTATGGCACTTGAGGTGACTTGCACGTCACTCAAGGCTACCAGAGCCAAACAGACTTTGGTCTATCAGAATAATCCTCAATTTACGCATTGCAGCATTTAGAAGATGTTTTCTTAGATCACTTACTCCCTGCACTTGTGAACAGGAATCCACACTGGTGTTGAGCAGCCCACAGTAGCTATTGCAGCTCCTGTCCTTGGCCTGTACCTGGCCAGCCCAGATCCCACTGGATTCCAGGGAAGGCATCAACTCTGCTAGACATACACAGAGCTTCAGTCCCCACAAATACAAAACCACTGACAATCCACATAGACGCATACAACCCAACAAGCAGCCTCTCACATGCAATAATACCACAGGCAGAACAAAACATATACAAAGCACCAAACACACAATGTGACATATCATCCACACACACAATTCCACAATTCCACAAGCCCATACACAGCCCACATTCATAGGTGTCATGCACAATACCACAAACTACTCATTAACATATGCAATACATCTACAACATAACAACACTGCAAAGCAACTGGAGCACCCATACAAGCAGAATATGGAAACATATACACCTCTATTTAAAAAAAATGGACTCCACTAAGTACTAAGACAAAGGGCGGGGGGAGGGGGAGGGTACTGCATAGTGCTACCCTCCTGCTGGTCACTGCATGTAGCGTGGGTGAGCAGGCGGACCACGATAGAGGAGCATCTGTATCTACCCAGTCTGACAAGAAGTGCTCACTGAGAGCAAAAAAATGCTTCCTGTCAGACTGGGCACAGGAAACAAAGGCTCCTTCGCTGTGGATCGCCCGCTTAGCCACGCTACATGGAGGGGAAGTGGCTGATAGGTACAGGAGAAGGGGGGCGGATAAAAGAAGGGCACAGGAGGGAGGGCAACCATAGAGAGGCACAGGAAGGGAGGGGGCAAAAGAAGGGTACAGGAGACAACAGGGGGTAAAGAAGGGCACAGCACAGGAGGAGGGGCAAAAGAAGGGTACACTAGTGGAAGGGGGATAAGAAAGAGCACAACACAGGAGGGGGGCAAAAGAAGGGTACAGGAGAGGAGGGGGACAAAAGAAGGGCACAGGAGGGGGGAAAGAAGGGCACAGGAGGCAAGGGGAGACAAAGAGGGGCACAGGAGGAGACAAAAAGACACACAAAGGGGCTGAAAGGCACAAAGAGACACAGGGAGAGTAAGGGGGAAAATATACACACAGAGGGGCTAGGGGGACAAAGAAAAATACAGAGAGGCTGAGGGGACAAAGAGAAACACAGAGGGTCTGGAAGGGCAATGAGCCACACAGAAGGGCTGAGGGAGGACAAAGATTCACTTTGAGGGGCTGGGGAGGGCACAAAAAGACCACATAGGGGCTGGGTGGACAGACAAACACACACAGAAGGGCAGGGGGGACAAAGACACACAGATTATGGTGAGAAGAGACAATTTGGGCTGGGTATCAGAGCTATGTTATATTATTATTTTGTGAATCCAGTGCCAGATTGTAATAGAGACCCCCTCTCCAGAATCCAATTTTTTGTGAGGGACCCCTCTCCAGAATCCAATTTTTTCCCACAGCTTTCTATGAGAGAAACTGTAAAATTACCATATGCATGGGCATCTGTGAGTCATTTAATTCCTGAAAAACTATGAATGAAACTGCTTGTCAGGCTAACAGAAGATATACTGCCTTTAAGAACAGAACACTGAAAGGTGAGCATCTATTCTATTTTGTTTTTTTAATTCAGTTTTGTGGATTCTTTGGTTTTTGTTAGTTATCTCGATCAAAAAGGTGGATAAAAACCATATTATAAAATACATTTAAACCTCTGTTCATTGTATTTCCTATACTTTTTTGTGTAGTTTACTATTTTGTTTCTTACGAAAACTTACAATATCATATTAATTTCTGTTTCCTATCTGGGGTTTTTTTCTTAATTTTTTTCTGGATAATAATTCAGCCTAAAAGAAAAAAAACATTTATAGATAACCACGGAAATGCAGCAAGCAATTTGTTATACAAGAGATGTAATTTGTAAAAATAAGGGATGGTACAATTTTAGCATGCAAATACCTCAGACGTAAGATGAAAGGGTGACGTTCAAAGAAAATAAAATGAGTTAACCAGTCCAGGATTGAAAGCATAGAACTATCAGAGAAATACACTATGCAATGTCCTGCAGTGCCCCCTTCTGTTCATTTTCATAACTGAACTTTTAAAATAAGTCTAAAAAAAAATATCTAAACTGCATGTTTAAAAACTAAGAGCTCTTTGTTATTAATAATGCTATTGAAAGAGCAGATATAATTCATTTACAGCTTTTCGAATAATTGATTGTGTGTACTCAGATTCATTTTTCACAGAAATAAACTGCAAACAATTTCAGAGGACGGAGTATCTGCAGCGTGTGCAGACCATTTGTATTGCTTTGTCTGTCTGGTGCAACGTGATGAATACGAGTGTAGTTGTGGTAACTTCGGGCAACACTCCAATTCACTCCTGGGTGTCAAGCAGTTGGTTTGCACATGCTGGAGATGTAGACCGCAAACTTTATGGGCACTTGGCTTTAGAATGCTCTGGTTGAAGTGTCCCTTTAATATCTGGGTCATATCAGAGGATATCAGAGGTCAAAGTTCATTTTATGATATTTAGACACTGATTATAGCGTGTGTCAGCCAGTTTCAGGTGCTTTGAACCCCAATTCCAATCCTGTACAATCTGGCTGGTTCACCGAAATGCCTACTCTAAGGGGACATTGATAAACTTTATTAAGTATCACCCTAGGCATCCTACTATTCAATGCATGAAAACCAATTTCTGGTAGTGGAAAACCTTGGAACATATGTGGCAATCTTAAGTGGGAACAAACCTATGGGTTTAATGAATAATATACCTATTAGACATGTGCAATTCGTTTCGGTCCGAATATGAATTCGGACGAATTTCGGACATTCGGGTACTCTACATTTACCTGTCACAGCACTCTGAGTGGTTGGTTTGAAATCCACCAATCAGAGTGCTCTGTGTCATTTTACACAGCGTGGGAAAGTTCTTTGGAATTTTCCCACTCTGTGTAATTTGACTCATAACTCTCTCTTGGTTACTTAATCCACCAATCAGAGAGTTATGAGTCAAATTACACAGCGTGGGAAAATTCCAAAGAACTTTCCCACGCTGTGTAAAATGACACAGAGCACTCTGATTGGTGGATTTTAAACCAACCAATCAGAGTGCTGTGACAGGTAAATGTAGAGACTTACCTGTCAGTCTCTTCATTTACCTGTCAGAGCACTCTGATTGGATGGCTTAAACCCACCAATCAGAGTGCTCTGAGACGAAATTTCAGGGCGGGGCAAGGCTTTATAAGCCTTCCCATGCCCTGCAGAGCTCAGTCTGCGCGGTGCCCTCCATGGGTGAAGAAGGATTATTTTTTTTTGCGCTCATTTTTTTTTTTATAATTGCGTCGGTTATTATGGTTTTTTATTTGGCCTTTTTGGGGGCTGAAAAAAGACGATTTTAGAAGAAAGAAAACATCGAATGGTAAGTTTTGGTTTTTTTTTACAGGTACTTAGTGAAAGGTCTCCTCCTCATTAGTTTTTAGGGTGAGGGGGGTAGGTAGAGGGATAATTTTTATTAAGGGGGAGGGGGTGACTAGGGGTTTGGGGACCCCTAGTCACCTGGGGGGAACATTTTTTTTAGGGCCAGGGGGGGAGGACACCGCTCAGGGGTGGGGGCCAGGGGGGAGGACACTAGGTCCCCCCCTTATTACAATTTAGTACCCCCACCCGCCGCTCAGGGGTGGGGGCCAGGGGGAGGACATTAGGTCCCCCTTATTCTGATTTAGGGCCCCCACCCGCCGCTCAGGGGTCGGGGCCCGGAGAGAGGACAATAGGTTCCCCCCCCCCCATTATTTTACATTAGGGCCCCCACCCGTCGCTGAGGGGTGGGGGCCAGGGGGAGGACACTAGGTCCCCCCTATTACAATTTAGGGCCCCCACCCGCCGCTCAGGGGTGGGGGCCAGAGGGGAGGACATTAGGTCCCCCCCGCTTATTAGTATTTATAGCCCCCACCCGCCGCTCAGCGGTGGGGGCCAAGGGGGAGGACACTAGGTCCCCCTCTTATTCTTGTTTAGGGCCCCCACCCACCACTCAGGGGTGGGGGCCAGGGGGGAGGACATAAGGTCCCCCCCTTATTCTAGTTTAGGGCCCCCACCCACCGCTCAGGGGTGGGGGCCAGGGGGGAGGACATTAGGTCCCCCCCTAATTCTTGTTTAGGCCCCCCACCCGCTGCTCAGGGGTGAGGGCCAGGGGGGAGGACATTAGGTCCCCCCCCTTATTAGTATTTAGGGCCCCCACCCGCCGCTCAGGGGTGGGGAACAGGGGGGAGGACATTAGGTCCCCCCCCTTATTAGTATTTAGGGCCCCCACCCGCCGCTCAGGGGTGGGAGCCGGGGGAGGACAATAGGTCCCCCCCATCATTTTACTTTAGGGCCCCCACCCGCCGGTCAGGGGTGGGGGCCGGGGGGGGCACTATTTCTTATTTTTTTTAAACAGTGAGCAGTCACAGGCTGTTCACTGTTTACTAGACATGCCCCTACTCGCGGTATAGTGAGTAGGGGCAACATTTACTAATACTAAGTAATTTTTACTTAGTATTAGTACATTTGGCTGAAAGACAAATTTAGGTCTTTCAGCCTTTTGGTAGATAACTCCCTAATACCGTGGGAATTAGGAAGTTATCTACCAAGCGGCTGCAAGAGAAGTCCCGAGGTGCCGAAGTCCCGAAATTCCAAAATGCCGAAGTTCCGAAGTGTCGAAGTGCTGAAGTTCCGAAGTTCCGAAGTTGCCGAATTTCCGTAGTGTCGAAGTGCCGAAGTGCTGAAGTGCTGAATTGGCGAAGTCCCGAATTGCGAAAATCCTGAATTTCGGAATGCCGAACCGAACCGAAAATTTTCCCCATGCACATGCCTAATACCTATACCCTAGTAGAAGAACCACTGACCCAGATTGCCCAAATAGGGACTTCAACTTTTGCCCATACTGGTCATGTGTAGGTTGTGGAAAAACAGTAGACCAAGACCTGATGATTCAGAGGTTACCTACTACTCCTCATTGTAAATCAATGGAGTGCAATCCTGTACACATGACAATTTTTAACCCCAAGCAATTTATTAATAAGTTTTGGAATCTTTTCGGTTTCCAAATATATGGTACAGGGACAGACCCAGGAGCCATCCTATATATAGGCCTTGAAACCGTCCCTGAATGCCCAAACTCATCATGTATTTCATTCCTCTTATGAGGAGATTAGTGTTGAAGATGTTAAAACCTGTTCATCGATCTGGTTGAGAGTATTGCAAGTAGTCTTAATATAACAAACTGCTTTGTATGTGGAGGTTCAAATATGGGAGACCAATGGCCATAGGAAGTGAGAGAAGTATGGTACCCTGGTTCTAAGACAAATGAGCAACAGATGCCTTCCCACTCCAGTAATCAAGCAACCATACGGGAAAAATCAGAATGGAAATTAAAAACATCCATAATGGGTCATGTATGCTTAGCTAGAGCAGGCCCAATGTATAAAACACCCGTAGGCGAGTTGACTTGTCTAGGGCAGAAAGCATATTATGCTAGTAGCCATAATACTACCTGGTGGTCAGCTTTAAATGTCTCAGAACCTACCAACCCTTGTTAATTACACCAATTTAAGAGAGGTATGGTTTGAACTATTGGCTACTTCTAACTGGAGAGCCCCAGAAAATTTATACTAGATTTGTGGTAAAACGGCACATTCAGAATTACCAAAAGATTGGGCAGGGGCATGTGTGCTATGTATGCTCAAACCATTCTTCTTCTTGTTGCCAATCCAAACAGGAGAGACCTTGGTAGTTAAGGTAGTTAAACCATAGGAAGAAGCGAGCACCATTAAATATAGGTAATTGGGAAGATGATGAATGGCCACCCCAGCGAATTATTAATTACTATGGACCTGCTACTTGGGCTGAAGATGGTACTTATGGTTATCGAACCCCCATATACATGCTCAACCGCATAATAAGATTACAGGCGGTGGTTGATATCATAACCAATGAGACAGCTGAAGTACTTAACCTCCTGGCAAAACAGAATACCCGTATGAGGTCAGCCAGTTACCAAAATAGGCTGGCCCTTGACTATTTAATATCGGTTGAAGGAGGTGTGTGCGGAAAGCTTAGTCTCAGTAATTGCTGTCTGTATATAGATGACTGAGGGCAAGCTTACTAGCCACATGGTTAAATTAACACACGTACCTACTCAGATCTGGAACGGGTATAATCCAGGTAGTTAGTAGTTAGTTTAGAAGCTGGTATGGACAGTTTGGTAGGAGGAGTGGTATTTATTACTATCTTTTGCCTCTTACTACCCTGCTTGATTCCATTAATAATTCAGTCCATGCCTAGTGTTATTGAGAGCACTATAGAAAGCAAGACAGCAGCTCATGTAATGGCTATCTGGAGATATGAACCTCTAGCCTAAAGAGAAATTGGTCGATGACTTCTGAGAATTCATAAGATTCAGCTAGAATGCTCACATGGTCTCTTCTGTTTTGTAATTACCTGAGTTGTATTGGCAAAGTATGGTAAGTGATGCATCTAGAGTACTCAGTATCAGAAGCATCAAAGGGGGGATGGGATTTCAGCTAGGCCTAAAATTTAGTAGGCCTAAAATCTCCATGTGGCATATACAACTACAGGTATCTGTTAGTAAGTTACATGTAGCTAAGATACTGTCATCAATGTACTGATCATGTGCTGGATTTCAAAAATGACATTCCATTCTCGTAGTGCCATACTGCCTATCCATATAATGTAATGCTGTAAATACTGTTTTCTGATTGGTGTAAGGATACAGATGGGGGATGAATAGCTTATAAAAAGCCTGTACTCCATGTGCTCAGTGCGCAGACATTTTGAACATTTTGAGTCCAGCTGAGACCCGATCGGTGAGAATAAAGACATTTGCTTCCTGAGCTACCCTGTGTCCGGACTCTCTGTGCATGTCTTCTTTAGAGTTCCCCTATAACACTTATAATATACTGGATTGCCTACTTACCACCAGATGAGGACAAGAGGATGATGATGGGCTCAGGTTGCAGTCTGGCTCCACTGGTCTGGTGTTAAACCAGGCTCTCTGGAGGCAGTGCTCAAAAAAACAACAAAGAGGAAGCAGCTCCATTTTTGGGGCCCCTTACACAGATATATGTATACCTACAAGGTCTGCCCATAAGTCTGATGCCTACAAGGCCCACCCATGAGTTCGCTCACAGGGAGTGGACTGTATGTGTGAAGGGGATGTGTTATGTGTTATTTTAGAGGATGTAATGTGTGTGTGTTCTTATGGAATGGAATGTATAAGGATACCAGTTTGTGTAAGGGATGAAGTGGGTGTGTACAGGGGATGCAGTGTGTGTTTGTGTGTAAGGAATTGTGGCGTGACGTTGCCACGGGCTCCTGGAGGAGCCTGCTTGGCAGCCTCCTGCTGAAAAACTATGGGCCCTGTAAAAGCCATGGAAACCAAACCAACTCCCGAACTAAAGACCACCCGGGAGTTTGTTAAACAATATTGACACCTTGTAACCATTCTGCCAGCAGTGTTCTAAGTTAATGAAATGAGACAAGGTGGGCACACTCGACTAAACGACAAAATAGCCCCAGGAAAAGGCTAATACAATATATATTGGGTGCTCACCCACATAAGGCTCTGTCCCCTGAAGAACCCAAAAAACATAACAATATGAATAGAGTAAGGAGCACAACCATAAATCTTTATATATATGAAAAAACTTTATTACATGGGTATATACTCTAGGTCTGTCTCTTTAAATATTATCCACAGAAATACAAAGTCATGCTATTATAAAGCATTTACCAGAAAAACATATGTACAAAGGCACATATAAGCACGCAATGCGTGGTATACAAATGAAAGAAATATCATGCAAACAGACCACTATAATACTAGTATAAACAAAATCCAGACATATAAAAGATGCAAAAAACCATACCAAATTCAGTGAGAAGCAGGGACAGAGTCAATCAACAAAAAAAACAACGTTTTTTGCTGTTGATCCAAAAGAATGCAAAAAAAAATCCAGTTTGAAGTAGGGATGTGCATGGGGACTTCAGCACTTCTGGACTTCAGCACTTCAGTTCGGTTCGGCACTTCGACACTTCAGAACTTCGGGACTTCGAATGTTCTCTTGCAGCCGCTTAGTAGATAACTCCCTAATTCCCATGGTGGGGGCCCTAAAGAAGAATAGGGGGGGGATCTAGTGTCCTCCCCCTGACCCCCACCCCTGAGTGGTGGGTGGGGGCCCTAAAATACTTCAAATGGGGGGACCTATTGTCCTCCCCTCTGGCCTCCACCCCTGAGCGGTGGGTGGGGGCCCTGAATGACTCCTCCCCCTAGGCCCCACCCCTGAGCAGCGGGTGGGGGCCCTAAAGTAAAATAAAAGCAGAGAATTCCATATCCTTATTGTTCTTACAGTAAAAACACCTCTTTCCTTTGCCTTAGACTAAATCTTCTTTCTTCCAGTCTAAACGCACGACCTTGTGTTCTATGTAAAATCCTGATTTTTTTACACAATGGTTTGTATTAGCCACAAATATATTTGTATAATGTTATCATATCCCCTCTGAGGCAACTTTTTTCCAAACTAAAAGGCTAACTTTGTTAACCTTTCTTCATAGCTAAAATTATCCATTCCTTTTATTAATTTTGTAGCCTGCCTCTTCACGCTTTCTAGTGCCATAATATCCTTCTTTAGAAAAGGTGCCCAAAATTGCACAGCAAATTCAAGATGTGGTCTTACCAGCCATTTATAAAGAGGCAAAATGATATACTCATCCCAAGAATTAAAGCCCTTCTTCAAGCATGACAATACCTTACTGGCATGGCCGTCTTTCCCCAAGGGCAAGCTGCGCAGTTGCCCAGGGGCCCTACAGGCATGAGGGCTCCACCGCGCTGCACAGCATGCCCGCCTGACAAGGGAGAACCTTTGATCTCCCGTGCCAGCCTATGTAAAGCGGGCCCTGTTTTATAGCGTGGGCCCTCTCGGGCTGGTGAGGAGATCAGTGATCTCCCTCACCGGCCCAAGAGCCCTTCGATCGGGGAGAAAGGGCGGGAGGACACGGAGGTAGGGGGAGGGGTCTGGGAAGCAGATCGCCGTGCATTACCATGACAACACTCCACACAGCATTCAGCGCGCGGGAGGACAGGGAAGCCTGCAGCCAGACAAGCTGCAGGCTACATAGTTCTTACCACCACCGGACCACCAGGGCTGGCTTTTTCACCCCTATTTCACCAAAGGTAAGAAGAAGGGAGGGGGTAATGAAGATGTATAAGATTATTAAAAAAACAAAACATTTGCTACCTGTATCCCTCAAACTCTGCAACATACACACACACACACACACACAGCACCCCTCCCCCCATACACACCACACTGCTCACACACACAAACAGCACCCCCACACACACACAGCACCCCCACACACATACATCACTCCTGACTGAGTCGGTGTGCTTGTAAGGGGCCCGGGCTCGCGGGGCCCTCAGGTGCCTTAGGCCCCTTACACCATGGTCGCAGTGATCGCAGATGCAGTCGGGTCCCCTGGAGTGACGGGCATGGTCGCAGCCTCGACCCCTGCGACCATGGTAGGTACACCACTGGATACCACAATAGTCCCATCAAAGCTATTCACAAAAAGGAAGACAAATATCTTTCCTCACTAAGACCCTTGGAGTTTGTAGCTCGTATATCCAGAAACAACGGGAACTGTACTGGATATACGAGTTACAAAGCTTTACCCAGAGGGTAGGCAAATATAAACTATAAATAACAATGGACAAAGGGGTAGATAGTGTAGCGCTTATAATACTAGTATAAACAAAATCCAGACATATAAAAGATGCAAAAAACCATACCAAATTCAGTGAGAAGCAGGGACAGAGTCAATCAACAAAAAAAACAACGTTTTTTGCTGTTGATCCAAAAGAATGCAAAAAAAAATCCAGTTTGAAGTAGGGATGTGCATGGGGACTTCAGCACTTCTGGACTTCAGCACTTCAGTTCGGTTCGGCACTTCGACACTTCAGAACTTCGGGACTTCAGAATTTCGGGACTTCGAATGTTCTCTTGCAGCCGCTTAGTAGATAACTCCCTAATTCCCACGGTGGGGGCCCTAAAGAAGAATAGGGGGGGATCTAGTGTCCTCCCCCTGACCCCCACCCCTGAGTGGTGGGTGGGGGCCCTAAAATACTTCAAATGGGGGGACCTATTGTCCTCCCCTCTGGCCTCCACCCCTGAGCGGTGGGTGGGGGCCCTGAATGACTCCTCCCCCTAGGCCCCACCCCTGAGCAGCGGGTGGGGGCCCTAAAGTAAAATAAAAGCAGAGAATTCCATATCCTTATTGTTCTTACAGTAAAAACACCTCTTTCCTTTGCCTTAGACTAAATCTTCTTTCTTCCAGTCTAATAGATAGTGTAGCGCTTATATGTATAACAATCAAAGTAGTAGTTACCTTAATGATAGATGGTAATCTACATCCAAATACAATAAATATTGTGTAGTGAACCAGATGGAATCAAACTCTGAAACAGTACAAAGGAAATACTATTCAACTGTCTACAGCATTCAGAGGCTTGAGAGGATTTATATGCTTCTCAGATTCGGTGATTGTGGTGTCTGCCAGAGTGCTTGGAGTCCTCAGGAAATGCTAGGAGCATCCTTTAACGGAGGTACTCAGTCGGGGTGCCAGGTGATCCGTTACATTGGTGGCAGCGGTGGGATCCTAGTGCGAGGTAAAGCAGCTCGGAGACACAGTACGTTTGGATTTACAAATTGAGGGGGACGCTAGTGTGCATACAGCGTCCCTGTCTACACAAAGATTTGGGAAAATGGGGTTCGTGGACCCCTGGGCACTCACACCTGAGGAAGAGAGTGAACTGGAATGGAGAGATAATGCCCGGAGAGACTTATGGTACGATGCCCTGGAGGAAGTCCAGTATCAGCGGCAGCAGCGCCTTCCTGGTGTCGCATACCGGTTGGAGGAACAAATTGCCTGGCGGATGCCACTTCTGGGAGACCAACCTGGAGGGCAGCGGGTAAGACAACTCGAGTACCTCGTGGAAAGGGAAGTGAGCCTGGACACCTCATACCGGGCACTGTGGTGGTGCACTGTCCAGCCAGAGACGTGGAGGGCAGAGGGCATCCAGCCAGAGGGGGAGAACTACGCTAGCCCTGGCCTGTTGTGGAAAGCCTTAGCGGAAGACGTCGACTTTGGCAGTCCAGCAGAGTCACGGTACTGGGCTATCTTTCATTACCGAGGGGAGATGTTACAGGGCCCGAGATCTATGGGACTCCGAGAAGACCTCCGCCGTTTCGCTGCCATGGAACGAGAGCTGGAGATGGACTATGCGGAACTACTAAACCCATGTCAGCCACAGAGCATGGATGCAGAACGGGAAAACTGGGTGACAGACCCAGACCTGCTAGCCTACAGCTGGGAAAACGTGGCCGAGGTACCCCCTGCTTCACTACCAGCTGCAGAAGTAGGGGACCTCATAGACAGATGGCAGGTGGAGATGGGATCGAGATCTCTCTACCGGCCCTACAGGGATGCTGGGCAGTCAGCCCAGATCCCCAGCGGCAGTGTGTGTTACAGGGAGCTGAAGGTGCCATCCTTCCTCCCCAGCGGCAGCCCAGCTCACCAAGGGGAAACAGTAAGCCCCTCACCAGCGCAGATGGGACCGTGGTCTCTGCGCCCTGCCTACAGGGAGTACAGAGGGTCAGCCCTGCTCCCCAGTGGCTGAAAGTGTGTAAGGGAGAGGAGTTTGTTACCCCCTCTCCCCAGCAGCAGCTTAGCACACCAAGGGGAGACAGTAAGCCCCACACCAGCGCAGATGGGCCCGTGGTCTCTGCGCCCAAGTTACAGGGAGCTGAAGGGGCCGTCCTTGCTCCACAGCGGCAGTCTACGGTTAAGAGAGACGAGTTTGTTACCCCCTCTCCCCAGCAGCAGCTTAGCCCACCAAGGGGAGACACTAAGTTCCCCACTGGCGCAGATGGAACCAGGGTCTCTGCGCCCAAGCTACAAGGAGTACGGACAGTCGGTCCTGCTTCCCAGCGGCAGCCTAGCCCACCAAGGGGAGATGTTAAGCCCCACAACGGTGTAGATGGGACCGTAGTCTCTGCATCTGCACCACCGGGGATAGGGACAGTCTGTCCTGTGTCCCAACAGCAAGCCAAGGTATTGAAAGGGGAGGCAGTCGGTTTTCCCCTCCAGCAGAGAGAGCGTCAGGGAGAGGAGCCTGTTACCCCCTCTCCCCAGCGGCAGCTTACAGTGCAGAGAGAGGAACTTGTTGCACCCTTTCTCCAGCGGCAGCCTAACCCACCAAGGGGAGATGTTACACCCCCCAACGGTGTAGATGGGACCGTAGTCTCTGCATCTGCACCACCAGGGGTAGAGACAGTCTGCCCGGTTCCCCAACAGCAAGGCAAAGTAATTGAAGGGGAGACAGTCGTTTTTCCCCTACCACAAGAGAAGGTGTCGCAGAGAGAGGAACCTATTACCCCCTCTCCCCAGCAGCAGCTTACGGTTCAGGGAGAGGAGCCGGTTACCCCCTCTCCCCAGCGGCTGGAAGTGTGTAAGGCAGAGGAGTTTGTTACCCCCTCTCCCCAGCGGCAGCTTTGTTCAACCAGGGGAGAAGACACCCTGGGTATTTTTTCCCCAAGCCATGGACCTAAAACTGGGCACAAGTGGCAGGGGGCCATATGGACAACTACACCCTGTGAGAAAGGCCGGCCAACTATCAGAGCTTCAGACTGACTGGAGGTCTGGAGTCTGGATAGTCTTAATGGGAAAGGGGAGAAATGTGGCAGAAACCGCCTTGCCATGGGACATTGGAGGGGCCTGGCTGCCTGCCTCCTACCTGCTGACTATGGCCCCTGGAAAATTGGTACGTTTGAACTATATTTGGGCATGTTTTAGTTTATATTGCTGCTGCTGGCCCTTTTAGAATTATTTGGGACGTTTGGGAATAATGTCCCTTTAAGACTTTGTAACATATCACAGTAATACTGTCTTAAATATTATGTAGGTATTTATGTGTTCGGTTAAACTGGGGATATGTAGAAATGTGTGTTTTATGTGTTAAATATATCACTATGTAATTTTATGTCTTTTACTGTATTTTTGTCTGCCATGTGGGTAATGGAGTTTTGCTTGGAGATAATTAGATTCCTTCCCCAATTATCTCCAGGCCAGAGGGGAGGGATTGTGAGGCATTGTGGGAGGTAACCGGTCTGAGCTGGAAAGTCATGCTGACAGGGGTTTTAAAAGATACTATTACTAACTTTTGAACCCCTGGTCTGATTCATGCCATATTTTAATATGTTGTTCCCCTGAATGGATTGATTGTGGATATGTATTTTTATGTGAATGTGATGTATGGTTTTGAAGTTATAAATATTGGGTAAAAAGTATATTTTAAACTGTATGAATAATGGGATTATGTGTCACACTAAGGGGAGGGGATGTGTGGGTTGCACCCGTGATGCTATTGGTTATTTTAGGCCTCCCCCTGGGTGTGGCCTGTATGTGTACAGTTGTAATAAAAGCCAGGCTGGATGTGCCAGTCCAGAGTTCCTGTTTTACCCTCAAAGTGAAGTGTTGTCTCATTATTGGGGGAGGATTTATTGTATGCTGTTCCAGTTTGACTGCTAGGATTGAAAACCTATTCGTATGGTTCCTATTCAACTGTCTACAGCATTCAGAGGCTTGAGAGGATTTATATGCTTCTCAGATTCGGTGATTGTGGTGTCTGCCAGAGTGCTTGGAGTCCTCAGGAAACGCTAGGAGCATCCTTTAACGGAGGTACTCAGTCGGGGTGCCAGGTGATCCGTTACAGTGTAAAACCTTTCTAACAGTATAAATGATTTCGCTACAGCGTGTAGTTTCCTCAGCTGGGTAGAAAAATTAATGTGTATTCCTGGTTCGCCGGGTCAAGTTTAAATGTCTTCTTTAATGAGGGAACAGGTATCAGATGTGCTCGTTGCCTCTACGTAATTACCACTAGCAGGTAAGACATATGAGGTGCAAGCCTCTTATCTCAGACGTGGTGTGCGGGTCAAGCCTCCTTGATGTAAAGTGACATCACTAGCATCTTCAGTAAGAATGTTCATAGAGAATAAATAGCAGTCCTTGCAATACCAGTCTCTGCACATGCAGGGACCCATCGTAATGGATAAATATATGATGTATATATACAGAGCAAAAGAGAAAAAAAAGAAGTATTACTGATAACTAGTATTAATGTACGACTCATACAAATAATAAATAGAAAGGGAGTGATCACTACCCAGCTGAGGAAACTACACACTGTAGTGAAACGTGTCCTGGGATTTCTATATGGACATTGTTCCTTTTTTATTGTTTTATTATACTCAAAGTGTATTTAATAAAGTAATTCTACCTTTCAACCCTGGTGGCCGGCATCATCTTATATTAGAGGGAGTGTAGTCCCCAACTACACATTGCACGACTGCAGAGCAATAGGGGCTCTAGGTTTGTAAGTATATTTCTTACTCACCACTTTCTTATTTGGATACCAACTGTGCTACCCTATTGTGTTTTTTTATTCCAACTCTCCTAGGACCACAAACAGATTCCACTATAGGGATGGGTCGCCGTAACGGACCCAAAGCTATTCACACCAGAGCTAGGTTTATAGCTCTACGTTTGTGAGTGTTCCTACGATTATTTTTAAATCATTTATACTGTTAGAAAGGTTTTACACTATGTGGGTATTTCCTTTGTACTGTTTCAGAGTTTGATTTCATCTGGTTCACTACACAATATTTATTGCATTTGGATGTAGATTACCATCTATCGTTAAGGTAACTACTACTTTGATTGTTATACATATAAGCGCTACACTATCTACCCCTTTGTCTATTGTATTTTTTGTGCCTTATGGGAAAGTCACTTCTTTCAGTGTTTAGCGGCTAGTATAAACATTTTCATCTGACATATATCTCTACACCCTTATCATATTAGCGCTGGTACCTATTCCCACTTTCTTCCATTATAAATAACAATGGTATGAGAGAGCACTCGCTTTTATTTATTTTTTATGTGTGAAATGACTCGGGCTCCGCCTTCCTGGATAACTATCAAAGAACAAACAAAAAAAAAGATGTTCAGCACTCCTTAAAAATGATATCCCTTTATTGACAAAACAGAAACATTAAACAGTGTGTCTATCACTTTAGTCTCTTCGACACTGCAGGCTCACAAATATGTTGTTAGAGTGAACTTTTCGCTTTAGTTCAAGAAATCCAGTCTTTTTTTCATCTTACTCCTTTGGGAATGTGAGAATCGTGTCAGATGACCAGTTGTAGACATAGAGAGATGGAGAATACATAAGTTGGACTATGTATTATGGGAAAGCTTTACCATTGATTGGTTCTGGAGACATCATACTAAGCTATGAGATGTACATGTGCATCCTAGTTCTGTGAAGGGCCCCTGAAGCCCAAAATGAGTGTATAGCCTAATAAGGCAATAGGGGAAATAGGTAATATCCAGAACAGGAGGCAAGGTAAGGCAGTCCAAGAGGTCACAATATAGTCAAGAAAAGTTAATGAACAGAGAATACAAACCAAATGGTCAGGAAATCCAGAAATCAAGCAGGAATAAAATGCCAACTGAGAGTGTAAAGAACACAGATAGCTAGGCAAAGAAACAGCAATAGAGAATGTTTAAATAGTGTGCCAGTTACAAGCCCATATCACATCCCCTTTTACCTTCCCCGGTTCAGCCTGGTGGGTTTTCTTATTGGTTTTCTTTGGCGACACTGTCCATAATGCCGACTGCCCAGTATGAGCTCTGAACACTGACCATGTAGTCTCTGCCTCCTATCATGATGCGGGCTTGGCCAGATTTGCAAGAAGCCCACCAAGGGGAGGCAGGAAGGAGACTGGCTGCACAGCCATTCAGTTGCTACGAGGTTTAGGCCGACAAGAAAGATCTCACCGGCTGAACTCTGCAGGGCTGGTGATTGAGTAGAGAGAGAGGGCTCTATGACTGGTGGGAAGGATCTCCCTCATTGGCCAGACCACTCTGATACTTCCACTGTATGGGAGTGTTGATGCTGGTTACCACAGAAACATTTACCGGTGCTGGTCGGAAGGAAATGTTTGTACTCAACAGGGGTGTAGATATGCTATATCTGCCATGGGACAACCAGGGATCAGGTAATTTGGCAGTCCAGTTTATAGAAAAAATTAAAAATCTAAAGTTTATTCCTCCCTCCCTGGCTCATGGTAAGCCTAAGGAGGAGAGGATAAACTTTAGATTATTCATTTTTTAAATTAGAAATCTTTTTTTATTATACAGCCCCTAAGCCAATATTCCCCCTCTACACCTCCCTCTACAGCCACTATCCCCACCACAGCACCTATTCCCCATACTACAGCCCCTTTCTCTTCCTCAACATGTGTGTATTGGGGTGCAGTGGGGGATGTGTGTGTGGGGGGGGGGTGCAGTGTGTATGGGAGTGCAGTGGGGGCAGTGTGTGTATGGGGGTGCAGTGGGAGCACTGTGTGTATGGGGGTGCAGTGGGGCAAGTGTGCGTATGTGGGAGCAGAGGGCTGCCCTGTGTGTATGGGGGTGCAGTGTGTGTATTGGGGAAATGTGTGTATGGGGGAACTGTGTGTATATGGGGGGCAGTGTGTGTTGGGGAGCAGTGTGTGTATGTGGGGGCAGGTTGTGTATGTGGGGACAGTGTGTGTGTGGGGGGACAGTGTGTGTGTGTGTGTGTGTGTGGTTGGAGGAGGCAGGCTGATTAAAACAAATATAATATGAAGGTTTTTTTTTTTAATTTTAAAGAAATATGCTCTATATCCCCCTCCCCCTGTTTACCTTTGCCCATGGAAAGGGAATATCAATTAAGAATCCATTGTGGTCCATTGGTAGAGCTCTGGAGGTTCCAGTTGGGAGTGAACTCTAGCCTACAGCTCCTGGGGCTAGAGCTCACTCATGCAAGAATGGAGCATTACCATGGTAACCGCGGCAACACTCTGAGTTTGCGAGAGGAGACCTGGCGGAGCTGCAGGTTAGAGCTCCCCCGGGAGCTCCCCTCTCTTCCTCCCCTTCCCCTGCCAGGCGCCAGCAAAGAGTCAACGGGTTGGTGAAGGAGATCTCTAAACTCCCTTCTGGTCCATGAAGGCACACTGCTTGGATAGCGCCGGCCCTGCAAGGACCGGCAAGCAAGAGCCTCAGAACTGGTATTTTCTGGAATCATTATAGGATGAGGTGTTGATACCTGTCTGGGAAAGGAACTGAAGAGGCAGAGGACAATACCTGCCTGGAAGGAGGGAGCTGCAGACCCAAGTGGAAGAGACCCAAGTCAAGCCTCGGCAAAGGGCTCCAGGGTCCCTGATAGCAGCGAGATGCAGACTTGGCGGAGGTACTCAGTTGGAGTACGGGAGCTCCGTCACAATTTCCATCATAGTACTCTGCTCTGATATAATGCACACATTCAGATTTAATTTTATTTGTGTGTTTATAAATATGTGAGTGTGTGTGTATATGTATATAAATAGAGTGAGTGACTTTTTAATGTATTTGGTTTTCAATTTAACATTAAGTGAATAGAATGCCATTAGCAGTCTTATACACTAGGAATAAAAATTAATATCACTTCTCCTTATCGTCATTAGAATAGTAAGCCATTGGGGTATTTTGAATCCTAAAGTATGCAAACCGATGATAGAAATGTGTTTATTTAATGTTATGAATATAACGTTTCTATTTCCTCTGGGCCCAGACATCTGGGACTCACATTATAATTATTCTCAAGTGTTCTACAATCAGGTTTTCCCTGGTATCATCATGCTCCAGAACCTTCTATTTTAATTCGAGAGAGTTTTGAGTTGGAGCAGCTGTTGTCAGTTCAGTGCAGAGGATGGAGAGAAGAGAAAAAAAATCAAGAGCAACAAGAGACAGAAACAGTGTTTACAGATATAGCATAAACTAGTAGAGAGAAAAGGAAAAGGAAATGGTATATGAATAGCTTATTAAAGTGACATTCCATGCACCATAACTGCCCATGCTTTTTCCATAGGTCCTTAGGGCAAGAGATTCTGTGTCACCAAGTCTCTATTCTAGTTGTTGATTATAATTGCAAAATCTGCGAAAATTGCTGCAGGTATAAGCCCACCACTCACAGACATCACATGGGAAAATCAATGCAGTAAAGAAGCTTGTGACGGACCGCTGGCACTCTGACCGAGTACCTCCGCCAATCGATACTCCTAGCGCTTGCCGAGGACTCTGAGCACTCCAACCGACACCATCAGCACTGCAGACCCCACTTCCAGCGATGCAGCTGCGCCGGGGTCTCGCCGTCTCTCACCCACCCTGGATCTACGACCAGGATCCAGCTCCCAGTGGGTAAACCTCTCCTAAATCCAGAGAGCGTAGCAGGATTACATCAAGCTCTTACAAGAGCTTACTCTGGGGAGTAAGTGATTATAGCTGTCAGGATATTTATATCGGCAGACATTTTGTGCTATGATAGAAGTGTATATTGCCTGAATCACTCAGAACAGAGCAGACTCCATTTTGGATTTCAAGCTAACAAAGACACAAATTTCTATCCTCTTTGTAACTAAACACTAGCCTGAACTAAGGAATGCTTTGTATAAACAAACTAAGTGATACAAGTAGGTTGGTCTGGTATGCCTAAAGCAACACTCAGGGATGAGGGAGTCTGACTTGAAATGGAGTGCTCAGAACTGGGTGTAGGCAGAAATTTCACCAAAAATCTGTCCCAAAATGTAGAAAGACAATTATATCATTGTGGATGCAATGAGATAGGTAAACCCAGGAGCTAATTCCACTTAAAAAGGCTAGAGTCACCAGTATGGATATGCAGTGTGAATACCAAGCAACTGTTATATATGCTCACTCACTCTAACAGAGAAGGAGATGGAATACTCTTCTTAATGTTAGCTTCACACAAGAAAGCCAGACACCAGTGACCAGATAAGACTTGGTAATTTTACTTTCTAAATTTTACAAGATTCCCATTGTAAGTGAAAAGGTGAGACTGCGTTTATAACTGTCATTTTAGAAATTACAGCAGGAATTGGAGACACACTGCCTGGAAAAAGCCCAAAGAAACGCTTTGAACTGACAGAAAACTTAAAACTTAAAATTATGGCAGCCATATAGATAAGCCAAATTACGTCAAAATCGTCATCAGGAAAAGTTAACTGTTTCTTGGATAAGGAAGTTTAGTTAGGCGATACTACCCTCTATGGACCAAATACCTAAACTGCAATATGCAGGGTGACCCCACCTTCGATTTCCTATTGGCTTATCAATAATGACGAACAGAAAGTCTGGCCCTTTAAAAATCAGGATTACAGGCTAGGTAGAAAAAGAAAAGCAAGAGAAGCAAGAGAAGAAAGGAGTCGGGGGCAAAGCATTTGGAAGCAGGCTAAGCAGTGAGAGCAGTCGGAGTTGGAGTTTGGGTTTCAGATTAGGCCATGCAGAGAAATCCATGACAGATATCCACTCAATGGCACTCAGAATTTCTTACACACCAATCACACATCCATTCAGTTCCTGAGACTACCTACTCATCTGATGAGAATGTCTACTCAACTGGTAATTATACTGGTTTCATTTAATTAATCTAAATTAATTAAAAATTTTCTAATAGCATGATATATGATTGGATAAATCACGGTCAGATTTCGATATTTAGAAATCTTAGTTAACTAAGAAATATATAGTTATAACCATTCCATTCTGCAGATGGAATTAGAATAATTATGTATTAATGTGACATATCACATGTTAGCATATCGTGATATTTATCCAGGTATATTGATTTGCTCTAAAAAAAGATAAAATATCTGTTTAGGCAAGTTAAAATTTCAGCTTGTAGAATCTGGTAGATTATTTTTATTGGATGGTTCCAGGAAATGACTAATGAGCTGGTTTAGATGTTGTGTTAATTAAAATTACATGAAATAGGATAATATATGCCTAGAAGGACCTAACCAGCATTGAAAGGGTTATTCTAACTGTTAGCTAAAGTTTTATGGCTGTTCGCTGGAAGCTTTCTCTGTGTGAAACTTTCACTTTCTTTCTCTGTGAAGCACCGTCATAAATCTTGTCTTGACAATTGACTGTGTTAACCATTGGAATGTGTATTGCCATTGAATTGCATATACATGTCATACTAAATATTCATTGATTATTATCACGCATGTTACATATTATTATTAAAATTGTCACAATAAATTGTATCTATTTTTATAACAAATTGTGATTTTTATTTGTATGGAATACATTTCACTTACACGATAACGATCTTTGGGATCTGAGAATTGAAATAGTGGGCAATTCTCAACTGTTTACTATTATTATCCCATAAATATCCCCACATAGCAATCCCCAGAGTGTAGGTCCCTTCCCCCAAGCATGAGCCAAGGCTTCAAGAAAGGTGCAAGTAGGTCTGGTTTATTGAGGGCTACCTGCCGGGTATTTATGCAAGTGTCCACCAGGTGGACACTCCCCTAGGGGACCTGATGGAACAATGGGACAATTATTGGATATTAGCCAATCACAGACAATACAAACAAAATACTCCCACAGTGACATCACAATCCCTCCTCTCTATCCTGGAGATAATTGGGAAGTAATCAAATTGTCTCCCAGGACAGAGGCAAGACTCCATTAACCACATGGTTACAAAAAGACATAAAATTACACAATGTTACAATTACTACATAAAACATATACATGTAACATATCCCCAGATAGGTTAGATCTAAGCGCACATTATTACTGAATGGCGCTCAGAACACATACATACAGTTCAATCGCCATGGAGCCGAAGTCTTTTCCATAGTCTTTTGTTACACGAATAGGCTCCATGGCATAGCTATCTGGGGTAGCACTACTCACATACTGAAAGTCCTGAACGCCCCGGCAGAAATACAAAAATAAACCTTTCTGAAGGGTAAAATACAGCTATCAGCACAGGGGCCATAGTCGGAAGGCAGGAGACTAGCCAGTAGTCCCCTCCAGGCACAAGAGGCGAAGGACACTTTGTCACAAAGCTGAAGTGGTACAGGTTAACACAGTGAGGGAGTTGAAGTATGAATGGGTTAGGCATAAGGCTATCCTAGATATAATAGACTAATGAAAGTATTTAGAAAGTTGGACAGACTAGATGGGACAAATGGCTCTTATCTGCCATCACATTCTATGTTTATATGTTTAAAGCTTTGTACAGGAGAGCCAATGGTTAGTAACCAAAATAGGCAGATACAAAAGGCCAACCTTGATGCAAGCACATCCCAAGACCTGTGCCATAATTTTGCAGATATCCTAGTACCCATCAAGCATTCACTTTGTATGGAGTATGTGTGAGTGAATGTAAGGGTGTTTTTGGATGTCCTGTTGGCATTTCAATGCAGGCATGCATTTGTGTGTGCTGTTGGTTTTGAATGCGGGGGTGTGTTTATGTATAATGTTAGTATTTTAATTTTATTTTTATGTATAATGTTGGTATTTTAACACAGCACCTCTCACACACACAGCACTCTTCACACACACAGTACCCCCCCCCCACACACACACACACAGAGCACCTCTCACACACACACCACCCCTCAGACACACACAGCACATCCCTCACACAAGGAGCACCCCACACACACACACACTCAGCACCTGTACACACAAACACATACACTGCACCCCTCAATGCAGAATGTGTGTGTGCATTCAGCAGTCTATATGTATTCAGTAGTCTGAGTGTGTGTGTATTCAGCGAACTGTGTGTGTGTATCCAGCAGTCTGTTTGTGTGTGTGTGTATTCAGCAGTCTGTGTGTACTCAGCATTCTGCGTGTGTGTATTCAGCAGTGTGTGTATTCAGCAGCTGAATACACACAAACACATACACTGCACCCCTCAGTGCAGTATGTGTGTGTGTATTCAACAGTCTGTATGTATTCAGCAGTCTGTATGTGTGTGTATTCAGCGTCTGTGAGTACGTATTCGACAGTCTGTGTGGATGTTTGTGTGTGTGTATTCAGCGGACTGTGTGCATGTATTCAGCGGACTGTGTGTATGTAATCAGCGGACTGTGTCTATGTAATCAGCAGTCTGTGTGTGTATTTAGCAGTCTGTCTGTGTGTGTATTTAGCATTCTGTGCGTGTGTATTCAGCAGTCTGAGACTGTATTCAGTAGTCTGTGTGTATGTATTGTATGTATGTATTGCATTTGTTGGAGATACAAATAAATATAAGCTTAATTTTTTTCCTGTGAAAATGTTGTTAAAATGGCAGATTTTCCTCACTGAAGAGGAACTGCATAGTGTGGCTTGCATTTGCTTAACAGATGCTGCATATCTATATGCATCTGTGGTAGGTGATTAGGCTATTAGGGTTATTCACTAAAGTGAGAATTCAAGTTTAAGGTCAAAATTGACATTTTCTCTGAGTAACAGTAAGTGTGTTACAAGACGTGTTAATGCGGTTTGAATAGGGGCAAGGGGTGGGGCTTTAGAAAGGGATCACCAAATATATTTTTCTTAAGCCCCTTGTATTTTAGACCCTAGAAAATCCCCTGATGCTCTGTCATCTGTTGAAAGAAATCACCTAATTCTTGTTTTTGTCAGTTGCACACGTTTTCCTTTCCTTTTTTTTTATTTAAAATTACTCCTGCTGCTGCTCCTTAATTTACAAGATTGCAAAACAAAAGTTAAGTTCTAACTTAATAATTTTTCAATACAGATATATAATTATGACAACTCACAACTGGTGTTGCAAAAAAATGCCTGATATTGTGTAGCTATTACCTAGGTAAAGTTTTAGCCATTTTTGCATTGTTGCTCATTTTTGGTTTGTATGAATAATTTTTCTCAAAACAATTACATTAAATTTGTCAGAAACATAACGGCACATGCATTTTATTTGTTTGAACCATTTTTTTTATTACATTTTTTTACATGTATTGGTTCAGATGGACTGATTTTTTTATACCATACGTAAGTCTAGCTTTGACTGCTAAATCACAAGCAAGCTCTCAAAAGCGTCATGCCCTTGGTCCAAGGATGGTAGGCATGTATATGTGCAGAACATTTTTCAGAGGGGAGGGCCAAAGTGCTAATACTGAAACTGCAAGAACTTGAATACAATGATAGTGAACATATTGTTACATATCTACCAACTCTGGCATTCAGAGACTCGGGACTCCAGTAGGAGGGAGGTAACGGGTGGTAAAGGGACACTGTAGGCACCCAGACCACTTGAGCTCATTAAATTTGTCTGGGTGCTGTATCCCTTTTGCACCTAGTGCTGCAATGTTAAACATTGCAGTTCCAAAGAACTGCAATGTTTACATTGCAGCACTAAGTCTGCCCTCAGTGGCTGTCTAACAGACAGCCACTGGGGGCGCTTCCGGAATTGTAACAGACTTTTGGTCCGTTATCTGATGCTGGACGTCCTCACGCTCTGCATGAGGACCTCCAGAGTCAGATTTTCCCAATAGGAAAGCATTGATTCAGTGCACGCAGTGATTAATGGGCACACGGCATTTGCTGCGTATGCGTATTAGACCTGGCTAGTCACAGGACGGAGGAGGGGTCGGAGCTTCGATCCAGTACAGAAGGGGGTGGGGCGTGAGGGAGGGGGGAGGCAGAGGGATCGGTAGTGTCAGGAATACAGCTTTGTATTCCTGGCACTACATTATCCCTTTAACTCCGCTCTCAAATGGGCATCATTTAAGCCAGCCCACTGAGGGCAGACCATGCAGGGAGCACTGTTTCAGTGCTGTCTGTATGATCCTAATGTCCTGAACATAGCATGCGCATGTCTAATAATGCACTCGCTATGCATCGTCGGGACAGTTCCCTGGTGTCCCCGAAAGTGGAACTTTAGGAATCTAAGTAGGGACAACTGGGACTATCACACCAGAGTCAGGACAGTTGGAGGCATGTTGCTACATAATATATATTAGTATTGTGTAGACAGCAGCCTACAAACCCATCTACTCTACTGACCCAAGGGGCAATTCCCCCCCTCCCCCCCATTGCTAGCCCTCTCCTTAGTGCAAGTGATAAAGTATGATTTGCTTTAATATAACAATCTTTTTGTTGCTGCTGTAAAAGAGACCTAACCTGTAAATGAATGAGTTTGATGTCAGTTTTGAAGACCTGTTGATTTTAAAGACCGCAGTGTGCTGGTATGTTTATTGGTAATTGAACTGTAAACCAGCTGGCACAGACCGCTCACTGGGCACGTGCTATACCACTACTGCATCTTCTGCAACGTTCGACTTTAACCAAACTTAGAACTCGTATTAGAAAATAAAAAATAGAAAGCTGAGACGCTGTGATTCATTTACACTTCAAATACACGTTCACTTGGTTATTTCTCAAATAATCAAATAGCTAGTGTATCCCTAAAGTAGTGTAAAGTGACACGCTGTGTGAAATCAATTTTCCTTTCCAAAATCATTAAATTCAGATGCCTGAGCCTACATCTCTGCTAATTTTAGAAGCCAGGCTTTTCATCCTCCATTAACTTGGTGCTGTCAGATATAATTTCCCAGGATGTAAATAATTCAGATATTAAAAATTAATAAATAATAACAGTGTGCTCCTAAGAGAGAAAGAGACTGGGTCAATTAGGAAGCTCGGCATTCTGTTCCTGCGCAGCGGGGGGATTCAGCCACATTCGTTACTAGCATCTCTCCTTCGATTCCAAGCACAGATCTCCTGCGCTTCATTACTGCGTATAGTCAGGCACAATTACCTCTATCACACTCTCTGTTGCCAACTTCAAAGAGAAATGCATTTCTTAGCTTGCCTTTCTCCCCCTCCCTTCCCTTTGCGGGCTTTCTCTAGAAGCAGCCTCAGCTTGACGTCCCAGAATTTTTTTTTTGTACGAGTACTAATTAATAAGACTTTGACTTATCATATTCCTTTCTGCTCTTTGATGTGCTACCTTTGTCAATCATCCTTTTTAATTAGAATTGCAATGATAACTTTACTTATCTTGTAACAAGATGCAAATTGAAATTTTCCTGACAAAAAAAAAAAAAGAAATAATAAATATATAAGATGCTAAAGTTACGCTGCAGAACACGTTGACAGGATTAGGCAACGAGGAAATGGATTATATTGTTGTTCATTGTGAAAGAACATACATAATCTTATATCATCAAAATATGGAGCTGAGTAATGACATACTCATTGAAATTGAAGTGGGAGTACAGCCGCATAATTAATTGCTTCAGTAAATTATAATTAAGATATAAAAGCATACCCTTTTTCACTTAACATATCCATCAAAAAAGACAACAATAATATAGACACACTTTAATGCCTGGCTGTGGTTCTGCTTATTTTTAGATGTTTCTGGTTCTGCTTTTTTATCACAGGCTCTATACTCCTCGAGAGGATACTTACAGCATTCAGTTGAACTGAATATTTGGAAAGGGAGTTTCTGCATTTGTTGTGCTGCAAAAAATAATATATATATATAATACACAAGATCCAGTGCACTCACTTATCTACTAAACAGCAATATATATATGAAACTAGGGGGTTGCACTCACCTAAACAGCGCACTCACGTATCTACTAAACAGCAACTTCAATATTGATAGATTTTTTTCGGAATGTGACGTACCTCCTCCAGGTACTCCACTGTCCAGCCGCGTCCATCGCAACACTGACCGACATACACACACTCACTGACACACACACTCACTGACACACACACACACACTCACACATAGACACACACACAGACAGACATAAGCTCACTCACTGGCAGACACACACATTTACACATTCTTGCACACACTCACATCATTCCCTGGGATCTTCTATCTGGAGATATCCTTTCTGCTCCTCGCACGCAATTTAGTGATGCCGGGTCATATATGATGTCATATTCCGGCACTCTGCATCACTATAGACAGCGCGGGAGGGAGCAGTGAGGAGCAGGAAGACTGAGCTCCCTCGCTGCCGCCAGCGTCCTGCTCCCTCTCCAGTCGGGTACATTTTAGCAGAGTAGGCACCTGCAATGTGGAGAAAGCCGGTGCCTACTCTGCTTTAACACCAAGCATGTACTCGCGGCTCGCAGGGCCGCAAAGATGTTAATTGTGGGCCGCGAGTTTGACATGCTTGTCCTACAGAGTCTCCACAACCACCCATTTCATATTTACACTATATCTTTGAATGATAATTGATATCCATTGTACAGCACTACGGAATCTGATGGCGCTATATAAATAATAAAAAAATTAGTTTTGCGTACATTTGATTTAACCCCTTGTGACGGGTGATATACATTGTACATTCCTGTCACTTAAGCACTTGTTGATGGCAGATGTCCTTCTGATTGTGAGTTTTGCCTACCTCTGGGCCCTTAACCAGTGAGGGGCCCCAGGCATCTGTTTAATGTGGCATTATGTCGAAGCTGTCACATGCCAATTATCATAGGGCAGCAGTTCCCAACCCAGTTCTCAAGTACCCCATAGGGCGCGGTTTCCTTTCTTCTCTTTCTCACCCCCTAACAGTCCCGGATTTAGGGATTGCCAAGTTGAGGTGTTTTTAGAAAAAATAAAAAGAACACTTTAGACACAATAGGGTAATCCCTAAATCCTGGACAGTTAGGGGGTTCTTGAGAACCCCTGCCACAGGGCAAAATTGGTGGTGTATTGGAGTCCCAATACATGCCAATCAAAGTATGTATCAGGATGCCTCAAGCATGAGCCAGTCTAGCAGTAGTCTTGTTTGAGACTGTCTTCGTTATCTGATTACTGTGACAGTTTGTCACAATCATTTGATGCTGCAGCCCACGTGACAAGGTTAGAGAAAGCCTCTTTAAACAGTGTACATTGTTATCAAAGTGTACTGGGATATCGTTTGATGTTTTACAAATAAGGTAGTGCAGAATAAGACTTCAATTGACTCCCAGGCTCTGTAATTGCCAATGGAGGCTCGTCTATTGTGCCCCCAGTGTTTCTTAGGCAGATTCCAAAAGGGGTATCAGGGCAAATGCTTACCTGGAGAATTCAGGGGCATTTATGTCTGGCCACCAGCAGGGGTGGAATGAATAAGCGCCCCCATCAAAACTCTGTAGCCATTTTCTATATTTGAATTTGTGTATCTCTCTCTCTCTGGTTGTATATGTCTGTGTTTGATTGCATTCATGTGGGTGTAGAAGCTCGTTTTTAGTCATGTGTATAAATCTGTGTATATGTGGGAGCAGATGTAGGTATTTTTCACTGTTTCTACGTTTGTACGTGTGTATATGTATCAGTGTTTGTGCTAATGTATGAGTCCATTCTCTAAAGGTAAAACCCTCCCAGATTTGGGTTCTGGATCCACACCTGCAGTATTTGTTGCAATAAATTTTTTTTTATGGTATTTGTATACACGTGTGTTGAAAGAAAGTACACATAGTGTCTTCCATGTGCAACATTACTCCCCCACTCCAACCCCCTATTTATAATTGGTTGGACATGCTGCTGAGATGCTGAACAATAATAATGCCAAGATTTTCTGGTTATAGACCCCATTGATACGCTTAGCCTGCTCTAACAGGATTTGTGATGTCATATTAGGCTGTCAGATCCTTGAGGCGTGCAAATCTCTGCTAGGGCTGTCTGTCAATGGATAACAATGCCAGAACTTTTTTAAGTGTTTATTGTTTCCAATCACATTTTTCACACTTTTGCGCATAAACATTTCAACACAAATAGTGCATTCAAAAACATTCAAACAGATTCACACATTAGTCTCAATTTTCCCCAAAAACTATCAAATTAAAGTTGGGGTATTTCTGTAATCAGTTTGTGTAGCTTAAACCAAAGTGAGCTTTTGTTCTGCAATAGCTCACATAAAATATCCATGTATTCCCCCTAGTGAAACTCTTTCCTATTAAAACAATAATAAAAAGCATTATAGTCAGGACAATAATTGTCCTGGTGCTTAAAGGGACACTCCAGGCACCAAGACCACTTCTGCCCATTGAAGTGGTCTGGGTGCCAATTCCCATCAGCCTTATTTTTATAAAATGCAATAATTACCTTGCAGGGTTAAGTTCTCCTCTAGTAGCTGTCAATCAGACAGCCACTAGAGGGACTTCCGTGTTCTTAAAACATTAAAAGTGTTTTAAACTACGCTGGACATCCTCACGCTATGCATAAGGACCTCCAGCGTCGCCGGAATCCCCATAGGAAAGCATTGAACATATTAATGGATGAGGGGAAGATGATATAGGTTGCTAATATAGGTTGCTGAGAATAACTGCATAACCTTACTGCAAGTTAACCTATCAAAAAAGATTAAAGGAAATTTCTTGATTGGTGAGTATGTGATATCATCTAACTGCTTCCAGAAAATAATTAATTAAGAGAAAAAAAAGGAGGAAATCTGGGACACTGAGAGCAGAGGCGATACAACATACAGATTACAATGATATAACTGAGTTATATTAAATCGGAGTTTGGAGTTACAGTACTTATGAGAGTGGTTGAAATAAAATGTTCAGATTGTATCAGTTTTCAGGATATAAATGGTCACCAAAAAGGAAGAAGCTATTTAGTCTGATGTCATCAACTGGTGCTGATAACACTACAATGTAAATGTTTTAGATGTCATGAAGCCTAATAAGCATTATTATTCCAAAAATGTATCTTGCTGTAACTAAAATATGAAACATAGAATGTGACGGCAGATAAGAACCATTCGGCCCATCTAGTCTGCCCAATTTTCTAAATACTTTCATTAGTCCCTGGCCTTATCGTATAGCTAGAATAGCCGTATGCCTATCCCATGCATGCTTAAACTCCTTTACTGTGGTAACCTCTACCAATTTAGCTGGAAGGCTATTCCATGCATCAACTACCCTCTCAGTAAAGTAATCATTCCTGTTATTATAACATTATGAACAATGTTACTTTAGAGAAAGAGGTAGTGCAATAGCACATTAATAAGAAGTAGATAACATTAATTATTGTTAGGTCAGATATGTACTAAAGTTCAGATAATGTGAGTAAGTACTAATGTAGGAGATATCATGGTTGAGAGTTATGGGTTCTAGGCTTTCCATATCTGTAAGACCAGACTGATATGAGAAAGTTATAGATTCTCCGACACACACCCGTTTTGATTATAACTATACCCGGCCTGGCACTAGGTTTCTGTATATTTTTGGAATTGCTGATCTTAGCTTGCTCCTTGAATTTGCTATTTTCACCTACTATAGGCACTGCGTCAAGCATGGCCATCTTAAGGAAGTTAATATGGTGCTATCCCTTTTAGGATAGCATATGTTTAAGCATGTGTGGTGGGTTACTTTACTTTTCCTGACATTACAACAGAGCCATGGACCCGGCAGGCTTAACCCTTTTCAGATGTTAGGGTTAGTTAAGCTGTCTTTCAAAAGGAGGGCTTTAGCACCATTAGAGAAGCATAGCACGCCCCAATGATAGTGCCCTCCTTGCAGAAAAAATACTTAAACCCTCCAAGCCGGATCCAATCTTGGGGACCTGCCCGACAACTGAAGCAGTCCCCCTGCAGCCAATCCATTCAATCCACATATATGTATATGTTTAGTTATTGGTTGGAGCAGCACCCAGACAAATACTTTATGCTAAGAGGCATCTTGTCACGTTAGGTATGTGAAATCCAATGTGCAGTACTTGCAATAGTAGACAAAAATTATAAAATAAAGTCCAAGGCACACAAATTCAGCAGGGGCAAGTCAAAGGCAAGGACAGGCAGTCCAGTAGTTGAATATCCAGGGAGCAATGGTTCAGAAATAGTGGGGCAGGCCAGAGGTCAGGTAAATCCAGGTGAGCAGAAATAACACAGGTAGTTCCAGGGAAATATCACAGAATAACTGAGCAATGACAATTAATCTGTTCACAGTTTAAATAGGGTGCCAAACTAAAGACACACCTATTCTGACATGCCTACATAACACCCTATTGGTGCATGGGGCTGTCAGTCATCAGGGGTTGCGTTGGTATTGGGGGTAATAATGCTGTTAATTCATTCCAGCCACGCCCACAGGGCTGCCATTTGGCATGGAACCATCGTACATCTCTCCCAAGCGTCTATTATTGCCTGGAAGGAGTGATCAGAGTTCAGAGGTTGCGGCCCACCTCTAGTATTCACTAGTTCTGGCTGCCACAACTTCATTGTATGTGTATATTTATGTATTATTTTTACATAATTATGTGATTTTTGGAATTATATATTGGGACAATCCAGGCAGAAAGTACAGAGAATTTAAGTTGAGAACCCTATATTTGACCATGTAACTTTCCAAGATTAGATAGATTTTATTCATTTTACATGTTGTTTCATATATAAATATTTGCTGTGAAATTAAAATCCTATTTCTCCTGAACAAATTTATTTATGATAAGTGTAATACCATTTCATATAGAAAATAGGTAAATGATTGTTGAACACACAACTAGCTCAAATTCTAGATTTTGTTTTGATTCAGAATTTGGACAATTGCCTCTATCCTTAAGGGGTTAAACCCCCAGTTGGCTAAATTATAAGACTCTAATAGAAGAACAGGACCAATATGGACCAGTTTGCCCAGGCTCTACAGACCTGCTAAATCCATACTTTGGCTCAACAACCTGAAGCAAAGTCAGCATGACTGGTACCGGCAGCATGACTGGCTTCTTGGGATACGATACTTTGCAGGTTAGAAACCTTTCTATTAGTAACCAGATATTCAGACTCAGTCAGTCTGAGCCTGCTTCTTTCCTGTACTACTCTCCATTCGATGGGATCTTGAGTTTGGTTTTCTCAAGCTTGACATCTTGTTAGGCTACACAACATGTGGAGTCAGGGTCTCATTCCCTGGGACCTCTTTTCTTCATATTTTAGCTCTAATGGACAGAGTGGCAGCTTTTTTTCAGTTTGGTGGTGTGGAAACCTCTTATTACAGTGGAAGCTTAAACTTGATACCTCTGACAGCAGAAACCTCATGGCAGATCACAGTTGAAAACATATCTATCAATAGATAAACTGTCACATGCAGTGGCTGCAGCCAAGCCATTGTTGATACTGGTTCCTCTCTTCTTGCTAGACCTCCAAACCCCATTGACTATGTTCAGTACTATATCAGAGCAAGCAGGACTCCAGTAGGCAGAATAAGATCAAAAGCAGTAGCAGCCTCCCTACCAGCTGAGGAGTCTTGTGGATTCCAGGAGATGGCTTTATTTGTGAATACTATGTGATGTTTGACAGAGCCAATAATTACCGTGAGGGAAAAAAGTATTTGATCCCCTGCTGATTTTGAACGTTTTTCCACTGACAAAGAAATGATCAGTCTATAATTTTAATGGTAGGGGTATTTTAACAATGAGAGACAGAATAACACACACAAAAAAAAAAAAAAATCCTGAAAAACGCATGTCAAAAAAGTTATAAATTGATCTGCATGTCAATGAGAGAAATAAGTATTTTATCCCCTATCAATCAGCAAGATTTCTGTCTACCAGGTGTCTTTTATACAGGTAACGAGCTGAGATTAGGAGCACTCTCTTAAAGGGAGAGCTCCTAATCTCAGCTCGTTACCTGTATAAAATACACCTGTCCACAGAAGCAATCAATCAGATTCCAAACTCCATGGCCAATACCAAAGAGCTATCCAAGGATGTCAGGGACAAGATTGTAAACCTACACAAGGGTGGAATGGGCTACAAGACCAACGCCAAGCAGCTTGTTGAGAAGGTGACAACAGTTGGTGCGATTATTCACAAATGGAAGAAACACAAAATAACTGTCAGTCTCTGACGGTCTGGTGATCCATGTAAGATCCATGATCATAAGAACGGTGAGGAATCAGCCCAAAACTACACAGGAGGATCTTATTAATAATCTCAAGGCAGCTGGGACCATAGTCACCAAGAAAACAATTGGTAACACACTACGCTTTGAAGGACTGAAATCCTGCGGCACCCTCAATTTCCCCCTGCTCAAGAAAGCACATGTACAGGCCCGTCTGAAGTTTGCCGATGAACATTTGAATGATTCAGAGAAGAACTGGTGAAAGTGTTATGGTCAGAACGGACCAAAATCGAGCTCTTTGGCATGAACTTAACTCGCCGTGTTTGGAGGTGGAGGAATGCTGCCTATGATCCCAAGAATACCATCCCCACAGTCAAACACAGAGGTGGAAACAGTATGCTTTAGGGGTGTTTTTCTGCTAAGGGGACAGGACAACTGCACCGCATCAAAGGGATCATGTACTGTCAAATCTTGGGTGAGAACCTTCTTCCCTCAGCCAGGGCATTGAAAATGGGTTGTGGATGGGTATTCCAGCATGACAATGACCCAAAACACACAGCCAATGCAACAAAGGAATGGCACATGAAGAAGTACATTAAGGTCCTGGAGTGGCCAAGTCGGTCCTCAGCAATGAAAGGGTTAATTTTGTTTATGCTTATTCCATCTTTGGCGTTGGAGTCGGAATTTACAGTTTACTAATCCTATCACTTGCTTTTCCTAGTCAACAGGAATATTGTATCACCTCATGTCTGTAATGTGTCAGATACAATTGGAAGCACAATTTTCTGCATATACCATTTTGGAAGTGACAAATGTAAATTTGAATGAAAAATAAAAGAAAAAGAAAAATACAATTTCAGATTTTACAATGCTACTTAAAATCACTTGTCTTTTTTTTTTTTTCATTTTCCTAGCAATGCCAATTATTTATAAATCGTCCTGCCACTTTTTCTGCTGTTTCACTAAAAAAAATTTGCCACTCTAGATTTTCCAGTATTCTAAAAGGAAGTTTTCTACAGAAACTGTGGGAATTTTCTATTTAGAAATCTGTCACTTTTTAGGTCACTTCAATAAATATGATGAAACCAATGACACTTTGATAAATGTAGGATTCAAGTGGACTGGACTCCAAACTATCCTCCCATATAAATCAGCGACTTTTGTCTATGTGTTTCCATTCAGTTGCAAAACTTGCAATTCACCACGATTAGCAGTAACATACTGTGTATACTGTAACCACATGAATATTGATATATGTGCACTAAAGATTTCAATAGAATGTACAGTATACTCTGAGCCCAGGCACATGAACAATTATTTATGGTGGTAGGACATAGTGACTTAGACTGAGCGCTCCACCATAACAACATACACATTTTAGATTTTAAAGTTATTTAAAAGATAACTTGAGAGTGTAAAAGCAGCTAATTAAAATCACTAAGTTTTTTTTTTTGTTTTTTTTAGCACTAGACCACCAACATTTATATTACATTATTTAAATATAAATTATATAGTCCTATAGACTGTAAGCTGGCTTGACCAGGGGTTCTCTTCAACCTATCGTTTCTGTACGTTTTCTTGTAATTGTCCTATTTATAGCTAAATCCTCCCCTCTTATAATATTGTAAAGCGCTACAGAATCTGTTGGCGCTATATACATGGCAATAATAATAATAATGCCTTGCTTGTTCTACTTCTACATAACAGCTTGTTTCCACGGGGACGGTGACTGTGTGACACACCCGGAAACACATGTCTGGGAGGCCTATGTAATGTTAATAGTGCAGAGGGAGTACATTACTCGAGCTGTGTGTTTAATGTGAGTATGACAGTGCAGTGGTTATAGTATGTAACAGATAGTCAGGCTGAGACACTCCGTGCCCGCTCGGTGCTGCACCTTACACCCAGCCTGCCATTCTCCTGCAGGAAGACACCCAGCCAGGGGGCGGAGCCAGAGGACATTTCTCGTGTTGGCTCTTTCCGCCCGTCCTTCCTTCCTCTTCCGGTGTCGGCAGTACCAGGTATGGCTGCTGCTCTGTCTATGGCCGATTTGTATGAGACTTTTAATCCGCATCCATCCTTGTGAGGGTCTGTCCGCCGGACCCAGGGGGGCACACGGGGTGTTAGCTGGGCTCAGTCTGGGGGCAGTGAGCGCTATATTGGCCGGGTGTGGACCCGGTAGAGCTGATTGTTTAAGGTCGATTTACCCCGGCCCGGCAGCGGTAACAGTGCACGGCTGCTGCTAGCATGGCGCCGGGTGGGAGGGAGAGAGGGGCAATATACTCCAATATAGAGTGTGATTGATTTCAGTGGAAATAAAAATAATCCAAGTAAAGTGACTCACTGGAGCGGTGAGGGTGCTGTGTGAGAGGGATGTAGTTGTATTATAGGCTTCATACTGGGCTTGGTTTTTAGCATTAAATATCCAGGGCAATCTGTCCAGGCCTGAATAAATCTGATGTCAACGCTGTATTATTCCTAGTTGGGAAGTTGTGTTGCTTCATCAAACTCTGATAGTCTTGGAGGTCTCTCTGTTTAATTCCCACTTCGTGTAATCTAAACATTCAGCTCTATATTTAAAATGCTTACTGTAATATAAAGGATCTAAACATAGCATGTTTTATTCTATTTGCCACTGAATATTCTAAGAGTACTCCTGATAACAATGCCTTGTTCTTCAGTGAATAAATCAAGTGTGGTACTGTTATCACTGTTAAAAGTTACACGTTGTCATTATACACTAATAAAACTACATAAGGGGGTAGCGAATGTATAGGAAATTTCAGTATGTTATGTATTTGAATGTCTCTGATACTATACATTTTTTAACTCCATAGTTATATTTGAGCTGGAAGTGTTGGATTAAAATAAATATATATATAATTTCTTTATTTATTTTTTTATTAAGGCTTGTACTCCAAAATGTTGTGAGCTAGAGTTTGACAACTCATCATTTGCAGTTTTGATCATAGAAATGGTCCAGGAGTGTATAATCCTGTATTCCACAGTTTAGGAGTTAAAAAGATGTAAACAAATCCTGAAATGGAATCTAAAGAGGGCCTTTTGCCAAAAAGGAGCTTGGAATAATTTACATACTTTGATTGCAAAAATAGAGTAACTGTCCCCAACTTTAGGTGAACAGACTTTCGATTTTTCTTGATGAGCAATTTTATCAGTCATCATCACGTCTTGAAACAAAATTGTCATGTCCCTGTAGACCCTGCAATACTTATATGGGTACTGCCATCTGGGATCATACAACAGACTTGAGTCTGTAGTGACAGCTTAGTCTTTTCTTCTAAGATCAGTAAAAGAAATTAAATATATAATTCAGTCCATAGACAAGTAGTGTAAAACTGTTGATACCTCCTGTACTTACTTCCTCTCGTGCATTATAATAATTTTGGATGTATATAATAATTAGAAATGTTGTCATTAACTAAGATATGATTCTTCTCCAGATCTAAAAATGGTTCAGCGCCTGACATACCGTCGTAGGTTGTCCTACAACACAACCTCCAACAAGACCAGACTGTGAGTGTTGTTTTTTTTCGTCTTCTTTTTTCTTTCTTTAAAGGTTCATATTGCTGCTACTTGTGATTCAAATTCTTGTTTTGCTTTGTTTGTTTTTTCTATATATATGTATCTTTCTCTTTGCAGGTCTCGAACACCAGGTAACAGAATTGTATACCTATATACCAAGAAAGTGGGCAAGGCACCAAAATCAGCATGTGGCATCTGCCCAGGCAGACTCCGTGGTGTAAGTATTTTGAATGTTTGCACCTATGTTTCGGTGGTGCAAAATTAGATTTTATGTCTAAAAATTAGTTTGTCATGTTTGCCACAGCTTTGTGTGCATGTGCTATTTTTTATTTGCTAAACTGCTACTCCATTTATATACATTGGTGCCCATAATGCACCAAAATTATCTTTAAATGCTTTTTGTTTTTCTTGCTTTTTTGTATTTGACGAATTTACCACTCATTACATTCTGAGAATTAGACAAATGAATAATATTAGTGTAAAATGTCCATTCACAAGTTGAAGGATATTTTCTTACTATATAAAGCAAAACTTAATATGAGAAAGCTGCTTATGTCATGGGAAACCTGCTAAAAAAATAAAAAGTGTATTTACATTTCTTTTGATACATTGAAAGGGGCAAATTTGTGAACCAAATTGGAACAGAAACCTAAAATGTTGCAATAAGAAAGGAACCATGGGTTTCTGACTTATTTGAAAATCCCCTCTTTTTTGAACATTGTAATGTTACAGATGTTAGTCTCTGTGATCACACTTCTGGAATGTGTGTGTGTGTCTCTATGTATGGCTCCTGCAGTGGGTGCACCCATCTTTGAACAGCTAACCACAAGGCCTGTACATGGCATTAGGACACCCACATCTATTTTTGTAAAGTGCAACACCACATTCCACTTATTGCAGAATTGTGTTATCACATAAACTCACATCTGTAACATTACAATAACTGATTTTATGCATACAATTACTCTACTACTTATATTCTATCACAGATAAGATCAGGAAACTGATCATTTTGTTACTATTTGGTTGGAGAACCATATTCACTTGCCTCAGTTTAATTCTACTAAATATGTTTGAATATTGTAAATAATACAGCATATTTTGCACCCAGTTCAAACTGCTCACATTTCCAATTTGCTTTTTTTTTTTGGTATTGTCATCTTTTAAGCTTGTTGATATTAGTAAACACCACACAACAAAACAAATGTAATTAGGTGCCCAATGTTCTGTGCAGTACCCTTTTGACATCAAAACTTGGCAGGCTGTACCCATCTGGAAAATAAATTTTGCATCCATGACGGTTTTAAATTATTTATCAGTCTTGTAAAACAAGTTAAGGAATAAACATTTTTGTAAATGCATATTTAGGTAATTTTATGTTGGACACAATCCAGAGTATATTTTCTGGTTGCCTCAAATTTTAACATCTTCTATGATTGTGTTGGCAATCGTAAGAATGTGTCTCCATGATGCCGTGGGAGACCGAGAGATGAGCAGTGCCAAAGGAGCATTATAGTTATTATTACAACTTTGTATTCCTAGCGCTATAGTGTTCTGTTAAGATTTATAGGCCATGATTTGCATTTAACATAGCAAACAAAATATCTGGTCATATATGCATTTGCTAACAGAGAATGGGTTTTTAACATTTTCTTCTATTTTAGATTCGCGCAGTCAGACCTAAAGTGCTTATGAGACTCTCCAAAACAAAGAAGCACGTCAGCAGAGCATATGGTGGATCCATGTGTGCAAAATGTGTTCGTGACAGGTATGGGTTTTTTTTTTTTTTTTTTTCCTTCACTCAAGGAAAATACTAGTACTTGGGGGTTGTGATGTTTTGCTTTGCTCCTCAGTTTTTGAGGGCAGAATTCGTCAATGTGGCTCTTAAACATTTTATAAGTGTGTGTTTACAGTTTAGTATTTTTACCAGATTTTATATATTTTTGCCAAATTTATGGTCTGTGAACAAAAAACTGCATAAATGTGTTTTTTACATTGCCGTCTTTTTGGACTGACCAAGTGAAACACGGTCATATAATATAGAAACCTCCATAGGGAGAGTATTAGATTGGACATCGTCTGTGGAGGTCATGCCTCCCCTATTATGTTGCAGGAGGTGAAGAAGTAAGCAGCGCCAAGGAAGCCTTGGCACTCAAATGGTAGGGCATTTTTATTTTATTGCATGGGGGAGGAGAACCTCTAAGTGTAGATTTGTATGCCCATTGCTATAGTGTTCCTTTTAAGCCAGGGGTGCACAAAAGGTAGATCTCCAGATGTTTTCAGACTACAGCTTCCATAATGCTTTGGCATTTTAAAGGCACACAAAACATCATGGGAGTTGTGGTTCTACAACATCTGGGGAACTACGTTTTAGGCATCTCTGCTTTGAGCCTTCCATAAATCCAGTCTATGGACCATGTCTACAAAAGTGACTGTTGCAATTACTATTTAGTAACTTGGCTTTTATAATCCGGTACTTAGATTTCACTTTTTAACAAGTTGCACGACTAACTCTAGACATTCCTCAAGAGGAAACATGTTAATCTGGTTTTTGGTTATATGTCATGCAAACAAGCACATTACTAGTGATTTACTCTGCAAATACTTTCCAAAACTTGTAGAGATTGGTCAAAGAGTTTGATCTGAAAAATGGGGCAATTGCCAAAGAAACCAGGATCAGCAGAAATTTCCCATTAGAGATTTCTCCACTGTTAAAAACAGAACACTTTGATCTATCTCACCATTGGATTTTGTGTGTGTATATGTATAATTTTCTAATGAATTTTTGGTAAATCATGTGAAGTTCGTATATGTAAGTCTGATGTTCATTTAGAATGTGCTCAACTCATGAATCCCATCATAAGACTTTAAATGCTTGTTGATGGAATTATACCAGAAGGATTTGCTGTTTAGTGTGGTAATGCATCTTAACCGTTCTTTATTTCTAATTTGTAATATTGCAATACAATTTTTTTTTTTTTCCCCCAGAATCAAGAGGGCATTCCTTATTGAGGAGCAGAAGATTGTGGTGAAAGTGCTGAAGGCTCAAGCACAGAGCCAGAAGACAAAGTAAAATCTGCATTGCCTACATCACAATAAACTTGTTCCACTTGTAGTTTGCTTGGCATCTCATTTATAAAACAAATGCACATCTGTACATTTCATGAAGCAACACACCATTGAAATAAGTAGAATGCTGCTAAGCAACAAACGATACAATGGTTTCTGTCACCATCAAGAAAGTCTACTTTTGTTGTGAATGCCTATTTCAGACATTTTATTTTATCCGCAAGCTGCATAACACCATGTGCAGAGCTGACATTCAGTGTCCCCACCATCTGCATGGATACACTTAACTTTCATTATAGAGATGCATTAATTAAAAGCAGTTCTATTAGGAGATGCTGATTGGCCAGGGCTGTGTTTGGCTTGTGCTGGATTTGCCCCTGATCTTCCTCCTTGGCAAGCACAGCCAATCCAATGCTTTCCCATAGGAATGCATTGTGATTGGCTCAGAACACCACTTCTGATGATGTCATCCAAGCAGGCAGATCAGGGCACAGCCAGCAGCTGCAGACTTGAATGCAAGTAAGATTCTACTATATTTAGAGGGGCTAGGTGGTATTTTTAACACTATAGAGTAAGGAATATAGGTTTGTGTTCCTGACTATATAGTGTTTTTATTTAAAAAAAAAAAAAAATCCTAGAACCTTAAGTCATGGAAAGTAAATGTGTACAATCGAATAGCAACATGTGGTGTGTGAATCGCATGTGTAGTAACTACATAACTACAACTTTGTGTATAGATTTATTTTTGTAAAAACATTACATGAAATAGTTTCAAAGAGGATTATTTTTGCAGAAATACTGTTGTGGGTGTAATATTTTACATATGTTTACCAATACTTATTTTGCCCTTGTTCAATTAAGTATGGACGAGTGGTCATTGCTGTTGAAAACTATTTCTGTGCATTATGCAAGCTAAATTGGTAATATGTAGATCAGTTTTTGGCAACCTATATGCCATGCAATACACACAGGCTGCCAGATGCCAACAGGCAGGCTCGAGAAATAAGAGGATTTACCCATATCTGGCTTGACAGGGATACTAGTGGATTCAGTGGCTCATGCAGTATTTGGAGGAGGCAGCCTTTCAGTCATAGACTATTAGCCTGTCTTTAAAAGTTACTTGCCAATACAAGCCTGGAGGGTAGAAACTCAGTCACCAGGGCTAAATCTTTCACTTGCCAATGGCTAGCCATAAGTGGAAAGTTTGAGCCCTGATCACATAATCCGAATATGGCAGCATATACTAATTTAAAAAGAAAAGTACTAATAGGGTAAGCCTCTAAGGGACATCAAAATCTTATTTTGGCACAGTGCTGCTAAAATGTTGCTCGTGCATTTGGTGTATATATTGGACTTGCCACTATGTGTTTTTAATACATTTCAGTTTGGTGTTTAGTGAACCCAAATGGGCCATTCAGTGGATATGCAGGTTGGGCATTAAGAAGTGCCACTTTATGAGAGCCTGTAGCGGTCTGGACACGTAGAGTGGGGAATAATTTTTGTGGCGAGCTTTCAAATATATTTCTATCCCAAAAATATTTCCCCCAACAAAATGTTATGCTTTCCGGTAGTACACTTTAAATAAGATTTTTTTTTTTTTTTTTTTAAGTGCATGCTATGGGATGAAAAAAAAATTGCACATGCCAATTAAGAAGAGTATTAAACAGGGAACTCAAGGGTAAACTGACTAACAATCAGTTGTAATGCATCATATAGATAATGTGCAAGGACAATGGATCTGAAGGGATGCTTTGCTGCAGAACACCAGGCATATAAGTAAATGGCTGTATTAATATCATTTATATAGCGCCAGCAAATTCCGTAGCGTTGTATTACTATTGCAATTGCTCAGGAACCAACAGTTTGGTGCAATATTATATTATGTTCAACACTTTTTTCTAATATGCCTAATGAGCAGAAAATACTAGAGGGCTTGGTTTGGGGTTCCAAAAGGAGACAGCACTACTGTAATTGCCTCCACAAATAATAAAGTAGAACCAAAAAAGTATATCTTTAATAAGATATCACTAAATCAAAACAAAAGAAGGTACTGAAGGGAAAAAGAGACACACTATGCTTTATTACAATTTTAAGGGTCACAATTATCACCAGCACTACTGCTTAATGTAGTTCTGCTGTCTTTCTGTCTCTGCAGGCCTTTTAATTTAATGTAAACACTGCCTTTTCAGAAAAACTGGAGTGTTTATTTTACTGCCTAGGAACCCCAGTAGTAGTAGTAGTAGTTTGCCTTGAAGGGACACTATAGTCACCAGAAAAACTACAGTAGACATCATTCCCTTCAGGCTTTTTGCAGTTAGCAATGTTTTCAGAGAAAATGCAGTGTTTACATTACAGCCTAGGGATAACTCCACTGACCACTCCTCAGATGGCTACTAGAGGTGCTTCCTGGGGCAGAACTGCCATTCAGTGTCTCCACCCTCTGCATGGAGACACTGAACTTTCCTCAGAGATGCATTAATTCACTATATCTCTATGAGGAGATGCTGATGGCCAGAGCTGTGTTTGACTTGTGCTAGTTCTGCCTATTTGACAGTCTGTCAATCCTATGGAAAGCATTGCGATTGGCTCACAAAATCACTTCTGATGTCAGCTGTAAGCGGGCAGAGGCAGCAGCTGCCGACTTGAATACAAGTAAGATTTTACTAAAGCCTGAGAGGCCCCTCGCTAGCAACTCTGCTAGGCAGGGCACTGTTTCTTACACCACAAGCACGCCAAAACAAAGTGCCATCTAGGGTCCAACCTCAGCATTCCAGCAACAAAAGCGTCGGGGCCACAGGTAACAAGTGACGAAGAATGAGCAAGACGCACCAGACCGCTCGCATTCTTCCGAATGGGAAGTCATTGGCCTCCAGGGCTTTCCAAGTTTATGACATTGAGATGCTGACTGCCACTGGACGGTTATTTATTCCCCCACTCATGGGCTGGCATATCGTGTGGACAGTGAGCCTTCATTCTTGGAGGTGCACATTGTTCCACAATTGGTACCCAGCGGTCTCCAAGCGACAAATCAAACATGAACCACGTTTTGTCTAATTACACTATTGTCTACATAGGCTTTGCATTCTCAGTGTAGTTCAGCATGCTAGTCTAGCACAGTCAACATTTTAGTGCAGGCCTAGCCTGATGTGATTAGGTTGATTTATAAAAAGTGTATGTTAACCTGGCAACCTACTATGTCATACTGTTATTCTTCCTGGGCCTGCATTGTTACATAAAAAAAAAACAGTGCCCCTCCGATTAGGTTCTGCATCTGCTCCTGAATGGAGGTATCCACTTATGAGAGCTTCAGGTAAGTATGTCTACCTCTCACTTCTCTTTCAGGGTGCTACTACGCACCAACTGGGCATGTTAACTTTGTGGGTCTTTGCAAAATAAGCTAAAATTCCTAAAAATCACACAGTTGATCTGAAGAAACACTCAGTCTGTTTAACCCCTTAAGGACCAAACTTCTGGAATAAAAGGGAATCATGACATGTCAGATATGTCATGTGTCCTTAATGGGTTAAAATTTTTGTTGAGGGCAGCAGGGGGGCTTAGTAATATAAAGAGATTGTCAGTACTGAAGCACTGGGTTGCAGGGCTTATGTGTGGCAATAATTCTCTATGAGAGGCACCTCAGTTGCACAACATCTTGTTAATCATTTATATGGAAAGAGGTATTTGTTACTTACAATTTTGTGTTATGACAGGACAGTGTCATGGCTGTTTGTGTTACCTCATGCACACAAACACCAGGAAGGCTGGGCTTCTTCAACCAACAGCATCATATTATCACTCTCATTTAACAGCTCCACTATAGGTCAGTGAGTGTGTTTGTATGAGTCTGCATGGGTCAGAGTGTGTGTGTGGGATAAATTAAGGAGAGTCTCTGGAAGTAGTTTAAGCAGTAGTATTGCAGTTAGTATACTCATCTACCATGTTTAAATTAGTGTAAGACTCACTGACCTACTGTTGAGCTTAACACGTTATGGCCATGTGGTGTAACTGAATCCCCATATTTGTTTGTTAAGATCGGGGATTTTAAGTAGCCATTTAACATTTTAAACTATATAAAATATAAAATGTGTATGCACTGTTCCCCAATACGTATTTTGGATATATTTTGGTCGCTACAGCAGCTCTACTACTTAGAAATGCATGTTCCGAGTGTGCCCCCAATTCCCCTTTTTTAAGTGTGTGTATATCTGCATGGTTCAGTAAATAAGTGTGAGTGTTGTAGATAACAAAAGTGTGATACCAGTTCTATTAATGACAATTATTGGGAATTATTTAAATAGTGCGGTAACAATGGAATATCTTATGTGTAAGTAGAACATGCCAAAAAGAAAAATCATATGCAGCCTATTATGGGAGCAAAAGGGCAATAAGTCCCGTGTACAAATACAGAAATACAAAATTGAAAAAATAGTGAGAAAACAAACCCCAAAGTTAAAAAAAAATCTTCAACATCTTGCAACATACACACCTGTGTTCAAAGTGCTGAAATACATAGGTTTAAATTCCTCTATGCTTCTTGTGGTCCTATAAAGTTACAAATAACTTTCCATAAAAGCGTAAATGGTTCCTCAAACTCAAATATAATAAGTTTGCTCCAAAGATTATTCCTCAAAAGAATGAGACATATGCACTGTCATCAAATGGCAAAAAGTTTTAACAGTAAATGGAGTCAGAGCCTTAGATGTGATTTGGCTCATATATTGCACCTTCAACGCTCTTTTAGGTGGTGTCCCACCTTTGCAGTAGAGATGGTATGGATTCAAATAGCCCAAATACCAATGATAGAGTAGCACCCCTTCCCAGGGCAGAAGCCACCCTAAATGTGGTGTAGGGATCAACCATTGCACTGCTGTTGGTGTATATTCAAAAGGCCAGGATACCAGTGGTGAGAGCAGAACTCCTTTCAGGACAAAAATCACATCCAATATGAGAAGTTCAATAAACTTTAATGGCTTATAGACATATTCTATATGTAGATAAAAGCAATAGCAATGAATGCGAAACTCGTTTCGCCAGTTACAACTGGCTTTTACAGTCAGTAAATGTAAAATCCAAGTCTTCTATTTAAATACACAGCTAGATCAGCGTCTTTCAATTCAGCGTCTGATGTATCTTCCAGTCAGCATTCATGGCTTCCGCATTCCAAGCAAGCGTGCTTGCGTTCCAAGTCTCAATTTGGTCTGAATGTGTATGAGGTGTGTGTCCTGCATCCCCTTCCCCCCTCACACTATTTTTAGTTAGTGTGTCTTTATGGGTCATTGTGTGTCTGTACAAACGTGTCTGTATAGGTCAGTCAGTGTGTGTTTGTTTGCATGGGTCAGTAAGTTTGTGTGAGTGTGCAGACCACTTAGTGAGAGTAAGTGTGTGTGGGTTAATGGAGTATAAGTGAGTGTGTGTATAGATCAGTGGTTCCCAAACCAGTTCTCATGGCCCAGCAGTCCAGGTCCAGTCAACAGTCCAGGATTTATGAATTTCCCTTTTTTATTCCAGTGGAGATACTGATAAAACCTGGCTGTTGATGGGTCGGAAGGACTGACTATGGAAAGTATGAGAACTCATATTTTTTTTATATAAAAATAAACATATATATATATATCAATACTTATATACGTCAATCAGCATTTCATAGAGATGCATTGAATGTTGGTCCTGCAATCTTTGCAGGACTGAACTCAGGAAGCAACTAGTCAGAGTGACATCCACTAGGGATGGGTTATGCAGGCGTACACTGCTCAGCCTGCAAGGTCAGACTATATGCTACATTAAGCTGTAGTGGTTCTGGTGACTATTGTAACCTTTAAAGGGACACTATAGTCACCAGAACAACTACAACTTAATGTAATTGTCCTGATGTCTAGAGTTAGTCCCTGCAGGCTTATTAATGTAAAAATGCCTTTTCTGAGAAAAAGCAGTGTTTACATTACTGCGTAGGAACACTAGAGGTGCTTCCTATTTCAGAGCAGCACTGTGTACAGCACTGACATTCAGCGACTCCACGATTTTCATGGAGGCACTGAACATTCCTCATAGAGATACATTGAATCAATGTATCTCTATGAGGAGATGCTCATTGGTGCAGTGCATGTGCTATAGTCTCCTATTGGTTTCCTATGGAATCTCAGTTAAGGTGGCAGAGCGGGCGGGGGAGGCAGTCAGAACAAGACTCATGCGGTGCTGGAAGAAAGGTGAGTAAACTCACCTTCTACTCTTTCGACAGTGTGGCCGAGAGCCTAACTATCTCTGTTAGAACTACAGCGTTAGGAATACATGTTTCTATTCCTCACACTATAGTGTTCCTTTAAGGAAGAGTCATTTTTTCATTAAAGCATTATCTATATCAGGGATCAAAACTGAAGGTATGGCAAGTAGAGTACAATTTCAAATATTACACCCTGATCTATATATTGCATAATGAAGGGGATTATGTCTGTTCGGAGTGTCTGTTTAACTTGATGTACAAATGGTTGGATACTTTTTTTTAGTAAAGGGCTTGTGAAAAGGCCATTGCAGGTGCAGCCGCTCCAATGTTTTTTCAGGACGTTTATGTTCAAACCCAACAGTTTTTAACTTCCAGGGTACTCTTTCACCTTAAAGGGACACTATAGTCACCAGAACAACTACAGCTTATTGAATGTGTTCTGGTGAGTAGAATCATTACCTTCAGGCTTTTTGCTGTAAACACTGTCTTTTCAGAGAAAATGCAGTGTTTACATTACAGCCTAGTGATAACTTCACTGGCCACTCCTCAGATGGCTGTTAGAGATCCTTCCCAGGTCATGGCTGCCTAAAATGCATCCAAACATTCAGTGTCTCCACCCTCTGCATGAAAGCACTGAACTTTCCTCTTAGAGATTCATTTGTGATGTAATTCCAGTAAAATACAAGTTTAGCAGGCTAAGATTGCCACAAGGCATATGTATGTATATGTGTTTGTAGTATCAGTTAGTTAATTACACGTAGCTAAGATACTGTTATCACTGTACTGACCAGGTGCAGGAATGTAAGAACTGGAATTACGCGTCCCTCTCCTTTGTATCAGATGAGCCACGTGGTTAGACCGGATGGATGAGTTTAGACTCTATTTATTAAATAGGTTAAGGGTATGTGTGGGTGTAGTTAATTGTGGGAGGAGCTACAGTGCTATATAAGGAATGTACTCTATGTATTCAGTACTCAGACTTTGCTGTATTTTGGTGACGCTAGTCCCTCTGAGTCCCGATCGGTGATCCAATAAAGAATCTCTTCCTTCCTGAAGAAACCTGTGTCCATCTCTCTGTGCTTGGCTTCCGTCAGTTTCTCCGGTATCATTTGGTGCATTGGCCGGGAAGCTCATCGTTCAACGGTAGCTGAGAGGCAGAGGCGTGAGACGGTCTATCTTTGCCCACGTTCTCTACGGCTGCACCCCTGAACTTCTGCGTGGACCTCCCTTCGTCTCGGCGCCACTGGTCTGTTGTCCAGGAGATCATCGGCCTCTACGTGAGAAGTGCTGGGGTGTCCCCGTCGATGAGTGTGAACTCAGGTTCAGGAACGAGGAGGTAAGACAACTGCTGTTTTAGACGGCAGGACCCACTAGGGGTATACCGATTGTGCGGTAGGCCCAAAGGGGTTTTGAATCTGTGTATCTGCCCCCTCTGTCGGAGGGAAGGAGCGAAGGCGCACCGCTCGATCGAACGCTCTTTAGTCAGACCGTTTGATTTGGTTAGTCAGGCGGGGTCCTGGTGTAAATAGCCCTAGCCGGACACCGGTGTCTTGTCTAGACTAGCGTTCTAGGGTGTATATTACGTTCGCTAGGTCGGAGGGACCGGGAGACTAAGCGGCGCCTGTGTAAATTCGGTTCGCTAGTTCTCATCCTATCTGGGCTAAGTGGGAAGGCGTGTAAATTTGGAACCCACTAGACTTTTGATAGTGCGACTAAGAGGCGCCTGTGTAAATTCGGTTCTCTAGCTCGCTATATATGTGGTGATTGGGCAGTGTGGCTAACCAAAACGGGTGTATATAGTTTTAGGTAGTCCATTCAAGGTACTGGCCAATAGTTTAGTTGGGAATTGTAAATGTGTTAACGATTGTTTTAGTAAAGTGTATATCTTGTTAGATAGCGCGAGCTCAGCCGTCTAGCGAGAGTGTTAATAGTGTGTTGCTGTATTATAGTGCACGGTACCATAACCCTGTATATTTACTGACATTATATAATAAGTACTAATCATTGTCGTCCATTGCATGTTTAACACCATAACCACTAATAATTGTATTGTGACCTTAACTTGTGCTTTGACCTATGCTAACCGTACTGTAACCGCTATTTGTAAAAGACGATGTTACTGGGGTGTGTTATAGACGGGTAATTCGTATATAGAGAATTATAGCGTGGGTGACTGTATAGTTACGCCAAAGGGCATAATATTGATTATATAGTGACTGGTGTAACAGCTGTGTGTGTACGGGAATTCCCTGAGTGTTTATTGTTATTGTGTACGTTTCACTTGGTAACCGTACCACGTGGTGCTGTTGCCAGAGGAAACGGGTGTGACTGTTGAATAGTACGCGTGTATAGTATTCGTTGTCGACGACGTTCCATTGTTAAGTATGGGTGCGTCGCAGTCAACGATTCCGGATCCCTTAGGATGTATGGTTAAGAATTTTAAAAAGGGATTCAAAGTTTGTGATTTTGGGGTAAAGATGTCTCCTGTACGTTTGGTCACTTTGTGTACTAGGGAGTGGCCTACTTTGGTTGCGGCATGGCCGCCACGTGGCAGTTTGGATCCAACTCTGGTACAGCGCTTACACGTGGCTGTATCGGGTAGGCCTGAACTTTACGGCCAGTTTCCTTATATTGACTGTTGGAGACAGGCCGTAAATGACTCGCCAAAATGGCTCCAGACATGCCACGAGGAGCAGTGTCGCCTCATGGTAGCTAGGACTTGCTCGTCCACTAGGACTGGTGTTAGGCCCATTTTGGACACGCCCCCTGAGTCCGAGATCCCTTTGCCGCCCCCTTACTTTCCGTTAAGAAGAAGTGACGCAAACGCAGGAAGTCCTGCACCCCTCCCCTCATTACCCTCATCCACTTCCGCTTCCTCCTCCAGTACAGGATCCACCCCCCCTCGTACTAAATCTCCCCTTCCGGAACCAGAATCCACCCCCATTAGAAACGAATATCCTGATTTGGCGCCACTTCAGACTTCCGGTCAAGCTTCATCTAGCTCGGCTCGAAGTGTTTTATTTACGACCTTTTCCCAAAACCGACCTCCCACATCCCCATACCCTATCTCTCCCCGACCGGAACCCATGACTGACGCCTCTCTACGTAGCCCCATCCAAACCCGACAGTTGACTGGTGCCCAACAATTAAAGCACTATCAGATGCCTCTTCGTCTGAATCCCGGGTCAGCTTATATCGATGCCGCAGGTCAAATGGCACACGCTGACCCAGTCTTCGTATATGTCCCATTTACCACAACCGATCTTTTAAACTGGAAGACCCATAATTCCTCGTATACTGAGAAACCACAAGCTATGACTGATCTGTTCACCTCAATAGTACAGACGCATAATCCGACATGGGCTGATTGCCAGCAGTTACTAATGACTTTATTTAACAATGAGGAAAGGACAAGAATAAATCAAGCAGCCATTAAAGCATTAGAGGATAGAGCCCGTGCTTTGAACCAAGCCAATCCAGCAGCATGGGCCGCGACACACTATCCCAACACCGATCCCGATTGGAACGTAAATGGTGCTGATATGGTTCAACTCAGAGCCTATAGAGACGCTATAATTGCTGGCATGAAAGCCGGAGGAAAGAAAGCCATTAACATGTCGAAGACAGTTGAGGTGATCCAGAAAAGCGATGAAGCGCCCAGTGTCTTTTATGACCGATTATTGGAGGCATACCGCTTGTATACCCCCTTTAATCCGGAAGACGCAGACAATTCCCGAATGGTTAACTCCGCCTTTGTCAGCCAAGCATACGGAGATATTAAGCGCAAGCTACAAAAGTTAGAAGGGTTTGCAGGTATGTCCATCACCCAACTAATGGAGGTAGCAAATAAGGTCTATATGAACAGGGATACAGAAAGTAAGAAAGAGGAAGAGCGCAAGATGCGTAAAAAGGCTGATATGCTAGCGGTAGCGATCGCAGGCGTAGATAAACGGGGCCCAGATAGAGGCAATAATAGATGGAGTAGGGAGCCTTTGAGTAGGGATCAATGCGCGTATTGCAAGGAAGAAGGGCATTGGAGGAACGAATGTCCGCAAAGAGAGCAGTACGAGAGAGACCAACCCAGGGCAGGCTACGGAAACTTTAGAGGTAGAGCGAGAGGTAGAGGAGGCCCCGGAGGGAGTAATGGTTATAGAGGGAGTAATGGGAACAGAGGAAGTGTTAGGGAAGACAGGTATATTCCAGCAGCGCAAAGGTCCCGCGATAGAGAAGGTAGGGACTTTGTAGGATTGGCTGACACTGTCATGGAGGACTATTGATACCGACCGGGCTCCATCCCCCTTGGTCGAGCGGAGCCTATGGTCGATGTATCAATAGGGGGGAAAAGGAGTGCGTTCATGATCGACACTGGTGCTGAACATTCAGTGGTGACTAATCTAGTTGCTCCTCCATCTGGAAGGACTATTACTGTGATAGGAGCAACTGGAAGAAGTGCTGAAAAACCGGTTCTTAAAAGTCGACTCTGTACATTGGGAGGCCACGTAGTAAAACACCAATTCCTTTATATGCCTGAATGTCCAGTCCAATTGCTGGGACGTGATATGCTATCAAAATTACAAGCGCAGATTACGTTCCTACCAAATGGAACAACATCCTTAAAGTTTAATGGACCTTCAGGTATTATGACTTTATCCGTACCAAAGGAAGAAGAGTGGCGACTTTATACAGTGTTGACTAGCCAAAACCCTAGGAGTGATGAGACATTGTTTAACATACCAGGAGTTTGGGCAGAGAACAACCCACCAGGACTGGCCCGCAATATTCCACCAATAAAAATTGAACTGAAACATGGGGTTTATCCAGTGAGCCTAAGACAATATCACATTCCGCAGAAGGCTAAGAAGAACATCCAATCCTATCTGGATAAGTTCATACGGTATGGTATCCTAAAATTCTGTACTTCCCCCTGGAACACCCCATTGCTGCCTGTTCAAAAGCCCGGTACAGATGAGTATCGACCTGTACAGGACTTAAGAGCAGTCAATGATGCGGTTGTTAGCATACATCCAGTTGTACCCAATCCATATAACCTGCTTGCTTTAATTCCGGGCGGGGCTACTTACTTCACAGTCTTAGATCTCAAAGATGCCTTCTTTTGCCTCCGAATTGCCGCAGAAAGCCAATGTATTTTCGCTTTCCAATGGGAGAACGCTGTAACGGGCTCAAAACGCCAAATGACTTGGACAAGACTGCCCCAAGGGTTTAAAAATTCACCTACCCTATTTGGTTCAGCTCTAAGTCAAGATCTACTGGATTTCGAGTCTATCCCAGGAGAATGTGTATTGTTACAATATGTAGATGACTTGTTGATAGCAGCAGTTACAAAAGAAAAATGTCAGCAAGCAACGCACGATCTACTACATATTCTCTGGAAGGCAGGATACAAGGTGTCCAGGAAGAAGGCTCAGTTGTGTTTGCCAACTGTCAAGTATCTGGGATTCCATATCTCTGAAGGTCAAAGGATTATGGGGCCAGAGAGAAAAGAAGCTGTCTGCCAAATACCAATACCCAAGAATAGAAGACAAGTGCGAGAATTCTTGGGGGCAGCAGGCTTCTGTAGGATATGGATTCCCAGCTATGCGATACTGGCAAAACCTCTGTACGCAGCCATCAAAGGTACAGAGCACGACCCCTTCTTATGGACCCAAGAACAGCAAACGGCATTTGAAGATGTGAAGAAGGCTTTGATGAGTGCCCCAGCATTAGGTCTACCTGATCACACACGACCATTCTACTTATATGTACACGAGCAAAGAAGAATGGCTGTGGGAGTATTGACACAGTACTTGGGATCATGGCAAAGACCTGTTGCCTACATGTCTAAGCAACTGGATGCAGTGGCCAGCGGACTTCCACCTTGTCTAAGAGCCGTAGCTGCAGCCGCCCTGCTAGTAGCTGAAGCCGATAAACTCACTCTGGGTCAAGAACTTTATGTACGAGTCCCACATGCAGTACAGACGTTGTTGGATTACAAAGGAAATCATTGGTTTAGTAACAGCCGTATGACCAAGTATCAAGCAATGTTGTGTGAAAACCCAAGAGTGCATTTAGAGACTGTAAACACCTTAAATCCAGCTACCCTTTTGCCGCAACCTACTGAAAGTCAACATGATTGTTTGGAAGTAATGGATGAAGTATTTTCAAGTAGACCAGATCTTCGTGATTTTCCCATCCAGAACCCCGATGTTCAATATTACACCGACGGCAGTAGTTATGTGAAAGAAGGGATCCGCTATGCAGGATATGCAGTGACAACAATAGACAAGGTGATAGAAGCTCGGCCACTGGCGAAAGGAACATCAGCACAAAAGGCAGAATTAATAGCACTAACACGAGCGTTACAATTGGCTGAAGGTTTAAGAGTAAATATCTATACGGACTCTAAGTATGCGTTTTTAACCACTCATGCCCACGGAGCTTTGTATAAAGAAAGAGGACTACTGAATTCAGAAGGCAAAGAAATCAAGTACGCAGCTGAAATCCTACAACTATTGGAAGCAGTGTGGGAGCCGAAAGAAGTCGGTATCATACATTGTCGAGCGCATCTGAGAGGAGATGGTGATGTAACCAAGGGAAATCGGATGGCAGATAGTGCAGCTAAGCGTGCTGCTGAATCAGGAAGACAGGAGTATGTGGGGCATATAGCTGCTCTTATACCAACTCCACTGTCCCAATGGACTCCAGTTTATACAGCTCAAGAAGAGGAGTGGTTAAAGACTGAACCGGGAAAGTATTTGGAGAACAAGTGGTATCAGCTAGAAGATGGAAGAATAGTCATACCAGCATCACTAGCGGTAGAAATTGTCCAAAATTATCACAACGGGACACATTCTGGGAGAGACAGTACTGAAGAATCTCTCAGGAAACATTTCTATATACCAAGATTGTCCAACTTGACTCAGGCCATTGTACGCAGATGTGTAACGTGTGCTAAGAATAATGCAAGACAAGGACCAGTAAAGCCACCAGGAGTCCAGTTTATGGGGGGACTCCCCATGTCCGATCTACAAATAGACTTTACAGTAATGCCTAAATCGGGTGGACATCGTTACCTGTTGGTAATTGTGTGCACCTATTCAGGCTGGGTAGAAGCATGTCCTACTCGTACAGAGAAAGCAGGAGAAGTTGTAAGATTCCTGCTACGAGAAATAATACCCCGATATGGACTACCCTGTTCTATAGGATCGGACAATGGTCCAGCTTTTGTTCATCAGTGCCTACAACAACTGACTCATATGCTTGGTATAAAGTGGAGGCTTCATACTGCATATAGACCCCAGAGTTCTGGTAAGGTAGAGAGAATGAATAGAACTATAAAGAACCAGTTGGCTAAAATGTGTCAGGAAACCCAACTTAAGTGGAACGTTCTCTTACCCATAGCTTTATTGCGAATCCGCAGTACCCCTACCAGAAGGATGGGCCTCTCTCCTTTTGAAATCATGTATGGGCGACCACCTCCCGTACTTGGTAACTTAAGGGGGGACTTGAGTCAGTTGGGAGAAGGAATTACCCGGCAGCAGGTTGTAGAGTTGGGTAAGACTATGGAGGAGGTACAGAAATGGGTACAAGATAGATTACCTGTGAATATTTATCCCCCTGTTCATAGTTATCATCCAGGAGACCAAGTGTGGATTAAAGAGTGGAATAATGTACCGTTAGGGCCCAAGTGGAGAGGTCCTTATGTTGTTCTTTTGTCTACCCCTACAGCGATAAAAGTAGCCGAAGTAACTCCGTGGATACATCACTCCAGGGTTAAACCAGCAGCAGTCGATTCTTGGCAAATTACAGCAGATCCAGAGAATCCCTGCAAGATCCGGTTGAAACGCACTACTCAGTCGGAGTAACGAGGAATTATTGTGGATTACAAATTTTATTGTTACAGGTGTGAGTGAGAAGGCCATAATAAAGCCTGTCCGCTTACCAACACATAGTGTATAAGCCAGGAAAGTCTCGAAGGGACACCTGTGAAGACGAGCAGAACTCCATTCCCTGCAGCCCTCACATCCTGGAAGCTGAGGTTCCATCGCACGGACGAAGACTGAGGATGACGGCGAAAGATGTGCTTTTGATTGTGTTTATTTATATGTGTTTTTATATTCAGGAAGGTAGAGGTACCGACACTCCTAGCTGTGAGGTATGCATTAAGACTACGAGAACAGGTAACCATATTTCCCAAACCCTAATTTGGCATTCACAATACGAATGTAAAGGAGAGGTATCAAGATGTAGATACCTAAATATAGACTATAGTGTGTGCCATTTAGGAGTAGGAGAACCTAAGTGCTTCAGTCCAGAGTATCAACCTCGTACAATTTGGTTGACTCCCAGGAATGGAGATCCTCAGGGGACCCTAATTAATAAGACGGTGTTAGAATCCGTACATTCTTCGGGTGTTCTGCTATTTGATGCATGTAAGGCGATATCAAGTGGTAGAAAACCGTGGAATGTATGTGGGGATCTTAGATGGGAGAGGACGTATGGGTCTAATGATAAATATATTTGTCCCAGTAGTAAAAATAAATATGTGAGTCCTAGATGCCCAAATAAAGACTATAACTTTTGTCCATATTGGTCTTGTGTGGGGTGGGCGACTTGGGGACAGACAGTAGATAAAGACATGATAGTGACTAAGTTGCCGACTAGCCCTTATTGTAAGTCTATGGAATGCAACCCAGTCCATATACTTATTAATAACCCCGACAAGTTCCTAGATAAGTATGGAAATTTATTTGGGTTTCAGATATACGGGACGGGTTTAGATCCTGGGACATTATTGTTTATAGGAATAGAGACTGATACGGTATCCTCCCAGACTCATCAAGTATACCATTCCTTTTATGAAGAGATGAGTATAGATAATAAGATCCCCCATAACGCTAAAAACCTGTTCATTGACCTAGCTGAAAGTATTGCCGGTAGTCTTAATGTTACCAACTGCTATGTGTGTGGAGGTACTAACATGGGAGACCAATGGCCTTGGGAAGCAAAGGAGGTAATGTCCGGTTCTGAGGCAGTTGACCAACTAATATCTACACAAGCCGATTATCATTTGAGTGTTAGAGGTAAATCTGAGTGGAGATTAAAGACCTCCATCATAGGTTATGTTTGCATAGCAAGGAAAGGAATAATGTATAATACTTCTGTAGGAGAATTAACTTGTCTAGGGCAAAAAGCTTATGATGATGATACTAAAAATACAACTTGGTGGTCGGCTTCAAATGTCTCAGAACCATCTAACCCGTTTGCTAGATATGCCAGTTTAAAGGATGTGTGGTTTGATTTATCCATCACATCTACCTGGAGAGCCCCAGCAAATTTGTACTGGATCTGTGGTAAGAAAGCCTATTCGGAGTTGCCACAGGACTGGGAAGGGGCATGTGTGTTGGGTATGCTCAAACCATCCTTCTTCTTGTTACCGATTGAAACAGGTGAGACTTTAGGTGTTAAAGTGTATGATGTGAATCATAGGAAGAAAAGGGGACCCTTAGAGATAGGCACCTGGGAAGATAATGAATGGCCTCCCCAGCGTATCATAGATTATTATGGGCCAGCCACGTGGGCAGAAGATGGTACCTTTGGTTATAGAACCCCAATTTATATGCTCAACCGTATTATAAGATTACAGGCGGTGGTTGAGATTATTACTAATGAGACCTCACAAGCACTCAATCTTCTAGCGAAGCATAATACCAGGATGAGGACAGCAGTGTACCAAAATAGATTAGCCTTGGATTACCTTTTGGCAGTAGAGGGAGGTGTATGTGGGAAGTTTAACCTGAGCAATTGCTGTCTTCAAATAGATGACGAAGGGCAAGCAATAGCTGAGCTTACTAGCCATATGGTTAAACTAGTGCATGTGCCTACTCAGGTATGGAAAGGGTACAATCCAAGTAGTTGGTTTGGTAGCTGGTATGAGTGGTTTGGAGGGCTTAAGGCAGTGGTAGGTGGAGTCCTACTGATTTTACTGTTGTGTCTACTCCTACCGTGTCTTATACCCTTAGTAGTTAGGTCTGTGCAAAGCCTGATAGGAAGTATAGCAGAGAGGAAGGCTGCTGCACAGATAATGGCGATATATAAGTATAAGGCTCTAGATCAAGGAGAACCAATGCAGGAAGATGAGTGTTAAAAGATTCACATCATAAGATAAGTCTGGTCTGGTTCATGGTAACCTGAGGTATATGCAAACCAAGGTTAAGTGATGCCTCAAGTAATTGTGAAATATCAGAGGCATCAAAGGGGGGAATGTGATGTAATTCCAGTAAAATACAAGTTTAGCAGGCTAAGATTGCCACAAGGCATATGTATGTATATGTGTTTGTAGTATCAGTTAGTTAATTACACGTAGCTAAGATACTGTTATCACTGTACTGACCAGGTGCAGGAATGTAAGAACTGGAATTACGCGTCCCTCTCCTTTGTATCAGATGAGCCACGTGGTTAGACCGGATGGATGAGTTTAGACTCTATTTATTAAATAGGTTAAGGGTATGTGTGGGTGTAGTTAATTGTGGGAGGAGCTACAGTGCTATATAAGGAATGTACTCTATGTATTCAGTACTCAGACTTTGCTGTATTTTGGTGACGCTAGTCCCTCTGAGTCCCGATCGGTGATCCAATAAAGAATCTCTTCCTTCCTGAAGAAACCTGTGTCCATCTCTCTGTGCTTGGCTTCCGTCAGTTTCTCCGGTATCACATTGATTCAATTCATCTCTATGAGGAGATGCAGATTGGCCAGGGCTGTGTTTGAATCATGCTGGCTCTGCCCCTGATCTGCCTCTTTGTCAGTCTCAGCCAATATGGGGATGCACTGTGATTGGATCAGGCCACCACTTCTGATGATGTCAGCAGACTGCTTGTTTTTTTTTTTTAGGCAAACAGCATGCAGATCTACAGCTTCTGGCTTGAATACAGTAAGATTTTGCTATATTTATGGAGGCATGAGGGGCCCAGGGGGGCTAGATGGTGGTTTTAACACAATAGGGTCAGGAATACATGTTTGTGTTCCTGACCCTATAATGATCCTTTAAGACTACAATAAACCAAAAGCAAACAAAAACCTACTCCTTTTAGAACACTAAAGAGGGGTATTTCCTTTCTAATAGTACTGGCCAGCTAAGCTGGTTCCCAGTCACAAAATAATAAACAGCACAAAGTTTTTCTTATTACTAAGGCTCAAATTCACACTCTCTGTGTCTGTGATACCTAGGGTCTCTTGCAGTCTTAGCGAGCAGCTGTACCGCCCCATCCCAATCAAAAATGTCAGTGTTTTGTTTGTTTTTTCAAGATCAATTTCAATCATTTATTTTGTCTGCATTTCCATTAAATAATATTTCATGTTTAGTCTATACAGTCTCTTTAAAAAAAATTGAATCAGAAACATATATTGCATACAAGCATTGTACTCAAATGAGATTAAGGCTAAATATGTAATCTCACATTCAGAAGAAATATAAAACCTTGATGGGACTAATTTTACATGTGGCAGCATGGGATGTGAGGGGGACAGTGAAGGTAAGAGGGACATGGGGCAAGGGGTATAAGAGCAACATAGGGAAGCATGGGGACATGGGACAGCAGAATGTGTTTGAGGGGGAAATGGAGCAGCAGGGGGTGTGATGGGAACACAGGGCAATGGGGGACATGGAGCAGCAGGGGGTGTGAGGATGACATGTAGCAACAGGGGGACATTGAGTAGCAGGGGGTGTGATGGGAACGTTTGGCAATAGAAGACATGTGGCAACGGGAGGAGGGAGGTATGAGGGGGACAGCAGGGAGACATGAGACCGGTCTGCTACAAGAAGTGACCGTCAGACTAAAAACGCTGTAGGGGGCCATTTTCGCTAAGCCCCAGGTCTGTTATCAGCAGCTTAGTGAAAAAATATCAGGGCTAAATAGGGTTGTTCAGTTTTAAATTACGTAGCAGCTGAAGCTGCTCCTGGTATTTATCCTAGCTTTCACATGTGTCAATTTGTGCGCACAGGGCCATCTTTAACAAGGGGCAGCTGCCCAGGGCCCAGTTATTCCTGGGGGGTCCAAAGCAGCAGCCCCTTGAGCATGCAACAATTTAATCAGGGGCCCATGGCTCTTTAAAATTCCTCCCGGTCTGCTGGGAGGAAGTGAGTTCAGGACAGGTCACTTCCTCCCAGCTAAAAGCATGCCGTGCGGGTTGGAGGAGAAGGGACCACATGCAGAGGAAATGAGGAAGCCTAGGGCCTCAGATTTTCATCAGCCTAGGCCAGCCAGCTCCCACTGAACCACAGGGAAGCCACCCTTCTGCATCAAAAATAAGCAAACAGGAGGGTGGTTAAAATATATATATATATACACTGTAACACACCACCTCTTTTCCAGGTAGGATTTTGTCACAGATCTTGTAACCACAGCCTTCTAGGGTAATTAAAGTCCAGGACACATCCAGCTCAGTTTTTCAGCTTTATTCAGTGAAATATATATACAAGTGTTTCAAAAAGTGAAAAATAAACAGAACACAATTCCTTGCTCTTGCTTGAGCACTTACTATACACAGCAAATCCCTATCTGGAATTGGGTGGCTTTCCCACTTGCCAATTTACAAAAAAGTATACCTGCAAGACACCATTCCTCTGGCTTTTCCTCCTCACCCTGCAGCATGCTGATCCCTTCTTTTTAAAAGCCTGATAGCTAATTGATCAGATACAGGTGAGGTGAAATTAGACATAAGTGATACTACTAAGCAAAATAAAAGTTCTGGTCTGACTGTTACATAGCAGCTGGTGCTTTTGGAGCACTGGCCCACCTTGCTCTCCAAGTGCTCCACCCCAGGGACCCATACCGTGGTTTGCAGAGTACCAGTAATGCATCTTGCAAACCTAACATCTCTCCCTGGGACATTTAACTCTCAAACCTCAGGCTGCTGTTCAGTAAATCAGGCCTAATATATATGCCATCAACTACCAAACCACATTTTCTCTCACAGTACCTGTTTATATGAGGTTGTGCATATATGTGTGTATGTGCACCTATGTGTCTATGTTTGTGTACCTGTATGTCTGTGTATGTGTACCTATGTGTCTGTGTACCTATGTGTCTGTGTTTGTGCACCTTTGTGTATATGTTTTGAATATATTTATTAGAGTCGCAGAAAAGCGTAGGCAGGCATTTTGCGAATTGGTAAAAATAACATATGGTTGCCTGCGCAGAGGCATACAAGTCAGAATAAACAAGCAATTATATAGATTAGGTGTACATAAACTTTGCGAGATTTGGTGCATCAAGGGCATTTGACAGGCATATTAACTCATTGTGCAGGCTTTTTAGTCATCTGAGCAATACCTGTGTCTAACTATGCGTGTGATGGTGCTTTCGGCTTGTGTAGCCTTATACGTAGTTAAATAAACTAGCAGTGAAGTAAGTTACATGTACATAAACGTTGCGGGATTTGTTATATCGTGGGTGCTTAACGGGTATAAGAACGCATTGTGCAGGTTGTATATGCGTCTGAGCAATACCTAAGCTTATGAGACTCATATTGCATAAAAGTTATGTCGGCCTGGTAGCATGGGTCAATTCACAAAATCTAGCGTGGGTGCAGTGTAATAGTGCCTCATTAAGTCTAGGCTGATGCATCAGTAGAATTTTCGCTAGGATCAACTATATCGACTTTTAATGCTGATATGGGTAGTCTATTGCTTTGTTATATGGTCCAGAAATTAAGGTAAAAAGCAAATATAATACATAAATAGTTTCAGCAGACCATTTGTGTTATTTCATCTCAGGGCTTGGTCCCTAGGACACAAACTGTAGCACAAATAGCCTATTGACTTTTTTTAAAGCTGATATAGGTAGTCTATTGCATTGTTATATGATCCATTATTAAGGTACTAAGCAAATATAATACGTGCATTATTTCAGCAGACCATTTGTGTTATGTCATCTCAGGGCTTGGTCCCTAGGACATAAAAAAAGTGAGTCCCTTCTCTGGAGGTGGTTTATCAGCTCCGCTGCGGGGGGGATCCCTCATCCCATGGTATATGGCTTCTCGGGTGGTCTTTTGTGCTTCAAGCTGGTTGCTCACTGCTTGGGCCCCCCAGTGTCCCACATGTAGCAGACCCCCTCAGTTCCACCCAGGACTTGCCCCTGCTGTGCATCAGAGAGTCTCTCAGCGTTGTGGGCACTCAGGGTCGGGAGCAGTCCGGCGGCCTCCCACCCCTGAAAAGTCCGCGGGCCCCCCCGTCCCCTGCACCTCCGCAACTCTTGCTGACCTCTGCTGGAGCTCCAGTCCTTTGACGCCTCACCCTTCTCCGGCCACATGCTCGGCGTCGGTGCGCGCCTCCCCAGCCACCGGTCCGCCGGGGTCAGCACACCCCGGTGCCGCAGAGCTCGCAGAGTTGGGGGCGTCTGCCCCTGGACCACCACCAAATCCTGGGGCCCAGACTGGCTCCTTGCCAGGCAGGTCTCCGCCCCGAGTGGTCCTTCTATGGGATCCGGTATCCTGGGGGTCCAGGTGACCCAGCGTGGCTCTCAGCCGTGTGTGTGTATCCGCCATCTTGGTTCCCCGTTGGGAAGGGGCACCCGCGCTGCGCGGGCCTTCGCCCCCAGCCTCTGAAGGTCTGACTCATGGGCCGGGATTACCCCCACCGGCTGGGGGGGGGGGAAGCGGGACCGGGCCGGCGCCCATCTCTCTCCCTCCATCGCCTTACGAGCTCCGCCGCCTCCACATGTGTGTAGGCCTTGTGCCGGTCATTCGGGCTTCGCGGTTGCAGCGTGTGGAGCGGCTGCTTGTTCATCGCTTGGGCTCTTCTTATATGCTGCCCTGGCTCCCGGTGCTCTTAAAGGGTAATTTTTCCTTTGGCTTTTTGGCTTTTTCAGCTTTTTCAAAGCTTTTGTGCCGTTCAAGGTCAGAGCTAGTGCGGATGGCTGCCGCTCTGCTCGGCGGCCCGGCCCCGCCCCACCTTTGTATGTGTGTCTGTGTATATGAACCTGTGTGTATTTTTTACCTGTTTGTGTATGTTTAGCTGTGTGTATGTATATGTGTACTTGTGTGTCAGAGAGTATTTGTACCTGTGTGTCTGTGTACCTGTTTGTGTATGTGAACCTGTGTGTCTGTGTATATGTACCTGTATGTATGTGTACCTGTTTGTGTATATTTACCTGTGTGTCAGAGTATATGTGTACCTGTGTGTGTCTGTATGTTTCTGAGTGTGTGTGCATAACTGCGTGTGTGGAAATGCACACATCCCAGCATTCCAATGCCAACACTGCACAAAAATACACCCTGCATATGTACCTGTGTGTATCTGAATGTGTGAGCATATCTGTGTCAGTGTGTGCAAGTGTGTGGCAAATAATACACACTGCACACAAATATACCCCTCTACTCCAAAGCTAACACTGCACACAAATACACCTCTGTCACCGCCAAACACATTGTCACCCCTCACATACTTTCACCCCCCACACAGTCACTCCCCCCACACACACTGTCAACCCCTACACACTGTCACCCCCCCCACACACACACATACTGTCACCCTCCTTTACACATACTGACACCTCCTTCACTCTGCCACACTCACATTAACTCTGTCACGATATCTAGTGACCCAACACGCAGAGTGTATATATGATAGACTAGACAACGTTTACCGGTCCTTAGAATGGCCAGGTTATACGCAGGGCCGGTGCAAGGATTTTTGTCGCCCTAGGCAAAAGAAAAATATGATCTACCATATGAACTAACGCCAGTGCTGCCCACAGTGTGTGTTTACATTAAAAAGCCTGCAGGGACAGGCTATAGACACCGGAACCACTTAATTAAGCTGCAGTGGTTCTGGGGACTATAGTGTCCATTTAATGTGAGGTAAATTAGAGATTAGTGTCACCAGTGGCGTACACACAACCCATGGGGCCCCGGTGCGCTTACTCTGTGCGGTTTGGGGCCGCAACACATGGCGGTGGGCACCTGGTCGCAGGGCTGCGACCCCTGCGACCCCTGCGACCGCGGTATGTAAGCCAGTGCATGCAGATACACATACACTTAAAGGACCACTACAGACACCCAGATCACATCAGCTCAATGAAGTGGTCTGGGTGCCAGGTCCCTCTAGTTTTAATCCTGCAGCTGAAAACATAGTAGTTTCAGAGAAACTGCTATGTTTCACGGAGGGTTAATCCAGCCTCTAGTGGCTGTCTCATTGACAGCCGCTAAAGGAGCTTCTGAAATTCTCACTGTGAAAATCACAGTGAGAAGACGCTGAACATCCATAGGAAAGCATTGTAATGCTTTCCTATGGGCAGTTTGAATGCGCGCACGGCTCTTGCCACGCATGCGAATTCGGAGCTGAGAGGCGGATCGGGGCGGAGAGATCCCCAGCGCTAAGGGAGTCCGGCACTGGAGAAAGGTAAGTGCTTAAGACACACACACACACTCTCATGAACAGACGCATACACACTAGCTAACAGACACACACACTCAGTGACAGACATACACACACACTCACTCACTTATAAAACACACACTCACTAACAGACGCACACAATCTAAAACACTCAGTAAAAGACACACACAGTAACACACTCACTGACACACTCTAGCACACACAAACTCTAACACACACACACTCTAACACAAACACACTAACACTAATACACACACACTCTCTAAGACACACACACTAACACACACACACACTCTCTAACACACACACTAACACACACACACACTTTTTAAAAATTTCATCCCCCAGCCTCCCTACCTTTGGGAGAGCTGAGGGGATTCCCTGGGGTCCAGTGCTGTCACCCGGTGGGCAGGCAGGCGTGACGTCATCTTCTGGCTCCGGTATCAATGCGGTGCGCGAGGGAGCTGAAGAGGGAGCATACAGGGGAGAGTGCTCCCTCGCGTGCCCGCCATCCTGCCCACCGGGTGACACCAGGGCCAGCCTCGGGGGGCCCTGAGGTGGCCAGCTCCTGGGCCCAGCAGGAGAAGAGGCTGGCCACAGTGGGTACATACCGGGTCGCAGGGCGGCCGGGCCCCCTTGTGCGCCGGGCCCGGTCGCAGCCGCGACCCCTGCAATCCCGGTATGTACGCCACTGAGTGTCACTAATAATATACTAGATTGCCTACTTACAACCAGATGAGGATGGTGATGGGCTCTGGATGCAGTTTTGCTCCACTGGTCTGGTGTAGAACAGGCTCTCTGGAGGCTGTTTGTAACTGTGGTCACAAAATTCAATGTTCTGGGGGAACGTGAAGCAGCTCCATTCTTTGGGGCCCCTTACACAGCTCAAGGTCTGGGCCCCATGGTCTGACGTAGAGTATGCCCATAAGGCCCACCCATAAGCCCACCTATATGTTCCACCCATGAGTTCGCTTGCAGGGAGTGGAGTGTGTAGGTGATGTGTTATTGTAGAGGATCTAATGTGTGTGCTTATGGAATGTAGTGTATAGGGATACCAGTTTGTGTAGATTATGCAGTGTGTTTGTGTGTAGTGGAAGCAGTGTGTGTTTGTGTACAAGGGATGTATTGTGTGTTTCTGGTTGTGTGTAAGGAATGTAGTGTGTGAATCTGTGTTTGGATGCATAAGGGATGCAAGGTGTGTGCCTGTAAGTGTGTGCATTGAGTGTGTGTAAGAAATGCATTGTGTTTCTGTGTGTATGTAAGAGAAGCAGTGTGTGTTTGCATGTGTGTGTAAGGGATGCATTGTGTGTTTCTGTGTATGTGTGCAAAGGATGCGTTGTCTTTGTGTGTAATGGATGCATTGTGTGTTTCTCTGTATGTAAGGGAATCATGTTGTGTTTCTGTGTGTGTAGGGATGCATTGTGTGTTTCTGTGTATGTATAGGGATGCATTGTGTGTGCGCGCGTAGTGTGAAAGAGCTCCCTGTCCTGCCCCCTGTCCTATAGAGCTATCCCTTCTGTCCCTTAGAGCTCTCCCCTGCCCCTTAGTGGTCTCTCCTCCCACCCTCCCCTAGCGGTCTCTTCTCACACCCACCCACCCTCCCTGTGTTCTCCTCACCCCCTCTCCCGTGTTCTTCTCACCCCCCACCCTCCCTGTGTGCTTCTCACTACCCCTCTCCCTGTGTTCTTCTCACTCCAGCTGTGTTCTTCTCACCTCCCCCTCCCTGTGTCTTCCTCACCTCCCTCCTCCCTGTGTTCTCCTCACCTCCCCTTCTTCTCACCCCCTCTCCCGTGTTTTTTAACCCCCACCCTCCCTGTGTTCTTCTCATTCCCTCCTCCCTGTGTTCTTCTCACTCCCCCGTGTTTTTCTCACTCCCCCCTCCCTGTGTTCTTCTCACCTCCCCCCTCCCTGTGTCTTCCTCACCTTCCCCCTCCCTGTGTTCTCCTCACCTCCCCTTCTCCTCACCCCCTCTCCCTGTGTTCTTCTCACTACCCCCCTCCCTGTGTTCTTCTCACCTCCCCCCTCCCTGTGTTCTCCTCATCTCCTCTTCTCCTCACCCCCCCTCCCTGTGTTCTTCTTACTCCCCCACTCCCCCTGTTTTCTTCTTACTCCCCCCGTTTTCTTCTTACTCCCCTCCCCCTCTTCTTCTTACGCCCCTCCCCCCCTCTTCTTCTTATGCCCCTTCCCCCTCTTCTTCTTACGCCCCTCCCCCCTCTTCTTCTTAATCCCCCTTCCCTTCTTCTCCTCACCTCCCCTTCCCTGTAGCATGGCCGAGCTCCTCTCCGGTCCGCGGTACAGGAGCTCGGCCACGCTACAGGGAAAGGGAGGTGAGGAGAGAGGCAGTGCAGGCGGCTGCAGCATTTAAAGGGCCGGCGATGAGGCACCTTATAGGAAGCGCTGGCCCTGCCTGGGCTCTCCTCACCTACCCTGCTCCTCACCCCCTCTCCCGTGCTCTTCTCACCCCCCACCCCCCGTGTGTTCTTCTCACTCCCCCCCCTGTGTTCTCCTCACCTCCTCTCCCTGTGGAATCTCGGTAAAAATAAATTTAGTAGGCCGAGATTACCACGTGGCATGTGTACGTGCATATGCTGACGTATCGATCAGTTGGTTGCACGAGGCAAGATACGATCAGTAGTGTACGGAGCATGTGCAAGAATACAGGATGTAGTATTCCCCCTCCTCCATTGTGCTGGACAAGCCATGCGGTCAAACAGGAAGTTAATTCTTATTTGTGTTGATTGGTTAAGAGAATGTGCGGGTGGAGCTTAATATGGGAGGAGTTATGTGCCTATATAAGGAGCCTGCACTATTGTCCGGGGCTCAGAACTTGTGGTATTTTGGTGACGCTAGTCCCTCTGAGTCCCGATCGGTGATCCAATAAAGAATCTCTTCCTTCCTGAAGAAACCTGTGTCCATCTCTCTGTGCTTGGCTTCCGTCAGTTTCTCCGGTATCATTTGGTGCATTGGCCGGGAAGCTCATCGTTCAACGGTAGCTGAGAGGCAGAGGCGTGAGACGGTCTATCTTTGCCCACGTTCTCTACGGCTGCACCCCTGAACTTCTGCGTGGACCTCCCTTCGTCTCGGCGCCACTGGTCTGTTGTCCAGGAGATCATCGGCCTCTACGTGAGAAGTGCTGGGGTGTCCCCGTCGATGAGTGTGAACTCAGGTTCAGGAACGAGGAGGTAAGACAACTGCTGTTTTAGACGGCAGGACCCACTAGGGGTATACCGATTGTGCGGTAGGCCCAAAGGGGTTTTGAATCTGTGTATCTGCCCCCTCTGTCGGAGGGAAGGAGCGAAGGCGCACCGCTCGATCGAACGCTCTTTAGTCAGACCGTTTGATTTTGTTAGTCAGGCGGGGCTCTGGTGTAAATAGCCCTAGCCGGACACCGGTGTCTTGTCTAGACTAGCGTTCTAGGGTGTATATTTTGTTCGCTAGGTCGGAGGGACCGGGAGACTAAGCGGCGTCTGTGTAAATTCGGTTCGCTAGCTCTCATCCTATCTGGGCTAAGTGGGAAGGCGTGTAAATTTGGAACCCACTAGACTTTTGATAGTGCGACTAAGAGGCGTCTGTGTAAATTCGGTCCTCTAGCTCGCTATATATGTGGTGATTGGGCAGTGTGGCTAACCAAAACGTATGTAGATTGTTTTTAGGTAGTCCATTCAAGGTACTGGCCAATAGTTTAGTTGGGAATTGTAAATGTGTTAAAGATTGTTAGTAAAGTGTATATCTTGTTAGATAGCGCGAGCTCAGCCGTTTAGCGAGAGTGTTAATAGTGTGTTGCTGTATCATAGTGCACGGTACCATAACCCTGTATATTTACTGACACTGTATATAAGTACTAATCATTGTCGTCTATTGCATGTTTAACACCATAACCACTAATAATTGTATTGTGACCTTAACTTGTGCTTTGACCTATGCTAACCGTACTGTAACCGCTATTTGTAAAAGACGATGTTACTGGGGTGTGTTATAGACGGGTAATTCGTATATAGAGAATTATAGCGTGGGTGACTGTATAGTTACGCCAAAGGGCATAATATTGATTATATAGTGACTGGTGTAACAGCTGTGTGTGTACGGGAATTCCCTGAGTGTTTATTGTTATTGTGTACGTTTCACTTGGTAACCGTACCACGTGGTGCTGTTGCCAGAGGAAACGGGTGTGACTGTTGAATAGTACGCGTGTATAGTATTCGTTGTCGACGACGACGTTCCATTGTTAAGTATGGGTGCGTCGCAGTCAACGATTCCGGATCCCTTAGGTTGTATGGTGAAGAATTTTAAAAAGGGATTCAAAACTTGTGATTTTGGGGTTAAAATGTCTCCTGTACGTTTGGTCACTTTGTGTACTAGGGAGTGGCCTACTTTGGTTGCGGCATGGCCGCCACGTGGCAGTTTGGATCCAACTCTGGTACAGCGCTTACACGTGGCTGTATCGGGTAGGCCTGAACTTTACGGCCAGTTTCCTTATATTGATTGTTGGAGACAGGCCGTAAATGACTCGCCAAAATGGCTCCGGACATGCCACGAGGAGCAATGTCGCCTCATGGTAGCTAGGACTTGTTCGTCCACTAGGACTGGTGTTAGGCCCATTTTGGACACGCCCCCTGAGTCCGAGATCCCTTTGCCGCCCCCTTACTTTCCGTTAAGAGGAAGTGACGCAAACGCAGGAAGTCCTGCAACCCTCCCCTCATTACCCTCATCCACTTCCGCTTCCTCCTCCAGTACAGGATCCACCCCCCCTCGTACTAAATCTCCCCTTCCGGAATCAGAACCAACCCCCATTAAAAACGAATATCCTGATTTGGCGCCACTTCAGACTTCCGGTCAAGCTTCATCTAGCTCGGCTCGAAGTGTTTTATTTACAACCTTTTCCCAAAACCAAGCTCCCACATCCCCATACCCTATTTCTCCCCGACTGGAACCTATGACTGATGCCCCTCCACGTAGCCCCATACAGACCCGACAGTTGACCGGTGCCCAACAATTAAGACACTATCAGATGCCTCTTCGTCTGAATCCTGGGTCAGCCTATATCGATGCCGCAGGCCAAATGGCACATGCTGACCCAGTCTTTGTATATGTCCCGTTCACGACAACCGATCTTTTAAACTGGAAGACCCACAATTCCTCGTATACTGAGAAACCACAAGCTATGACTGATCTGTTCACCTCAATAGTACAGACACATAACCCGACATGGGCTGATTGCCAGCAGTTATTAATGACTTTGTTTAACAATGAGGAAAGGACAAGAATTAACCAAGCAGCCATTAAAGCACTAGAGGATAGAGCCCGTGCTTTGAACCAAGCTAATCCAGCAGCATGGGCCGCAACACATTATCCCAACACCGATCCCGATTGGAACGTAAATGGTGCTGATATGGTCCAACTCAGAGCCTATAGAGACGCTATAATTGCTGGCATGAAAGCCGGAGGAAAGAAAGCTATTAACATGTCGAAGACAGTTGAGGTGATTCAGAAAAGTGATGAAGCGCCCAGTGTCTTTTATGACCGATTATTGGAGGCATACCGCTTGTATACCCCTTTTAATCCGGAAGACGCAGATAATTCCCGAATGGTGAACTCCGCCTTTGTCAGCCAAGCTTACGGAGATATTAAGCGCAAGCTACAAAAGTTAGAAGGGTTTGCAGGTATGTCAATCACCCAACTAATGGAGGTAGCGAATAAGGTTTATATGAATAGGGAAACAGAAAGTAAGAAAGAGGAAGAGCGCAAGATGCGTAAAAAGGCTGATATGCTAGCGGTAGCGATCGCAGGCGTAGATAGACGGGGCCCAGATAGAGGCGATAGTAGATGGAATGAGGAACCTCTAAGTAGAAATCAGTGCGCATACTGTAGGGAAGAAGGGCATTGGAGAAATGAGTGTCCTCGAAGAGAACAGTGTGAGAAAGACAGACCTAGGATAGGTTATGGAAACTTTAGAGGCAGAGCGAGAGGTAGAGGAGGCCCCGGAGGGAGTAATGGGAACAGAGGAAGTGTTAGGGAAGACAGGTATATTCCAGCAGCGCAAAGGTCCCGCGATAGAGAAGGCAGGGACTTCGTAGGATTGGCTGACACGGTCATGGAGGACTATTGATACCGACCGGGCTCCATCCCCCTTGGTCGAGCGGAGCCTATGGTCGATGTATCAATAGGGGGGAAAAGGAGTGCGTTCATGATCGACACTGGTGCTGAACATTCAGTGGTGACTAATCTAGTTGCTCCTCCATCTGGAAGGACTATTACTGTGATAGGAGCAACTGGAAGAAGTGCTGAAAAACCGGTTCTTAAAAGTCGACTCTGTACATTGGGAGGCCACGTAGTAAAACATCAATTCCTTTATATGCCTGAATGTCCAGTCCAATTGCTGGGACGTGATATGCTATCAAAATTACAAGCGCAGATTACGTTCCTACCAAATGGAACAACATCCTTAAAGTTTAATGGACCTTCAGGTATCATGACATTATCCGTACCAAAGGAAGAAGAGTGGCGACTTAATACAGCGTTGACTAGCCAAAACCCTAGGAGTGATGAGACATTATTTAATATACCAGGAGTTTGGGCAGAGAACAACCCACCAGGACTGGCCCGCAATATTCCACCTATAAAAATTGAACTAAAACTTGGGGTTTATCCAGTGAGCCTAAGACAATACCACATCCCGCAGAAGGCTAAGAAGAACATCCAATCCTATCTGGATAAGTTCATACGGTATGGTATCCTAAAATTCTGTACTTCCCCCTGGAACACCCCATTGCTGCCTGTTCAAAAGCCCGGTACAGATGAGTATCGACCTGTGCAGGACTTGAGAGCAGTCAATGATGCGGTTGTTAGTATACATCCAGTTGTACCCAATCCATATAACCTGCTTGCTTTAATTCCGGGCGGGGCTACTTACTTTACAGTCTTAGACCTCAAAGATGCCTTCTTTTGCCTCCGAATTGCCGCAGAAAGTCAATGTATTTTCGCTTTCCAATGGGAGAACGCTGTAACGGGCTCAAAACGCCAAATGACTTGGACAAGACTGCCCCAAGGGTTTAAAAATTCACCTACCCTATTTGGTTCAGCCCTAAGTCAAGATCTACTGGATTTCGAGTCCATCCCAGGAGAGTGTGTATTGTTACAATATGTAGATGACTTGTTGATAGCAGCAGTTACAAAAGAGATCTGTCAGCAAGCAACGCACGATCTACTACACATTCTCTGGAAGGCAGGATACAAGGTGTCTAGAAAGAAGGCTCAGTTGTGTTTGCCAACTGTCAAATATCTGGGATTCCATATCTCTGAAGGTCAAAGAATTATGGGGCCAGAGAGAAAAGAAGCTGTCTGCCAAATACCAATACCCAAGAATAGAAGACAAGTGCGAGAATTCTTGGGGGCAGCAGGCTTCTGTAGGATATGGATCCCCAGCTATGCGATACTGGCAAAACCTCTGTACGCAGCTATCAAAGGTACAGAGCACGACCCCTTCTTATGGACCCAAGAACAGCAAACGGCATTTGAAGATGTGAAGAAGGCTTTGATGAGTGCCCCAGCATTAGGTCTACCTGATCACACACGACCATTCTACTTATATGTACACGAGCAAAGAAGAATGGCTGTGGGAGTATTGACACAGTACTTGGGATCATGGCAAAGACCTGTTGCCTACATGTCTAAGCAATTGGATGCAGTGGCCAGCGGACTTCCACCTTGTCTAAGAGCCGTAGCTGCAGCCGCCCTGCTAGTAGCTGAAGCCGATAAACTCACTCTGGGTCAAGAACTTTATGTACGAGTCCCACATGCAGTACAGACGTTGTTGGATTACAAAGGAAATCATTGGTTTAGTAACAGCCGTATGACCAAGTATCAAGCAATGTTGTGCGAAAACCCAAGAGTGCATTTAGAGACTGTAAACACCTTAAATCCAGCTACCCTTTTGCCACAACCTACTGAAAGTCAACATGATTGTTTGGAAGTAATGGATGAAGTATTCTCAAGTAGACCAGATCTTCGTGATTTTCCCATCCAGAACCCCGATGTTCAATATTATACCGACGGCAGTAGTTATGTAGACAAGGTGATAGAAGCTCGGCCACTGGCGAAAGGAACATCAGCACAAAAGGCAGAATTAATAGCACTAACACGAGCGTTACAATTGGCTGAAGGTTTAAGAGTGAACATCTATACGGACTCCAAATATGCGTTTTTAACCACTCATGCCCACGGAGCTTTGTATAAAGAAAGAGGACTACTGAATTCAGAAGGCAAAGAAATCAAATACGCAGCTGAAATCCTACAACTATTGGAAGCAGTGTGGGAGCCGAAAGAAGTCGGTATCATACATTGTCGAGCGCATCTGAGAGGAGATGGTGATGTAACCAAGGGAAATCGGATGGCAGATAGTGCAGCTAAGCGTGCTGCTGAATCAGGAAGACAGGAGTATGTGGGGCATATAGCTGCTCTTATACCAACTCCACTGTCCCAATGGACTCCAGTTTATACAGCTCAAGAAGAGGAGTGGTTAAAGACTGAACCAGGAAAGTATTTGGAGAACAAGTGGTATCAGCTAGAAGATGGAAGAATAGTCATACCAGCATCACTAGCGGTAGAAATTGTCCAAAATTATCATAACGGGACACATTCTGGGAGAGACAGTACTGAAGAATCTCTCAGAAAGCATTTCTACATACCAAGATTGTCCAACTTGACTCAGGCCATTGTACGAAGATGTGTAACGTGTGCTAAAAATAATGCAAGACAAGGACCAGTAAAACCACCAGGAGTCCAGTTTATGGGGGGACTCCCCATGTCCGATCTACAAATAGACTTTACAGTGATGCCTAAATCGGGTGGACATCGTTACCTGCTGGTAATTGTGTGCACCTATTCAGGCTGGGTAGAAGCATGTCCTACTCGTACAGAGAAAGCAGGAGAAGTTGTAAGATTCCTGCTACGAGAAATAATACCCCGATATGGACTACCCTGTTCTATAGGATCGGACAATGGTCCAGCTTTTGTTCATCAGTGCCTACAACAACTGACTCATATGCTTGGTATAAAGTGGAGGCTTCATACTGCATATAGACCCCAGAGTTCTGGTAAGGTAGAGAGAATGAATAGAACTATTAAGAACCAGTTGGCTAAAATGTGTCAGGAAACCCAACTTAAGTGGAACGTTCTCTTACCCATAGCTCTATTGCGAATCCGCAGTACCCCTACCAGAAGGATGGGCCTCTCTCCTTTTGAAATCATGTATGGGCGACCACCTCCCGTACTTGGTAACTTAAGGGGGGATTTGAGTCAGTTGGGAGAAGGAATTACCCGGCAGCAGGTTGTAGAGTTGGGTAAGACTATGGAGGAGGTACAGAAATGGGTACAAGATAGATTACCTGTGAATATTTATCCCCCTGTTCATAGTTATCATCCAGGAGATCAAGTGTGGATTAAAGAGTGGAATAATGTACCGTTAGGGCCTAAGTGGAGAGGTCCTTATGTTGTTCTTTTGTCTACCCCTACAGCGATAAAAGTAGCCGAAGTGACTCCGTGGATACATCACTCCAGGGTTAAACCAGCAGCAGTCGATTCTTGGCAAGTTACAGCAGATCCAGAGAATCCCTGCAAGATCCGGTTAAAACGCACTACTCAGTCGGAGTAACGAGGAATCGTGTGGATTACAAATTTTATTGTTACAGGGATTTGGTGCGTGAGTGAGAAGGCCATAATAAAGCCTGTCCGCTTACCAACACATAGTATATAAGCCAGGAAAGTCTCGAAGGGACACCTGTGAAGACGAGCAGGACTCCATTCCCTGCAGCCCTCACATCCTGGAAGCTGAGGCGCCTTCGCACGGACGAAGACTGAGGATGACGGCGAAAGATGTGCTTTTGATTGTGTTTATTTATATGTGTTTTTATATTCAGGAAGGTAGAGGTACCGACACTCCTAGCTGTGAGGTATGCATTAAGACTACGAGAACAGGTAACCATATTTCCCAAACCCTAATCTGGCATTCACAATACGAGTGTAAAGGAGATGTATCGAGATGTAGATACTTAAATATAGACTATAGTGTGTGCCATTTAGGAGTAGGAGAACCTAAGTGCTTCAGTCCAGAGTATCAACCTCGTACAATCTGGTTGACTCTCAGGAATGGAGATCCTCAGGGGACCCTAATTAATAAGACGGTGTTAGAATCCGTACATTCTTCGGGTGTTCTGCTATTTGATGCGTGTAAAGCGATATCGAGTGGTAGAAAGCCGTGGAATGTATGTGGGGATCTTAGATGGGAGAGGACGTATGGGTCTAATGATAAATATATTTGTCCCAGTAGTAAAAATAAATATGTAAGTCCTAGATGCCCAAATAAAGACTATAACTTTTGCCCATATTGGTCTTGTGTGGGGTGGGCGACTTGGGGACAGACAGTAGACAAAGACATGATAGTGACTAAGTTGCCGACTAGCCCATATTGTAAGTCTATGGAATGTAATCCCATCCATATACTTATAAATAACCCCGATAAGTTCTTAGACAAATATGGCAATTTATTTGGGTTTCAGATATACGGGACGGGTTTAGATCCTGGGACATTATTGTTTATAGGGATAGAGACTGATACGGTATCCTCCCAAACTCATCAAGTATACCATTCCTTTTATGAAGAGATGAGTATAGATAATAAGATCCCCCATAATGCTAAAAACCTGTTCATCGATTTAGCCGAAAGTATTGCCGGTAGTCTTAATGTTACCAACTGCTATGTGTGTGGAGGTACTAACATGGGAGACCAATGGCCTTGGGAAGCAAAGGAGGTAATGTCCGGTTCTGAGGCAGTTGACCAATTAATATCTACACAAGCCGATTATCATATGAGTGTTAGAGGTAAATCTGAGTGGAGATTAAAGACCTCCATCATAGGTTATGTTTGCATAGCAAGGAAAGGAATAATGTATAATACTTCTGTAGGAGAATTAACTTGTCTAGGGCAAAAAGCTTATGATGATGATACAAAGAATACAACTTGGTGGTCGGCTTCAAATGTCTCAGAACCATCTAACCCGTTTGCTAGATACGCCAATTTAAAGGATGTGTGGTTTGATTTATCCATCATATCTACCTGGAGAGCCCCAGCAAATTTGTACTGGATCTGTGGTAAGAAAGCCTATTCGGAGTTGCCACAGGACTGGGAAGGGGCATGTGTGTTGGGTATGCTCAAACCATCCTTCTTCTTGTTACCAATTGAAACAGGTGAGACTTTAGGTGTTAAAGTGTATGATGTGAATCATAGGAAGAAAAGGGGACCCATAGAGATAGGCACCTGGGAAGATAATGAATGGCCTCCCCAGCGTATCATAGATTATTATGGGCCAGCCACGTGGGCTGAGGATGGTACCTTTGGTTACAGAACCCCTATTTATATGCTCAACCGAATTATAAGATTACAGGCGGTGGTTGAGATTATCACTAACGAAACATCACAAGCGCTCAATCTTCTAGCGAAGCATAACACCAGGATGAGGACGGCAGTCTACCAAAATAGATTAGCCTTGGATTACCTTTTGGCAGTAGAGGGAGGTGTATGTGGGAAGTTTAACCTGAGCAATTGCTGTCTTCAAATCGATGACGAAGGGCAAGCAATAGCTGAGCTTACTAGCCATATGGTTAAACTAGCGCATGTGCCTACTGAGGTATGGAAAGGGTATAATCCAAGTAGTTGGTTTGGTAGCTGGTATGAGTGGTTTGGAGGGCTTAAGGCAGTGGTAGGTGGAGTCCTACTGATTTTAATGTTGTGTCTACTCCTGCCTTGTCTTATACCCTTAGTAGTTAGGTCTGTGCAAAGCCTGATAGAAAATATAGCAGAGAGGAAGGCTGCTGCACAGATAATGGCGATTTATAAGTATAAGGCTCTAGATCAGGGAGAACCAATGCAGGAAGATGAGTGTTAAAAGATTCACATCATAAGATAAGTCTGGTCTGGTTCAAGGTAACTTGCGGTGTATGCAAACCGAGGTTAAGTGATGCCTCAAGTAATTGTGAAATATCAAGAGGCATCAAAGGGGGGAATGTGGTGGAATCTCGGTAAAAATAAATTTAGTAGGCCGAGATTACCACGTGGCATGTGTACGTGCATATGCTGACGTATCGATCAGTTGGTTGCACGAGGCAAGATACGATCAGTAGTGTACGGAGCATGTGCAAGAATACAGGATGTAGTATTCCCCCTCCTCCATTGTGCTGGACAAGCCATGCGGTCAAACAGGAAGTTAATTCTTATTTGTGTTGATTGGTTAAGAGAATGTGCGGGTGGAGCTTAATATGGGAGGAGTTATGTGCCTATATAAGGAGCCTGCACTATTGTCCGGGGCTCAGAACTTGTGGTATTTTGGTGACGCTAGTCCCTCTGAGTCCCGATCGGTGATCCAATAAAGAATCTCTTCCTTCCTGAAGAAACCTGTGTCCATCTCTCTGTGCTTGGCTTCCGTCAGTTTCTCCGGTATCATCCCGTGTTCTTCTCACCCCCCACCCTCCTTGTGTTCTTCTCACTCCCCCCGTGTTCTTCTCACTCCTCCCCTCCCTGTGTCTTCCTCACCTCCCCCTCTCTGTGTTCTCCTCACCTCCCCCCTCTCTGTGTTCTCCTCACCTCCCCTTCTCCTCACCCCCTCTCCCTGTGTTCTTCTCACTCCCCCCCTCCCTGTGTTCTTCTCACCTCCCTTACTAAGTGTGCACTTCCTTTCAGTCCGGCCGGGTCCGCGGACCGGAGAGGAGCTCGGCCACGCTACAGGGAAAGGGAGGTGAGGAGAGAGGCAGTGCTGCAGTCGTCTGAGGCTCTCTATAGAGCGCTCAGCGGCTGCAGCATTTAAAGGGCCGGCGATGGCGGCTGCCTAGTTTGCCTTATAGGAAGCGCCGGCCCTGGTTATACGTTGTTAGAATAAGAATGGTCAAGGACAAGCCGAGTCAGGGAAGCCAGAAATCAGGGAAGTGAAAAACCAATAGCAGAGTCAGGGAGAACAGAACAGAGAATAATCAGGAGAAAGCCAAGATCAAAATACCAAAATAGACACATAAAATAACGCACTCTTGGGAACTGTAAACAGAAACCACAAGAGGGCAATTACTTCTTTTATAGTCTATGCCTTACATTGATAGCCATGGCCCCAAAACTTTCAAATTCAAAAGTTTCGGCGGGCCGTGACGTCATTAGCGTCATGACGTTGGTGCTCATGAGCCGCATCATAAAAAGGGGTGGGGTTACAACAGCCGGCATCGGAACCACAGGTGAGATGAGAGGGACTGTGAGAAGGGTCTCTTTCCCCTTCATGGAACAGCCAGGGCAACATAAGGTAATGTAACAAACTCCCCCAATCCTGTCACTCACACCCATGCCAAACTCACCTCTTTACTGTGATACTTGTTAATGGGCACACTGACTGTCAAATTTATTAATGGGAAAACTTAGTGTGATATTTATTAATTGGAAAACTGACTGTGATGTTTATTAATGGGCACACTGGCTGTTGAATTTTTCAATGGGCACCTGGCTTAGCATATGTTTAATGGGCAAACAGACTGTGGCATGTTCTGTGGGGCAAAGTGATGCTGGCAACAGGCAGGTTTTGTGTGTTGTTAAATTGCCACTGTGCCAAGTGCTGTGGAGCAATGTGGAAATTGACATGAGTTATTGTGACACATATAAGTGCTGTGGGGGAGTATGGCACTGTGGCAAGCGCTGTGGTGGCAGTGTGACCTTTTTGCAAGTGTTCTGGTGCATGGTGACCCGGTAGCCATATATTTTTGCTTGTGGTGTGCCTTGGGTGAGAAAAAGTTGAGGAGCACTGACATTTGATGTTTGTTTTTTTGTGGGTTTTTTTTTGTCTGGTGTAATTGCATGCTAGGGGGTGGGAGGGTCCAGGGGGCCCAAGCAAATGCTTGCCCAGGGTCCAATCTAAATTAAAGATGGCCCAGTGTGCGCATGTGCCATTTTCTTAGGTATAAAACTTATTACACCATTTTTTACATGATTTATCTTTCTGATTATTTTTTGTAATGCTCCAAAAATATTTCTATATCAGTTTTTTTGCTCTTTTTTTTCCTAGTGATTTTACATGACATTCACAAAGTAAGACAAATGAGTAATATTCGGGGAAGAAAAGACGCATTTTAACCACTCAGTGGTAGAAAAATATGTTGGCAAAAAAAGGCACAATCTGAAACCTTTTAGGGGTGACACATTTGTGAACTGGGGAATAAAATATAAACAAACAAAAATGGACAGGAAAAAAGAATGACGGAAGAGGCGCAGTAAAATTTTAGCAATTGATTTATTTATTTTTTACTTGTATTGGGACTGTAACAGTAACGGGATCTACTAAAAAGAATAGCAGAATGGAATGCCCATAGGCATAGACAATAATGGAGCAAACAGGATTGCCCATAGAGTATATCAGAACCATTCAACATATCAAATAAATCTTTAGCGTACCGTTTAATATTGAGAGTAAATGGGACAACACATTACACTAGTTCTAGTGCACTAGACTAGTTCTTAAAAAAAATTGAATGCAAAATTCCAGCAGCCTTAACTACAAATCCCGGCATGCCCTGCCAGTCCTACGGTAAGTAGGAATGCCGGGATTTGTAGTTTAAATGAGAACTCTGGGGATTCCGAATCTAGGTATAGAATTTTTCACTAGCAATCCTCATAGAATCACAAACATACAATGCTTGGGACGTTCCATTTCTAGTCACGCGGTGGGCACATTGTTGTTCTCAAGTCCCCTCTAATGTAACACGCTTCCTGGTTCGGGGCCCTTACTACAGGCTGGGGCTTCCTCTTCCTTGCTCCTCCCAATTCTACCGCCACGTCAGGCCTGTGCAGGTCAGTGTGATCAGTGCTGCACACCCACCATCCCTGGGCTGCTGCTGGCGGTAGGTACATTAGATTTGAGGAGGGAAGATTCCTGTGTGTTCCAGTGGGGTGCTAGGCTGTCTGTGCCCTGGGAGGGGGTATATTGTGACTGCTGTGAATTCTTACTCTCCCCTCCTTAATCCCCAAGTGCCCCAGCCCCATACTGTACCCTATTCTATTGTATGATTTGTCTTGCTGTGTGCACTCATTAAGTGCTGGTGGTCCATTATAGGGAGCTGTAAGGCTGAAGGATGGAGAGTCTCTACCGTATGCCATTTACTGTGCTGGAATGCCCCAACTTGAAGCTGAAGAAGCCTTCTTGGCTGCATATGCCCTCTGCCATGACAGTCTATGCCATGGTGGTGGTATCCTATTTTCTCATCACAGGAGGTAAGGCAGATCAATTCAGTTCGTGCAATCTCTGCACCACATACCGTAATAACATGACTTCCCAAATCTCTGCATTGTACTGTATTGCCTGTAATGTATTTTTGATTAATCAATTTGGGGATGTGTGAAAGAATTACTGCTTTTTCTGTAGTTTGATATATTATGCTAAACTACTACATTTCTATTAGCTGTTGTGTAGCGTACAGTCCATATCAATGAACAATGAAGTGAGGTGGCAACCAGACTCCTGTTCAGTATGTAATGAGATGCCAAATTGAAATGTCCCAATGGTGACAAGACACATCCCTCTCAATTTACATACAATGTAGCAACCTGTCTTATAGCCTAGCTATAGTCTATTGATCATATGTTTTAAAGGGGAACTCAAAGAAGTTACTGCTCCCCCCCGATAATTTAGATTAGGCATTAAAATGTCACTCTAACCCCTTGTAAAAAAAATAAATAAAAATAAAATGTTGCTACAGGGACACTTTAGTCATCAAAATAACAGCAGCTTATTGTCGTTCTTCTGGTGTCTATAACTTGCCTATGCAGGCTTTTTAATGTTCGGAGAAAAGGCAGCATTTACATTACTGCTTAGTAATACCTCTAGAGCCAGTCACCAGATGTGCTTTTCTGCGCTGGTGTTCAGCATCTCCAGCGTCTCAGCTCTGAACATTCCCCAAAGAGATGTATTGATTTAATGTTGACTGGTGCAGCGCAGCATTTTGGTGCACATGTCCCGTCGCACCCAATGACTTGGTGATCTTAGCCATGGTGGCGGACTAAGGCGGAGCCGGTGACGGCGAGACCAGCGCGGCATGGGAGAAAAGATGACTAAAATCACCTTTACACCTTTTTACCTCAAAAAAAGGGGGACTGGGGACCTAAACAGTTATTTTACCACTATAGTGTCATTTGTCTTTGTGTTTCTGATACTATAGTGTTCCTTTGAGTTTACAATGCATTATTAGCCAGGTGAATGCAGGGAAACAGGAAGGGAGTGGAGGCTGGAAAAAACTACTTTTCCCTTGCAGGTAATGCTGCCTGCACACTGTGCATTCTGGAGATTTTTGCACAGAATTTATATTATTCAGCCTGGAACAGAAGTCACGTGTGCCGGTGGTGGTGGGGCGTGCAACTAGCCTCGGGGAAAACGTGCACATTAGTCAATAGGCGGCGCTCCTGCCCAACGGAGAGGTATAATAATGCTGAACTGACACCTCCACATTATCAATGTCTGTTCTATCCAATCTGAAAAGTATTGATTGGCTCAGGGTGCAAGGACCATCCACTACTAATGCTCTCAGCCAATCGGTACCATGCAAGTTAGATGGAATTGACGGTTTACAAAGATATTGATTTAAATGGTGAATCCGTGCCAGGATATTCTTGGCAACATAACCAGTATGGCGAACTGTAGTGATTATGTTGTTTAAACAATCGTAGAGCTGCTGTCAACTGCTAGGTGTCTGTAAAGAAGGGGCTCCACATACATCTAATCCACTGTAGTTGGCTGTTTTCAAGCACCATGATCACTACCATACACTGTAGTGGTGATAGTGTCTGGGGCACCTTTCCATCCTACATGGTTAAACTGTTAAAGAATGGTTTGACAACTTACCTGGGGTCTGCTGAGCACCTTCCACTGGCTCTCATAGATATGGAAGCTTTCTGGAGCTTCCCTTAACTGCACTGGGTATTATCAACCAGACTTATCTCTGTGTAGGAGCTTCCTTTTCATTGGAGGTGGCAGCAGGCAGGACTTGGCTCACTGTAGCTAATGGATGGCAGCTCCTTGAGGAAGCTTTTTGGTTTCAGGACATGGCTGGTTTTCCCAAGTAAGTTGTAAAACCATTCTTAAATAGTTAGACTACTGGGGGAGACACCAGGTCACTCCTAGCACCTTAACCACTATAGTGGGATGTAATGGTTATGGTGCCTGGAGCTTTATTTTAATGCTTTGCAGCTCAAGGTTAGGAGTCTGCCAGATTTCTGTTGAGTCAGTGTAGTTTCTTGATTTCACTGTCGATACCGTAAATCTTTTCTTGTCCTAATAATTTTTTTTTTTTGGTGCTCTGGTGTCATCCTTACGTGATTCTATTAATTTTAGCAAGGTATTCCAAATGTTCAATTTGCAGTGTTAAGACAGCATCTAATGGCTATCTTCCAGACAGCCACTAGAGGTGCTTTGTGCGTTCTTACTCCGTGAAACGATGTTGGACGGCATCACGCTTTGCATGAGGACATCCAACATCTTAAAAAAAAAAAAAAAAAACATAGGAAAGCATAGATCCAGTGCTTTCCTATGGGGAAGGTCTAATGCGCACTCAGGACTCACTGCACATGCGTGTCAGGTTTCCACTAGCTGCGTGACGTCTCGTGGAAGATGAGACCTATTCGGTGCCGTGGGACCTCAGCACTGGAATTAAGGTATATGGAAAAAGGGTTTTTAACTCTTTAATCGCCAGGTGGGGAGGAGGTGCAGAGGGACACTATAGCGTTAGGAAAACACATTTGTATTCCTTACGTTATTGTGCTCCTTCAATAATTTATTTTATAAATTAAAAGGTGTTTTAAATAGAGGGTTTTTTCTTCTCTCAACTATAATTGAGTCTAACATAGGTTAAACACAGATGTTAAAGTATGCACTTTATGTAAGCGACCGCAACTGTCACAACAAAATGCATACTTTTAAGAAAAATATTTTTTAATTTCTGTTAAATTCTTTTAATATTTTTTTTTTTTGGGGGGGTGGGGGAAGGTTAAATTGTTGCACATCATTATTGAAGGCTTAATGCTGTTTTTGATTTTGTGTGTTTTTAGGAATAATATACGATGTGATTGTAGAGCCACCTAGTGTTGGATCAATGACAGATGAACATGGCCATCAAAGGCCTGTGGCTTTCTTAGCCTACAGGTAAGCCTTGAAAATGTCTTTTACCCTATTGCTAATTTTCAATATTGCCATAAAACAGTTTTTAATCCTGGTTTGCTGCTTATTAGAAATTATTCAGTTTTAAAAACATTAATAAATGTTTTAATTGTCAGACTATAATGCGCCTACAATATAATGCTGAACATTATACATTCTTTAAAGGGCTTTGAACTTGTTGGCCACTAAGTATTCAGGTAAGGGCCAGGACCGGATTTCCCATTAGGCAGAGTAGGCACCTGTAAAATGTCCCCTGTCTTCTAGGGGCACCTCTTTTCAGCTCTTATAATGCTCCTTTGTGGAACCCAAGGGGTGATAGGGAAAGATAAGTACCCAGAGCCTTGGCCAGTGTCCTCAGTAGTCCAGTCTCGGTTGATTGCAGGTCTTCAGGAACAGTTATGGAGAGTGTGCAACTCGGAGCTCTGCCAGCTCCTAGAGGGTGCCGGGCAGGAAGTGTAAAGGATCACTTCCCACAAGCACGTTAATAGCCTCTCACACAGGAAATCCATTGCAGGAGGAGCAGGGACAGCACTGAGTATGCATACTGTATGACAGCTCCTGCAGCTCTAATATTAATCATAAAAGGCTGACTGAACTACAGAAGTCATAGGAGAGTGAGTAATTTGCAAATAAACATTAATTCTCCAAAAGACCTAAACACCCTTTTCCCCTACCCTAGATTTAACCCCTCCTAAAACCCGAACATTTTAGCACTCAAAGCCTAAACCTGAAAAATCATATACTTTAATCTTAGGTTAACGCGTCTTAAACACTAAACACCCCATGTACCTCAATACTAACCTTAGCCCAAATCTAATCCAACCATAAACAGAATAATTCTAAACACCCCTAATACTACAACTACAACTCAAGCTTTTCAATTATTTAACTTAACACTCTATGTAAGCTAACTCTGACATTAACCCTTCTGTAACCTTAACCCTCCTCCCCCCCCCCCTTTACCCTAACATAACATAACACAATCTTTAACCCTGCATGTATTTACATAGATGTAGCTGGGATGGGGTGTCAGGGGGTACCTTAGAATTGTGTGCCGATAGGCCCCTGACATGGAGATCCAGCCCTTAGCAGGACTATAACTGGTGTTGAGCCCTTTAAATATTTACAAAACTCTATGGGGTTTTTTATTTACCTATTTCAAATCGAACTGTTCCCCTTATTTAGAGAGCAAAGTAATACAGAGCTACTGGTGTTAAAGAAGAAACACTTTCAATGTTGGAGGAAGTTTTTTTAGAAACCACATTGTGATAGTAACTTGGAATGTCACTGGCCCTTGAGGGGTTGGTGTTATCTGGATTGTGGTTGTTGCAGAGTACTAAAGAAGAAAGACCCATGTTTTATGCATGCATATGTTTTTGCATGCAGACCCATTACCTTTCCTTTAAATTATAACAGCACTTTGTCTTCCAAATATCACAAGACTAAAAAAAGGATATTAAATCTTTATTCTGACATAGTTGAAAGACATAGTTAAAATTTTCAAAGATGTCCTTTTTTTTCTGTTCTGATACTTGATTTCTGTTCTGATACATGATTTGCATGTATTCTTTAATGCTCTACTGCAGTGTTTCTACACCAGTCCTCAAGACCAACAAACAGTCCAGGTTTTGTCAGTATTTCCATTGGAATAAAACAGGGAAATACATAAATCCTGGATTGTTGGTGGCCCATGGGGACTGGTTTGGCAACAACTGCTTCTACTACAAACTTATGATAGTAACAACAAAACTCTTCACTATCTTACTTAGAGAGACACCAATACTCTGCATACCATAGAGAAGTCACGTAACCCTGGAAAACATGACTTTGGTTCTGATTAAACCCAGATAGACTCTAGCTCTAGTTCCAACATAGAGTAAAAAGAGGCAATATTATGTCACATCTTTTCCCATTGGTCCCTTTTTAAGTTGTATAATAAATATTGCATTATCTTTAGGGATGTCCTTGTCATTATTTTCCTTCTTCAGGTCCCAAAGCCGTATTTCTCATCACAAGACTGATTACTATAGTTGTATACATTTATTTTGTGTTCCCTGATCACTGTTGTTTTGGATTTCTGCAGAGTGAATGGACAGTATATTATGGAAGGCTTGGCATCAAGCTTCCTGTTTACTATGGGAGGTCTAGGATTCATCATCTTGGATCGATCAAATGCACCGAATATCCCCAAGCTGAATAGGTTCCTGCTGCTGTTCATCGGATTTGTGTGTGTCCTACTCAGCTTCTTCATGGCTAGAGTATTCATGAGAATGAAGTTACCGTAAGTAATTTCCAGTGTCAAGTAACTTCTAGTTCTTATAGATAAAAAAAATATCCACTGAAGTTACTCCTCGTCAAATCAGATTTTATGTAAACACCAAAGTTTAACAAACAGTGCTTGGATTCTGTGCATTGTGGTAAGGTGGATTTATTTTGAACTCATGGATACCCTTGGTTTGTTAATAGTTTAAGTGAATGACTATTTATAGGGTTTGTAAACCATTAAAGGGATTCTATAGTGTAAGGAAGACAAATCTGTATTGCTTGCACTATAGTTCCTTCTGACCTTCTCCTCCTTTGCACCTCCTCTCCCCCAGCATTGCAAGGATTAAAACCCTTCTAACATTTTCCTGATTCCAGTGCCAATCTCCCTCTGTACTGGGTCGGCACTCCGCCTCCTGCAGTGTTACCCAATGGGGAGGGGCTCATGCGCATGCCATTAGACCCTCCTTATAGGAAATCCTATGGGGAATTAACTGACGCTAGATGTCCTCGTGCAGCGTCAGGCAACCAAAAGTAGCCTAACCAACAGCAAGTGCCTTTACTGGCTGGCTGACAGCCACTAGAGGCAGTCTTAGTCCTGCAATTTAATCTGCAATGATTTATAGTGCAGGACTAAGTGGGACTGGGACACTGCACCCAGACCACTTCAATGAGATGAAGTGGTCTGGGTGCCTACAGTGTCCTTTTATCAGAATGTTTTAACCAGTGCCAGATTGATCCATTAATAAAGTGAGTCTAGGGTGCCCAGCAAACTTGAAAGGAAGGATGGAGTTCTGCGACTCATTATAAAAGAATACTGTGTATTTCTGTAGGATTTATTCACTAAATTTTGAATTGTAAGCCAAAGTGCATAATTTAGGCTAAAATCACCAGTCTCTGAATTTTTTGAGTTGGAGAATTTTTGCAGATCAGCTATCTTGGCCTAAATGTAGCAGTTTGGATTTCAGTTCACTACAAACCCAATGCTTAGTATATTCTTATGTGGGTCTAGTGTATTTTTCTGTGTGTCTGCGTGTATTTTTCTCTGTGTGTGTCTGCATGCTTGTATACCCATTCCTTCTTGACTAAAATTTGGGGCCTCTTAAAAGCTAATCAGATTGTAACCAATCATCTCTGAGTGGAGGTGTACTTTGAAATGTTAGAAGATGGCAAACATAGGATGTCTTCATTAAAGTGCCAAATACTTCAGTTTGCTTGCAAAATTACATTTGGATCCATCGGAAAGAGCATGTGAAGAGCATCTTCTCAGAGCATGGTCCAGAAGTATAATGACTAGTAAGAAGTACTTAGCTTGTTGGAGTGAAATGTTTAGTTAGAATTCGAATTATTGATATAGCACCTACATATTACACAACGCTGTATAAAAGGAAACAAGACAAACGTTTCGTTTTAACAAAACATGTGGTTATGGCACGGCTCTCCAGATGTAGCTGAACTACCAGTCATTTGCTTCTCTGGCTATTTATTTCATTCAAAGTATAATGGGAGTTATAGTTTAGCAACATCTGAAGGGCCAGTGTTTGGAGAACCATGACATATGGGAACTGTAGGTTTCCATTCACGCTGTCATGTGGTGAGCGATAAACTTTGTTAAGCCACTCGGTTTTATAGATGGCAAGTATCCCATTTCAATATTATTTCTAACCCATCTCTAGCAGGCCAGCCCTTCTTTTTACTCCTCTTATTTTGTCTCTCCTCATCACTTGTAAAAAACAAAACAAAAAAAAAACAGTAACATTCATGATATTGTTATCTGTTGCTGGAACACATACTCATAGACTTAACCCCCTTAAGGACACATGACGGAGATTTTCTGTCAGGCTGGTCCTACCCTTAAGGACGCATGACGGAAAATTTCCGACATGCAGTATTTTTCCAGCAGGGTCTATTACCTTGCTGGTAACTATGAGCCCTAGGTATCATTTGATTCCTAGGACTCCCCTCTCTCACCTGGGGCCAGAATTAGTGGCCCCAGACTGACCGATGCTCTGTTTGCAGAGCTCAAGGTGAGCGCTGAAACAAGCTTTTAAATGGGGATTTAAATCCCCACTATTACAATTTGGTGTGATCAGGGTTAAATCAATGGAAACCTGGGGCTCCCCTCTATCAGCTGGGGACATTTTTAGTGACCCCAGCCTTTTTGATGAGCTACATGCAGTGCTGGAAGTCAGCTTGGCATGTATCTGCTTAAATAGGCATTTAAATGCCTATATCTAGATTGTGGTGTAAGCAGGGTTAAATCCCTGCTCACACCAGGAAACCCAGGTATCATTAGATAGCTGGGGCTTCCCTCTGTCAGTTGGGCCATTTTAGTGGCCCCAGACTGTTTGATGAGCTGCATGCAGTGCTGAAAGTCAGCACTGCATGTAGCCCTTTTAATCCACAAAAAACACTGCAGCTGAGATCAAGCTCCGCTACAGTCATTCTTTCAAGTGATCTGGTGCTTGGGAGACTCCCAGGGTCTTAATAGACCCTGGAGTGTCACCCTCTATGCCCCAATGCCATTCTGATCAGTACTGGGCATTTTCAGTTGCCCAGCACAGATCGCATTGCATTGGGCATAATGTCTTCAGATGGGACACTGCAATACTGAAAATAGCCAGTAGATGGCAGCAACATACCACTGTCTGTTTTAGTTTAAAATCCTTTTACAAATATCAGTACTGATATTAGTAGAGGGAAACCTTTGGGATTAAGATTACAATTAAGGATTATTATTCGGTTTAGAATAAGTACTAGATTTATTATCGGGTTTATTATTGGGTTTATTATTAAATTTGTTTAAGATTAGGTTTATAATTGTAGTATTGGGATTATGTTTCAGATTAGGATTCAGATTATGGTTCAGATTAGGATTAGGGTCAGCACGGGCATCCCTTGCTTAATATAGCTAGGGAATTCCTCCGCTGACACCAGTACAGGGAATCATTTTAACACTAAAGGTGCTAAAGGTAGGATGGAGATTAGGATTAAGGTTATAATTAGGGTTACACATGGGATTACGTTATGGGTTAGGATTGTGGTAAGGGTTTATTATTAGATTGAGGATTAGATTTGGGATTAGGATTTGGTTAAGAATTAGGAATTTAGATTGGGATTAAGATTGCTACTTTCCAAAGATATACATATGGGGTATATTTGTACTGAGAAGATGTTGCTGAGTACAGCTAAGGTCATTTTATGACAGTGGGACACTGATTTAAAAAATAAGCATCAAAAATACTATGAGTATGTAAAAATATTAAAATAAAAATGAATACCACAAACTTTGAAACAAAATGTCACTTCAATAAAGATTATAATATTTTATGTGAGAGTCCCCATGGTGTCCACTTTTGTAAATGGTATGCATTGGTGGCGTAATTTAAATATATGAGCGATTAAAATGCCCCAAAATGAAACAAAGACCCATCGTCAATTTGACATTTTAAAAAAACGGTACTGTATTATTTCACAAAAACCTGGCTAAGGTATACAATGGGGGTCATTTTGTACTCCGGAAATATAGCTGAGAATAATTTATTGATTTAATTTACAGTAGCATATATCAAGTTTCCAAAATGAACTACTAAAATACAACAGGTGTGTATAAAAATGCAAAAATAAAACAATATGATCAAACTTGAAAAAAATTGGTGCTAACATAAATGTATAATAAAGCTCAAAATGCACCATGTGACATAGCCCGTGGTGTCTACTTTCACAAATGGTATGCATTTATGGGGTAATTTTAACTGTCAAGCTGCTACAATGCCCTAAAATGTGATATACACACACCAAATCCATTTATCAAAATTCGAATTGTAAAAACTGTAATGGTCAGGACTCTTTTAAGGCACTGTAGCTTCACAGGATAGTGGCAAAGACATTATTGGAGGTATTTTTATTCAGAAGAGTTTGCTGAGCATAATTATGGGGTTTTGATCACAGTGGCACATACCAGAAAAATGATAAAAAAAAAAAAAAAAAGTAACGTGTATGTACAAAAATGCAAACAAAATTATTTTACCACAAAGTTTGACATAAACTGGTGAAAAAATGGCATCACGTTAAGGCACAATGTACACCATATGAGATACACTGTAGTGTCTACTTTCACCAATGGTAGGTCCTTGAGGGATAAATTCAACAGTTAAACTACTACAATGACCCAAAATGAGACTTGCCACCATCAAATTAATCTATCAAAATTATCACTGTGAACACTGAAATGGTCAGGTCTCTTTTATGACACTGTAACGTCACAGAATAGTGACAAAGGCATAGATTGGGGGTATCATTTTACTCCGTTGATATGGATGAAAACAATATGGGGTTTTCTACAGCAGTAGTATATATCAGCTTTATGAAATACACATAAAAAATCCTTGTTTTATGTGTGTGTTAGAAATCTGAAAAAAAAAAGTTACTACACTATTTAGCAGAGATTGGCAGCGAAATGGCTACATAAAAAGTGTCAGAATACCCTGACACTAATCCTAGACAAATTATGCACTCTGAAAATCAGAACAACTAATTGAATATTTTTTAAATTACTTTCCTTAAAGGGACTCTCCAGGCAGAGTAGTTAACTCACCTGGTCCCAGCACTGGGAGCCTCGTGAAGCTGCGCCCCCTATTTCGTTAAAATGACGAAATAGGCAGGCGCGAGCAGGGAGCAATCAGACGCTTCCATTTGGAAGCGTCATTGCTCCCTTGTGTGCATGCGCGGGTTCGCTGCAGATGCGCACATACTTCATAGGGCTGCATTCATGACGTCCTCTGAAGTCCTGAGCGCACTACCGCGCCTTCGTGCGGCCGCAAGCTGAGCTGACTGACCGCTCAGCTCGCGGTCTTTGCCCGCCACCTCTCCTCTGCTGACAGGCTGGAGAGAGAAGGCGCGCATGCAGTGCCTTCTCTCTCCTGCACACGTCAGACGTATTTTAATACGTCTGGCGTGTACAAGGCCTTTTTAGGGCCCTACATGATAGGAAGTCCCTCTGGTGGCCTTCTGAGTGACGGCCACTGGAGGTATTCCTATCAATCAATGTAAACACTGTATTTTCTCTGAAAATACAGGGTTTAAATTAGATTGGCTGCAGGGAGCTATAGATCTCACCTGAACAACTACATTAAGCTGTACTTGTTCAGGTGACTATAGTGTCCCTTTAAGCTGCACTTATTATACACATGTTATTATTGCCTAAACTGTGGGAAAAAGCAGTTTTTTCATATTTTTTTTGCAATTGTTTTCATTTTTTTTTTATAACAAATAAGAATTTATATATGTCACATCAGATTAAAGCCCTTTTTTTGTCCTTTAAAAAACTATATATAACATGTGTTGGTGCAATAAATAAGAAAAATGCAAATGGAGGTTGAACACAAACAGCAACAAATGCTTGTGTCCTTAAGGGTAAGTCCAGATTTTGAAGCTGTGTCCTTGAGAGGTTAATAATACCAAGTTTATTTATACTGTACAGAATAAATGGGTATGATCCCTATACAGCCTTGCATGTTTTTATATAAACCATTAGGAGCTTATTCAGCTCTGTGTGTGTCTATAAATCCACACAGCAGCTATAAAACATTCCCTTATTTTACCTTGCATGGCACAGTCTGCTCTGACACTTTTAATGACTGCCTAATTGTGTACGGGAATGAGGTAGACAGAGCTTGTCAGTGAAAGGTATTTCTGTCATCTTTTACTTCTGACTGTTCTGCTCAGAGAAATCATCCTGTACCTCAGTCTTTTTAATATGGTGACAGAGCAAGACATTTTGATAAGTGGAGAACAGATGTCGAAATCCTCTTTGACAAGGTAATAAAATTCACATGTAAAGGCTGACATTACCTGCTGGTCCTAATAAGAATTGGGTTAAGGCTGCAGTTATACGTTGATTAGTGGGGTACTGCAAGTCTGGTAAAGCCGTGTGCCTGCAACCTGTCACTGTCATCCATGCATCTTTTTATCACAGCAGCAGTAGACAGGACAGGAGAACCAATGTTTTTGGCATATCGCTCAAAATACAGTGTGATAGAAATTTGCCTGTAACCTTGTCTAGCGGTTCCCAAACCAGCCGTCAAAGCACACCAACATTCCAGGATTTAACCATTCTCCAGTTCTGTTCCAGTGTGTTTACTGACAAAACTGTTTTCCTTGAGGACTGGGATGGGAACCATGGTGGAATGCAATGCTGCATATATCCTTATATATTTTATTCAACTCTTAGTGCAATAGCAAGATTTTAAAACAAAGTATAATGTCATTTTTATTGAAAGGGATACTCTAAATACCAAAACAACATTAATTTTATGAAGCAGTTATGGTGTATAGATCATGCTCCTGCAGTCTCACTGCTAAATCCTCTGCCAAATAGGAGTTACATCTGTTTTTCTTATGTTTATTCAGCTCTAGTCACACCTCCCTGGCTGTGACTCTCACAGTCTACATGTAAAAAATGTCATTTTCAATCAGTCCATACAGTGTTTTCATTGTAGAAGGTTTTATCTCCTGCTCTGTTAACTGAACTTAAATGACACACATGAGACTTAATAAGGGGTTGTGATATTACGATATTGCACATTGTTATTACCAACACATGTTCACGTAACCATTGTGTCTTTTATTCTTTTGCAGTGGATACCTCATGGGCTGAATGTAACATTTGCCTGCACCAAATACTCTAATAAATTGCAGTAATACTCAAGGAAGAAGAATTACGGCCGCTTGTGGCAGAAAGTGGGACTTTAAGTATGAGAGATGACCAGAAAAGCGCAATCTTCCTTAAAAGACCTAGCTTGTCAGCAAGAAAATATTTTTGTAGTTGTTTTTCACTGCTTGTTGTGTCCATATTTGGTTCAGAATAAAATAATCCTTTGTTAGTTAGCATTGTTTTTAATGCACGATAGGATTTACGATTTGTACATACTAAGGGGGAACTATTGGGAAATTAACTTTGCTTGTCTTTTGGGAGCTGATCTGAAATCGTAAAGCATGAATGGCACAACTTCGACCATAACGATCATTATAATACTATAATTCATAATTATCACCTGATTAATCAATTTTGTAGAGGTCAAAATGAAAAGAAATTCCACATTTGTTTTTTAAACTTTATTTATCGCAGTCCCTGATTTAAATAGTTTTTCATTATCCAAATTTAAAGTGCTTTTCTTTTTCTTCCCAACCCAGTCTGTAATTGCTCGGAAGGGTTTATTGCCCCCATTTCTTCTCCCCTATGGTCATAAAAGTGTTAACTCCAAAGTGCTTGAATTTCCTGATCACAGATCAGAGAATTGGTTCTCTGGTTCTGAAAATACTGTTTGCTTCAATTTGATTTTTGCCAGAAATAAGCCCGTTTTGTACATCACCAGTATGAGATTTATCGGGTCTGCATATTAGTAACAAGCTGTGCTGTTTAGTTTCTTTTTTTAAGAAGTGGTGTTTTTTTGTTTGTTTGTTTTTTGACATGCTCTGCAGGGGGTGGTATGTAAATCAAACCTATGCGGTGCCATACATGCGCATGCTTGTCTGACACAATGTCTGAGTGGACATGCGCTTGTATGCCATGACTTAAAGTTGCCCAACTGAGAATGTTCTTCTATTTCCAGTAGGGATCGACCGATTATCGGTTTTACCGATATAATCGGCCGATATTCGGTATTTTCGGCAATATCGGTATCGGCCAATAGGGATACCGATATTGCCGATAATACTTCCCAGGACCGCCAGGCTCATTACAAGCCCGGCGGTCCTGGTGGGGGCGGGCAGCAAGCGTTTACTCACCTCCCAGCAGCTCCTCCAGCTCCCCAGTGTAAATCTCGCGAGACCCGCGGCCAGCTCTCACGGCCGCGGGTCTCGCGAGATTTACACATGGGAGCTGGAGGAGCTGCTGGGAGGTGAGTAAACGCTTGCTGCCCCTCCTCCCACAGCTAAGCCAATGCCACTGGACCACCAGGGATTAACATATCCCCCCTCCCTGGCAAGGCAACAAGCAGGGAGGGGGACAACAAGAAACTAATAATAATAATTAAATATATATATATTAAAAAAAATTAATATAAAAATAAAAATAATAATTTAATAAAAAATGCCCCCTCACACATACACTCTTATTATACACATGCACTACACAAACACACTGTGTATATAATTCAGTGTGTTTGTATAGTGTGTGTATAATAATGTAGTGTGTTTGTATAGTGTGTGTTTATAATAATGCAGTGTGTGTTTGTATAGTGTGTGTGTATAATGCACACTACACAAACACACTGCATTATAAACACACAAACACACTGCATTAGACACACACACACACTATACAAACACACTGCATTATATACACACACACACTATACAAACACACACTGCATTATATACACACACACTACAAACACACTGCATTATATACACACATTATACAAACACACTGCATTATATACACACATTATACAAACACTGCATTATATAAACTTCATTATATACACAGTGTGTTTGTGTAGTGTGTTTATATAATTCAGTGTCTTTGTGTAGTGTGTTTATATAATTCAGTGTGTGTTTGTGTAGTGTGTTTATATAATGCACACTACACACACACTCTGCATTATATACATACACTATACATTATATAAACACACTACATTCACTATACACACAGTACACAAATACACACACTCTGCATTCCTTATATACACACACTACACAAACCCGCACACTTTGCATTTAGTATATACAGCATTCACTTTACACACACACTGCATTCACTTTACGCACACTACCTACACACTACACAAACACTCTGCTTTCATTATATACACACTAGACAAATACACAATACACACTGCATCCACTACACACACTAGACAAATACACAATACACACTGCATCCACTACACACACTAGACAAATACACACTGTATCCACTACACAAACACACACTGCATCCACTACACACACACACACTGCATCCACTACACACACACTACACAAACACTACATCCACTACACACACACACTACACAAACATACACAGCTCCCCTGTCTAAGCACACTGCATCCACTACACGTGGCATGTATATTTTGTGCATTTACCTTTAGAAATAGTTTTTATTTTCCAAAATGGTAAATGTACAGAATATCGGCAAATTATATCGGCTATCGGCCTAAAAGTTCACAGAATATCGGTATCGGTATCGGCTCTAAAAAATCAATATCGGTCGATCCCTAATTTCCAGCTATCACGTTCACATTGCCTCTTTAAACTGCTCAATAATTGATATTTACCACAGCACTGTTCCCTCTGTACATTCCTAAGCAGTATTAAAAAAAACCCAAAAAAAAACTGACGTCCCCCCTCTGGGACAAGTGGACATTGTGAAGGAAATAGAATCCATCTTTTTGGGTAAAGGCAAAAGAGGTATGTATTTGCTGCAGCTTAACCATGGTAGACAAATTAAATGGTGCGATACAAGAGGCAGCTGCAGGTGGCCAAAACATTTTGCTCATCAGCGAGCAAGATAAACAAGAATTTTCTCTATAGCCACGGTGATCGCATGAGCCATAATCGATGCACCGTCTTGAATTGTAAAGTTTCAGAGTTCAATTGCAGGCGTTCCTATCGGTAGCAAAGTAGAATTCATTGAGCAAGTAAAGACTATCACTTCAACAATTGGTGACAAAACAAAATCAATTGCAGATATAGTCTATATATAAGGGGATTATGCATCTCAATGTGCAGCAGATATTGCCCCAATGAGAATATTGCCGTATGCTCCAGCCAGAGATGTTTATAGATACAGATGGATTCATCAGAGTCTCTCAGGAGCAAGACATGCAGGTTTTCATCTCAGGATTGAAATATTAACTCATCTCATGAAACTCAACTCATCTCATGGAAGAATACAGGATTATAACTTAAGGGGTTAATAAGCCATATTACAAATTTACATCTTTGTGTTTTTTGTTTTTTTTTAACAATCCAAGGTTTTTAATTTCATATAGCACCACCAGAATTGTAGAGGTTGAGTTGGAGATGGATGTTTGGACCATCTGTTTCCCTTAAACTTTTTCTAAGCTCTTGGCGTGTATTACTCACAGGTTATGTAGTAATGCCATCTTACTGCTCATCCTGTTTTGTGTGTGTCATGGTAACCTGAGAGGAGGAGGAAAAAAATCTATATGTTGTTCCGTGCTTATGAAGGTATACATAAACTTACCTTGTGTAATTGTTACCCCGGAGGAGGCTCTCTGAACGATTTCACTCACCTGGTGTCTTTTCTTTGGGGGGGGGGGGGGGGGGGGGGGGGGGGGATCCTCCATCCCCTTGCTTGCATAGAGGGGATATTGTGTTCTAGTTCCCATAGGAGAGGGCTGTCTGTCATTGTTATGTTGATCTGTTTGTGCCCTATTACCGATAATACCTCAATGTGCCACAATTGATCTAGAGCAGCTTTTTGAGAACTGTTCATAGGACAAACTCCTCATATCCTTGTTTGCCTTAGTAGCAGGTCACTAAGCTTGTTTGGCAGCTCAAGGAATTCTCTGGGCCCCTTGTTCAACCAACGAGGCAATTATTTCTGTTTGTCTTGTTTACCCAGGTTTTTCTCTGTATGCTTTGGACAAGCAGTTGAGATCTTCCTGTCTTGATACAAAAAGAGAATTCATGGTTTTATTTATTGCTACAGTGTCCTGTTTATATTTGCACATTTAATATCTACATGTAAGCTACAAAAATGTTATAATGTAAGTAGTGAGTGCCTTGAGGAAAGCATACTATTCAAAGATACCTAGTCAAAAACAATTATTTTTAAATTGGAACAGTAAATATCTTCTGAGCTTTCTGTCACGTCTAAACATTTGTTATGAAGGAACACAACTGCAGATTTCTTATAGTTTGAATATTTATTATCAAAAGTAAAAGGTATTGACTTTAAGTCCAATTACAGGTACTGTAGCTTTAATTAATAAACGATAACTGAAGTCCACAATTACAGGCACTGTAGCTTTAAGTAGTAAACGATAACTGAAGTCCACAATTACAGGCACTGTAGCTTTAAGTAGTAAACGATAACTGAAGTCCACAATTACAGGCACTGTAGCTTTAAGTAGTAAACGATAACTGAAGTCCACAATTACAGGCACTGTAGCTTTAAGTAGTAAACGGTAGTAATTAGCAGACACTGAATCAGAAAGAGTCTCTTTAGTAGTATTAATGAATTAGGTGATAAGAAGTTACAATAGCTGTTCCATAGACTTTAACTGAAGCGATATAGATGCAGCTAACTGAGACAAAGTATGAGTTGAAGTTAGCTGTAACGGTTTTGTTTTATCGAAGGACTTTGAAGACAGGAAATAACAGCTTTGAAATGCAACGCTTATCACAGAGGTTTTACTTAGCTTCCGGCACATAGAACACTGGTTCCCGAGATCTCCTCAGAGGCGGCTATCCTGGAAGGAGAGAGTTCAGCTTTAGTCGTGGAAGAGGAGAGGTGAAGGGAACTTGAAGTCTTCTAGTCCGGTCCGGTAACAGAGGGCTTTCACAACGATGTTGTAGCCGGTTCGTGAGTACGGAACGTAGTTCAATAATCCAGCGTCGATCAGCTGGTGCGGTCGGATTAAATAGGGAGACCGTGTCATAAAGGGGTGTGGCTAAGCTCCGTGGAACCAGGAAGTAAGAGGATACCATAGTTAAGGCATGACACTTTCTTAACATCCCCCCATGTATGGTTTAACCATCAATTTTACATATGGATGCGAGCATTGGTTTTATATTTATGTTTGTCAAGTTTCAAAGTTTTCCTGTTTGGGAATTGATAAAGACTATTCAAGATAATTGAGCTGCTGATGAAGAATAACCCATGGTAACATTTTAAACCATGGCTGTGTTGGCTGTTTACAACAATCCATAATTAGATCCACTATTATTTTCAACTCTGGGCCCATCGAGCATGTAAAATAAAACTGTCATCTACAAAACATAGATGACAAGGTCACCTTCACCTAGGTATATATTTAAAGGAACACTATAGGGTCAGGAACACAAACATGTATTTCTGACCCTATGGTGTTAAAACCACTATCTAGCCCCCCTGTCACTCCCTTGCCCCTCTCTCTCTCTCTCTCTCTCTCTCTCTCTCTCTCTCTCTCTCTCTCTCTCTCTCTCTATATATATATATATATATATATATATATACAAATCTTACTTGTATTCAAGTCTGGAGCTGCTGCCTCTGACATCATCAGAAGTGGTGGTCTGAGCCAATCACAATCCTTCCCAATAGGATTGGCTGAGGCAGATCGGGGGCAGAGCAAGCACGAGTCAGACACAGCCCTGGCCAATCAGCATCTCCTCATAGAGATGAATTGAATCAATGTATCTCTATGAGGAAAGTTCAGTGTCTGCATGCAGAGGGAGGAGACACTGGATGTTGTGATGCACACTAGGCAGGATTGCCCAAGGATGCACCTCTAGCAGCCATCTGAGTGGCCAGTGAAGTTATCACTAGGCTGTAATGTAAACACTGCATGTTTTCTGAAAAGAGTGTTTACAGCAAAAAGCCTGAAGGTAATGATTCTACTCACCAGAACAAATTCAATAAGCTGTAGTTGTTCTGGTGATGATAGTGACCCTTTAAGCAAATTCTAGATACAATTAGCTGGAGACTGCTTCTTTTGCATCCAATATTATCCAATCTTAAAAACAAATTCAAAAAATAAATAAAACATCAACACGTGGCGGAGCCACTTTAATGAAGCACTATTGTGATTATTAATCTTATCAAATTCGATTATTAGATAGCTACGCATTAAAATGAATATCAAATCAAAGAAATAAATCAATAATTTCCTAAAACATATCTCACTTTATATTATACACAAAGTTAGGTCATCTACAATCACATAGAAATATAAAACTTTCTCTCTATATATCTTTCATGCTTTATACCACTAGAGGGAGATGAGTACAAGACAAATGCCATTGAGAAATAAAAACGTGATTATCTGAATGCATAGTTTAAGAGGTCCTTGAAGAGGTTATAATAAGCATAATGTATTCAAAGCAAACTGATCCAGTGGAACATATTCACTAAACTGGGAGTTGTTAAAGGATCTCTCCAAGCACCATAACTTTAACAGCTTGTTGTAGCGGTAAAGGCAGCAGGAGTGCCCTCAAATGGGTCTGGTATGCCTAGTGCAACACACAGGGATGAGGGAGTCTGACTTGAAGTGAAGAGCTCAAAAACTGGATATAGGCAGAAATTTCACCAAAAAACTGTCTAGAATGTGAAGTATTGTGATTAACACTGTAAGTCCCGTGTAATGGATCCAGGAGCTGGTTCACTTAAAAAAGGCTTTGTTAAAATTCAGGATGAAAACATAAAATTTGTATATATGGTGTGTATACCTTTAAATCTGTTTCAAACAGAATAAAATTAGGTGCACGCCAAATACTATACTTTTAGCAAACAAGAAATTAAAATCGCCTTCAAGTATAGGAAACTGTTTCCTGTGATGTAATAAATCAGTGTAACACTGATGCGTAATGACACAAAAATATATGGTGTGTGTGTCTTTAAATCTATGATCATTAAGTGAACAGAGTATATACCAAATGGTGTACTTTGAAGTACGGAGATATATTACTTATAAGGTGGAAATATAGTGTGAATGACTGTATTTCATAAAAATGGATAAAAATCAATAAAGTCCAATGAATTCCAAATGAAGTTTAAAAATGATTCAAAATTTATTAGAAAAAAGCGCCTATGTAAGGGCATTCAAAGTGGTAGAATATAAAAATATAAAACTGCCTAAAAATAAATAAATATAAGTCAGGGACGTTATGCAAGATTGTTACCAGCACATCTGTGTAGGTTGTTCCGTTTTCGTAGTGAGGACCGATTAGGATGGATGTGGATAGTTTGTTACACTTTCTGCCGGCTGTTCGTGAGGTTGGCGTGCGTCCCAGACCTCACTCTGGATGATGCACGCTGTTGGCCGGCGGGTCCCCAGATCTCGGAACACTCTACGTTGGATGGAAAAATACTGCAGCTGGATCCTTGGTCTGCGTCCGTACCCTGCTTTGGACCACAAAGAAGTAAGCAGGGTACGGACGCAGACCAAGGATCCAGCTGCAGTATTTTTCCATCAAACGTAGAGTGTTCCGAGATCTGGGGACCCGCCGGCCAACAGCGTGCATCATCCAGAGTGAGGTCTGGGACGCACGCCAACCTCACGAACAGCCGGCAGAAAGTGTAACAAACTATCCACATCCATCCTAATCGGTCCTCACTACGAAAACGGAACAACCTACACAGATGTGCTGGTAACAATCTTGCATAACTTCCCTGACTTATATTTATTTATTTTTAGGCAGTTTTATATTTTTATATTCTACCACTTTGAATGCCCTGACATAGGCGCTTTTTTCTAATAAATTTTGAATCATTTTTAAACTTCATTTGGAATTCATTGGACTTTATTGATTTTTATCCATTTTTATGAAATACAGTCATTCACACTATATTTCCACCTTATAAGTAATATATCTCCGTACTTCAAAGTACACCATTTGGTATATACTCTGTTCACTTAATGATCATAGATTTAAAGACACACACACCATATATTTTTGTGTCATTACGCATCAGTGTTACACTGATTTATTACATCACAGGAAACAGTTTCCTATACTTGAAGGCGATTTTAATTTCTTGTTTGCTAAAAGTATAGTATTTGGCGTGCACCTAATTTTATTCTGTTTGAAACAGATTTAAAGGTATACACACCATATATACAAATTTTATGTTTTCATCCTGAATTTTAACAAAGCCTTTTTTAAGTGAACCAGCTCCTGGATCCATTACACGGGACTTACAGTGTTAATCACAATACTTAGCAGGAGTGCCCTGTTTAGGAATTCTAACCCTCTGATGTTAGTAGTGGAGACGGAGTGAGGGCTGGTGGACCCTGGATGAGTTGTCAAACCAATGGGGGCTGCTAGGGCATTCCTGGCAACAAAACCACTATAGAAAGCTGTAGTGGTTATGGTACTTAGTGTTATTTTAAAAATTATTATTCGCTTGCATGAAGTGAACGATAATTTGCGAGCATGCATCCTACCTGATGCATTCGGTTCTGAATATATTAAAACTGATACTTTGCGAATCCTCTGAATCCTATAGTTTATATAAAATTTGGATGCGAAAGCACGATTTTAATCCGGACACTGCGTGCTGCAGTTTAGTTAGGGAACACTGAATTCCAACCATATTTTGCTTTAGTAAATATAAAAATTGCCACTGTGGTCGGAATCCAGTCACTCTTACTGGATTTCTCCCAACTAGACAAAATCAGGTGTTTAGTAAATAACCCCATTAATCTCTAGGGAAGCAATAATACACAATTAACTCCTAGGGTTGGAGGACAAAAGTAGTGCTGCATGTTGGTAGTGCAGAACCTAGATATCGTCGGTCTTAAGGTTGGGAGCTATGATGTATGTTGCCGTCTGGGAGTTACAGGAGACCCGTGTGACCTCACATTTTTAATATCTTTACACCTTGAGGTATTCTTAAGAAATAGTACAAATTTGTTAATTCAAAAAAATGTAAACAGATATTAGAGGGGAACACAGAACATAACAAGGAAAAAGAAAACAGAAAAATTGAGATACTTGCTCTACGTAATCATTTTTGAGTGGTGCATAGCGCTTGCTTATCGCACCTATTTTATCCTTAGTATTTGTCACCCAATACCCTCTCCCACCGTGAAGTTTATGCCCGCCAGGTGATCTCTCCCACAGCTAGGTGGAGGGGTTCTGGTGTGGTCTGACATACACGTAGCGTTCTGGTGTCCACCAGACTTTATGTCCATCTGGACCAGACCCTTTCATACTGCTCTATTGTGCCTCCAATGGCACATGATACTTTTTCATATTTTTGCGTGAGGTTCACCTTTTGGATAACCAGTGCGGGTCGGGCCTACTGGTTGATTTCCAAAAAGTGGCTATACAAAGTTCTGCTGCAAGCGTGATATGGATGGTCAGTGCCTGTTTAGCAAACAATGTGGTCAGTATATGGAGTAGATAACTCTGGTGAGAGGGGTAATGTCTTCCCCGTGCTTTTTTCTAGTAATAGTTGGACTCATTGCCAGAAGGCTGTGAGTTCTGGGCAGTGGCAGGAAATATGGCTTAGGGTGCCTACGCTCAAGGAAACAACCCCAACACGTTTGGTTGGCTCCTGGGTATATGAGAGAGCTAGTTTCTGTGGAGTGAGGTACCATCTCATCCACATTTTATAAGCTGCCTCTATATGGAAACATTTTTTTAAAAGTGCATATACATACTGTAATAAAACATATAGAACATGTGAACCAGAGCATCTAAAAATGTAATTTATGAAAATGTGCAAAATTACCTTCTCCTCTGTGCCACCAGGTGTCGCTGTGACCAGCAAACCAATTTGGTTCTTCTTCTGTGAATTTCTCTTTTAACCCCTTAAGGACACATGACATGTGTGACATGTCATGATTCCCTTTTATTCCAGAAGTTTGGTCCTTAAGGGGTTAAAGGGATAGTTCTGATTCATGTGAAATTACAAACGGTGATAAATATTACGTGTGTCAGTGTTATTTACAAAAGTGAGAATGCAAGGTGAATTTAAAGTGAATTTCAAATTTAAGGTCAAAATGGGGAACTTGAAAAATACTCTAAGTCAACTATGCTTTCTGTTACTTTGGCCTTAAATTTTAAATTCTCTCGAAACTCTTACTTTTGTAAATAACCCTGTATGTGTAACAGCTATGGGGCTTGCAACAAAAAGTGCAACAAAAATCCTTGCATTTTAGTGAACGCGCATCATGAGAGATGCAGGGAGAGAGAGGTCAAAGATTCATTCTAATTAATGCAGAGTAAAGGCATAAATCATTGTCAGACCTAAGATCAGGTGGGATATATTTATCAAAACACTATTAGGAAAGACTTGGATTTTGAACTATATCTGGTAATCTATATGGAAGGGGACAGTTCAAAGTCAAAGTGTATTAGGAAGGAGCAGATAGGAGTGGTGGAAGAGGCAAGGTTTGGTGACTGACAGGATGGGGGGAGTGCAATAGAGGTCAGACTCAAAGAGGACTCCGAGCCTGCAAGCCTTTTGGGAAAAGTTAATAGTGGCACCATTAACTAGAAGGGCAGAAGAGGAGTTGTAATTTTGAGAGATTCAGCTTCAGAAAGCGATCCAATCAGCCATCTAGTCAGAGATGGAGGAGAGACGGGTGGAGGTTGATCTGGGTGTTGTCAGGATAAAGGTGTTATTGAAAACAAAGAAAACAGATCAAGTTAAAACAGTGAAGAGTGAGAACGGAAACTGTGCCCACAATGGAACCCTGAGGAACGAGATAGTAAAATGGAGAATGTGCCTAAAAAGCAGACAATACAAAAATCACTGTGAAAAGTAAGAGGAAAACCATAAAAGAGCAGTAACAAGATTGCAGAGAGTGAGGAGAAGAAGTTGGTAGTCAACAGTGTCAAAAGCTTCACAAAGATCAAGAAAGAGTAATAGAATGTAGATACCTGTAGGTTTGGCAACAATCTAATTTGGGATGAAAGAAGGGGAGAAAACATTTTAGTGAGGGCAATGAGTGAGTTGTATCAGATGAGGAAGCTAATAGGAGAGGCAGACTTTAGTAAAAGCTGAAAGAGAAGAAAAGAAGAACAAGTCTTATGTCATCGCATACCGACCTGATACATAGGTAAATCCCCTATCTAGGCAATATCTATATTGACTATATGTTAGAAGACTGCTCAACCTGAGAATGATGTACCACACAACAAAACTATAGCCTGACTTGGTGACTTCATCCAAGGTTGGTTCTATCCAATCAGCCCACCAACAAACCCTCACCATAATTGCCAGTAGACATCAGTGGTCAGTTATTATACACTGTTATAACAAAACGAGTGTACACTGGCCAAGTTATTTCAAAGCATACACATTACTCCTTGTGTACATGCTGATATATTTCACTCGCAGCCCAGCTTTTTATGGCTCTCTGGTGTTTAGGGTTGCCAGTCACCAAGACCTGCTCCAGGCTCTACATGAGAACTGAAGTCACTGCCATTTTTACACCAAACACTTGCATTATGTTGACAGAGAGATCCATGTGAAACAGTACGTAGCCCAGCTTCAAATCACAATGCTGGGGTTGGTCTGTCTGTGTTGTCTAGGGGATACCTGTTTCCAACATCATATATTAAAAGCTATGGCCTGGTCTGTAAATTAGTCCAGATGAAAATCAGACAGTACTCAGTTATTCTGCAGCCTCTGAGCCTAAAGGCTAAAGCTCATGCTTACGTACTAAATAGCTGGACATAGATTAAATAGCAGGACGGGCACATCATTCTCATGGACAGGTCCCATTCATACAATTAAAATGATTATTCTACCAAAGCTATTATATACTTTACATATGTTGCCAATAGACATTCCTAGCATTTTAATTTCTTTCAAAATTACTCAAGCACGTATCTACTCATTTATATAAGAGCTTGTATTACTTCTGTACTAGATTTACCAACTAATAAGGGTGTCATGAGAATGGCACACATACTAGATTACTACAGTTGCAATTTTAGCACAGACAACTAACTTTTGACTCTCTAGAATAAGTAGACCTAGAAAGAAGCTAGACTGACAAAATGCTCTAGCTAGACATATGATGGACTCCAAACAAGTCCACCGTCCCTTCTCTTGTATACATCCCAATACAGTGTGAGATTTCTTAAAAAAAAAAAATTGGAGACCCAAAAAGGTTCTTACTACTTACCCCCTCATCAGATTTATCAGCAATGAAAGCCATCAAGCCTTGCACTGAAAAAGACATCACAAACATATCACAGTTACCTTTCAATCATAATACTGCAGCACTTTTTAAAATCTTATTTCACCAGCAGGGGGGTTCCCAACCCAGTCCTCAAGTACCCCCTGACAGTCCAGGATTTAAGGATTACGCAATTATGTCTAAGGTGTTTTTTTGAAAAAAAAAAACACTTTAGATACAAGAGGGTAATCCCTAAATCCTGGACTGGTAGGGGGTACTTGAGGACTGGGTTGGAAAACTCCCTGCTGGTGAAATAAGATTTAAAAAATGTTATTAGAGCAATCAGGGTAAAGAAAATAATAATAATAATAATATATATATAATATTTTATAAAAAGAAATATAAAATATTAACATATAATTAGATATAATTACATAAATATACATGTAGGATTTAAAGACATATACATGTATATATATTTAAATTCTACATGTATATTTATGTAATCTTTTAACATAATTAATTAATTTTATTAATTATAATTTAAGAGACCAGCCTGACAACCCAGGCAGCAAAGTTTGCAAGTCATATGTTTATTCCTGAAAACAGCATAAAGCCTGGATATGGGGGGTACTATTGTACTTGGGAGACTTCGCTGAACAAAAATATGTGTGTTATAAAACAGTAAAACTTATCACAAGGATGATATCACTTGTAAAAGTGCAGTTTTTGTGTAAAATAATGCAAAAAACAAATATGAACGCTTACTTTGGCCAGCGTTTGTGACTACATGACTACCACAGTTTGAACACCCTGGGTTGTCTACTTTTTCAAATGGTATGCCATGGTGGGGTTAATTTTAAGTTCTGGGCTGCCATACCATCTCAAAGGCAACATCGCCAATTTGGCAAATTTTAATTTGCAAAAATAAAAATTAACAAATCTTATATTTGACCATTTAACTTCCAAAACACCATAAAAACTGTACATGAGGGGTACTGTTGTACTCGTGAGACATTACTCTACACAAATATGAGTGTTTGTTTTTAGAGCAGTAAAATGTATAATACTGATGATCAGGGCCGTCTATAATCTGATTAGGACCCTGGGCAATGCATTTTCTTGGGCCCCCTGGGCCCTGCCCCTCCCACCGCCTCACCCCCCAATTACGCCCAACACACTGACAGGCGTACTGGCACATACACACACAGACAGACAGACATTAAAACATTCACAGATACATACTGACACACACAGTCACTGACACACAAATATATACTGGCAGACATACTGACACACACACAGACATACATACATACACAGACACATACACTAACAGACGTACTGGCAAATACACACACAGACAGACAGACATTAAAACATTCACAGATACATACTGACACACACAGTCACTGACACACAAATATATACTGGCAGACATACTGACACACACACAGACATACACACACACACAAACACATACGCTGACAGATATACTTACACAGACACATACACTGACAGACGCATTGACACACACACAGGCATACTGACATACACACTGACACACACACACACAGGCATACTGACATACACACAGACACGTACTGGCAGATACACACAGACAGACATTAAAACATTCACAGATACATACTGACACACACATACACTGAAACACAAATATATCCTGGCAGACATACTGACACACACACACAGACATACATACACACACAGACGCATACACTGACAGACATACTGACACACACACAGGCCTACTGACACACACACATACACACACACACTGACATACACACTGACACACACACAGACACACTGACATACACACACACATACACACTGACATACACACACACACACTGACATACACACGCACATACACACTGACATACACAGACACACTGACATACAAACACACACAGACATACTGACACACACAGACATACATACATACACACAGACATACATACACACAGACACACAGACATACTGACAGACACACACACAGACATACTGACAGACACACACACAGACATACATACACACAGACACACACACACACAGACATACTGACAGACACACACACACTGACATACACAGACACACTGACAGACACACACACAGACATACATACACACACACACACACACACACACACAGACATACTGACAGACACACACACACACACACACACACACAGACCTACTGACATACATTTAACCACCCTCCAGGTTCTTACCTTTTCCTGGAGGGTGGTTTCCCTGGTCCAGTGGCAGGCTGAGGCAGATGGGAGTTCTACTCTGGAACTCCCCTCCTCCCTGCATTCCTCCTCCCGCGCGGCTGTTATCTCCGGTGGGAGGAAGTGACCTCACTTCCTCCCAGCCGGCTGCAGAACTGGAAGGGGCCCGGTCGCGCTGTTTAAGCGCCACAGCGCCCGACCGGGCCCCTGCTGACACATGCTCCCCGGGTGGCCCTTAGTGCATGGGCTACCCGGGGGGCCTCCTCAGTGTGCGGGAGCCGCACCACCCGGTCCATAGGGGCTGCGCAAATCGCGGGGCCCACAGAGCAGCTGCTCTGGGCCCCCCAGGAGCAACTGGGCCCGGGGCAGCTGCCCCGTTTGCCCCGCGTTAAAGATGGCCCTGCTGATGATATCATCGGTTAAAGGGCAGTTTATTTGTGAAAAATGCAAAAAAACAATTATAAACGCTAATTTTGACCAGGGTTTGTGACTAAATAGCTACTAAAAAAGACTGGATATACCCCATTTTGAATACCCTGGGTTGTCTACTTTTACAAATGGTATGCCAAGATGTTAATTTTCATTCCTGGGCTGTCATATGGTCTCAAAGGCAACATAGGACCAGCAAACCAATCTGGCAAATTTTAATGGAAAAGGGGAAATCCCTATAGACCCATTTAAGTTTCCCAAAACTCATGAAACCTGTACATGGGGGGTACTGTGGTACTCGTGAGACATTGCTGAATACAAATATGTGTATTTTATTGCAGTAAAATATAACAGTATTATGACATTCCCAATTAAAATGTCATGCAGAACTTGAAAAATAACACATTTTCTTAATTTCTCATACTTTTTTAGATTTTATTCACACTCTGTTATGTTTCATATGTACATATTTGTTATGAAATGAAAGCCCTGTTTCCCCTGAATAAAATGGTATGTAATAAGTGTGGGTGCACGTAATATGAAAGAGGTGAATTACGGTTGAAAAACATATAGCGCAAATTCCAGGTTTTGTTTCCATTTTTACACAAAATACAATCTACAGGAAGGAATATAGAAAAATATAGTGTAGTAAAATTAAAACACCATAAATGCGCTTGATAAGATTGCACTCACAAGATAAAAACGAAATATGGGCGTATAAGTAATCTCTCAGGCTTGACGGATAACTGCAAACTTCTTTTGGACCTTATTAGAAAAGGAGAGACACACAAACCATAGTGCACCAATTAAATATAAAGTTAAGTGGTTTTATTAGATTGCACTCACACAAAATCGGTTGAAATCCAGCATATCAGTCACTTAGGGAGTCACAGTGTCGACATCTTTCTTCCCAAAGTATGATGAAAAACGAGAGCCGGATAAAAAACCATAAAAACAATAAAATTACATGAAATAAAAAATAAACAATAAAGTTCAATAAAGTGCTGTTGTGGTCCCTCCGCCCTACGCGTTTCGTCCGAAACCGAACTTCCTCAGGGGCAAAAAATGAAGGTAGACCTTCATTTTTTGCCCCTGAGGAAGTTCGGTTTCGGACGAAACGCGTAGGGCGGAGGGACCACAACAGCACTTTATTGAACTTTATTGTTTATTTTTTATTTCATGTAATTTTATTGTTTTTATGGTTTTTTATCCGGCTCTCGTTTTTCATCATACTTTGGGAAGAAAGATGTCGACACTGTGACTCCCTAAGTGACTGATATGCTGGATTTCAACCGATTTTGTGTGAGTGCAATCTAATAAAACCACTTAACTTTATATTTAATTGGTGCACTATGGTTTGTGTGTCTCTCCTTTTCTAATAAGGTCCAAAAGAAGTTTGCAGTTATCCGTCAAGCCTGAGAGATTACTTATACGCCCATATTTCGTTTTTATCTTGTGAGTGCAATCTTATCAAGCGCATTTATGGTGTTTTAATTTTACTACACTATATTTTTCTATATTCCTTCCTGTAGATTGTATTTTGTATATTTGTATTAAGAAGATTGAAGGTTCTTCTTACAATCTAACATTTGGTAATTTTATTTTATATATTTTTTACCTACTGGGGAGCACGTGTGTCGTGTGTATACATATATTTCTGTTTGTTTCCATTTTGTTTTGATCAAAACTTGTACAATTGGCTCCATACTTAAGGGGTTAAAAGAAGAAAACTTAACTACTCACTTAGATAGTAAAGTAACAGTATTTTCTATCCGGGAGGCTCCTGTAAGGAAAAATGGTAATTATTTAAAGGGACACTTTTGTCACCAAAACAACTTTAGCTTAATAAAGCAATTTTGATGTATATATCATTCATCTTAAGTTTCACTGCACAATTCCTTCAATCGTACCCGTTTTTCCTTATTTAATTGTGTAAATAGATTAAAAGAACACACCAAGTACCATAGCCTGGAGTCCACTGGTTACCCCCAGGGCCGGACTGGCCCACCGGGATACCGGGAAATTTCCCGGTGGGCCGCGGCATCTGGGGGCTGCGCTGGTATGTGCCACCGGGTGGCCGGTCCGGTGGCACACTCAGAGGGGGGCACTCCTAATTCTGAGGGCTGAAGGGGGAGGGAGCATATCTCTACCATGCTCCCTCGCGGTTCCCACAATCCCCAGCAGCATCCGTGCTGGGGATTGTGGGAACCGCGAGGGAGCATGGTAGAGATATGTTCCCACCCCCTTCAGCCCACAGCATTAACAGTGCCGCCGGACCGGCGAGGCTGCCATCCGGCCCGGCGGCTCCAGCCTGGAACGCGGCCGGCCCCCTGACTCCTCTCAGGTGGGTGGGGGGGAAGGAGCTCATGCAACTGCTGAGAATCTAATTGCTGCTCTAAACAGTGCCTGCTTAACGGAACTTGCTGAAAATCTCACAAATGTTGCTGAAAATGGTACATAAAAACCTGAATAGAGAGAGAGACGGGGGGGTGAAAAGAGAGAGAGACAGGGGGGTGAATAGAGAGAGAGAGACAGAGGGGGGGTGAATAGAGAGAGAGAGACAGAGGGGGGGTAAATAGAGAGAGAGAGACAGAGGGGGTGAATAGAGACAGAGAGACAGAGGGGGGGTGAATAGAGACAGAGAGACATAGGGGGGTGAATAGAGACAGAGGGGGGTGAATAGAGAGAGAGACAGAGGGGGGGTGAATAGAGAGAGAGACACAGAGGGGGGGTAAATAGAGAGAGAGAGACAGGGGGGGTGAATAGAGACAGACGGGGGGCTGAATAGAGAGAGACAGGGGGGTGAATAGAGAGAGACAGGGGGGGTGAATAGAGAGAGACGGGGGGGGGTGAATAGAGAGAGACAGGGGGGGTGAATAGAGAGAGACAGGGGGGTGAATAGAGAGAGACGGGGGGGTGAATAGAGAGAGACGGGGGGTGAATAGAGAGAGACAGGGGGGGGTGAATAGAGAGAGACAGGGGGGGTGAATAGAGAGAGACAGGGGGAGGGAGAGTGCCACAGGGAAATGAGGGAGGGAGAGTGCCACAGGGAAAGGAGGGAGAAAGAGACAGAGGGGGGAGAGTGAGACACAAGGGGAGAAAGAGGGCTGAATAGAGAGAGACAGTGCCACAGGGAAAGGGGGGAGAAAGAGACAGAGGGGGGAGAGTGAGACACAGGGGGATAAAGAGGGGTGAATAGAGAGAGACAGAGGGGGAGGGAGAGTGCCACAGGGAAACTCTAGCCCTGGAGCTACGGGCTAGAGTTCACTCTCACCACTGCGACCACCAGGGATTCCTGGTGGTCCAAGTGGTGAGAGTGAACTCTAGCCCCATACAAACACTTCCCACACACACCATACACATTCACACACTGCCCCCCATACACACACACAGACCCCCATACACACATTGCCCTACACACACAGCCACCCATACACACATTGCCCCACGCACCCTACACACTGAACCTTTCACACACATTGCACCCCTCACACATTGCACCACTGCTCCTATACCCTACTACAGCCCCATATCCCAGCAGACCCCAGGTAAGTTGTCAAACTGTAGTTAAACGGTTTGAATACTTACTCTGGGAGCGGGTCCCGGCACTCCCGGCACCATACCCACTACACAGAGCAGTAGTGGTTATTGTGCATGGATTATTTCTTTAAATAATCTATAGGTGCCCCTCCTGAGATCAGGCTCTGGATCCGCCACTGATTTGATATATATATATATATATATATATATATATATAAATATAATTATGCCTATTATATTTACACATATATTAATGTACATTTATATATGCATAATACACTAAGAAATGTCATTGATATGTACAATATGTAATAAGCAGATATTGTCCCAGTCTTGTTGCTAGGTACATACTCCAGCACAATAACATATTTAAAGTGAAGAGTGCACCCACAGTACCTCAAAATAAACAAGATAACGTCATTTTTTACAGTTGTGCCCTACATACATTCACCATTTCAGTCCCATTACCAAGCTTTTCTAACTCTGCATCTGCACACTATGCTGGCGCGACGCATTATGGGGCTGGTAAATAATTTTTTTCCAGGGCTGCTTTTAATTCCCAGTCCGGCCCTGGTTACTCCCTCCTCCACCCCTATTTTTTGACTACTTACAAAGTGTGGGGCCTCAGGGCACTCCTGCAACCATAACCATGACAACATGTTGTAGTGGTTATGGTTCTTGGAGTAATACATAAAGTAGGTGGAACACGCATCTGTAGATTCTAGAAGAGAAAGCAAAGCATCATAGTGTAATATGTTAAAAATGAGATATAATGAATAGCAGCAGAGCAATATTACTCACAAGCCTAGAGCCAATATGACATATGGCTCTTATGTGCAGCACGGTGGGACTCTTAATAGGATGTCCCCATCCTTCTTGGTATTCCTTCTTGAGTAGTTGGCAGCAGTAGAAAATAGCAGTATTCCAATATAATAATCCAATAAGGAAACTTTATTGTGGGTGGAAATAAATCTTCCCAATTAAAATCCAAAATATAAAAAATATATATTTTGGATTTTAATTGGGAAGATTTATTTCCACCCACAATAAAGTTTCCTTATTGGATTATTATATTGAAATACTGCTATTTTCTACTGCTGCCAACTACTCAAGAAGGAATACCAAGAAGGATGGGGACATCCTATTAAGAGTCCCACCGTGCTGCACATAAGAGCCATATGTCATATTGGCTCTAGGCTTGTGAGTAATATTGCTCTCCTGCTATTCATTATATCTAATTTTTAACATATTACACTATGATGCTTTGCTTTCTTTTCTAGAATCTACAGATGTGTGTTCCACCTACTGTATGTATTATTTGTATTTGTATATAAGTGGTAGAAGGGGTTTCCACTTAGGTGGTTTGTGGCTGTTTAGCTACCACACATTTTTTCTCACTGTATTCCTATTATTTTTCACTTTATATGGTTCTTAGAGTGTTTTAAAGGAAAACTCCAGCGCCAGGAAAACAATCCGTTTCCTGGCACTGGAGGTACCCTCTCCCTCCCACCCCCCAAACCCTGGTTACTGAAGGGGTGAAAACCCCTTCAGTCACTTACCTGAGGCAGTGACGATGTCCCTCGTCGCTGTCTCCTCCTCCTCGCAGCTCCTCCTACTGTCTCTGTCGGCCGGTGGGCGAGACTGATCCCGCCCACCGGCCGAGGAGACCTAATGCGCATGCACGGCATTAGCGCTCCCCATAGGAAAGCATTGAAAAAGATTTTCAATGCTTTCCTATGAGGAAATGAGCGACGCTCAGCGACGCTCTAGCACAGATAATCTGCGCTATGATGCAGAAGTGCCCTCTAGTGGCTGTCTAGTAGTAGTAGACAGCCACTAGAGGTGGAGTTAACCTTGCAAGGTAATTATTGCAGTTTATAAAAAACTGCAATAATTACACTTGCAGGGTTAGGAGTAGTGGGAGTTGGCACCCAGACCACTCCAATGAGCAGAAGTGGTCTGGGTGCCTGGAGTGTCCCTATAAGTGAGGAGATTAATCAGCTGATTTATTTAGCTGCATGCCTTGATTAAAAATATATATATATAATGTTTGGTGGTTCGGGTGTGAACATTGAATAATAATAATGATGATAAAATAGCTAACAGAACCATATAACACCTCCATTCTACTATGCTTAAAGCATAATTGACTTAATGTTTTTTTCCTTGTGTACAAGTTGAAAAACAATTTTGTGCTCATGCCAAGACCTTATATGCCCTTTTGCTTGGCAAGCATCTACTGATGGTTTTCTCAGAGAAAGAAAGATTTAATAGACAGTGATTACACTTTTTCTGCAGTTTAAGCACTTGGCTCCATGCAAAAAGAACTTTTATTTACTAAGTCCTGAAAGCATTTACCCTTTCTGCCATTTATTTAAAAGCTGTAAAATGCTGACCTCAAAACACAAACAGCTGTTCAAGTCAGTCAGCTGAGAACCAGTTCCTGTTTGATTTGCAAAAGTTCCTTTAATGAGTTTAAGACACAACTTTCTATGATAAATATAACTTAAATAAAAGTAACCAGACGTGCACACTTATATAAAAATTAATATGAACAATGTGAAACCTAATTAATTACGTTTAATGCAGAATAATATAGAAAGCACATTCAATGTAAATACAACATATACTGAGAGCTTTGCCAGCTCGGCAACCAGTCAGGTCATTAAATACTCGCAGTCCAGTTCAGCTCAAATTCTTAGGATTTAGCTACCTCGGTAGGCTAGGCATTCTCCGAAAAGTTTAAACATATCTATTTTTAGAGGACGCATGTCCTGGTGCGACACTGTTTATTATTGTATTATTGAATGAACATTATGAGCACTGTAACCACTACAGAAGAGTGTTGCCATTATGGTTCCAGGAGTGCCCTGGTGCTCCCCATCCCAATATTAATAGTCACATCCTTAACTTACCTTGAGTCTGCTGGGCACCGTGTCTCTGTGTCTCTTCATCTTCTAAGCTAAGTGAATCAGTGCTGAGCCAGCTGACTGGCTAACATCTGAGGTTGTAAGCAGACAGCTATCAACCAATGAGATAGGTCTTGCATTACTGACTGAGAGCTTCTGGGCTACAAAGGAGTGCTGTAGGGGTTATGGTGCTTTAGCAATCCTTTAAAGGAGAGAGTGTGTACTAAGGCACCCAGTCCAAATCTATTAAACTATCTCCATAATTTATCTTTTGAATTGCCCTAATATCCACTAAATAATATTATTAGGAATTTATTTAATAACCCTGCCAACTACATCATTCGCTTGATCTGAACTCTTTAAGAATTAATTGTTCACCATCAATTTAGAGTTCTTCCAAGCAGAAGTGTACGAACACTCCCATGGCAGTAAAGAAGTGCACAGAGCAGCTTCCTCTCGCTCCGGCTGTGATGGAACAACACATCAAGTGGTTCCAAAACTCTCATATAGTGAATAATCCCAATACAAAGAACCTTTTTGCTTTTGTAATATTTGATCTTCTAGGTCTAGGAGGAAAAGCTCACACTGTATGATGGCGCCCCTTATAACTGTCTCCTTCTCTACACTATGCAGACTAAATAACAAACCATCATCAGATTTAAGCAAGAAAAAAATTTGTTAGGTTAATGTTTAAGCAAATGAACTATGTATCTGCTAAGAAATGGTTTACTGTGAAACAAAAACGTTTTCACAATTGCTGACAGTTGTTGATCAAGAGAGCTCTAAGAGTCCATCCTGTTCTTTTAGTATAATAATAAATCCAAGGAATCTTCACACCAAACAAACTGTAGCTGTCTCTTAACAGGAGAGCAACTGCTGAGACATGTAACTACACTGCCTGGCCAAAAAAAAAAAAAAAAAAAAAAACGCCAACAAACGTAAAGGTCACACACTCTAATATTTGGACCGCCTTTAGCTTTGATTACAACACGCATTTGCTGTGGCATTGTTTCGATAAGCTTCAGCAATGTCACAAGATTTTTTTCCAGTGTTGCATTCATTTTTCACCAACATCTTGTATTGATGACGGGAGAGTCGAACCACTGCGCAAAGCCTTCTCCAGAACATCCCAAAGATTCTCAATGGGATTAAGGTCTGGACTCTGTGGGGCCAATCCATGTGTGAAAATGATGTCTCATGCTCCCTGAACCACTCTTTCACAATTTGAGCCAGATGAATCCTGGCAGTCATCTTGGAATATGCCTGTGCCATCAGGGAAGAAAACATCAATTGATGGAATAACCTGGTCATTCAGTATATTCAGGTAGTCAGCTGACCTCATTCTTTGGGCACATAATGTTGCTGAACCTACACCTGACCAACTGCAGCAACCCCAGATCATAGCACTGCCCCCACAGGCTTGTACAGTAGGCACTAGGCATGATGGGTGCATCACTTCATCTGCCTCTCTTCTTACCCTGATGCGCCCATCACTGGTGGTTCCCCACTATCCTTCCAGTTTGTAATAATGCGTTGGACAGTTTTTAACCCAATTTTAGTAGTTTCTGCAATCTCCTTAGATGTTTTCTCTGCTTGATGCATGCCAATGATTTGACCCTTCTCAAACAGACTAACATCTTTTCCACGAGCACGGGATGTGTCTTTCGACATGGTTGTTTGAGAAATGAGAATTTACTCATTGCATCAGTTGGGGTTAAATAACTTGTTGCCAGCTGAAAGATTATCGCCCATGCAGTAACTATCCAATAGTTTTGCTTAGTTGAATCCAGGTGGCAATTTTTTTTTTGGACAGGCAGTGTATTTCATACAGTTAAGCATATGCCCTACTTCCACCAAGCCAATGCAGGTAAAACTTTATCAGCCAGCCATCTTTACACCAGTCTATCAATGGAGCCTCCCAACAGAAGGGTCTTGTTTTGCAGACAATGACTTACCTTCGATGAAATTAAGGCATTTATAAGGGCTAGGGTTAAAATGTTTGCTTTGAGATCATGGGTAGCAAGTTTAATTTGTAGGGAACATAGTTGGAGAGAGGATTGAAAATTGGTTAACAGGAGTGAAAAATGCAAGTGGACTCTCACAGGGCTATTCATTAAATAGAGAATTCTAACTCAAATTCAAGGTCAACACAGCCAAACTGGAAAAATTCCCAAAGGCACAGTTTTGCTAATTTTGGCCTTTAACTTGAAATTCACTTTGACTTGATAGCAAATAACTCTGCAACTGACAAGTAGCCATGACTGTATATAAAGGTTTGAAAACATCCAATCATTACTGTAACTATCAGCAAAGTATAGATATGTCTTTACTTTAGCCCTGATAAAAAGTCATTGAATTGTTTTGATATGTTGAATGTGGAATGTGTTTTATACTAAATACTGCAGATTTGGACATACTGATGCTTTCTCCCCTACATCTAATGGTAATAAAATATGTCAGTTAATTCAGTCTGTTTTGTAAAGACATTTCATAGAATGATGAACTTGTTCTGGATAAAGGGAGGCATAGTAGCTGTCAGTACAGGTGGATATATTATATCTATGTCAGGAGGGAATGAAACAAGCAGTCTGCTGCACATACTTGAACCTGGATAGAACCAGTTTTTGTTGTTGAGCCTTTATCATAGGTCAAAGAACAGACATTCGATAGTGTCAGGGACTGCGTAACAGAGTGCTCTGTAGAAAGAGGTCAAGGTGTCAGGTTGGCAAACATGTTTTAGAGCTGTCAATAATAAACTGTTTTTTTCTGATTAGGCAAATTAGCTTCTGGAACAGAAACACATGTACAGTTAATTTATAGGACATTGTGTATTAAGTAAAAAGTTGGAAGTGAAACACCTGCATCATATACCAAGTATATCTGGGATCTTTGGACTTGTGCTTTCCCAGAAATTCACCCTTTTGTCTTAATATGGAGGCAGGAAGCATGTGAGCCTGAATTCAACAGAAAGACCTGCTGTTAATGCAGTTGGAGTTGAAGCATGATTTGGTAATGAATCTAGCTACACGTCACTCCATTCTGCTCCAGAGGTTTAAAAAGGCTGTCAAAAGCCCTGCCAGTTTTCAGATCACCACTTATGAACATTTATATATATATATATATTTTTTTAAATTATTATTATTATTTTATTATTTATAAACAAAGCCTGCATGAAAACAAAATAGTTTCATTTTAAATCAGACGTTAACTTGCTTTAAAAGTTTTTTTCTCCTGCTCTGTAAATTATACTTTAGTTACATACAGGAGGCTCCTGCAGGGTTTAGCAAGCTATTAACAGAGCAGGAGATAAGAAATTCTAAATTTGCAAAAAAAAAAGTGTAGACAATAGATCTCACTTTATAGGAAGTATTTAGGGAGACTGTGTAAGTCACATGCATGTAGGTGTGACTTGGGTTGCATAAACACAGTGATTTAACTCCTAAATGGCAGAAAGTTAAGCAGTGAGATTGCACCCAAACTGCTTAATTAAGCAAAGTTATTTTGGTGACTGTAGTATCCCTTTAATAACATACCAACAAAATATGAGTTTTCTCGGTAAGCGTTGCTTCATAGAATGTGACGGCAGATAAGAACCATTCAGCCCATCTAGTCTGCCTGATTTTCTAAATACTTTAATTAGTCCCTGGCCTTATATTAAGTCTAGAATAGCCTTATGCCTATCCCATGCATGCTTATACTCCCTTACTGCGTTAACCTCAGCCACTTCAGCTGGAAGGCTATTCCCTGCGTCCACTACCCTCTCTGTAAAGTAATACTTCCTGAAATTATATATATATATATATAAGAGAAAGAGACACACAGAGGACCTGGGGGGGGGGGGGGGGGGATAAAGAGACACACAGAGAGCCTGGGGGGAGGGGGAGACAAAAACACAGAGAGCCTGGGGAGGGGGAGGAAGAGACGCACAGAGAGCCAGGGTGGAGAAAGACATGCAGAGGGCGTGGGGAGGGGAATAAACAGACACACAGAGGGGCAGAGTGACACACAAAGGGGCTTGAGGGGAAGAAAGGGACACACAGAGGGGATTAAAAAGAGGTACAAGAGACACACTGGGAAGGGGCTGGGAAGGGCTGGGAAGGTGAACAAGAGACACACAGAGGAGCTTGAGGGAGACACATAGAGGGGCTTGGGCGGGGGAAGAAACACACAGAGGGGCTGGGAGAGACAAAAAAGACACACAGAGGGCCTGGGAGAGAAATAGAGACACGAAGGGCCTGGGGGGAGAGAAACAAGAGATACCAAGAGTGACTGTGGGGCTGTGGGGGTGGGGAGGGGGATGGGTGAGAAAGAGACACACAGAGGGCCTGGCGGGAGGAGGGGGACAAGAGACACACATAGGGTCTGGGGAGGAGAAAGAGATACACAGAGGGAACACAGAGGGCCTGGAGGAATGAAGAGACACACAGAGGGCCTGGGGGAGAAAGAGACACACACAGAGGACCTAGGGGGAGAAAAAGTGACACACAGAGGGCCCGGGGAAAGAAAAAAAGACACACAGAGGGACTGGGGTATGAAGAGACACAGAGAGGGGCTGAGGGAAGAAAGAGACATATAGAGGGGCTGAGGGCATACAAAGGGGCTTGAAGAGGAGAAAGAGACAAACATAGGGACTGAGAAAGGGAAACAAGAGACACGCCACAGAGGGGCTGGGAAAGGGGAAACAACAGAAACACAGAGTGGCTGGGGAAGGGGAATAAAAGACACACAGAGAGAGGCTGGAGAAAAAGGGAACCAGAGACACAAATGGGAAGGGTAAAAAGAGAAACACAGTGGGGCTGGGAAAAGGGAGACGAGACAAAGGGGTTGTGTAATGGAAGAATGAGCTGGCTTCACTTTCTTTCTCAAGTTAACAAAGGGTGAAACTTGCCTTAAAGGAACATTATAGTCACCAAAACAACTTCAGTTTAATAAAGTAGTTTTGGTGTAGAGCTCAGTTCCCTGCAGTCTTATTGCTTAATCCTCTTCCATTTAGAAGTTGAATCACTTTGTTCATGCAGCCCTAGTCACACCTCCGTGTATGTGACTTAGAAAACCTTTCTAAAAATTTAATGTAAAGTGAGATCTAATGTTTACACTTCCTTTATTGCACAGTCTATTTAATTTAGAAATTCCCATCTCCTGCTCTGTTAATAGCATTCTACACCTTACAGGCACCTCCTGTGTGTGATTAAAATTCAATTTACAGAGCATGATTTAAAAACATTTAAAGTAAGTTATCATCTGATTTTAAACTAATCCATTTTATTTTTTTATGCAGGCTGCGTCAGTCACAGCCAGGGAAGGTGTGGCTAGGGCTGCATGGGCAGAAACAAAGACGATTTAACTCCTAAATGGCAGCAATTGAGCATGATCTATGCACTAAGCTGCTTAATTAAGCTAAATTTGTTTTGGTGATTATAGTGTCCCTTTAAGCTTCATCCTTTTTCAAGGTTGCCAAGTGAAGGAAATACATAAACAAAATAATGTTTAAAGAAAAGAACACATTCAATGAGAAGAGAAAAAAAAAGAAGGTAAGTTCGAGCTGACAGAGTCACTTTAAATACATATAAAATGATTACCTATTCAAACGTTTAATATCAAGATATATAATTGCAAGATGTGCTTGCAAACCACAGAATTTCATGAAACACTCTTACGCTAAAGAATAGTCACTTTTAACAAAGTTCATGAACGCAGGAAGGCAAACTTTGCTGAGTCAGCCTTGTGACTGCAGGTTACTAGAGTTTATTGAAATACGAATAACATTACACTCAACTGTGTGCAGTTACAAGGAAGGACTCTTTTATGAGAATTGTTTAATGACTGACAGAGTCCATTGCATTTATAGAGAAAACAAGTACAATATATGTAAATGTAAACCAAAATTCTAAAAAACATACAGTATCTTATTTTTTTTATGTAATGACGCAATGGCTTTTCCTTCAGCATAAAACAGCATGTATTTTTCCCTTTTCGCAGAACTAACACAAAAACGTGTTGCATTATTTTAGTTTTGTATGCCAAAATAATTTGCGGTGGTTTATGAAAGGTATGCTCAAGCACTATATCACCATATTTTTATGATACCTGGAGTGCCTTGTTATCTCCCAGTGTAAGTAGTTAAACAGTTTAAGAATGGTTTGCCAAGTTCTAGGGGTCTGTTTGGCACCTGACTCTGCATTCTTTGGAGCAGGAAGCTTATGCAAGGAGCTTTTGTTAGCTCCACTGAGCTAAGCTCTGAAAATTGAAAACCACTTTTTTTGACCAATTGGAATTTTGCAAAACTATTTTCTACCTTTATGCTAACTTTATTATTTGGGAAGGTGAGCATCTCCATCCATTTACTCCCTAAGTAGAAACAACAGGAACCCAAATGAGAAAATAAATAATGGTCTACGTTCGTCATTTTGACATTGTTCAGTACATTCGGCCTACGGTCAGCTGCACTAATTATTCAATTTGGTTCAGTTCATTAGGCCTAAGTTCAGCCGAGCTACATTTTCACTTTTGGTTTTGTACATTGAGCCTACATTCGGCTAAGCTACATAGTCACTGCGGTTCAGTACATTCGTTCTACGTTCTGCCGCACTACCTGTTTAATTTGCATTCAGCATATGTTCGGTCACGCTTTTATTACTTTTATTACTTTATATTACTCCTGGTTCAGCCATGCAACCTGTCATTAGGCATGTACATATGATTTGTTATATCATTAGTTGGATTGCAGGTAGTTTTACCGATTTTAAAATACTGCGCTGCATCCCTAAGTGTATTTGTACTAAGTGACCTACATGTGTTTTTATGAATCTTTCTATTGTTCATAAATTGTTGCTGAATTTACAAATTTCGGATTAATACAGTATACTTTAAACTACACTTCTCTTTCCTAATAGTATTTGATGATATCCCAGTTATTTATCATCTGCTTCACACTTTTCATCTGAAGTCACAAAGTTGTCAGAAATGACCATTACAATATCTACATCTCCAAAGACTGCAACTTATATATTTCTTAGACTAATGTATTTGATTTATTATTTGACTTCATAGTTGAGCAAATTTTATTTTCAGAGCATTTAGCAAGAGTTTGGGATACAGGTTCACAGTTAATTATTATGTTCAGTAGCTTTCTTTCTGTGCATTTCTACTGAATTAGGTGTTTTTTGTGACTATTAATAACTACTGGCTAAGTTACATCTCAAGTTCATATCTAACTCCTATTCTTTTAGACTGCAATTTAAGCTTCTACTGTGTGTTTTAAGACCATAGAGTAACATGATGCTCTCATGCATACCATACTGCACATTTTAGCGTTTCATTGAGGTGTTTACCTGCACAATATTGAGTTTTGTAGCCGTTGACCTCTGTGCCTTGCTAGGGTTTGCTACACAGAGCTGGGTGGTTTTGCATGACTGCTGACCCCCAACATCCCGTTGCCCAATAACACACGTGAGACCTAGGTTTGTTGGGTAAGGACAACAGCCACAGCTTATTTTACTGCTGGCCAGCATTAAAAATGCCTAACCCAAGTAAATTTAAGTGAACCCCTTCGTTCCGCATCAAGTGTTCATTGGCCACTTCCAACTCCATATGCCTAACCAAAAAAGCAGCGCACAAATTTAGCCACTGTCACATTAAGCTTGCGCCGCCATCTCTCGATACATGGCCTGGGCACTATCTCTGACCACGCTAACGTCAGGTCCGGGAAAAGCACAACGCAGCGCGCCAAGTCCTGTCTAATCGCATATATCAAATCAATAGTCCTAACCCGCCCCAACTCATTTCTCCCTGCATGAATAACTTAGGTAACTGGACCCATAAAAAATCTGTGCAACGCTATGCATTCCGGATAGAGCTGCTGCCACCAAAGCCCCCTAATACCCCGCCATCTAACCCGGGCTACCTCAAAAGAAAAGCCCAGATTACGTTTATATTGGCCCTCCTCAGCTCGTCGTGCAGCCCAATAAATATACGAGTGACCCAGGATCCAGAAATAATGAGGGCTGGGACCTACAATTACAGCAAATGAGGACGAACATAGGATTGATAATGATAACAGATTCCCAGCTACCTAAACGACTAATATCCATGGCAGTATACCCCAGCAGGCTCGCCTGAGTGGCAGCCTCAATTCTAAACGAGTGAGCGGAGTACTCCCGGGCATTCGCTCCACACTCTAACAGAGAACCCTTTAAAATCAACGTAAACTGGTAGCGTGTAAGCGGAGACCCATCCCGGTGAAACAACAGAGAACCCACCACCCCGGACAAAATTCACCTCCAGGAAGCACCAATCCGTAACTATTCACCCTTACATACCTGATCAGTTTTCGATTGCCGAATCAGGAGATCAACTGCCCTATCCGACCAACGCACATCTGACAAAAGAAGATGAGAAACTGAACACAGATACCGTGCCACTTGCTCCCCAACCAGAATAGCCCTAAAGAAACAAAATAAATATGCCACGCGAAACAACAGGACCTCATATTCTGAGATACATACCACCAGAAGAGACGACAACACTCTCTGAAGCAAATCAAAGGTAATTGGACGCCGACAATCCTGCCCTCTCCAAAGCCTCCTGTAGCAAAATTAACCTTTGGACAAATCACCGAACGCCAAACCACCCATATGTGAAATGGGATTATTTAATAGTTGTACTACTGAAGGCAACAGAAAATTGCATGAGGCTTGTCAGTAAAAGCAAAAAATTCAAGAAACCACTGTGGTACTCCGCAGATGTGGCCAAAATAGTAGAAAACTAAAAGTTAGCATTTAGTAATTATAAAAAAAAAACCAGAGTAAGGAAGACAGAATGATCTATAAGATTAGGCAGAAAGAGGATAAGCAAGTTATAAGAGCTTCCAAATCACACACAGAAGAGAAAATAGCACAGTCATTAAAAAAGTGGAACAAAACTTTTTTTTAGATACATAAATGAGAAAAGAAAAGTAAAACAAGGATTAGTTAGATTAAAAACAAAAGAATGAAGGTATGTAGAAGAGGACTGCCTCAATGAATATTTTTGTTCGGTATTTACAGAGGAAAATGAAGGAAAGGGACCTCAGTTAAGAAAAGGACAAATGAGTCATTTGTTACATATGAGTTTACAGAGGAAGAGGTTCTATTTCAACTGTCAAAAGTAAAGACAAATAAGTCAGTGGGACCCGATGGAATACACCCAAAGCTATTAAAAGAGCTTAGTGGTGTACTAGCAAAACCATTAACAGATTTATTTAACCAATCATTGTAAACAGGAGTAGTCCCAGAAGATTGGAAGTTAGCTAATGTTGTGCCCATTCACAAGAAAGTAATAGGGAGGAGTCGGGCAACTATAGGCCAGTAAGCCTTACTGCAGTAGTGGGGAAAGTGATGGAAACCATGTTAAAGGATAGGATTGTTGAACATCTAAAAACACATGGATTTCAACATCAGAGACAACATGGGTTTACTTCAGGGAGATGATGCCAAACTAATCTTATTGATTTTTTTGATTGGGTAACTAAAATTATAGATCAGGGTGGTGCAGTAGACATTGCTTACCTAGATTTCAGTAAGGCTTTTGACACTGTTGCACATAGAAGGCTTATCAATAAACTGTAATCTTTAAGTTTGGATTCCAATATTGTTGAATGGGTAAGGCAGTGGCTGAGTGACAGGCAACAGAGGCTTGTAGTCAATGGAGTATATTCGAAGCTTGGGCTTGTCACCAGTGGGGTACCTCAGGGATCTGTACTTGGACCCATTCTCTTTAATATTTTTTTAGTGATATTTCAGAAGGTCTTGATGGTAAGGTATGTATTTTTGCTGATGATACTAAGATATGTAACAGGGTTGATGTTCCAGGAGGGATAAACCAAATGGCTAATGATTTAGGTAAACTAGAAAAATGGTCAGAGTTGTGGCAACTGACATTTAATGTGGATAAGTGCAAGATAATGCATCTTGGACGTAAAAACCCACGGGCAGAGTACAGAACATTTGATAGAGTCCTAACCTCAACATCTGAGGAAAGGGATTTAGGGGTGATTATTTCTGATGACTTAAAGGTAGGCAGACAATGTAATAGAGCAGCAGGAAATGCTAGCATAATGCTTGGTTGTATAGGGAGAGGTATTAGCCGTAGAAAGAGGAAAGTGCTCATGCCATTGTACAGAACACTGGTGAGACTTCACTTGGAGTATTGTACGCAGTACTGGAGACCGTATCTTCAGAAGGATATTGATACCTTAGAGAGAGTTCAGAGAAGGGCTACTAAACTTGGATGGATTGCAGGATAAAGCTTACCAGGAAAGGTTAAAGGATCTTAACATGTGTAGCTTGGAGGAAAGACGAGACAGGGGGGATATGATAGAAACATTTAAATACATAAAGGGAATCAACACAGTAAAGGCTGAGACTATATTTAAAAGAAGAAGAACTACCACAACAAGATGACATAGTCTTAAATTAGAGGGACAAAGGTTTAAAAATAATATCAGGAAGTATTACTTTACTGAGAGGGTAGTGGATGCATGGAATAGCCTTCCAGCTGAAGTGGTAGCGGTTAACACAGTAAAGGAGTTCAAGCATGCGTGGGATAGGTATAAGGCTATCCTAACTATAAGACAAGGCAAGGGACTAATGAAAGTATTTAGAAAATTGGGCAGACTAGATGGGCCGAATGGTTCTTATCTGCCGTCATATCCTATGTTTCTATGTTTCTATGTGTGCCGCTTGTTGACCCCAGTAACCTCTGTTCACACCTCCATAAACCACAATAACACTAACATTTTAAGCGGTCAACTGGGTGGCCGCCATTCGCAGTGGTGTTTGGTCTTCGAGTGTGTGGAACTAAAATTGGATACTTGACGGCGCAAACACAGCTGGGACTTCCACCTCTGGTTCTGTTCAGCAGATTTCATACGAACAGAGTGGCGTTCGGGGGGGAGCATACTCCTGAACAAGATACATGGGATGAGCGTACACACGAACAGTTCATTCGTTATTTCTAGTATGTTTTACACCCCGAAAGAGACCGACCGCACAGCCTGATTTCATGGAACTCTTTTGGGCAAGCGCTAATCATCTGCATGGGGAAAATTTTCGGTTCGGTTCGGCATTCCGAAATTCAGAATTTTCGCAATTCGGGACTTCGGCAATTCGGCACTTCAACACTTCGGAACTTCGGCAACTTCGGAACTTCGGCACTTCAGTACTTCGGAACTTCGGAACTTTGGCAGTTCGACACTTCGGAAATTCGGCATCTTCGGAACTTCGGCACTTCAGCACTTCGGAACTTCGGCACTTCGGACCTTCGGCAACTTCGGCACTTCGACAACTTCGGCACTTCGACACTTCGGAACTTCGGCATTTCGGAACTTCGGCATTTCGGGACTTCGGCACTTCTATTGCCGCTGCTTATTAGATAACTCCCTAATTCCCAAGGTATTAGGGAGTTATCTACCAAAAGGCTGAAAGACCTAAATTGGTCTTTCAGACAAATTTACTAATACTAAGTAAAATGACTTAGTATTAGTAAATTTTGCCCCTACTCGCTATACCGCGAGTAGGGGCATGTCTAGTAAACAGTGAGCAGCCTATGGCTGCTCACTGTTTTAAAAAAAAATAAAAAAAGGCGGGTGTGGGCCCTAAAATAAAACAATGGGGGCGGGTGGAGGTCCCAAATTGGTATAGGGGGGGCCTAATGTCCTCCCCCCTGGCCCCCACCCCTGAGCGGTGGGTGGGGGCCCTAAATAGTAATGGGGGACCTAATATCCTCCCCCCAGGCCTCCACCCCTGAGCAGTGGGTGGGGGCCCTACAGTTAAATAAGGGGGGGACCTAATATCCTCCCCCCTGGCCCCCACCCCTGAGCGGCGGGCGGGGGTCCTCAATTCTAAAAAGGGGGGGGACCTAAGGTCCTCCTCCCTGGCCCCCACCCCTGAGCGGCGGGTGGGGGCCCTAAATACCAATAGGGGGCAGGGACCTATTGTCCTCCCCCCCGGACCCCACCCCTGAGAGGCGGGTGGGGGCCCTGAAAAAATTCCCCCCCAGGTGACTAGGGGTCCCCAATCCCCTAGTCACCCCCTCCCCCCCCCAAAAAATATATCCCCTTACCTACCACCCTCACCCTAAAAATAATGAGGGGGGGACATTTAACTAAAAACCTGTAAAAAAAATTACTTACCATTCGATGTTTTCTTTCTTCTAAAATCTTCTTTTTTCAGCCCTAGAAAAGGCCAAATAAAAAACCATAATAACCTACATAATAAAAAAAAAAGAGCGCAAAAAATAATAATCCTTCTTCACCTTCTTTCCCACGCTGTGTAATTTGACTCATAACTCTCTGATTGGTGGATTAAGTAACCAATCAGAGCGTTATGAGTCAAATTACACAGCGTGGGAAAATTCTAAAGAACTTTCTCATGCTGTGTAAAATGACACAGAGCACTCTGATTGGTGGATTTCAAACCAACCAATCAAAGTGCTGTGACGGGTAAATGTAGAGACTTACCTGTCAGTCTCTTCATTTACCTGTCAGAGCACTCTGATTGGATGGCTTAAACCCACCAATCAGAGTGCTCTGAGCCTAATTGCAGGGCGTGGCAAGGCTTTATAAGCCTTCCCCCGCCCTGCAGAGCTCAGTCTGCGCAGAGCCCTCCATGGGTGAAGAAGGATTATAATTTTTTTGCTCTGTTTTTTTTTTTGCGTCGGTTATTATGGTTTTTTATTTGGCCTTTTTTGGGGCTGAAAAAAGAAGATTTTAGAAGAAAGAAAACATTGAATGGTAAGTATTTTTTTTTTTTTACAGGTTCTTAGTTAAAGGTGCCCCCCTTATTATTTTTAGGGTGAGGGGGGTAGGTAGGGGGATCATTTTTGGGAGTGGGGGGAGGGGGTGACTAGGGGTTTGGGGACCCCTAGTCACCTGGGGGGGATTTTCTTTAGGGCCCCCACCCGCAGCTCAGGGGTGAGGGCCGGGGGGAGGACAATAGGTTCCCCCCCTATTGGTATTTAGGGCCCCCACCCACCGCTGAGGGGTGGGGGCCAGGGGGGAGGACATTAGATCCCCCCCTTTATTAGTATATAGGGCCCCCACCCACCGCTCAAGGATGGGGGCCAGGGGGGAGGACATTAGGTCCCCCCTTATTAGTATTTAGGGCCCCCACCCGCCGCTCAGGGGTGGGGGCCAGGAAGGAGGACCTTAGGTCCCCCCTTTTTAGTATTTAGGGCCCCCACCCGCCGCTCAGGGGTGGGGGCCTGGGGGGAGGACATTAGGTCCCCTCTTTTTAGTATTTAGGGCCCCCACCCACCGCTCAGGGGTGGGGGCCAGGGGGTAGGACTTTAGGTCCCCCCTATTACTATTTAGGGCCCCCACCCACCGCTCAGGGGTGGGGGCCAGGGTGGAGGACATTAGGTCCCCCCCCTTATTAGTATTTAGGGCCCCCACCCGCCGCTCAGGGGTGGGGGCCGGGAGGAGGACAATAGGTTCCCCCCTATTGGTATTTAGGGCCCCCACCGGCCGCTCAGGGGTGGGGGCCAGGGGGGAGGACATTAGGTCCCCCCCCTTTATTAGTATATAGGGCCCCCACCCACCGCTCAGGGGTGGGGGCCAGGGGGGAGGACATTAGGACCCCCCTTATTATAATTTAGGGCCCCCACCCACCGCTCAGGGGTAGGGGCCAGGGGGGAGGACTTGAGGTCCCCCCTATTACTATTTAGGGCCCCCACCCACCACTCAGGAGTGGGGGCCAGGGGAGGACATTAGGTCCCCCCCTTATTAGTATTTAGGGCCCCCACCCGCTGCTAAGGGGTGGGGGCCAGGAGGGAGGACATTAGGTCCCCCCCTTTTTAGTATTTAGGGCCCCCACCCGCCGCTCAGGGGTGGGGGCCAGGGGGGAGGACATTAGGTTTTTTTTTTTTTTTAAAGTGAGCAGCCACAGGCTGCTCACTGTTTAATAGACATGCCCCTACTCGGGGTATAGCGAGTAGGAGCATAATTTACTTATACTAAGTAATCTTTACTTAGTATTAGTAAATTTGGCTGAAAGACCAATTTAGGTCTTTCAGCCTTTTAGTAGATAGCTCCCTAATACCGTGGGAATTGGGGAGTTATCTACTTATTCATTCCTGTCATTACATTGACTGGCCAAGTAACTTACATTTTATATGAATGTATGTTACTTGATTGTTGTAAGTGTTGCAAATGCTTACAGCTGAATCCTGGCTACATTTGTATACTTTTTATTTAAAATTGTATACAATGTAGCATTTTTCTTCTTTCACTGGGTAAGTATATTAGTACTTAGGCAATACTGTGCTTCGGAAGTTCGGCACTTTGACACTTCGGCACTTCAGCACTTCTGAACTTCGGCACTTCAACACTTCAGAAGTTCGGCATCTTCGGAACTTCGGCACTTCAGCACTTCGGAACTTCAGCAATTCGGACATTCGGAATTACCCGAATGTCCGAACTGCCCGAAATTCGTCCGAGTTCGTATTCGGACCGAAACGAATTGCACATGTCTAGCAAGGACCTTGTGTGCGGTCAGTCTAAACTATACCCTGGTGGAGTTTAGGTTGCTTTCGTGGGATCTGAGTGCTTTTCGGATATGTTGGGCGCTCAGATCCAGGCTATCCAGGTATATAAGAATTGAGGGGGTATCTTGTTGCCAACTATATGTTTTGGGATGTTATTACTGTATATGTCCTGGACCTGAGATTTAATATAATTATGTTGTGTATTTTATTTCAGTCTACTCTCAGGTCCAGTGGGGAATGCCCCTGGAATGTGTATCAGAACTCCTTGGATGGGAATTGACATTAAAGGCAGTGTGTGGCTCCATTAAAACCAGTTGTACCCCCAGAGCTGAGTGTCGTCCAGTTGCTGGGGAGGAGGTGGGAGATTCCTGGATTATTATTCTGTGTTTAGCTGTCCGCTTGGAGTACTTTACTTGTCCCAGAGTATATTTTGGAGGAACCAGCGGGGGAGAGTCCCTGCTAGGACTAGAGGTTCGCTACACCTGTAAAACTCTGTAAAACTCACTGAACCGCAACCGGGTACTTCCGAATGTCCGAATAGCTGAATTGACGTATTGACGAAGTCCCGAAGTTCCAAAATTGCAGAATTTTCAAAGTTGCCGAAGTTCTGAAGTGTCAAAGTGCCGAAGTGCCGAACTTCCGAAGCACAGTACTGCCTAAGTACTAATATACTTACCCAGTGGAAGAATTAAGAATGTTACACTGTATATAAGTTTAAATAAAAAGTATACAAACATAGCCAGGATTCAGCTGTAAGCATTTGAAACACTTACAATAATCAAGTAACACACATTCATATAAAATGTAAGTTACTTAGCCTGTCAATGGAATGACAGGAATGTATAAGTAGATAACTCCCTAATTCCAACGGTATTAGGGAGCTATCTACTGAAAGGCTGAAAGACCTAAATTGGTCTTTCAACCAAATTTACTACTAATAAGTAAAGATTACTTAGTATTAGTAAATTATGCCTCTACTTGCCATACCGCAAGTAGGGGCATGTCTAGTAAACAATGTCCTCCTCCCGGCCCCCACCCATGAGTGGTGGGTTGGGGCCCTAAATTAGAATAAGGGGGGACACCTATTGTCCTCCAAAACCGGCCCCACCCATGAGCGGTGGTTGGGAGCCCTAAATTAGAATAAGGGGGGGACCTATTGTTCTCCCCCCCCCTGCCCCAACCCCTGAGCGGCAGGTGGGGGCCCTAAAGTAAAATAATGGGGGGGGGCCTATTGTCCTTCCCCCCGGCCCCCACCCCTGAGTGGTGGGTGGGAGCCCTAAGTTAGAAAAAGGGGGGGACCTATTGTCCTCCCCTCCGGCCCCACCTCTGAGCGGTGGGTGGGGGCCATATATACCAATAAGGTAACCTATTTTTGTCCCCCCCTGGCCCCCACCCCTGAACGGCGGGTGGGGGCCCTAAAGTAAAATAATGGGGGGTGGGACCTATTGTCCCCCCCCCGTCCCCCACCCCTGTATGTCGGGTGGGGGTCCTATTGTCTTCCCCCCGGCCCCCACCCCTGAGCGGCGGGTGGGGGCCCTAGGTTAGAATAAGGGGGGACCTATTGTCCTTATTCCAGGCCCCCACCCCTGAGCGGCGGGTGGGGGCCCTAAAGTAAAATAATGGGGGGGGACCTATTGTCCTCCCCCCGGCCCCCGCCCATGAGCGGTGGTTGGGGGCCTTAAATTAGAATAAGGGGGGAACCTATTGTCCTCCACCCTGGCCCCCACCCCTGAATGGTGGGTGGGGCCCTAAATTAGAATAAGGGGGGGACCTAATGTCCTCCCCCCTGGACCCCACCCCTGAGCGGTGGGTGGGGGCCCTAAATACCAATAAGGGGGGGGACCTAATGTCCTCCCCCGTGGCCCCCACCCCTGAGCGGTGGGTGGGGGCTCTAAATTAGAATAAGGGGGGGGACCTAATGTCCTCCCCCCTGGCCTCCACCCCTGAGCGGTGGGTGGGGATAAATAAAAATGTAACCCCCAGGTGACTAGGGGTCCCCAAACCCCTAGTCACCCCCTCCCAATAGAAATTAACCCCTACCTACCCCCCTCACCCTAAAAATAATTAGGGGGGACCATTAACAAAGTAACTGTAAAAAAATAAAACTTACCATTTGATGTCTTCTTTTTTCTAAAATCTTCTTTTTTCAGCCCCCAAAAAAGCCAAATAAAAATCCATAATGACCGTCGCATCAGACGCATTTATGCCAAGCTCAGGGTGCTGTCTGCAAAGTATTGGTTAGTCATCCTGCATGATTGGCAGGCAGCCTGATGTGCATTCATGCCAGGCTGGCCATCTAATTCTTCGTGCAGACCTTTTTGGGCATGTTTGTCCATTGGGTCAGTTCTGGTTATGTGTTTCACATCAGTGGCCCACCTTTTTAACCTGCCCACCGATATCATGCTTCAAGGGCCGCTGTTGTTAGGGAGTATAGATTTACTTGAACGAGAAAGCGAGATAGGGTATGTGTTTTCTGATAGATATATCCTGTGAGTTTCCCTCCAGCACCATCTCAACCAGATACATGAATCTTGGGAGGTCTAATTAATTTAGTGTTTTCTGTCAAAAAGAGTCTGTAATGAGGCCCATCATAATTGTCAGCACCAGTCCCAATGGGCTCTTTATCTGACCCTGGGTACCCTTGGTGGCCCTAGGTAGTATTATGCCTTCTAGTGTCATTAGATAGCTGTCCTGCGAGCCAACGCTTACCCCTCAACTACAATGGTATTTTGTCGCTCAGCCCAAATCATAGTTAATACCTCGCAAAACAATTGGTCTCACCTGTAACAGCCAGTCTTTAATTGTCACCGAGAGGCAAAAACAGTGCTCGGTGACATAATTATCCAACGGCCCAACTCATAGGTAGAGTGTCAAAACCACAACATACATTTTTTTTTTTTTTTTATAAATTTGCAATATAAAGAGTGTAAAAATAATCTATATCTACATGTATAGTTTGGTGTAGCAATTTTGGTTTTCCCAATGAGCTATTTTTCCAAGTTTAGTATTTAGCAGTTTTGATACATTACTGACACAAATTTGTAATCTACACATCCTATCTGGTCAGAAAATTTGCTGACTGCAATCTGTTTTATGGGAACAAACAACTTACACAATGAATCTTTGGGGTTGGCAGTCAGTTACTATGTCTAAATATCAGCTCATTCTGTACTAATGCTTTTGCATACTTTTTCAGCTTCTTTAATAACCAGCTTGACACAGTTAGAACTATTTGTCACACCCTTGGAATTGTTATTTAAGACAGAATGTTCAACAAGATTCAATGAACACTCCATGCACCATGCAAACTCTTACAGATTCACGCACACTCTCACAGATCCACACACACACACATACACACATCCTTAAACACAGAATAACACATTCACACCCACACACATACAGATGCACTCACACTCTCACACACATATTTACACACAGACTCAAACACACTCACGCATACACAGGTTCACTCACACATACGCGCACTCACAGATTCACACACCCTCAAAGGAAAGGTTGCACAGTATATGGAGCATACCCACAATTTGTATTGCCTCCCATCTCATGGTAGAAGAATGGCAGAAAGCACTGCCTGGCTTATTTCTCTACTGGTTGTGCCATTTTTTACAATCATGTCAGTTACCAGGTGGCCTTCAGGACCCATGATCATATTTTTGCAGACCCTACTTTGGCAATATAGGGGGCATTAAAGGAACACTATAGTCACCTAAATTACTTTAGCTAAATAAAGCAGTTTTAGTGTATAGATCCTTCCCCTGCAATTTCACTGCTCAATTCACTGTCATTTAGGAGTTAAATCACTTTGTTTCTGTTCATGCAGCCCTAGCCACACCTCCCCTGGCTATGATTGACAGAGCCTGCATGGAAAAAAAAACTGGTTTCACTTTCAAACAGATGTAATTTACCTTAAATAATTGTATCTCAATCTCTAAATTGAACTTTAATCACACACAGGAGGCTCTTGCAGGGTCTAGCAAGCTATTAACATAGCAGGGGATAAGAAAATCTTAATTAAACAGAACTTGTAATAAAGAAAGCCTAAATAGGGCTCTCTTTACAGGAAGTGTTTATGGAAGGCTGTGCAAGTCACATGCAGGGAGGTGTGACTAGGGTTCACAAACAAAGGGATTTAACTCCTAAATGGCAGAGGATTGAGCAGTGAGGCTGCAGGGGCATGTTCTATACACCAAAACTGCTTCAGTAAGCTAACGTTGTTCAGGTGACTATAGTGTCCCTTTAAGATCTCCAGTAAAATGTGACATAGACGGCCATACTTTGTCTGCTGCACTACCTGAATAGTATTTTGTGATGTAGCCTTGTAATTTTGTAAATAAAGTATTTTGCATTCACTCTTTTGCCATCTTTTCTTTTTAGGCTTACTGGTCTATTGGTTTCTGCACACCTCAACCGACTTTTACCATGTAACCGTCAGGCTGGAATTGTGTAAGGTGTTTTGTGCGGCGATAAATCAATCTCACTCCCAGGCTGTTGCTGCATAGGCCTTACGTTGGCCCACCCTCATCTCCTTTAATTCTCATACACTTTACAATTTCATACGATAAGCCCTCATTTATTTTAGGCTTACTTGTCCTTCGGTTTCAGCACACCTCCACCAACTTTCACCACATACTATGTCTTCGGCCTATTGTCCCTGACCAGAAGTATTGTAATCATCCTTGGTTAACTAGAAAAGGTACTTGTTGCCAGTTTCCAAATATAACTGGGGTTTAGATATTATTACCCAAGTTAATGGTACTTGTTTCGCCACTCTCGAAGGATAATGACTGTGACCTTAAGTCTGAGTTAACCTGTGACTTTGAGATACTAGACTATATCTTTCTCCAGAAAGTGGAAATCATTGAACAGATGGTACCCATCATGGTTTATGACATTGATAAACAAAGATAATATTAGCATTGGACTTCAGTTATGTTTGTAGTGTATTTGTACGTGTCCTTAATATCAACCAAGACATCTTTGTTATTGAGCTATGAGAGCAAGTGTTTATCTCAGACTGTTATGTTCTGTTGATTTTGTTATATCATTTACAAAGTTTGCATATGACTAACTGAAAATTGATTATTTATGAGCTGATACTTTTTCCAACCTTGATATCACAGCATTAATGACGTGCAGTGTAAAGAGTATATGTAGTAAAATGTTTGAAAAATGAGAACAGCCTGCGATTAGTAAAAAGTGAAAAGGGACAAGGAGGCTTGTAACTTCTGATGGGAGGTGGGTAATGAAATGGTTAATGTTTTTATACTCACACAATTCTCTCATTGAGGTTAACTAGAAGAGGGACGACAGGGAACCAGAGCAGCCATCATACTTCACACAGAGGGAATGCAATCTAATTCTAAACAAGTACATTTATTTATTTATTATTGCAATTTATTTATTTATTATTGCAATTTATATAGCGCCAACAGATTCCGTAGCGCTTTACAATATTATGAGAGGGGAGGTGTATAGAACATGCCCATCTAATATCGCTTCTGATGAAGAAGCTAACGTTAAATGAATGTTAGTTGCCCTTTGAGAGTGTCCTTAGCAGTAACCTATGTGTAAGGAGTAGGGTAACTCCTGTGTATCTGATGTAACAGCTATTTTAGAATTATAGTACAGATGGCACAGTGATGAAAGAGATAAAGAGGAATAACAAAATAATAAAAGCCTTCTAGCAAATTGACTGTATATAGGTAAAATGGTTTTAAATTACATTTTAGTGCCCTTTAACTACTTTACTATGTAAATCATGCATCCATATTGTATGTTCCCATGCACTGTGTTTCAGAATACATAATTTTAGCAATAGCAAATTAACTTTATTGTAAATAAATTTTTTTGCAATTGATGTGCTGACAGCACAACCATTGCTACCATTATATTGCAAGTCCTGCTATTCCCCCTGCAGCTGCACAGGTCAGCTCTGCTGAGCACCCCTGTAGCTGAATAGGCTGACTGGAAGATCTATAACCTCTGGATTGGTGCATATTGCTTGTGGGTCAGAGCATTGAAGGGAGCATTCGCAAGGGTCAGAACCCAACCACAGGTGCAGACCAGCACTGATAGCCCACCAGACCAATAGAAAGCCTACTTGATCACCATGGAAATGAATACTCCTCCCCTCCCGTCGAAGTACGTCACTGTGTCATTGTTCCTTTGTGACATTTATGTTGTGATGTACTCATACAGCAATTATATTTAGCCTAGCTATGTAATACTTGCAATTTGTAACATCTTTGCAAACAGCTTGCTGACACAAACTGTTGAGCAATTTACAATGTAAAACCTGCACACCCCTGTATTCTTTGTGGCATAGTAGGGTACATGGCTAAAATGGATTACGTTTTCCAGAATTTGCTCTATGCCTGGAATGGAAGCTATTTATAGAAACACAAAAACAATCTTGACAAGTGAGCAGTTTCCTAGACCATTCATAGCTGATGGGGAATTACCACCTTTGGACTAGGTTTGGACAAAAATTTCTTTTTTTTTTTTTTTAAATTCTTTATTTTTGTTGTGCAAGATATAACAACAACACTTGGTCTGCCACGACAGCAGGTGCAAGCGGAATAATGTCAAACATAGTAAAATACAAGGTATGGCATGTGTGAAACGGCACATTTTATAAGCATGGTATAAAGGGCAAACCAGGCCGGTGTAGTATCTGGTTGTAGGAGCAGTGAAAGCTGGATTGTACTGCCTGGTGCTGTATTTGTTAGGCCTAACGCCTCGTACGTGATAGTGGATGGGTGCTGGCATAAACTATTCGAGGCGGTATAGGCCTTTTGCCTCTTGGTTTAGTGGATAGGGGAGCAGTGTGTGTCTTCCTATACAAGAGGCTGTCACCCGCTGGGTGTCATGATGGTCTTGATGTAAGATCTAAGGGTGATGTGGGGGAGGGGAGGGGTGGTTAGTAGTGTGTCCCTCCGTTTAGTAGATATGTGTAATTAGGCATCATCTGGTGTTGCGCTTAGTGACAGGAGTCTTCTAAGCTAATGATAGAACGGCATTCCAACATTGAAAATAAACAGGAAAAATAAACATGAAAACACGAAAGCAGACAGTTACGGAAACAATATAGTAATATTGAGGTTTTCAGGGAAAAATTTCTTTTAAATTGGTGAAAAATATGTTCTTTGATATTTAAGGTTCTGTCTTTACATAAGGAGCTGGGCGTCCTCACCCTACTGCTAATGTCTTTTGTATCTTCACCCAGGCATCAGGTGACACACTCAGGGCTGCCATCAAGGTATTCTTTAATTAGGGGCCCAGGTACCAGGGCTCTGAAAAAACTATATGACTAGAAATATTTCCCCACCCCAGACCACTTTTAACAGTATGGACTTCAAATACCTGGCTGTTCCCTTACAGGGTAATGCTGCACAACGACGTTCACTTTCTCCTAGCACATATATAAAGCTGTGCATCGACTTGACCCCAGAGAAACTACCCTCCTGCACACAAAAGGTATGACTATGTGTGGCTAAAATATATTTTTTCTTTTATTTGTTTCAATGTGCCATTGTTTATTTATGGATGTGTCGGTGTGGCAGCATGTGTCTTTGTGTGTGTGTATTTGTGAGTATGTGGCAATTTGTGTGGGGTAATATTTGTGTGCATATGAATATACCCCTACATTCAAACCAACACTTCACAGAAACACATATCAGCATTCACACACACATACTCCATACAAAAACATCCCTGTATTCAAACCCACAGGCACTGCAGACAAATAATGACTGCAAGGGTGTGGCAATGCATTGTCATCTCTAGACCCTCCACTGCAGAGGGGATACAAAACTATAAATCTTGCTCCATGGCTGTCTCTTTACTAGGACCACTAGTGTTTTCACTTTTTTGTTTGGACAGGAACCACTTGTTACAGTGTGTCAAAACCTGCTCGTTATGTCACCTACTACTGTATTGTGCCTGTCTATTGTTGCCATTTTCCTCAACAATACAAAACCATCTGAGACATGCAAACAAGTTATGTAGCCTTTATTGGCATTGTTAAGGTTATTCAAGTAATAGTAAAACTAATTAATAGTGGAATATCACCATATGTTTTTCCACACATAATATAATACAAATGACTATCAGCACTGAAATCAAACAAACAAGTCTTTATATTGAGAAATTCAATCTACTCAGATTACATGCCTGTTTGATACACATGCTAAAACATACATTAATGGTACATATTTTCTAGACGGCATATTAAACACATGCAAAAAGCTAAATTGCTAAATTTCTGTAGCACCTTGAGTTAGATAAACTCTTCACTCTGAATTTAAAAATATGACAAACATATGCCCTGAAGACAGGAACAGGTTCCACTGCAACACCCATTTAAAAAAACACCTTTGTTAGACAGTTACGCAAGAAAACCAACTAAACCAGTTAAACTTTTCTAAAAAGAACTGCAGCCTGGGTAGGGAGATCCTGTTTGTGTTAAATCAAGCAATATGAGCGAAGTTTAGAAAGATTCCAAGACTGGCATAAAACATTCTAAAAAGAACCCATGTGGAATTGCTAAAAAGCACAGATTTCAGCCATTAAAACATGGATATTGTTAACATTTCAATATCATATATTAAAATTACAGGCATACAGCATATAAAATAGCGATCAATAAAAAAATGTTTAGCTAAAATCCAACCATCGACAACCAATATGTCTTCTTTACAGTAACTGTTCATGTTCTGATTCTTTTGGTTGAATGTTTCTCAGAGGAAAATCCACGTCCTTGCCTACAGGCACTTCCTTGTCGATTATTTACATTTTCCTTTGGCTGGTCGGACCATGTCTTCTCTCCTTCAACAGAGATATCACTACAGCTCTCGCCATTCTCCTGAAATACAAAAATTATAGCGTGTTTACGAATGAAATAAACATACTATATTTACTCCAATGTGGCTGTTACTGGAACAGGGGTAAAACAAGGTCCTAGGTCCCGACTGTGCACCTTCTGCAGCAGTTTAGTCTGGCAAATGGAAGGAAACAGGATGGAAGATGTAGACATATCATTTGCGGCTCCCTAGAGGTTCAGATCAATCAATTTCAAAAAGACACAATGTGACATATCTTAGAATCCTGAAGGAAAGTGATGCAAAATGAGGAGTTAGGTCTATCAGCTCTGTTGCTAAATCAAGTGGACATCAAAACATGGTGTGTGGAAGAGAGGCCAGCATTAAGTAGACGCAGAGCTTTGCAATGTGGGTGCAGAGGGTGCAAGGGAGACGAGTTTTGCAATGCTTAATCAAAGGTATGAAAACAAGAAGAGAACGGAATCTGTCCTATTTGTTATGGGGATATACCCCATATGTCAAAAGAAAACAGTTAAAAAGTTAATCTTTATTCGGTAACATAAACTGATTTATGTACACAGGGTACATAAATCAGTTTATGTTACCGAATAAAGATTAACTTTTTAACTGTTTTCTTTTGACATATGGGGTATATCCCCATAACAAATAGGACAGATTCCGTTCTCTTCTTGTTTTCATTCCAATTACGTAGGGTTACCCCCTGTTCTGTCCTTTGGGACCCACTATCCGGCCACCCCTCTTTATATGTATACTTAATCAAAGGTAGTTTTAAAATTCTGTTGATGAGTGCAAAGTAATTCAAATGCAATTCAATAAAATCTGATGTTGGAAACTTACTTTTCTTTTGATCCCTTTACTTCCTTGAGTAACCATTTTTGATTTGTTTCCAGCTGCTGCTTCCAAAACTAGAAAAGATTTATATAGAAAAGTTCAGAATAATGTTACATGTGCTGTACCCGTGAATGGGATTCTCCTTTTTCTACTTGTTATGTAGAGTCTGGTTGAACTGGTTCTACTAGCCATCACTAAAACAGCAATATTACATGAATGTATTTTCCCTTCTACAAAATGCAGTATGTCAAGATGATTGTTGGAACACTTAATATTTATTTTATAATAAAACAAAGGTCACACCCTGCTCAATACTGTGCCTTTACATTGAATGAAGTTGATGATCTGCTTTATACCAACTTTACCTACGCTACCGCCTGCCTTGTTACCAACTTTACCTACGCTACCGCCTGCCTTGTTACCAACTTTACCTACGCTACCGCCTGCCTTGTTACCAACTTTACCTACGCTACCGCCTGCCTTGTTACCAACTTTACCTACGCTACAGCCTGCCTTGTTACCAACTTTACCTACGCTACAGCATGCCTTGTTACCAACTTTACCTACGCTACAGCCTGCCTTGTTACCAACTTTACCTACGCTACAGCATGCCTTGTTACCAACTTTACCTACGCTACCGCCTGCCTTGTTACCAACTTTACCTACGCTACAGCCTGCCTTGTTACCAACTTTACCTACGCTACAGCATGCCTTGTTACCAACTTTACCTACGCTACAGCCTGCCTTGTTACCAACTTTACCTACGCTACAGCCTGCCTTGTTACCAACTTTACCTACGCTACAGCCTGCCTTGTTACCAACTTTACCTACGCTACAGCCTGCCTTGTTACCAACTTTACCTACGCTACAGCCTGCCTTGTTACCAACTTTACCTACGCTACAGGCCTGCTTTATCAACTTCTTTGCTTTACCAGCCTGGTACAAATCTACCTAATCTGCATAACCTGACAGCTGGAGGCTATAAGGAGTTTCTTTCCTGATTCTATGAATAACCAGAGGCTCTCCGACCATAAATCAAGTAAATCTTCTACAGATTATTATATGTCTGCATGTGATCCTAAATCTATACCTAGATTCCTTTATTACAAAGTGTAATTACCTGCATTATCAGTACTCCTCCCAAACCATGGGCTGATTTCCTAAACATCTATTTTACTTGTCTCTCTAAAGAACCTATACTTTCATCCATAGGTTTTCTTCTCTATCTAAATATTTTGTTATTAACCTCTCTGGGGCATATTGCCAAAATCTTTTGTCTGTTCTTCCTTTTTACTTACCTTCCTCTTTATAGTTCCTCCTTCCACTTTGGCTTGCTAGGTATGATTAACGTCCCTCTTTGGCTTGTTGGGTATACTAATTGTGTGTAACCATGTCTAAAGTTCCCAATAAAGAACCAAACGTTAACCCTGTCATAAGTCTTTTAACTGACCTGCTCAAGACAGTGACACCTGCATTGCAGTCTGTGTGAAAGTTTCTATTCAGTAAGCAGAGTAAACCTGTTCTCTAATAAGTGAATCTATCCAGCCCTATGTCCAAGAGTTAAGCCAATAAGCAACTTATTAGGGATTTCCTCTAAAATGAAAACAAACAAAAAAGAAAACCTGGCAGTTCGATAGCACACAAACTCATCCATGCCTATTCTGTCATTCATACCTGTAAGAAATTCATCAATTGCATCTACCACTGTTTTGGCATCTTCCTTTGTAAAGCACATTGGAGGTTTGAATTTGAGAACATTTCTGTGCGGGCCATCTGCACTTAGAAGAATTCGTCTTTCTTTCAATCTAAGTAAGGAATAAAACAAGTATTAGAATATATTTTTTTTAAACTGTTATAAATTCTTTCAACCCAAACATTTTTTGTGAGATAACCCTCAAACCATTTGAATGTATATCTTATGCGACTTTCCCAATTTCTGAAGTTCCATAATTGACTTAGCAGTGTATCTGTCATCTGTCAGTCTCAAAATACACACATTGAAAAAAAAACCTATTTATTATTTATTATATTATTTATAAAGCGCTGTACAATTGGTGAAAAAGAAAAACACAATAAAAGCAGACTGATACAATTGGTAGAGGTGCCCATGAGCTTACAATCTAAAGGGTAAAATGGGGAATTGAAATAGTGGACCTTCCCGCAAACGCTATGTATACCCACAGCGATGCACATGCGAGGGCAGGCGCCTGAGAGCTCGCTATTAGGATAAATGGAGCGGATAAAATCATGAGACACGTCCTAGCCATCGTTTCCACATTACGATTAGAGTCTGCTAAATAAGTATTGGACATGATGATATACTGTGGTACTCAATATTTTGTAAATGATAACTGACCTTAATGTTGCTTCGCTATTATGTCACACGCGATATGCAATATAAGATTAGTAATGCCCAAGGGAAAAGGGGAAGCGGGAGGGACGGTGCACACGAGAGGGGCAAATTGTTGCAAGGCATTAGCGGATGCACTGCGTTATATAGCGATTATTGTTTGCACAATGCATGCACCATGTCGGATGTAGTTAAGGATGTAGGGATGTGATACAATGGTTCTAAGACTTCGAAACCAAAACTTAATACCAATTGATATGTATATGACATTATGTATGACTCATGTTTTCTAACCGTGCCTTCAATGCAAACGGGACATGCGAGTCCCTATATTTGACCTTTCTGTACTGGTACATTATGTTTTCAGCAAAATAAAATAAAAAAAAGACTTAAAAAAGAAATGGGGAGATGAGACAAGAAGTAGCAAAGGAATGTGTATGTGATGACAGACATAATTAAAAGTATAACTGCAGCAGCTGTTGGCATGTGAAGGGAATGATTGACTATGGTTCCAAACAGCTGTCAGAAGAGAAGAGGGGAGGGAGGGAGGGTAGAGCCGAGTAAAATTAAATGGCCTTCTTGTTGCAAGGATGGATGTGGAATGTCTAAAGCTCCTGAAGCCAAAAAGGGCCAGGTGAGTAATGGAGGAGGAGAGGGGGAGGTGGGGTGGAATAACCCAAATATGTTCACAAATAACATACTTGGGCACACATACATAAACACATACATATACACCAACACATACATACATACATACAGGTACATATACACACAAATACTTGTGTAATCTCTTCACTAAATTTAATTTGAATGTCATTTACTTATAGATTATGTGCTGGGCCTCAGCTGTTGCAGGAGTTCTCAGTTGTCTGTCCTTAACAAGATCCACTCCAACAAACAAGCCCGCTCCCCTGCAGGAAACAGGAACAACTTTATTAACAGATGATACCCATTATTTCATTTAATAAACACCAGTATATTATAAGAACACAGCATTTTGCAACCAACCCATGCACCTAAATCTTGGCATCACACCTTACCTTTGCAGAAACGGGTTATTATCTTGACATGCCTTAATCTGTTCTGCTAAAACCACAAAATAATGTGGTCACTGATCAGCCACAACATTAAAATCACTGACAGGTGAAGTGAATAACATTGGTTATATTGTTACAATGGCACCTGCCAAAGCATGGGTTATATTAGGCAGCAAGTGAACAGTTAGTTCTTGAATTTCATGTGTTGGGAGCAGGAAAAATGGGCAAGCGGAAAGATCTGAGTGACTTTGGACAAGGGTCAACTAGTGATGGCTAGATAACTGGGCCAAAGCATCTCCAACTGGCAAGTCTTGTGGTGTTCCCAGTATCCAGTGGTTAGAATCTACCAAAAGTGGGGCAAGAAAGGACCGGTGTACCGGCGTCATGGGATGCCCAAAGATCATTGATGCACGCAGGGAGTGAAGGCAAGCCAGTCTGCTCTGATCACACAGAAGAGCTACTATAGCTCAAATTGCTGGCCATGATAGAAAGGCATCAGAGCACACAGTGCATTACAGTTTGCTGCGTATGGGGTTGCATATGGGTAGATCAGTCTGATGGTGCCTAGCCTTTGAACTAGTTCTCTGTGTAACGGCACAAGTGAGCTAAAAATATTTGAGATCTGAGCAGGGATTTACCGAAGGGCAAGCTACTGGGTTCCTTTAAGCTTTTGTGCGTTCTCAGAGTTGCCTTGGCCACCATATTCCCCAGATCCCAATCAAATTGAGCATCTGTGGTACAACAAATCCGATCTGCTGCTAATGTCTTGGTGCAAGATACCACAGGACAAGTTCAGAAGTCTTGTGGAGTTCATGCCTAGTTCTTTATTGGGCATCCACATTAATAAGACAGAGCTGCCATGGTTCCTCTATAATTGAGGAACCATGCAAGCACATTCACTGCCTCTAACAAAACGCCATATGTGTTAATGCACAGACATCCCTATCTACAAAAGTGAAGGTAGAACTGTGGCTTTTCCATGCATACTGCTGGCATTATTTATTATCTAATTATAAATATATTTGATCCAAAAACTTTAGAAGTTACTTTTTACATTGGCAAATGTAGGCTATGGGAGCAATGCTGCTGCTATGACTTGCTCTAATCATTTTAAAAGTATATATAATATAATATAATTACTTGGCTTAGATGGAGTGACTAGGATGTTGTCAGGAAATTTCATATGCTGTCATGTGGTAGTTATTTATGTAATTGTCATATAGAACAAGAAATAGAGTATTTACTAAAACAAAACCAACTTGTATAAACCACATTACTGCAGTGTATATTATTATTAAGTGATGTATTTCTGTGAGGCTTTCTGATAGTCATACACTACAAACCTTGAGCATTAAAAACCCTAAGCATTACTACCAGAGGTGTACCGATGGTTACTTGGCACACAGTTGAAAATGTATGATGGTTACCCCCCAATTTGTAGATTTCTTTTGCGCTACCAAACCTCGTTTAATTTAGACACAATTACACATCCTGATTACTTGCAAAGATGACAAACATCAATTTCAGTTTCATGTTGGTCACTCATACACAAATGTTCTGTAAAATACCACCAAAAAATGTCCCAGTGTCCCAATTTTGGTCTCTGGGTTGCAAGTCCTCACAAATCTCAGAGCAAGTGCATTGTTTGATTGTACAAACTGCACTCACGGAATTCAGTCCTCAAAAGTGCAGTGTGCTTGCCCAGCCCTGAGTGTAATATTCAGTCATTCTAAAATGCATGGACGCCAGGCCGGCATACCCCCTTTTCGTGGAGTATTGCCCTTTCATGGTAAAACATGCCTATCACTGAGTCACTGGCCTGACAATCTTCTCATCCTGAATTCATACCACTCAATGTTAAAAAAACCAAAAACACAAATGATACTTATTGTGAGGGCTGCTGATAATAAATTGTGGTTATGACAATGTGGCTTCTCCATGAATGCAATGTTTCAAATTATAAAGCATTGCCTCTTTATCTCCTCATATATGTATTATTTAATTTACCTGATATCACCAATCAGTTCATGCTTCTCCTTTAGTTCGTTTAAGAGTTCCACTAGATAGTGTCCCACTCTTACAGCATTCCCCCTCAGGCCTTCCTTTTCGATAATATCCATCACAGCCATACCAATAGCACAAGACACTGGGTTACCACCAAACTATATAAAGAACATACAACAAAACTGTTACATAAATATTTCACTGCTGTTCTTGTATTCTTGAATAGATAAGGTCACCAATAATACAGAATATCAAATAAGGAAAGAAAATATTTTCTGCGCCTCACATTAGCAAAAACATATGATATTTCCAATGCTATATTTATAAATGTTATAAATCTGTTTATTAGCCACGTGTGCACACACTTAGTGGGTACACGTGGCTAATGGCACACATTCTCAACCCAGTGGGTTCTGTGGTACATCCTACCATGGCCGTGTATAAATGTATTCCCTCCTGATATACAAAAAACTTATTGATTTTTACATACCGTATTAAAATATTCCAGTCCACTCGCTCCAAAGGCTTCTGCAATTTCTTTAGTTGTTACAACACAAGACATTGGGTGTCCATTTCCAATTGGCTTTCCCATGGTGACAATATCTGGCACAAAGTCCTCTCCTTGCAGTTGAAAACTCCAGAAGTGTGATCCAACTCTTCCAAATCCAACTTGGACTTCATCTGCGATGAATACTCCACCTGCTTCATGGACATATCTGAAATAAAAAAAACATATACATAAACATACAAAGAGGTGAAATATACCTTTGGTGGAAATACATCTAAAGCCCTTTGCATTATATAGCTGTAAGTGTTTTGCATATGTCTTTGTGTGTGCGTTTTTGTACTTTTATCTGTTTGCTATTCTTTTCTGTGCATCATTTGTGTAAAATGTGTATTAAAATGTAATAAAATGTAAAGTAGCATTCATTTCAGTCAAGTTGTGACCAATCTCCTGGAGCGCAATTCATTTAAAAACTTAATGAGATATTTAGATATTTTTTTTTTAAATTAATATATATATACCGTATATACATTTTTATTTTTATTTTTTAGAAATTAAACATTCATTTAGTAGACCAGGATAAAATGAACAATTTATAGAAGAAAAGGATCAAACATAGGTTAGGAACTTACTCTGCCACCTTCTGGAAGTATCCTGGTGGTGGAATAATCTGGCCTCCGCAACTCTGCATGGACTCTGCAATAAATGCAGCAATCTACATAAAAGAAGACAGTATTAGAGCAAAGTTCCAGTTTCTACTTATTGCACCACATATCTTCATATGGATGTGTTTTCCCCTAACAACTTGATTAGCCTAACTATTATTCCTCAAAAAATATTGAAAGTAATTCTCATCAAATTCCAAGGATGGCTCAATTTGTGATTTTAGGACTTTTATAACAGCATTTTGGTTGACCATTGTATATTAACAAATGAGAGAACTATTTCTGGGGAAAAAATAATGGTTATTATAAAAAGACAATATATTTATATATAAAGAGTGTAGAAAGTTCTCCATGCCGATATTTAAAGTCTGTAGCCAAGATGAAATAATTTAGTTGTCCATGTTGCTGTAACTATCATTACCAAGAAACATTCCAAGAATCAGTAGGCAGGATAAGTCTAGAAACAGTCTAGAAAACATAATGTGTTGAAACTTCGCTTGATTGGCTTTGCATTGATCAGAAGGACAACCGTCACAAAGAATACATCATGTTTAGTTGCCTCACACTTCACCGCGGTTAGAGAAATTAAGATTATACGGTTTAGGATAACTATCTATTTAGTTTTCTGTTGCTAAACTATGTCCCAGGTAAAATCTCCATGGCTATTTTTTTTTCTTGAGTAGGGTGAGCAAAGAGGCAGCCTCCCTTGCATTTGTATAAATACAAGGATGTTCATCATGAAAGTCTGAATAAAGTAGTATATATACTATATCGAAGAGACGCACTACAGTGAAACAGCATGAGGCTTTCCAAAGAAGGTGAGACATTAGTCTTTAGCACAGCTTGTTCTGCAACTGGAAAACGTCACCAAAACCTACAATATGTGAAAGGGAAGAAAAAAAGGAAAAAGAAAACTGACCATTAGTAAAAAGGATTTTGTAATTCTAGAGACACGTCATTGATCCATCTAATCCTTTGGACTAAAAAGAGGTATGTTGAACAACACAAAGGCAGTCTCAAAAGATTAGAGTTGTCACAACAAAAACATTACATTGTAGCATACAACCAACGCCCACTATTCTACCTGATTTTTGTCTCATAAGCATCCTTTTGTCAGAAAACCAAATACAAGATTTTGTGGGCATTCAACGCATTTCACAAGGCAGAAAAAAGAAAAGGAAAAACATCAGTGGCTATTTTTTATTTGTATCCATTTTTGTTGTCACATTGGTATTTTTGCATTTCTTTTAACTTCTTTTACTTTTTCACCTTTGGAAAATAATTATTTGATTTTCACAGAATCAAGTACTCTGAGATATAATGTGTTTAATTATATTGCTATTCATTTAAGTTCTGTAAAAAATAACCTGTAATAAATAGAATCTGATATGGAATATCAGGTTATGAAGTAGGAACCAGATAGCATGTATGCATGAGCAAAGAAATAACGTTGTTATTATTACTCTTTAAGTTGTAAATTCAAAGTCCTTGACAACAAAAGTGTTATTTCTGGGCTCTGTATTATCATAGAACATCCCTGTTGCGTAGTTTGTATTTTTTTTAAGCTACATTAACATTCTTTACGCCTATACAAAGTCTTCTGAAATCTACCTCCAGTGCATGTTTTCTGATACATTTTGTAGTTTTGTGAAGAACATATTAGAGAGGCATAAAACAGCATTCCAAGTGCTACTGCCTTGATCACACAGATTTTCTTTTATTCAGGCTCCACACCTATTAAATTGTGGACAAGGTGCAGTTCTGATCTGATACACTTAAAGAAGAAAACAATCATACAAATCCATTACAGTGGAGCAAACAGGGGGTAATCTGTGCCAAACACTCTAGTTCAGAGTCCAGACCAGTGGCAGCTGGTAAAGTTTTAAGATTGAAAGGTTCCAGACACCTTCTCCAGAATTTTACTCCTCCCTATACAGTACAGAGATGCGTACAATACAGAAATCGGAGATGCTCCTTCAATTAAACAAGCTGGGCACAATATAAAGACATATATAAAATACAAAGAGCAGAGTAGAATACAGAGATAACTATCACAAACAGAATTGTTAAAGCAGCAGGATATCGATAGACTCCTTGTTACCTTTGCAGCTGGCTATAAAATTAATCTCTGCTGGTAATATGAAGCCAAGAAGTATCTGACATGGTTAACAGAAGCAACAATCATTACAGATTTAAAGCAGAATCATTTAGTCCTCCGAGTCACAGCCCCAGTCCTGCAGTTTGAACCTTCTCAACTCTCAACTAGCTACATCATGAGTGTCTCAGGTTTCATACGTAGAGTGACTGAGCACTTTAAAGTTATGGTGGGTATGTGCATTTGGAGTTTTAAAAACTAGTAGTGACAGGCATCACAGTGCTCTGTGTCAGAAATGTCCCTCTCCACTTGTCACCCCTGGTCTAACCTGGCTTTATATATATGAATTATATTCATTTAGTAAATTCCCTTGCTTAATCAGCCCCCAGGCAGTCACTGGGTATATTGGAGGAGAGAAAAAGATAAGATTATACACTTTAAAAGTCTTGCCGTCATGTTCCATTCTATACATAATATGTGAAATTAATGAATGATTTACTGGAGTGGAAATTCTCCTGTTTATAACATTTTTTTTTTTATATATATATATAAATCTTTATTTTCAATTTTAAAATTAATTCATATACAACTTTTCAAAGGTAGATTTGGAACACAGTACAGTAAGTTGCGTTACGATAACATAATATGCATATTTAACAATCGGATAATCATGTACACAAATTCTGCTGTATCTACATTCCTACAATCATACGATACATATAGTTCGTCTTATCCATTCACTGCTACCTAGGAGTGGCTATCTATAGGGGAGCGGGGGGTTTGAGTTTTATGGTTAATATATCTAGCCCAAGGGGCCCAAATTTCATTATATTTCTCTCTAGATATCTTATTTAGAGCTATCCCAGCTTCCATACTACATTGAAATTCTATCTGTGTACAAATATCATGCTAGTTTAATGCACCCATATTTCTCCAGTTTCTGGCCCAAACTATTTTTATTGCCATACAAATATGGATCATAAGAATTTAATTTTATGTTGCTTTTTGGCAGATCTAAATGAAACAAAAACATTTGAGGTGTAGTAACAACTTGAACCCCATAGATAAAGTCAACCAGTTCCGATAGCATTACTTTCATAGGTTTCAACTCCTCACAGTCCCACCAAATGTGGGAGAATGAACCCAACTCCTTACCACATCTCCAACAATCTGGTGGGAGTGTGGTTTGGAACCTATGGAGGCGAGTAGGCACCAAGTACCAACGATATATAATTTAAAAGTACACTTCTTGTTCCATTCTATACATAATATGTGAAATTAATGAATGATTTACTGGAGTGAAAATTCTCCTGTTTATAACATTTTGACTGTTCAGTAACCATGCACGAACTGACATCTAGTTGTGAAAAGTTTGCATAAGAGTACACACAGCAAAGAACTGCACCACAATCCAAACTTTATTTTGTGATTAGCATTCTGGAGTCATCTAAACTTATACACCCTAGACTATTTAATGGTTAAAGTTACATTTTATGCACTGCAACCATTTAATCTCAGAATTGGTTATAGTACTTGGAGTACCCATACAATGATTAGTAAAGCTCAGGATGCTTTAAAGAATGTATTTAAAAGTTAACTATGACATCTCTGACTATTGCAAAAAATAAAAACTTTAACAATCATCTATAACTGATGTTAACATTGTTTTTGTGAGATGCTCTATTTTCCTTACAATTTATATAAAATATTTATCATATTATGATCCAGTTAAAACAAGGGAACGCCATATCAAACAGAAATAGAAACATTGTATGCTTTCCCCATGCGGATTGTCAGCTACAAAGGACAGAGCTTATAACAATGGTTGACAGAGAAGTAAAATGGAGGCACCCAGTTGAAGTATAAAGAGTTGTGGATTTATAAAATGAATACATTTTAGGAACTTGCAAATACATATTTGTTAAATATAGGGATAAGAAAAATTTAATATTAAAAATCCTGTGACGAGTCAGCTCCCCTTTAAGAAGCACAGAAGACCAGAGGCGCCGCAACAACTTTAAGGTCAGAGGGGTGCCAGAGGGGATCCCCAGGGAGGAGCTCCCACACTTCATAAAGAGGCTAATGGGAGCCTATTAACCCCAAAACAGGCCAAAGGTGTCACCTACGACGGGATTTTCCAGGTCCCAAAACCCAGGAGAGCTCCTGAATCAGCCCCTAGAGATCTGGTGGTGAGATTTTGTAACACCGTAGACAAGCAAACGGTGCTTTCAGCCCTCAAAGGAAATACACCCTACTCCTTTAAAAATACCACCCTCTCATTCTATGCAGACCTCTCAGGAGACACCCTGCAGTGTAAAAGACACATGCAACCACTCACCACTCTCCTCAGAAACCACGGCATACAATATAGGTGGCGTTCACCGAGAGCACTACAGGTCGTGCATGGGGAATCCACCCACTCTATCTCCGACCTCCAAGAAGCACCAGCACTCATGAACCAGCTGGGCCTACCAGCAGATTCCTTGCTTCCACCCGGACCCAGAGGCACGAACCCGAGAGCACCCAGATGGGACCCGGCGAAGGTCGTCCCGTTTGTGCCGCAGAGAGCAACCCCAGGGACATATGCTGCAGCTCCTACCTGAACCAAGGGGACTGATAAAGCACTAAGCTTACTCTCACCCAGGACTGACACCAATGACGGTTCCAGTTGATCTACGTTTCTAAAATGTATTATTTTGTTGACGCCTTCTCATTTAATGCACTTTTATCCCTTTGACCCAACTATAACTAAGTTCTCTGGCCCTTAGCCAGACTCTCTCCCCACACACACCTCTTCACTAGACTCAGTGCCACAATCCTGATTAGCGGAGCCTATGGGTGAATCCAAGCCCAAACTGAAGACCGGTAACCCGCAGCCTTTCCTCTCGGCTGAAATACCGGCACCTTAGCACAGCGAAGCCGACTAGGTACACTATTGTGCCTTCAGCTTTTTAACCCACGCCTCACATTATACTTACAGTAATATCTGTCCCTCCAGCAACTACTGACACAAACAAGCCTTGTCACGACCTTAGGTAATATCTATAGCCAGTAGCCCCACTCCACGGTAACTAACCCCAAGGCCGGTTTCTTGCACGTCCCCAACAGTTTTAACACTAGAACACCATATAAAAAAAATCTCTACTCATGGGCCTCATACACAGGATTCCATGCATGCTCGCTATGATTTTTTCCTTTGTGTTACTGTTATTTGCTTTACACCTGCTGTATGTCATTCACTTTAAGCACATGCCCTCTCATGCCTATGAGTGGAGCAAAAAAAAAAGAATAAAAAAAAAAAGCACAAAGCATTTTCTTTAGGATCTAGGTAACCTGCATATGGTGATCAAAGAATAAAGTTTGTTTTGAAGCTGAACACCAGTATTTTTAATACATGAATTGTCAGAGATAAGTGCACTCAGCACCCAAGACTCAGTGATGTTGTAGTGAAGAGAATGCATAGCATTCCACAAAAGAAATCCTGTACAAAGTTGCATCATATTTATGTTTTCATTGAGACAATACTTCTGTGTAAAACTTGTTAACTTCCAAAAGGACTTTGAAAATACTACAAAAAAGTAATTAAAAAACGTTTAGCTCAAATAAATAGTTGAATATAATTAAGTTGTTAAAACAGATGCAAAAATACTTCAGAGGAAGTTATTTGTGATTGCGTGAATTGGTGTCCTTCACATTCAACTCGATAATTTTCTGCTTACCTTGCGATTTTTTTGCTGAACTTCCCTAATGATGTCATATACTTCCTTAGCATATGCTGCCCCTGGGTCCGGGTGATCTTCCCTATATTTTCCTCTGTAGATGTCAGGAGAAGGAGCCTGACAAAGGATATAAAAAGTCAGTTTATAGCTGAAATTTCCAGGCTTATTCTTTGGCTGATGATCTACCTAGTAACTAGAGAGCTAGATGATGCAGTTAAAATAATTCATAATTACATCTGATGATTTGCAAAAATGTAAATGTATTTATTTTCCTGTTATTTAAATACAACAATTTCTAAATGTACAAGCAAAACATTTTTAAAAGAAAAATTTGGTTAGAAAAGGCAGAAAAACACAATTAACAAGGTATCAGAACGCCGCTCACTTACCCGGTACTCCCTCGCAGCACCTGACGCCAGCGCTTATTGGAGTCCTTGTCTCGGTCTACCGGTTTGCCACCACAGGTTGGCGAGTGGCATATTTATGGAAAGTGGAAGCGGTAATGTGGCTCTCTCCTTCTCACCACAGCCCGCAACCCAATTGAGATGTCGGCCAGCATTGTAGCCCAAGGTGGAGACCCTACTTGACCTGGGCACCCTAGGCACATGCTTGGCAGACACCCTCTTTAAAGGGCAGAGGGCAGAACTGGTTTAGAATGTGTGGCCACGGGGAATAGTGAGGCGGGAGAGGTGTGAATAACTGAAGCAGATTGTGTCCACCTTGCTTAGTTGTACTGTGCTCTCAGTGTTATACTATTCTGTGCTGCTTTCTATTTGTCTCTCTGGTATCTGACCCATTTTGCCTGCTTATAGCCAGTAAACCTGTGCTGTCTCATCTGACCTTTTGCTATACCACGTCCTCGCTTAATTTCTATTGGTACTTCGCTTTGGTTGTTTAAGCATAGAGCTCATTATTACATTTGTGGCTCCTTCTGCTAAACCTGACACAAGGGTAGATGGATTTTGATAATGAACACAAGTGAGCACATGGATCCAGGTTTACCCGAATGCAAGAGTACAGCCTGCTTTTAGCATGAAAAATAAAAATAGTGTAAATTTACATCCGTTTTGTTTTTATGTTTGTCTGCAAAGCAATCCATACACAAAACTGCTGTGTTTTGATATGTTTATATGCTGGCTGTGCATCCCTTTGCTTCAAATAAATATTACGCTAATCTTCTTTTTCAATCAAATAGTGTTTGGTAGTGAAGAGGTTAATTGGTTTTTATAAAAAAATAAAAAATTAAGTCAACTGTGGTTTCTCTCTGAAACGCCACATCGTACCCATAAAAATATGTTCATGGAAAACTAATTGCTGTGGACAGTTCCTTTAAAAAATATAACCAGTTGGAGTAAGCATGAGTTTATGACTAATAGATTATGTGAACAATATTTAATTAGAAAATCAAGCTACATTTAGTGAAAGATATATTTTGCTTGGCATTTGCTAACTATTTTGATACAGTGCCACTTGGGAGGTCTGTATAGATAGATTTGTTTGTGGATTTTGGAAAAGAAAGTGGCTAAAAGAAATAATTCATAAAGTTAAAAGTTGGATATGCTCCAGTTGGACACACAGGGTGGGAGAAGTGCAGGCATTTGTCCTTGACTAACCTCTAATTTGTTTTTGTTTTTAATGATCTTAAAGAGCACATCCAAGCCCAGTTTGATATTGGCTGGTGATGGAGAATTATGTAAGGTTTTAAAAAGAACAGGACGTTTGTTTTCTCTGTAGGAGATTTGGACTGAAAGGGAACGGCAAATGAAATCCAGCTGATGAAACTCTTGGTATTTATTTGCCAAGATGGGGAGTTTGTTAAACTGACACAGAAAATAAAAATAGTAGCCCAAAATATCTGGTACTGAAAAAAGTCCAAATTGACTATTTTTAATTCAATATTTTAAAAAAACAATACAAATATTTGAAAAGAAAATGTAGCTTTTACCAGCTACGGGGACTGATTAGGACAGTAGAAATCTCATAGAATCTACAATAAGTAGGCATGAGCAGAGTGTTGCTTCAGAAACAAATCTTCATAATTTTCAAAAAATGTAAACTTTTTAATTGTAAATGATGAATTTCCAAGCTCCATGGGTCTGATTATTAATCATAGGTGTGTGCTAGTGGTATGATGGTGTGCCCAAGAAAGTCCTAATGAAAAGACAAAACTGTGTCCCTGTCCTCTGCCACTCTTTTAGGTTCCTGTCCCAATGAGTTTTGGATAGCTTGTTATGTATTTGAAGAAAAACAAATCATGACTACCTCTGTCAAAAATAGATTATTTATAATATGAAAATATCAACACAAGGTTACACGGTGTAAACTCCAGTCACAGCAAACAAGTAACTCTACATTCTACATAAACAAGAAATAAGAGGGAAAAGATGTATAAAAGAATAAGGAAAGAAGAAGAGAAAAAAAGTAGAATCCTAGTGGAACAAGACATGCCACCCCCTCTCCTCCCCCCTTTCCCCGTGTCCAACCCAAGCCTGAGGTCACAGATATTAAGGAATTAGAATGAGGTACCTTGTAGGGAAGATGTCATTTTACCATGAATTAAAGTAATTATATATAGTGAGCTTTATTTAGGACCTCAGAGTGGGAAGAAACTTAATTGGATAATTTTGCTATAAATTTTGGACTTCCGGAACAATTGAAAACTGCTATACAGGGGAAGAAAATATATTTTGGGTAGTTGAACTCAGACTTACCACATGCACATAATCCTTTTTGGCTTCCTTTCCAAGCTGAAGAAATTTGTAAGGACTGATATCGATTAAAGATGTGACATGACCATGATAAGCACTAAAACAAAAATAACAAAATAAAACCATAAATGTGGATTCCAACAGCTGGAGGTAATTCAGTCTATACAGAGCTGTGATTAAATCCCTTCATCGTATCATTATAACGTATTGTAAGCAATGTCTTGTATATGCATGCAGTACATGTAGTACACAATGAAACATTAATAAGACTAGCTAAAAGAACACTCTAGGCCAGTGGTAGTCAACCTTTTTCTACCTACCGCCCACTAATGCATCTTTTTGGTTGAAAAAATTTCCTTACCGCCCACCAGTTTTCGCGCAAATGCAGAATATTTTTAAGAAAGGGGGGTGTTTTTTAAAAAAATAAATGTACGTACATTTATCTTTTTATTTCTACTTAATGCAGGTTTATAAGGTTTTTAACTTTATAACGTTTAATGAGAAAACAATAAAGTAAATTGAAATTACCTTTACTAGTGATTAATGAGATCCTTGAGGTTGATGCTGCGAGACTAAATATTTGATATCTGGTTCGATTTTCGTAAGGAACAAACAAAGGTCTCTTTCAGTGATATTCAGACGACTTCTCTGTTTGCGCATAATATGATTTCTCATTTGTGCGTCAGCTCATCTCCTCTCCCTCCTCAATTCCCCTCCCCACCTTTTATTCCCCTTTTTTTCTATTTTTTAACCGTCCTTATAGCAATGCCCAGTAGGAAGGCTGAGCTAGGTAGCCCACTTACTATAGTCCACTATAACATACAGACACACACACAGGACACACACACAAAGACACAGACAGGCACACATACAAAGACACAGACAGGCACACATACACACACACACGTATGTGTGCCTGTCTATGTCTTTGTATGTGTGTCCTGTGTGTGTGTGTCCTGTGTGTGTGTGTGTCTTGTGTGTGTGTGTCTTGTGTGTGTGTGTCTTGTGTGTGTGTGTCTTGTGTGTGTGTGTGTCTGTGTGTCTGTATGTGTGTGTCTGTATGTTATAGTGGACTATAGTAAGTGGGCTACCTAGCTCAGCCTTCCTACTGGGCATTGCTATAAAAATGGTTAAAAAATAGAAAAAAGGGGAAAAAAAGGTGGGGAGGGGAATTGAGGAGGGAGAGGAGATGAGCTGACGCACAAATGAGAAATCATATTATGCGCAAACAGAGAAGTCGTCTGAATATCACTGAAAGAGACCTTCGTTTGTTCCTTACGAAAATCGAACCAGATATCAAATATTTAGTCTCGCAGCATATACATACAAACTAACAGGCACACATACAAACAGACATGCACACACACATAAGACATACATAGACACACACACATGCAGACACACAAACAATGACACATACATACAAAGACAAGACACACATACATACAGACAGACACATACACACACACACAAGACACATACAGACACACATACGACACACACAAGACATACATACAGACACAGACAGGCACATATACAGACACACAAGACACACATACATACACACACAAAGACACAGACAGGCACACATACACACAAGACACATACATACAAACAGACACACAGACATGCACACACACATGCAGACATACATAGACACACACACATGCAGACACAAGACACACATACAATGACACATACATACAAAGACAAGACACACATACATACAGACACACACAAATATATACACAGACAGACACATACACACACACAAGACATACATACAAAGACACATACAGACACACACACACACAAGACATACATACAAAGACAAGACACACATACATACAGAGACACACACACACACACATATACACAGACAGACACATACACACACACAAGACATACATACAAAGACACATACAGACACACACACACACACATATACACAGACAGACACATACACACACAAGACATACATACAAAGACACATACAGACAGACACACACAAGACATACCTACAAAGACACACACACACACATTATATTTAAGTCACCCTCCTGTTTCCTACCTTTAAGGTGCAGGAGGGTGACTTTCCCTGGGGTCCAGTGGTGGCTCAGGTGGATGGGAGTCAGAGTTCCCACTCTGACTCCCTGGTGATCCTCCCGCGCGGCTCTCAGTTTTAGCTGGGAGGAGTGACCGGGGAATCACTTCCTCCCAGCTCTGTGATGTCATCACAGGGGGCCCGGTCGCGCTGTTAAAGCGCCCAGCGCTGACCGGGCCCCCTTACAATCCGCATCCATCGGGTGGCCCTGACAGCATGGGCCACCCGATGGACACTTTGGAAGGCGGCCCTGGCGGTTTACCGGGCGGGCCGGAGCCGCAAATGGTCACGGCGGTACCCAGTCGCACGGGTACCGCCGGCTCGCACCCGCCCGCCCGATCAACCTGGAAATCCCTACCGCCCACCTGGAATCCTGAAACGCCCACTAGTGGGCGGTAGGGACCAGGTTGACGAACCATGCTCTAGGCTCTCGGTACGCTTATAAACTACAACTCCCATGAACCATTAGGTGCACAGATTTATGGGAGCAGAAATTGGGGGCAATATAAAAATAGGGACAAAACATGGGGAAATATAGAGAGGGACAGACAGTGGGCAATATAAAAATAGGGACAGAAAATGGGAACAATATAGAGATGGACAGAAAATGGGAGCAATATAGAGAGGGACAGGAAGTGAGGGCAAATATAGAAACAGAGTAAGAAAGTGTGAGGGAGAGAAATGGAATATATGGAAATATATATTTCCATATATATATATATATGGAAATAAGAATGGAGGCGGGGGGATGATATATTTAATATTTAAAGTGTTTATTGCAACAACAGAAAAAAACACCTATAAATAGTTGTATCAAAATCATGCTTTTTCTTGGGGGCACGCTTCATTGATTTTTACACCCGGCCCCTGAAGTTTCTAGTTACTCCCCTGTGTCCATGGTATTTAAACCACTTGTCCTAATTACTATTTCTGTACAATATGAGTTTGATGAGAAACTAATTGCATCTGTTATGTAGGAAATAACAGTTATAGCAAGGAAAATTAGCTGAATGAGCAGCATGACCTAGAACAGAGTATCAGTGATTGAGTGCTCCTCTGGGTAATTCTGGTACTTTTAAGGCTCAGATAACATCAATACTTGAATTTCATTACTGCAAATTGGTTGGGAAAAATGCTGTTGTATGAAGTTGTTCAAGAAAGTTAATTTTAGGGGAAATTAACTGAGGAAATCTTTTTTTTTTTTTTTAGTACTTTGTTATAAAGGGTCTTAAAAGTAATTAAGAGAGGGGGCGTGGCTTGACCGGGAACCAAGCTGGACGCATCTGTCTAGCGCTCCTCACTAACCCCGTTACAGAAAGCTCATAAAGGCAGAAAATAACACGAATTTGGGTACATCACCTTACCCACCCTACTCCCCAAACACCATGGACAAACGCACGCCTCGCAGACAAACCAAAAAACAACCAGGCGGGACGGCCACGGTGAGAGATCTTTTCGCGGCCTCGCGGCAAACCCGCCAAGATGGCGGCCGGACCAACCCGAGGGCCTCAGCCTCACCAACGGACAGCGAACCCGACCAACTACAGCATACCCCAACATCGGAAACGGCCCACATCATAGCCGAGATGGCTGCAATGAAAACCTTCCTTGCCCGAGAAATCGAACGCAGCTCTAAAGCGGTAATGGCAGAGATCCACGCACTAGGGGCCCGGACCGCTGAACTAGAGCAACGGGTCGAATCCACCGTGGTAGCTCACAACTTGGCCACAGACCACATCAACCGTCTTACCACACGGTTGGAGGCTTCAGAAGCAGCGCTGGACGATCTAGCAAACCGCTCACGCCGCAACAATGTGCGCATACGTGGCCTCCCCGAACAAGCCGATGAAGGCCCACTGTCAGCCACCATCCTCGCAATTCTCCGACCTCTATTGCCAGACATCCCGGATGAGCACTGGCACATCGATAGGGCGCATAGGGCCCTACGCGCTCGAAGAGAGGATAACACGAGGCCCAGGGATGTCGTCGTGCGCTTCCTCCACTACCAAACGAAGGAAGCGGTGCTGCGACGGGCCCGGGAGATCCCGGTGAAACACAACAACGCGGAACTGGCCTTCTATCAAGACCTAACTCCGCTCACCCTCCAACGCAGGAGAGACTGGCGACCGGTCACAGATCTATTAAGGGCTAACGCAGTGAGGTACGCGTGGGGTCATCCCTTCAAGTTACAAGTTTTCAAACAGGGCAGACCCCACGTCCTCCTACCAGGGGCAAATCCAACCCCCTTTCTACGAAGCCTGGGTATTATACCACCCGACAACATCACTCTACCAACCTCTGCGCTCCCGGCCCTGCAAGCACTACCTCGAGATTGGTATGATGCAGCCGAGTAAGGCCTCTCTGCCCGCAATCCTGTGCCCTCCCTATACCTCAGTCTTACCAAACTAGTCGTGCACCCACCCCTGCATAGGACTCCAGTCACGCAGACTCTCTCATAGACATTTTGCGACTCAGCAAGACACTCTTCTCCTCACATCACAGACGACCGGCAACGAGAGAAAGAGCAGCCCTGATCGACACTTGCCCCAACGCTTCTACCACCCGCCTCCCCTGAGATCCTTCTTGAGACACCTGCTGCAGAATCCCCTGATACTCCAACCCACCATGCGAATACCACAGCGGTCCACCGCAGTACCCTCTCAGTGCGAGGGGAGTTGGGGGGCTCACCAACGGACAGCGCAGCAGCACAGCCCAGCAGCACAGTTCAGCAGCACAGAGGACATAGACGGACCTTGACTGCCAGATTGATGGATTAGGAAGATGTTGTCACCCATGAACCGGACTGCTTGGCCTCTCACCGGAACTGTAATGTATAAGGTTATATGATGCACCAGATACCAGACACCACTGATCACACACCTAGATAAAACTGCTAGGCACACACAGCAAATCAAACATATGTGCCCCTACCAACGCTAACCCGGCTAAGCGTGAGCGAGCCTTTGGTAAAGGCCTCGTAAGCTATTTCACTATTCTGATACGACTCCACAGGGTTTTGCCTTGACGTAACTTACCCCCACGCTCACCTCACTAGTGGGCCCTGGGCACATTACCGTTTCCATATTCGACCACAGACAGAGAACACTTATAATACACCCTCAGACAAAACATCCTGACGATTCATTTGGGACACCCATAAATACAAAAAAAAAAAAAAAAAAAAAAAAAAAAAAAAAAAAAAAAAAAAAGGAAACAAGTATATATAATACTAAGACTGCATGTCTCAGACAATGGGAAAAGGGGGGAAAAAATGGGAAAAAATAAATAAAAAATAAAAAAAAAAATAAAAAAATAAATAAAAAAAAAAAAAATAAATAAAAAAAAAAAAAAAATAATAAAAAAAAAAAAAAACACTGTAAAAAACAAACACAAAAACACACATGCAAAAGACCTAGCAGATCATATAGCAACATGACGACAAAAGACCTGACACTCTAGCTTGACAATATGACCGAGTGCAAAGAGGCAAGAGATCGAAGACCCGGACTCTTATTTCTACAACAATTCCGCACGGACAAGACCGCAGTATTCTGCGGAATGAACGAACGTTTTATATAACCAAATATATGTTGTCCAAATATGCCTTGTATTAATGCATGCTTACGCTACCAAACTATGCCTCTACCTATATCACGCTGACCACCGCTCACACTCAATGAACCGACCTTTCCCCCACTCACCCCACCCTAGTAACAGGCAGACCCGCTCCCCCACCACCACCTCCCCCCAAAACAAAAAAACAAAAAAAAAAAAAAAAAAAAAAAAACAAAAAAAAAAAAAAAAAAACACAAAACTATAAACCCCCCCCCCCCCCCCAAAAAAAAAAAAAAAAAAATAAATAAAAAAAAACCCAAAAAAGTGTCGAGAACGCTGGCACCCAAACCGGCATCTCTTCAGCGGACATAGCGGCTTATCTGCTCTGTTTAGACATATGGCTCCATGATGGGACCCTCTCGTTGCTACCCCGTCCTATCCAATCTTCACATTCCCAAACAAAAAAAAAAAAAAAAAAAAAAAAAAAAAAAAAAAAAATAAATAAAAATAATAAAAATAACTAAAAATTAAACCCTGTACGACTAGGACATGAAGACCTCCCCCTCCCTACCCCCCTACCCACGATTCGTGAACAACCACCCCAAGCGGCACAATATTGCTAACCGGAGCTTGGCCATAGCAGATCCTGGCCGCATTACACTCCAGACCAAATGAAGTACCAAAGGTAACGGGGATATATCCTTAGTGACGAGGTTCATGTCCCTAACCCCCACGACGGCAGAATCCCGACCGGAGATTAGGGCTCAAGTACCCCCCAATAGCCTGGCAAGAACTAAGACCAGGCGATTCACTTCCCACTCTCCCCACCCCCTCCTCCTCCTCCCTTCCTCTCTACCCATACCCACATACCAAGATTGGTCATCCCGACCCCACATACCCAGCATCCTGGTCAACCATCGACCTAACAACCTTTTACCGATCACCTATATTAACACGAGCTCAGAACAAGGGAGCAGAGGTGGGAGCAGATCTAGCCCAAGACCCTTCCCAGCCACTAACACCACACCAGAAGACAGCTTCACACCACTAACATGGCCATGAAGATATCCTCTCTCAACGTCAAGGGCCTCAACGCGCCTCGCAAGAGACGTACGCTGTTTAGGGAATTAAAAAGACTAAGCCCGGATGTCGCATTCATCCAAGAAACACACCTACCCAGATCTACACAGGTCTCTCTCAGGGACCACATATACCAGGTAGCCGCTGAGGCTCGTGCCTTTCAAAAACGAAATGGAGTGGCGATTCTGGTCCACAAAAGGTGCCCAATACAGCTCACACACACAACTATAGACCCAGAGGGTAGGTTCATCATTGCAACAGGGCACATACACGCACAACCCATCCACTTAATCAATGTATATGCTCCCAACAGCCCATCGCTACAATTTTGGAATAACCTGTCAGACGCGGTTTTGTCCTTGCCAACAGGAATCCTAATCTTAGGGGGCGACCTGAACGCCACACCAGCACCAGCCATTGACCGAAGCACACGCCCGGGACTCCTGAGATCCCACGGTATGGGTACACAAGACAAACACCTACACCACTTCCTCCAGAAAACCAAACTCATTGACGCATGGAGGGCGCAACACCCTAGCTGCAAAGACTACACATACTACTCACCTCCCCATGACACCTACTCCCGCATTGACCTGTTCCTCACCAACCACACCGGATTCGCAAAGACCCAAAAAACTGAGATCGGATCCATAGCATGGTCAGATCATGCAGATATTGCCTTATATCTAGCAGACCTTCGCGGCCCCACACCATGGACTTGGAGACTTAACACTTCCCTTTTAAAAGACCAACAAGTCGTAGACGACATTAAACAACAGATAAATACATATTTCGCAGACAACCTGACTCCAGATGTCCCAATCGCAACGGTGTGGGCTGCCCACAAAGCCGTAATTCGCGGCCATCTCATCAAAATTGCGACACACAAAAAGAAACTAAAAACCCAACGACTTACACAATTACTAGACACCCTACGCACAGCCGAACAACGACATAAAACAGACCCAGACCCGCAGACGTTGCAACACCTGCTAGACACTCGCAGGACCATCAGACAACTATTGTTGGACGAAACAGCCCGCGCACTGACCTGGACCAAAAGGACATACTATGACAAATCTAATAAGATGGACACACTTCTCGCCCGCACACTGAGACCCAGATCACACCGCCCCCACATCACATCCATACGAACCCCAGACGGAAAGCTACAAACCTCACCATCAGAGATAGCGCAAACATTCACATCCTTTTACAAAGCACTATACAACCAGCCCACAACCAGAGACCGTGCTGACGTAGGCCCCCATCAGGATACCTCAAACTTCCTAACAAAGCTGAACCTCCCGAAGCTTCATACGACAGCTATTGCAGAACTCTCAACACCGATCACCATAGACGAAATTAACTTAGCCATATCCTCCCTAAAAAGCAATAAAGCCCCGGGCCCAGACGGCTATGAGGGAAGCTACTACAAAACTTTTAGAGAGGAACTGCTCCCTCACATGGAAACCCTATTCCGGGACCTCATGAACGGAGCAGCCCCCACCAAAGACATGACACAAGCCAACATCATACTCCTACCCAAACCAGACAAGGACCACACCCAACCAGAGGCATATAGACCAATATCACTCATAAATCACGACAGCAAAATACTAGCCAAAATACTGGCCACACGACTCAATCCTCACCTGACACACTTAATCCACGCAGACCAGGTAGGGTTCATCCCCAACAGGCAACTATTCGAAAACACTAGGCGAAACATAGACACCATCTGGACGCTCACCGCAGCCAAAACACCGTCCTTAGTCCTCTCCTTAGACGCCGAAAAAGCGTTTGACCGCGTGAACTGGCCCTACATGTTCACCCTCTTGGACCACCTACACATCCCCCCTCCGTACATAACAGCAGTTCGTGCACTATATACAAACGTCACGGCACAAATAATGATAACAGGGGCACACAGTCCTCACTTTGACATAAGCAATGGCACCCGACAAGGTTGCCCACTCTCCCCTTTACTATTTGCGCTCACCCTCGAACCCCTCCTCCAAGCAATCAGAGAACACCCAGAAATAACAGGAGCCACGATAGGAAACCAGGAATTTCTGGTCTCCGGGTACGCGGACGATGTACTCCTCACCTTAACCAACCCTATCCCCTCCATGCAAGCTCTACTGCCCCTCCTCCAGACGTATAGTGAGCTATCGGGATACAAAGTCAACATGGAGAAATCCAGCGCCCTCCCTTTACATCTAACACAATCGGCCATACGCCAAATCGCATCAGAGTACCACATTCGCATATCGACCACCGCACTCACATACCTCGGTATAAAGCTACCGGCAGATCCTACAATGCTATACAACCTAAATTATACACCGCTCATAGCCAAACTCATTAAGGACATGGAAACATGGACGGACAAACCAATATCGTGGATAGGGAGGATCCACTCGATCAAGATGAATGTCCTTCCCCGCATCCTATTCCTCTTTCAAGCCCTGCCCATACCAGTCACTAAACAGGACTTAATACCACTCCAGCAGACAATAGACCGCTTCATATGGCAAAACAAAAGGCACAGAGTAGCCCGCAACATACTTTACCGCCCCAAGCCGAGAGGAGGCCTGGGACTCCCCCACCTCTACTTCTACTACTTAGCAGCCCAACTATCCCAAATAGCGATGTGGCACACCCCCCCAGATACCAGAAGGTGGGTGGACCTCGAATCAGCACTCATGCAATCAGATCTCCCGCAATTCTACATTTGGACACCCAGGGAAGACAGGGCACTCCCCAGAACAACATGCCCAGCCATCACTAACTCCATTCACTTGTGGGACAAAACGGCCATAAAATACGGTTTGACAACCACCACCTCCCCCCTCACCCCTATATTAAGAAACAGGGCCTTCACCCCGGGTATGCGACCCAGGGACTTTAAAGGCCTTGAAAGAGCGGGCCTCCAAAGGGTCCTTCACCTATACATAGGAGACACGATAGTCCCCTTTGCAGACCTACAAACCAGAACTACCCTAACCCCAGCCGACTTTTTTCGGTATATCCAACTGCGCCACTACGCCACCCTAGAGACCGTGAAAAGAGCCGCTAAAACCAAACAGACCTTCTTTGAAAGGATCTGTCACGCAGAACGATACCAACAGGGCATGATCTCACAGTTGTACTCCCACCTCTGCTCCTCCACCCAAGAATGGGGAACACTCCACTACACTGATAAATGGGAATCTGACTTAGGGGAGACCTTAGAAGGCACTGACTGGCAGGATATATGGGAGGCGAATACTAAAACCTCAATATGTGTGACGATGCAGGAACAGTCCTATAAAACAATGCTCCGGTGGTACACCACCCCGGTGCAACTCTACCACATGAAAAAGACACCCAATGACCTATGCTGGCGCAATTGCGGTGAAAAAGGGACCTATGTTCACATGTGGTGGACTTGCCCCAAGCTAAAACCTTACTGGACAGCAATCCAAGCATTGATCTCACAAGTCATAGACAGACATGTTGTATTAAACCCTTGGACCTTTCTCCTAGCCAGGCCTGTAGATGACTGGCCCATGTCGGCCCAACGCCTGCTCAACAAAATGACCCTGGCAGCCAGAAGGGCCCTGGCCCAAACATGGTTAAAACCAGACCCTCCCCCAATGTCCACAGTTATATCCAAAATCAAAGACTGCCATCTCATGGACGACCTTACGGCCAGAGTACGCGGCTCCACAAAAGCTTTTGCCAAGACATGGGGACTATGGGAAGACTACCTAAATAGATAGGCTCCATAACCAGACTGATCTAATGCCATGATCGGACTGGCGACCAGGATGCACCCCTCCCCCCCCCCCCCTCTTCCCCCATCCCACTCGACCTCCACGGGTCCGGGATACCGGTACCCCGGCCCAGGTCTTTTACAAAGTTGTGTTCTGTTTTTACAAATTTTGTTTAGTTTTATTTTTATGTTACCAAAGCGATGATACTTGGTACATGACACAGGCACGCAATTGAGAGCTGCCCTACTTTGGGCTCATGTATTAATACACCAGCAAGCTGTGTAACCATAACCCAACGGTATATGGAGCTCTTGCATGAGCCAAATCATACAAGCCTTACTTTGTGTCATTGCAGAATATCACGTATTACTGTCTTGTGTTGTTTCTCTGTTAACAAAACGATGACACCTGGAACTATCATGTGTTTTGTCTCTTACGCTACTAAAACGAAGACACTTGGTACAGAACACACGTACGCAAACGAGAGCTGCCCTACTTTGGGCTCAAGTATTAATGCTTCAGCTAACAGTGTAACCATCACCCAACGAAAAATGGGGCTCTTGCGTGAGCCAAACCACACATGTCATGCTTTGTGTCATCGCAAAATATTACGTGTTTTGTTTTGTTTTGTTTTTATGTTACTAAAACGATGATGCTTGGTACAGGACGCAGGTACGCAAATAAGAGCTGCCCTTCTTTGGGCTCATGTATTAATGTCTCAGCAAACTATGTAACCATAACCCAACGAAATGTGGGGCTCTTGCATGAGCCAAACTGTACGAGTCTTGTCTTGTGTCATTGCAAAATAAAGAATTACAAAAAAAAAAAAAAAAAAAGTAATTAAGAATGAACTAAATTGAATTGTGAGCAGAATTATAAATATAGACTGGTAAAGAATTTTTAAACAGTTTTTTTTTATTTTATTAAATCCTATGTTTGTAGAGATCATTCTCAAAGAAGAGAGACTCACATACAGAGCTTAACAAATAACAGGGTTATTCACTAAAGTGAGAACTGTAGGGAATTCAAAGTAAATGGAAAGGGAATTTAACATTTTAGCCTAAGAGCTGAATTTAAAAAAATCTCCAAGGCAATTCTTCTTTCAGTTTAGCTATTTTGCCCTTAAATTTGAATTTCTCTTTGATTCCCTTTACATTTTCAGCAAACTTTACATTATTGAACAACCTTGTCAAAGATTTTAGTTTTAAACTTTTCTTCCAATAACATTGTCAATTCTCAGACAGGAAAATGATTAATGTACTTCATTAAAATATTTCCTTTAAAAACATAGGTATAAAAATGTTGACTTTAAAAAGGCCAGTATCATGAGAGTGATGTCATAATGCCGTCTCATTGAAAACAGAAAGGTGGGTGTCATTAACATAATGAGGTTCACAAGATGTTGGAGGACAGCGGTGTAGCCCATGCAATAAATGTAGGAGACATAGAATTAGGGATATTGTTTGCTGGTTGAGTTCAAATTTACAGAACTTACCTGTCAAGAGTTATCACATCTTCATGACCAGTGCATTGTCGAGCCAATCGTAATGCAAGATCATTGGCTTCCGAACTGCAAACGAGAAACCTTATATGAATTTCACAACTAGAAGATAGCATCTCTGATATTATGGTAAACGTGGTTATTGGGGCAACAAGAATTTGAGAAAAAGTTGAATGTTACAGATTGTGGATTGTGTAGTGGATACATGTGTCCTTAGCTTCCATTACATTTAACCAAATCGTTTAGGTTACTCTTGTTAGAAAGGTTACTTATTTCATTAGCCTGTTAACAAGTAAAACAAAACCGAACAGTATCAATCTTATAACAGTGATAATACACAAAACATAAACAAATGTGAATTTTAATAAACGCTCTGTGTCTCCAACTCAAACCATAAATATACCATTTATGTTGCCAAGATGGCTGCCTGTTGGTTCATTAGACCTCAGAGCACAATATGCAAGGTGTATTTTCCTTTCATCTAGGTTTCTATGGTTTCAGGTTCTTTACGACAAATATGTTTCTTAACTAGTGTTAATGTGTAGCTTTGAATATCAAAAACAATGACACTCAACCATACTCTCCCCCCTCCAAATGGGTCCTCCATTTACCCCACAAGACATGGATGTATATTATCTGAATTAGTAACATCTGTCCATCGAATGCCTTTTTTTTTTTAAATACAGCTTTAGTTCAAATATCCTTTATGATTGCAAGCAAACAAGTATTTTTCCAAGAAGACTGTGGTTTTCAGTTTCCTGTAATTTACAGTCAAAATATCTTGGACATCCTTCTAACTACAGCTAAAAGCTTCTCAACCGATTCCATTTAATGGATTACATTATCATAAACACAAACATGTGATCTATCTGGCTGTGCTTGATAACTGCTATTCACAGAACGTGGAAAGTAAAACTCCATAACTCCCTTAACTCTAAACCTACTACTAACTCCCATAACACTTAGCTCCAATAACCTAAAGCCTAACAGTGAGGTTAGGAATCCCTGTACACTCACAGTTTAACTTGCTCGCTGACACTGGAGACTAACCATATTGGCTGCACCATTACAAAAAGCACAGAAATGCAAGTGGCAAGTGTATGTGTAATTGGATTATTTTATGTTCCCATATGCAGGCATTATTTGTAAGCTACATTCCCAGAAATACATTTAATTCTTTATAAATGTAAATAAGTAAGCTCATACTGGTCATTGGGCAAACCATTGTCTGCTGGGCCTCGATGGCCATGGGTAATGGCCTCCAGCAGGTGCAAAACACACATAAAGCTCCAGGAAGTGTACTGCGGACGCACTTATACTTTTTTAAATAAATGTATACTAACCTTTTTATTTATTTTTAAATTCCCTAGTCTACATATTCCACTCCCCTTTTATGTCAGCCATGTTATGCAACTTTGGTTAGATTGTCAGTTATCTGACTCAAAACAAAATATTTAGCAACAATATTTTATAAAATCACCTGACAGAAAATACTGCAGGTAGAAAGCACATCATTTTCAAAGAGCAAAACATTCCATTGTTCAAATAAATACTGTGCTATTTCTTTTTTTTCTAACAAAAAGCCCGGTAGAGTATGGGTTAAGCTTGTGAAGTAACACAAAGCCTCATTTATTATCCTGTAAACTGAAACATGATTGCTTACACTGGCCAAACAAATAACATAATGAGCTGTTGTATAGGGCTCACAGAAAACTTACCCAGAGTTTACAAAATAGCAGACAGAAAGCTTCTCTGGGAGGGTGGACGTTAACCGCTCGGCATACTGAACTAGGTTGTCGTGCAGAAACCTAGAGTTTGTGTTTAGCAACTCCATCTGTTTTACAGCAGCCTTTGTCACCTCGGGATGGCTGTGTCCAACTGCAAAACAAAGAAACAATGCATTATTCATAGACAAGCACTGCCAAAAAAACACATCATTCCAATGAGATCATATGGCTAGAACCCCAGGCACTGCACAAAGCATGTCAGGGTGCCTAATTGCATATTATATCATCTATTATTTAATTCATGCATATTGATCTGCACTTAGTAATATGTTAATGATGTTCTTACCGTGAGCTACATTGTTAATGCAGTCCAAGTACTTCTCTCCTCTTTCATCGAACATATATTGCCCCTTTGCCCGTACAATCTTGATTGGATCTTTAGCGAAAAATACTTTGCATGATGGCCTTAAAACAAAATGGAAAAACAAATAGAATTTTATGAACCTGTCTTGGTGTGGATCATGAAACACATACTTCTTCACCATTCGGGTGATAGGAGTGAGATAACATTTGGCTCATTCAGAGCTGTGGGTAATGGCGACTGCTCTGTTGTGCTGCTAGGCTTTGCCCCATCCTCCATTTTTAATGTTTGCTTGTTCTCCTATATCCCTACCATATATATATAATTTTACATATGTTGCCCTGCTTCCCCTTCCTACCTCACCCCCATTGATTTTTGTATTTACTAATCACTGGTACCTTGGCATCACCTCACAGTCTGCTTAACACACATACCGGGAGTACTGCCAATTGACCATCATAGTATTGTCACACCAATCTTCCTCTTCCTTTCTGATTTTAGCACAGCTTTGCGAGTTGCTGTTTCCATTTCTCGTATCACTGAATGCACACGACCCATCTTTTTGTATTTTTTCCCCTTTGGAAATGTAAGTTTGCTAGTTTTCTTTAGCTCTCAATGTTTAATGTTGCACTTATAGAGCATGTAGAATTGTATTCTTTTAAAGGAACAATATTGACTTAATAGGAAATGTATGCAGAGGAATTCAGAATAGCTTTTCCACGCTCCCAAGAGACAGTAATATAATAGTATCTACCATTAAAATTACTATAACAAAGTAAACCGTGTTAGTTAAAACCATGACATAGTGTAAACATGGAACATGGAAAATCTTCAGTCCCTTGTGAGTGATAATGTGTGACTGACTATTAGTGTTTGTTTTCCATGTATTTATTCTTTACTGTTACTAGATCAGGCTGGTTCTTAATACTAAATAACTACTCACTTATCAGTGTTTATAATATGAAGAAAACAGACTGTCAATGATTACAATAGAATAACCAGCATCCAGGGAAAAATGTCATTAGTAAAAGTCATACAGTAAGATCACATCTACATCTGCCAGTGTCTACACTGCACAGAACATTCTGTTCATGCTGTTTAAAGAAATGATCTCCTACCAAGCTAATAAAACTAGGCGGAAAACCTACAGCAAACAGAATCTAACACTTTACACGATTTAAATGAAAAGCTTCTGTAAAATCAGTTGACTGAATTCTTTATTTCAATTCCTGTAATTAAAAGGACATTCGTGTGTAAAAAAAATAAAAAAACTAAAGCATTTAAAATTACAAAATTAAAACATGTATTTTATTCTAATCAAGGTTAGAGCAAAGGTAAACACTAGAGTTATCAACCGTCTAGGAATCCTTTGTTATTAGTGTACATGGCTGACGTCACTCACAATGCTTTTTAGGATTTGAAAATGATATGCCAGTAGATAAGTTATTCCTATTATTAATATTATTTATTATTTTAATACATAGAAGAATTTTATTTTCAAGATGGCAGATAGGTAGGTTAACATACTCTTCTTAGGTATATTTGTTTGTATGTTATTTAACAGATTTCACTTGTCTTTATTGGTCTGTGTGCATATTATATGTCCAGTAAACTACAAAAACAACCTAAGCAACATGGCCGCTTTCCACAACTATTACCTAAAGTCCACTTCTAGAACCTTACTTTTCATACCCCATTACGATCAGAAAGCAGCTCATGGAGCCATCTTATACAAAGGATAACCTACCTGAACAAACTTTCCTGAAATGCACTCTACGTGTGAAAGGTGAAAGCTTTGTGTAAACTTTGTATTGTTTGCGTGGCCCAGGATACAAATGAAAGGGAGGTAGTAATGAAAGAAAACAGTCTAGTGTTCTCTCTCTCTCTCTGTAAAAATTCTTTAGGTTTATTTTCTTTCCAGCAGGCAGAGCAATGTTTCCATTCTACAGTCCTTTAGTTCTACAAGACTTTATCAAACATTGTCAAACTAGGGCATTTTCTGTTATTACTGACTGTGCTTTTAGCCAGCTGGGCATCACTTTGGGTTAACATACAGATACTTGCAAACAAGACAAATCTTAACGCCTTCATTCTGGTAAAACGCTTTGTAAATAAATTAATATGAAACTAATCTAACTTTAAATTAATACTATAGCATGAGGAATAGAAACCTCTATTTCTAACACTATAGTGTTCTCCCTTCCTCAATAATTAGATTCACCACCCACCCCAATTGAATTTAAAAAAATGGAAAAACGTTTACTTACCATTTTTTCAGTGCTGAGACTCATTCTTCATTTCGCAGGTGTCGCTTCTGTGTCTTCTCGTCCAATCCAAAGCTTCACATAGTGAAGCACTGGGGACATGAAGCACATGCGCGGCGATTACTGTGCTCTTCCAATTGAATGTTCTCTATGAGAAGCATTCAGAGGAGGTGATGTGTGTGAATGAAGTCTGACTCAGTGCTCACAACAGAAGAGCCCTTAGTGACTCTCAGGAAGACAGCCACTAGAGGTTTATTTACCCGCGATGTTATCATGTCTACTAATATGATAATGTTTTACATAGAATGGTAAAAAAGGACAAGGACACCATACCCAGACAACTTCACTGAGATAAACTTGTCTGGTTGCTTATAGTATACACTTTTTTTTTTGTGTTGCTTCTTTTGAGTAAGGTTGTCATTTTTGATCAAGGTTAGTTCTTTCTTTCATGGTGCAAGTAGGTGCCAACAATTCCATTCATTTCTCATTCACACCTATACAGCATAAAGTTGATACAATTTGGAATGATGGATGCTCATATTATTGAGCAGTAGAGCAGTGCTTTTAGGCATCTAAACAAAATGCTACAAAGGTACATGCATGCTTTAGTAGTGGCATACACCTGCAGGTGTCCAGTTAATTTGTATGCATTGCCCAGCAGGATATGTCAATTAAAAAAGGAAATGAGATTAAAAAAAAAAAAAAAAAAAAATCACACAAACAAGCTATTCATAGATAATTATTCTTTGATTTTATTGTACTCATTTAAATGAAGGTGTTGCGCAAGGAAAAAATAATAATTTGCCAATCCCTGAAGATGTCTTTACATGTCTTAAAAGGATTGAAGTTCATGTAAAAGCAGTCTGCCCTGTGTTGGTTATTTAATATGCTTGGCATGTAGGGTGTCTGGCTTCTTTACAAATTCTTACAGTTACATTCTGTGCTTTTTGTCACCTAAACCAGACTTATTAACTAAACAGTGGGTCTGAAAACAACAGTTTAGACAAAAATGTACTAAAACGAACTATCCAACTCATTTATTTTATCAACTTATTTTTAGCCAAATGTTTAGACATATGTTTTTAAGCTCAGAATAATTCACTACTTAGTGCATAACCCCAGAAATGTAGCTTACACTGGTTTAGTGGGTTAAATGTGAACACAGAAAACCACTGGAGTTTTTGGAAGGCGGATAACGGGTGGGGGTGGGATAATGGGAAGGGGCTGGATATTGGGAGGGGGTCGCAGCTGTCTGATGATCTGTGCAAAACATCACAACTATTGTGTAATTCTGTCCAAACAGTAGGGGAATTTATAAGACATTCATATAAGAAAAAAAGAACTAACTCTCTAGATACAAAAGTGGCATTTAGCTAATTGCACTTGACAATTATACAGTATTAACGGTTTAGTGTATTTTGAAAGAGTTAGGTTTCATTGTGTTCTGCTTTAAAAACAAACAAACAGCATGTAGTGTTATTAAAAGCAGAATTATGCCATGTGTCAGTCAAGAAGCAAGAAGTAAGACAGGAGGCTGTTTTTAAATTCCAGCTAGAGAGTCTGGTCTGACCGGAAGGGATTATGTGGCATCCTATAGCCTGCATAACATGAACTCCATGAACTGTTTGAGAGGAGTGGCCCGTAGGAGCCTCTGTATTCTTTTGTTTTATCCAAATATATAAAAAATACCATCGGAGTCCATTAACCTTTTTGTCAAGAACCAAAGGAGTGCCATTAGTTAAAGAGTTAAAAGAAATAACCCTTCAGCAGCTATGGATTGCAACACCCAACTCAGGCAAGGCTGTCTACTCTGCTCTAATATATAAATTACATGACATCCTATATAGTCTGCATAAAACGAACTCCATGAACTGTTTGAGAGGGGCCCTTAGGGAACTCTGCCTCTGTATTCTTTTATTGTATCCCAAAATATAAGAAGTTACACGTCTCATACTTTACAATTAATCATCTAACCAGCATAATAAAATAATACTCTGCAATTTAACACTTCTCTGTAATATATAGTATGTTTCGTGGACCCAGGACATACTTGAAAACAAGGGAATTCTCAATGTATCCATCCTGGTAAAATATTTTATAAATAAAAAATAAATAAAAAAATTATATATATATACATATATATATATACATACACACATTTATATATTCGTGATTCAAAAATGTATATTTAAAGAACTTTACATATCATAAAATAACACACAGGTCTTTTCAGCAGAAGGTAATTGCTTTTTTTTACCAATAGTATTTTTTTTCTGCAGGCAAAGTTTGAAAATGACCTAAATCCTAAACAATATTCAGCCCATTTATTAAATATGCTATTATAATTGTGTACGGTCCATGTATTTGCAAGCAGATGGCCTCTCTTACCCTATGTGTTTTTTCCTCAGCTCAATGGTCCTCTCCTTGGGTAGTGGCTCACACATGCTGGCTGTTGTTAGCACAGAGAAGTTGGATGATCCTGTGTCTGTCGAGTTATTCTCGGTCTCGCTGACACTGAGAGATAGCAGACAAAGTGCTCCGCAAGCTCATTCCATAACTCTATTTATAAGCTAGCTCTGCTCTCCAGCAGCCTGCCTCCTCCATTCCCCAATCCCCGCCTCCCCTCACCATTAACCCAGGCAGCCAGCAGGCAGCAGCCCAAAGCACAGCACACTGACAGCTTTGCAACTGCAGGGTTTCAGCTCTAGCCTCTATTCCTACATTTACCAGTTCAAGCATAGATACCTTATTATATGGATTGCTCTAGAACAGACTTCCCCAAACTCCTGCCCTCCAGATGTTGCTGACCTACAACTCCCATGATTCTCAGCCTATCTTATTCATTCATAGAATCATGGGAGTTGTAGTTCAGCAACATCTGGAGGGCCGGTGTTTGAGGAAGCCTGCTCTAGAATGTTACTGGACATTATAGAATCAGGGGATTCATTTGTGGGGATTATTTATTTATTTTAGACTAGTTTTAAAGTTAATTTGCCAAGTGCAGAAAACATCTGTATGGTAATGATGTCATGTTATTATAACGGATGGGAGGCAAATGCCTTGTCAGAAATAGGTGAAAAATGTCAATGGAAATAGTGAGAGAAATTTGCTGTTCCCACTAAAATATAAAAATAAGCCTGAGTTCACATGATTTTTTGATTCCTTCTAAAGGGAAACCTGTTGGCTTAGAAGCTCTGCTAATTAATTGACTGGTCCTAGAAAAAACCCCAACAAGTTTAATGTTTAACAGTTTTTAATGTAAAACAAGTTAAGCACTTTCTTTACATTACATGATACGCCTGCTGTTTATCAGACAGGCCTGACTAAGATTGCTGGGAATTAGACTTGAAGACAACAACTACTACTTGTGACTTCTTTCCAAAGTGATTATGGTGCTTGGAATGTTCCTTTAATTCAGTCCCCTTCAGTCGTTGTGGCTGCCCAGGATTGTGACTCTTGTTTCCAGAGGCGGCTCTCTAATTAGGCGGTTTAGGCGGCCGCCTAAGGCCTCGCGCTGTGTGGGGCCTCGCGGCCGCCTAAACCGCCATAGGGCAGACTGACATGTCGGGTCCTTAAGGACCCGACACAGGAGGGGGCCCGGCGGCTTCCCCTGTATGCCGCCGGGTGCGAGGCCCCTCCTGTCAGTCTGACCGGGAGAGCCAGCCTTCAGTCTGCAGCTCCGCCGGGTGTGAGCTGCAGACTGAAGTGTCTCGCGATCTCTAGCCAATCAGAGCGTTGCCGCGGGTTACCACGGCAACGCTCTGACTGAAGATCGCGAGACTTTCACCATGTGGTCTGCAGCTCTGCATCCGGCAGAGCTGCAGATCGCAGAGCCCACTGGACCACCAGGGAGTCTGACTGCCACCACTGGACCACCAGGGAGTCTGCCACCACTGGACCACCAGGGAAAAAGGTACCTGCCACCCACCCTGTCACCCTGCCACCCACCCTGTCACCCCCCTCACCCAGTCACCCCATCTGCCGCCCTGCCACCCCACCTGTCACCCCCCTCACCCAGTCACCCCATCTGCCACCCCACCTGTCACCCCCTCACCCAGTCACCCCATCTGCCACCCTGCCACTCCACCTGTCACCCCCCTCACCCAGTCACCCCATCTGCCACCCCACCTGTCACCCCCCCTCACCCAGTCACCCCATCTGCCACCCCATCTGCCACCCCCTCACCCAGTCACCCCATCTGCCACCCTGCCACCCCACCTGTAACCCCCCTCACCCAGTCACCCCATCTGTCACCCCCTCACCCTGCCACCCCATCTGCCACCCAGTCACCCCATGCCACCCTGTCACCCCCTCACCCTGTCACCCCATCTTCCACCCCCTCACCCTGTCACCCCATCTGTCACCCCATCTGCCACCCCCTCACCCAGTCACCCCATCTGTCACCCTGTCACCTCACCAGTCACCCTGCCATCCCATCTGCCACCCCCTCACCCAGTCACACCATCTGTCACCATGCCACCCCATCTGCCACCCCACCTGTCACCCCCTCACCCTGTCACCCCATTTGCCACCACCCTCACCCAGTCACCCCATCTGTCACCCTGCCACCCCACCTGTCACCCCCCTCACCCTGTCACCCCATCTGCCACCCCCTCACCCAGTCACCCCATCTGTAACCCAGCCACCCCACCTGTCACCCCACCTATCACCCCTTCACCCTGTCACCCCATCTGCCACCCCCTCACCCTGTCGCCCCATCTGCCACATCTCTCACCCAGTCACCCCATCTGTCACCCAGACACCCCACCTGTCACCCCCCCTCACTCAGCCACCCCACCTGTCACCCCCCTCACTCAGCCACCCCACTTGTCACTCTCCCCACCCAGCCAACCCACCTGTCACCCTCCTAAACCAGTCACACCACCTCACACTGTCACCTCCCTCACCCTGCCACCCCACCTGTCACCCCCTCACTTTGTCACCCCCTCACCCTGCCACCCCCCTGTCACCCCCTCTCACCATGCCAACCCCCTGTCACCTCCTCTCACCATGTCACCCCCTCTTACTCTGTCACTCACCCTGTAACCCCCCCACTGTCACCCCCCTTACGCTGTCACCTCACCCTGTCACCCCCCCTCACCCTACCACCCCACCTGTCACCCCCCCTCACCTTGTCACACCACTCACCCTGCAACCACCCCACCTGTCACCCCATCTGCCACTCCCTCACCCAGTCACCCCATCTGTAACCCTGTCACCCCCCTCACTCAGCCACCCCACCTATCACCCACTCACCCTGTCACCCCATCTGCCACCCCCTCACCCTTTTCCCGATCTGCCACCCCCCTCACCCAGTCACCCCATCTGTCACCCAGACACCCCACCTGTCACCCCCCTCACTCAACCACCCCACCTGTCACCCCCCTCACTCAACCACCCCACCTGTCACCCCCTCACCCAACCACCCCACCTGTCACCCTCCTAAACCAGTCACACCACCTCACACTGTCACCTCCCTCCCCCTGCCACCCACCTGTCACCCCTCACTTTGTCACCCCCCTCACCCTGCCCCCTCACTTTGTCACCCCCTCTCACCATGCCAACCCCCTGTCACCTCCTCTCACCATGTCACCCCCTCTTACTCTGTCACCCACCCTGTGACCCTCCCACTGTCACCCCCTTATGCGGTCACCTCACCCTGTCACCCCCCCTCACCCTACCACCCCACCTGTCACCCCCTCACCCTGCAACCACCCCACCTGTCACCCCATCTGCCACCCCCTCACCCTGTCACCCCATCTGCCACCCCCTCACCCAGTCACCCCGTCTGTAACTCTGTCACACCCCTTACTCAGCCACCCCACCTATCACCCCCTCACCCTGTCACCCCATCTGCCACCCTGCCACCCCCTCACCCTGTTGCCCCATCTGCCACCCAGTCACCCCATCTGTCACTCAGCCACCCCACCTGTCACCCCTCCTCACTTAGCCACCCCACCTGCCACTCTCCCCACCCAGCCACCCTACCTGTCACCCTCCTAACCCAGTCACACCACCTCACACTGTCACCTCCCTCCCCCTGCCACCCACCTGTCACTCCTCTCTCACCCTGCCACCCCACCTGTCACCCCCTCACTTTGTCACCCCCCTCACCCTCCCACCCCACCTGTCACCCCCTCTCACCATGTCACCCCCTCTTACTCTGTCATTCACCCTGTGACCCCCCCACTGTCACCCCCCTTACGCTGTCATCTCATCCTGTCACCCTACCTCACCCTACCACCCCACCTGTCACCCCCTCACCCTGTCACCTCCCTCACCCTATCACCCCACCTGTCACCCCTCTCACTCTGCCACCCCACCTATCACCCAGCAAACCCACCTGTCACCCCCTCTCACCCTGCCATCCCACCTGTCACCTTCCTCACCCATTCTCACCATGCCACCCCACCTGTCACCTTCCTCACCCATTCTCACCATGCCACCCACCTGTCACCTCCCTCTCATCCCCTCTCACCTTGTAACCCCCTCACCCTGTTACCTCCCTGTCACCCCTTCTCACCCAACCTGTCACCCCCTCACCCTGTCACACCACCTCTTACTCTGTCACCCACCCTGTGACCCCCCACACTATATCACCCCCTTTACTCTGTCATCTCACCCTGCCACTCCCCAAACAATATGTCACCCCCTCTCAGCCTGTCACCCCACCTCACATTGTCAGCCCCTGTCATCCCCTCTCACCCTGTCACTCCACCTCACATTGTCAGCCCCTAACACTATGTCATCCCCTCTCACCATGTCACTCCACCTCAAATTGTCAGCCCCTAACACTGTCACCCCACCTCACATTATGTCACCCCACCTCACATTATGTCACCCCACCACACACTGTCACCCCACCTCACATTCTGTCAGCCCATCACACTCTGTCACCCCCCTTTCACTCTGTCCCCTCCCTCTCACACTAATGTCACCCCCCTCTTACTCTGTCACCCCCTACACAATGTCACCCTCCCTCTCACACTAGGTCTCCCACCTCTCACAGTAGGTCTCCCTCTCACACACTAAGTCTCTCACCTCTCACATTATGCCACCCCTTCACACTGTCACCCCCCCTACACAATGTCACCCTCCCTCTCACACTAGGTCTCCCCCCCTCACACACTAGGTCACCCTCCTGTCACCCCCTCTTACTCTGTCACCCACCCTGTGACCCCCCCACACTGTCACCCACCCGTACTCTGTCACCTCACCCTGTCGCTCCCCACACACTGTCACCCCACCTCACACGTTCACCCCCTCACACTAAGTCACCCACCCTCTTATTCTGTCACCCACCCTCTTATTCTGTCACCCACCCTCTTACTCTGACACCCCCCTCTTACTCTGTTACCCACCTTCACTATGTCACCCTCCCTCTCACTCTGTCAACCCCTCTCACTCTGTCACACCCCTTTACTAATGTAACCCCCTCATACTATGTCATTTCCCCCACACACTCTGTCACCACTCTCTAGGCACACTGACACCCCTCCATACACACGGTCTCTCCCTCCGCACACACGGGCACCACTCTCTGCACTCGGGCACCTCCCTTCATTCTTACTGTCAACCCTCAACACTCTGGCACCCACCTCCATACACTTTGGCACCCTCCTGCTCATTTACACTCACCCTGCCACAGTTACCCCTTTACTCACCCTGTCACCCCCTGAAGGCAATAATTATACACACTGTCATAAAATAGCTCCGCCATAAACTCAGTGCCAAAGGCCACAGGCAGTACACAAACATACACATGCTCAGAGAAACATACATACATACATATACAAGGATACTCACTGTCAGACACACATTCTCAGGCACACAAAGGTAGACAATGCAACAATGTATACATCAACTGCTATTTTTTCAATAATGGTGTTAGTGGGGGCCTCATGTATGAGTCTCGCCTAAGGCCTCGCCAAGTCTAGAGCCGCCACTGCTTGTTTCTCTACTATAGCCCCTCTCCTCGCATGTCAGTATTGGGAGAGGGCTGCAAATGGTCTGGTGCGCCCTAAGATTAATAGACCCTAACCCTAACCATAAATTAAATAAAATCTAAAATAAAATATAAGTAGTTCTGAAACGTGCATTTAGGTAAAGTAATACCAGCTTCAGTCCTGTGATTTCTGAATTATCCAGAACCCACCAATGTCATTATTTCCCCCCAATACACACTTCACCATTATCAATATCATTGTATAGGAATGTGTTCTGTCCTTGCTCATCGATCAATGAACATTATGAACAATAATGGCCCAGACAAATCATAGCTTGAGGAAAGTGCAGAAGAAGGTTGAAATATTGCATTGACTGGTGGTATAAATCACTTCACCCAAATGCATTGTGTTTCTCTGTGTGGACTTTATTTGTCATGTGACTGGTGACATTCAGGTTATCAGCTAGTATCGCAAACATGTTCCAGAGTGATAGTATCCAGATTGGAACTGTTTCACTAGAAATGGGAGGCTAGGTAGTATGAAATATCTGAGTTAGCTAAGAACATGTTAACATTTAGAATCTATTTAGCATGGGTGTTTTTTGGCGGTTGTAGATGCGTAACAGATTTTAGGGGCCAAAGTTAGAAAAAGTGTGTTTTTAAAAAAAAAATCATCATATTTTATAATATTTTTTATAGTAAATTATATGATATGATGAAAATAATGGTATCTTTAGAAATACCATTTAATGGCAAGAACAACTGTATGTAATATGTGTGGGTACAGTAAATGAGTAAGAGGAAAATTACAGCTAAACACAAACACCGCAGAAATGTTAAAACAGTCCTCGTCCTTAAGGTTAATTTTTTTTTTTTAATGGTCCAGTCACTAAGGAGTTAAAGTGTTCTTATGGTGTTAGTGTTCTTTAGAACGCCACCAGATTAAAAGTATGACACTTGTACTATTGATGTCATAAGACATATCAACTCTAGAAAACTCAACACTAACAAGACAATTTATAAAAAGCTTCTAGGCATTCAAGGCACACCCACAAGGGATAAATGTCTATTTACCAGGGCTAATGGAAGTTATAAGCTCTGCTCTACTATGTAAAAATGTTAAAACAAAAGGACACACAGAGAAAGCTGAAATTTAACTGGGAGGACTGAAAATGTGTGGGATTGTTTCTAACAGAAATTACATTTAAGAATATATCCTCAGAAGGGTCTTGAAATAACCTTGGGCTGAGAGAATATTGGTCCTAGGGCACACTTGTTAAAATGTTAAAATTATAAATATTAAAGGTTTGGTGATTTGAAAACAAGCCTTTAAAATGAATGTAACAAAATGGAGATGGATGGTGCACGGTAGCTTTTGAGGCACGGGGACGGGGATAACTGTTGAGTGGAGGGGTGGGATACTGATTGTAACTAGCTGTGTAAAACTTAAAACTGTATTTTTTTGTGTGAATGGTGTTCCTTAATCTGTATTTTTTTTGTATACATTTTGGTCTTTACAGCAGCACTACTTCTAAGAAATACAGCAGGTGTGCCCCTAATTCCACCATTTGCCCTTTTTTCAGATTTATGCAGCCAGGCTTTGCAAAAAGGTTCAGTGTACAGATACAGAAAAGCAATGGTGGGCAACTCTAAAAAGTTCACTGAAGAATGGTTTAATGGGAGGTAAGTCACATAAAAAAAATACATTTTGGGGGGTGTGGCTTAGCGCTTGTGCTTAACGGTCGCATGTTGATGTAGCTCTCAACACACAAGAATACGGAGCAATAAATAGGCCGGCTACAGAGCAACCAAAGAAATAAAAATACCGAAATCCAAAGCCGTGAAAGCGGACAGAGCTTCCTTCTTCTTAACCAAGGCGGCGGCACTAAAACTGTGGGAAGGCCTTAACCTCACACAAGATGGCCGAGAGGTGCGCTCGAGGGAGGGCTTGCTATCGCCCACCGACTCCCCAGGGTCCGCGGCAGGTGAACAGCCCCTAACAGTACTGGCCATGTGGGCTATGATGTCCGAATTTTTGGATATCATTCAAGCAAACATTAAGGTACAAATGCAAAACTGAGAAGAGATATCCAAGCTATTGGGAACTGGACCTCACATTTAGAGAACAAAATGGATGAGTTCACGGTCGCCCACAACAGCCTGGCAGACAAGCTACAAGAAATGGATAACACCCTGGAACTGCACAGGCTCAAACTGGCTGATATGGAGGACAAGTCTAGGAGGAATAACTTCCGCTTCCACGGAATACCGTAACGAATGCGGAACTAGACAACTACCTACTGGACTTGTTCTAAACGCTTACCCCAGAAATTCATCCAGACCAGATGCTCATAGATAGAGCACACTGCCTCAGATGACCGAATCACCTACCTACCTCCACCACAAAGGATGTACTACAGATGGGGAGACATTGGTGTACCACCAAGATGAGGATGCCCTGCACTCCATCACCTCCCTGGCACAGGGTCAGCAGAAGCTCCAGGACTGGGGTATACCTGCAACCGAACCCTCAGGCACAGCGCCAGCTAAGATACCTAGAATGGCTCAGGACTGGTCTGTTAAGTGAGGCGGCCTGATGACAACGTGGAAGATTTGTATGTAAGCCAATATGATGCTTCTGTAAATATTTATTTCAAACTCTGTGGTAATGTATATAACAAAACCTACATAAGGTCAAGAATACCTTTATTACTGGTTATATTATCTCACGGGTCCTCCTACTGGTAGGAGAGATAGCGTTATGGTTAGATGATGACTCTGCCCAATGTTATAACTTGGAGAAACCTTTGGTACTACGCAGGGTATGGGAAAGACTTAATATCCAGGACGTCTAGCTAAATTTCTAAAAAAATAATAAAATAAAAAAATTACTATAAACATAAGGTCATTTATTGCGTTATGACCCATGTTAGAGAAAGACAAGGTTGATGGATTCCAGCTGTATATTATGTGAACTAATTACAGCATCTTATCAACCAAAAACACTAAAACAATCATACCTCTCAAGCGTCATGTATCTGATGGAGTTGGTGTTGGAAGGAAACTCAAAGGATGCAGCTATATGAAAACACATACTCTATGCTAATCTCTTTATCTAATTTATGCTTTCATCTTTCAAGTAAATCAATACCCCCTAACAGCAGTGTCCAGTGAAGCAGGAAGTCAATGGGCAGGTTAAAAGGCTGGGCCACTGACGCGAATCATGTGACCAGAACTGCCAAAAGGGGCGAACATGCCCAAAAAGGGGGCATGTCTATCCAAAGAATTGGAAGGCCAGTCTGGCATCCATGTCCCTATGTATCACAGTGCCAGTGTCCCCATGTCACCCAGTCCCCTAGTCTCCCAATGTCTGTGTCCCCATTTCTCCCAGTGTCCCCATGTCTCAGTGTGTCCCGTGTCACTAGGATACTAGGGGCCACTGAGTAACATGGGGACACAGAGACCGGCGGACACTGAGAACCTTGGGGACACTGGGAGACATGAGGGCACTTGTGGATACAGACATAGGGACACTGGGAGACACTGAGACATATGGGGATACTGGGTTATATGGGGTCACAGACACTAGGGACATAGACATGGGGACACAGAAGCTGGGAGACATTGGGACACAGACATTTGGGGAAACTAAGACACTAGGGACACATGGGAACACAAATACTGGGAGACTAGGAGACATGGGGACAAAGACACTAGGGACACTGGCTGGGAGGCATGGGAACACAGACACTTGGGGACACTGGGAGATATGGGGGCACTTGTGGACATAGACATGGGGACACTGGGAGACATGGGGACACAGACATTTGGGGACACTGGGAGACATGGGGACACGAGACACAGAGACATGGGGACACAGACACTGGGCGACATGGGTACACTGAGAAACTAGGGACACTGGCTGGGAGACATGGGGACACTGGGAGAGATGGAGACACTGTGTCCCTAGTGTCTCTGTGTCCCAATGTGTCTCCCTATGTCTCACAGCGCCCCCATGTGTCTCACCGTCCCCATGTCTCACAGTGTCCCCTAGTGTCTCAGTGTCCCCAAGTTTCCCAGTGTCCCCATGTCTCCACTGGTGTCTCAGTGTCCCCATGTGTCTCTGCTGCGTTTCCCCCTATCATTCACATACCTGAGCTGTAGTCTGTCTCTGCAGGCTGGGAGCTGCTGTCTGGACTTTCTGTGCTGTGTAGCTGCTACCCTGTGGATCAGTGAATAGAGAGAGGCAGGGAGATGCTGTAACTTCCTATCCCTGCCTCTCTACATACACAGTGACCCCTACTGGCCGGTGCTGGTATTGCAGAATTATCTCAGTTTATACTGAGAAAAATATTTGCATTTGTATTGCCGGTATTACTGCAATACCGTCACGGCCAGGCAGCCTCAAATACCGGCTGTGCCTTAAAATACCAGTCAGGGGACAGGGTTATGACAGCCAAGCTGGCCAGATGTACTTGCAGAGAGCTCTGGCACAGCTAAGCCTAAAAGCAACGAAAACTCGTCATAATCGTGGTTTTTACAGACCAACATAACGGAGGCTCATTACTGCATCGAGTGGGAGCTCGTGGACACCAAAAAAGTGACTGTCGAGATCTGCCACACTCCATACCTAAGGCCTAGCATGACAGGTGGCCTGATGGCTGGGAGAAACAGCCGATCTCCCAACACGAGAACCGAACCGAGCAGCAACTCTACCAATACGCCGCATCCCCCCCCTCTGAGCCGGTGGGAGTACCTGGCTAGAACAAAGCTCACATACAGTAACAAACACGGCCGCCGAGCCACAACCTCATGCCACATGAAGCGGAAACGGCAGTTCCCCGAGACGACATAAGAAAGGGGCCAAGTAAGGAGAAGCGCCCACCCCTCATCGGACACCCAGACGTAAAGCAGCACCACATCGCCGCAAACCCACCTTACTGCACAGCCGGCGCTCCGCCGTGCGACACCTCGGAGGGGCACGAAAACGCACCTGCACACTGCCCTACCAGGAGAATCTCACCAGGCAGCACTGCTCACGGGCGCTGAGAGGGCTTGAAGACCATAGACCAGATAATCAACTCTGCTATTTGCTGGTGGACACAGCGAAGGAACAGACAGGACTTTGGGGCTGGAGGCGCCTGTGCACGCAGAAAGGTGGACTCAGGACCCCCAGAGCGGACAGCCCGCTTCAATGCCCACCATCACGTTCCTGGCTCTTCCAAAACAGGGGAATCGGATGACTGGTGACTTACTGAAAAAGCTCTAGATAGCCATTACTGGCTCTGATTTATACTAACTTTATGTTATAGGCCAGGCTTCTGAGCTCCTGTTTCCTTGATTTTTCTCTTTTTCCTAGCTATCATTGTGCAGGGAACAGCAGTAGGGCGGGCATATAGCTCCAATAATAACCGACATTGAATAGACATAGCCTGTTCTCATCCTGCAGTGTCTATAATGCTCAGCTCTCCAGGCATAACACGTTTCATGTATATTGGAACTTTAACTAAAACATATATGTATAGCTCATTGTCGACACACATGTCTTAGCCACAATACAAGATAACGTTACTATATGGTTTCAAACTGAGGCGAGGGTTGCTTACTTGATCGTTCCCTGAAGGCTACCATAACGTTGCTTAGTAAATGCACCTCTAGACATGTGGCCTATTATTTTAAAGTTAACTCCCCTTGCTGAGGCCTGCAAAGCATAGCACTACTGTCCCAAGCTCTAAGGGTCACCGGCCTGGGGCATCCCTGCCTCCAACTGCTACTTACTACTCTTATAAAATTTGCTGTATTGATCGGCCATGAAAAGGTTATGTTATTGAAACGCTCGCATCGGCACTAAAAGTTGAAGCATGTTATCACCATTACTGTTTGACTATTATAAATTAGCATGACTTTTATTACTAATCACACTTGCTTATCTTCTGGCATTCAAAGCACCAACCTGTTAACGTATAAAATAGTGCAGCCCATGTGACATTTTAAGCAAAGCTTTGTCTTGTAGGTTGCATACTCCTGCCGAAATGTCTATATAATGCCTATAATCATACAAAATGTACAAAGCAAGTCATTAACCCTGTTGTTATACCTTTTAAAAAATTGTGCATGTCTTTCTCATTGCCCTACTACATGTAAGCTTTCTATTGTAAATCTATTGTCATTGGCTGTTGGGGCATGACAAAATTGTGTGTATTTTTTCTGCACTACAAAAATAAAGAATAAAAAAAAGAAAAAAATACCAGTCAGGAGGCTAACATAAGAGTAGTGTGTTGATTTTTTTCAATGGGCCTATTCCATGGGCTTGGGCCTGGAGCTGCAGCTCCATCAGCCCCTATGTTAATCCGGCCCTGCCTCTGCCTTCCTTAAGAACCTACTGCTAAAAATTGACAAATATAAACAAGGAGGAGATTTCAGTGGAGATTTCAACTTTATCCAATCTCCTGCCTTAGACACCACAGCAACGCCGACGGGCAGGAGGAAAGAGAGGTTACAGACCTTATGCAAAACTTTAGCTCACAATTTCCTTTTACAACCTCCACGATGGATGGAGAGTGCTACACCTTTCGGACCGAGACTACTCATTTAACTCTAGGGTCCACAACACCTACACTCGCATTGACACTTTTTATATAGACAATATTACATTAGCACAGCTATCTGCCAGCAAAATGGGAGATATATCCTGGTGGGACCATGGCCCAGTGTTTCTTGAACTATTCGATACTTATCAATTTAAAGGAAAGGGCTCTTGGAAACTCAGCTAGTCTCTACTACCAGATAAAGCATTTGTAGATCAGATACTGGAGGAACTCAAAGAATACTTTTCTAATAATGCTACTGGGGGCACATCGGACCTCACAGTGTGTTCTGCCCATAAGGCAGTGGTGAGGGGTCGTTTTATTAGACGCTCAACGCATATTAAAAAGAAACACCAATCCAGCCTATTGGAATGCCATGAACAAAAAAAAACGTTGCTTAAGACCCAAAATAACGAAGAGCGGACGCTCTACTTGAGGACGGTCTCAGGGTTGCTCCTTTTGCTCCACTGGTCTGGTGTAGAACAGGATCTCTGGAGGCTGTTTGCAACTGTGGTCACAAAATTTAATGTTCTGGGAGAATGGGAAGCAGCTCTATTTTTTTGGGCCCCTTACACAGCTCAAGGTATGGGCCCCAGGGCCTGACGGTGAGTATGCCCATAAGGCCCACTCATAAGTCCACTTATATGTTCAACCCACCCATGAGTTCGCTCACAGGGAGTGGAGTGTGTAGGGGATGTGTTATGTGTTATTGTAGAGGATCTAGGCCCCTAGGCCCCTTGAGTGTTGTCCTGCCTAGGGCAGCACAAAACCAGGATACACCACTGCTTATGGTATGTGGTGTATAGGGATACCAGTTTGTGTAGATGATGCAGTGTGTTTGTGTGTAGTGGAAACAGTGTGTATTTGTGTATAAGGGATGTATTGTGTGTTTCTGTGTATGTATAGGGATGCATTGTGTGTGTGTGCACGTAGTGTGAAAGAGCTCCCTGTCTTGCCCCCGTCCTATAGAGCTTTCCCTTCGGTCCCTTCGAGTTCTCCCCTGCCCCTTAGTGGTCTCTCCTCTCCCCCCACCCTCCCCTAGCGGTCTCTTCTCACCCCCCCAACCCTCCGGTGTTCTTCTCACCCCCTCCACCTTCCCTGTGTTCTTCTCACTCCCCCCTCCATGTGTTCTCCTCACTCCCCCCTCCCTGTTTTCTCCTCACCTCCCCATCCATGTGTTCTCCTCACTCCCCCCACCTGTGTTCTTCTCTCCTCCCCCTCCCTTTGTTCTCCTCATCTCCCCTTCTCCTCACCCTCTCCGTGTTCTTCTTACCCCCCTCCTCCATGTATCCTCCTCACCTCCCCCTCCCTGTGTTCTCCTCACCACCCACCCTCCATGTGTTCTTCTCACCCCCCCTCCATGTGTTCTCCTCACCTCCCCATCCATGTGTTCTCCTCACGCCCCACCCTCTCTGTGTTCTTCTCACTCCCCCACCTGTGTTCTTCTCACCTCCTCCTCCCTGTGTTCTCATCTCCCCTTCTCCTTACCCCCCTCCATGTTCTTCATACCCCCCTCCTCCCTGTGTCCTCCTCACCTCCCCCTCCCTGTGTTCTCCTCACCACCCACCCTCCCTGTGTTCTTCTCACCCCCACCCTACCTGTGTTCTTCTCACCCCCGTGTTCTCCTCACCCCTGTGTTCTCCTCATCTCCCCCCGTGTTCTCCTCATCTCCCCGTGTTCTCCTCATCTCCCCACCTGTGTTCTCCTCATCTCCCCCCTGTGTTCTCCTCATCTCCCCTTCTTCTCACCCTTACTCTCCCCCCTCCTCACTGTGTTCTTCTTACTCCCCCCTCTTCCCTGTGTTCTTCTTACTTCCCCCCTCCCTGTGTTCTCCTTACCGCCCTTCCTCCCTGTGTTCTTCTTACTCCCCCCTCCGCTCTGTGTTCTTCTTACTCCCTGTAATGCTTACATATATTTAAATGGAGCACAACTGCAGGACTCAGATTGATGACTATGATACTAGAGGACAGTATAGGAACTGTGTATTCAATTATGGGTAATACAGGTACTGTATCTTTAATTACTTCGCTGTTTGTTTAAACGGAGTAAGCAGCTTCTGGCATACATGCAGTATAGCACATTGAAGTTTGCAAGTTTTATGGAAACGGAGAAAAATAGAAATGAAGTTGTAGCAGGAGTGATTCGTTTTGGAGTTAGAGATAAGCAGGCTTGAGAGCAGGCTGTAGCAGGAATGCTTGGCGGACTTGAGAGCAGGCTGTAGCAGGAAGAATTAGCGGGCTTGAGAGCAGGTAATCTCCTATTACGGATATAGCAATTGACTTAGCTTTCAATGGTGAAAGATCAGGTTCCCGAAGTTCTCCTCCGGGGAGGGAAGTTTGTCAAGCAGGATGAGGAAGGTCCAGATACTAGCCGTGGTCGAGGAGAGGAGAAGGAGGGTCTGTAGATTTCCAGTCCGGTTCGGTTCACAAGTAAAGGTTGGAGAAAATCTTTAGCCGGTTTGATATCGCGGTAACGCTGTTCAATAATCCAGCGTCTTGTATCTGGCGCGGTCGCATTATGTAGCGTGGGGAGACCGCGTCAGAGAAGGGGGTGTGGCTAAGCTCCGTCAACCCGGAAGAGACAAAGAAATACCGGTAGTTAAGGCATGACAGTACCCTCCCTGTAAGGAGCGCCCACAGGGTGCTATCAACATGGTTTAGACGGACAGCGTTTGTGGAATGCGGTAATTAACCTGTTTGCATGGATCACAGAGGAGTTTTCCCAAGTATCCTCATCAATTCCGTAACCTTTCCACCTAATGAGGTACTGTAGAGAGCCACGATGGATCCGCGAATCCAGAATCTTTTGGATCTCGTATTCCTCTTCACCTTGTACCAAAACAGGATCAGGAGTAGTAAGTGCATCTCTATGGAAAGGGTCAGGAAGATGAGGTTTGAGCAAAGAAACATGGAAGACAGGGTGAAGTTTCAAAGTAGGTGGAAGCTTCAATTTCACAACGTTACGGTTGATAATTGACAATATTCGAAAAGGACCAAGAAAGAGGGAACTCAGCTTCTTTCAAGGACGGTTGGTGGACATGTTTTTTGACGAGAGACAGACAAGATCACCAAAAGTGTTGTCGCGAACCCGAAATTTTCGGTTTGCGAACGGCGAACGCGAACTTCCGCAAATGTTCGCAAACCGGCGAACCGCCATTGACTTCAATGGGCAGGCGAATTTTAAAAACAACAGGGACTCTTTCTGGCCACAATAGTGATGGAAAAGTTGTTTCAAGGGGACTAACACCTGGACTGTGGCATGCCAGAGGGGGATCCATGGCAAAATTCCCATGGAAAATTGCACAGTTGATGCAGAGTCTGCTTTTAATCCATAAAGGGCAGAAATCACCTAACATTGACACCTGTCCTCAAAGCCCAGCCCTGATACACTGTTCCCCCTACATAGGGTCACTTGGCAGATATGGATTGACACCTGTCCTCAAAACCCCTGATACACACTGACACAGAGCAGAATAGGGACTGTTCCCCCTACATAGGGTCACTTGGCAGATATGGATTGACACCTATCCTAAAAACCCCTGATACACACTGACACAGAGCAGAATAGGGACTGTTCCCCCTACATAGGGTCACTTGGCAGATATGGATTGACACCTGTCCTCAAAACCCCTGATACACACTGACACAGAGCAGAATAGAGACTGTTCCCCCTACATAGGGTCACTTGGCAGATATGGATTGGCACCTGTCCTCAAAACCCCTGATACACACTGACACAGAGCAGAATAGGGACTGTTCCCCCTACATAGGGTCACTTGGCAGATATGGATTGACACCTGTCCTCAAAACCCCTGATACACACTGACACAGAGCAGAATAGGGACTGTTCCCCCTACATAGGGTCACTTGGCAGATATGGATTGACACCTATCCTAATGATCCCTGATACACACTGACACAGAGCAGAATAGAGACTGTTCCCCCTACATAGGGTCACTTGGCAGATATGGATTGACACCTGTCCTCAAAACCCCTGATACACACTGACACAGAGCAGAATAGAGACTGTTCACCGTCCACAGAGACCATGATACACACTGACACAGAGCAGAATAGAGACTGTTCACCGTCCACAGAGACCATGATACACACTGACACAGAGCAGAATAGGGACTGTTCCCCCTACATAGGGTCACTTGGCAGATATGGATTGACACCTGTCCTCAAAACCCCTGATACACACTGACACAGAGCAGAATAGAGACTGTTCCCTGTCCACAGAGACCATGATACACACTGACACAGAGCAGAATAGGGACTGTTACCCCTACATAGGGTCACTTGGCAGATATGGATTGACAAATCCCTGACAAACAGCTACCACATGCAAGGAAGGCAGCAGGGGCGCAAATGACCCACTCCCAACGCGGGAAGGTAGTGACGACAAATAACAATACAGGACTCTTTAGAAGCCCTGTAATTGTAATCAGTCCACTTGAAATCCTTTAACTTTGATCAATTGGAGGGAAGTCTGGTTCAGAGCCACTGACCCATGCGCAGGGCCAGCCTTAGGCCTTTGGGCGCCCTGTGCAAGAAATCTTCACCCTGTCACACCCATGTGCAAGAAATCTTCACCCTGTCACACACACACACACAGGCAGACAGCCATACACACGCACACACACAACTGCGACTGACTAGGTTTGTCACCTCCTCAAAAGGACGCATGAGCCTACAGGCATTGCGCATGAGCGTCCAGTAATGTGGCAAAAAAATTCCCAGCTTTGTGATGTGAGATCATGTGCCTACGCAAAGCAGTTGTACCTAGGTGGGTGTTGGACCTCCCACGACTCAGTTTCCTTTGGCACAGGTTGCAAATGGCATCGCTGTTGTCAGAGGCAGACACACAAAAAAAATGCCACACTGCTGAGCTCTGCAATGACGGCATTCTGGTGGTGGACACAGCATGCGTTGATTGGCGTGCTGTCGGGCTGACCCCGGGTGCCGATGCATGCTGTCTGACTGTGCCACTAGCTCCTTGCGACGACCCCCCCCTGCTTCCAACTCGTCTCTTCCTCCTCCTCTCTGTCTCCCCATCTGAACTTTCGCCCTGTTCTTCTTCTTGCCGAGCGGGCACCCACGTGACATCCATGGACGCATCGTCATCATCAACCGCTTCGCTTGTATCTGACAACTCAGAAAAGGAAGCAGCAGCGGGTACAACATCATCATCATCACACCGTACCTCCATGTGTTTAATGCTGCCTGCCTGAGACATATCCCTGTTATCTACATCCTATAGCAATAATGGTTGCGCATCACTCATTTCTTCAAACGGGTGTGTGAATAACTCCTCTGACATACCAAGTAAAGCGGCTGTGGTGCTAGTTTTGGTGGTGGCGGCAGGCAGGTGAGTGCTATCTTGAGAGGTGCCTGAAGCTAAGCTGGAGGAGGATGGTGCGTCAAGGTTCCGAGCGGAGGCTGTACAAGATTGGGTGTCCTGTGTTAGCCAGTCAACTAAGTCCTCAGAACTTTTCAAGTTCAGGGTACGTGGCTTCTGAAAACTGGGCATTATTCTAGGGCAAAAGGGAATCACAGCACCACGACCACGACGGCCCCTGCGGGGTGGCCTGCCTCTGCCTGTCATTTTTTGGGGGATTAGTGGTACTATGCGTGCAAGCTACTGTGAGACCAGATATGATTGGCAATGTGAACTGTAACAGTTCTGCAGAGCACACACTGTAGGCCTGAGACACCCGCTTGAAGACAAGTAACTGCTATTCAATCTATAACAGTGAAAAATAAATTTTGGTTTTAAAAGCACGCTATAGAGACACCAGATATGATTGGCAATGTGCACTGGAACAGTTCTGCAGAGCACACACTGTAGGCCTGAGACACCCGCTTGAAGACAAGTAACTGCTATTCAATCTATAACAGTGAAAAACAAATTTTGGTTTTAAAAGCACGCTATAGAGACACCAGATATGATTGGCAATGTGCACTGGAACAGTTCTGCAGAGCACACACTGTAGGCCTGAGACACCCGCTTGAAGACAAGTAACTGCTATTCAATCTATAACAGTGAAAAACAAATTTTGGTTTTAAAAGCACGCTATAGAGACACCAAATATGATTGGCAACTGTCAAAGCACGCTGGAACAGGTCTACAGAGCACACGCTGAAGTAGGCCTGACACCCAGACGCTTGCTTGCAGACAACTAACTGATCTTCTATTACAGTGAAAAAAAATTATTTCTTTAAAATCTAAAGCTTAAGCTATTGTTAAAACAGATATGAGTGGTGGCACTGACTGTGCAAATGGGCAAGGCATCCAACCTGACACAGAAGCTGGCAGGCAGGCAACTGCTCTTCTATTACAGTGAAAACAAATTATTTATTTTAAATGTAAAGCTTAACCAATTGTTAAAACAGATATGAGTGGTGGCACTGGGCAAGTAGGCACAGTATCCAATGTGAACCTCACACAGAAGCTGGCAGGCAGGCAACTGCTCTTCTATTACAGTGGAAACAAAATTTTGGTTGTAAAAGCACGCTATAGAGACACAAGATATGAGTGGCCACTGTCAAAGCACGCTGGCACAGGTCTGCAGAGCACACGCTGAAGTAGGCCTGAAACACAGACGCTTGCAGACAACTAACTGCTCTTCTATTACAGTGAAAAAAAATTATTTATTTAAAATCTAAAGCTTAACCAATTGTTAAAACAGATATGAGTGGTGGCACTGGGCTAGTGGGCACAGTATCCAATGTGAACCTCACACAGAAGCTGGCAGGCAGGCAACTGCTCTTCTATTACAGTGGAAACAAAATTTTGGTTGTAAAAGCACGCTATAGAGACACAAGATATGAGTGGCAACTGTCAAAGCACGCTGGCAGGGTTGTGCAGGGCACACGCTGAAGGAAGGCCTGACAGAGCCGCTTGAAGGACACTGACTGTCTGCTATTAGCTTACACTGGAAACCTTTTTTCTTTGTAAAAGCACGCTAAAGAGACACCAGATATGAGTGGCAACTGTCAAAGCACGCTGGCACAGGTCTGCAGAGCACACGCTGAAGTAGACCTGAAACACAGACGCTTGCAGACAACTAACTGCTCTTCTATTACAGTGAAAAAAAAATATTTATTTTAAATCTAAAGCTTAACCAATTGTTAAAACAGATATGAGTGGTGGCACTGGGCTAGTGGGCACAGTATCCAATGTGAACCTCACACAGAAGCTGGCAGGCAGGCAACTGCTCTTCTATTACAGTGGAAACAAAATTTTGGTTGTAAAAGCACGCTATAGAGACACAAGATATGAGTGGCAACTGTCAAAGCACGCTGGCACAGGTCTGCAGAGCACACGCTGAAGTAGGCCTGACACCCAGGCGCTTGCAGACAACTAACTGATCTTCTATTACAGTGAAAAAAAATGATTTCTTTAAAATCTAAAGCTTAAGCTATTGTTAAAACAGATATGAGTGGTGGCACTGACTGTGCAAATGGGCAAGGCATCCAACCTGACACAGAAGCTGGCAGGCAGGCAACTGCTCTTCTATTACAGTGAAAATTTTTTATTTATTTTAAATCTAAAGCTTAACCAATTGTTAAAACAGATATGAGTGGTGGCACTGGGCTAGTGGGCACAGTATCCAATGTGAACCTCACACAGAAGCTGGCAGGCAGGCAACTGCTCTTCTATTACAGTGAAAAAAATGATTTATTTAAAATCTAAAGCTTAACCAATTGTTAAAACAGATATGAGTGGTGGCACTGACTGTGCAAATGGGCAAGGCATCCAACCTCACACAGAAGCTGGCAGGCAGGCAACTGCTCTTCTATTACAGTGAAAAAAATGATTTATTTAAAATCTAAAGCTTAACCAATTGTTAACACAGATATGAGTGGTGGCACTGGGCTAGTGTCAGGATCGGGACAGGGATCCAACACGCAGAGTACAAACAGTAGCCAGATACGTATACCGGACCTTAGAATGGCCGGACTAACGTAAGTAGTACCGTATAGAATGGTCAAAGACAAGCCGAGGTCGAGGGTAACAGAAGACAGGTAAGCGAGAGACAAGCCGAATCAAGGGTAACAGAGATAAGCAGAGTAAGGTAAACAAGCCGGGTCAAAACCAAAAGGGATAATAGAATACACAAGCACTGAGTGACTAGAACAAGCTAGAACCACGACAGGGCAATGAGCTAATAAAGGAAGCTCTGTTAAATACCCTGTTCAGAGCAGTAACCACACCTCCGAGACGTCCTGATTGGTCCTGCAGCAATTGACTGACAGGTCGATCCGGGGGAGTGTCCTGATGATGACTTCCTGCCTAGATGGTGTAAAAGGCAGTCACTCCCTCGCGGCCGGCCTTGCATGACCGGATAGACCGCGGGGAAGGGAGTCATCAGACCGTCTGGAAGGTGGAACAGCTAAGTCTCTACCTCTTTTGGAGGTAGAGACCACAGGTACCCTGACAGTACCCCCCCTCTCAGATACGCCCACCGGGCGGAATGAACCGGGACGAGATGGGAAGCGAGAGTGATACGCCCTGCAGAGACGGGGAGCATGAACATCCTCCTGAGATACCCAACTCCTCTCCTCAGGACCATATCCCTTCCAATCAACCAGATATTGTACTCTCCCCCGGGAGATTCGAGAATCAATAATAGAGTTGACCTCATACTCCTCCTGACCCTCCACCTGAACGGAGCGAGGAGGGGCTATTGTGGAGGAAAATCTGTTACATATGAGTGGTTTCAGCAATGAAACGTGAAACGAGTTTGGAATGCGTAAGGTATTAGGAAGAGCTAAACGATACGCAACCGGATTGATACGGGTCAGCACCCTGTAGGGTCCAATATAACGAGGAGCGAACTTCATGGAGGGCACTTTTAAACGGATGTTCCTCGTGCTCAGCCATACCCTATCACCTGGAACAAAGACCGGAGCCGCCCTTCTACGTTTATCAGCGTGTTTCTTGACCAACATAGAGTTGTGCACAAGGATTTGTCGAGTTTGATCCCACAACTTCCTCAAATTGGCAACATGAACATCAACCGACGGCACCCCCTGGGAAGGAGAATCCGAAGGAAGAATAGACGGATGAAAACCATAATTCATGAAGAAGGGGCTTGAATGAGTAGAATCGCAAACGAGATTGTTGTGTGCAAACTCCGCCCAAGGAATCAAACCGACCCAATCATCCTGGTGTTCAGAAACAAAGCATCGTAAATATTGTTCAATTTTCTGGTTGGTACGTTCAGCAGCTCCGTTAGACTGAGGATGATAGGCAGAAGAAAAGTTTAATTCAATACCAAGTTGAGAGCAGAAGGACCTCTAAAAGCAGGAAACAAATTGGGAGCCTCTGTCCGATACAATCTGAGAGGGTATCCCATGTAGGCGAAAAATCTCCTTGGCGAATATCTCTGCCAATTCGGGAGAAGACGGAAGTTTAGGCAGGGGAATGAAGTGTGCCATCCTAGTAAACCTGTCAACCACGGTGAGGATAACAGTCTGTCTTTTAGAGATAGGTAGATCGACAATAAAGTCCATGGCCAAACAGGACCATGGTTTCTCTGGAACCTCCAAGGGTTGCAGGAGTCCACATGGAAGCGTATGGGGTTGTTTGGTTTTAGTACAAACTTCACATGCAGCGATGAACTCCTCAACATCCCTCCGTAAAGTAGACCACCAGAAGTCCTTAGAGATCAAGGCGTAAGTTTTGCGAATACCAGGATGTCCCGCCATCTTGCTATTATGTAAACACTGTAAAAGTTCCAGTTGAAAAGCAGGAGGAACGAAATGACGACCCGCAAGGGTTTGTTTAGGTGCGAGATGTTGCAACCTAATGATCTCGGCCAGTAATGGAGAATGAATCCTGAGATTCGTATTAGCGATGATATTGCACTTCGGAACTATAGAAGAAAGAACTGGTTCAGGTACAGTAGAAGGTTCATATTGGCGAGATAATGCATCGGCTTTAGAGTTTTTAGAACCAGGTCTGTAAGTCAGTACATAATTGAAGTGAGTCAGGAATAAGGACCAACGAGCTTGTCTAGAGGATAAGCGCTTAGCCTCCCCAATATATGACAAGTTTTTGTGGTCTGTCAAAATCGTAATAGGGTGTAGGGTCCCCTCCAACAAATGTCTCCACTCCTTTAAGGCTTTAATGACTGCTAACAGTTCCCTGTCTCCGATGTCATATCTGCTCTCAGCCCCAGAAAGTTTCCTGGAAAAAAAACCACACGGGTGTAATGGTTTATCTACCGCTAATCTTTGTGACAGAACCGCACCTACTCCTGTCTCAGAGGCATCGACCTCGAGTAGAAACGGCAAAGTCGTATCAGGATGGACTAATATTGGAGCAGAAGCAAAAAGTTCTTTGAGCCTCTTGAAAGCAGCGAGAGCTTCGGGAGACCACGTCTTAGTTTCTGCCCCCTGTTTGGTCATATTGGTAATGGGCGCAATAATAGACGAGTAACCCTTAATGAAGCGCCTATAATAATTGGAGAAACCAATAAACCTCTGAATAGCCTTGAGTCCCTTAGGTAATGGCCAATCTAAAATAGACTGGAGTTTGTCAGGGTCCATCTTAAAACCTTCCCCAGAAATCACGTAACCAAGAAAATCTATCTGAGACTGATCAAAGCTGCATTTTTCCAATTTACAGTATAGACCATGTTGCAGAAGTTTCTGTAATACCGCTCTGACCTGTCTATGGTGAGTTTCAATCTCCCTAGAGTGTATCAGTATGTCGTCTAGGTAGACAATGACACAATCATGTTGAAACTCCCTAAGTACCTCATTAATCAGATCCTGAAATACTGCAGGAGCATTGCAAAGTCCAAACGGCATAACTGTGTATTCATAGTGACCATACCGAGTATTGAACGCCGTCATCCACTCGTGTCCCTGCTGGACTCTCACCAAATTATATGCCCTTCTGAGATCTAACTTGGTGAAGATTTTGGAGCCCTTAAGACGATCAAATAACTCGGTAATAAGTGGAATAGGATAGGCATTTCTGACAGTTATTTTATTCAAGCCTCTGTAATCGATACAAGGTCTCAGCGTGCCATCCTTTTTCTTAACGAAAAAGAACCCAGCCCCGGCCGGGGAAGAAGACCTCCTAATGAATCCCTTTTCTAAATTCTCCCGAATATACTCCTCTAGAACCAAGTTTTCCTGAACAGACAAAGGATATACATGGCCCCTCGGAGGCATAGTCCCAGGTAGAAGCTTAATTTTACAATCAAATGGCCTGTGTGGCGGCAAAGAATCAGCATTCTTCTTGTCAAATACTGCCTTTAAGTCTAGGTAAAGGTCTGGTATCTGTCTTTCTGTGGACTGAATAGGAGTCTCAGGTATGTTAACATTAGCTAATGGAGAAACCTTGCATAAACACCTATCCTGGCAACCCTGGCCCCACGAGAGTATCTCCCCTAACTCCCAATCGATAATAGGGTTATGTTTCTTCAACCATGGGTACCCCAGAACTATGGGAACGGAAGGGGATGAAATGAGCAAAAGAGATAAATTCTCCACGTGTAGGATACCAACATTTAAACTAATGGGTATGGTTTCATGAAAGATAACAGGGTCTAGTAGTGGTCTACCATCTATGGCCTCAACGGCCAAGGGTGTCTCCCTTAGCTGGGATGGGAAATTGTTCTTAATAGCAAAGGCTTGGTCGATAAAATTCTCAGCAGCGCCGGAATCTATCAATGCCATAGCCCTTACTACTTCCTTCTCCCAAGTTAAGGAAACTGGTAGCAGAAGCCTGTGATCTTTATAATTAGGAGTAGAGGACAAAATAGAAACACCCAAGGCTTGTCCTCTAGAGAGACTTAGGTGCGAGCGTTTCCCGGACGGTTAGGACAGTTCGAGAGTAAATGACCCTTGGCTCCACAATACATACACAAACCCTCTCTTATCCTGTACTGTCTTTCCTCCTCAGAGAGGCGGGTATAACCTATCTGCATAGGTTCAGGAAGCAAAGATACCGTGGAGTCAGGACTTGGAAAAGCGGGGGCTAACCTAAAAGAAGGTCTCCGGTTCCTCTCTCGAGTCTTCTGTCTCTCTCTTAAACGTTCATCTATACGAGAGATGAACGAAATTAAATCTTCTAAATTCTCAGGGAGTTCTCTGGTAGCAACCTCATCAAGGATTACTTCAGATAGGCCATTCAAAAATACATCCATATACGCCTGCTCATTCCACTTGACTTCTGACGCCAGAGACCTGAACTCTAGTGCATAATCCACCAGTGTTCGGTTCTCCTGTCTCAGGCGCAACAGTAATCTGGCTGCATTAACCTTTCTACCTGGAGGATCAAATGTTCTTCTAAAAGCAGCTACAAATGCGTTATAGTTATACACTAATGGGTTATCGTTCTCCCATAGTGGGTTGGCCCATCTCAGAGCTTTCTCAATAAGTAGGGTGATAATAAATCCTACCTTTGCCCTATCTGTAGGATAAGAGCGGGGTTGCAATTCAAAGTGGATACTAATTTGGTTTAAAAAACCACGACACTTCTCAGGAGCCCCACCATAGCGTACTGGGGGGGTAATGCGAGAAGAAGCACCCACTGTGGCTACCTCTAGACCTAAACTGACAGGAGAAACAGGGGTATTACGTATCTCCTCTGGTGGGTTATTGGCATGAGATAATAGAGCCTGTAGCGCAAGCGCCATCTGATCCATTCTGTGATCCATGGCTTCAAACCTAGGATCAGGAGAAGCCAGCAGACTGTTTGTACTTGCAGGATCCATTGGCCCTGTCGTAATGTCAGGAACGGGACAGGGATCCAACACACAGAGTACAAACAGTAGCCAGATACGTATACCGGACCTTAGAATGGCCGGACTAACGTAAGTAGTACCGTATAGAATGGTCAAAGACAAGCCGAGGTCGAGGGTAACAGAAGACAGGTAAGCGAGAGACAAGCCGAATCAAGGGTAACAGAGATAAGCAGAGTAAGGTAAACAAGCCGGGTCAAAACCAAAAGGGATAATAGAATACACAAGCACTGAGTGACTAGAACAAGCTAGAACCACGACAGGGCAATGAGCTAATGAAGGAAGCTCTGTTAAATACCCTGTTCAGAGCAGTAACCACACCTCCGAGACGTCCTGATTGGTCCTGAAGCAATTGACTGACAGGTCGATCCGGGGGAGTGTCCTGATGATGACTTCCTGCCTAGATGGTGTAAAAGGCAGTCACTCCCTCGCGGCCGGCCTTGCATGACCGGATAGACCGCGGGGAAGGGAGTCATCAGACCGTCTGGAAGGTGGAACAGCTAAGTCTCTACCTCTTTTGGAGGTAGAGACCACAGGTACCCTGACAGCTAGTGGGCACAGTATCCAATGTGAACCTCACACAGAAGCTGGCAGGCAGGCAACTGCTCTTCTATTACAGTGGAAACAAAATTTTGGTTGTAAAAGCACGCTATAGAGACACAAGATATGAGTGGCAACTGTCAAAGCACGCTGGCACAGGTCTGCAGAGCACACGCTGAAGTAGGCCTGAAACACAGACGCTTGCAGACAACTAACTGCTCTTCTATTACAGTGAAAAAAAAATATTTATTTTAAATCTAAAGCTTAACCAATTGTTAAAACAGATATGAGTGGTGGCACTGGGCTAGTGGGCACAGTATCCAATGTGAACCTCACACAGAAGCTGGCAGGCAGGCAACTGCTCTTCTATTACAGTGGAAACAAAATTTTGGTTGTAAAAGCACGCTATAGAGACACAAGATATGAGTGGCAACTGTCAAAGCACGCTGGCACAGGTCTGCAGAGCACATGCTGAAGTAGGCCTGAAACACAGACGCTTGCAGACAACTAACTGCTCTTCTATTACAGTGAAAAAAAAATATTTATTTTAAATCTAAAGCTTAACCAATTGTTAAAACAGATATGAGTGGTGGCACTGGGCTAGTGGGCACAGTATCCAATGTGAACCTCACACAGAAGCTGGCAGGCAGGCAATTGTTCTTCTATTACAGTGGAAACAAAATTTTGGTTGTAAAAGCACGCTATTGAGACACAAGATATGAGTGGCAACTGTCAAAGCACGCTGGCAGGGTTGTGCAGGGCACACGCTGAAGGAAGGCCTGACAGAGCCGCTTGAAGGACACTGACTGTCTGCTATTAGCTTACACTGGAAACTTTTTTCTTTGTAAAAGCACGCTAAAGAGACACCAGATATGAGTGGCAACTGTCAAAGCACGCTGGCACAGGTCTGCAGAGCACACGCTGAAGTAGGCCTGAAACACAGACGCTTGCAGACAACTAACTGCTCTTTTATTACAGTGAAATTTTTTTTTTTATTTTAAATCTAAAGCTTAACCAATTGTTAAAACAGATATGAGTGGTGGCACTGGGCTAGTGGGCACAGTATCCAATGTGAACCTCACACAGAAGCTGGCAGGCAGGCAACTGCTCTTCTGTTACAGTGGAAACAAAATTTTGGTTGTAAAAGCACGCTATAGAGACACAAGATATGAGTGGCAACTGTCAAAGCACGCTGGCACAGGTCTGCAGAGCACACGCTGAAGTAGGCCTGACACCCAGACGCTTGCAGACAACTAACTGATCTTCTATTACAGTGAAAAAAAATGATTTCTTTAAAATCTAAAGCTTAAGCTATTGTTAAAACAGATATGAGTGGTGGCACTGACTGTGCAAATGGGCAAGGCATCCAACCTGACACAGAAGCTGGCAGGCAGGCAACTGCTCTTCTATTACAGTGAAAAAAAATTATTTATTTTAAATCTAAAGCTTAACCAATTGTTAAAACAGATATGAGTGGTGGCACTGACTGTGCAAATGGGCAAGGCATCCAACCTCACACAGAAGCTGGCAGGCAGGCAACTGCTCTTCTATAACAGTGAAAAAAATGATTTATTTAAAATCTAAAGCTTAACCAATTGTTAAAACAGATATGAGTGGTGGCACTGACTGTGCAAATGGGCAAGGCATCCAACCTCACACAGAAGCTGGCAGGCAGGCAACTGCTCTTCTATTACAGTGAAAAAAATGATTTATTTAAAATCTAAAGCTTAACCAATTGTTAAAACAGATATGAGTGGTGGCACTGACTGGGCAAATGGGAAGGCATCCAACCTCACACAGAAGCTGGCAGGCAGGCAACTGCTCTTCTATTACAGTGAAAAAAATGATTTATTTAACCCCTTAAGGACACATGACGTGTGTGACACGTCATGATTCCCTTTTATTCCAGAAGTTTGGTCCTTAAGGGGTTAAAATCTAAAGCTTAACCAATTGTTAAAACAGATATGAGTGGTGGCACTGGGCTAGTGGGCACAGTATCCAATGTGAACCTCACACAGAAGCTGGCAGGCAGGCAACTGCTCTTCTATTACAGTGGAAACAAAATTTTGGTTGTAAAAGCACGCTATAGAGACACAAGATATGAGTGGCAACTGTCAAAGCACGCTGGCACAGGTCTGCAGAGCACACGCTGAAGTAGGCCTGAAACACAGACGCTTGCAGACAACTAACTGCTCTTCTATTACAGTGAAAAAAAAATATTTATTTTAAATCTAAAGCTTAACCAATTGTTAAAACTGATATGAGTGGTGGCACTGGGCTAGTGGGCACAGTATCCAATGTGAACCTCACACAGAAGCTGGCAGGCAGGCAATTGTTCTTCTATTACAGTGGAAACAAAATTTTGGTTGTAAAAGCACGCTATAGAGACACAAGATATGAGTGGCAACTGTCAAAGCACGCTGGCAGGGTTGTGCAGGGCACACGCTGAAGGAAGGCCTGACAGAGCCGCTTGAAGGACACTGACTGTCTGCTATTAGCTTACACTGGAAACCTTTTTTCTTTGTAAAAGCACGCTAAAGAGACACCAGATATGAGTGGCAACTGTCAAAGCACGCTGGCACAGGTCTGCAGAGCACACGCTGAAGTAGGCCTGAAACACAGACGCTTGCAGACAACTAACTGCTCTTTTATTACAGTGAAAATAAAATATTTATTTTAAATCTAAAGCTTAACCAATTCTTAAAACAGATATGAGTGGTGGCACTGGGCTAGTGGGCACAGTATCCAATGTGAACCTCACACAGAAGCTGGCAGGCAGGCAACTGCTCTTCTATTACAGTGGAAACAAAATTTTGGTTGTAGAAGCACGCTATAGAGACACAAGATATGAGTGGCAACTGTCAAAGCACGCTGGCACAGGTCTGCAGAGCACACGCTGAAGTAGGCCTGACACCCAGACGCTTGCAGACAACTAACTGATCTTCTATTACAGTGAAAAAAAATGATTTCTTTAAAATCTAAAGCTTAAGCTATTGTTAAAACAGATATGAGTGGTGGCACTGACTGTGCAAATGGGCAAGGCATCCAACCTGACACAGAAGCTGGCAGGCAGGCAACTATTACAGTGAAAAAAATTTATTTATTTTAAATCTAAAGCTTAACCAATTGTTAAAACAGATATGAGTGGTGGCACTGACTGTGCAAATGGGCAAGGCATCCAACCTCACACAGAAGCTGGCAGGCAGGCAACTGCTCTTCTATTACAGTGAAAAAAATGATTTATTTAAAATCTAAAGCTTAACCAATTGTTAAAACAGATATGAGTGGTGGCACTGACTGTGCAAATGGGCAAGGCATCCAACCTCACACAGAAGCTGGCAGGCAGGCAACTGCTCTTCTATTACAGTGAAAAAAATGATTTATTTAAAATCTAAAGCTTAACCAATTGTTAAAACAGATATGAGTGGTGGCACTGACTGTGCAAATGGGCAAGGCATCCAACCTCACACAGAAGCTGGCAGGCAGGCAACTGCTCTTCTATTACAGTGAAAAAAATGATTTATTTAAAATCTAAAGCTTAACCAATTGTTAAAACAGATATGAGTGGTGGCACTGGGCTAGTGGGCACAGTATCCAATGTGAACCTCACACAGAAGCTGGCAGGCAGGCAACTGCTCTTCTATTACAGTGGAAACAAAATTTTGGTTGTAAAAGCACGCTATAGAGAGACAAGATATGAGTGGCAACTGTCAAAGCACGCTGGCACAGGTCTGCAAAGCACACGCTGAAGTAGGCCTGAAACACAGACGCTTGCAGACAACTAACTGCTCTTCTATTACAGTGAAAAAAAATATTTATTTTAAATCTAAAGCTTAACCAATTGTTAAAACAGATATGAGTTTTGGCACTGGGCTAGTGGGCACAGTATCCAATGTGAACCTCACACAGAAGCTGGCAGGCAGGCAACTGCTCTTCTATTACAGTGGAAACAAAATTTTGGTTGTAAAAGCACGCTATAGAGACACAAGATATGAGTGGCAACTGTCAAAGCACGCTGGCACAGGTCTGCAGAGCACACGCTGAAGTAGGCCTGAAACACAGACGCTTGCAGACAACTAACTGCTCTTCTATTACAGTGAAAAAAAAATTATTTTAAATCTAAAGCTTAACCAATTGTTAAAACAGATATGAGTGGTGGCACTGGGCTAGTGGGCACAGTATCCAATGTGAACCTCACACAGAAGCTGGCAGGCAGGCAACTGCTCTTCTATTACAGTGGAAACAAAATTTTGGTTGTAAAAGCACGCTATAGAGACACAAGATATGAGTGGCAACTGTCAAAGCACGCTGGCAGGGTTGTGCAGGGCACACGCTGAAGGAAGGCCTGACAGAGCCGCTTGAAGGACACTGACTGTCTGCTATTAGCTTACACTGGAAACCTTTTTTCTTTGTAAAAGCACGCTAAAGAGACACCAGATATGAGTGGCAACTGTCAAAGCACGCTGGCACAGGTCTGCAGAGCACACGCTGAAGTAGGCCTGAAACACAGACGCTTGCAGACAACTAACTGCTCTTCTATTACAGTGAAAAAAAAATATTTATTTTAAATCTAAAGCTTAACCAATTGTTAAAACAGATATGAGTGGTGGCACTGGGCTAGTGGGCACAGTATCCAATGTGAACCTCACACAGAAGCTGGCAGGCAGGCAACTGCTCTTCTATTACAGTGGAAACAAAATTTTGGTTGTAGAAGCACGCTATAGAGTCACAAGATATGAGTGGCAACTGTCAAAGCACGCTGGCACAGGTCTGCAGAGCACACGCTGAAGTAGGCCTGACACCCAGACGCTTGCAGACAACTAACTGATCTTCTATTACAGTGAAAAAAAATGATTTCTTTAAAATCTAAAGCTTAAGCTATTGTTAAAACAGATATGAGCGGTGGCACTGACTGTGCAAATGGGCAAGGCATCCAACCTGACACAGAAGCTGGCAGGCAGGCAACTGCTCTTCTATTACAGTGAAAAAAAATTATTTATTTTAAATCTAAAGCTTAACCAATTGTTAAAACAGATATGAGTGGTGGCACTGACTGTGCAAATGGACAAGGCATCCAACCTCACACAGAAGCTGGCAGGCAGGCAACTGCTCTTCTATTACAGTGAAAAAAATGATTTATTTAAAATCTAAAGCTTAACCAATTGTTAAAACAGATATGAGTGGTGGCACTGACTGTGCAAATGGGCAAGGCATCCAACCTCACACAGAAGCTGGCAGGCAGGCAACTGCTCTTCTATTACAGTGAAAAAAATGATTTATTTAAAATCTAAAGCTTAACCAATTGTTAAAACAGATATGAGTGGTGGCACTGACTGTGCAAATGGGCAAGGCATCCAACCTCACACAGAAGCTGGCAGGCAGGCAACTGCTCTTCTATTACAGTGAAAAAAATGATTTATTTAAAATCTAAAGCGTAACCAATTGTTAAAACAGATATGAGTGGTGGCACTGACTGTGCAAATGGGCAAGGCATCCAACCTCACACAGAAGCTGGCAGGCAGGCAACTGCTCTTCTATTACAGTGAAAAAAAATTATTTATTTTAAATCTAAAGCTTAACCAATTGTTAAAACAGATATGAGTGGTGGCACTGACTGTGCAAATGGGCAAGGCATCCAACCTCACACAGAAGCTGGCAGGCAGGCAACTGCTCTTCTATTACAGTGAAAAAAAAATATTTATTTTAAATGTAAAGCTTAACCTATTGTTAAAACAGATATGAGTGGTGGCACTGGGCAAATAGGCACAGTATCCAATGTGAACCTCACACTGAAGCTGGCAGGCAGGCACCTGCAATTACATTACACAGGAAAAAAAAAAAAAAAAAAGCAGCCTGATGTTATAGCCCTAAAAAGGGCTTTTTGGGGTGCTGTCCTTACAGCAGAGATCAGATGAGTCCTTCAGGATTGTAGTGGACACTGAATACCCTAGCCTAGCTATCAATTTCCCTATCTAATCAGCAGCAGCTAAACTTTCCCTCCTCTCACTAAGCATGCATCTTCCGAATGAATCGAAAATGGATGCTGGGAGGGAGGTTGGAGGGTGTGGAAGGGAGGGAGTGCTGCTGATTGGCTGGAATGTGTCTGCTGACCGAGAGTCACAGGGTCAAAGTTTGCCCAATGATGACGAATAGGGGCGGATCAAACTGCGCATGTGTCCGCCCGCCGCGGCGAACGCGAACACGCTAATTTCGCCGGGAACTGTTCGCCGGCAGACAGTTCGGTACATCACTAGTAATCAATATCAGTGATACATTGAGGAGTCAATTGTAGAGATGAAACTAAATAGTTAATTGCAGCCTGCAGCAATAGTTAGCCAGAAGGTGAAAGTAGGAGATACTTCAAAGAAAGTAAGATATACCGTATATACTAGAATATAAGGCGAGTTTTTCAGCACATTTTATATGCTGAAAAAGCACCCCCTGGCTTATACTTGAGTGAGGGTCTCTATTATGGCAACTTACATTGCCATAATACAGACCAGGACCGCCGGGCTCATGACAAGCCAGGCGGTCCTGTGGGGGGGCCCGCAGAAGCTGTTACTTCCGTTGCTAGCAGCTCCCCTGTCTAAATCTCGCAAGTCCCGCAGTCGTCAGAGCAGACCGCAAGATTTACACAGAGGAGCTGAAGGGAGCTGCTGGAAAGGTAAGTAACAGCTTGCTGCAGGCCCCCCAAACTGCTTGACATATCCCCCCTCCCTGGCCAAGTATGAAGCAGGGAGGGGGGACTAAAAAAAAAAGTAAAAAAATTAAATGTTTAAAAAATAAATAAAAATATTAAAATAATAAAAATGCCCTCCCCATACCCAGTTTACACACACTACACAAACACACTCTGCATTATATGCACACACACTGCATTCACACAAACACACACACACACACACACACACACACACACTGTGTTATATACACACACTGCATTCACACAAACACACACTCTGCATTATATACACACACTGCATTCACACAAACACACACTCTGCATTATATGCACACATGCTGCATTCACACAAACACACACACTCTGCATTATATACACACACACTGCATTCACACAAACACAAATTCTGTATTCATTAAATACACACACACACACACACTCTGCATTCATTATATACACATACTACACACACACTCTGCATTCATTATATACACATACTACACACACACACTGCATTCATTATATACACACTACATAAACACACACACTCTGCATTCATTATATACACACACTGTAAATAAATATTCAAAAACATTTAACCTATGGATGCCACAATTAATGTAATTTTATTGGTATCTATTTTTATTTTAAAGTTACCAGTAGCTGCTGCATATCCCACCCTAGGCTTATACTCGAGTCAATACGTTTTCCCATTTTTTTGTGGTAAAATTAGGTGCCTCTGCTTAAATTCGGGTCGGCTTATACTCGAGTATATACGGTACTTATTTGCATTCAGGTTGTTTTTAGGATGAAGATCTTCTTCAGTAGTTAATCCTTCCTTCCAGAATACTTGAGAGATGATGAATCTTTGAATTAGGAGTTTTTGAGAAAGAAGGAACAAAGTTAATTCAAGTAACGACCAATGAGAATCAGGAGGTTAGATGAGCGTTTCCCTCACAAGGCAAAATCACCAAGCAATTTGACTTAGGCGTGTCTTCCCTATATGGCAGGGAAGCCGCGCGTCATCATGTGGGCGGAGTTAATTGACGAACACGGAAGTAACTGCGAGGATCCGGCAATGCGTTCAGATAGGTTCTGACAAATACCTAGGTTTTACATTTACTAGACACCCCATAGATTGCTTCCCAGCAAACTATGTCAGAGTATGGAATGAATGTAAGCAACATATGAAACAATGGAGTACCCTATTCTTAACCTGGAGAGAACGGATTGTGACGATCAAAATGGTCATTCTACCAAGACTCCAATATTTGTTATGTACACTCCCTATTCACTTACCACTCTCCTATTTTCAGGCAATTAAAAAATAAATGACAAGGTTTGTGTGGAGGCAGGGCTAAGGTGTCGGGAAAGTTATTGAAGGCACCAGCATGCCAGGGTGGATTAGCCTTTCCGGATATCAAAGCCTATTATCAGGCAGCAGTTTTAGCATAGATTTTGCCCCACTTTCTTAATACAAACCCACCACAATGGGTATCGCTGGAAAATCAGGCTCTGAAACTCTTTGATTCCCACCATCTTGCGGCTATCTAAACAATTCAGACTACACATACCGTTACGTCCCGAGCAAATACAATTGGCAGTGAGGATTTGGGAAATGAACAGGAAAAAGTTAGAAAGCTCTACTCCCCTGTCAGTAGCGACTCAGATAAAGGCAATTACCTACTGTATACCAACCTTTCACGCAAAAACGTGGATAGAAAAGGGTATCACCCACCTTTTCCACATTCTTAAACAAAACAAGCTACTGGACTTTCCAATCCTTCAGGCCACCTACCACATGCACCTGGCCTCACAGTTCTCCTATACACAATTTAAGTCATTCTTACACAAATGTAATATACAGACCCCTTCCCGGGATGAGGCCTCAGGGGATATATCGGGATGGGAACAGATGGCTATCAATGGCTCGCTCCCACCCCAATGTTACCAGCTTCTCCGGTCTTATGTTCACTTTGCTGATTCTACACTACACTGTACTATCTCCCGTGATCAATGGGAAACCATTATAACCTCACTTAAGAAATGGATCAAATCTGCCACTCTAATAGAACAACAGAAAAAGTTACTATACAGAAGGTAAATGGTGCCAACCCGTATACACAGAATTTATTCCCACTCTTCTTCTATATGTTGGAGGTGTGCAACAGGGGAAGGTACAGTACTCCTAAAAGAGTTAGACACCAACAGATACGTGAGAAATGCTACCGCAGTGGCTTCCCCCCAACAGCGTCTGCCACTGAGGCTTGGGAGCTGTGGAGCAACTGGAGATCGGTACAATCTCGAGAGTAATTGTTAATAGGGAATGTCGGGCTTTTACTAATGTGGAATATGGTCTCCAGTTAAAATTGACGAGCGCCAGACATAGGGCTGGGCATAGTGGAATAAAGCTATACTATGAAGCGGTAGAACTTAGCGTACTTGTAAGCTTATGCTGTGATTTTACAGGTAGAAAGGTAAATAGTACTGATAATCTGTCAATAATGGATGTACTGCTGTTGTGATTACCTCCCCTCCCATTTTTTCCTTCTGTAGCCTTTACATTGCAGATTTATTTACTACATTTGAAACAGCAGTGAATTGAAAACTCAATTGAACAATTTTGGCAAAAATTGCTGATTTAAAAAAAAACATTATGCAAGTCACCTATAATAACATTTTTGGAAATGTTGGCATACATTGTGTGATTCTTTCTTGAAACATCACAGTTTTATATGAAATGAATAAGCCCACTGTCTCATACTTGCCACCACATCTCCAACAGGGCTTACTATATGTTCGATACCTTTGACGATGTGGAGGCAAGCACGTGGAGCCTCCGAATCCAACATGGCGGCTCTGCATGGCGGGTGCTCGGATTTCTCTGAGGACATACCCGAGGAGGAGGAGGGATACTCACAGCCTCTTAAACCACCACAGAAGGCAAAACAAAGCGGCATGGGAACGGACACAGAGCCGATCACCACAGCGGTCCTGAAGGCATTATTAGCAGACCTGAAACGCAGCATCCACGAGGATGTCACAGCGCTCCGTACAGACTTGAAAGGCCTGACAGGACGCATCTCCAAACTAGAGGGCTCCTCAAAATCCCAGGCTCAGAATCTCACTGCACTGCAACACACCGTACAAACCCTGCAACAGCAGACCCAGCAATATGAACACCGCCTTGCGGTGCTTGAGGACGCCAGGCGAGCTTCCAACATCAAGATCAGGGGAGTCCGAGAGGACATTCAGGAGGCCGAACTGCCTAAACTTATGGGGTGTCTGATACCAGCAGTACTGCCACAAAGACAGACCACAACAATCACCCCAGTGACCACAACCACAACCACAACCAATGAGCGCACCAGCCACGGCCACGATGGATGTCATTCCGACCCTTCGCAATAACAGACAGAAGTTGGCGATTCTGTCTTCCCTCGGTGGCAAGACCCCCTTTTGTTTCGAAAATATGGACCTTTCATTTTACACAGACCTGTCCAATGGCACTCTAGCCTGGTCGCTCAGGCCACTCACCTCAACACTCCGAGATTGACTACCACTGGCGGTCCTCTAGGGCGCTGACGGTCCAGCGAGGATCCAACATGCATACCATTCAGGACATTCGGGACGCCCCAGCCTTCCTGTGGGCCCTGGACTTGCCTCAAGACTCGCTGCCCCAAGCGGTAATGGCCGCCAACGACAACAGCTCCCCAAACTGCACCCATATTTGGGACCCAGACCGGATCGCCCCATTCATCCCCCTAAGCTCCACACCAGACACATATGCAACGATTACGACCTAGAGGCGCAGAGACACTCCCCGCCAGAGTCTCGGACCCGTTGCTTGGCCACGGTAAGGACACAGTACACAACACTCTAACACCCTGACAGTTGCCAGTCTGCCTCTAGCCAGGAATGGTACAGACAGGCAGGACATAGGAGACCCAATGATACAGACCACAGACCCCTAACACCAACAAAAAAATCCCCCGCTCCCGGGCAACACTGGACCCTTGCCCCAACTAGACTAGGTGGGCAGACCCATGTCGAGACTTTGGAGACTTTTGGGCACTCACCACAATTCTTTTAATTTTATCTCTAATTTTTTATTTTAATTTTCATTTTTTGGTTCTACTCCAGAAACCCATCGGCTAGGATTAGCCTATATGCATGCTTAGTTTGCTCCTGTGGGCATCAAGAACCAGACCTCACATTATTATATAACCTGAACATGTCTATGTATATATGTACCAATATATGTCCGCTTAACCTGATTGCCTTCATTTGCCCCCTTTCACCACCATTGTGGCTCTCATGACCGGAGTACTTATGCATGTTTATATTGATACCCCAGTCAGTAATTTGCATGTCTACAGTTTATAGCTTGTACAAAGTTTAGCTTAGTTTAAGTTTAGAGCACTAGCTCGCCACCATGCACGGTTTCAGGGGTCGCTGCGTGGTGTATACTCTCACTCTTGGACCCCTAAGAGGCACAACGTATTAAAGTGTAACACGCCTGACGACCACAGCGCGAATCGATATAACAGTTAGCAACCAGAGATAGATTAAATCTCTGTGTGCTAATACAAGTTGAGGCTATGTGTTTCATACTAGCAACCAGTGATATAGTCTGCTTGTTTTACAGTGGCAACCAGTGACATCTTATATAAGAGCTCAATAGGACAGCAGTGATAGCTTGCCGATGTCTTATAACTCAGCAATCATTACATTACATAACATGCTTCCAAGTTAAGGCTCCATTAACACAGTTAACTTAGCGTTGTCACATAGCGAATTCTGAAGTGGGTGAAGTGGGTGAATAAATACAATAGCCTATATTAGGAATAACATGAATAATACTGTAGTCCTGCAACATAGGCATGCTATAATAACAGTCTAATTTTCACTGTACCGTTCAGTAGGATTGAACATGTTCAACACATAACCTATAGACTCATAACGAAAAGGCAGAAATTCTAAATAACTATTTCTCCTCCGTATATATTAAAGAAGAACCCATGGCAATAGATGTGCAAATGATTGCTACTAAAAACTTGCAGAATAATTGTAATTGGTTAACTCAAGACAATGTGCTGCAGCAACTAAAGAAAGTTAATATAAACAAAGCTCCAGGGCCTGACGGTATCCATCCACGTGTACTTAAGGAACTAAGTGTAGAAATAAGTGAACCTCTGTTTTTAATCTTTCAAGATTCTTTTCTTTCAGGAAGTGTTCCGGAGGATTGGAGGAAGGCAGATGTGGTTCCTATATTCAAAAAGGGTTCAAAATCCTTGCCTGGAAATTATAGACCTGTGAGCTTAACTTCTGTGGCTGGTAAAATATTTGAAAGGTTATTAAGGGATAATATTCAAGAATTCCTTGAGAAGAATATGGTTATCAGCAAAAATCAGCACGGTTTTATGAAGCACAGGTCATGTCAAACTAACTTGATTGCGTTCTACGAAGAAGTAAGTAGAAGTATAGATCAGGGTGTTGCAGTGGATGTGATCTATTTGGATTTTGCCAAGGCATTTGATACAGTTCCACACAAAAGATTAGTGTTCAAACTCAAGGAAATCGGCCTCGATGAAAATGCTTGTTCTTGGGTAGAACATTGGCTTAAAAACAGAATACAAAGAGTCGTCGTTAATGGTAAATTTTCAAGCTGGACAGAGGTGGCAAGTGGTGTCCCTCAGGGGTCTGTTCTGGGACCCCTTCTATTTAACATTTTTATAAAGGATCTTGAAGACCGCATTGAAAGTCATGTTTCAGTGTTTGCAGATGACACAAAACTTTGTAAAATAATACAATGTGAGCAAGATATTACTTTGCTGCAGAAGGATTTAGATAGACTGGAGGACTGGGCACTCAAATGGCAGATGAAATTTAATGTTGAAAAATGCAGTTTTAGTTATGCACTTCGGCGTAAAGAATACACAAGCAACGTATACCCTTAATGGAAGTGAATTAGGGATAACAACACACGAAAAGGACTTGGGAATTGTTATAGACAACAAACTATGCAACAATGTGCAATGTCAATCAGCAGTGGCCAAGGCCAGTAAGGTATTGTCATGCATTAAAAAGGGCATTCATTCTCGGGACGAGAATATCATTTTGCCTCTCTATAAATCACTGGTAAGACCACATATTGAATATGCTGTGCAATTTTGGGCACCTGTTCTAAAGAAGGATATCATGGCACTAGAAAAAGTGCAGAGGCGGGCTACAAAATTAATAAAAGGAATGGAACATATCAGCTATGAAGAAAGGTTAACAAATTTAAACCTATTTAGTTTAGAAAAACGTCGCCTGAGAGGGGATATGATAACGTTATACAAATATATTCGGGGCCAATACAAACCATTGTGTGGAAATCTATTCACAAACCGGACTTTACATAGGACACGAGGCCATGCGTTTAGACTGGAAGAAAGAAGATTTCGTCTAAGGCAAAGGAAAGGTTTTTTTTACTGTAAGAACAATCAGGATGTGGAATTCTCTGCCTGAAGAAGTGGTTTTATCAGAGTCCATACAGATGTTCAAACAGCTACTAGATGCATACTTGCAAAGACAGAATATTCAAGGATATAATCTTTCAATGTAGGGTAATATGTGCTTGATTCAAGGATAAATCTGACTGCCATTCTGGGGTCAAGAAGGAATTTTTTGTCCTAGCTTGTTGCAAAATTGTGCTTCAAACTGTTTTTTTTTTTTTGCCTTTTGGATCAACAGCAAAAAACAGGTGTGAGGAAGGCTGAACTTGATGGACGCAAGTCTCTTTTCAGCTATGTAACTATGTAACTATGTAACTATGTAACGTTAAACTTTGTTGTATTCGTTAAAAATGTGCAAGGAATTAATGCCACTACCTAATCTGTATAGTTATGCATATATGTACGCTGTTGTGGCGTCTTGACAAAGATATTGTACCTACCTGCACAAAAATAGAAATAAAGAATTAAAAAAAATAATAATTTTTTTAGCAAAGGTTCAGACAATGGATACCCAGTTTCACTGATGATTTTCACGTGAAAGCTACTCCTGGAGAATAAATATTCAAATAAACAATTTTTCTTTACTTATTCTCCCTAACAAAACACGTTTGTCATTGCATACTAGTAAAGTATTCTTTATAACGGGTATATATTTTTGGTCATTAATTAAATTTTTTGTTTCCTTCATTTTTTTTTTGTCTAGAAATAAAAACTGGCTTTGAGGTTTCTTTTACATAATACTCCGATTCAGTACTCATTGACCATATTCTATTATGTTTAATTTGCAGTTTAATAAAATTCTAAATTGCTGTATATTGTCCGGAAATGTTGTATTGTTTCTTATTTATATTCACAACTGAGAAATCTTAATTTCCCCTTGACCTCATGATCTCCTGAATATGTGTGCACGGTATATTACATTATAATAGAGGCTTGTACTGCTCCTATTCAGCGTGGTCTTGGACCCAGCGGGCACGCTCCAATTCTGTGCATTCCCACGTGCGTCATTTCTATTGATTCTTGTGTATTTAGACCATGGCTTGTTCTTTGACTATTCTGACTTTTGTATCCCATGACCTTTGGCTTGTCTACCGTTTATTGTGTATTAGACTATCCTGATACTCTTCCGAAATGCCCAGCAAACCAATAAATTATTCTGTGTCTAAAGCAAAGTTGAGCACAGGGGTATCATTTTAAAAGTCTTATCTTTTTCCTGGTATTGTTTAACCAAAATGACTGGAAGTACATCCAGTCAGGTCAGAGGCAGTAAGGTTGAAATGTGTGGTTTAGATCCCTGCAGCTATATTTTTAGAACGTATTTCATGTCCTCAACAACCTTCTTTACAGATTGCTTTTCAGGGATACCTAAAATACAACAATTATTTAAATTAAAATGGGATGGTCATTCACAGCCTCTCTGTAGAAATGAGGACTAGAGCTCTCTCAGAGAAATGTGCATCTCTGCAATGTAACTAAAAGAAAACATTAGAAGGCAAAGTGGGGTTAAAGGGACACTATAGTCATCTAAACAACTTTAGCTTAATTAAGCAGTTTTAGTGTATAGATCATGCATCTCAGGTTTTGCTGCTCAATTCACTGCCATTTAGGAGTTAAATCACTTTGTTTCTATTTATGCAGCCAATGCCACACCTCCCCTGGCTATGATTGACACAGCCTGCATGAAAAAAAATGGTTTCACTTTCAATCAGATGCAATTTACCTTAAACAATTGTATCTCTTTCTCTCTAAATTGAACTTTAATCACATACAAGAGGCTCTTGCAGGGTCTAGCAAGCTAATAACACAGCTGGCGATAAGACAATCTAAATTAAACAGAACTTGCAATAAAGGAAGGATAAACTTTAGATGACTCTTTACAGGAAGTGTTTATGAAGGCTCTGCAAGTCACATGCAGGGAGGTGTGACTAGGGTTCATAAACAAAGTGATTAAACTCCTAAATGGTAGAGAATTGAGCAGTGAGACTGCAGGGGTATAATCTATACACTAAAACGGTTTCATTTAGCTAATGTTGTTTAGGTGACTATAGTGTCCCTTTAAATTATGTTAGCATGTTTATGCAAGTTAAGAGAGAAGGAGTTAAACATATTAAACGCAGTGGTGATCTACAACTGACCCAGAAAGATGTCATTTGGAATTTAACACTGTAAACTTACACGGACGAAACACTTAGGATGCCTAGTGGTGTTTTTGATCAACTACATCCACTGTTTTTAACCCATATGTAAGTTAATAACTTGTTTTTTTTATTACACACTCGATTGTGCACTAAACTTTATCTCTTTTTTTTTGTTGTTTTTTTTTTTTTTTTTGTATATGTGCTCAAGCCAACACATGGTGATCTAAACATATTGTGAAGACTGAACCCTTGGAGAGGATTTATGTACAAAAATTTTGTTTTATTTGCCATTATGAGATCAAGAATAATTTTTCCCCAGTTTGTTGCAAAATTGAAAAGATCTTCCAACTGTTTTTTGTTTTGTTTTTTGCCTTCTTTTGGAAAAACAGTAAAAACAGATGTGAGAAAAGCTGAACTTGATGGACACATATTTCTTTTCAGTATATGTAACTATGTAACTATGTGATGGTTAATGGTTTTATATGGAAGTCCTGTAAAATCTGGGACACATTTCTTTTCAGCATATGTAACTATGTAACTATGCGTTGGTTCAAGGTTAAATGTGGAGGTTCTGTAATATCCAGGTTCATTTTAATTGTAACTCTTTGATGGTATTGACTGGACTTATTTAGCGTGAGTTATTCTTGCAACTCTTCTTTTATACATTGTTTTGAATTCTCCCATTTATTCTATTATTTGCTGGGAGAAATTATTTTATCTACCACTTTTTCCCCCCAGCATTCTTTATTTAATTTAGTAATTTATTGATGTGCTTCCCACAAAGTGCATTTTGCATTGCTTCACAATTCGGCTTACTAGTTTTCTTTAATCGTATTATGTATAATATCGATTTCTTTTTCATTGGTCCCAACTTCCATCAAGTGTCTATGGATCATATATAATTTTGTAATCATTTTTTAATTTAGGCCTGTTTTGATCAGATGGCTACTATCCACATTTTAAAGGACCACTATAGTGCCAGGAAAACATACTCGTTTTCCTGGCACTATAGTGCCCTGAGGGTGCCCCCACTCTCAGGGTCCCCCTCCCGCCCGGCTCTGGAAAGGGGAAAAGGGGTAAAACTTACCTTTTTCCAGCACTGGGCGGGGAGATCTCTGCCTCCGATCCTCCTCCGTTCCGCCCCGTCGGCTGAATGCGCACGCGCGGCAAGAGCTGCGCGCGCATTCAGCCGGTCGCATAGGAAAGCATTTACAATGCTTTCCTATGGACGCTTGCGTGCTCTCACTGTTATTTTCACAATGAGAATCACGCAAGCGCCTCTAGCGGCTGTCAACGAGACAGCCACTAGAGGATTAGGGGGAAGGCTTAACCAATTTATAAACATAGCAGTTTCTCTGAAACTGCTATGTTTATAAAAAAAATGGGTTAAACCTAGCTGGACCTGGCACCCAGACCACTTCATTAAGCTGAAGTGGTCTGGGTGCCTAGAGTGGTCCTTTAAGCATGCACCACATAAAAGGTAGAGTGACTTTCCCATTACATATTTATCTGTTTAATGACTGAAAATACATAAATAATTGTTGAAACTTCTATCATTGGATCCTGTATGAAAACAGTCAACTCACAACATGCCCAACTCCCTTTAACTGAGCCAATACAGAAAAATATCTCAATCAGTATGGTATGATTTATTTATTTATAAAAAAAAAAAAAAAATGAATGTCAAAAACTATATTAAATATATGTATTTTTTTGCATTAACATGGATTGTGAGGAAATCAAGAAATAACAATGGAGAAGAAGGAAGGTATGTGTGATTTGTTTTAAAACACAGCCAATAGCGATCCTAGGAATGCCAACAAAGACAATGATAAAATGTCTCGAAAGCTAAACCCTTTCAATAGTAAAGTCTCATACCATAAAGTATAGTGTGTACATTTCATTGTTTGTTTTGTTTTCCTAGGCATTAGTTTTTAGCTGCAGCAACTGATCCACCAGGTCTTATCCCCCATGTGGTTATTATCTTCTGTACACTAGCTTTTTACAATCTATATTTCCATGTAGAGACTTGTAGATTGGTCTCATAGTGAATGGCTCTTAGCTTTAACCCCTTAAGGACACATGACGAAAATATTCCGTCATGATTCCCTTTTATTTGAAGTTGTGTCCTTAAGGGGTTAAACTTCATTCTTGTTTTTACTTTACGTTTTGTTGCCAGGAGTTTTTCAAGCTGTAAAACAGATGTTTCCCTTCTCTATAGCCTGGCATTCACCAGCAATTGTGGAAATGTCCCTGTTTTTTTCCTTATACTGTCTCAGACAGCATGCAAAACAGCATTTTAAATAGAACACTAGTTTAATAGTTCCCAGCATTACACCAGGGGGAGTAACGCATCTTCTTTTAACAGAGTTACTGGAAGTGCCACATGCAATGTAAATATTTGCCAAGTGATATTTCAAGTCAAACAGCAATATTTGCAATAGAAATAGCATGAAAATAAAATAATATAAGATTATACACAAAGGCAGTTTGAGTGTGAATGATATTGGCAATCAAATTTAGGAATTTGACACTCCACTACCCCAGCACAAACACTGTTTAGCAGATATACCCCAATGAAAACATGCATGCATCTAATTATGCGTTTTTGTCATTGGGGAGATATCTAAAACCACACTGAAAAAGTTGCAGTTGTCTGCAGACTTTGCAAGTCCTCCACTTCTTACCCCGCCCAAAATTTCTGTCAAATCACAGACTTCCCAATGCAGCCCAATGAGTAGTCTTTGTTCTGGGCATTTGCTGCCTCTTGAGTTCAGTGCAAACAAGCTAACCAAACCAGGAAGTAACATGACCTGTAGTCTGGATGAAAGCCAGTGGGGTGTAACAAGGTTAATTTATAACAGTGGAAATTTCTATTGAATCCTGAACATTTTGTTAAAGGACAAACAGATGACACACCCTTCACACATAAAACATTTAATCAAGCAATAGTCCTTTAGGAGTCTGGAGTGCCCATTTAAAGTGAATTGCAAAGTAAAGTATTGGAATCTGGAGTCCATGCATCCCAAAACCTAGACACCAAGGACTTCAGTGCCTCAACTCCCCCCCCCCCCTTCAGCCTATAATGGTTAACTGTGTGTGTGTGTGTGTGTGTCCGTTTGTCTGTAGCCGTGTGTGACTGTCTGCCTGTAACTTTGTATGTGACTGTCTGCCTATAAATGTGTATATGTGTGTGACTGTCTGCCTGTGACTGTGTATTATTTAGCACCAGCACTATTTATTTTGTCTCCCATGTAGAAATTAGATATTGGTGTTGGGTGGTGGGCTAAACACAATATGGCCATACAGTGGAACTGAATCCCCATATATGTTTACTGAAATAGGGGATTTTAAGTAGCCAGGCCCCACATGTAGCGTCGGAACTGCCGCCGGTGCAGTTGCACCGGGGCCCGCATGCTGATGAGGCCTGTCGGGTGGCCCACGCACTTAGGGCCACCCGATGGGCCCTATATCTAAGCGTGACCAGGCCCCTTTAAAAAAAATCTCAGCCGCAAAGTACTGCTGGGAGGAAGTGGCCGTCACTTCCTCCCAGCTCCCTCCCCTCCGCGCTGCGCAGGAGGGAAGAAAGCCAGGCCACGTGAACCACGCCGACTCCCATCAGCCACAGCCTTCCACCTGCAAAAAAAAAATTAGCTGTATTTGTGTATGTTAGTATGTATCTATGTCTGTATGTATGTCAGTATGTCTGTATGTATGTCAGAATGTCTGTATGTATGTCTGTATGTATGTCAGAATGTCAGTATGTATGTATGTTTGTCAGAATGTCTGTATGTATGTCAGTATGTCTCTATGTATGTCACAATGTCTGTATGTATGTCAGTATGTCTGTATGTATGTCAGAATGTCTAAATGTATGTCAGTATGTCTGTATGTATGCCACAATGTCTGTATGTATGTCAGTATGTCTGTATGTATGTCAGAATGTCTGTATGTATGTCAGTATGTCTGTATGCATTTCAGAATGTCTGTAGGTATGTCAGTATGTCTGTATGTGTGTCAGTATGTATGTATGTATGTGTGTCAGTTATGTGTGTATGTATGTGTGTCTTTGTGTGTGTCTGTATGTATGTATGTGTGTCAGTATGTATGTGTGTATGTATATGTGTCTGTCAGTATGTATGTATGTGTGTATGTATGTCAGTATGTATGTATGTCAGTATGTAGGTCAGTATGTATGTATGTATGTCAGTATGTATGTCTGTGTGTGTAAGTCAGTATGTGTATGTATGCATGTCTGTCTGTGTGAATATATCTGTATGTATTTCAATATGTATGTATATGTCTGTGTCTGTCTCTTTATATATGTATGTATGTCAGTATGTTTGTGTGTGTATTTATGTCCTTATGCGTGTGTGTGCATTGTGCATAGGAATTTGTTCATATTGTTTATTGTCCGGCCCCCAACAGTGTCTGAGGGACCGTGAACTGGCCCCTTGTTTAAAAGGTTTGAGGACCCCTGTCATTATGTATGTATGTCATTATGAATGTATGTCTGTATCTATGCATGTATGTCAGTATGAATGTATGTCTGCATGTCATTATGAACGTATGTCTGTGTGTATGTGTGTATGGATGTCAGTATATATGAATGTATGTATGTATGTATATATGTATGTATGCCAGTATGAATGAATGTATGTCTGTGTGTATGTATGTCGGTGTATGTATGTGTATGTCCTCATGCATGTGTGTCTGTAAGTATGTTAGTATGTGCAGGGGTCAAGTCCTGGGGAAAAAAGTGTGGGAACTCACCCAAGATTCCCGCCCCTCCCCCTTAAAAAAATTTTTTTTACACTCCTATGCAAATAGTGCAGTGTGTGTATAATTAATGTAGTGTGTTTGTAGTGAATGCAGAGTATGAATAATAGATGCAGTGTGTTTGTAGTGAGTGCTGTGTGTAATAAATGTAGTGTGTTTGTAGTGAGTGCAGAGTGTGTATAATGAATGTAGTGTTTGTGTTGTGAGTGCAGTGTGTGTATAATGAATGCAGTGTGTTTGTAGTGAGTGCAGTGTGTATAATGAATGCAGTGTGTTTGTAGTGAGTGCAGATTGTGTATAATGAATGCAGTGTGTTTGTAGTGCGTGCAGATTGTGTATAATAAATGTAGTGTGTTTGTAGTGAGTGCAGAGTGTGTATAATGAATGTAGTGTATTTGTAGTGAGTGCAGTGTGTTTGTAGTGAGTGCATAATGTGTATAATGAATGTAGTGTGTGTAGTAAGTGCAGTGTGTATAATGAATGTAGTGTGTTTGCAGTGAGTGCAAAGTGTGTATAGTGAATGTAGTGTGTTTGTAGTGAGTGCAGAGTGTGTATAATGAATGTAGTGCGTTTGTAGTGAGTGCAGAGTCTGTATAATGAATGCAGTGTGTTTGTAGTGAGTGCATAGTGTGTATAATTAATGTAGTGTGTTTGTAGTGAGTGCATAATGTGTATAATGAATGTAGTGTGTGTAGTAAGTGCAGTGTGTATAATGAATGTAGTGTGTTTGCAGTGAGTGCAAAGTGTGTATAGTGAATGTAGTGTGTGTGTGTAGTGAGTGCAGTGTGTATAGTGAATGTAGTGTGTTTGTAGTGAGTGCAGAGTGTGTATAAGGAATGCAGAGTGTGTATAGTGAATCTAGTGTGTTTGTAATGAGTGCAGAGTGTGTATAATGAATGTAGTGTGTTTGTAATTAGTGCAGATTGTGTATAATGAATGCAGTGTGTGTGTGCTGGATGGTGTGTGTGTGCTGGATGATGTGTGTGTGCTGGATGATGTGTGTGTGCGTGTGCTGGATGATGTGTGTGTGCGTGTGCTGGATGGTGTGTGTGCGTGTGTGCTGGATGGTGTGTGTGTGCGCGCTGGATGGTGTGTGTGTGTGTGTGTGTGTTGGATGATGTGTGTGTGTTGGATTATTTGTGTGTGTGTGTTGGATTATTTGTGTGTGTGTGTTGGATTATGTGTGAGTGTGTTGGATGATGTGTGTGTGTGTGCTGGATGGTGTGTGTGTGTGTGTGCGCTGGATGATGTGTGTGTGTGTGTGTGCGTGCTGGATGATGTGTGTGTGCTGGATGATGTGTGTGTGTGTGTGTGTGTGCTCTGGATGATGTGTGTGTGTGTGCTGGATGATGTGTGTGTGTGTGCTGGATGATGTGTGGGTGTGTGCTGGATGATGTGTGGGTGTGTGTGTGTGTGCTGGATGATGTTTCTGTGTGTGATGGATGATGTGTGTGTGTGTGCTGGATGATGTGTGTGTGTGTGCTGGATGATGTGTGGGTGTGTGCTGGATGATGTGTGTGTGTGTGTGTGTGTGCTGGATGATGTGTGTGTGTGTGTGTGCTGGATGATGTGTGTGTGTGCGCGCGCTGGATGATGTGTGTGTGTGTGCGCGCTGGATGATGTGTGGGTGTGTGTGTGTGTGCTGGATGATGTGTGTGTGTGTGTGTGTGTGCTGGATGATGTGTGTGTGTGTGTGTGTGTGCTGGATGATGTGTGTGTGTGTGTGTGTGTGCTTGATGATGTGTGTGTGTGCTGGATGATGTGTGGGTGTGTGTGCTGGATGATGTGTGTGTGTGTGTGTGTGTGTGTGCAGGATGATAGGGAGGGGAGCATTTTTTTTTTTAAACTTTATGTGTGTATTTTTTTAGTTTATTCCCCCCTCCCTGCTTCTTACCTTGTCAGGGAGGGGGGAGATCGCCTGGTGGTCCGGTGGGGGCAGCCAGCCGCTGCACACAGGGCCCATCACACGCTGTGTTTCCTCTCCAGCTCTAACTCTCGCGAGACTCGCCTGTGCGGAGCGTTGCTGTGGCAACGCTCTCACAGCCGCGGGTCTCGCGAGAGTTAGAGCTGGAGAGGAAACACAGCGTGTGATGGGACCTGTGTGCAGGTAGCAGGGCAGGTCCTGCAGGACTGGGAACGGGAACGGCGTTCCTGCTTTGGAAAAAGTGCAGGAACGCCGTTCCTATGCGTTCCTGCAGGACTCGAGCCCTGAGTATGTGTCTATCTGTCACTATGTATGCCTGTGTGTCTGTATATGTGTGTATGTCTCAGTATGTGTGTGTCAGTACGTATGCCTATATGCGTGTATGTCTGTTTCAGTATGTGTGTCTGTTAGTATGTATCTTTGTGTGTGTGTTTGTGTATCTGTGTCCTTTTGTATCAGTGTGTGTTTTTGTGTCTGTGTGTATATTCCTGTGGGCGGGATTTGGAGGCGGACCCTGTGGGCGGGATTGGAGGCGGGCCCCAGGGAGCCTAGACCCTGAGCTGAGTTAGGGGCAAAACATTTCTGGTGGCGGCCCTGCCCAGCACACTAGACCATCAGAGATCAGCATGCCCCTTCCCTGGAAGGTAACAGCAGGCAATGAAGGGGGATGAATATTTTTTGTTTGTTTCTTTAATAATTATTCATCTAATAAAGCCTTGCAAAGATCAAGTGCAACATGTATTTAAGTGCAAGTGAAATTTTTTTTTAGCATAGTAAAGTGCTAACATTCAATATCTCTATAAACGTTAATATCATCAGTGAAATCAAAATTAAAAATTACACATTATATAACATTAACATATCATTAGTGAAAAAGACAATGCTTAAATTTAAAAGTCCCAATTATTTATAATTTCAACATATGTGAAGATTGGTGATCCCCAATAGACAGTCTAAGTAGGGTCTCTTAAAAGGGTGAGAGTGAGAGGTAACCAAAACCACCAAAACCAACATATATCCTGTGCAAAAATAAAAAAATATATTTAACAATACGTTATGAAAAAGAATATAATATAAAAATAATATATTCAGATTAAAGGTAATAAATCATATTTCTGGTTAAGTCCTTTTAGTGTATCCAATTCTCTGATCCAAAACGCCTCTCTCATCATGAGTAATTTCTTAATCCTATCCTCCCTTGTCGGAGTTTCAGGGACATGTTCTATAATTTGAAATTTTAATTGAGAGATATTTTAATGCGTTTCAGAGAAGTGAAATGGCAAAGGCAAGTTACTCATCTTTGTGCGAATAGTAGATTTATGTTTGGAAAAACCTCTCTTTCATCTTTTGTGAGGTTTGTCCAACATATAAAAATCCACACTGACATTTAAGGGTGTACACCACATGAGAGGAGTTACACGTCAAAAAATAGTTTATAGGATATTTTTTACCACTATAAGGATGGTAAAACCATTGTCCTTGTATCATGGAGTGGCATGCCAAACAACCAAAGGGAAATTACCCTTCCTAGTTATATTAGATTTGGTAGACGGTAATTCAGCTCTAACCAGTTTATCTTTCAAAGAAGGGCACATTTTCTAAGCTGTCAGAGGTTTAGCAGTAAATTCAGGGACATCGGGATGGCATTTAGACAGAATGTGCCAATGTTTACAAACAATCTTTGTAACGGGGGTAGACAATCTCCCGAACCTAGAAATGAATTTGATTCTATGATCTTTGTTATCCCTCTGTTTTGACACAGACACCACCAATATTTTTTTTAATTTATCAAAATCTGAATTTAAAGCTTTGAATGTATTGGAAAACAATAGCGACCTGTTTATTAAACCGGTGGAAAAGGGTGGTGCCATTGTGGTTCAGAATAGAATTGATTATGTACGGGAAATCAAGAGACAATTGCAGGATAATGAGACATATAGGAAACTTGATTCTTACCCTACTTACATTTTACAATGTAAAATAGAAAATATATTAAAATTGGCATTGGATAAATGGATTAGAGAATTGGATACGTTATCACCAAAAGGACAACCAGGAATTTGATTTATTACCTTTAATCTGCATATATTATTTTTATATTTTATTCTTTTTAATAACGTATTGTTAAATATTCATTGCCTGTTGTTACCCTCCAGGGAGGGGGCATGCTGATCTCTGGTGGTCCAGTGTGCTGGGACTCTGGTCTCCACCACCACAAATATTACACACAGTCAATGGGATATATGTGTGCATTGACTGTGTGTGATATATGTGGTGGGTAAAAAGGAACGTAGGCCCATGTGTGAATGCAGGTGTGTATTTTTGCAGTGTAACATGCACACATCCCACAGTCAGACATACAATCAGATGCACACAGTTGTACACATATACTGTCAAATACAGCCAAATGCACATAGTCACTCACGCACAGTCACACACACACAATACATATTGCACTTGATCTTTGCACTTTATTATAATATGCACTTTATTGGATCTATACTGTGCACTTTAGTGGATTATGCAATTTAGTGGATTTATATACATAATAAATACAATTTGGATATTACATTACTGGATTTTAGTGTAGGAGCTTTTCTATTTTTGGTCTTATATATCTGGACATTATATATTTTTAAATATATATATTGGTCTACTTATTATCTTGATTATACACTTTAGATTTTCCACTGTATAAATGAGATGCTTAAATTTTATATACTATGATATGGTCCAATTTTACATATACAGTGGTTTCTTGATAATGTAGGTCTCTTATTTATGTATGTTTATATTCGTTTATCTATATGCATGTTATGTGTATATATGCGGATGCGTGTATATTTATATATTTATTGCTGTGTTTTTGATAGCTATGTCAATGTTGGTTGTCCTTTGGTGATCTGTTTTGGTTATTTACAGTACATGGCAGACACCTTTTTTGTTATATTGCTTCTTTTTTATTTTTTATTTTATTATTATTATTATTTCATTATTACTTTATTACATTATTATTATTTTGAATTATTTTGGTTTTTTTTATTTTGTTAGTATGTCCTTTTATTAATTTTTATTAAAATTTAAAAGTATTTTTTATTTTTATTTAATTTTATTAATTAGTTATACAGCATGATATTAGGCTCCCATTTCTCGGCATGGCCATGCACATGTAATCTATTATTCATTCTAATTGTAAGATTATTTTACATAGATATTTCCATTCAACCATTAGTTTGCTTAAAGGCGTCAGTACTTAATTAGCCATATGTCATTTTAAAGGAAAAAAGTGATTTAAAAAAAAAAAAAATGAGATTTCCTGGACTCCCGACAGGTGCTTACTAGTATGCTATTAGCTGCAGAAAATAAGTTGAAGATATATGGAACAAAGATTATGGTATTTAAAAGATAAATATCTCAAAATACCAACCAAGAGAGGCATACATGTCCAAGTATCTCTGCTTAGCAATAACCTTAGCAATAACCGGAATAACTGTTCCGGTTTAGTTTTTGCTATAGCTGTTAGCCTTTACTTTCTCATTTCTTACTCACACACCACCTAATCGCGCAAATGTACACCTGACACACCTGTCCATCAACGGCAGCTCCTCTAAGTCTTGGGAGACCAACCCACTTCTCGCTGTCACAATCCCTAGCTATTAAAAAGTCCCCCCACCCCACCCCCGTGACCCCCTCTGGTTAGGGGTCGTAAGCGCATTACCCTAAATCGCACAAGTAAAAAATGGCAAACAAAATTAGTAGAGCCTCATTCTGAACAGTGTCTGAATCCCTGAATGCTATTGGTAATATCACTGCCTTAAAACTTGGAATTCCCAAAGCCCATTCAGGTCACCTCACCAGGTAAGTGGCCTTGGGCAAGACAGATTAAGAGATCACCTAGGCCGAGGGCCATCAGGGGCAGAACCCCACGGCACTGTCCACACAGGCTGAGGATCACCCGCTACAAGTGGCCACTTACCACCACAACCTCCTGCTTACCCCCCGGAAGGGAGGACTGGGACCCCAAGAGCCCCCAAGTCCGTGGCACGAAGATGCCGGCCTGTCAACCGGCCTGGGGCTGGAGGGATGCCCAACAGAGCCATCAGAGCACTGCAGCCACCCTTGCCCTCATCACACAGGACTCACACTTCCCATCTTTGGGAATAGGCTAAACCCTAGCTCGCTGCCTACAGCCGCAACGCCATTAGGGGACTAATCACTACATGTCCCACTACCTTTAGTCATCCTAGCTTGTTTGAGCAGGGCCTTTTTCCCCCAAATTCCTTCTTTCTATAATTGCAAAGTGCTGCTTGTAGAGGCAGCTTGGGATCTTGTCTATGTCCATATAGGCAATCATGTTCTTGGCATTTACATGGTGGGTAGCAGGAAAAGTCCAGTAATTATATACAAATTTAGATAGATGTAAACCCAAGTTGTAAAAACCTCTGCATGATCTTGCCTGCCTTTAGTATTAGCGAGTATCAATCTGTTAGTGTACGTTATTCTGCCAGCAGAATAGATTTCCCCTTTTCAAAGCATGAATTATGTGCAATGCCAAGACTTTCAAAGCCACTCTTCCCTCTCAACTTCAAAAACCATCGCAATATAAATATATAACACCTTCAATACTCCTTTTAATAATCTGCATTTTGTAGCTATATGTTTTCGTTTATCTATAATATACTTATTATACATTCTGTCATAATACATTTTGAATGTCATCTGGGTAAATTGTTAAATTTCAATTTCTAATCTACCATTTTCATCCTAGTTCTTGAGTGCATGTTTGCACATTTTGTGGAGTTATATACATATGGGGTAAGTGGTTAAAATATGCTCCAGCTCATCACTTCAATCGCTGGTGCAAATGATTCTGAATATGCATATCTATTAGTGCCTGAAAAGGAGTCTGTCCACCGAATTACTGGCAGGTCATCCTGGCAAGTATGCTCACCAGGCTGCCTGCCAATCATGTTATGGCAGCCCACTGAAGGGGAGCCACGAAGGGTTCACTGTGTCAGTGCTACTTGCAGGGTCCTAGTGCCCTGATCAAGCTTGTTAGGGACAGTTCCCTGGTATCCCCAAAAGTGAGACAACAGAGAATGAAGTCGGGATGGTGGGACAGTATCTGAAAATTGGACATTTTCAGTAGAAATCGGGATGATTGGGAGGCCTGCATTTGTACAATAAAATCCAATGTAGAAAAACACATTGCTTAATTTAGTTTATCCTAAAAGTAAGCACTTCCATTATTACATACACCCGAACATCAGTATAATCTCTGCACTTTTCTATTAATTGAACATAGTATGTGGAGGGGGAGAAACAAGGTTGCTTTTCTTTTAAATCTATGATAGAGGCTTATATATTGACATTATAATCCACTTTAGTCCAGGCACAGACAAGGCGCGTATTGAACTGGTTGAAAAGCAACCTTGAAAAATGTTAAAATAAATATTGGTAATTCTTAATGTTGTATTCCTTGGTGCAATTTCCAAAAAAGTGATGATTCCCCTTTAAGCACTCAGATAAAACAGCGACAAACTAATGTTATTTATACGAACCACATGTTTCCAAAGCATTCATCTTTAGGAAGGAGTATCCCTCTTACTCACCAAAATCCACTACCCGCTTACCTTCTTAAATGGTGCCTTTTTTCCAGGAGATTTTGTATTTGATTGGAATCAGTGAATCACGTAACAGTAATATTAAAATCAATAATACCGGCAGTGTTAAAGTTGTGAAACGCTATGGAATTATTATTTGTAAATATGACATACTGTCTTTCGTTCCAATAACTTATTGGCTATTATTAGGTTATGCCTAAAAATTCCTTGTGGTCTTAGCCGTTCCTACTGCAACAGCGTTCTGTCAGTTTAATCAATAGAAGTGATTGAACCTCTATATTTATTAGCAATCTTAAAATAAAAACACTCCAAAATGATAAAGGGGATTAATATTTTAATTACACACTTTTTACATTATGAAAATATGCCATACATAGTGTAAAAATAATTCTGAAGATCAACTTCTCACCATGAATTAATGAACCAAAAAGAAATTACAAAATTCTGAAATATGTATTCGAAATCTGGTGAGCAACATTTTTAAAAATGAAATCCTTAATGCAAAGCAGTATATATATATAGGAGAACATAAACTGTGAAAAGTGACAACATTTCATTTAAAAAAAAATACATGAATCAAATCAGCATGTTTGCAAATGTTTGCACCTTCAGGCAACACAATCTTCATATTTACACTGACAAGACACTTAAGACCATTTTTACAGACACCTGCCAAACCATAAACCAACTTGTGGTTCTTAGAGCTGATTGGACCACACAATGTCCTATGGTTTAGCCCAGGTCACAATTATGGCCTTTATTACATGTGATTAATCACAACATCGACCCATGTGTCGTAAAATAGCAGCATACTGCCAATAGGGACTCCTTCATGCTTAACATGAGCTCTTACACTGCAGTACTAATTTATCTGCCACAATAATAATGTACACAATGTTACCAAAAAATATACAAAAATTGAAATAAGAAATAAAACATATATATATATTGAGATTAAGTTCACCTTGAAAATATGCGTATTACATTGCATTACCCATTACCATAATACCATACATTTTCCCAGCATACCTGACATGATTACTTAGATATATAATGTGAATAATAACAAATCCGTGATTAAATCCAGTAAACCATCACAGGTTCGGGCAGCAATTCAGATGTGTGTGGTATGCAATAATGGATAAGACAATGCAAAAACAATGTAGCTTTTAATAGACTAAATAAGAGCAGTTTTGGGGTCAACTCACAAAACAGAAAATTGTAGCAAAACAAGTTGTTGGTAGTGCCGTACAATTTAATGTTTAGTGAATATACCCCGAAGTGTACATTCACATAGGGGTATCCAGTGCTCCTAATGACATTTAAATAATACGCCTTCAGGCAGGTCTTGGAATATTTTATTAAGAATACAACCTTTTCATAGTCAAGCATTACCTATTTTGTTACTACAACATTTACTCCATCCTACAGTTCAATATATCTCAGCAAACTTAGTGCCAATAGCTAGACTAGAATTCTGTTAAAAAGCAGCTTTATACATAACTGAATCAACCATATTAAGGCAGCTACCTGGAGAACACGTTTAATTACTTTCACTTTAAAAAATGTGCCAATTGACATTTTATGAAAATATTCTGACCGATTTAGTACGTGTTTTATTTATTTGACTATTTGGTTATATGTTAGTTCTGACATATGGATGTTTATTCAGCAAACAGCAAGCTGGGGTGACCTGAGATCTTTTAGAGAAAAATATTTGTTGGAAAAAAAATCATTGTTATTTTTGCTAAAAGTTTGCACGTCTGATCAGTCACAGTTACTCACTATTTAGAAAGTCACTAATGCCCACAACTCACTAGCAAGTGGCTCACCACTGCCCAGAACTCACTGTTAAGTATAGAAACCCCATGACTGGCATGAACCCATAAGTAGACAAAAATGATGTTGTAATGCTTTCTGCAATGTTTAAATGGACTGATCACAAGGCAGCACTTTTAAAGGCAGCACATCAGCCATTAATGGGTAAGAAGATTTAGCTGCAAAACCTTTAGCGTCAGTGCATGTATATCTGTATCAATGAATGTATCTGTGTGTGCCTGTATGTATGTATTGCTCAGTATGTGTGCTGGTGAGTGGTTAGTTATTTATGTGTGTGGATAGCTACATAATAGGCTTATATGATATGGTTAAAGGGACACTATAGGCAACCAGACCACATCAGCTCATTGAAGTGGTCTGGGTGCACTGTCCCTGTTAGTTTATCTCTGCATTTGTAATTATTGATATTATTATTATTATTATTAATTATTGCAGTTATTGATAAACTGCAATAATTACATGCAGGGTTAACTCCACCTCTAGTGGTGAATTTTGTTCACCTGCATGGGGCTGTCCTAATGCGCTCGCAGTGCTCCCGCGCATGTGCATTAGGTCCCCAATGTCAGCTAACGTTGGGGGAGGAGGAGCTGAGGTGGAAGCCTGACCCAGCGCTGAGGGATATAGGTGCTGAATTCAAGTAAGTGACAAAAGAGTTTTTAACCCTTTCTGTGAGGCGGTGAGGAGGGGTGCGCAAGCGAAGGGTGCACTATAGGGTACTACAGTGCTAGGAATACAACTTTGCATTCCTAGCACTATAATATCCTTTAATTAGATATGTTGAGAAGTTAGGGTAAATAGCATATGACATATGCACTGTGGTGGGGGCAGCATTTTGTTCTTGTACCCAGGCCGCATAATGTTTTGGGACAGCCATGTCTGGTCCTTTATAAATATGAATACGACATGGTCCCCTGAAAATAATTTCACAACTGATTTTTAAATTCATTGCATTATACTATTCAGTGAATAAACTCCATAGAGATAAAAAAAAAAAAGAGAGAAGACTCAAAATTTGAATTGAAAAGTCAATAAACATGTAATATTTATTACTTAATAGTTGCTGGCCTTGTTATTATCACCTATCAAAATGGCTACCATCTAGCTTATGAAATATACTGCTTGAGGCATCCAAGAAAAGCTGAAGATTGTTTTGTTAGTAGTTAAAATGCAGGAAAGATGGAGGTTGTTGTATACAAAAAGGCAAGATCAACAAAAATAATTCAGTCAAACGTCTTTTTGAGCAAGAAACATTAAGGCCTGTTGCTGACATTTCAGCTAAGTCTAGAGACCATGTTTAACGCTACAGCTTATTGGATGCTATTTGGTTGAAATACCAGGCATTAGACTCTTATACACTCTTCATAATCAATGAAACAGCACAATCATATTACAAACTACAACTGCTTACACAATTGTTCAATAAACAAATGAATCCTCCAGTGATTCACATAAAAATGTTATTGGAAATAAAACAAAAACTAAACAAAAAAAATACACCCGCGATTTAAGAAGTATGTCACACCAGTATAGAAAGTAAATATAACTGAGTTTATCAAAGTTTTACCCTGACTCAGAAAGTGGGTTTCATGAAAAAACCATAATGTGCTACATTCAATAAAATCTTGAATGTGATGAAAAAAAAAATCAGTTATTAATTTGATTTAAAAATTGCATCCAGCTAAAATAAAAATTCATATTTAAAAAAAGATTTTGTGCTTTGTTTATGCTGGAGCTGAGCTTTAGCAAACCTTTGATAAACAAAGCTTATTCAAAATCTATTTACCATTATAATGTACATAAACCAATATATCACATATAAATATATTCTAAAAAGATACATGAATTCATTCTAAATGCATTGAACTCCTTCAACCCTTCATGGCAGACATGAAAGCATGAATTTTGCCACTGTTCTGAAATTCAAGCAAATTCAACTAACACAAAATAGTATTAAAAAGGGATACAAATCAACGCTAGAAATTCATAATTCGATTCTGCGACAGATATTAGCACAGTTTAAATGTTTTCCATGGAAACTGAAAATACAGACACATTGTACAGTGATATATGGTTTGTTATGTACTAAAGTACCAAGTCTAGATAGGATAGGTAAGGTCTGGCATCAGTTGCTGTGGACCACCAACTCTGATCATATTTATGGAGGCAAAGTATGGCTATGTGTGATGGATGTATTAGTGTGGACGCTGTTGGATCAGTAACCCAGAGTATTCTCCTTGACATGAGAGAGAGAGAGTATCTCACAAAGTAAACAGGAGCAGTCAAAAATGTTAAAACATGTTGTTGGGTATCTACACCAATTGCAACTCTAAAGCTTACCTTTCCCTTCTAAATACTATCATTAGTGGAGAAATGAGAGGTACAATACAATATATTGCCCTCCGCTCTAGCTCTTGTAGGGTACAGGTCAAAGTTGCTAAATCATTGAAACTAAAAACAATAGTAAAGGAATGAAATGACTGGTAAGAAAATGTATTTTAAGCTCATTTTCCTTTTTTTATATACAGAAAACATTAGAAAAATAGCACTAAAAGGAAAGTACATACAAAATAAAATCAGTACCTCATTAACCACTTAGCCTAATTAATCAACCAAGTTAATTAAAAGGGAAAACACATCTCATACACAAAAAAAAGTTTATATTGTGTGGAAATAAAACTAAAGGTACTTTAGCAAAATCAGTAGTAGGTTCTATGCAGTAAGGCAATGCATTATTCGGATCTACGGGTATTTTCATTCGACTTGGTTTTAATTCAGCAGTGAGATAGCTGACATTTGGCATTTAACCCCTTAAGGACCAAACTTCTGAAATAAAAGGGAATCATGACATATCACACATGTCATGTGTCCTTAAGGGGTTAAACTAAAGCAAATTAATGATAAACTCAATTGAAAGAGAGATTAAAAGCTATCTGTGTAAATGAGGAGAATATTGCGTATATAGCCTATCTGTGGGCAAATGCTGCGTAAGTCCCTACTTCCCCTTTCTAACTCTCAGAGCTATGGAAGTATCGTAAACAGATTAGGAGGGCAATGTGCACAGCCCTGTTCACAAAACAACATGCAGAGCTACTATTTGTTCATAGTAGTCACTAGAAGCTTTATTTCCTAAACTCCAGATTAGTAAACATTTAAGTTTTGACTTAACTCAGAAAAGCGACAACTGCTCTCTTTCACCAAATTTACCCAAATAGCAAAATTTAAGATGATTTTTTTTTTAACTTAAAGTTCTAATTTCCCTTTTAATCTCTTACACTACAGGAATATACAGGAAGTATACACTATAAAGGAATAATAATGACATTTTAACCAATTTTTGCATGGCCTGGCTTGCCGAGTTATATATTTAAGATTTTTTTTTCTTTTTATTTGAATTAGTGGCCATTATTTAATAACACATCAATCATAATGACATCCACTAAATGCTTTACTGGAGCATAAATACGGCATTTAGGGTGTTAATGGATTATTTTCATTTGGGAAAAATAGGGATTTACTCCCTAAAAAGTGATCTATGGGATACTGAGAATTAACTTGCAACAACACGACTATTTTTATAGCAATCTGGCCATTTTTAACAATATTTCTCAACTCGCCGCAGCGTGCATTTTTGTAAACTGCACTAAACCCAATCGCTAAATTAGGGCATCAGAGAGAAAAAAAATCAAAACTAAACAATGAAAGTTTTGAAGATCATACCACAATGTCTTATCATTAGTTGGCCCTTATTAATCATTTGTTATGCTTGCGGGTGCGTAGATGGTACAAACACTTAATATACTAAATGCAGCTGTTTGGACTTAAGTTTAATATGATTTAGTCCATCATATTACCCTGGCATGTCTTACAGTACATACTTTTTTCTTTATTCTCCTTACAAGTACCTTCCTGTATTGTTTGGAATAATATCTGCAGTTCTGGGGCTATAAGCAGAAATGACTAACAGCATCTCAGACAGGATGCACACTCTGTACCTAATGATAGCATAAGCTATTGCGTGACTTAAAGTTCGGCATCTCAGCTAATATTTATCGAAACAATGTGTGCTTTTCAGGAGATCAGCAGTAAAACTGTTGGCTATGCTCCCAATTCCACAGTTCAGTGTTAATACAGCTGCAGCCACGTTTCCAACAAAGTAGGGAACTCTTTTAAAGTGTCTGAGAATTGTTTTCTCTTTTGATTTTAGGGGAAATACGGTAAAACGCATTGGAAAAAAAAAAAAAAAACAACACCCCATGGCAGCAACACTGTTTTTTTTTCAGACCACAAAATAATACTGGATACCTGTCAGAGAGTAAGGAATGAGTGCTTTAGCATACATAAAAGGTTTCATGATTTCTTGACATTTCCTTTCAGCATAAATTATTTATAATGCAGAGACATTAACAAGGAACTAAATAAGGTTTCAAAACACTAACACAACTAACAACATTGTTGAATCTTTTTGTGTTTTTCTTTTTTTTTACACTGCGATTTGCAAGCATGTGCAAGAACGCAACTTTAGACTGTTTGCGGGGGAAAAAAATTGCACAAAACTGTCACAGAGCATCTGTACTAAGTCAATATACAATTGTTTTGTTGACAGAGCATTCCTCACTAATAGCAGATACAAAATAATCATATATGACATCTTCCATGGTTGTATGCAGCTGTAATAAGCTGACATGTTACCACATTAAGTGGAGGTTAAGGAAAATATTAGTCTTGCAATAAATTGCCATAGCGGCTTGGTGTACTATGAGACTGTCTATATTGAATAGATCCCACAACAGTGCGACACTTTATGAACAAACCCTTACATTTATCAAAATATATTTTAAATAAAAAGAAAGGATGTCATAACAGACCTTAATGATACATACAATAAGAGCAAATTTTATGATGTTTTGGCACTCATAAAGATTGATGTTGTTAGGCTTTCAAAATGACCCAGTTTTTCTAGATCACATGAAAATACCTTAAAAAAACAACAGTCTAAAAGGAATAAACAAAATGTACCAATATCCTGTTGGGTAGGATCATGTGATTTACTCATGCATTTTTTTATTTGATTAAAAATATACCGTACACACATGAGCTATCTCAACCTACTCATAATAATATAAGAGGAGCATTTCTTTCTCCACAACCACCTTGTATCCTTAAGATAGTCAAGATAACCATTGTGGGTGAGTTTAAGATGTATGATGAAAGAGTTTTATCAACGAAACATGACCACCTGTGTCCTTATGTAATACCCCAGGCCCCGGACACTTCGCTGGCCATCTCCAAACAGTATTGTATCCCTGCGATACATCGTGTTTCCAAAATAAGTCCACATTCTACTTCCCGGTGGCCTTGTGTAGCACAGAATGAAAAATTGCTGAAGGCAATCAGGACCAAGAAGCCTCAGTAGTAGAAAGGCAGGTGAAACAGGAGCGTACAGGCCACAACATTGGCCAAGTGTCTCCAAGTTTTATAACACTGGTTGATTCTTTGTTTCAGTTCTATCTTTTTTTAGCCACAAGCCATGGTGTCACTCCCTTGGAAGGAACAAAAAATGCGTTCAGAAGAATGGGTGAACAAGGCCAGCAAGCAAGTGAGGTTCAATCACACTGCAAACGTTGAGGCACAGAACTCATGCATATCACAGATTTATACAAGCAGCTATGAAGACACTTATTAGTCTTTTGATTTGGCACAAACATGGATAACAGCTAGGTGTAGGCTCAGATGAGAGTCCATATTGATTTGACTATATTTGGCTGTAATATTTGACTTCAACTAGTCTGGAATGTCAAAAGCCATATGCAAATATGTTCATGGCAATATGCAGTTATTACATTAAACTGTCAAAGTTAATGAAGGTACCCCAAGCAGTGTTAACTACTGCATGTGCAAGTGAACAAAAAAATTACTCGTGAACAAGTAAAAGTTACATGTAAACATTTCTGTTCAACGCATCCTTTCAGCTTTCAACTATAAATACAGAGTTTGGATTATTATTTACAACTTCATGCTTGCATGGTTAGATTCATCACTGCAAAACAAAAATAAAATACAGCGGTTAAGAGTTTCAAGACTGAAGAGCATCCAAATATACTGCTTTATTATATATCCAAAGTAGACATTAAGTTACGAACAATCCAGAATACAACTCTTTACCCATTAAATAATCCTCTACTTTGGGAACGGAGTTAAATAATAGTTTGACTAAATTTAAATGGGAAGTTACTTACATTGATTATCCATGCAAAATTACAATATATAATATGAAGGACCTGGAAGATATGCCCTGGGCTGTAGAATACATTTATCACAAGGGTTGCTAAGTTTTGTAAACTCCATTTCTCATAACAGTCCTATTAAAATACACTCATCATAACCGAGATCAATTTTCCTGCAATCCCACAGCACTGCATGTTCATCTGCAGCATTAAAATATACATTAGTTATGGTACTAAAACCTTTGTAGCCTACATTTTAATTGTCTACACCCTGTTTCACTATACTGTGATTCTTACAGGTTTTTGAATACTAGTTTGTATTCACACAAGTGGTTCTACCTGCTGTGTATAGATTATTAGAATGGACTATTGTTCATGTTAATATATTTGGGGAGATGTTAATGTATTTTACAGTGAAACATGGCCCTCTTCAAAAGGCAACGATTATTTTCTGCCTTATCTCACATTTTTGGAAGATTTTGTTCACTTTGTAGTCCATAAGAATTTGGACAATGACAGAAGTGGTAATGTTGTAGCTCTATCGTCAAGCAGCCAAGATACTTAATGCAAGTTACTACTAAAAGAAAAGAGTGTAACTGTTTGATTTAATTAATGGTATGTACATGCAGAACTGTGAAGTGCTTCACACAAATATTCTTAACTGTGTAAGTATTACATTTCTTATCATAGACCCTCCACTTTAGCCATCCAAAAGTAGGTAGACAATTGGCTACCCAAGGAAAAAGAAATTGTGATTAGAAAGGGTAGTATTTCCAATAAGTTGACGGGTTATCAGCATAAACATTTTAAAATCTAAATTGAGAATCTGCACTATGTACTCTAAGACATTATTTAATTTTTATTTGAGTACAAAGTGTGCTGAAAGGCCAATTACAAGAAGCATATTTATATAGTTGATTATATTTCTTGGTGGTTTCTAGCACTTTTTTTTTATTAGGCACAGCACGTATTTAAGATCTAAGATAGTAGTGGTATCTGATGGCATTGAATAAATATAAATAAAAAGTGCTTTAAAAATATGTAAGCTAAAATGAGCAGCTCTAAACATTCGTGCAGAGTAACCTTCCTTCCTTTACAAACTTGCAAACAATCTAAAAGAAGTGAACACCTTATAAAAATAGTGGAGCGCTTTAAAAAGCGGGCTGTCTTACCCTCTTTAAAATGTGGTTAAATGGGGAATCAGTATGGCCGCATGTAAAAAATAAAAACAGTATACAACATATAGTGCAGATGGCAATGGCACTCTGTGAAATTGAGTGAATGCTACGGGTTCACTCAAATGGAATGGAGTCTAGAAAAGAAGGCTCACTTCTCTTGCAGTTGTGGTAAGACAGCCCTCTTTTTACAGCACTCCACTATATTTATAAGTGTTTTACTTATAATATATTTTAGACAGCACCCATTTTGTATAGCCACACTTTACTTTTTCTTGGGCCAGTCCTATTCATGTACTATGCTGATGCTCGCAGTTTGTCTATTGTGAATGTTTGGGAGTCGGTCATCTCAAACTATACTTAGTAACAGAACTTGCACGCATGCAAATATTAAACTGCTACAAAACCATACATGCCGCATGCAGAGTACATTCTTATGCTTTATTGAAATAATTTGGTTTAATATAAAAAAGGTTAATTTTAATTTCAAACGCGATTACCTATCTTTTAGCTGAGACATCAATTAGTCAGTTCTCACCTTTTGCCAACAGCCAGGCATCGGAAGTCCATCTGGTCCCTGTTTTAAACAAATGCGGATTAATTAGCTATATTTTATTCTGTCACATTTTGATGAAATGCTTTTGTTGTCATTTAGGGACTGTTTGGCAACATTCTATGATGTAATCTTTATGTCGTGTTCTAAATATACAAGCAATAAATAGAAAATATTATATACTGTTATCCTTTGGGCCAATTATGGACCATTGGTGATAAACTAAAATGGTTATTTTAAGCTGATGAATGGAAGTAATATGATGAAAGAGGACATATAGTCGTCCCAAATTGAGTAACTGGTCAACAGCCCTAGAAACAAAGGCACATGGGCAAAATCCTAGTATTACTATGTATGAACATAGAACAATGCACATTGTTTGTTTGCGTTGATAAAAATGGCAGGCCCAGTTATTGGACCTTATTGGACCTGTTTATACTGCGACTTTTTTTTACAATGAGGAAGACAGAAACAGACAATTGATTCAAAATATTGTGTCACCTAGTGTTCAGAGACCTCATAAGAGGTATATTGGAGGTTCAAAATAACAATGTATTTGCCAAAGCAGATATTTCTAATACAAATGGTAGAAACATATCATATCCTACCAGGGCTAGTACAGGCACTTTTGACTGCTCAGGCGAAGATTAATTTTGCTGCCTCCTCTCAAAAAAAAAAAACAACACCTGTGCGTCTTGCACCTGTGCGTCTCTTAACCCCCTTTTTGAATTTCTTATCCAATCTTTTGAATGTCTTACCTCTTTTTTGTACCTTACCTCCTTTTTGTATCTTACATCCCCTTTAGTGTATCTAATCCCTCAATTTTTCTCTTTGTATGTCTCTTACTTTCCCCCTAGCTCCTTTGTGTGTCATGGTCCCCTTCCCCAGCTCCTCTCTGTGTGTAACTGTGCCCTTTCCCAGCTCCTCTCTGTGTGTTACTGTGCCCTTCCCTAGCCCCTCTCTGTGTCAATGTCCCATTCTTCAGCCCCATCTCTCTGTCATTGTCCCCTTCCCCAGGCCCACAGTGTGTGTTATTGTCCCCTTCCCCAGACCCTCTTTCTTTGTTATTGTCCCCTTCTCTAGCCATATGTATGTGTCATTGTCCCCTTCCCCAGCCCCTCTCTGTGTAATTTTTGCCTGCCCCACCCCCTGTGTTTGTGTTATTGTCCCATTCTCCAGTCCTCTTTGTATGTTACTGTTACCTTCTTCAGCCCCTCTGTGTGTGTTATTGTTCCCTTACCCAGCCCCTTTGTGTATGTTATTGTCCACTTCTCCTGCCCCTCTCTGTTTGTTATTGTCCCTTTCTCCAGCCCTCTGTGTGTGTCATTGTCCCCTTCCCCAGCCCTTCTCTGTGTCACTGTCCCCATCTTCAGCCCCTCTCTATGTCATTGTTCCCTTTCCAGCCACTCTCTGTGTAGTTTTCCACTTCCCCAGCCCCTCTCTGTGTTATTGTCCCCTTCCCCAGCACCTTTTGTGTGCCCTTCTCTTCCCCACCATATTACGGGCCTACTTGCCTTACTTCATGCAGTGTGGCTGAGCGGACAGCAGTAGAGGAGCTTCTGTTTCCTCTACCTGGACTGACAAGAAGCTATCACCAAGCATTTCCTGTCATACCGGGTAGAGATACTCTGAAGTGGTGCAGTCCGCTCAGCTATGCTACATTAAGTGACTGGCAGGAGGAGTGCTGAGCTCTCTTCTCCTGCTGGTCTCCCAGATCTTGGATATTGCATCCCAGGACTGGTTCGGCCTTAAAGCGGCTTCCTGTGTCGCCTTATGGTAGCGCCAGCCATGTATGTAACAAAACATAGATTGTCAAAAAAGTATATTGGCAAATTATGAGAACATAGGTAACAGCTCTTATATTCCATAAAGGAGATAAAGTGTTTTATAAGGCTTTACAAACCCCTCGTAACCCATGAAACACTTGTGAGTGCCCTTAATGCTAGTCTATTTGGTATCTAAGATATATACATAATCACTAAACAGAGTACATGTCAAGTGTATTTTCCAAAGTCAAGTAAAAATAGAATGAAAATGGCCTCTATTGATTCTTGTATTCATTCTATTATCACAGATGGTCCCATGCACATCAACATCTTTCAATGCAAAATTCCCTTGCATTCAGTCTACGGCCCGTTGAGTTTTTTTTTATTATCCCTTTTCAATAAGGTTGCATTTATGGTCGGTGACTAGTAATGATCTGCCAATGTCATTTGAATCTAGAGGTTGCAGAGTTTAGATAATAGGTCATAAAAGCAAACACAAGCATGTTTTTTCATTTTTTTTTATTTTGGATGAGGACTTTACAATTAAATTGAGCAGGTTCAGTATCAACACATTGTACTGCTATGCAGCTTATCAATATTGGATTTCGTTATTATTATCTGTGTTTGTATATGATTTATCATCAGCCGTTAGAATCTTGTTAAATGTTTTATTGTATATGACACATTTACTGTTTAGAACTGTGTTCCACAGGCTATTTTCAGCCTCAGAGCTATTCTGTATCAGGCATGACAAACTCTGGATAGAAATGACATTTACATCATAGCAGACATACAAAACAAGTACGTTTTGAGTAGTAGACATGCTTCATTTTTCCCCAGCAACAGATTGAGAAAATGTCCTTTAAAAATGTAACACCAGCAATGAAATTTTACCCAGTACCTTTCCTTGTTCAAGTATGTCTAGTGAGTACAATTATAAAAGATAGGTCTCTTTAACCCCTTAAGGACACATGACATGTGTGACATGTCATGATTCCCTTTTATTCCAGAAGTTTGGTCCTTAAGGGGTTAAACACTTTGCACTTTGTCAAGGGACTACAGGTGTTACTATTAATAGTTCACTAAAAGAACACCGATCCTTATAAAGAACTTTATTGACTAGATATTTCAGAAAGGCTATGATTGCCATATTGGTACAAGGAGAGGGTTTTGTAGTATACTTTTAGTATGGGCAGGAATTTTAGATTCATGCTGAAATAAGGATAGGAAGCGACGAAGGAAGCTAAAGGAAAAATAAAGTTAAGATTCAGAGGGAGGCTATTAAGCTAAGTCAGGATGTATATAAAAAGGGTATAGGCTGCAGGCTATTACATCACTAGTAAATCTTTTACCTATTGGTCTTTTTTTTACAAGGTTCTATCTAAACTGCAGGCAAGCTTTAAACAACGGTTACCCATTGCCACTGCAGGGTTACGAGTGTCATTGTTTTGCATGTAGAAGATTCTGAGGAAAAATAATAGAGGAAGGACAGACGATGTGAGCAAGCACAAGGGTTAGATCCAGGACTGGAAGTATCACATTAATTAAGTTATAAAAAAAACATGGATCATGCAGGAGCATGCAGGATATTGACAATGCAAATGTTGCCAGATTGGCCTTTGCACTTGTTATACAGACAAAGACTCACATGCAGGGATTATAGGAAAGATAGATACTGTACCAATTGGCAAGGGGCATCCAGCCCATCCAGGCCAGGTTGACCTGGTTCCCCTTTTTCCCCCTTTAATCCACGGAAACCCTGTTTGTAAAGATTAACTTGCAATGTTACTGACAATGATAGAACCTTAAGTGCTAACTTGCCTGTAGAAAACCAAAACGTAAAAGGAAGAAAATTCAGGAGCAGAGCAAATATTTAGCATCAGCTAGAGCAATGTCAATACTGTAGGTATTTCCATTACACGTTGTGTAGGACTGATTAGAAGAAAGGGAGATTCAAATGTGGGTTTAGTTTAATGTATTAGAAATAAATAGATTGTATTATGTCAATCGCCAGCCAGATTTTACCAGAAGGTAGAGGTTGTCACTTTACCATAAAGAAACCAGCGAGCCGAGGCATAAATATTTGCTCACATCCTTTTCCATTAGAGTTCATTATAGGTCGACCGATTTTTGGATTGAGACATACCAATGGGCAAGGTGCATCTAATCCCGGGGCACCTTGTTCTCCTTTCTCCCCTTTAGGCCCTTTTTTGCCTTTCTTTCCCTTTTCCCCCTGTGAATACAATGGTTTGGACAAAACATATGTATAAAAAAATTCAGTGAATGATGGGGTATAGGGGACATTTACCACTTTTAGCCTACATTTGAGAACCGATAGACTGGGTACAGGAAATAAATAGCAGCATGCTGTCTGTCGATGTCTATAAAGAAGACCATTTTTAGATATATCCTTAAAAAAGCAATTGCAGGAAAATAAAGAAATGTTGTACTATTGTACTATTAAATACATCCAAAAATCTTATGTTTTAAATTTGTAGAACCAATACATTCTTCATTGTCATGGCAGTCTAGTCCATGCATATCTTATGATAGCATTGAAGGTCATGTGAATGCAAGCATCACTAGAACTCTACAGACCTGCTATCAATAAATGAGCAGAACGTTCTGTGTCAGTATACATACTCTGTAAACTATGTTCTTATTTGTCCTTAAAGATAACATTATATTTGTCTCATTTACTTTTTTGTCACTGTACTTTTTGTTCGGTGTTATTAAAAAAAAGATAACAAATGGGCCAGATGAATAACATTAACTGTTTGAAACTAGACTTTGAGCAACTCCAGAACGAAAATGTTTTGTGTCAAAGGTAAATTACAGAGGTAAATGTCCATTATAACCCATCAATAAGTTGTTAGGTTTTTCCATTGATCAAAGCATATTCCTTCAGTTACTTAATGAAGTAGAAAGGGAGGGTAAAGCCACAGTATTAGTAGAATAATGAGTAAAGGGTCAATGAGAGATTTTGAGGGATTCTTTAGTGATTCCTGCCCAGTTAATGCACAATACGCCCAGAGAGAGAAAAGTTATATCTGAGCTCATTAGAAACCATAAGCTGCTTAAACTGGGCAGGTATCTCCTAAATAAACATTATTAGGCTGTTTCAGGGAGGAATGGAGAAAGGAGGAGAAGTTGCAGGAAATAACATAGGTTGAAGAAGGAGAAGCAATTGCACCTCTGAAAAAAGAAGAGACATTTAGCAAACATCAGGAATTACATCAACATGATCTGTCAGTAGTATAGGACTATGATATATGGCAAGACAATGCAAAATAAAATCAAGGAATGAAATGGTAAAAACTAGTTCATGAAATCTAGACTGTAAATACTACATATTATCTATTAGGTGTCTAATTACTACGTCACACAAGTTAGTTGCTCAGGAGGAACTCCTGTGTGCCAACATTCCATCAGAATACTTATAAGGTAATTAGTATCTAATCTTGGATTGGATTGGACTGAATCAGCAGCTGATTGGTAGCTATTATTACTCAGTTGTATTCATTTAACTGACCAATATAATTGGCCATACCAGGAACAGAAACTCTGGACAGGTACTGCATAGAAACATAGAATGTGATGGCAGATAAGAACCATGCGGCCCATCTAGTCGGCCCATCTACAGTTGGTCCAACTAAGAAAATCAACAGGATCTATCTCACTGGGGCTACCATTAATTAAGGCGAACTGCTTAATGTGTTTTTCTGATAGCGATTGATAATAAGTAAGAAGTAGTCTATTGCAACAGCACTTCCAGTGAACTAAACTACTGTGACTAAGCAATATAAGGTATACTTTTTCTGGCATGACTTCCTAAAATGTTGATGTGCACTGTTCAAAATTGACGTTATCACTATTGTTTAGCACACAGGACTCAGACTGGTTTAATAATGCACAATAAGGTCAAAGCAACTCAGAGATTAATTTGTCAAATTAGTATTTATTTAATGCTGCAGTCACCTTTTCTCCTCTTTCCCCTGGGTCACCTTTTTCTCCTCGAGGACCCGGAAAACCCTAAAACAATACATAAGAATACCTTGTCTAACTGACTACAATGCATGCATTGCTTACAAATGCAATATTCAAGTTACATCCAAATAAACTAAGAAATATTCTAATTGCACTTCTGCAGAGATATATTTTTAAATAAGTTATTTTGCATATTCTTAAATGCCTTTAATATGTTTTTATTAAATGTAGTTAAATTCAACCTATATATGTACTAGCAATTACTTTTTATAACTCTATTTATATCAAGCTAGTGATTACTATGTTTATTTAACTTATGGTACTGTAACAATTTTACTTTTTTAATATAAATCAAAAATACACTCAAATTATGGTAGATAAAGGCATGAGAAATAAAGTATGAAAATGGTATGGTTTTTGCAATGGATATAAAACATGCATGGATACTTAAGTCATCTTCCAGTTTACACCGCAGAACTTAGAACTTACATCTAGACCGGGTTCACCATCTTTGCCCTATAAAAAGAGAAAACATTATCATAGAAATAAAACAGCATGGATATATATACCAAAAGTACAATTTGCAGCTGTTCAAACTAAAATACCTTCAAATGAAAGCATCTTACAGTAAGGTGAGATAAACCAAAATTTGTGGTTGAATATTACAGAACAATTTTCTAATTTTGGCCTTCATTTTATAAACTTTCCAAATGCACTTACCTGAAAATGCATAAGTGGAGTGTTGCTGGGGCCAATTTAGACAATACACAAGACCCAGCACACTCACTCTAAACAGCAACTTCAAAGCTCACAGATTTTATTAGTTTTTTTTTTTTTTTAAACACCCAATCTAGGCAAACATAAGGGGGGTTTAGTTACAGTATATAATTATACATTGCATAAGCCTGCCACAACGTCAATGTACTCCATCTTTGGCAGGTCCTACTCTAACAGCCTAATGTCTGCTTTTATGAGATTAACCCACTTACTTGAGGGGGAAAAAATCCATCTGGGGCTCTCTGCAGTACAAGACTAAATATGGCCCTTGGTGCCTCATTCCAGGGCCCTCTTTACCATTGTACTGCAGAGAGCCTCAGATGGAAGAACATTTTCCCAAGTAAGTGGGTTAATCTCATAAGGGCAGACATTAGTCTGTGAGAGTAGGACCTGCCAAAGATGGGGTACATTGATGTTGTTGCAGGCTTATGCAATGTATGATCATATACTGTAACTAAACCCCCATTATTTTTGCCTAGATTAGGAGTTTTTAAAAAAAAAACTAATAAAATCTGTAAGCTTTGAAGTTGATGTTCAGTGGATGAGTGAGTGTTCTGGATCGTGTGTTGTGTATTGTAAATATATATATATATATATATATATATATATATATATATATATATAGTTAATACATTGCTAAACACAAACACACACACACACCAGGCAAGGCATAAGACTTGCTTTTCCCACAGAAATCTCACTTTAACAGTGTTCTCACTACTGCAAAGGATTCTGGGTAGGTGTATGCAAAAGAGCTCAACAAAGAACCACATTTTTGCCTCATAATTCCACTTTATACACGGATTCCTTGGAGTATGTGTCTGCTGTATACAACAGCTTTGAAACACAACTCAGGAAGAGTAGCAAAGCCAGTGAACCACTCATGGACAGCTGTTTCGTTGTTAATGCAACTCATCAGCATGAGGTTGGTTACTGGCTTGCAATTGATCAGTGTTGCTTCAGAACCGAGGAAGAGAGGGAAACTCTCAAAAGCTTGTCTTTGAAATATTATGTTAGTCCAATAAAAAAGGTATCATTGCATACTGCAATACTCTGATATTTTGGCATCTTATATATATAAGTTGTATGTAGATATCTTACTGGTAGACCATAAGGTCCTCTGGGTCCAGGATCTCCAACAGCTCCTTTTTCACCCTGAAATGTAAGAATTGTTCTTGAGCTTATTTACATTATCAAACCTATATTTCAGAGACAATTACATAGTTACATAGCTGAAAAGAGACATGTATCCATCTAGTTCAGCCTTTCTCACATATCTTTTTGCTGTGGATCCAAAAGAAAACCCAGTTTGAAGCTCTTTCCAATTTTGCAACAAAGTACAGAAAAACTAGGGAAAAATTCCTACTCAACCTTAGAATGACAGTCAGGCAAGCTGTTACCCTACATATTAAAAATAAGATGTTTTTTAATTGAATTCAGGACCGCCTTATGGTGTATAAAGGAATGAGCCTGAAATGTGAAGGAGTTCTAATGGTAACCTTCTACTATGTGACCCAGAACAGTAGTGAATTTACCAGGCAGGTGGGAAGGCCACAGTAACTAGCTCACAAAATGCAAAAGTTCCATTGTGTAAACTTTACCATAAGGCTGTCTCCTAGTGATTAGGAATGTGACCACAGAATGATCTTCCCACAGTGTGACATTAACTAAAGAGAACGGGAAGTGATAACTCAATATTACCAACAAAAAATGGCGGTAGACTAACGCTAATGTTGTAATATAAATACACAACACAGGGTGAACAACATTAGCTTTTGATAGCACAGACAAAACTGGTTATTAGTGACAGGATGGGGTTATATCAATTACATTCTCTAATATCCTTCCCTCAGGGATGAACTAGGCTCATGTAAGGCTGGTATAGGTTGTTAAAGATAGGGATGGTATACCATTTATTTTGGACACATCTTTGTTCCCTTTATGACCTCTTGTTAGGTGAATAAGCTACAATGTGTGGCCATATATAACAGTGCTATCTTACCTTTCTGCCCATAAGCACCCTGTAAAAATAAGTGGCACATGCTGTAGACATGTTTGTACCAACACCTAGTTGTAAAGGCTTTTTCAGAAGCATGTACTGTGTGTACCCTGAAATATTCATTGCATAAGCATTTTCACTAAATCTCTGTACAACTCACAGAAATGCAGGGCAATTGATATGTTCTAAAAACACATGAATTGATCCCAAAGGAAAACTCAATGACTTCTACACTGACACAGAGGTAGAAATATGTTGTGACACATTCCTGCCTTTCTACGTTATGTCCTGTCCCCAATACCCATTAAGAGCTTGCTGCTGATGCTCTCTGAGATTTAATGAAATAAAATTCAGAAACAAGTACATACTGCACAATCGGGTACTGAATTTAATCCTGCCATGCTACCTAAATAATAGAGGGGTGTGCAATAAGGTTGTGTTCTTTCCTGACAGTCACCCACAACCCTTAAGTGGCATGGCAGAGCGATAAATTACTAATATTTTTGTAATAGGAAACTTCATTAAGAAGCACCTGCTAGTATTAAAAAGAAAAAAAAACACTAATGTCAATTTGCCCCCTCCATCAACTGTGCAGAACTGGGGCTATAGCCCCCATAGCCCCGACAAGCAACAACTATGCAAAACTAGGTTTAAGAAAGTTTTGGTTTCCACTCTTGTACGTATTATATTTGCATAATTAATCTGAAGTGCATTCACGTCCTAACATGTGATAGATCCTATTCAGGATGATTCACCTCCCCCAGAAAAAAAGGCAACAGTAGAAAAAACACATTTTAAAAAGTAAAAGAAATATCAAGAAATGAAGGATGAATTTGCTTTTTGTCTTATAACTAGCCATATTACAGATACTTTTTCTTAAACCCACTTTGTACCGATAAAGATGCATATGATTACCTCGGTTGTGCTACATTATGTTACAGTAGATTACAACCCCCTCACTTCTGAAATTGGGATGCAAAAACCAGAAAGCATCACTAATCCCATAACCATGTTACCAAGGAGTGCCCTTCTGCCTAGGGCTAAGTCACACGTTGCCAAGTGTTCTTGTGTGAACCAGTAGTTTATGTGGCTACAACGTTAACAAGAATATGTATCGAAGGAAAAATATATCATGGCTTCCTCTGCTATCTTTTCTACTATTGACATATGTGTGTATATCGGGAATATTTGCTAAATGAGAACACAATTTTTCAAGCATTGCCGATGTGACAGGGCAAGGCTCCTGATCGGGCACCTGAACAGAGATGCCCATTGGACGTCCATGTCCCTAAATGTTAGAGACATCCAATAGGCTCCCAAAGTGTGTGAGCAGTGGCGCAGGCACACCAGCTGCATTGCCAGTAGTTCGCCAGTGATAATACATATCATTTGCACATGCTAAGACTATCACTTTTAACTTGTAGTTTAGCTGATGTCTTTGAGCTCTGCTCAGTAAGAGAATCTTGGGGGAATATGTTAAGTAATTACTGCTAGCTTGTGTCTATCACAGACTTTGGACATGCAGTGCTGGAAGAGCCAAGATGCCTGGTTTAATTTCCTTATTGCCAGATCTAAAAGTCCATAGAAAGCAGCGTTTAGAGGGAAATACACAGCGCACTAATAATGTATGCATATCCAAATACATCCAAATAAGCAGCACCAGTTGGTTAACCAAATCACAAACTGTTCTTGGAACAAACACCCACAGCTTCCCAGTTATATCTTCTTATTCATCTTATCTGTTCATTTCCTATACTGCATTGTGTGTGACCAATTGTTTAAGTGCATTAAATTAAATGTACAAACTTACCCTGTCTCCTTTTGGACCTGCTGGACCATGAGCGCCAATTGGACCATCTGATCCCTGGAACCAAAAATATTTTGAAAAGTTAGAATATAAACTTATCTCTCTTTACAATATTGGGAAATAATTTCTCATTCTCCCTCTCCTGTAGAAAAGAAATGTAAAAGATTACAGAAATATTGTTAGAATCCAAGAGGCAAGACAAATCGTATGATATTTACAGTTTGTTAAACAGCAAAGAAAGTCAAACATGACAATACGCGAGTAAGGGAACCGTGAAATGAGATATAAGTATAGATAGTTTGTTAACTAGACAAACTAGAAGAAGGACAAATAAACCAAATAAGGGAATCATAAAACAGATGGTGTTCTAAAATAAAAGTGCAATGTATACTTATGCAGGTATAGACATTAAAAAAAGTTTTTCCACTAAACGTTAAAGAATAAGATTCATTTGAAAGAGTTCGGGACTGATTGTAGCCTCAAAATCATGTGCACCCAGCAAGACAAGAACATGCTTTTAATCAGATTTCATGCTTGTTTTAGTTTGAAAAAGGCCCCAAGAAATAAATATGAGATCAAGAGTAGAGAACTTCTTTGAAAATAAAATTCCAAGGAGAACGTAAACATAGACCAAGGTGGAGATGTAACAATGTTCTAGGCTAATGCAATGCATTGCTCATAATTCTGGTGGTCAGATATTTAACCTATTCGTGAAGTTCTTAGACCTACAAGAACTATACATATATCATGAATTAGTTTACATATGTTACAACACTCGATAAAGGTTCCAGCTCACAAAACGTCAGTGAAACCAATAAAACTGAGCGATGTTAGTTTCAAATAGAGCTGATTAGTTACCCACTAGTTTATGTGAGTTATTATTTCTCACAACTGTCCCTCAAGTCAAGAGCACAGTCATTATAAATAGGACATTTTGATTCTGATACAGATGTTTTATTTGATTATAGGGTGCATTTATCTATATTGATCTATTCTAATTATCAGAGGCCTTGTGCACCCTTCAAATTATTTACTGTTTGTCAATCTTCTTTACAGGTTTCCATTGTCACAGGAGTATAAAAATACGAGCAAAAGATAAAAAAATAAAATTAAAATAATTAATTTGTAACACAGTATGCATTCCAAAAGCGATTCTGCCGTGTTACCTTTTACCTAAGTGAACTTCTAGCTTGCTGCATGTCAAGTTTGCCTAAACCAGTGATGGCTAACCATGACACCATAAATTGTTTCTGGACTACATTTCCCATGATGCTAAAAGCTAGCTGAGTCTAAAAGCTAGCTGAGCATCATTAGAAATGTAGTTCAGAAACAATTTATGGTGTCAAGGTTAGGCCATCACTGGCCTAAACTGTTTAAACTATCTAACCTCTTCTGTCAATATGGGATTTGGAAGCAGCTATGTTATAGGGCACAAAAACAATACTCAGACATCTGTATTGGCAATGATTAGTTTCCATATATTGGACAGAACAACACTGCATCTTGACTCAATAATTGAGCCATTTAGACGTTAAGCTATAGACTATTTACAGCACAGTGAACAGACTGCTTACATGGACTATCGGCTACAAATGGCCTCTAAGGTGCACACTAATTGATATATAATTTTATTTTATCTACTGGGTTTTTTGGTGATATATTATTCTCCTCTGTGTGATGCTGTGGAGTGCTGCTAAATTTGAGACAGAAACACAAGGGACTCACCCGGGGTCCTGGCTTTCCGTCTAAGCCAGATGCTCCCTGTATGATTAGGTGGAGGTGCACATGACGGGGATAACATAGACGACAAGAATGTGAGATTAGTGAGTGATGCTGGTGAGCACATGGAACTGATTAAAAAAAAACAACAACACGTTACAGGTGACAACATAGATTGTGGGATGGAGTAATGACAGACATTCAGGACCAGAAACTTTAAAAAGTATAAGCACTCTATATCCATTTGTCTTAACTAAAAATGGTTAATAAAGTTCAAACCCGTATAGACATGTAAGTAACTGGAATAGGAAATAGGCACACTAACAACCCAAGCTGTAAGATCCAGTTCTATAAAGTACAATTAAAAACTGATCATAAAAGCCTGAAGAGCTGGCAGGTGGGTGTCTTGCTGGCATGGGGCCCTTTATAAACCTGTGTCCTGCCAAATTGCAAGACCTTTATGATCAGCAATATATTACACGTAATAAAACTGGAGTCAGTGAGTCAATGAGTCCGTCACCATCTGGACACACTTTGAAGGCGAATCAGTGTCTGTGTCACTAACATTGCTAGATTTATGCCCTTATTTCAACCTGGGAAATCAGTAAGAACAGCTAAGGGATTTTTTTGTGTTTGCTTTCTCAAGATGGCCAATACATAAGAAATGCTTGCCACATTGGTTCGGTAAGCACAGAGTAAAAAAAGAAAGTTCCTCTTTGTGTTATTGGAATCGGCATGTCAAAGCTTGGGCTGCCAAACCTCATACTGGCACAGAATGCTGGGAGTTGTAGGCCAAAAGCAAAAACACTGGAATAATTGTTTTAATAGCCTTTCCATAGCACTCCTTGTATATATACCGGCCCACTGTGCAATAATTTATTTCAAGCACGTCAGGATAATGTTAGAAAATAGCATGTTTAGTAATTACACAAATTCCTTGCAAACTGTGAACCACAATAGCAGAGAGATGGCATTAAAATCTACAACTCCAATCTCCAAGACAAAATGTGGTTTAGTGACTAAGCCAAACTTGTTGATGTCTCTAATGTATAATATATTTATATTTGTATATTAATCCAAATCAATTAAGGGAACACATTTCATGCACCATAAACACTGCACCTCACTATAGTGGTTATGTTTCCAGCAGCACCATGTCACCCGCTGTCACAGTAAGGAGTCAAACCTATTTTGAAGGATTTTACTTCTTAGTTGGGATCCACCAGGCACTGCTTAACGCCTCCATTCCAAACTCTCGAAAGCTGGATGTTCCTCAGCAGAAACTTTATGTTAGCTCTCCTAAGCTAAACCGTGAAATGCAGAGCTTAGCTCATTGGCTGAGAGCATCAGCTGATCACTGTTTCTTTGCATGGCAGGAGACTTAATGCAAGTCCCTGCAGAGAAACCTCTGGCGTTTGGGAGATGGTAATGGAGACACATGTGGTGCCAAGCATTCCCCAGGTAAGAAGTCAAACTGTTCAAAAGCAGTTTCTCTCCTTACAATAATGGGTGTCAAGGCACTACTGGCACCAAAACCACTACAGTGAGATGTAGTGGTTATGGTGCTTGGAGTGTTCCTTTTTTATATTCCAATGATAAATTTTGGTGTAAAAATGTAAATAACTTCAGAAATGTGTGAATCTAAGCAATGTGACTTACTGACTATAGCTACAGCTTATTCAACGGTCTTAGTTCTAGAAACAATTTAAATTGAAATGGTTCTAGTGCCATCTAGTGAAAATTATCAAGACTTGTTTTATTCCCACTCTCTGAATAACAGTGATGGTGGACTCTCATTTACAGTGACGTAGGTTCTTTGAGAGATGCTACTAAAATAACAGGACATAGTGTGACACAGTGTAAGTCAATAAGCGTGAGCAAGCAAACAGAAAATCCACATTATTGTTCTTGTGAGTAAGTTCATTAAATTACACAGCACAGGGTAAAACAAACAGTGAATTGAAATATGACGTGATTCACATATTTCTACACAATTAACGTGGACATTACACAAGTACACAAATAACAATTAACAATACATTAGTGTTGGAGGTGTCAGGAAAGTTAACATTGACTGTTGGTGGAAAACATAAGGAATGGTGTTTATTTTTTCTGCTTTAGCACTGTGCTGATCAATGTATGTATAAAGATGGTTTGCAACATCATTTAATCATTGGTATGGAAATAAAAAAGAAAGAAGAATATGGATTGAGGTGAAATTGAATAGATTTTTACTTACTGGAAGACCCAGTGGTCCTCTGTCACCCTTTTGACCTGGCTCACCCCTCAATCCTTTAAGACCATTTAACCCTGGTTCACCCTAAATGTAAAAGTAGATGCCAATTTTGTTTGTTGGCTGTGTAAGCTGGGACAGAAGAGGTTCAATTGTAGACAACGCTGAACATTCCTGCCTGGCACATCAACAAGCACACAAAACAAAGGACATAAATCTGACATGAGGAAAGGCACTTGTTACTTGCTCTGAAGACACATAGGTCAACAACTTTCTAACATGGCAGATAATGAGGATTATGTCAGGAGGACAGAAGGTCAGGACTCCCTTTGTAACTTTTTACTCTAATACAGCTACAGAAAAATATAATTCTAATGGCAGATAAAAGTCCGTTGGCCAATTTAGTCTACCCACTGCTCATCTAAAAAGCACAGGCATTATTTTGGTTTTGTCCAGAACAACTGTGTGTCCTTCTCAGTCCTATTCTTGGGCTGTGAAGTCATCTTCCATAGACACCAGGATACTGGCTCAGTAACTAAATAGTTCAGATATTACACTGTTATTTTCCTAGAGAAATGAGGAAAATAATGGTTTAACCAAGGACAAATAACAATCTATGCCATTTAAAAAAAATAAAAAATCAGGCCACACAACTTGTAAAGTGCCAATAAAAACTCTTATAGTCACATAACGGAGAAACCATGTTATGTCGCTATTTGAATGACAATCTATGCCGTCATAAAATCAAATTGTTCTTTATGGGTCATTTCAAAATGTAATGTCCAAAATTAAGCTCTGCAGGGTTTCCTAAAGCTGCAAACTAAATATGGGAGCAGTTACTGCTTTTAACAGATTATGATAAAAGCAAAAAAAAAAAGAGTTAAGACAAGACAATCTTGAAAATGAGCGGTCATGTCAGAAGAGGCAGCATTTTCAATTCTAGTACAGCACATGTAGTGGCTCGGAATTATACATGAAAAAACATAATGGCCAAGAAGCACCTAACAATAAAAAAAACTTTTAATTTGTTTTCCTAGAAGAATAAATACCAACTATTTCATTGTTTTGTATGATTATAATTGGCTCAGTGACATGCTTTTACAAGATTGTTTCTGCAGTTTTGTTTACTGGCCACGATTTTATCACAGGGAGTTAAAGGGGGGTAGGACTCCCAAGACAGACAGTTTAAAAAAACCAAAACTGAACAATTACAGTAGAACAACTATCACAATCACTGAATTATTTATAGTTTCTATATGAAACCTCTGTAAACCCAATCTAGTGTTATAACGATAATTACATTTTATTTTCTTCCTATGTTTTGAACTATACAAGCACTCTAGCAAAAGTAAATGCTGGCATAAAATGGGCCTGTACATTTCATATGTTGTCAATGTCCCTAGTCTATAAACATAGCTTTAAGTAATAATGCATTTTTTTTTTTACTTATTTTCCGTATACTGCTATAATCAGTATGATAGGTTTTCAATCAGAGAAGCACAAACACACTTTTTTTGTTTGTTTTGTGTACTTTTGTCAGATGGCAGACTGGAATAAGCAGCACACATTAATGAAACCTTTAAGCTCATTACGTTGACTGATTAAAGAGATGCTCAGACATTATTAAGACTAAAAATATAAAGTTCATATTCACCATCCCACTGTGTATTTCAATAAAGCTTAATTTTTCTTGCATTTTTTACAGTTTTAAAAAGGTCAGGCTCAAAGGAAAAGCAATTAGAATGTTGGTAATTGTGGTGTTTTACTTTTTACACAAAACTAAAATTGGAAGAAAAAACATGTACGATTATCATGTTTCACAAAAGTAAACAGCATAATGGAAAAAGTAATTTTAGTATATTTTATTTTATAATGAAATGCTCATTTGTTTGAAAAAAAACATTCTAGAAAACACCATGAGGTCTATCCAGTAAAGTAATGCAAAATATATATTATTGAATAGTAAACTCACAGATTTAAACTACGGTAATTATGTGATTGTCTTGTAACAGGTTCTTTTATTTATTTAAAGCGATATCTTTATTTATTTAAAGAGGTATATTTTCACTGATTATAAATTATAAGAGTGCTAGATATATGTACATAAATAAGTAAAAGTAATAACTGAACGAAAAGTAAATGAGCTACCACTGGCGAAACGGATGTCTGGGGCTCTATTGACATTCCTCATATTATCTGACTGTCTCCAGCTATATTACTATACGACTACATTTTTAAAATATGAACATAGAAACAGGAAGTCAGTGTATTCATCTAGATTTTTTTTATTTTATTTTGGTTGTTTTGCCTTTCTTGATTTGGTAGTTACTTAGTTTGCTAAGCATTTCCTTCCACAGCCACGAGGACTATTAGGATCAATTGGTACTCAGTGGGACGTGGTCGTTATTTTGGGGTGCCCTCGAAGGCACCTTCAGGTAGATATAGTATTTTCCTTCCTGGCGGGTGTAAATCTCTATTCCTCCTGATGGACATTAGCCATTTATCGAGCCATCTAGCCATTTATCTAGCTTTTCTAGTTTTGCCAGAAGGTCAGACTGTGAGCTCCAGTCTGTACCTTCGTCTATGTAACTACCGTATTTTTTAGCTACTTTAGTATATTTATTGTTTCAATACTTTTTGAAATTGTTCACTTTGCTGTAACAGTTGTGATTCACTGCCTTCAGGTTTTATACTTGTAGCAGCTGACAGCCTCTACAATTTCTCCAATATTCGTTCTTACCTTTGTAGCATTTGGGTGTGTATTTCATTTTTTTTTTTTTATGACCCCAGTGGGTCGATTTATTTTCTTTTTTTATCATTTTGTCATTTTGTCATTTTTTGTCAGTTTTTTGGTGTTGATGATACTTGCTCCACTTTTTTTATTAGTTGTGTTAGTTTAACCCCTTAAGGACACAACTTCTGGAATAAAAGGGAATCATGACGGAATATTTCTGTCATGTGTCCTCAAGGTGTTAATAAATAAAATTAAACCAAGCAAATCATATATTTTAGCTAGCATGTAGGTGAGGTAGAAATGTTTTTTTTTTCACTTTACAATGGGGGGCTTCTTACCCTCTAAAACTGTATGTTAGTGTGGTATGGACACTATTAGAATGGAGTTCGACATATATTTATGACCCCTTGGTCCATACAATAGTAAAACTATACTTCACATTTTTCCTTTCTATATAACTTTACTTTCAGCCTACTGTTCATGGGGGAAAATGAGAAGAACATTGTGGTAGAGGATCCAGGTGCCTGACACAGATTTTGTGGCCTATGGGTTGGCTGTGACAAACATAGTGGTGAAAACAAGCCATACACTGTTTCCCAGTTTAGCACAATTTAAACACTGGAACACTGTAGGCAATATAACAACTTTAGCTTGTTCAAAATGTAATTTAAAAAAAAAAAAATAGTTTAAAGGCTTGGAAGGCTTCAAGCTGCACACTGGTGGGAGGGGGGACATGCCTCCGTGATGTTAGCACATGGGGATGAACAAAAGACAACACCGAGGGATACTCGGTGCTGGAGAGAGGTTATTTAAAGTTTTTGTTTTAATTAAATTGCAGTGTAAGTTATACAGTATTTACATTAAATTAAATTCATTTAGTGATGTGAGAGGAGGAGCTTACTTTTTCATGACTGCCCTTTTCTATACAGATTGGATGTTCCATGACAGACAGTCATTTTTGGGTGTTGGAAGTTGGCTGTGATAGAGCATTACTTAAAGGAACGCTACGGGCTCAAATCTTTATAGTATTTGTGCAAAAAAAACCAAAAAAAACATTAGTCTGCCTCCTTAGCCAAGCCTGTCCATGCCAGAAAAACATCCTTAACAAATATATGCACACATCTCTGCCCCAACAGCAGTGAGTGAACTGCTTTTAATTCATAACCTGGCTGCAGACAGTCAGAGAAACGATAAACAGGTAGTGATACCCTTACTGTATGTCTCACTGTGTGTTTTCTCCTGATAATGCAGATTATTTTGTTGTTCAGACCATTTAGTGCTGTCAGTGGCTGAGCCGTGTGCATACATTTAATAAGGAAGTATTTCAGGAGTGGTGAGGGGGTGTGGCTAAAGAGGCAGGCATACAGTGCATTCTGCAAAACATTTATTTTCTTATGCAACAAATAAGGATAGTAAGAGGCCAAAACCTATGAAATGAATTAAAGTTGTATTGGTGCTCAGAGTGTCCCTTTAAACACAAATTAATATCAATAAGAGTTTTAGGGTTGGTTTTATAAACCAATTTTCTGTCTAATGTCAGTTGAAAAGTCATACAGTGTTATTTACTAAAGTGAGAAGAGTCAGGAATTCAAGGTGAATTTCAAATTTGGGGCTAAAATAGAAAAATGTCCAAGACATCAATGCGTCCAGTTCAGTTAGTTTGATCTAAAATTTACTTTGATTTCATGACAATTCTTACATTTGTGAATAACCCTGATACTGTTCTGAACAGTTGCAATAAATTATGGCATTTCATGTAAATGTAAACTTTGTATCACTTGAACTTTGACAATTTAATCATCTGGTTTTAAAGCTTACAGACAAGATATTATTGGATGCATTTACTTCCTTAGTGCGTTTATTTCCAAAACAAAAACTATGAATATGGTTACTCACAAAATGTCATTGTGTGAAATAGTCCATTGATTAAAATATCCTTTCCTTGCGTTTGATGCAATTTTATTGTACTTCTTATGTTTAACAGGACAAGGGAGGGGGGAATCAGAATAAGATCTAATCACCTAATATAGGGAAATAACTGGCTAGCTTATAAGAAATGCACTTTGATTTTTAGTAATGTAATCATAGGTAACAAAAGATAATATAAACATTTAAATACATAAATTTTGAGATTTATTTCTGGGTGTTTTGTAGTAATATTAATTTGTAAGAGCTTAAAGGTTTACACAGTTATCACATGTTAAAATACATTCACAAACAATATACCATGTATGCATGCGCCATTAACATTAACATACATGCACAGTGAGGATGCATTAATTAATTTAATAAATATAGTGCTGCATACACCTACCTTTGGGCCTGGCATCCCATGTGGCCCCTAAAAATATGAGGTAAAATGTGTCATTAACAGGAAGCAAAACAGGGGGGGTGTGAGGAGTGGCATGGCACAACCTACGTATATTTCCTGGTTGCCATGTGGAAACGCAGAAATCGTATGGGATTCAGCTACATGATATAGGACAATTTAATCATGTTCTAGACCAGTGTTGGCTTATTGTGAAATCTCTGATATTTGTGAACTATACACACGGACACCCTAAGGACAGATTCCATATGAAAAATCATAACAGGCAACTCCAAAGTGCCTCAAAATAACAACAAACACTGCAGGGTGCCCTTTGCATTAAATAAAAATATCTCAACACTTTGTCAATATTGGTTATTCTCCCTTATCTGTGTGTTTGTATATGTTTATTTATTTGCATACTTTCTCATTCTCTTACCCTAGCTTAAATGTTTGAAACATACTGTCATAGCTCAGTATGAGTGACATATTTGCTGAGAACTTACCATTGGGCCTGGAGGACCGTGAGGCCCAGCAGGTCCCGGAGGACCAATAATCTGTAAAAAGAAATCATTGGGAAACTTGTTACAAAAAACAAACAAACTAAAGTTCAACAAGAACACTTCAGACCTAACCTATTTATTCCACCATAATCATTGTATATAATTCCATCGGAATGACTAGGATTGCTGTTAAATTTAACAGTGCAAATTTTCTCACACTGTGTGGAGAAATGTGTCACATACATTGTCACATAGGCTATAAACGTATTAATATAAAGACAAATCATTATAAAGCCCATCAATCTTAGTGTAGCACATATAACACTTCCAGACTGCAGCTACAGTGTACTAGTCATCATAATAGTTGCTCATCATTTGTATGCCAGGCGAGGAGCTACAGAGAGAGAGGGAGAGAAACTGGAGAGATATTTCAAAATATTATGATCTAAAAAATAATGCAAAATTTTAGACACGGGTCAATTACTATGCAAACCGGGGGAATCAGCAGGCACATTTAATTAGTCCCCACTCCACCTTAGAAACTATTCCCCCATTTTCAGATCACAAATTATGATAAATTTCCCTCAATGTTTCCCTTCAAGGGAAAACATTCTGGGTGCAAACATTTTATTTATTTAAAAGAATAAATAGAAATTAATTTATGTTTAATTTATGAATGTCCAAGTAAATAAGTAGTGAGTCATGTATATTACAGTATTTAGGGGTAAATTCTGACTTGGTTTAACAATAAATATTATACACATGTACTCACCCACAGACATGTCTTGTGTCAATTAGAATAGGCTATCAAAGGATTCAGAGATTAAAGGAACACTATAGGTACCATAACCACATCGCCAGATTAAGGTGTTGATAGTGCCATTTAATAGAGATTCTCTGTCCCCAGCTACCTGAAGGCCGGCCTCCAATGATGTAATGATAGAGGCAAATTTATGATTCAGCCTCAAGCCATACTAATTTATACAAGGGATTGGTGCAGTGATTGGCTCACAGCACTAAGCTCACACTCTCACCCAATCACTCCCACTATTGCTGGTATGGTATATAGCATAGTGCTGCCTCCACCATTTCGTCATTGGAGGCTGGCTTGCAGGGCACTGAGAATCTGAACTATATAGTGAGTAAACCATTCAATAGTGATGTGGGGCCAGGCAGACTTCAGGCACCATAACCCCTTCCCCATAACCCCTTCAGTCTTTTGAAATGGTTATGATGACTAAAGTGTTCCTTTAGCTTTTCATCTTCCTCCTTTTATTTTCCTCCTTACATACCATAAAATATAAATTGAACATCTTTCTGTAAAATAACTTTCAAAGGGAAAAGCAGTGAATGTCACTCACCGAAGCTCCATGAGGTCCAGGTGAACCATGATCTCCTTTTTCTCCTTTCATCCCATTTGCTCCCTGGAAAACAAAATGCAAGTATTTGGTTCTGTACAAAATCCTTGTATTCCTTTAAAGTTAAATATACAGCTGTGCTCAAAAGTTTGCATACCCTTGGAGAATTGGAAATATATATATATATATATGTACCATTTTTAAACAAAACATGAGTGAGCAGGCAAAACACATTTCTTTTATTTCTTATGGGATTCATATTCACCTGTAGGTGAATGGTACAATCATAAAACAAAACATGGCAACAAAGAAAAAACAATTAAATGACCGCTGTTCAAAAGACTCCATACACTTAGTTCCTAATACTGTGTATTGCCCCCTTCAGCATCAATTACAGTGTGCAGTCTTTTGTAAGAGTTGTCTATGAAGCCCCGTATTCTTGCAAGTGGTATAGCTGCCCATTCATCTTGGCAAAATGCCTTCAGGTCATGCAAAGTCTATGGTCAAACCATATGTTTGAGATCTACCCAGAATGGCTCAATGATATTAAGGTTCAGGAGACTGTGATGGTCACTCCAGAACCTTCATCTTTTTCTGTTGTAACCACTGGTTTTTCAACTGGAAAGTCCAAGAGCGTCCCATCCGCAGTCTTCGTGCAGAAGAATGCAAATTGTCTGCCATTATTTTCTGATAACATGCTACATTTATCTTGTCATCCATTTTCACAAGATTCCTCGTGCCTTTAGAGATCACATCCCCCCAAAACAGCAGTGAGACACCACCATGCTTGACAGTGGGGTTGGTATTCTTTTCACTATAGGCCTTGTTGACCCCTCTCCAAACATAGCGCTTATGGTTGTGACCATAAAGCTCTATTCTGAACACGTCACTTCAAATTAAAGTGTGCCAAAAGCTGTGATGTGTGTTAAGGTGTTTTTGGGCATATTGTAACCCGGGCTTTCTTGTGGCATTGGCACAGTTATGGCTTCTTTCTCAACCATGCAGCTCCTTTTTGTTCAAGTATGGCTTCATATGATCACGATCCTTCAATAAAAGACATTGCTATAGCATGGTCAGTCATATTTTCTAAATCAATGCCAAAATTTCACAATTTCTGCCAGGATATGCAAAATTTTGAGCACAATTGTACATCAGCTTGACATAAATTCTTGAAAATTCTTGAAAATTCTTGAAAACCATGTTTAAATTGTATTTACTTAGATATTCTGTATATAGTTTAGAAATCAATGAACACCTCTGGGCATAAGAGAGAGAAAGAGACCGGATGTAAGACAATAAGAATGGAAGGGACTGTAGAGTAGATATGGTTAAAGACCAAAGAAGAAAAAAGTAAAATAAAGTAATAAAGAAAAACAAGAATAAGAATGGAAGAAAAAATACCATACAGTGTTTAATATAACGATAATTTAAACAAGAGACATTGAGGTTTGCCTTAAGAAGTTGAGGTTAATTTCTAAACTATGAATTATAAATAATTGATCTGGGATTGAAAAGCTACATTAAAAAAGCTAAGAAGTATTACCACTGAGAAGCAAAGGCGGACCCCAGCCAGCACCAAGGGACATTGGCGCTGGACTGACATAAGTAACAGAAGTGGTTTTTAACCCCTTCTGCACCACAGAGGGGGGAGGGCACGATGGAGGGGGAAGCTGTAGTTCGAGGAAAACAACTGGCACTATAGTTTCCCTTTAATTTGACAGGACCACAAGACATGACTCCACCCTCCCCATACTACAAAGTTATGATTCACCCTACTACTAGATAAATATGTTGCTTTCTCTTGACCTTTATCTGGTTTTTTTTTAATTAACATATTAAAAAAAACAGATAAGAAAATCTAAATTAAACAGAACTTGCAATAAAGGAAGGATAAACTTTAGATGACTCTTTACAGGAAGTGTTAAGGAAGGCTGCGCAAGTCACATGCAGGGAGGTGCTAGGGTTCATAAATAAAATGATTTAACTCCTAAATGGCAGAGAATTAAACAGTAGGGCTGCAGGGACATGATCTATACACCAAAACTGCTTCATTAAGCTAAAGTTGTTTTGGTGACTATAGTGTCCCTTAAAAAACAAACAAAGGCAGAACATGTCTAGAAGTATTTCTAGTCAGCAGGTGATGGTTCTACCCAGAAATGTGTGTGTGTGTGTGTGTGTGTATGTGTGTCTGTATGTGTAGGAAATGTTAGGTGCCAATTTTATGTGAATGCCTGCAGTATTTTGGGTGAGACTGATGGTACATACTTAGTTTTAGCTTATCACAAAAATGTTTGTTGCCTTGAGTGAACTCTATATGAAATATATGAGTAGAATTTTGCTTAAAAAGTCCCTTTTAGAAAAACACTCTTTCTCCTTTTTATACTTACAGGCAAACCAGGAAGCCCAATCCCTCCTTTTTCACCAGCCATACCCGCATCCCCATGATCTCCTTTTGAACCTTTAGGACCCTGTTAGACATAACATCCAAATGCTTTAATTACATCCATGTGCTTTAATTACATAAAATTACAAACAGTGAAGCCCGTACAGCATCGTGTACAAAGCGAAGAGATGCAGAAAACAGGTTACTATAAAATGGATGGAAATCATTACACGTTACTTCTTTACTAAAATCTAATTAATGTTAGTAACATAACAAGAATCAAGATATCATAAAAATCAATGCTGCATCACACAGTTTGCTATAAATACGCTAAGTACATTAATAAAAAACATGACATGTGCTTCCAAATAGGAAATTGGAAATTAGTTGAATGCAACTTTTGTGTTCTTCAGGCTCATAAAATTCATGGTATGAATTGTCTTTTTCAAACTTAGAAAATCTTTAGCTTATGAAATTATGAAATATAATATTATTGCCCGAGAGAAATATCTTCCATTAAAAAAAGTTCTTGGTTGACCAAAATGTGTAAAACTCAGGTTCTTCTGTTTCCAGCTCTCTTGAAGGAGAAGGCCTGGTCAGTGGTACGTGGACAGTGTCTTATGCCACGTGGCTCAGATTGCAACTTATGATGTGCTTGTTATTTTCTTCATTTTTATAATTACCCAAGTAAAGATAAATCCAAGGCACGTAAAAATATAGATAAATAATCAACCATAGGGCTGTTGTAAGAAAAACACAGAGAAATACATTTCTCCTTCAGGTTAACTTGCAGGAAATGCAGGAGACGGTAAAGCCTTGCATGTGCAGTATTGCTAAGTGAGCTCTCATTAACGTCTCACATGTAATTAGATTGTTGAGGTCATCAACAGCCTGGAGTGTCCCTTCCTATGCATCATGGGAGTCAGTGTGCAAGGTTTTATACCTGTGTGAGAAGAATCTTTTTAACCCAAATATATTTTTGGTTTAGGTAAGTGAGAAAGTGTACAATTTACCAGTAAACACCACTTAAAATTGTTAAAGTTAATAATACATGTGGAAACCATCAAAGCCATTATGATAGGAAGCATTTATGAAAAGCCCATAATTTGCTTTACTGATTATGAAATTGCGATGAATTTACAAGATGTAACATAATTGGCTGTAGGAAATGAACAGTAAAAATGAAGGTGACTCAGGATGAATCAGACTGGCACTCGTGTAATTATTTAATACTGTTACATGCTAATTGCATTGCAATCACAGTCTTTTCTTCTTAAACCCTTCCACCGAATATCTGGGTCTTTCATGCTGTCATAGTAACAGGTAAATGTTTCTAGAATTTAGGATCCAGACAGACCAGTTTATTATTCTATTACCTGGGAAAGAGGTGCATCCACACAGTGCCATATCAGATCATTACAATGATTTATATTATATTTAGGGAAACCGTGCCACCTAGCTCCAGGGGATTGAAGAAGGCTTGTATTATGGGACAGTAATTTGTGAACTTCAGGACCTCTAAGTTTGGCAGCTGGCTTCCAGGTGCACTAAGCCTTCCCTAGACAGAGGAATGATATTTTGCTCCAGCTACTTCCTGTCTCCGACCCAAAAAGTTAATTTTGAGTATTATTTTTATGGCTGATTTATATCCTTGTTTTGTCATAATTTGATAAATGTTTGTGATAAAACTCAGTAACTGAAGTAATGTTATTTCACAAATAATTAAAACTAAAGCCTAATAGTAAATACACTATGACGTTTGCCGAGTTCTGTATCTCCTTGCCTCCTGTGTAAATTCCGTCTCTAACACTTTATAAGATACTATGCTCATGTTAAAGTCTGCGTTACAGCATTTGTAGCCCAACAACAGCTAAATGAAAAAATAATAATAATTAGCACACCTTTCTTTATTAGTACCTCCTGTATGATGTGTTTGTTTACATGCATTTATCTGTATGTATAACAATATATATACTTGCTATAGTGGTTATGATGTTAGGAGAACCCCAGCACCATTCCCTGTTTTTTGAGCAAACTGATTGCAGCTTAACCGTATCTGTGGAAGCTGGTTGCTGAATCTTATTCATTGACTGAGAGTGTCAGCTAGTCATACTCAGCCATTCTCAGCTAATGAATGACATTCTGTGCATAGAAACCGAGTTATACTTCTTGTACCAAAGGAGTTAACATCAGTATGTGCAGAGATTAATAGCAAAACGCTGCATATACAGGCTCCAGGCACCGCGACTACTTCAATTCACTAAATAGGTCATGGTGCTTGGAATAACCCTTTAACTACTAGAATTGAGTATAAACATTTCTACTTTCATGTATTTTGCAGAATAAAATTTAGTCCACAATAGACTCACTCACCCTTGTTTATAGTCTAGGGATAATTATCAGCCTTTAGAGGAACACATTTCTATGCCAGTAGTCACTGATTGCTAAATTAAAGCCTGCAAGTGTGCTAAAATGTTAGTTCACCCCCTGCTTTCAGACAGTATAGGAAGTGTCAATAGGTCATATCACTCCACGAATCAGGGAGAGGGGAGATGTGAATGGATTCTATCATGTCCATGTTAGCATTACATTAGTATTCTAGAGACTGATAAAGATTGCTCTAATAGTTTTTAACAACTTAATTTGAGAAATATATGATTTAACTGTATTTTCTGTATCTACTTTATTTTAGTAAGCTATACTGCTACTAATGCATTCAGGGTCGTTACAAATACCTATAAGCAAGGTATTTGACCATTTATCTATTTTTGTGACACCTACTGTATGTGAGAAATAATGCATATTTACTTTTATACTAACACTTCAGACCATTAATAAAATATTACACGATAAAGGACACTGTATACTGTCCAAAGCTAATCGTCTCCCACCTATTTTTTTTTTTCATACAGGATGAACAAATAAGTGAAAAAAAAGTGTGGAAATTTAAATAATTTGAATATATTATGTTTGTCAGCAAAGCAACCTTTATGCTGTGTTATAACGTGTTTATATGCTAGTTATGCATCCCTTGCTTCAAATGTATGTTTTGCTCATATTTTTTGCAGTGACAATCTGACAAAGTGCTTGGTAGTGAAGAGGTTAATAAAACAAAACATATATTTTTTTTTTAAGTGACATGCATGTTAATAAATTAACATTGTTCAATTTTACCCGGATGTGCCCAATGTTGGATGTCATATTAGCCAGTTTAGAGAGAAAGACGCGCAAATGATCAGCAGAACATGAATCAGGGAATATGATACAATCATCCCACACATGGAGAAGATGTTTACGTTTGAATGGTAACATTTCACAGTGTTCTCCCATATTTAATTTTATTATTATTTATTTAAAAAAAAAAAAAACACACTGAATATCAGATACAATCACTGAAAGGAAATGTATCAGTGCAGGTATATACAATACATCACATTTCATTGTAAACTGGAATCTTTTACTAGGTTGAGTAAGCTCAAAATGACCCTCCAGCCACATTATCGTCACCAACACAACTTGCATTTTATAGGTTTCTTCCTCATTTAACGCTGTTTTTTTTCCCCATTACAATATCTTTAGTTTGACTAAAAGATAAATAGTCTTGCAGCTTCCTGCATACCTCAACCCCCTTAGCCACGCCTTTCCTATTTACGTACTAGAAAGTATGTACTCAACTTAGCCACTGAAAGTCGAGCTTCTGACATCACTCCACCCCACAGCCAATCACTGTTCTCTTATTATCTGCTCTCTTCCACTTCAGCACAGTTTTGAAAACTTTAATAGATATTCAGAAGGCGGTGATTGGCTGTGTGGACGGACTCAAGTTAGATGCTCAACTCACACTGATCGCTCATTGGCTAAGCTAAGATTCTAATCAGGAAAACATTTTGTGAAAAAAGGCGGTGTGGCTGAGGCTGCAGAAAGCTGCAAAAAAAAAAAAACATTTTTCTTTTTGAAAACTAGAGATATTTGAATGTGGAGAAAACCATTTCTTGTATTTTAAAAGAAAAAAAATATGATCAGTGGGAGAACACGGTGAATACACCATAAACATTTTAAAAACAAAAAGCATCATCACTGCCTGGATATATGCTTTCATTTTTTTTCCTACTCCAAATGTTTGTTAGTTCTGGTATAGTGAGTAATGTTTTACTTAATTATACATAATTAATGGAGGTGTTTTAATGTTTATATTATATGTCGCTAGGCAACCAATACTTCATGGTTTAGTCTTCAAGGTAACACATGACATTGCACTGAAGGCAATTTGCTCTTTTGATGAAGAATATTCGTTCAGTCACATGACAAATGGCATATGTAGAGAGATGACAACTAAGGTTATATAGAGTGAAATTAGTCAATCAATACATTGGCTTAGTCTGATATTTCATGATATAATTGGTGACAAAAGTTCCAGACAGTCGTGGTGCTTAATGTAACATAATCTATACATTATATAAGTAGCAGCCCACCCCCAAATGGACACTGTACCATGATAAATTATTGTACACTTTACCTGCTCCCCATCAACTCCTGGAGGACCAACAGGGCCTCTCTCACCCTGTAGAAACATTATAAATAACTATGAGCTTAAGATTCCTGGACACCTTACACATATTGTGGGATGATTTCTAAAACAAAACCCACTGCAAAACTGGGGCTGGGCCAGTGCAACATCATCACATCCAACATGTTATACGTATAGAGTTTGCATGCTTCTCCTGAACTGTATCTATAGCAGATCTAGAGGAAGATTGGCAACTTTTTTTGCCTGCGGTCAATTTAATGGTCTTTTTTTATTTAAAGGTGCCTTCTACCTAAGTTGCAAAACATAGTAGAAAGGATCTGCTCATGGTAGGGCTGGCATGGGTCAATTGCACCCCTGGACAACAAGTATAGGAGGACTGGCATGCTTGCTTAATAGACAAAGAGTCAGCTTTCCGGTGACTCTACTGATATCAGTGACAACTCACCCTGACATTATGCTTATTCATTGCCATGCACAAACCCACAGTGCCAGGCTAGTGTCTGGCTAGCCCCCCTGCCCCTCTTTTCAGTCATTCCATGAGCTGATCCTTTCTAGGGACAGATTTGCAATTTAGGGGAAAGCACCTGTAAAATTCAAAATCAAAAAAGACTGATGGTATATTCAGATATAATCAAATCAGCAGTATTATGGTAACTTTACTGATGTCATGGATAACAATACATTTCATCAAAATCCACATTTTACTTTGGTAAAATGGATCACATCAAGGTATTTCCTACTTCTGGGTAAAATTAGGATTGCGGACACAGCTCTGAGACTTTAATAAATTATAAAGTGCAAAATTAGGAAGCATCAGGGCAGCTTGCATTATGCACATTGACTATTAATGCATTTATTGTGCTAGATCTTATAATTAATTGTCTTACATGGCCACAAGTCACGTTAATAAGACAAAGCTTAGCTTAAGCAAAGTATAATACCTATGCTCTGTAACTTTCAACTGCATTGTAATTCTATGAGCTTGAGGCTAATATCACTTCCCTCCTGCACAGTATAAAAAGGTGAGTGTAAAAGCCTCATGCTGGAGCTATATACATTAATGCAATGTGCCAGTTTGGCATACAATTTGCAATTTTCTGTTGGAGTCACAATAATCCGTCGTTTACAATAAGCTTTTATAGTTAAAAAATACAGTGGTAACAGCCATCAATATAAGCATATACAGGAGCTCAACGCACCTCCCCGGTGGCTAACTCACCAATAAAGCCATATTACCTGCATAAGCCTATAACCACATGTCTTATAGTTTGATTTATCATTTAATTTATCCTTGTGTTCTTTTATTAACTCCCGTGGTAGTCACCTTGTACACAGGCGATGTTAACAGCCTGTTTTCACTAGATTTGAGCTTGCGCTTCATCTCATGGCAGCCCTGCACGGGTGGTCAATTGTAGCCCTCTTCTCAGCAAAATTGCCATTAAGCTGATATAGCAATCGTCCTATACCTACCTACTGTAGCCAGAACGTTGCCTGACTATAAAGCTATATCTCTTACTAAGCATAAAACTCAGGCTGTAACTCCCACTGTTTACATGTTAACGCATGTTTCCCTTTCTTAAGCTGCACACATCTAGCAGAGCACTTCACCCATAACCTACAAATTTGTCCCATGATTAGTTAAACCTCCCTAACCAGACAAGGCTAAGGTTACACCAAGCCTATTAGCTAGGCAAGCATAATCTAGCCTGATTCCTGCTGAGGATTATTTAAAAATTGTACAGCGACCTTGAATGCCATAGATTGTTAGTTCAGACATGTATAACTATCTTGTCTTTTTCTCTGTTATGCCTGCTTAGTCGTAAAAAAAAAAAAATCCCCCAAACAAAACAGAGGCTGTCAAGCTGGAGATCATTTCAATGGGCATTTTAATGTGATGTTTTTATCTGATTATCTGTTATAACTCCATTTCTTTTTTCTGTACCGTAACTCCTAATGCTTTAATAAAAGAAAGATTGACCAAAAAAATAAATAAAAATACAGTGTTGATATAAAGAGCTCCACATTTCATGGTAAATTATAAATATCGACACTGGTATACTGGCAAGCCAAAACGGAGAGTTTTTATTAACTACTTTTGGTTTAGTAAACTCTTATATGGCCCTTGAATGCTATTCTTCTGCTCCACATGACCAACTATATTACACAGAATCCAATACCAGTCCCGTAAACCATTTTATTTAACTATTTTGATTTGTCTATTTTATTTTCTGTGTGTATAGGAATATATAGATCTTCTAATATACAGCAAATCAAATTTCATACTCAGCAATTTCATACTCAGCAATTATGTTCAAAATAAATGAATAAAAAGACACCTTTGTTCCTGGCAAGCCAGGTGGTCCGGGTGGTCCTGGAGGTCCCTGTTGACAAACAAAAAGACATTTACTTAAATAGAAAACAAAAATGTCAGATTAGATTATACATTTAGTTTGTGATAAAAGATCAATGTTATTTGTTAAATGGCACACATTAATGAAAGTCAGTGATGGTGATAATTGGAGAACTTGTGATATTTAAAGGAGTTTTATTGAATTTGTTATATTCCCTTTTTTATATAATGTTTTCAGAGTCTTCCATAATTTATCTTCCATCTTATTCTTTTTTTTTTTATCCCTTTTTTGTTGCGGTTTTTCAATTTAACAACAATTTTCAACAATTATATTTGATCTTTTCTCGGTCATATAACACTTTAAAAAGTGTACATGGATTGTGTTGATTATTTTTAAATCTGTTAAGTGTTTTTTTTAAACAAAAAATATAACTTTCCATTTCAATGGTGGATAGTATGCATTATTATCCATTTCAAACACAGATCTGTACATGTCCTATTTTTTTGTCAATTGTTCCGTGGGTTTCCCCCTCCATTCCAAGTGGAGTTCTGGGAGCAAATGAATGTTGTTGTAGTTCAGAGATCCATCTTCAGGTACGCATTACTGTTAGCAATAACTATTTTACTTAAACACTTGGCTGGATGAAAATAATAATAATCTGTTTGGAATGTTATTTTAACTTTTTTTTTTTTATTCTTTGTTTAAGGGCAGATCAATAGATAGCTTCTGATGATGTAAACCAGAGTTCACAAAACGTGTAAAGCTTTAAGGCATCTGTCGCAAAGTTTGCTGTGATACCGGGATATAGTGGAACGCAGCACGAAAGGTCAGTGGAATGCAGCGGCACTCCGGCTAGGATCTCCACCTCGGCTTACTTCCTAGCCGGTCAGAGTCAAAAAGTGAAGGGATTGTGACTCATCACATCAAAAGATTTTCCCTGCTACCCTGCTATATGCTTATATTCATCATGCAAATGTGGGTGTTTTAATCGCTGTAAATGTAATAAATCCTTGAATACAGTGAGCACTATGGCTTTCTCTTTTTTTCACAGATCGATGCTGTTTCCATTTACGTAGACCTTTCATAGTGGTCCTAAAGTATGAATTATTTAGAAGACACTAGTACTTTTGCAGCTTTGTGGAAGATGTTTGCTATTACGATAATATTACAGCCTGTTTGCAGAGTGACGCTTGCTGTTTTTATAGCAGGAGCATTCTGATATAGGTTGATACATTTGAATACTTGGTGCATCATTTCTATGAATGTGTGCGTGTCAAAATATCTAGGCTTTACTTTATTTACGGGAATAAAGCATTCTGTCCACTTGTATTAAATACAACCCATAAACACAAAAGAAGGAAGAGAAAACAATATTGTAAAAAAAAAAAAAATCAAAAACATACTGTCAGGAGTTTTGAAGTACTGCATAATAAAGATAGTGCCTATGACCTATTTTCAGTTACTTCCTTTTTTCACAGGATGAAGACACTTTCTTATATATCAACTTTAAAACTAAAGAACTCCCACATCTCTGACAGTAGAATATGCACAGATTTGAACTATATAGAATTGGGGACAGGAGCAAGGTAGTGGTGCTGTGGTGGTTCAGCCGGTGACTAGCTCTAGTACTTTTTAATGAGGTTCCGTTAACAAACTGGTCTCGTGTAACTGTTTTAAGAAAAAAGTCAGGTGACATAGATATTAAGTCCAAGATTTGAGGAGCGGACATTCCGCTAAATACCTCCACATATTTCTATGCATTGTTGACCATGGAAAACTTTGGAAAATGCAAATGCATTCTAGAACCTTACATGGTGTCCTGAAAAGTTCGTTTTAAAATTGCATTAACCTTAAATGTAAAATACCAGTCCAGGAGATTAAATTCAGAAATCAATACAGAAAATGTCTATATGTTCTGATCACTAATCAGGAAAACATTTTGGAATCAGATGTAGTCAGGCTTATGGAATTCCTTATACTTAAGATATTGCTTGGTAAAACAGATAAAAGTCATGTCGGAAGCATTCCAGATTGCTTTTATTTTGAGATTATAGTGATGGATTGTCATTTTTAATTAATTGTGGGCCGTGTTCTTTTATCTATTGTTGTACATGTGTTTTGCATTTTTAAGAGTTTGTAGTTGGGCTATCATCCATCTAGTATTTACAAAAATATGTTTTCAATGCAAACACTAAAGGAATTCTTGGGATTTTGATGAATAGTGATAGTGAAAATAAATTTACACAAATAAAGGGCAAAATATCACATTGGAAACTTTTTTCTTATCTACTCACAACTAAGCTTTATTAGTTTATTATTTCAGTTTTATGATTAATTGTTGGTGTGTACATAAATTGTCTAAATGATCACTTCCATGTGTAAACAAAGGAAACCCTAGCTATATTTGTTTGCATCCCTTATTTCAGAGAGTTGTGTGTGAACGTACTGATGTAACGGGACAATACAACACATGAAATCCAAAGACCTGTATGTTAGATGAGTGGTACAGTCAACCATAGCAGGTTATGATGGAGTAAATGGTTTGTGGAAGAGATGTGTAATGTGGTTTGATTGGTATTTACAGTTAACAAGGTTACAAACAGTGTTTGAATGGAGAGGAAACTGAAGCCAAGTGATAAAGTAAAACATGTGTGCAGGAACCTGATGAGTTATATATTTGATTTTGGAAATAACATGAAAAAGATGCAGCTGGAAAATGTGTGTGATTGTGTGTAGGAAGATATCGACTTAAAAAGAAAAAAAAATGAAATCCTCGATCGTTAGATAAATCCCTTATTAGTGTCTATCTTTAAACATAATCTTTGTATCCCTTATTTAGAGACTTTAATACTACGCATAAAGTGTAAAATCTAATTGAATCAGCTCCTTGTTTGAATTATATTAGAATATGGAGTTGCACTGTGTCAGGTTTCCATATATTTTTGCAGTCTGGCAATTTGAGCAACAATCTATTGGAACACAGAGTTCCTAAATCCAAAAATGATTCCTTCCCATAGAGTCTGCTTACTAAATAGCCATTACAATACTGGTGATTAATTGCCCTGGGTATTTAATTCAGCTACCTAGTAATACTCAGATACCCAAGTACCCATTCATATACAGTGCTAACTTAAAATAATAATAATAATAATAAAATAGAGAGGTAAAAAATTATGACATGGTGGACATGGTTCCACACGATATGTGGAAGGATATGACATAGATTTGACTCAAAAACTCAAAAAGGCATAAACATGGAAGGATGCATGTAAGTGATTAGCAGACTGACAGACAAAAGGTGGATGAGGAACAGTCATATACCTGATGTTATGAAGGCAGAGTCAGACATTAGTATGGTGCTCTGTCCATCTGTATACCACAAATCAATGATCACAATTGGACAGAAGCATGTTTTGCAAGAAGTAACCAGGGGAATCTCGTTAATATAACTGGTTATTACGTATGACACAATTTTCAATACTGAAAGCCTGTGATGAATGCCCGTTGGGAGAGTTAGCCAGCCATTGATCCCAAGACAACAGTGCTGGAAATAGTTTCGTATTTCTGTTCTTTCCCACCCCCTTTGGACTGGTGGACATTATCCTGGACCTGAGTGATAGCAGCCATTGATATGATTTGAATCTTTTGACGTTTATAAAATACAGATTGCTCCTTAAAGAAATACTTTAACTAAAACAAGTGCTTTAATAAAACACTGTTTTTGTTTGTAGTAAGTTTTACTGGCATGCCTCCCCCCCTGAACAAAATAAATAAAAATAAAGAAATTAAGGAAACATCACCTTCAATCCAGCATCAAGTTCTCTCTGCAGCCTAATCCTCCTCCGGTGAGGGATGTCCCAGAGGATAGATTGAGGGGTGGACATGGGATGTCTGTGCCACCATTGGTCTTCTGTCAACAGATGCCCAATATGGACAGAATTCACATTAGCCTGTCTGAAACTCCTCTTCCAGGCTGACAAATGGCATTATACCTCTGGCAACAAAGATCTAAGTAAGTACCTAAGAGCAGAGTATCTAAACCAGGCCTGTCCAACCTGCGGCCCCTCAGATGTTGCTGAACTACAACTCCCATAATTCTTTCAATGAAACAGATAGCCAGTCAATCATGGGAGTTGTAGTTCAGCAACATTTGGGGGGCCGCATGTAGGACAGCCCTGATCTAAACTGAGTTCAACAAAGATAAGCCTAAGCAAATCCCTCAGAGCTGAGCTCAACAAGGTTGACTACCTTCTGGTAGAATTCATGGGATACTGCTTATACCTGCTGAGAGTCTTCATCGTGTCTGGATGTAAGGTTTTATGAATGCTTTACTTTACCATGGTACACAGACAGGCCTGTCTGTAAACCATGGTGGGTGCTGGAGAAAAACTGGTCCTTTCTGGATTTTGGAATGGCATGTGGGTAGCATGCTAGCCACTTCACATCTGACTCCAGGACCCACTGACTATAGCTTCAAGGACTTTAAATTACTTGAAGCTAACTTTGTAATTTTAGTAAGCTTCTGTTTAGTTATTGCTTGTTATTACCAATTGAATACACTCTACTTACCTAGTTTGTACTTTATAATGATTTATACAAGCATTGTTTCTTCTGGAATATGTGGCGACTACTAGTTTTCTTTTAGTTTCTAACTTTACTAAAAAATTAAATTTTTAATAAAGATCCTAACTTTACTTAAGATTCTAACTTTACTTAAATGTGCACTTGCTGATTACCGGTATATGCATTTTCTGATAATTATAGATTGTTTTTTCTACTGTAATTATATAACACAAATAAAAAAACAATACAAAATTTAACTAAAAAACTAAATCTAATTTCTGTTTTTCAAATTACATAGAGCATGTGAAGACACCAGGGAGAGCTCTTAAGGACGATCAAGTGTCCTATAGCATCTGCTAACAAAAATACATGAAAAAATGCTGATGTAAACTGCCTCTGGGTATCAGTGAGGCTTCTAGTATCTGAACTCTTAATTATAAAGAAGATGGAATGGGTAACTAGGAGGGAATATAAAATAGAAAAGAAGATGAGAGCTGGTACCAGAACTCACAATGTTACCACTATAATATCTATAAGTCCTATGTATAGCAAAAACAAAACAAAAAAAAACACCTTTATTGAATGGCAATGATGTGTAATTATACACAATTATATATGGAATATAAAATACTTGAGATCCATGCTGAATTATTTCCCTATTGTAAGAGTAAATACATTTCAATGACGAGCACCTCCAGCTTTAGAAACAAGTACCGTACGTACTTTATGTGTTCATCTAGCTCAATCTACCCATACTGTATAAAACAGCAGGATTGCTGTAGATTCTTAGTTATGGGATTTGTCAAATCCTGTTTTTAATAATTGGTTTGTAAAACAAAAGTGAAGGTGTGCGATGCTTTTGTGAGGGTTATTTTAAATATTAAATGAAAAAAAATATTAAACAAACCATTAAAGTTCAGTTTCTGTTACCTACATACTCACTTCATAAATAATAATCATGGTTGAATTTACCAAAATATATATATGTAGAACTGTTCATGCCTTCAATGAGATCATTAGCCAGAGGAATTATCTTTTTGTGGGTCTAACAGCAACGTTGTGCTCAATAAGTGGAATAGAGCAAACAGAAATTTGCAATGAATAATTGCATATGTGCATAGAAAATTGGGGTTTAATATGCATGTTTTTTCCCCAAAACATTTTATTGCTTAAAATGAAGCAAAAAGACATATTGGTTATCGAGATAACAGTGCCAAACACGTTACATAGTTACATAGCTGAAAAGAGACTTGCGTCCATCAAGTTCAGCCTTCCTCACATTTGTTTTTTGCTGTTGATCCAAAAGAAGGCAAAAAAACCCAGTTTGAAGCACTTCCAATATTTCAACAAGCTAGGAAAAAAATTCCTTCTTGACCCCGGAATGGCAGTCAGATTTATCCTTTGATCAAGCAGTTATTACCCTACATTGAAAGATTATATCCTTGAATATTCTGTTTTTGCAAGTATGCATCTAGTACGTTAATACATATTCCTTCCTATTAAGGTGACAAGAGGTAAAAATTAAAAGAGAAATCATATAAGACAACACTATAAATAGAATAACTAACTATTGCCCTTTTTTGAGAATTTTGCCACTTAAAGGGACACTATAGTCACCTGAACAACTTTAGCTTAATGAAGCAGTTTTGGTGTATAGAGCATGAGTTAAATCCCTTTGTTTATGAACCCTAGTCACACCTCCCTGCATGTGACTTGCATAGCCTTCCATAAACACTTCCTGTAAAGAGAGCCCTATTTAGGCTTTCTTTATTGCAAGTTCTGTTTAATTAAGATGTTCTTATCCCCTGCTATGTTAATAGCTTGCTAGACCCTACAAGAGGCTCCTGTATGTGATTAAAGTTCAATTTAGAGATTGAGATACAATTATTTAAGGTAAATTACATCTGTTTGAAAGTGAAACCAGTTTTTTTTTCATGCAGGTTCTGTCAATCATAGCCAGGGGAAGTGTGGCTAAGGGCTGCATAAACAGAAACAAAGTGATTTAACTCCTAAATGACAGTGAATTGATCAGTGAAATTGCAGGGGAATGATCTATACACTAAAACTGCTTTATTTAGCTAAAGTAATTTAGGTGACTATAGTGTTCCTTTAAGCTATTCTGGCCTTAAGTTTGAAATTCACTTTGAATTCCAACAATCCTCACTTTAGTACATAACGTTATTGTTACTATATTTGTTATACAGTCGCACCCTCTCCACTATGGGCAGGGCTGGTTTGAAAGGATTGAATCCACTTTTAAATAGGTGAGATTTCCTATTTTAAGTTTGAACATACTACAGAGTAGCCAGGAGAATAATGCTAGCTTCATGAAGTGGTTTTGGTGTATAGCTCATGCCCTGCAATCCTACTGCTTAATTCTCTACCATTTAATTGTTAGATCAATTTGTTTATACAAGCTACACTCCCCTGGCTGTGACACATACACTACTCACTAATCACATGCATAAAAACTGTTGAGTTTGTAAACTAACTGAGCATAGAATGTTTACTTCTCTTGATCTTTTAATTGCCTGCTATTACAATGCAAAATCTTCTGCGAGAATAGAGAAAGTTAGAAACAGAAAGAAAGAATTATAGCTTCACAAGAAGAAACAAAAATTATTGAACCTACAGACCTGTATGCATTATCAGGAAAGCACATTTTGGCACCAATTTCATCCCAATGTGAGAACGTGAGTATTTTATCTTATTCATATAGTCATATAATTTATGAAACATCCAGTATTTCATTATTTAACAATGTAATATATATATATATATATATATATATATATATATATATATATATAATAATAATAATAATAATTATTATTATTATTATTTTTACTAATTTCTATTTTCTTGCATTTATTTATAACTTCCAAATCTGCACACAGTATCAACAAAGTGTCCTTCTGAGAAGAATTTGATTGGATGCTGCCCAACATGAACGAGTAAGGCAATGCTTTGCAAAAAGTTTGTGTATCAGCTCAGCGGCATAACTTGCATACGTTAGATTTAAGGGACTTAGACAAATAATATTGAAAAACTGATACATGCATTTTTTTATATTCTGACTGCCATGTTTAAGTGCATTACAATTATTCATTTTAGCTTGGACTTTTCCAATTATGTAATGAATTTGTCTACTTTGCATTACTGTGACAAAAGCCATGCTCACGGGTGTTAGTAGAACTCTGCACAAAAGCTAATGTATTAGAATAAATAGATGGATTGCATTCATGCACAGAAAGCCACACAGAACACCATGCATGGAGCATACCGTAACAGTAATGGCGGTAATCCTCTGATGACAAGACATTGCAACAAGAAATAAGATTGGATTTATTATTACATTATACCAGAGTGCCAAATTATTTCTTCCAGAACAAACCAATATTTAGCATTTTATTTTATAAAGTCCTAAAGTAGAAAGGAATTGGTGAGAATGATGAATGTACACCAGATTCAATTCCAACTCCCAATAATGACTTAGTTAAAAGCAATTCTGCAGACAGAGTTTAACTTGGACACTCAGTTTACATAATTTCTATAAAAACTAGCGGAGATACGTGTCACACATGAAATGCTCACTGCTACCTTGTTCTAATACACTGATCTCACAATAAATCATCAATATCCTCGGAAGACAAACTTGTCAGCCAATAATCAGAATATCAGAAAGCCAGCCAAGATTATTCAAAGGGACATTAAAAGAGACAGAGTGGCTTAAAGGCTGCCAAAAAGTCACCATGATTAATGCACTCTACAAAGCACAGCATTTAATAAGGATCAAAACCCATTTCCCAATTCAGTTAGAGTCGTAAACTAAAAAACAACACATTTCCCTGAGGTTCTATATTGTTCAAGGGGTTTCCTTCTCATACCTGCAAGGCTTCTTGGATATTTCCATTGTAATCTATTATCTCTGTTGCTCCTTGATCTCCCTTTTGTCCTGGAGGCCCCTTTAGGAAAGAGCACAATACGTTAACAGACAGCTAGCATTATACTGTTAAATGAAATTAGGATCATGCATTACATGGGCAACATTTCAAGAAACAATCACCAAAGTAAGCCCTGCATGGGATATCGGTTATCTTCTGATGAAAGTAGCAGAAATAGTGGTAGATATATTTGTGTTTTCACAAATGTACAAACACAGAGATTACTCACCCGTGGACCAATGGGACCAGTGTCTCCTTTGTTTCCAGAATCTCCCTTCAAGGATATAAAATGAATATATAAGAAGGAGGGAAACGCAAAAATAAGAAAAATTTCCATAAACAAACCTCAGACACCAAGGCAGCTTTGCATTATATGACAATATTGATCCTTCATGTTGTTAATGCTGAACTAAAAATTAATTTAGGTATTGTCACATAGGATATCATAGCTGTATTAATATTGAAGGGAAAACTAGGTAATGTTATAATAGAATGAGCTTCTCCTCTTTACTTAGTTTATAACCAGTGTCCATTTTTGAACATGTAACAGTCAGAGTGTTCAGAGAGTACCTTTATATACACTATACACTTGCTTAGCAGTGGGATTTGCATGTAAATTCACTTAACATTCCTATTTATTGAGAAAAAAGGGAACTCTGGCCTCTGAGAAGTTGAGGTTATTGTTCACTTAGATTCAAAGAGAAAGAGAGAGAGAGAGAGAGAGAGAGAGAGAGAGAGAGAGAGGGAGCTAAAGTAGCTATATTATTTAAGAGAGATTTTGATCAATTAATTTGACTTTCCATTGCCTCTAAAGCTAGAGATTAACCAAAAGAAATCAAAACATATGCAGCATGATCTTATTTAACTCTTATTATTCAATAAACTCAGACAGAGCAAAATGAAACTAGAGCAGAGGATTCCAAACCTGTTGAGTGTGGATTAGTTCCCACTGGTCTATCACCTAATGGAGAGCTGTACCAGTTCACCGTCAGGCTGTGGAGATCAATTTTTTTCACATACCAGACACAAAATGGCAAATTGGAGTGCCATCTCTGCCTTACAAGGCAAGGCACAGTTTCACTTTCCTCTTTTACTCATCCACAATGAGCGACTGCAAGGTTAAGGATGATGGGAGTTTACACCCAGACCACTTCAATGAGCTGAAGTGGTCTGGTTGCCTACAGTGTCCCTTTAAGTGAAATACAGATTTTTCCTTTTTATTTCCTTCATGTTGGAGAACAGGATTAGAAGCAGCACCAAAAGTTTCATCTACCATTAGAGAAGCAGAGACAGAGCACTCACAAATAACATCTCACTATGGTAGAACAAAAACTGGTCAGGAGAATGGCTAAATATAGCATTATTTTTTTTATCAATAATATATTCTAGAGCAATAATTTAGGTGGGAGGTAATGCGGAACAAAGATGGGAACGGGCATGTTGCTCAGTGGCTAAAAGACATGGAACATACATTTTATATCCCTCCCACATATCATCACTTATGCCCCTTTTAATATCCTAACCGACCAACTAAAATCCTAACATGCTCTATGAATCAGTTTATGACACCAAATCTTTTAACTAAAATAAGAGTGTTACGTAGTCCTATATATATATATATATATATATATATATATATATATATATATATATATATATAAAGTGCTCAGCTGCTGTATTAACCAAACACCATGCTGTATGAACCCGCACCCACAGTATTAACCTCAAACTTGTAGCATTAAACTGCACACACTACTTCAAAACCCTGCACACACTGCATCAATGGATACTTCTGTAACTGACGTGTATATTTGTTAGTTCATCCCACTTGGGCATTTCAGTTTTGTTATTTAAGCAACTAGGAAATAGGAACAGCTATCGAAATGAAGTAAATGCCAAATGCTTGCATTTATCTCTGCATACCACTAGATGGAGCATTAGTCAAAGCAGAAATGGTATTAACAATAAAAATCTAAGGAGTTACTGTTAGCAATTTTTCGGAATGCAACAGACTTTGGAAAGCATGCCTTAATAATCCTATATTTATGCCATACCAATACACAAAGAAGCAATGTGATTATTTAGGCATGCCATTTATTTATACACGTTATGATTAAAAAAAAGTGAGAGCAGGTAGCAAAGTAAAGTGTAAAGCAGTGGGTTACTGACCTTTGACCCCTTTGGGCCTCTACTTCCAGATTCACCTGGTTCTCCCTGTTACAAGTCCATTTCAGAGAAGAATGCATAGATAGAGTTTCAGGAAGAGAAGCACAGAGGTTAGCTGTGGTAGGTATAACATTTAGAGATCTTTTCTCTATTGTGTAAAAGCTTTAAAAGACCAAACGTGTTAAAACCATAAACCAGAAGTGCTTTATAATAGAAGTGAAGGAGCCTCATGCAAACAAATGTGATACATGTATTGCACCACTTAAGGGGCAGACATGGCTCTAATTGCCCATTCCATATGGCCTAGTGGTTTAGCCCACCCAATGTGTACGTACACATTATTTTAATATTGCTGAGATGTTACTATTTGAATTTAATTTGAACTTTACATTTTCCAATAAATCTTTCTTCAATCTTCTCTTACTCTTTTTCTAAACAATAAGAGGCTTCAACTTCAGTAGATATTTTGGCAGAATTAACTAAGTTGGCCAGAGAAATAAATAGCCTTATACAAAACTAGAGTATAAGAACCTTGAGAAATCATTATAGTTACTACCTAGAAGGAGGTCTCTTAGGGACTCTAATGGGTGAAGGAACCACTGTATTGTTCACCTTGGGGGAAACTTTGGTTCAAGGGTGACATGATTAATCATAACTCAGGACAACATGAGGTGAGTCAAAGTCATAGACATTGCTAGGGAGACCCGAATGTGGGGCTCTTTAGAACTGGATCTCTACAGCTGGTGGAGGGGGAAAAAGGATATTAATGATTTTTTTAATTTAACATTGGCAGCCACTTCTCACATCAACCGCCTAGTTAAAAAAAACAACCAGTAGTGCATTTCTCCATTAGGCTGCTTAGGGAAGGTGTGGTGCCCAACAGATGACTAACACCCCTCAATTAGTAAAGCATCGTGGCAGGATCCCATTGAATGCTCGGTGTGCAGCTCATTTCCAGCCATGCTTTCATGTTTGTTGTGATACATCCCTACCTCTCTGTTAGTGTAGGAATCACAGAGTTTTCCTTTGGGCTTAAACCCCAGGTGTTTCTGAAACCTAACAACGTCTCTGGTTAAAGCTACCTGATTTATCAAACATTCATGCTCAAGTAAACTTGAGTTGCGATTAAAGTGCACCTTTAACTTGAAGTTAGTTTGGGGTTTAGGAAGAATTCATGGACTTTGGATCTTAAAGGTGTCACAAGATTGCCAGCTGAAAAAAGTAAGTATAATCATGCAGCTCCCATGTTATGTTTTCAGTAAAGATGATGAAAGGCGTAATCCTTGAAAGTAAACACTATGCGACAAAATACAATCGGTCCTTGCTTTCACATTTATTATACCACTGCCCTACATGATATATACAATTTCATACACATCATAGTTACATAGTTAGATAGCTGAAAAGAGACTTGCGTCCATCAAGTTCAGCCTTCCTCACACCTGTTTTTTGCTGTTGATCCAAAAGGCACAAAAAAAACCAAAAAAAAAAAACCCAGTTTGAAGCACAATTTTGCAACAAGCTAGGACAAAAAATTCCTTCTTGACCCCAGAATGGCAGTCAGATTTATCCTTGAATCAAGCAGTTATTACCCTACATTGAAAGATTATATCCTTGAATATTCTGTCTTTGCAAGTATGCATCTAGTAGCTGTTTGAACATCTGTATGGACTCTGATAAAACCACTTCTTCAGGCAGAGAATTCCACATCCTGATTGTTCTTACAGTAAAAAAACCTTTCCTTTGCCTTAGACGAAATCTTCTTTCTTCCAGTCTAAACGCATGGCCTCGTGTCCTATGTAAAGTCCGGTTTGTGAATAGATTTCCACACAATGGTTTGTATTGGCCCCGAATATATTTGTATAATGTTATCATATCCCCTCTCAGGCGACGTTTTTCTAAACTAAATAGGTTTAAATTTGTTAACCTTTCTTCATAGCTGATATGTTCCATTCCTTTTATTAATTTTGTAGCCCGCCTCTGCACTTTTTCTAGTGCCATGATGTCCTTCTTTAGAACAGGTGACCAAAATTGCACAGCATATTCAATATGTGGTCTTACCAGTGATTTATAGAGAGGCAAAATGATATTCTCGTCCCGAGAATGAATGCCCTTTTTCATGCATGACAATACCTTACTGGCCTTGGCCACTGCTGATTGACATTGCACATTGTTGCATAGTTTGTTGTCTATAACAATTCCCAAGTCCTTTTCGTGTGTTGTTATCCCTAATTCACTTCCATTAAGGGTATACGTTGCTTGTGTATTCTTTACGCCGAAGTGCATAACTTTGCATTTTTCAACATTAAATTTCATCTGCCATTTGAGTGCCCAGTCCTCCAGTCTATCTAAATCCTTCTGCAGCAAAGTAATATCTTGCTCACATTGTATTATTTTACAAAGTTTTGTGTCATCTGCAAACACTGAGACATGACTTTCAATGCTGTCTTCAAGATCATTTATAAAAATGTTAAATAGAAGGGGTCCCAGAACAGACCCCTGAGGGACACCACTTGCCACCTCTGTCCAGCTTGAAAATTTACCATTAACGACAACTCTTTGTATTCTGTTTTTAAGCCAATGTTCTACCCAAGAACAAGCATTTTCATCGAGACCGATTTCCTTGAGTTTGAACACTAATCTTTTGTGTGGAACTGTATCAAATGCCTTGGCAAAATCCAAATAGATCACATCCACTGCAACACCCTGATCTATACTTCTACTTACTTCTTCGTAGAACGCAATCAAGTTAGTTTGACATGACCTGTTATCATGAATAAAGTTACATCATTTTATGTTTTCTTCTGAGAGAAGTGGAAACTCCAACAGATGGCTTACCACCACCAAAGAGACTAGATTGATAGGAACTGTATTATCCTCGAACTTCAAACAATAAATATTGTATATACTTAATTCTTATGTGAAGTACTGATCATAATGACTAATTTTCATTTCAGGAAACAAAAACAGTTAATTTATATAATTGACTTTCCGTGAACAGAAACATGATTGATGCAATTTGTTCTTTCAGAGCACTGCACAAATGGCACCATAATTGATGAATTTCCATTGAACATATCAAGGGATTATGCAAAAAAATGATATGGGAAGATTTCAAATGCGGCACAATTACCATGGATACCAATGAAATGTTCCTGCTTATTGGTTAATTTTTACAATTTATCTTTAGATTTACTCTTTTGTAGATCACGTTTCCCGAGACTCTCCAGCTGTTCTCAAATCGCAAATCTCAAGCCAGACATCACAAGATTTGAGTAAAATAAAGAAACCTGAAGAGTCGCAAGTCAACTACCTTGCAATACAGCATATAGCCAAAGATATGGTGCAAAAACAGCTGCCCTAGAAGACCGTATGTACAAAGCACACATCTGGAATCCAAACATGGAGACTAAAATAAATAAACTGTAAGAGCCATAACAGCCACGTTATCCATTGATCTGGTATTTAGACATAAATATTTACTTATCGGCTTCTAGGGATTCCATATATCTCCATGCACAAGGTGAGCTTTGTGTGCAATATACATTACATTTTAAGGAAATCCATATATATTTTCTCATTTATAGAAAATTCACTTATTTTGGATTTCATTCAAAGTATAAGATGATGTTTAAAGTTCAAACAACGTTCTCTGTCAATGTAAAGCAATCAAAACAAGAGTGGATACTGTATGTATGTAACCTTTGCCCAGTCTCTACACATATCTCTAACAAGTCATTAAATATGGCAACCAGAGCAACCATATCATAATACATAAAGAAAAAACATATAAGATTATGCTAAAATGCTATTTAAAAAAACAAAACACTTTTTATTGGTTTCTCATCTGTAGCTGTAGCCATTAAAATTTTTGCCTTGTTCAGATCCTGACAGCTCTAAAATTACTTTTGCTTTCTCATGACAACTTTTACAGGGGGGGGGGGGGGGTTGTCTACAGGTTGTCTACAGGTTGTCTACTCTATAATCTCTATGATTGGATCTTAAGCAGAGGCAATTAAATCAGAATTTCCCAGGATCCTTGTAATCAGCCAGTGGAGAACTGTAGTGGTCATGGACATGGCGCATTGTATTAACAGAAAGCTCGGCTGTTAATTACTTCAATCTTTGTGATCTTGCTGCAGTGAACGAGGTCCCCTTTTAACTAGTGCAAGAGACAAAGGCCTCGATTTATTTTTCAATAAGCTTTTCAAATTATTTAATATGTTTGTATTAAAATATCAAAAATATATCATATAAAAAATATAAAAATGCAACATATTGGAAGACTTTTTCAAAATACTAAATAATATTAGCAGTTTATCCAAAAGTTTTACATAGTTTTAAAAGTTAAGCCAAAAACATTAAAGGGACACTCCACTGACCACATACAAAAATAAATAAATAATAAAAACCACTGCTTAGTAAATATAAACTTAATTATGCCTTTTTTTTTCCATTCGGTGTATATGTAAAACAACTTGCAAAACCTGCAGATCCATTGTCTGCAGCCTTTGCAAGTCCTCTTCTTCTAACCCCACCCAGACTTTCAGTGACCAATTACATCCAGTCAAAGAGTCCCAATGCAGCTCGATGAGAAGTCTTTGCTAGGCAGATACTCTGGGCAGTGGCTGCCTCTGGAGTTTAACTTCGCTGAGTTAACCAAACCAGGAAGTAACAGGACGGGTTACCTGATTGATCGAAAGCCAGGGGAGTGTAACAAGGTTCATTTATAAAAGTGTCAATTTCTTTTGGAAGGGCACATTCATCACACATAAAGTATTTCAGCAAGCTAAAATGCTTTAGAGGTCTGGAGTGTCCTTTTAAGTCAATGACCTAGTTAGGATCCATTATATAAATTCCCTTTAACCCCTTAAGGACACATGACATGTGTGACATGTCATGATTCCCTTTTATTCCAGAAGTTTGGTCCTTAAGGGGTTAAAATCCACTATTCGAGCCACAGTAAGTGACTACTGGTGATGGGAGACAGCATGTACACTTCACATTACTGAGATCAAATAAAATAGCACATATATCGTAACAAACATGCTACTTAAAACCGAATTCAGCAAGAAACATTGAGGTACATATATCAGTAGCAATTGCATGGCAAAACTGTAAAAGTGTAGAATGGATCAGGACTGGATTTTTGCCCCACTTTGCTCTTTATAAGTAACTTCTGACTTCATTCAGGAATACATTGTATAACATTAGAGGGCTTACCTTTGGACCTGACAGTCCCTGAATACCTCTCTCTCCTCTTCCTGGCGGGCCCAATTCTCCTCGTTCCCCCTAAAAGCATAAAGAGTAGAAATATAAAAACATTAAATCCCACTGGTTTGCATTGGCATTAATGATCTGACGTAAAAAACAAAAACAAAGCAGAAAAATAAGAAAATGCGAATGTTACTCAAAAACAAATAAAGATTATTAAATTACAACTACGACTCTAACTTGATTATGAAGCGTACTTGCATCAATAAACACATTTTCAGTGTGAAATTTGAAGCTTTGCAAAAATCTAGTAAAATTTGTCAGAAAAGACTATAACAGACTATTAGATTGAAAAGTAAAAATAGGATTGTTCTTGTAGCTTAGTTTATCTTTATAAGTCTTTATATACAATAATTGATATATAATTTCCATGCCTGGGGCCACTTCAATGATAATGATTGTGTTTTAGTAACAAATCACTTCTAATTAGTGAGTATTCCATCAAACTAGTTTATTTTACTTTATTTTTAAGTCTTTGCATTTATTTTATTATCATCTGTCATAAGCAATTGAAAAATTAAGTGAGTAAAGACAAAATTAAAATAAACATCCCAATAGTCCAAATAGATAAATCATTTCGGAAACATAAACACAGAGGAAGCACATCTAAAAATAAAATCTAAGAAAATAACTATTCCTTTGACATTTAGCTGAAAACTGGATATAAAACGATAATGATCTTGCCACTTGAGTTGACTTTTTCTCAAAATAATCACCATTGGCTATTGGCATTAAAAATATGCCAAATATTTTATCTTCAATATTTTTAGAGGAAAAACACATTTAATATTGTCCAGTTAAATTATTCATTCGGCCAGTTGATTTGTATCTCTGTAAAATGTTAGTATTTGAATTTCATTTTTTTGGCAATAATTTATCAAAATAAACTTTTGTTTAAGCGCAGAATAAACATAAACTGAACATTAATGGAGGCCAACTTATGGGAGGTTATTAAAATTGTAAATTCAATGCTCACAAAACTGCTGTAATGAACAAAATATTAGCACTGAAACAAAATTATTCAGTTATATGAAATCTGTTTAGAAGGCAATTGTGATGTTAAAATGCAGCTCTCTTAAAGGAAAACTATAGTGCCAGGAAAACAAACAGATTTCCCCTGTGTCAAGGCCCCCTCCCGCGGTGCTAAAGGGGTTAATAACCGCTTCAGTCACTTACCTGTGTCCAGCGCAGATTTCCCTCGGCGCTGGCTCAGCTCTGCCCACGCTCTGCCCACGCTCCTCCCCCGCCGGCAGACGGAGGAGGATGCTTTCCTTTGGGGAAAATCTGACGCTGGATGTCCTCATGCAGAGCGTCCGTTTCAGTTCCGAAAGGCCCTCCAGTGGCTGTCTGGTAGACAGCCAGTAGAGGACGAGTTAACTCTCAGAGGTAATTATTGCAGTTTGTAAAAACTGCAATAATTATCACTGCAAGGTTAAGGATGATGGGAGTTTACACCCAGACCACTTCAATGAGCTGAAGTGGTCTGGGTGCCTACAGTGTCCCTTTAAGTGAAATACAGATTTTTCCTTTTAATTTCCTTCAAAAAAATGTAAACAGCCAGCGTGCTGACATTGTAACCTAGTTACGATATTAAAAACATAATATGCCAAAATAATTGGCAGATCATTTCATAAAAATAAGATTTCCTTAATGTGATCAGAGACAACAGGCTAATAAAGGTATAAGGCTAATATCAATTGTGTGCAAAATTGGCATCTAATGCCAGCACACACAGTATCCTCGTGCCTGAGAAACAATAAGGGCACGGCCCCCACACCCATAGCTACCGCTGTCCTTAGCTAAGACTCATCTCCCTTGCCACCCTTGTATTTATTTGAGTTTGAGGCGGAGGACCACCATAGAAAAGGTTACTCTAACTTTAAAGGAATATTCAAAGCTCCAAGCATGTACTGCTCCCCCCAATTTAAGTAGTCAAACTATTTACAAATGGGATAACAACTCTCCTGAGTTCACTTCCTCCATTCAGAGAGCTTCTGGCTAAGGTCTGCATTGTAGAGCCAGCTCGTTGGCTGAGAATGGGAGCTGATCGTTCTCAGCTAATGAGCTAAGCTTAGCACTCATTATGGTGTTTGGAGTGTTCCTTTAAACTAGGGGAAAAGTACAAGGACCCATACTGTGGAACAGTCTAAAAGTGGAACAATCAGTATGAACATTCCATTAGTTACCATAGTGACTGCATCACTTTTTGAAATTTGCCACAGAACCGTTCTTTATAAATAATTCCATGTACACACATTTACAGTACTTAGATGGATACATTGAACATTTTTTTGCTTGAATAAATGAAAAAATTTACTACTGAAAAACACAAAATAATTATATGGATTCTTACCTTGGTTCCGGGTAACCCTGGTAAACCAGGTTCTCCCTGGGGACCTAGGAACCCTGGCTCTCCCTTAGAGGAAAATACAGATTAAAACACATCATATAAGTAGTCACTTTATTTATTTATTTTAACACATGTATTATTATCTATTATTACATTTATGTGTGCTACATAGTTGTGCAATGGGAACTATTGTGACAGTGTGAATGCTCATATGATTTGAAGTTGCCATGGTGCCTGGTATGTGTATATAAAGCATTTTACTATGAAATGCTGTGCATAGATAGTAGCATAGATACTAGTCTAAAACAAGAGTTCCAGGCTGGCAAATGTCAATTCTGTGCATATTTCTATGGATAGAATGTCATTCATTAACGGATTAGTGGTATCTTCTTCAGACATTTAGTCAAAGGATATAAAGGTAGGGAATAGACAGGGGTACAAGAGGTAAAAAAATACATAAATTAAAGAAACAACAGATACCCTTATAAAACGTCCTAATTTAAAAGAGTAATATTAAAAGAAAGCTCCCCCAATAAGGGGTAATATAATTGTGTCGGCTTATAGCAACATTAACTCTACCCATTCCACGTTCTACAAATTCAACATGAATCATCCAATGAGAAGAAGGTATCACATTCACAGCAAAAACCACAGGAAAGGAAAGCTTTATTCCCAAACACTATGCATGCACAGTGCACAATATGCAGTAACTAGAGTGAGTGCAGGTCTTTCAGAAAGATAGTGGGTTAACATAACTAATATATATGCATGACAAAATACTGATTGTAAAGAACAGGCCGAGAACCAATCAATAAGTCAGTGCAGAACAAAGCAAATCAAGCATACATATGTTTTGAATTCTTGTTAGTAGGAAAAGTGAAGGGATATTTGTGTATAAATAGTGTCAACAGAAAAAAAAAAATTAAATGTTTGACTGCTGCATTCCTTGGGTAATGAGCTCCATGTGGTGATATTTACCATTCTTAATTTAGTATCTATTCTCAATAAAGCTTTAGGGTTCTGCTGTAAACCAACAGTGGGAAAGAAGTGTTGATCCGGTTTTCCCCTACTTCCCTACCAGCTACCAAGGCACTTTTGGAGGCAAAGTGCCTCAGACTATTTGGAACAATCGCTCCCTGAGAGCCAGAGCTCCCGACTCCCTGTCAGGAGCTCCCGACAGTTGACAGGTGAAATCCCCACATTCCATTCAACTCTTTTTGGCACAAACTTTGTTAGCAGCCTGTCAAAACTGTACCCCAGTGGCTATTTGTTATTTGGCTCTTCATGGATCCGGGTGCATTTTACCAACATGGGTGCCCGGATCAGAGCTATCCGGGGATGTATAAAATGTGGGGTTCCTGTGGGTTTTTACGGTGTTTCTGGGGTATTTTTGTGTTGTGCTCTCTGTATCCGAGACATAATTAGTTAAACGAGCAGCAACTCAATAATCTCCAAGACACAGAGGCACCAGAGGAGGATCATCTGTTTCTGAACAGGGACCCCAGGCTGGGGGTCTGTGTCTAATAAAATCAGATCTACTCACAACATTAAGTCTTGGCTAATGTATGGGTAGAAAGCTTATACAAGTTATACACTAACTACATTGGAGAGAGCTACAACTCTAAGGGAAAGAGAATCCTTGGCAGTGATACAAGAGTGGTCCGCTACAATTATCTAACTAACAGGACACATATCACACACTTGATTTCACACAATACCATTGTTTCACAATTTTGAACAGATATCTCCTGTCTGGTTAAAAATAATATTTTGTGCATCACCTGCATATCTAAAGTTGGACTATGGAAAGTCCTCTTTGGGCACATCAAGTTTCCACAACTATCCCAGAGTTCCCTACACAATATGGAAATGAGCACAGGCAGGCATTGTGTTTCATACTTCATTTGGCATTTTGGCAAGTACCCTTAGCAATGGGGGCTATTTAAAAAATAAAATAAAATGAATCTCACAGTATCAGTTGTAATCCATGAGGATCAGTGACCAGAAAGCAGCCATAAGGTGCAGTTTTGACCTTGTGGATCTTACCAACATGGTGAGGTTTTGGACTGCAAGTTGAAGTCACCTATCTCTCAATTTCAGTACACCTGATATGCCCTTAGCATTCAGGAAATTAACTGAAAGGTGAGGGAAGGACCATTTGTTTATTAAATTTCTATAATTGCTAGCACAATGTAGATACAAAATGTTATGCCCTTAAATTTGAGCATAAGTTGCACTCACAACAGCAAAGGAGACAACAATTCCTTTGATATAAACAAATTCACTGTTTAACAAGGAATTTGATAATGCGCAATTATAGTACCAACCAACCCCATGTGCAGGAAATTATTTTGTGTGCTGCAAGTCCCTTATGTAGATCAAAAAAAATGTTAGGTCTTAAAAGTGTCAGGCACATCAGATTGATAATTTATGTAGAACATTAACCTGGTATTTACAGGAAACACAGCAATCTCTCAACTTTACCACCAATTCTGATCTATATTAAAAGCTAAAATGATGAATGTTGAGGTTGGTTTCTCTACCCTTCACATTTTAATTCATATTTAAAAACGGAACACTCTTGTACTCTGTAACTCATAGCATGTATTTTACATTTACTTGTCAAGACAGAGCACTGTAGACTGAAACAGGCACTTAAAGCTAACATAAGTAACCAGCTACACATGTTCTCGAGACCTGACTATGGTTGGTGAGCCAATACTGGAGTATGAATTCCAGTTATCGATATAATAGTAGCAATAATATTACTCATGATGATAATATAGACCTACATTTTACACTGCACCTTACAGGGAAACTGTCACAAACCAATAGCTAACCAACGCATTGATGTCATTTTGTTTTAATTGAATTTCTGCTGGATTTTATACCAACTTAAATCCTGCTAGTAGATAACCTCCTCCCCCCAAGGCCATAGCAAGATAATTTACAAACAAATCATCCACAGATTCAGTGATGTTATCGAACAAAACAATTGCCAAAACACAATATTGTGCAATAGAAAACAAATGGCTTTTGCCCCCTCCACTCTACTGAGACTGCTCTTATTAAAGTTACAAATTACCTAATCACAGCTAAATCCAAAGGCCACTACTCCATATTAATTCTTCTTGACCTCTCTGCTGCCTTGGACACTCTTGATCATGTCCTCCTTCTCCAAACTCTTCAATTCCTCGGTCTCTGTGACACTGTCCTCTCGTGGTTCTCCTCCTATCTCTCCCAATGTTTGTTCAGTGTCGCCTTTTGCAATTACAACCCCTCCTCTCGCCCTGTCTCGGTTGGAGTCCCCCAAGGATCTGTTCTTGGTCCCCTTCTGTACTTGCATCAGTCCGTTGTTGCAAGCTTGTTGTCTTGGTGTTATCTTTGATCCTGGCCTCACCTTTGCGCCACATATCCAGAATGCTGCTAAAACCTGTCGATTCCACCTTAAAAACATCGCCCGCATCCGCCCTTTTCTCACGCAAGATGTTGCCAAGGAGTTTGTTCATGCTCTGGTAATCTCTTGCATGGATGTCATTCTCTCCTAGTTGATCTCCCCAGAAGCCGAACTGCCCTGCTACAATCGGTAATGATGGCTGCCAGGGTGATCTTTCTCACCCATTGCTCCTCCAATACCTCACCCCTCTGTCGATCCTTACACTGGCTTACTGTATCCTATAGGTGTCAATTCAAAATACTAACTTACCTATAAAGCTCTAACCAACTCTAGCCCTTCTTGCATTTCTTTCCAGATTCATAGATATGCCCCTTCTAGGTCTCTCTGCTCTGCCGGTGACCTTCTCCTGTCTGCTGCTCGCACCCTTGCTGCTAACCCGCGCTTGCAGAACTTCTCGTGGGTGGCTCCCTTCTTTTGGAGCAGCCTGCCTACCCCATCAGACTCTCTCCTAGTCTTCAATTGTCTAAGAAGTCCCTCAAAACACATATGTCTAGAAATGCTTATGGACTCCCAGAGTAACTTGTCTATACCTATCCATATCTGTCTCTTGCTCTCCTAAAGAGCCATACTACACGCTCACCTCCAGTTATGCTACTTTTCCACCTTGTTGGTGGCTGTCGCCCTTGCTGCCCTGTTGTGTATTTGTACCCCACCTCCTCTAGACTGCAAGCTCGTTTAAGCACGGCCCTCATCTACCTTTTGTTCCTGTGTCACTGTGTAATTGTCTCATTTATTGTAAACTTCCCTCCCTTTCATAATATTGTAAAGCACTGCGAAATTAGTTGGTGATATATAAATACCGATAATAATAATATTAATAATTATAATAATACAATGAGACTGTTGAAACTTGTACAATAAAAGTCAATGTGATAAAGATTAAAAATTCTAATCAATTTTCTCTTCGAACGTGCTACTTATTATTGTCCAATTATTGCCATTTAGTCATCTAAAGCTTCCATACATATCCTCCATGTGTAAACATATCCCAGTTTACCTTATGCATAGCTCACATGCATTCACACTGTACCAGTCTCAATATCCAATGTTTAACAGTTGCAATGCCAGGACACTAAAGCAGACTATCAATGGCTCTTGTTTGCAGGATCCCCCCTTTATTTGGCTGCTTGGCCAGCATCTTGCATTCACCTATTTCAAGCCAATGTAACCATTAGCCAACTTAACCATTCACTTACAAGCTTGATAAAGGCCTCAATGAGGTAAAAACTTTGCCAGGTCATCGTTACGTCTGTATAAACCACTCTGTTTTTTCACAACATTCGGGATGAGGATTGAATTATTGTTTCTGCATTTCAGAGGACTATTAGGATTATGAAGGCTCTCCAAGAGCCGAAATATTGCTCTATGATATGTGGTCACAGTAAAAGGTATACTGACAAGGAGAAGTAGTGCTAGACCCATTTTCATTTCACCATAATATAATAAGATGGGAACTTACAACCATTTTTGGCTTATTTTCACAGCATTCATGACATGCTTCATTCCTCTCATTCTGTCTTCCTTATAATCTAACTAGTCTGGATGTCTCTGGGAAAAGCCCTGTTTTGGCCTAAGACTTTTGTCTGAGTGTCTGTCCATCTCGCACTGATGCCCCTTTTTGAAGTGTATCTGTCTTAGTAGATGCCCAGCTGACAAAAAAATCTGATATATTTTATTTACCCTAAAAATCAGACACAAGAGTAATGTTATTTTTATGTGCATGTTGAATAATATAAAATGTATTTATTTATAGTTCTACTATAACTTCAAGCATGGATTGCACTGTGTATATCATGTAACTTCAAAGATTATCTAGCTATTAGCTGGAACATAAGAAAAACAATAATTTGAACATATTTTTAACCAATCTCTGTACACCTGCAAATTTGTAGATCCTTCATTTTACATCAAAGAAAAATAAAAGTAGAGCTCCAGGTTCACTTGGGTTTGATGCCCACTGGTGCATTACAAATTAATTTAGGGCAAGTGTTAGAGCCATAGATGGAGTAAACATCACGGAGAGCCAGTACTGCCACCTCGTAATGAACCTTTTAAAAATGTCAGTGATCAGTTTGCTTAACGCCAGTATTGACCTCACAAGCCGGTCAAACTCAAATGATGTTGGAAAGTTTCACATCGTTTTTCAACACATATTGCATTGTGTGTTCCTATTTATTTAAAGGTCTGCATTTTCTGACCTGCAGAGCACCAGCTGCGAGCAAGATTGTAGCCACCGGTAATTTATTTGAGGATTTACACAACTGTTGGCCAGAAATACAGAGTTTCTAACTCTTTACTAGTTATGTGTGTCTCAATCCTGTGGTTATGTTTTTAAAACACACACAGTGCATGTGAGCATTTTATACAGGTCTATTCTGCTTCCTGTGCCTGGAATAAATTAGCACCAAACGAACGGCTAATAAAATTGCTTTGCAGTCATGCCACATACAAGTAGGTCTCAAAAAGAAGCACATGGTTACTCTTCGTTATGTACAATAATGTATATCCTGATACTGAAAACTGTAATGCGAAATGTTGAATCTAATGATTCTGATTGATCCTAAAATAATATCAATCCAATAATCTATGCCCCGTGTCACTGTTTTTGACAAAGGTACATGAGGAACGAACAGCTACTGCCCAGCAGGAATGTAGCCCAGCAAAAACCCATGGAAACTGAGTTTTCTTATTATATTTGTGAGAGTTCCCACACTTCTTCTTGTAATGCTTACAGCATAGGAGCATTCTTACAGCACACTGGGCATTTTAAAACTGCAGAGAAGCATGTGAATAAGTACCCTGTAAAGCAATCACTTGTTCAGGTTATTTTTAAATTAAAGAGCCCAAAAACTAAATAAATTAAAATCACTCTTTAGCAGATATATCTACAATGAAAACATGCATGCATTTAGCAGTGCATTTTTTCATTGGGGATATATCTAAAACAGCTTGACAAACCTGCAGTTCTCTGGTCTGCTTGCAAGCCCTAGTCTTCTAACCCTGTCCAAATTTTCTGTGACTGTCCAATCACAGACTTTCCAATGAAGCTGTGTTTACATCTGGGCATCCAACCAGGAAGTAACTAGATTGGTTGTCTGATGGAAAGCCGGGATGCGGTGTGACCAGGTAAATTCATAAAAGTGTAAAATTCGAGTGAAATCTGCATTTTTTGCAAAATGAAATAAATGAACACTCTTCATATGCATAGTTTTATTAAAAAATAATGCATATATGCATATATACAAATAGATATGATTAATATATGTGCATTATATTAATATACTCTGTGTGTGTGTATATATATATATATATATATATATATATTAATGTATGTAGATATTCTAAGTTCAAATAAATATGTATACATATCTGTTCAGAATTAGTGATGTCCCGAACAGTTCGCCGGGAACCGTATTCGTCATCATTGAGTAAACTTTGACCCTGTACCTCACAGTCAGCAGACACATTCCAGCCAATCAGCAGCAGACCCTCCCTCCCAGACCCTCCCACCTCCATGACGAATAGGGGGCGGACCGAACATTGCGCGTGTTCGCGACCGCGAACACTCTATGTTCGCCAGCGAACGATTCCTGGCGAACTGTTCGGGACATCACTATTCATAATATATACACAAATATTATTATAATATACATACATTTCATGAAAACACCATATTTGAAAAAAGGAGATTCGTTTTTAACATTTGTGATATTCCAACCATTCTAAATGCTAGTTGCACCCTCTCCATATAAAAATAAATATTTATTTTAATTTTTACTTATGGAAGCTCTCACTTCCACTTGAATGATCACTCAAGCGGAGTGAATCAGGAATTCCTGCTGGCTGTCAGTTTGACGTCTAGCGTTGCGTTGCAAAATCAATTAAAAAAGTGCAGGTTTCTCTTGAAATAGGCACTTGTGAATTCGGACAAGCGAGACCTCCTTTTAATCCCTAAAGCACTTCAATACACATATGTAGTATAATACTACATATACGCATATGTAAAGTGAAACAAGGGCTTTCTCACAGAGTTATTCACTAAGCTATCTAACCTCTATCCTTCTTTAAACATTCAATGTTTGAAGGTGTTTACTAGACATGTGCAATTCGGTTCGTTCCGAATGGAAATTCGGATGAATTTCGGACATTCGGATGCTTCCGAACCCTATCCTATCCCCACTCCTAACCCAACCCAGCAACTGCAGTCCTTGATGCTTCTCTATAAAACCATAGTGATAGGACCAGAGATCATCAGTCTTAAATAAGATACATTTTATGACTTTTTAAAGTTTTTGTTTTTTTAAACGGGGCCAGTTAATCTATGCTAAAAATGGAATACACTAACATTAAGAAAATATATACCTTTATAAGATAAGAGTGTTCTTTTTATAGTTTTTGCCAACACTGGCATACAGTGTCCTGGATGTGACACTTGCAAACAGGTGATAAAAATGAGATGGCAAAAATTATTTAGGATTTAGGTTTAGAACTTGCTAGCTGATTTACAATACAGTGTGCATTCTTTTTATCGTACTGGTATTTTTGCATATGTAATTAGCACTTTTACCAGCTATTTGCTTGTTTGTTGCGAGGCATATTAGCATGATAAGCAGTTTACTGGTGTTTAACATGCAGTAGCAATGTTCTTTGTATTGAGCAAAACACTTCTCTCCAGATATTTATTATCTCAGAATAAATTATAATGTAATTCAGAAAGTAAGTGCCAGATGGGTTAGAAGGGATATCATCACTCAGCATAGCCCACTAGTATGCTTGTATGTGCATTTTTTATTTTTAACATTCCCAAATCTTTACTGAGTTGAAAATATCATCCTACAGTGAGTGTTGTGTGGTTGTTTCTTCATTCTCGGCTCACTATAGACATATAAGACAACCACCAAAATGAGACAGATCCAACATCATGGTTGTTTGACCTTCCACCCATATTGTTTGCTTTATACCTGCTAGTTATATATGATCCAAGAAAATGATCTTTGATCATATATCCAAACTTTTATTTTTGTTTTGCTGGTTATTAGCAAGAATTGGGGCATATGATTGTCTGGAATAGCAGACAAATACAAAGAATGCCATGACCTAAATCAGGGGATATAAAACTAAACTATATTAATATTAAAAAAAAATTCATATCTTGAAAAAAAGTGTGGATATTATTTTATTTTGTGGACTTTATTTTGTAATTAATTTTGGATGAGAAAAAGCTGGAGAGGCATAGTGATAAAATAAGAAAAGGAACAGCTGTTAGTTACAATTATGCCATCATTAGTATACGTCTTGCAAGCCTAATAACCCCTGGCCTCTGCTTGATACAAGTTACAGAGGATCATCGAAAAATGTAAGCAGTCAATAAACAGCATTGAAAACTAAATATGAATACCGCACTCAATCAATGACATTAAATAATTATTAAACCTATGTTTAATTTCATAGTATTTATTGAAAAGCTTATAAGAATGATTCATAAAGATAATGGTATTTCATCAAAGTAGCACATAATTCATCCTATATACACCAACTATGTGCAAATATCTATCTAGACACAGTATCTTCCTATGTGCAATGAATAGTTCAAAAAAGTGTAAAAAATGAAAACAATTGGAGAAATGAAAAGAATGAAAAAATTATGAAAAAAATGAAAAAAATGAAAAAAATGCAAAAAAATGAAAGAAATGGAAAAAATACAAAATACTAAAGTCCTGATAAGTAGGACCGTGGACTTGATGCGGCAGTGTTTGCCGCCTAAACTGAGGATATTTAAACCCTGATGTTCTTCTTTTGACAGCACGGACACTGGGGCCATCGAAGGGACTCATATGTCCCGAGCGCGCAGCCCATTCACAGGAAAGCCCTACGATTGACTTCAATCTACTTCTAACAGAGCCTTACACTGCCGATTGACTTCATTCACTACTACAGGTGTGATCAGCCACCAGCGGATACAGGGTGGCGATCATTTTTTCTACCATCAGGAATTCGTTCCATCCCTTCCATTCAGACAACCTTTCACAGACTACAGAATCTTCCTACAGGATACAGCATAAAGAAATAGACGACATTGGTGAGATCAACCCACAGATAGTGGGCAAACATATAGTGCACTATATACTGGACTGCCACTTATCAGGACTTTAGTATTTTGTATTTTTTCCATTTCTTTAATTTTTTTGCATTTTTTTCATTTTTTTCATTTTTTTCATAATTTTTTCATTCTTTTCATTTCTCCAATTGTTTTCATTTTTTACACTTTTTTGAACTATTCATTGCACATAGGAAGATACTGTGTCTAGATAGATATTTGCACATAGTTGGTGTATATAGGATGAATTATGTGCTACTTTGATGAAATACCATTATCTTTATGAATCATTCTTATAAGCTTTTCAATAAATACTATGAAATTAAACATAGGTTTAATAATTATTTAATGTCATTGATTGAGTGCGGTATTCATATTTAGTTTTTGATATTGATTAGGAGGTTTTTTGTGGGGTTATACCTTGAATACCGGCACCTAACACTTAATTGAGTGCCAGCACATATTGTTTTTTTTAATAAACAGCATTGCTCCCTTTATAGTGCTAAAAGGCTGCTCTAGTAATAAATAAACACCATTTTGGACGAACATTCTGGAAACATGCCCATAAAATATATGATTCTAAATATTTGCTGTATTACCAATGCTTAACGTAACTAAATGCATATTTTTGGCTACACTAAAAAAAGACCGTAATTATATGCAATTTAGTCTTCATTTAACAAGAAAGCACGCTCTATGTTTTGTGGCGACTTGACTATTACCTAAGGAAAGTATTCTGTTTCCATGAGTTTAGATTTCCCATCTTTACAGCTATTTTCAGAAACTTTCAGAGCAAAACAAATGTTATGGTTTGGCATGTCTATCCTTGAGTTGAACCCTAAAATTAGAGGAAGAGTTAATGCTATTAGTTGTACACTATTTGTTATGAAAGAAATGTGTTAATACATTGGAAACATATATTGAGCTTTGTTATAGGAGCGTTAATTCCACCTTGGCTTGGAATGTCTCTTACAGATAATCACTTTTACGGTCATACAGCAGCTTTACTGGAGACCGCGGCGAGGGAGCGCTGAGTGTAAGCTCTCCCTACTCAGCTCCCCGCAGTGATGCCGGGAGACAGAATATGACATCACTCCGGCTCCCAGCATCACTCTGCAACGCGCAAGGGAGCTGTGCAGGGAGAGCTTACACTCAGCACTCCCTCGCCGTCTGTCCGCCCCCAGCCTGCACGCCCACCTGCCCAGCAGCCCCAATAGACCCCAGGTAAGAAATCCACCAAGCTCTCCCAAAGGTAGGGAGGCTGGGTGGATTTAAATAAAGAAAAAAAAAGAGTGTTGGGGTGGAAATGTGTGCATGGGTGTCTGTGTCTATGGCTGTCTGTATGGCTGTGTGTGTGTATAGCTGTATGTGTATGTGTATGGCTGTCTGTGTGTGTTTATGTCTGGCTGTATGGCTGTTTGTGAGTCTGTGTCCATGGCTGTCTGTATGGTTGTCTGTGTGTGTATGGCTTTGTGTGTGTGTCTGTCTTTGTTTGTGTCTGTTTGTGTGATTGTGTGTGTATGTCAGTGTGTCTGTGAGGGAGCCTGTGTGTCTGAGTGATTGTGTGTTTCTGTGAGTGAGTGAGTGTGTATGTGAGGGAGCATGTGTGTCTGTCAGTGCATGTGTGTGTATGTGAGTGTATGTGTGTGTCTGAGTGATTCTTTGTGAATATCAGTGAGTGTGTGTGTGTGTGAAGTTTTCAAGGAGTAACGGGATGATCCACTTTTTTAAAGGTGCAGATTGGGCCATTGGGGGTATACCAGAGGCCGAACTCCAGACACTGCTTGTTGGCTAATGTTTGTTTTATTTTTTTAAACAGCGGCAGGGGTTTAGTAGACGCGGGGACTGGGATTTAGTAGACAAGGGGGGAATAAGATTTAGTAGATGGGGGGGGGGGGGCTGGGATTTAATAAATGAGGGGGGACTGGGATTTAGTAGACAAGGGGGGGACTGGAACTTAGTAGACATGGGGGGCTGCGGTTCAGTAGACGAGGGGGAGCTGTGGTTTAGTAGACGAGGGTACGGCTGGGGTTTAGTAGACGAGGGGGGCTGGGGTTTAGTATATATGGGACAGGGGGGTTAGTAGAGGTGGTTGCTGTTTTTTTTTTACTGTACTTTTCAAAATAAACCTACGTTTCATGAAAATTTAAGTTTTTGTTTTTTTGCGGCCCACATAAACTTAAACCTTGTTTATTTGGCCCTTGCTAGCCTTTGCGTTTGACATGCTTGGTGTACAAAGTCACAATGATGCAATTTTAGCTCAGAGAAGAGAAGTTAGAGATAGACAAAACTAACACTTTAATCAATGTGGGGGTGAAAGAATGTAAACTATGCATTTGATACAAAATCCACAATCAAGAAGATAAATTATAGAGATTGCATCCGTAGTGTATGTTTTATTTATAAATGTCCCAAATGTCACTGATTGAACGTACAATTTTATTTAGTAGTGCTTTGTGTTAAAATTGCTTGCATTCTCTAAGTTCAATCGATACACAATCTTCATTACCTCTATGTACCAAAGCATTACTAATCGCACAACATTTCCTTGGCAGTTTTACATTGCGCCACTAGAGGGAGCTCACATTAAACACAGTAATTCCAACTGAAACAGAAGACTACAGAAAGGTTTTTGTCACTAAAATTTGAAATATTGGGAAACTGATGTGAATTCAAATTGAATGTCACAATTTGTGCCAAAATTGCTGATTCGGAAAAAATATCCAAGTCACTTTTGTTTTCACGTTGGATATTTTTGCATAAAATTAGAAATTCACTTTTGGGGGGACTTTTATTAACCATTTCAGCAATCCTATTCATCTTACTTTGAGAAATGTGTTGCAAAACGTGCATTTTTCCAAGGACACAGTAACTAACAATTCATCTTGTTGCTTTCAGCCAGAAGTCAAAATCTCTAATAAGACAAAAAAATAATATTTTTATGAACCCCCACACACGTATTAACCCTTAATAGGGTACACATGTGCCATGCTGAATTGTTAGCGTAGGACTCTGACCTACAAAGTTTGCTTTAATGGGGCAGGTGAGCTTACACTTTAATGGCCATTGGGGTGGTAATACAAAGATGTTATTAAATGTGCATAGGAATTTGGGAAAATACACAGGTAACTATTTTCTATGTATTTGATTCCTATGTTGTTCTACAAAACATATTCCTAATATATTTGTTTAATATTACAATTATCCTTTAGACTGCAAGGTAATTTGAGAAGGCCCCTGACCACCTTCACCTTTTGTTCATATATATCTAATGTGTGATGTTGAAAGTAATTGTTAATTTACCCAAATAATAAAATGTGCAGCTGAAAATGTTGGTGCTTTTTAAAAAACTTGGAAGAGCTTAATTCAGGTTGCAAAATTGCTCAATTTAATATGTAAACACATTGTGATTCCTGGTCACAGTTGTATCTGTAACCAGCAGTATATTTAGGTTTTAAGTTGCCATAGACTATGCACCTCATATAGATCAACACATAATTTGCTACTGAGGAAAGTGTTTGTTTAAAGGAACAGTATAGCATTAGGAAAACAAAACTGTGTTTCTAATGCTATAGTGTCCCTGTCCCTTTTTCTTTAAGTCTGCCCCTTTCTTGGTGTTGAAAAGATTAGAAACCCTATTCCACTTACCTCTTTCTAGTGCCGAGGTTCTCTCTTGGAACACCTAGTATGGCAGGAGATGTGCCTAGAAGATGCCTACCAGGCACTCTCGTGGTATGGGGCACAGTACCTGCCCTGGACAGCCGAGCATGACAAGCCAGAGGGAGAGGAGTTTCATGGTCCTGGCTTGTTATGGGAGTCTTTTTCATGGGTTGGAATTTGGGAGCCCTAGACAAGCCCGGTTTAGTGATCTCTTGGAGTGGAGGGAGAGCAGGTATGACTGGGACGACACTCACGAGATTGAGCAAGACCTGGTCCACCTGGTGACCCGGGAGATGGAGCTAGAACAGGGCTACCAGCAGCTGTTTCAATGCAGTGAGAAGGCTCAACAGGAGAGCAGCATGACAGATCCAGAGCAAGACCCATTCAGCTGGGACGAGAGAGTGAAGTTTTACTGGGAAGAACTCCAGGGGGCCGGTGGAGATGGGACCGAGGTCTCTCCACCGATCCTGCAGGGAATTGGGAGCCCAGTCTCCATTCCCCAGCGGCAGTGTAATATGCAGGGAGAGGAGAGCAGCGTCCTCCCTCCCCAGCGGCAGGCTGAGTTACAGGGGGCAGAGGTAGTTGTTCCTGCCCTCCAGCAGCAGAGTTATATGCCGGAAAGGCAGTGTGAAGTACAGGGAGAGGAGAGCAGCGTCCTCCCTCCCCAGCGGCAACGTTATTTTTTGGGAATTGGGAGCCCAGTCTCCATTCCCCAGCGGCAGTGTGATGTGCCGGGAATTGGGAGCCCAGTCTCCATTATCCAGCGGCAGTGTTATTTGTTGGGAATTGGGAGCCCAGTCTCCAGTCCCCAGCGGCAGAGTATCCAGCAGGGAATAGAGAGCCCAGTCTCCTTTCCCCAGCAGCAGGACTCTGTATTGGGAGTAGAGACAGTCGGTCTCCCTCCACAGAGGCTGGAAGTATATATGGGAGAGGAGCTTGTTACCCCCTCTCCCCAGTGGCAGATTACTAATGTGCAGGGAATAGAGAGCCCAGTCTCCAGTCCCCAGCGGCAGAGTATCCAGCAGGGAATAGAGAGCCCAGTCTCCTTTGCCCAGCAGCAGGACTCTGTATTGTGAGCAGAGGCAGTCGGTCTCCCTCCCCCGCGGCTGGAAGTATATATGGGAGAGGAGCTTGTTACCCCCTCACCCCAGCGGAAGCTTAACATACCAGGGGGAGACAGTAAGCCCCTCAACTGTGCAGATGGGACCCTGGTCTCTGCACTTACCACACAGGGGGTAGGGACGATCGGTCCTGCCCCCCAACGACCGGGCTGTTTAGCCAAAGGGGAGACAGCCGGTCTCCCCCTCCGGCAGCATTGCTGTGCAGCTAAAGGGAAGACAGGGTCTCCAGCAGCAGAGCGGTGTATTTAAAGGAGAGACTGTCGGTCTCCAGCAACCAGGCTTCAACCAGACTACTCCCGTGGTAGTGCTGGCATCAAGGCAGAGTACCGCTGGTCTCTGCCCACTCAGCAACCCACTAAGGCAGCCTACCAGTCCCCCACACAGCCGTGGTGAGGCACCTGGACATGGACAAGTTTCTCCTCTACCCAGGTGTAGTAACCAGTTATTGTGGGTGGGCTGTACTGCTGTTTCTGTATTGTGGGTGGACTGCTGGACTAACAAGGGCACTGACCGGCAGGAGGTCAGATACCCTGTTAGTCTGTTTGGAAAAGGGGAGAGATGTGATGAGAGCAATCTCGCCACATTGCATTGGAGAAGCCTGGTTGCCCGCCTGCTGTCTTTGGACTATGGACCAGACTTTAAAAGACTTTATTTTCCCTGCAGAAAGGCTTATTCGTGCCTTTCTGCCGGGGTGTTCGGTAGATTTTATCTACCGAACAAACTGCCGAAGGAGCGACCACCTGGGAGCTGGAGTGTGCCGCCAATTTACCTCCCTGAAGCTGCGGTTAACCGCAGCTTAATTGACGAATACAGGGTGGTCTTTGTTCGTTTACGGAACACGTGGCGGCGGCCATTTTAAAAGTCCCGAGCGGCCAGCGGTGTTCAGCGCTTACACCATGGATCTAAAAACTGACACTTATTTGCACGAACACCGCTGAGCCGTCTGCCGCCTGGTTCTTATTCGTACAGATCTAACGAATACATGTTCATCCGGTACTTTTGTTATGTGAATGTGTTAACCCAGATAGCTATGCCATGGAGCCTATTCATGTAATTAAAGACTTTGGCTCCATGGCAATTGAACTGAGTGCTATTTGGTAGTTTTGTGCGCTCAGATCCCAGCTATCTAGGGATGTGTGACATGTCTGTGTTTTATGTATAAAATATGACTTTGTGTATTTTAAAGTGTTTTTATGTTTTTGTGCTCACCATGTGCATAATGGCGATTTGCCTTTGTCCTGGGAGATAATTGGATTACTTCTCAATTATCTCCAGGGCAGAGGAGAGGAAGCCAGGGTGCATTGTGGGAAAGTATTGTGACTGTATGTCCTAAATTGATACCTGTCTGTCTTTTGTTACAGTCTCCCATTTGGTCCCCTAGGGGAGTGTCCACCAAGTGGGAGACCTGCATAAATACTGGGCGGGTAGCCCATGATAAACCAGACCACTGCTTGACCCACATCACGGAGCTTTGTCTCGTCTTTGGAGGGATTCACTGTATGCTGATAGAGACTGATTGCCAGCAGTGTAAGCCGCTTGGGAGCTTTTCCTGTTCGTCTGCTAGCAGCTATTCGTGAGGTTCCGGTTCGGGAGTTTGGAGTGCTACCTTATTCCCTTGTATGCAGTTCGGGAGTTTGGTGCATTCACTTGTATTCAATTCGGGAGTTGGGTGTTTTACTGAAGCTGCCTTTATATCTGAATATCGCCTAAACGGATTTTAACCCCTTGTCTGCTGAAACGGTCCGTTACAGTGATCATGATTTTTAGCGATATCCAATATTTTTAAGGTGGTCCCAGTGCCACCACTCATATCTGGTGTCACAATAGTTTGCATTAAAAAATAAAAATAAAACATTTTTGACTGTAATATAATAGCAGTCAGTTTCCTTCACACGTGTGCGCTTCAGGGCCTGCCAGGGCACAGTGTCACACCAGTGCAACTCATATCTGGTGTAACAGTAGTGTACATAAAAAAAAACCTAGAAATTTGATTGTGAAATAATAGCAGTCAGTTTCCTTCACACGTGTGCGTTTCAGGGCCTGCCAGGGCACAGTGTCACACCAGTGCAACTCATATCTGGTGTAACAGTAGTGTACATTTAAAAAAAAATACTGGGGGCTTGTTGTCACCTTTTGGGGACCCTTAGTGTTGTACGTGGCTGGGTGGAGGAAGAGACCTTCAATGACATCAGTGAGGACAAGGAACGGGACATGGCTAGCTTGGTATCCAACCTTGTGCAAATGGGGAGTTTGCGGTTGTGCAAATGGACTGTTTGCAGTTGTTTGCGGTGCGTTAAACGGGGAGTTTGGTCTGTCACTGTGAAGCGTGCGTAACCCTTACACTACCTGATCAATACAACATCATACCTGATGTTTTAAAGCACGTTATTCCAAACAATTTAGGAATGTTAGGTGATTTATGCCCTTTATGGATTAAAACCAGACTCTGCATCAACTATGTAATTTTCCATGGGAGTTTTGCCATGGATCCCCCTCCGGCATGCCACAGTCCAGGTGTTAGTCCCCTTGAAACAACTTTTCCATCACTATTGTGGGCAGAAAGAGTCCCTGTGGGTTTTAAAATTCGCCTGCCCATTGAAGTCTATGGCGGTTCTCCGGGTTCGCCCGTTCGCGAACGGAAAATTTCATGTTCGCGACATCACTAGCTACAAACAGTATATTGCTAAACTAACCTTTTTATAGAGGTTGTTAAGAAGTTATGTAATCAATATGTGAGGACACATAGCATTTATCAAGTCAGTTTACCACATTTTAGAAAAGATACTTTTTTTTTTTTTAAATAAAAGCAGCTTTATCTGAAATAAACACACAGTTATAACAAACAGATGCCAAAAATTCAACATCACAAAAAACAGTCTTTGCCAACCACAAGTCCCAGCGACCAAGAAGCAATTCCAAAAAAGGGGTAAACATCACAAGCTAGAACTAAATAATGAATTCAATTTCTTGTTGCGACTCCTGCTAACATCATAGCCTACAAGTAGATCACACTCATCCAATGCATGCAATGGGATTATAATTTGGCAATAGTATATTTTCATGTTTTTTTCACTTTAGTCCTGTGCTATGCCAGATTATAGCATTATAGCTCTACGAGCATTAAGGTAGATGTATTTAACAACATTTGAAGAGCTGAAGGTGTCCTAACCTTTAGTCTGCAGTTTGTTTTGTTATTTGCCTACACAGCCAGACAGTTGCTGCATCCATATTGAGCACCCAGGAGCTCAGCGTGTCCATTTAAAGCACCATAACTGTACAATAAGGCCTGTCTAGAAGTCTAACTGTACACAATGCTAAAGGAAAAATAAAAAGGTCATACACTAGCTGCAATAATGCCACAGGTTATCAATAACCAAGTATATGCACCAGGTGTGATTCGTTTTAATTTAATATAATATTGATTTGCAAAGTGGTTTAGCACCACCCCTGAGGAGCAGGGAATTCTTGGATTGTACAATGCCTACATTTAGAATGGGAGCTCATTTGAGCAGGGCCCCCAGGGCCTTGTGTTCCTGTACATCTAACTTGCTTTGTTGCAACTACTTTGTTAATTCACAGCGTTGCAGAATTTGTTAGGGTTTTACAAATATTAATAATAATTTACATATGTGCTCCAGCTATTATAAAAAGAACCGCACTTCCCATTCTGGCCAGCAGTAGTTTGGATGTTGGGAAGATCTTCTTAACAATAGTCAAGTTGCACTTAAAGTTCAATAAAATCCCAAAGAGACATACTTTCTTTCTAATACTCTGTTCTGAAATCAAATCATTATTCTAATCAGGCCTGATATCAGAGCGCAACACAGCAAACATGATTAATAACCATGGATTCTGTTTACTTTGTAACTTGCTGCTGATCTTTTTTTTTTTTTTTTATACTTATACATGTATCTGTAATCATTAGCTCCCAAGGTAGTTCTGCCTGGCTTTAAATAAAGAAATTCATCTTCCTATCACTTCAACAAGTCAAACAGAGTACACAATGTATTACCGAGAGTATGTAAACACCTGAATGCATCAATATTCTCTTCTGTACTGATCTTTTCAATTATTTTATGTTTGTTTTCTGTCGGTAAAAAAGCTAAGAAGATGCTTCACAGAATCATTTTGACATGTAGCAACATTACCGCTACAGTAAATTCAACGATGCTGTGATCTAGCCTAATCCACATACTTTTAAAATAAAGATATTGTCTTTTTTTGGAACAGGGTGATCACATTAGAGCAAATTTATTTGCAAGGAATGTGAAGCTGAAACAGATAAACAGAAGCCAAATACCCAAATTCAAAGATTTGGCGAACAATCACATATGATTCTTATTTAAACTTTACCTTATAGTTATTATAATAAGCCAAACATTTGCACCCATCCCAAGCATATGCAATACCATAACTGAATTACCCAGAAGGATACCTAAGCTAGTTACCGAGGGACCTGGTCTTAGAGGCTTGGCTACAATGGCTACTTAATAATACCTCTCTGACTGACTCGAAGCCAGACCATGCCATTCTGAATTTAGCAACTCGGGACAGGAGGGAACAGTAAAATAAGAGAGAGGTCTGTGCCCTTAGGATTTGCAAACTGCTCTCTCAGGCACAACACTATCGGAATTAATAAACCCCGTTATTTTCTATGAAATGCAGGTAGAGAGAAGGGAGCATTACCATTAGAATGTAGTGAGACAAATACTGTAAAAAATGCTTGTAGAATATTGATGAGGGAGTACCATGGGACAGATGGAATAAGAAAGTTATACCAGCAAGCACTCTCTCTTATCCCTACCACGTTGACTGGCTCTTCAAGAGGCTTTAGATGTTGATTTGTCCACAGCTACTTTCCAGCAATGTTGCCCCAAGCTACACAGTCCACTCCTAGTTTCATTCTTTCAGACCTACCAAGTCACATAGTATGCACCATTGTCCTTCCAATCGCCAACAGCCTGGCACTGTCTGTCACTATGTGTCAGGAGGACTGCGGGAAAGTGCACCATGAGTAAATGTGAAATTTAGGGCATTTCAAGCCATAGACAAGTGCTGCATTGATGCACCCACCTTTTGGTGGGACTTATCCATGACGCTAATTGCATCATGGTCAACCCCATCTGTTAGTTAAACCCAACCTACCCAATATCAGACCTGCCATAGTTGACAGATATGTTCTTTTCCTATGCACACCATTTATACTATTTACATGTCCTACGCTCATCACAAGTTAACACAGCAGCACAGGAGCCCCCACTCCCCCCCCAAGCAGCACTGGAGCCCACACTCCCCCCCACCCCCAGCAGCGCCAGAGCTCCCACTCACCCCCCCCCCAGCAGCACAGTAGCCCCCATTCCCCCCAGCAGCACTGGAGCCCCCCATTGCACCCCCATCAGCACTGGAGACCCCACTCACCCCCAGCAGCACTGGAGCCCTCATCCTCCCCCTTAGCAGCACAGGAGCCCCCACTCCTCCTCCACTTAGCAGCACAGGAGCCCCCAACACAAGCACAGAAGCCCCTACTCCCCCCCCCCCCGCCCCACAGCAACACAGGAGCTCCAACTCCTCCTTTAGCAGCACATAAGCCCCCCCAGCAGCACAGGAGCCCCCTACTCCCACCCCAACAGCACAGGTGCCCCCCAGGAGCCCTTGAGCCCAGCAGCAGCACAGGAGTTCCCACTACCAGCTCAGTTGCACAGGAGCCCCCAATCCCCCCAGAGAAGCACAGAAGCCTTCACTCTCCCTCCACCCATGGCAGCACAGGAGCCCCCACTCCACCAACACAGGAGCCCACACAGCTGCACAAGAGCCCCCCCCCCCCCACAGCAGCACATGAGCCGCATTCTCCCCCCCCCCCCCCCCTCCTCCAGCAAAGAAGCCAGCAGTACAGGAGTCCCCAGCCAGCAACAGCCACACTGGACCGCAGAGAAAGCATCCACTATAGTTTTCTAGGTAAGGAGCCTGTGTGGATTTAAATAAAAATAATAATTAAAAAAATAAAAATATTTGAGTGTATGATAAAATGTGTGTGACTGTGTGTGTGTGTGTGTATATGTCTGTCTTTCAGTGAGTCTTTTTGTCTGTCAGTTTGTGTGTGTGTGTGTCTGTCAGTGTGTGTGTCTGCCAGTGAGTGTGTGTGTGTGTCTGTCTGTCAGTGTGTATCAAATCAGTGAGGATCTATGTGTCTGTGAGTGTGTCCGTGTGTGTATGTCACTGTATGTGTATCTGAGAGTGTTTGCCTGTCAGGGAGTGGGTGTGTCATTGTATATTGGTTAAACAGTGTGTTTGCCACTGACGGTGTATCAGTCAGTGAGTGTATGTCAGTGCATGTATCCGTGAGGACGTGTGTCTGTCAGACAAAGTGTGTTGGTCTTAAATAGGAAGGGGGGGGGGCAAAATTAGATTAGGGGGATACCCGAGTTTAGTCCTGCCTAGGGCAGCACAAACCAAAAATACACATCACTCACAAATCATGACTTCTCACTTGCATTACCGTCAATATTGTAAAACTGTCAAAGACTAACACTTAAACATTCTTCTGTGTGTTTCTGTTCCACTCTTACATACAGGCAGCGCTTTGATGATATCAAAGTTAGAGCACCAGAAATGTCAAGCATCACCTAATTCTTGTTGTGTTTGTGCATGCAGCACTGGTAACGTTACATTTGTAAAACAACAACAAAAAAACTCAAATATATGTCCAGAAACATTCTGCACCAATAAATGTGATGCATGTGATTAAAGCTACAGGAAACACTTTATGATGGTGGTAACAAGACAAGAAGTTGATTTTCAGGGGAAAATGGTGGCAGCTGGTTAACATATAGTATAACGTTTTATACAGCGTTATATTACCTTTATCCCGGGAAGTCCAGGAAGCCCGGGTAGACCAGGTTCACCCTATACAGGAAAATTATATCATATCACAGAAAAGAACAGAATAATTCACAAATAGCAGGGCAATTGTATTCGTACCACTTGAGGTATGAGAAAATATCAATGCCATAATTATCGGTTAGTTATCACCCCTTCACTGAATTACATTGAGACCGATATATTTAAACAATCCACAGGCATATGGAATTCATTTAGAGGGCCAATCTGGATATATACATTTATTTTGGTTATAAAACATGGACCAGTTCTTAAACTACAATGAAAGGAAGCTTTTCATTAAGAAACTTTATTGACCTGGTCTGGGCAAAAAAGTATCGAATAGCCTACAAATCTGATGGTCCGGCCCAAAAAACGAAGGAACGTAAAGATTAGAAATTGAACCTAAACATCAACTGCCACCTTGAAGACCCAAATGATTATTATACCCCATAAAACAGAGAAGAGCTTTTATCAAAATCTTTCCAATGCAACAACATTAAGTATAAAGAAACTGTCATCCCCTCCCGTTAATCTTTCTGAAGACTCTGGAAGACAATTTATTTTTAAGTTGAATTGTGCAGCTTGCTTTGGCACAAAAAAATCGGTGTCATGCCAATTAAGGCTCCCTCAGCATTAGGAGAGCTAATAAGGCATTATTGTAGACTTCATCAGAACTGATTGAATCTGAAGTTCAAGTGCATTTATTTCCTTTTGCTTTTCAGTTGCACAGTGTTTTGAAGTCTTGCACTTGAGTTGAGCACGTACAGCTCTCATTACAGAACTTGCATGGTTTATAGTCACACAATGCTTGAATCTTGTTCCTTGCTAAATACGGTCCTCAAATTAAATACAGTCCTCACAATGACTTCGTTTTTGAGCTCTTAGCACAATTTACACTTTCGAAATGGAACAAATGGAACTCTTAGACTTTGTAAATAGCAGTTTTTGTTCTCTCATACTATGTGTATCATGCATATATATACTGATATTTGATCATATTTGTTCTCTAAACACCAATAACATAGGCCTTGGTGGAGTTATTTCTTGAGGTCTGTTCATATTCAGTGTATTCATTGATTGGTACTCTGTAGGCTGGCTAGGATTTATAGGCATGGAGGGGCCTTTTGTAGGGGCTAGTGCAGGTGTATGGATGGACACCACAAGCTCAGGTATCTATCTATCCATCTATCTATCTGTCTGTCTGTCTGTCTGTCTGTCTATTTATCTATCTGACAAGGGAATTACAACTCCAAGCTGTTGGTTTTTCAGTTAACTTATGTTGGCCTTAAATATCCAATGTATTTGTCAGATCTCCACAATTCTTGGTTTAGTAAATAAACACCCATGTCAATCTATTTTCCTACATAAGGTACTGTTTTTAGGTAGTGTCTGTTATTTTTTGAATAAAAGTGCAAAAATCGATATGGTAAAATCATTAGTGATAATAAAAAGCAGTTAAACAGAGAATAGAGAATGTTAATAAGCTACATTGTGATTGCACAGCACATGTTAGCATTCAAGCATAGCAATTGCTAGATAGTTGCTTAAAGGAGAAATATATATATATATTTTTAAACAAAACCAGGCCATTTAAATAAGCCATATCCAGTTGGTTGCAATTAATAACAACAACAAAAAAAGACTAAAAGTGAAATGCATAAACATTTAAAAATGATCCAAGATTTTATAGTGCTCAAGGAATTTCTGTACGTATAAGTTCAACAAATGACTAAATATTTTATCATTGTCATTCTTACTGCTAGTGTTCCACTGAGCAGGTAATTAGCCTAGTGGCATGGATTTTATAAATGTTACCTTCTGTCCTGCGCGGCCAGACTCTCCAGGTTCTCCCTGCAATTAAATGTAAAAAGTCCAAATTAACAAAGTAAGTATATGGACCGGTAATCCTCCCAGAGAACAGCACATCTTAAAGGTTTGCTCCAGCCCAAAAATAATTGTTCTTATAAAACACTGGTTTGGTTAGAGTAACCCTTTTTTGAGGTGGTCTGCCCTCACAAAATGAAAATTATATAAATAAAAAACACTAAAATTCACCTCTTTTCCATTGCAGAGTTCAAATGTTCCCTGCAGCCCGATCCTCCTTGCTGGACATCACTCTCCCTTGCCAGAGGTAAAGGGAGGCAGGGAGGACCAAATCAGAGGAGGATATGGGCACCATGCTAGCACCAGGCACCAATTTTGCACAGAATCGGCATTAGGCAGCCAACGCTATCTACATGTTTCAGCAGGGATTTTTGGCCCAGGGAAATTTTCGCACCAGGGCCCTGTGGTTTCTAGTTACGCCTCTGCTGTCATCAATACACCTCCTATTATTTAGAAATGCTCCATTCAACAGTTGCAAATTCCCAATAATAAATGTGTGTAATGGAAGCCTGCATCGTTTTAATCGTGTTGCAGTTCTCCTTCGATCCTAAAGTCTCCCCTGGCTATTTTGCAATTGCTGAATAACTAGTGTATGATATCATTGGTTCTATTACCTTAATACCAGCAGCAGAAGATCCTGGATCACCCTGTTCAAATAAAAATGGTAAAATAATAAATCTAACAAATAATAAATATTCAATCATATCATCATACTCTGACACACCATCTAGAATTATGCTGACATTTTTTGTGTTTTTAGCTTTTGCATTTTAATTTATATTTATTAGATTCTCTTTTAAGTGCTTTTGTCCACACATTGGGCGGGGGTTCATGTGTATATTGCCCAATTTGTATGTGTTATTGAAGAAGTTAATTTGGTTCCTTCCCATTTTCCTTCCTCTGCTAAACCAGCATTGTGTCCGTTTTGCCCTTGGTTTGATGGCCAGCAATTTAAGTCCTCACATAACTGAACAGAATGGTCCATTGAGATACTTCAGTGGATGTGTGAGTTTTGTGCGCAAACTGATCATTTGTTTTTACCTGATGCTATATTCAAAAGAAGCCAGCAATCCCCCGTGGTAAAACTTCAGTTTAATAATATGTAAAAAAAAAAAAAAATATATATATATATATATATATATATATAAATAATAAAACATTGCATTAATAAAAAAGCGTTAACATTTACATGAAATAATACATTTACGGGGAGATTTTAAATGAATAACACTTTGTAAAATTAACGCTCTCTAGTGACTTGAGATCTAAATAACAAGTTGTACAAAATCTCCAATTCAGCAAAGTTGGAATTTTTTTCCATCTCTTCTTTTTGATATGTTGGCCAATTGTTACCTCTAATAAAACATCTAACATGATTGTTTATTAAAGAGAGAATTACTGATAATTCAAAATAAATTTACAAATTTAGTCCAAAGTAACCAATTTAGAAACATTTGTAAAGTCAATTCTGTTATCAGTTTGGCTATTTTGGCTTTTGATTTGTAACTCACTTTGAATTCCCTGCAATTCTTCCTTTAGTAAATAACCCTGTAGTATATTAGTAAAGGGATCATCTAAGTACCAAAACAACTGTGCTTGATGAAGTTGTATTGGTGTACAGATAATTCTCCTGCATTGCTAGAACCAAATTCTCTGCTATTTAGGTGTTAAATCACTTAGTTTATGTAGCGCTAGCCACATCTCTCCTGGTTGAGACTATATGCAGATTAATTAAGCAAAATGCATATATTAAAAGGACACTCCAATGACTGAATAAAAAATAAATAAAAATCACTGTTTAGTAGATATACCCCAAATGAAACCATGCATGTATTTAATTATGCTTTTTTCTATTTGGGAAATATATAAAAACAGCTTGTAAGTTGCAGTTCTCCTTTCTGCTGCCTTTGAAGCCCTCCCCTTCTAAACCCGCCTAGACTTTCTGTGGCTGTCCAATCACAGACTTCACAATTCAACTCAATGATAAGTCTTTGCAAGGCAGCTGCTCTTAGCAGTTGCTGCCTTTTGAGTTTATCTCCACTGAATAAAACAAACCAGAAAGTAGAAGGATCAGTTTTCTGATCGACAGCTTGGGAGGGTGTAACAAGGTTAATTTTTAGAAGTGTCAATTTCTATTGAAATCTGCACTTTTTTCAAAATTAAAAAAGAGGGCACACTCATCACACATAAAGCTTTTCAGCAAGCTAAAGTGCTTTAGGGGTCTGGAGTGACCCTTTAAGCTAAAGTTGTTTTGGTGCTTAGAATGTCCTTTAATTACAAAAAATGTACACACAGTACCTTTAGCTTCATCTACAGCAGTAGTTTTAGTGGCAAATGTAAAGAGCCTCCCTGGCCAGACAATTGTTGCCAAAAGCTCCATTTAAATCCTGTTTAAAGTGAACCAGTCCCATTTTTAAATGCCTGCTAGAAGGGACAGTGATTTTAATTTGTTTGGCGTGATTATTTATACCTTTATTAAGTTATTATTTTCACCGAAGCCGAAAAGAATTACATGAGCCCATGACAGGTGTGTGAACCGTTAGGCAGTATTTTGCACAAAGGTAGAGTTTATATGTAAAGTATATATATATATAAATATTAAAACAATTACAATGTTTACAAAGTAAAACTGAAACATATAGCATTTCCAAAGATATATGGAACCTAGTAAAATCTTGTATGTGAGAGGTTTATGTAATGCTGATGCTTTCCTGCACCAGACTGCTTTGTAGTGTGTGAAGCCTGTTCTACTGCACCAGACAGACAGGAAGAGAAAATACCATCTACTAAGCTGTAAAAATAGTGTTTTCCTAGGCACGTATATCCCACTGAATGAAAATGAAGACCATATGTAAGAAATGAGCCCTTAGCTATCATGGCTTTTAAGATAATACTATTTTGTCAGTCACCACTAACATACAACTGTATTGATTTCAACACCTAGGTCACTGGTGTGCAGAGCACTAGATGGATTTAGACCTTATACAACTGAGACAAGTAATCGGGGTCTGCGGTTCTTACAAATGACTGCTCCAACAATGGCTGATAATATATACTGCTATAATGCGCTCTGTCACTACTAAGCAATGACAGGAGGAAATACGAAGAAGTAATGATAGAACTTCCTACTGGGATGAAACTAAAATATCATCAGCTAACATCTTACTTAAAGCTCTCAGTTAAGTGTTCTCGACCTGAATGTTGTGGGCAATGTAAAAACTTAAAGGGATCTTATAGGCATCAAACTACTTTAGCTTAATACAGCAGTTTTAGCGTATAGATCAAGCCTTCCCCAGTCTCAATGCACTATTTTGTGCCATTTAAGAGTTAAATCACTTTGTTTCTGCTTATGCAGCCCTAGCCACACTTCCCCTGGCTGTGACATACACAGCCTCCATAAAATAATAGATTTTTTTTTTAGATGTTAATTTGTTTTATCATTTTTTATCTCCCACTCTGTAAATTGAACTTTAATCACACATATAAGGCTCCTGTAGGCTCTAGCAAGCTATTAACAGAGCAATAGACAAGAAATTCTAAATGAAATAGACTGTGCAATACAGGAAGTTTAAACATTAGATCTCTCTTTACCGGAAGTGTTTAGGAATGCTGTGCAATTCACATGCAGGGAGGTATGGCTGGGACTGAATGTAAATACAGTCAGCAAGGTGAAGGGTCAGAGTAGGACCCATCTAGGGGGGTCTGCCTTGACGTTGGCAGGCGGGCATTCCCTCCAGTGGCCATTGGAGTAACTAAATGACTTCCATTTACATAGGGATTAAGGAGAGAGCGCAGGTTTTTTTTAAAAAAATTGGTTTCTACTATAGGACTGAATGTACACAGTGATTGAACTCATAAATGGCAGAGAATTGACCAATGAGACTGCAGGGGCATGATCTATACACCAATATCTATAATAGCAATATGATGTTTCACCAGCTACTGAAGCTCGGTGTTAGCTCTGACATGAAAAAGGATGGTGGCACCCATAAGGGAGAATTTCAGGTAAGTTAATTTAATCTTTCCTTGTCATTCGTGGCCACTGGACCCCCAGCGGTGATGTCACAGATTATGCAAAGACCCCAGACAGTGAAAAGGCCGCTTTGAGAAACAAGGAACATGGGAGAATAGTAAAGTGGCCCCAACGACAGACAATCAAATGATCCTAAAACAAGGGTACACAGTCATAAATGTGATTCAGAAAGATAATGCTGTGACATATATACCCATGACAGGCATATTACTGAAAGAGCACATGGTAGAACAGAGGTAGAATTGAAGAGATTATCAATATGTATAGATGAGAATATAATATTGCCAGCCCCCAGTCTTAAAGGTACACAGGTAAAAAATAAGGGACAAATAAGTGCACTGAAGAAGACTCCAGCTGGAGTTGAAACACGTTTGCTATTAGACATGTACTATTTTGGGACTTTTTATCTTGTATGCAGTGTTTACTTGGGCTTTTTTGCCCAGTATATTTATTATACATTATTTTCACTGCTTATTTGTCCCTTATTTTTTAACCAGCTTATCAATCAATTTTCTGATTTATTTATTTGTATCCTGTGCTGCTCTCCTTCAAGGATATCGTTCTATCCTTATCAGGCACCCTCCTGCACATCTTAGAGCCTGGGATGGCTCTACATCCTGTGAGTTCCATCCTATATAGGGGTTTACTATATGTACACACAGTTTGCACTATGTTTTTATATTTGTTTTTTATTAGATTGATCCTGATATTTGTATTTCGTTGACTGGTGCAGTATTTGTTTTATTTTCTGTTTTTAGATAAAACAGTGATTTTTATTTATATTGCATTTGGGCATTGGAGTGTTCCTTTAAATAATGCATTAAAAACAAGGTCCATAATCTTAGATATTTAACTAAGAGTCTCTAAATGTGCTCCTTTGTGTATATAAGATGTTTTTAAAGTATTATCGTTTCTTTAGTACACGCAATTTGTTTGTGAGAAGGAATTTCTTCATACCAGTTTAAGATGCCGTGGGAGCTACACTTGTCTTACCCATCAGAAGTTAATCAGGTGTTGCAGTGTACTCTCAGTTTTTGAACTAATTTGCTAGTGATGAGTGGTAACATGAATTCTGCAACAAGGAAATTCCCTAAGAGCTTCTGAGTTAAAATAGAATAATAAATAAACTAAACACAAAATGATGAATTGTCTAAGGTTTAGACAGCATTCATGGGCCATTAGTATTCTGGGGATGCATATAACAATATCCCTGTATCTGCTTCATTGGCATTGCAAAGATTAATGTGTATTTGCAGTTGAAAAAGCAATGATCTATCAAAGCCGTACGGTCCATTTCTTTATAATCACAACAGTGGATTGGGCTTTCAATGCCAAGGGGCAGTAAATGAAAATATTCTCGCTATGCCATGCTTAACCCTGTCTAGTCACTCTTCAGGAACCATGAAAAGAAACACAGCGCATTATAAGTTTATTTGTATGCGCAGTAGGGAAAATCTAAGCAATCAAATATAATTTCCTGTTTAACAATAATTGCTCTTTATGGGTTTCTTTAAAAAAAAAAATTAAAAAAAAATAATAAAAAAAAAAATAGATTGGAGCCACACAAGCTGTGAGACTATTAGAGGGTATTGCAGCACACAAGAGAGGGATGTCATGTTTGTCAATGGAAGTCTACATAACAAAGAGGCAATCCATCAAACTTCTTTTTTTTCTGTTGGTAAAATGTTATGCACGTCTTAATGAGAACAATGAAACCTGAATGTAATTTGCTTTACAATATAAAATAAAATCATATTTAGGAAACCTGCATTATTTGTGTTGAATTTGTTCTCAGCATTTTGATTTTGTTAAAAGCTTAGAGCTAATGGTCTCTGCTTCCTACAAGGGAGGACTCTGGGTGACACAAGCTTCTATTTATTAATTTATTAATTTCTCCTTTACTCCCTCCCAGAGAAAGGCCACACATTCTTGGTCATACGGCATAGAAATGCTGACCTGTGTAGTACTGTGTACAGTTCAAACATGGAATTTTGGTGTTCATTAAAATAATATCAGTAAATGTACTCTGCTAATTAAGGATGCTGTGGAGATCTTCCTTGTTAAATAACACAAATGGTCTTTTATATATTTCTTCATTTTTGTTAAACATTGTCAGCAAAATGCTAGTTAAACATAACCTGTTACTACAATAAACATTTTCCATATATCTCATGGAAAGCATTGCAAATTGGACTCCCATTTTATAGAGCAGTAGTTCTCAACTCAGTACTTAAAGCACACCAGTCTAAAATTTGGACATTTCTCTCCCAATGAAGATACTGACAACACCCAGACTGTTGGAGTTTATTGAGAGCTGAGTAATATGCATGGGGGCCACTCAAATAAATGAAAGTTGCAAGTCAGTTATTTGTGATACATTAGCTGTTTGTGCTCCCCAAATTCATACTCTTTCCATTATAGGGATACAATATTTTTTTAGCCTGCTGGCTTACATCCAGCTATGAACTATATATAGTGATGTCGCGAACATAACATTTTCGGTTCGCGAACCGCGAACTGGGCGAACCGCCATAGACTTCAATAGGCAGACGAATTTTAAAACCCACAGGGACTCTTTCTGGCCACAATAGTGATTGAAGGGAGGGGGGGAGACCTACTCTCCTCCCCCCCCTGCCCCCCACCCCTGGGCGGCAGGTGGGGGCCATAAAGATAATGAGGGGGGACCTACTGTCCTCCCCCCCCTGCCCCCCACCCCTGGGCGGCAGGTGGGGGCCATAAAGATAATGAGGGGGGACCTACTGTCCTCCCCCCCAGGCCCTCACCCCTGGGTGGTGGGTGGGGGGGCCATAAAGATAATGAGGGGGGGGACCTACTGTCCTCCCCCTCTCTGGCCCCCAACCCTGGATGGCGGGTGGGTGCCATAATGATAATGAGGGGGGGACCTACTGTCCTCCCCCTCTCCGGCCCCCACCCCTGAGCGGTGGGTGGGGGCCCTAAAAATAACAATAAGGGGGGACCTCCTGTCCCCGCCGGCCCTCACCCATGAGCCGGGGGGACCTTCTGTCCCCCCCAGGCCCCACCTCTGAGCGGTGGGTGGGGGCCCTAAAAAAAACAATAAGGGGGGGACCTACTGTCCCCCCCCAGCCCCCACCCCTGAGCGGTGGGTGGGGGCCCTAAAAAAAACAATAAGGGGGGACCTACTGTCCCCCCTGGCCCCCACCCCTGAGCGGCAGGTGGGGGCCCTAAATACAAATGGGGGGACCCTAGTCACCCCCTCCCCCAAAGAAAAAATTATCCCCCTACCTACCTCCCTCACCCTAAAAATAATGAGGGGGGGGACCTTTAACTAAAAACCTGTAAAAGAAATTAGATAAAAACAACTTACCATTCAATGTTTTCTTTCTTCTAAGCCAATCAGAGTGCTCTTTGTCATTTTACACAGCGTGGGAAAATTCCAAAGAACTTTCCCACACTGTGTAAAATGACACAGAGCACTGTGATTGGATGGCTTGAAATCCATCCAATCACAGTGCTCTGTTTCATTTTACACAGCGTGGGAAAGTTCTTTGGAATTTTCCCACGCTGTGAAAAATGACACAGAGCACTGTGATTGGATGGATTTCAAGCCCACCAATCAGAGTGCTCTTTGTCATTTTACACAGCGTGGGAAAATTCCAAAGAACTTTCCCACGATGTGTAAAATGACACAGAGCACTGTGATTGGATGGATTTGTTTAATAGACATGCCCCTACTTGCAGTATTGCGAGTAGGTGCACAATTTACTAATACTAAGTAATTTTGACTTAGTATTAGTAAATTTGGCTGAAAGACCACAAAAAAAAAAGGGGGCGGATCGAACATCGCTGATGTTCGCCGTCCATGGCGAACGTGAACACGCTATGTTCGCCAGGAACTATTTGCCAGCGAACCGTTCGGGACATCACTAACTATATATAGTAAGGGACAAGACAGAACCTATCCAAGGGACTTTATTCTATCAATGTTCTGTCTAACTGCTGCAGAGTTAGACGTTTTTGCTAGATTATTTTTTTTATCTGTAAAAGTAGACAAGGGACTTTTTGGGATCCTAGATCCCCAAAAAGTTAACCAAAAAGTGTTGTTTTTTGGAATTAAGGAATTTTTGGTGCAAACAATATTTGAGGAAATTAAGTGCAGGTGCAGGTAAAGCATCTTAGGGTCCACCAAAAATGTGTGTTGGTCTTTGGGAAAATTTCCTATTTAACATTCCTACCTAAAGGGTTAATCTGAATGACTTTCACTGGTCACTCAATCTACTTGGCGCAGCAGGGCTTACTCCATGCGGATGTATTACAAGCAGAAAGAATTAGCTGGACATATCTTTAACATTTGTAAGATTTCTCATTCTATAAACAAAACAGTTTGAACTTAAAAACCTTCAAGTGGAATTATGCTGTTGAAAGCAATTAAGCAACATGCAGATTAGATTGGGCAAGATAATGTTTCTAGGAAATAAGAAAAAAACTGTATCTATAAAATAAAGAAAGTAACCTTAATCCTTACTGAAAATATACATTCCAAAGTATATACATCAGTCCAATCGCTCAAGTGGAAATGTTCCAACAAAAGCCAAAGCACTAAACATTATTCCCTATAACTTCTGATGAGATTTCTGCATTTGCTCCGTTATGTCTGTTTAACCATATTTGTTTTTGGTTTTCCTTTCCTGCAGCCTTTACCTGTGCGTTAAAACCCAGTACTGATAAAGTGAACAAGTTTCTCCCTTACTTATGATAAACTAAATGTATTCTGCTGATACAATGTCCGAAAGAGCTGCTGTATATAACACAATACTCCACGGTTTTATCTACTAAAACATCGGTTTACAGTTCACGTGCTGTGCCTCTGTCTATGTATGTGCATCATGTTAAATGTGCAAAGATGTACAACCAGAGTAACCCGCAATAAACACTACATCCCAAGTCAAGGATGAGTGCTATGACTGTGGATACTACAGCAGCCTAAAGTCAATAGATTGTTAAAGAAACACTCCAAGCACCATAACAACTACAGCATACTATAGTGGTTATGGTGCTAGGAGTACATTGCAACCCAATGATCCCCACATTGTAAGGATTCAAACCATTTTATTAAAAATTATTTCTTAGATGGGACACATGGCCTCTAGTCTCTGTGTCTGAGCTAAGCCTGGCAGTGTAGGGCTTAGCTCATTGATTGAGAGTGATCACCATTACAGGGCTTGGCTCAGGAGAGCTAACACACTCTGAAGCAGGAGCCTCTGGCTCTCACTTAGGAGTAGTGGAGGTGGGGTGCATTGCGCTCAGCGGATTCCAGGAAAGGTCAAACTGTTCTAAAATGGGTTGACTCCTTACAAGATGGAGTATTGTAGTGGATATGATGCTTGTAGTGTTCCTTTAAGCAAATGATTCCCTAGAATGAACTCAACCTGATCAACACTTCCAAGGCACCATAATGATTCACTTGAGCTGTATAGGTGCATCAAATCAGAGCTATTAATAGCATGGGAGATACCGGAACATCCTTGGTTTGATATGATGGGGAAAAATATGTATTCCCTACTAATAAGGGGCATATTTCCACTATTCTGCCTTAATGTTGGCAAGTAAGCTTACACTTCAATGGCCATTGCTTTGGCACCAAAGATCCTTAAATATACATAGAGATTTTTCTAGATAAGGCGCAGGTCACTGGTTTTGGTTTGTCTATAAGGAAAATTTACAAAAGAGAAAATTGTCTGGAATTCAAAGCGAATTAGCCAAACTGGAAACCTAGCTTAATTTTTCCAGTTCGACTACTTTGGCCTTAAAGAAACACATTAGTGTTAGGAGTACAAACTTATTTCTAACACTATAGTGCTGTACTACCTATTTAGTTTCCTGACCCCCCTCAGTAAGGAGTTAAAAGGTATGTTACTTACCTTTTCTCCATCGCTATGATTGTCTCGCTGTGGCTGACCCCGCCTCCATGGCTGAAATCATCAATCTTGGTGATCTCAGCCAATTCCCATAGGAAAGCATTGGGAGGCTATTGTGTGTGCACAGCAAATGCCTTTTTGCACCAATCAGCATCTCCGCATAGAGATGCATTGCGTCAATGAAATGCCACAACACAAAACTGTTCCACATTCTCAGGATTACGATATTTTGTGCTTCAATTCCATCTCTACAGTTTTATATATTACCTTGTTTCCTAGATCACCTTTCGGGCCACTTTCACCAACATCACCCTACAAAAAAAAAAATACAATTATCTCACAATTTCCTTTTTCCAAGACAATGTCATAATAGGCTGTCATAATATAAGCCAAGGCTGTAATGAAAAATGTGGCTGAAGTAGTGGTAACGTTTCCCTGCTGCCTGACCATTCAACCTTGCTGATAATATATATTAGAGCAGCAACATCCGTTTTTCCACCGCCTGCAGTGTGAGCTACGAATTCTCAGAGAGAAGGTAAAAAGTCAGCTACAATGATGATTCACATTAGCCTTTCTCATGAATCAGTGATCAATGCTCTAAATGTTCGATGTTAGCACCACAGCATCAAATGCCATGTTAACCATTTGTGATCAATATCTTACCTCTTTAAGAACTTTGAAATTTTACTCAATCGATATTTAATCTTTGAAATTTATTTTTACATCCATAAACATCGCATCAGTTACAGTTTAGCTTTAGTCCAAAAAAAGGATTTATAAATTATGCAATATCAAAATGATTAACTATGGTGTCATTGTTCAGGAGTTGGGGTTGTGTTCACCACATGGCTCAGGGAGTAAAACCTATCCCAGAGTATCCCATCCAACCAAATTCCAAATGATCTCAAGTAATTGGTATGAGCGCGTTGACATTTTGCTAAATATGATACGGCTTATGCATCAGTTCACTTGATGAGAATGTTTTTCTCCTTTCTGTGAAAAATGTCTCCTTACATCTGATATTATCATATGTTGTGCTCTAACTCGACAAAATTCTTTATGCTGCAATACTTGCCACATTAGCTATTACCAGGTTTGTGACTTTTGTCATTATCTGTTGGTAATAACAAGGTGAGATTCAAAACATAGCAAGAATAATTTATGTATAACAGAATGTGCATGAAGCAGATTTAGATTTAGCAGATTGTACAGTGAGTTGTGGATGAATGGAATGGCCTTTCAGCAGCAGTGTTAAAAACAGTGGAAGCGTTTAAGAAAACTTGGGATGGATAATGACACAATGCTGTTCTGGGCAGGAAACGATGAAGAATAAAGCTTGTGCTTATAGATGGGAAGTGTACACTAGATGGGCTCATTGGCTTTTATCGGTGTCAAGATTGGGTAACCCACACACACAGAGTGTAGGGAAACAGAAACCAGAATGAAGGTAACAAAGAAAGAGAGAGGTACATATACCAGACCTTAGAGTGGCCCGGTTAACATGTGCAATAGATAGGCAAAAATACAGAGTCAAAAAAGGAAAGCCAAGGTCAAGGATGCCAGAGGTACCCAATAACAAATAAACGAGCCGAAATCCGAGAACTAGAAAATCAGAAAACTCAAAATACAAAGGCGTGTCAGAAACAGAAAAAAACAAACAACAACTACACAGTACGCAATCTTGGATAAACCATGACAGGGCAATGATCTTCAGAAAGAGGGGAGTTAAAATAGGAACGATCAAAATTCTATTGGACAGCATCATCACCCAGCACCAAATCACACAAAGGGGTGTAATCTGTGAAGGTCAGATAACGTGTTCTAATAATATGACCTGTCACTGGTATAAGAAAACCTACACCTACAGGGTCCTGTAATTTCTAAGGACTCCTGTAGATAGCACAAGGCTGACATCGTGATCTTAAGAGCCTCGCAAGGAAACAGAGCATGCAGAAATTGCTCTGCATGAGGAGAAACTGAATGCCGCGTGGCATTCACCCTGCTCAGAGCGGCGACATCGTGGCTGCTGCGCGTCATCTCCTGGAAGCCGCATGTGTCGCGTGGCAGTCCAAGGTATGACAATCGCCCATCACATTTATTATTTACAAACTTACTGTTTCACGTGACTGTCAAGTGTCAACGATGCAGAGTCTGATAGGATTCCAGTCGCTTCTTCTGAGTTGGATGCTGGCTACCTAAACCTCAAGGGTAGATTCTGGTTTTATACTGTACTAGCTCATACCTTGTCAAGTGCTTCTTGGTTCCTGCTTTTGAGAATTTCTTAGACATGCCTTTACTCAAAGTGGCTGTCTATTAATGAGTGCTATTCCACAGATCATTTCATACTGGTCCCTTATAAATTTACATACCTAAAGTCCTGATAGAAAATAGTTTCTTAAGGTCTTGTTTATTTGAACCAAGTAGAGGGGATGGTACAGACACCCATATATAATAGCTGAAAATAACGGTGATCTCCCCTCAATACTTTTACCTAGTAGTTGATGAAGATGAAGATGAAATCACTTAAATATCACTAATACTTGGAAATATTCTGTAAGACCGAGTCTAGGAGAAGTCACTTGCAGTCAGATGGAATTTATTCAATGTACTTATAGCTAGCAAAAGTCACTGTAACTAATGGAAACCATTTCAACTGTAAACAGATGTTAGATAAATCAACATAATACCATTAGTAGCTACCTCAAACTATTGGGAAACAACATTTACAGGACAAAGTGGAAATTATCTAACAACAGTATCGCAAGGAGGATATTTCATTCAACTAACAACACACAATAAGGTGCAAACCTAAATAGGAACTCCCTAAAATGCCTTAAATAACCATATCTATAGAAAAATCTGGATGCACAATCCAATAGCTACATTGAATTCAACACTTTATTCAAAATTATTTAATAAAAAAAAACATTCAATACATAAAATATATACAAAGTTATCAAACAAACAGACTAAGTGCAAACAAGCTAAGGCATATATACCAAAGTAATTACCATAAAATTCAGAAGCCTAACAGGACAGGAGCCACAAAACCTCATTTCGGCACCTCCCTTGTTACCTTTCTCAAGGGTATCTGTCACAGATATCCTTGAGAAAGGCAGCAAGGGAGGTGCCGAAACTTTGCAGGTGGGGGGCTTGTGGCTTTTGAAGTTTATAGTAATTTCTTTGGTATAAGTGTTTTTGCAGTTTGTCTTTTTAATAACTTTGTATATATTATATGTTTTTTTTATTAAGTAGGTTTAAATAAAGCGTTGAATTATATGTAGCTATTGGACTGTGCATCCTTTATTTTGTAAAGTGGAATAATTGACCATGTTGAAAACACAATGATGGACTTTATTGACATATTAAATTACTGAACTACTACTATAAACTATTCAAACTCACAGGAATACTGCTAGTGAGGTTAAAGAAACCAATGGAATACCACAAGGAAATTCATGGAGTATCGTTACTAAGTAAATAAACTAACAAAATTATTCTATCAAATGTTCGAAATTATTTGAATTCCACTCGACCATGTGGACCAAGAAAATCAGTGGAATAGCAGGAGTTAGAGGAAGTGAAAGGAATATCCCTTGTATCTCAGAAAGTCTAAGGACTATGGTGCCATGAACAACTAGATGAAACTTATTAGAAGATATTACTGAAACACCACTTGTAGTTAGGGGAGAACCTCCAGGATACTGCTGTTAGATGAAGAAATCACTGGAATACCACAACCAGATCAAGCATATCACTGGAATGCTATTCGTGTAGAAGAACATTTCTGGAACTTCACTAGTAGAGGAAGGAAATTCCCAGAATGTGCTTAGAGTTAGAAGAGGGTAATGGCACTAGTATCTGGAGAAACACATAAATTAAACTCTAGTGCCAATACAAAACCATTAAACTATGAGCCATCATAATCATCATCTTGGTGCCACCAATAATTTGAGATCGTCAAAAAGTAGCAATTAGTGTGACAAATTAAAAAAATACCCAGTATTCGTCATCTCGTGGAAATAATGATATCTAAAGACCGGAAGATGCTTAGGCCTAAAAGTTGGAATTTACCGTAGTTTAAAAACAAATTTCCAACATTTCACAGTTCAGTGAATAAGGCTTTATATTTATACCATCAGTTAACAAAATATTGAAACATAGGACTACGCCTAAATAGCACTAATGACTATTAACTTTAATATGACTTACCTTTTCTCCAGGTTCTCCAGGCTCACCCTGATTTACAAAAAGCAAAAACAAAGAAAACACATCAGTCCTCCCATTTAGGTTAATATAACTGTTCGTCATGCGTAATAGTAGCAGATAAACCTGCCTTTGAATAACTGAACGATAATTGCAAATGATAATGTGGTGTAATTTGGGGGCAAAGAGCTTGGGAAAAAGTAGCAATCACCGTAGTGATATAGAGAATATTTCTACACATGAAGCACTTTTGCTCCAGTTTTTCCATAATAAATATGATCCTAAAAATTCACAAATATATGCAGGGCTGGTATTACCCAATCATGCTTTATCAGAACTCACCTTTGATCCTGCTTCTCCATCTAAACCAGGTGCTCCAACATCTCCTTGATCACCCTAAAATCATCAAACACATTTGTTAGATAGGTAATAGATGCATCCCTTTTTCATTTAGCATTAAAGAAAAGAAAAAAATACTATGAGATGCTCTATATCCATCACAAATTCATTGCTTTTCCAAGCACAATTACACATTTTGTCAGAAAATATTCAAAATATCCACTGAAATAGAATAACGACTATAAACTGGAACAAGTATATCATTGACCAACAACGTATGCTACTAATTTTATGATATGATGCACATATCAAATTTACTTGTGGCAGGAGGTGTGTTTTAAACAAAGGAAAATATTTGGTAAAAGCCAGGAAAGATATGAACATTTACCATTCTACTGGCATGGCCCCTAGCACACTAGGGAAGCTTACCCGAGTTACCTGGGGCCTGCTCCCATCTGTTAGTGCCATCTCATGCATATGGTGCGACACAAGCATACATTTTAATATGACACCATTCCGCTCAGAAATTAAGCAAGTCCACACTATTTATGAAGTCTGAATGACACCCACTACCTACACACCAACACATAGGTTCTCTGCCTCAGCCTAAATTCACCCTATATATTAGCATGGGCTCTAGAGAGTGCTAAGATATTCCTGCACCTCTGAATCCACAGGACTGTCTGCTGGTGCTGGAAGCCATCCTTTTTGGACATTTCTTTGGTTCCTGGACCTCACAACCCATGTTTTTTACTTACGGGTTTATGTACTAAAGTAAGAAGTCATAGTGAATTCAAAGTGAACTTCAAATTTAAGGCCAGAGTGACCGATTTGAAAGCGTATATGGCTTAGAGAATGTTTTCAGTTCTGCTATTTTCACCTTAAAGGGGCTCTCCAGGGCCAGGAAAACTAACCCATTTTCCTGGCACCATAGGCTCCTGGAGTGCCACCCTCCCTCCTTCCCCCCATTTCATGTCGCTGAAGAGGTTAAAACCCCTTCAGTTACTTACCTGAATCCAGCGCCGATGTCCCTCAGTGCTGGGTAAGGCTCTGCAAACGCTCCTCCCCCACCTATGGGGAAAATCTGACTTTGGAGGTCCGGAAGCCCTCCAGTGGCTGTCCACTAGATTAGACAGCCACAGAGGGAGGACTGAGAGCTGCAATGTGCAAAATTAGCTGAAGTGGTCTAGGAGCCTACATTGTCCCATTAATTTTGAAATTCACTTTGAATTATCACGTTAGTAAATAACTCTGTTCATTTACCTTCTTCCTCTCCCCTAACCTACAGACCATTTTTCTAATGACTCATATCAATTGTACACCAGTCCTACCGTATCCTTTTTTTTTTTTTTTAATCTTTTTTTTATTTGAGTTTTTAGGTAATACAAGGGAAAGATATGATAAACATGAAAATCACTGTTTAGAAACGTGCAGGTTTCAGGTAATTGGTAGAGTAATATAACAGCAGGACAATTGAGATGCGCAGATCTCTCTGGTACCCTTAGCAAACGGAAACACGCAGGTCTCTTAAGGACAATTAAATATACAATATATTCCCTGAGTTTCTGATGTCCGTTAGCATGTCAGAGATCAGAGAATGTATTCGAGACAAGACAGAAGTATACGTAATTACGGGCAGGCAAGCCCGCTTCAGTAGTAGGGCAGGAGGACCTGTCGTGGATGTACTGGGTGGGTAGAAACGTAATGCAGGTGATTGCTAATCAAGTATATGTACAATGATCATTCAAAGGTCGTGACACTGCTCGCACTGTCTGAGCGCTTACCCTTGATTCCTCCCACCTTCCCCACTAGGACATTGGGCTTGTCCCTTGATCCATATGGATCCGCAGTGTGGTATTTCTCATGGTGTCTAGGCGTGTCCAATGGGCTATGGGCGAGCATATGGCTTTCAAGAGTGGGGGAGTGTTGGGATAAGTTACCCATGTTTATCCGGCTCGGTTCCTTGCCGGTCACGTATAACGTTATCTGTCGTGGTGTTTCGTAATGTGCAGAGTAGGATGAAAAGGTAGTGGGTCTAGTAGGAGTAGGGAAGAGAAGGGGCAAGAAAGGGTAGAGGAAAGTATTGTCGCCAGGGCTCCGGTACCCCTCGAGCGGCATCAAAGTCCAGCATTCCGCAGGTTGGAATGGGTGAGTAGAACGGCCATGCCACCTCGTGAGTCCCTCCTCCGACTACTTACTCTATCTAACGGTCTATCGGTTTTGAGACCTATAGACAACCCATGGTTGCCACCTCTCAGCATGTTTGTCCCCCCTCCCCAACAGGGATGCTTGTAAGGCCTCTGCCCCCCGAATGTCCTCCACTCTGCAGATCCAGTCCTCAAGTCGAGGTGTCTCTTTCTTTTTCCAATAGGTCGGGATCAGGGCCTTCGCCGCGTTGAGTAGGTGGCGCAAGATCGATTTCTTGTATCTCGCTATTGACATCTCCGAAATGTGTAGCAGCGATAAGGCTGCTGACCATCCCGGTGTCTCCCCCAGGACTTCATCGCATTCTTGCCGAATCATGTTCCAAAATGGCACAATCAGGTCACATTCCCACCAGATATGCACCGTCGTGCCCCTCTCCACTTCACATCTCCAACACGTCGGTGGGATCGATGGGAAGATCCTGTGCAGTAGCGTTGGCGTCCTGTACCACAGTGTGAGCAACTTATAATTAGTTTCTTGGTATCGCGAGCTGGTAGTGCTCTTGTGTTGCCACAACAATGCACGTTCCCACTCTTGGGGCGTGAAGGAGGTGTCCAACATCGTTTCCCATTGCCGTCGGAAGGTGTTATTTTCCGCCAGATGTCCTACCAGGATGTGCTGGTAGAGCGTGGAGATCGCTTTCCCAAGGGGTAGGCCTTTTTGGCAAGTGGCTTCGAACCAGGTGAGTTCTCTATGTAGGCGTTGGTTGTTGCGTAGCGAGTTATAGTAATGTCTAATCTGCATGTGTCGCAGAACCAGTAAAGGCGAGCGAGGTGAATCTCCCAGGAGGGATTCCAGGGTCCGCAGGGTACCGCCTCTCAGGATTGTGGAAATGGGGACATGTTCTCTTCCTTCTGCGAAAGGCCACGTCGTCGATGGGATACCTCCTCCGATTGTCTCGTTGTCTGTGATAGAGATCAAAGGGCTGGGTATGGGTGAGATGTGTGGTTGGTCTCTCAGGTATCTCCAGCTAGTGAGCGTTTGCGCAATCAGGTTTGTGCCCTCTTTAGCGTATTCATTTCTCGCCCCTCCCGTCCATACTGTGGCTTGCAGGTGGGCCCCACGTCTGTCCCTGGTCAGGGATACCCACGGCTTGGGAGATGTGTGTATGTTCCATTCCAGAATGTGCTGTAAAATCGTGGCTTGGTGATATCGTTTAAAGTCGGGTAATGCTAGTCCCCCACGATGACGTGGCAGGCAGAGAATGTCATATCGGAGTCTGGACCTCTCCCCCTTCCAGACATAGTGAATGACCGCTGTCTTTAATGTGGAGAAGAATGGTGCGGGTACGGCGAGTGGTAGCGTCTGAAAAGGGTAAAGAAGTCTGGGTAGGATATTCATTTTAAGGACCGCGATCCGACCATGCCAGGAAATATGCGGATAAGCCCATTTATTCAAGTCTGCCAAGATCTTTCTCAGTAGTGGGGTGAAGTTGTGCGAGTAGAGAGTCTCCGGGTTGGTCGTTACCCAAATTCCCAAGTATTTCATTTTCTGGGAACACCATCTGAAGGGAAAAAGGTCTTCCAGGGCTGTGAATTCCCCTTGTGGGACGGTGATGTTGAGCACTTCACATTTGGATAAGTTAAGTTTAAGCCCTGAGATCTTGCCAAACTCGTCAAAGGCTAGCAATAGGCAGGGCAATGTGATGCGGGGTGATGAGACATAGAATAGGAGGTCGTCCGCGTATGCGGCGACCTTGTGTTCCACCTCGCCCCAAGGGAACCCCCGGATGTCTGGATGTTGTCTGATGGTGCAGAGCAGAGGTTCCAGGTACATGGCGAAGAGCAGCGGAGACAGAGGGCAGCCTTGCCTCGTGCCATTTGTGATCGCAAAGGTTGTGGTGAGGGCTCCGTTAATCCGTACTGTCGCTCGTGGGTTGTTGTAAAGCGCTCCGATCCAGGTGAGCAGCCTGTGTCCCAATCCCATTTTGGTCAGGGTCGCGATCATGTAGGGCCACTTAACCCGGTCGAATGCCTTTTCGGCATCCGTGGAGAGAAGCAGGAGGGGGTGTTGTGATGTTTTCGCCCTATGTTGTATTGCGAACGTCCGTAAGGTGCTGTCCCTCGCCTCCCGTCCGGGTACGAATCCGGTTTGGTCTATGTGCGTCAAAGCGGGCAGGACCGTCTGAAGTCTCGTGGCTAAGACCCTCGTGAACAATTTGGTGTCCACATTTAGTAAGGAAATAGGCCTATAGTTACCACAGTCCATCGGATCTTTTCCTGGCTTCGGCAGGACGGTTATTATAGCCGCCAAAGAGTCTGGTCCCAGAGCCCCTCCGTCCGTTATGTTATTAACAGCTTTTGTGAACCACGGTAGCAAGATCGAGGAAAATGTTTTGTAGTACCCCGCGGAGAATCCATCTGGTCCTGGTGCTTTGCCTGTTTTAGTTGATTTCAGGGCTGCTGTGATATCTTCTGTCGTGATCGGGGCCTCCAGCCTCTCCGCCTCGTCCGGGCCTATTGTGGCCAGGTCAGCCTTGTCCAGGTAGTCCTGGATGTGCGTGCTATCCATGTCCACTGCGTCCTGCCGATCCCTTGCGTGGATGTTGTAGAGAGTTTGGTAGTAGACCTTGAATTCCTCCGCTATTTTGCTCGGGGAGTTCGATACTCTCCCTGTCGAGAGGCGCAGGCTACGCTCCTGTGTACGGGGGACATTCCCCCTCAGGAGGTGTGCCAAGTATTTACCCCCCTTGTTGGCATGGGTATAAAAGAAGCCTTTGGATTGTTGTAAGGACCTGAGGTAACGTTTTGTGAGGATGTCCCGCAGGTCCCGTCTGGCTTGCATCAGTTCCCCGTATGTTTCCATCAGCTGGGATCGCTTGTGTTGTTGTTCCAATACCGCAATCTTCTTATACAGGTCCGTCATTTCTTGTAGCGCTCTCTTTTTTTTTTGTGATGCGATTCGTATAAGAGTGCCACGAATTACACACTTATGTGCCTCCCAAATTGAGATCAGGGAAGTTCCCTGTCCGTCGTTGTCCTGAAAATAATGGTTCAGTGCCTGGGAGACTTGCTCGCGAGTATCCAGATCGAGAAGGAGAGCCTCATTGAGCCGCCACGTCCAAGTAGAGGGTCGAAAGAGGGGTGAGTCCAGTTCCACCCTGACCGGACCATGGTCCGACCACGTGGCTGGAGCTATCTTAGCCGAGATCAGACGCTGAAGACCCACTTGTCGGATGAAGATGTAATCAATACGGGAGTATCGATCATGTAAGGCAGAGTAGTGCGTGAAGTCTTTGGTGGTCGGGTGGAGAGTCCTCCAGCAGTCCACCATTTCCAGGTCGCTGAGAGCTCTCTTCATGGAGCGTAGATGGAGTTGTGAGATACTGCTGTGACCCGTTGAGGAATCCAAAATGGGGTCCAGAGTAACGTTGAAATCCCCTCCCAGGACGAGGGCTCCTTCAGCGAAGGTGCGCAGTTTATTCAGTGCACTCCTGAGGAATTGCGCCTGTCGTCTATTCGGCAAATAGAGATTGGCGAAGGTGTACATTGTGCCAGCGATGAGCCCTTTCACATATATGGAGCGACCCTGGGTGTCCGTAAGGCAGTCCAGGACCTGGAACCCCAGGTCCGCCGCCAACAGGATAGCAACACCTGCCTTTCGTGCCGTTGGGTGGTCACTAAAGTAGTTCGTCGGGTAAAATTTGTTTTGTAGCTTGGGAGCCATGTCCTTTCGGAAGTGTGTCTCCTGTAACAGTGCGACCGATATGTGTTGTTTCCTCAGGTCTCGGAGCAAGTGCGTCCGTCGCTCTGGTATGTTCAGCCCTCTGCAATTGAGAGTGAGGACATTCAGGGAAGCAGGGCGATACGTAGCAGCGTCACCTAGCCTGCTATTATTATCACCCATATCTATAACTATAGCCTCTGTCTCCCCCTCCCCCCGAAAGGCCCCCGCCAGGCACCTAAATCTCAGATGCAGAGGAGAAACCCAACCAGGGAAGCAAGACCGGACCGGCTCCGCGATAGAGGAGAGGATGCCGCCCACGGAGGCCGGAGCCGAGGGTCGAGAGTGGGAGAGAGAGAGTAGATAAGGAGAAAGAGTTAAGAAGGAAAGGGTTAGGAAGGTGAGGGTGAGGACTGCGGTGCCTGGTACAGCCGGCACTGAGGTCGAGAACAAGGATGTCTCAGGTGTGTCACCTCCTCGATGGAGATGCCTCGTGCTACGACAGATAGCGCTGAGGCTCCGTCCCGGTAACCAGACCAGGAAGCGGGGACCCTCAGGGCTCTGCCGTGCAAAGTGATGCACGAGTGTGGGTTGAGGTACGTGGCCTGAAACCGGTCACAAGGTAAGGATATGAGAGTCAACGGACAGAGTTTGCCCTCCGCCCCCCCCATCAAAACAATCATTGATTAGTGCGTAAGGTGATCCATAGCAGTTATGAGCTTGAACGTATAACAGTGTAACAGAAATAACATATGAACCATCTAACATTGCAAACATTTGTAGGTCTTTCTTCCCCCCCGCCCTCCAATCATAATGTACCCACCATCCCACCTCCCCCGACCCGTATTGTCATTCTCTTCCCTTTGTTGGCTCGGTGTCCGGACTATCTGACTAATTCTAGCAACCTGAGAGTTCTAGCAGTCACATGTCCTAACGTCTTTCCCCCCTGCGGTGTCTCTCGTCACTTTCCCTATTGCGCAACACGCACTCCGAGTGAGTGCTGCGGGGTAGCGTCCGGATGGGCAACGTGTGGCAACGTGGTGGCAGCAATGACATCAGTCAGCTCGGGGAGTGGTTTGTCAGGGAACCATCCCAGATAGCATGTGAGCGTGTGTATTGTATGACAGTGCGGGTAGCAAGGGTATGGGGTTCCCCCCTGGGGAGCACGGTCTCCCGCAAGTGTATGTCATGGGTGGATAACCTGATGTGTCGCCCCCCCATTCAGCTATAGGCCAGAATTGGGTCAGCCAAGTCCCTGTAAACCTACCCAGTCTGCTGTGCTAGTGCCGGCCCCCGTCACGTCACCCCTAGTATTCATACATAATCACATTGAGGGACTGCAGGTTTCAAAAGACATTTTCATACGCATTTGTTTCCCCACCAATCCCTATAGTTTTAGCAAGCAGTGAAACAATACATGCATGTCAAGTGTGAATTATTATATATAGAGACTATATTAATTACTATGAGAGGCAATTAACAGTGCCAATAGCGGTAGAAGTGCTAAATTGTCGTGCCTTGAAGCTGGGGGGGGATGTGCCGGCTCAACTGTGCCGTGCTCCGCTCACAGACAGTGGGCTAGTAGACGCTGTCCCCAAATCCCCCATTAGGATACCCAGGGCGTCAGGAACTTGGCACCACGTGTTGGCTGTCTCTAGTCTCCGGGTCAGTCTGCCATTGCCTTCGTTATGAGCATATGAAGAGGCGGGCAGTGTATCCCCCAGATCCCCCCACCCAAAACGTTGGTTACTGAGCATCTAGGCAGTCGACAGAGGGGCCTCCCAAACACGTGTAGCCCTAGACAAGCATGGGGAGCATTCACCACACCCAAGGGGAACGGTCGGGTGTCATCCATTTAGACTGACAATATGATGCTCTTTGGTCAAAGATTGGAGCGTGTCAATACCCCGTATAGTGCCCATGCCCAGCCCTCCCAAAGGAGTCTCGTCAGGAGCCCCCCCCAATCGTTGCTGTATCAGCTATGTAGGGTGAGACATTTGTACCATCCGTCAGGGGCCCAAATGGTGCTGTAGGGAAGGATGGTCGGGTTCTGGTGGGCTAGTGAGGTACTTACACCGCAGGGTTGTCAGGACCCTGTCTGCGTCTCGGGGGCGGCCGCCCTGGTGGGGATCTGCCTCCGCGTCTGCGGGCTCCCCGTTGTAGCCTTGGCGGCGGTCCCAGCTGGCCTAGGACCCAGTTAGCGACTGGGGTAGGCGGCAAATTGAGTTCCTCAAGAAAACGTGGTACGTCCTCAGGCTATCTAGCTGCCAGCCACGTGTCATTATGGCGTGCCATTAGTGCGAACGGGAACCCCCACTTATACGGTATATTATGATCTCGGAGCGCTGCCGTCACCGGTCTAAGCGCCCGTCTGGCTTCCAGTGTATATGGGGATAAGTCATTAAATAGTGACACCTGGGCCCCTTGAAATAGCCAAGTGGGTTGTTCTCTAGCCTTCCTCATGATGGCATCTTTCATGGGGAAGGAGCGGAGACAGCAGATCAAGTCTCTGGGGCCTTCTTCAACAGAGCGTGGTCTCAGGGCCCTATGTGCTCTTTCAAATTCAAAGTTTGTGGGGGCGTCTGTTTGTAAAATATGCTGGAATAATTCTGTGAGGAGTTCCACTGCATTTTCACCCCTGTCCGATTCAGGGACCCCCCTAATCCTAATATTGCACCTCCGACCCCTGTTGTCAAGGTCTTCAAGGTGTCTGCGCATCTGGAGAAGTAGATCTCCCTGTTTGGCTATGGCAGAGTCAGAGGCCACCTGTCTAGCAGCTTGGGCGTCTGTGGAGGCTTCTAGGGCCTCTATGCGGCCTGTGTGTGCACTAACCTCCGTTCTGATTCCCGCTATCTCCGCCCTCAGAGCGTCTTGTATGGTAGTCGTGAGGGTCAGCAGGTCTGCCTTGGTGGCCATGGCTGCTGCAATGGTCCTCAGTTCAGCTCCGATTCGCTCCAGGGTCGCGGGGTCGCCACCCGCCGTGGAGGTAGGAGATCTGGGCGCCATGCCAGGGCTGTCCAGGCCGCCATCATTCCCGCGTGGCGGGTGTAGGAATCCGTCCATGGTGCCTTGTTGGGGGTCTGGTTGCGGCTCCCTGGGGTTTTGGGAGTGTTCCGTGCGGCGGTTGCGACCCATCTGTGCACTGCAGCTTGTTGTGGATCGCTTGTTGGGGTTTAGCGGTGCGGAGCTCCGGAGTTAGGCTGCCATCTTGGTCGGTGATCAGGCCACGCCCCCCTACCGTATCCTTTTTATTATGAATTTGTATCCAGCTTTTGTTCAGCTTTACTTTTCATTTCCAGTGACCTTGGTCCACTCCAAACCTTCCATGCTATGGATTTTTGTCAAGGTACAATATTTATTATTATTGTATTCCATTTATTGCAATATTAGTATAAACCGTTTAATATAAACTCAGAAAATAGAGTGGATTGTGATGTAACAACTGCTAATTTGGCCTCAAGTTGGTCAGTTTTTTTTGTAGTTGACCCTCAGACTAAATGTTGTTAGACCTCCAATTCCCTGTACTTTATTACCCTTTTAAACAAATGCTAACTTCCTTATATTTTGGTTATTTTTTACAAGCCTGGACTAAAACTTCAGGAAATGTACAGAGTTAAGAGACATAATTACACAATAATGTTCGCACCATTCCTAATCCGGCAGTCACGGTAGAACACCATAAGGCATTCACAGCATGTTTAACACGTTATTTTTTTTTTATTATTAAACTGAGGCTCAGGAATTGTGTGTCATGAAATGTGAACATTTTCTGTATGATCCTGAAAAAAAACAACAACACACTTTAATACATTGAGTATATAATTTATTAATACTGTTTTTTATTTTAGTTTGTTTTAGCGTAACATATTAGAAGGTAGTTTTATTTATATAGGAATAATAAATCATTGTCAGGAAGCAACAGTGTGAGATTAGGCTGGGAGTGTTGTATATAAAAATGTATTATGTTAGGCGATACTGCAGAGATTCTACCATATTCCCTTGACTCCTGCCATAAAGGATTGGAAAAAATGTAGCTCAGGGAAACGGTATTTTTTTTCATGTTTTTTGGTAAATCAAAACAACATGTAGAATGTGTTAATTTCTTGGCTGCAAAGTGATTATGCTGACTGTTTTGTCAGAATCTATCAGAATACTTTTTATTTTACAGAAATGAAACGGCATGTGAGTTTCAGTGTGCAAAATGCATATTCTCTTTGACCCTTCTATGTTAATTGACTTTAAACGTCTAAACTTCCCCTTTTGAGAATAATTCACTAAAATTTTGCTCATTTAAATGTCATTACCTGAAAAAGCCTGGGTGCAGTAGAATTTTAACCTTTATAATTGGTGGTGGCTCTGTTTAAAATGTATCCAATGGACAGCAGTCTCAGAATTACAGGCATTTTAAAGTCTCTACGTCCAACGATTTTCAATATTATGTTTACTTATCCACATATTTAAAAAATATGTATTCCAGAGATGGGAAAAAAATAAAAGTAAATGCAGAAATCAGCATCTCTTTATTTTTTAAATTGGTACCTCCATCTTGGCTCTCTGTCAATCATTGTCCTTTGAACTTGGAAATTAGCATAGAGACAACATATGGAGACGAGAAGAAATTAAACAATATTTCTATTTCTCCTCCTCATTTGCAATATGTGTGTTTGCTGTGCCTGGATTAAGCTGTATTGAGATTCTAAATCTTTAATGAAAATGTCACAAAAATCAGTAATTAACCCTTTACAAAAATATTACAATGTAAATATCACAATCTGGTCCTTATAGATACTATGCCACGTTACTTACCTTCCGCAAATTTTAAAAACAAGAGTAGGACCTTTCATTTCACAGTATGTCCTTATAAAACAGATAAGATGACTCTTAAAGGACCACTATAGGCACCCAGACCACTTCAGCTTAATGAAGTGGTCTGGGTGCCAGGTCCAGCTAGGTTTAACCCTTTTTTAATAAACATAGCAGTTTCAGAGAAACTGCTATGTTTATAATAGGGTTACTCCAGCCTCTAGTGGCTGTCTCATTGACAGCCGCTAGAGGGCTTCCACGCTTCTCACTGTGATTTTCACAGTGAGAAGACGCCAGCGTCCATAGGAAAGCATTGTGAATGCTTTCCTATGGACTGGCTGAATGCGCATGCGCATTCAGCCGGTGACGGAAGAAGAGGGAGGAGAGGAGGAGGAGAGCTCCCCGCCCGGCGCTGGAGAAAGAGGTAAGTTTAACCCCTTCTCCCCCCAGAGCCCGGCGGGAGGGGGACCCTGAGGGTGGGGGCACCCTCAGGGCACTATAGTGCCAAGAAAACGAGTGTGTTTTCCTGGCACTATAGTGGTCCTTTAATGGTTCCTAACTTGTTCAAGTTTTAATTTATTGTAATTTTTCACATGCCTGTCCTTCATTTAGGTTGGTTTTCAGTCCAAGCTTCACAATCTGCAATAATCTGTAATATTTTCTCTTGTACATGTACTTTATATATCAATTGTCTTAAAACACAAAACATTTTAATACAGCATATTTAACATGTTATTAATAAATAGATTTAATACATATTAGCTATGGCAGGTCCACCATGATAGGTGTTTGTAATATACATATGGCAGCCATTTTGTGTGTGCAGTATGATTTTCTCGTGTGTCTAGCACTCTGTTTCAATCATTTTGATAAACAGATCTGAAAGAGGCCCAAATCAGGTTACCTCTGGAATGAAGAGTGTAGAATTACCTAGCGATGTTTGGTTCCACAGAAGGCGTATTATTACCTGAGGTGGCATTAACATATTTGTTGAACCCCTGATTTGGCTTTTGTCGTTGTGCTGATAAAGATGAAGTGTTGCTCTGAGGTTTTGCAGCAATTCACAGTTGAAAACGCACTTTTAATAAAGCACTGTAAATTATATCTAAGCTCCTCGCCGATTAACGTTTGTCATATTATTTAGACGCCACTTATGATTCACTTTTAGGAAGATGAAATACAACACTCTAGATCCAGCGAGCCTAACATTGAAGCTATGGCTCATAACGCTATATGAGACAAGAGCTATGAATGTTATTTCCTTCCTCAGTGCGTTTACTGCCCCTCAACCCCCACCGAAACCCCCTCTAGGATGTACAGAATTTTTAGAAAAAGACCGCGTGCTTCCCTTGACAAAATAACCAAGATAAATGTGAAGGTTTATTTTCAGTGATTCTTCTTTTACTAGCTTGAAATAAAATGTTTCCTTCCAGTAATATAATACACAGCAATTAGATATTATACATAAGGGGAAAGCAAAGACACCGTATCTCAATCTGAGTGACCTTCGAAAACAAAGCTTTTTTTAGGCCTTGAATATTGTGTATGTTTAGAAACAGAGAATGAACTGGGAGAATAATAGGAATCCTTGATTCTCATTCACACACTGAGGTCACTCGTATGTGTCAGATAAAGTAACTGAACAGGATGGTCTATGCTGCAATAGGACAATAAGAAGAGCCATAGCAAAATATAATAATAATAATACAAATAATAATAATACAAATCTGAAAGCAATATTCCAAGTGCATTGGGAGAGGGTGGGGGGGTGGGGAGGGTGAAGGTAGAGACTTAAGGGTACACTGTAGACAGCCAGACCACTTCAGCTAATTGAAGTTCCATAGAAACTGCAATGTTTACATTGCAGCTCTAAGTCTGCCCTCAGTGGCTGTCTACCAGACAGCCACTAGAGGGCTTCCTAAATTAAAATGGGCCTTTGGTCCGGTATCGGACGCTGGACGTCCTCACGCTCTGCATGAGGACCTCCGGCATCAGATTTTTCCCCATAGGAAAGCATTGATTCAATTCAATATTAGACCCTGCTCATCATGGGTCGGAGGAGGAGGCGGAACGTCGATCCAGCTCCGAATGACATCGGTGCTGAAATAAGGTTAGTAAATAAATGGGTTGTAACCCTTTAATTACCAGGGGGGGTGCAGGGCACCATGGAGGAGGCAGGCAGGGGGAGCAATAGTGCCAGGAATACAGTTTTATATTCTTGGCACTACAGTATCCCTTTAAATCTAAATTCCTTTGCTCCAAAGTTTGCTTTGCAATACTTATGCCATGTTGTTAAATGCATCCTCTTCATTGTAAAGTAACAAACATTACCATCCTTTAGATAGGTCTAGATATGCCCTTGGCATACAACTGCAACATTAAGTAGAAAAACCTGCAGGGTATTTCTGCATAGCTATAAGGCATCATCAGACTACTCCTCGGAGCTGAAAGCCAGGAATGGTGATACTCTGAAGATACTATAGTAAGTGAATTAATAGTTCATTTGAAAAAAAATATTAAACACCAAATCATAAAGATCTAATAATTACCATAATATAATGCATTCTATATAGAAATGCAAAATATTCTGATGGATAAAAAAGCAAAAAGGAGTGGAAAGGAAGATGGGTTTACTTACTAAAGTGAAAATTCTAAGTAAATTACAAATTTAATGTAAAATAGCTGAACTGGAAAATAACCTCTAAGTCAGTTATGCTTTCAGATTGGCTTCTCCGGTCTAACATTTGGAATTCACTTTGAATTCTCACTTTATTGAATAACCCGATATATCAGCTAGTCAACTGTGCTTTCATTTTGGCTGCTGTGGCATTTAAATTGAAATTTACTTTGTATTTTCTATGAATTCTCATATTAATTCTCATTTAATATGCTAAAAAATCTTTATTGGTGAACTATCCACACAGTGCAGGATCATAAAATAAAGAGGACTCATTTAAATCCCTCATCAATCATTGTAAAAATAATGAGATTGACAACCCCAGGGTCCTGGATAGTATATTACACCTTTACATATTCAAGGGAGCCAGGTGACAGTGTGATACACAGAAATTGAGTGTTATTAAGTGCTACATAGAACCAAAACAGGAGGAACTGTACAGAGAAACGGTGAAATATTGGATAATAAAATAAAGGAAAAAGCACAAAATAGGAACATTATAAAATGTGCTAAACAAATGTACAATCCAACCCTCATCTCTGAGGCTATTTAGTGTTTTGTTTCAGAATTCAAGGATAAAGAAGAAATATCCCTTTAGAATTAACTGCAAACGACAATTAGTTCGTTAGAATGATACAATGAGTGAGGGAGGGGGGACTATATACCTTTTGTCATTCCCTGGTGGTCTAGTGTGGGCTCCCAGGTTATCCAAAGACCCAGTTAGAGCATTGTGTGGTAACCCGCGGCAATGCTTGGCCAGATCTCGCAAGACACAAGGTCTGCAGCTCTGCAGACCAGCGGCCACGGGTGCTCTCCGGCCTGCTGGGCAGCCTGGAGGGGGCTTGCACCCGGCGGCATTCTGAGCAATCCGCCGGGCCCCCTCTTGGTGTCGGGTCCTCACTGATCGAGGACCCGGCACAGTCTGCCCTAAGGCGGTTTAGGCGGCAACAAGGCCTTAGGCGGCCACCTAAACCACTTACTTAGAAAGCCGCCTCTGCATGCGGCTGTTTTTAAAATTATTTAGGGCGGCCTGGGGGGGGGAGCAACTGCCTCCCTGCCCCTTGTCCCAGCCTGCCCCTGCACACCATACAACCAGATATGGATACATCTGCTGCAAAGCCTACCTATTCAGTTCCTGGGAGGTCTGCATATCACCAAGCTCCTAGCTCTTGGGATCAGCAGAAGCTGCATCAGGGCCTTGGTATGTGGCCGCACAAATGCTGGTGCTCAACACCAGGGGGCGTGTGGTTACCCTGCACCAGGCCCTGATAATCCACTTCCACGCTGAAGACTCTCATCTTTTCATCAGGCACACTTTCATCATGGCCGTAGGCACTTGGAGTTCGTGGAGTGGACTTTGCAGCTTTCGTGACCTGTTTTGTCTGTGTCCTGTTCTGCCTGGTCGGCATGCAAGAGATCCTGTATCTGGACCAGCCTGCTGGTGATGGCTTCCTTATTTTTGTCTTGGAGGAGGTCGATCTGCTAAGCGTACACACCCTTTCTCAGCTCTGTCCCTTTTATCATTCACCTAGTCAGATTCACCATTCATTGAATCCCCAAACCTTTATCTTTATTTTATTTTTATATAAAACAGCTACATAATACCAGCACTCAGGGGTTTTCAGTGATTCTTCTTTTCTTCTGAATCCATAAAGTTGGGCAGAAGAAGGGTAAATCTGGCCTTGCACCTGGAATTTCCCCGTAAGGGATTTTGTGTTTACGAAATACTCATAAAGTTACCAAAGGTCACAACAGTACTAGGGTGATTGGAATGTCCCTTTATGTTCTCAAATATTTAAAGTTTTAATTTGAAAGTACTGCTTTTATAAGCAGTCATGCAGCTAGCGGTCTGTATGTGCAGCATTTCAGCTTAAACGCTGCCTGTATTGAGAAATATGCACATTTGCGCCAATGTCTAGTTGCATTCTGACACACATGATTACAGGAACTCTCTTCCGGACTGCCCAAGACAAGTCCTGTGCAAATACTATGCCATATGTCAGCTCGCAGTGCGTACTGATGATGGACGTAATCAGCTTCTTCACTTGCAGGCAGCACTGTGAGCGTTCCTGCAAGTATAAACTTATAGAAAGTGAAATTAGTTCCCTCCTTGACTCCCTCCATAATGCTATCCCAGAAAGCCCTCCGCACCTCACTATCCATTATTCGCTAAGCCTGTCCATCACTTTGTCCCCTTCCCTTGTCCACTACCAGTTTACACTCTCTTGCCAGCCGACACTTCCTCCCCCGTTCCCCTCCTCTGATTTGTAAAGCATGAATAGAAACTAATTATTTTATTTTACAGTCTGCAAAGCACACCGGTAGTGTAGTAATATTCACTCTGAGTAGCTTAACACTGGGCAATATATAGTGATGAGTGACCAGAGAAGGGTTAAACCATGTACCTTAGCACATTATTGATAATATTCCTATGTGGTTAAACTGTAACTTGGCTAACTCCTATGCTTTAAGTACCTTACTCCTTAGCCTGTCAGTAAGGGAGCTCTTTGCTTCTGGAATCGAGTTTCGATGAGAATTTGGCATGCGACAGAACACTTCAGGAGATGCCGGATTTTTAGAAAACCTTCAGCTGACAGATATTAAAAGGGTTACAAATGTCTTTTCTGTCACCATATTTTCTTTGATGGAGAACACATGCCTCTGGATTTCATTTTACCTGAGTTCATTTAGTATTTTTCAATTCTAGCCAACCTATTAAGCAGCTTAAAAAAAAACACTTCCTTTGGTATGATGAATCACAATACAGATGACAGACAGCAAATAGTTAGTCATTCACAGCACATTAAAAAGATGCCTAAATATTACCATATTACTTTGCAAATTTCAACGGCAAAAGCACAGTCATAGCTTTCCTAGCCACCCAAACAGGGATATATATATACACCATTTTATTTAGTCTGGATGCTTGGTCAATGATTCCAATAAAGTCTGTATGTCCCATAGTGTCCATTATTTACCAACATCTCACGCAGAACAGAAACAAACAGAAATCTCTAAAAAATACTTTGGAAGATTCTGCTAGACAATATTATATTTGTATTTTTTATGTGCTTATTGTGTATCATGTAAATTAGTTCCTAGGGTATAACAATATTATCACAATTTCCACAATGTAATGCAGAGATCTTTATTTTACCAAAAGTCTTTTTTTACCTTTTGACCGTCAATTCCTGGTACTCCTGGTACACCAGTGGAACCCTAAAATTAATTGAAATTGACACGTTGAAATATTTTTTCCAATACTTTACATTTTCAATTTCAGCTCTTTCAACTAATATAGATCTTTATAGATAATCCCGTATATATTAAAAGGTATACATTCTCGTAAAAGTAAGACAGATACAATTATCATTTGTGGAGTGAATCATGTCAATTATGTAATTTAATCTGTGCATTTGTATGAAAATTATGTGTATCAGGGAGGCAAGGCAACATTTGGCATTTGGGGAAGTACAACCTAAGGAACCTTTTCACATGCAAAACGTACAGAGCTCTATATGGATGGTAGCACTCACAATGAGCAAACAATATATGGATTTGACAGACTGAGAAAACTGGAGCTCTGAGTTGCGACATGATTTATTCTCGCAACCACCATCAGCACGATCTTCGCAGCATGAAGGATAATTCACAGAAATCTGTGCATGGATAGGTAAATCACCCTGTTTCCTGTGACTACAGTGACACCAATATCTCAGCTATCTATCCAAGTGAGCAATGCTATTTATTTGAGTTACTAGCTCAATCACATTCTTAATTGTAGGGATAGATTAAAGGACTTGCTTAGGCTAGTAACCTTTAGCTCTGTACCACTGAGAACTTGCAAGTGATCATTTTCCCAGCCAACTAATAAAACACATTTTGTACAAGGAAAGAAATGTAGCAGCCAAACACATTCAGTTTTGGAAGTAGAATTTGTTTGAAAGCCTATACCTATGTAAATTCTAATAACTGATATATATGTGTGTATGATGTGATTTTTGTTCTTGTAAACTTGGCATGACGACCTAGTCTGGCGGTGCTGTCCCACAGTAGCACATTGTAACTAGCTAATAAATTGCTGCCTTGACGACAGGAATTAGCATTTCTCTTACCTCTTTACTTATGTTTCTGGGCAGCATTTTAAAACTATTATGGAAGTGTCCCTTAATGCAATGTCGTTTCCCAGACTCCTGTACTACTTTTGGATGTTTTAACTTTTTTAAATAATGTCACTAGACTTTAAGGGCTCGATTTACTAGAGTCCAGCGTGTGAACATTTTATCGTCTGAAAAATGCTTTGCCAAAATGGTATTTATTAGCACCCGTATCTAGTCCGCTACACCAGTGGAGAAAAATATCTGGGTGAGTTCATAAACTGGCATAGAAATTTATTGAACTTAAAATGCCAATTTGGATTTACTAGTTGGACTTAGACACATGGAAGTAGGGAACATGCTCTGTAAATGCCATGCCTATTCTAGGCCAGTGAAGAACACTGCATGCAGCAGCAGCGAAACGTTTTCAAGAATGTGTCAATTGACTAATAGAAAATTGCCAAGTTAAACACCTGTCTGATTTATTCACTAAAAATAAATTTGATAAATGATTACCAAAATTGGAATAAAGGGATGTTGCAGCTAGTGTGTTACAAATCAGCTGTAACACACCATATAAAACACTTTATTACTATTCATGAACTATAATATGCCACATATTATATATTAATAATGATTCTCAAAGCATGATTGGAAAAGATGTTCTTCTGACATTAAAAGGCCATATTCACTTCTAAGAATTGTACATCTAAGTTAATTCCCCCATTAGATTTCACTGGCCAGATTTTGTTAAAGTACTTGTAAATGTAGATGGAGATTTAATCTTGGCAAAATATTATTGAGCAACCTAGAAACCACAGAGCATCCTGGTTGTTATGCTATTACGTGCTTGTTGATATTAAGTACTCGGTAATATTTTGGTGAAATTAGTAGTGTAGTAAGACCCCGGCAAAATGTAATTGTGGAAAATGAACTTGTGGACTGGCGAATTGGCTTTGAAGTGGCACACTTGCAATGCCTTAAACAGGTGTACGTAATTTCACAGTGAGTTTGAAGACTTTACAGAAATCAGTTCCGCTGCAGCTGTCAACTTACACTAGTTTTTTTTAACATTGCGCTAGACTAATAAATCTCATGGATCTTATTGAAACATTATGTGCATGAGACATTTCATGTCTAATGCTGGTTTACTCACTCATTAGTAAATGAAGGGCTAAGAAACCTATACTGACTATTAATTGACGTGCTTTAAGTACCAGACATGGGTAATAAAAGGCACCCCTACATCCAATTTCATTAACTTATCTCATTAATGAGCACTGTAGTTACATTGAAGAGCTTACCAATACAACCAATAACAAACTCAGTGAAGCTCTGCATTTAACATCCTGCAGAAAATACTACCACTCTAAGGCCTCACTTCACACTCAAACTCAGTGAAGCACTGCATTTAACATCCTGCAGAAAATCCTACCACACTCAGGCCTCACTTCACACTCAAACTCAGTGAAGCTCTGCATTTAACATCCTGCAGAAAATCCTACCACTCTCAGGTACTGACTGAATCTTGGACGATACTCCACCTCATTTATTCTTGGATTGCTACCATATTCTCATGTGTTACTATAGATTTGTTACCATTTATAGATGTAGCTTGCCACTGTAATTTTCTGTGCATGCAGTTTGTACTATTGCCATTTAATGTTTCTGACCAATATTTCATGTACTCAGTTATTAATATTTTGGGTGATAGAATTTGGTTGCTAAACTTTTCAATAGTATATAACACATGGCTACTCTACCCTCCACAAAACATTGCATTGTTACAATAGGATACAATAATACAATATACAAACTATATATATATATATATATATATATATATATATATATATATATGATTTTAGATTGAATGAAGATTTGACTGTGTCCCTGAGGTTATTCCATAATTGTGGTGCTCTGTAGGAAAAGGAGGATTGAGCCACTTTATTTTTATATTGCAGTATGCTAAATATCGTGCTAGTACTGGATCAGAGCTTATAGGAGGTGGGAACAGCTGGGGAGAGCATTCTACTCAGGTAGGGTGGGAGCTTCCCAGAAATGCTGTTATGCACAAGGCTGGAAAGATGAAGAGTGCGTTGGGATTCCAGCGACATTCCAGTTTAGCTCTTTTAACATGTCACAGCGATGGGTTAAGTAATTACATATCTGATATTACATATCTGACTGGATGATTCACTAAACTCCTGATTAAAATCCAAATGACAAAATTGAGGCTAAAATAGCTGAACTTGAAACATTTTCAATCTCAGCTATATTTTAGCAAGGTTTTGCCATTCAGATGTTTGTTAAGCAACACTAAAAGCAACACTTTGACTCGGTACCTATCTTGCATTTTTCTTGTATAAACAGTATTCTGCATATACAGTTTCAGAGTAATTGCCATTAGAGTCATGGTTTATAAGGGCAATGCTCATGATTGATTATAATAATGTGATAAAAAGTTGACTCTCGTGTTTCCATGGAAACAGAAAGAACCTATCAGAAGTCAGGACAGCTCATAGCACCATTTATAGGAAGCTACTTTACCTTCAATACAAATATGTGTCGGTATATAAACACGTATCACTTATCAATTCTGCTAATGTTGACCCAAAAGAAAGCAAGATTATATATATACATTTTTTTTTCATGTACTACTGTTTTACGGTATGTGTGCAAGATTACACATTCAATTAGTAACTTTATCCTATGGTAATAATTTACAGTCTGAGTTGCCTCTAATCCCAGTGGAAAGCTAGAGCAACCTTTTAACCTCAAGTTTAGCAGACAGATTGAAAACAGTCTGCTGTGAGTCGCTTCAGTTTCCCATAATGGAGGAAATTAGAAATTGTATGTCTCACATTATACAGCAGCTTATTGGGGAAGCATACTCCACAGACTAAACTAACAGCCTCATTGTGGTCTACAGTAGCCATCCCTGTTCAACTTCCTTATTTGCAGTTTGGCTAAAACAGAATTAATTACTTTTGCAGCAGAGGTTTTTTTTTTTTTTTTTTTTCTATACCTTTTGTCCAGGAGGCCCCATTGGACCCTACAAATAAAAGATAAAAAAAAAAAAAGTTAGCAGATTAAATGACTTATACTGTTTAAAAAACACAGCACTAATTACAGAACAATTTAACCAATTCCTTACCTGGAATGCTAGACCAATAATTTATCCCCAGGCGCACATCAATGAGAGAAACATTTCTTCCGCTTATAAATGTCCCATTTGCTTGAAGTTTTACAAGGGAAATATGCATGATTCTAGCCTTATTTACTTATTTATTATTATTGAATTAATTGTTATGTGGGAATCCCGAATTTAATAGTAATACTTATTAAAAAAAGATAGTTTAAGGATTACATTCAAACTATTATGGCGCTGAAGTCAACGTAACAGGCACATTATGCTTATGTTCCATTATTAGAGAGTCCAAAAGCACTCTTAGGGTGATGTCGCCCATGACTGCCTTGCATGCCTGTGAGGTGGACAGTCATTCAAGGCACTTATGGATTGGTAGATTAATATTTGGCAATTGTCTACAAATGCTGCCACTGATCACCCTGCCCTCCTCTTGGTTCTGGTGCAGAAAGCTGCAGGAGCTTTCGTCCATCCACCCTCCCTTTTCTCTGTTTTCCTTTCTTTTCTTTACCTCTGTGATGACTTCCTTGCCTGGTTAATGCTTACTGAAAGACTGACAATATGTTTTTAAATGCAGCAACTTTCATTATTTTGGATGGGTTGTTTTCACTTGTTTTACATGTATTATCTATGTGATGCTTTAAAACAAGAATGAATCAGTTCCAGGATTGAACATACTTCAAAGTGGGTAGTTATATTGTAACATTAATGTTTCAGTGTAGTTAACTCTTTCCATTTACTACTAATATATATATATATAGCATTTACACCAGGGGTGCCCACAAATGCAGATGCTCAGCTGTTGCATAAATGGTTGACAGTCTGCAGCAAACTTACTCGATCACCATGCCTGCAGGGGCCACGTGCTCAATGAGGCCATGATGCTCCCCTCAGAGCGCCCATGTGACCTGAACAGGCAACTTTCATTACACTACTTAACACATGACCCAGGGAACCATTTCTCTCCTGTTTCATGTGTCCTAAAATTCACAAAGTAGCTGCTTTCTTGCATATTCCCCTGCCCGCGAATAGCGCAGCTTTTATTAGTTTAAGTATTGTGATGTCACGCCCACCCTTAACCCCTTAACCCCTTAAGGACACAGGACATGTGTGACATGTCATGATTCCCTTTTATTCCAGAAGTTTGGTCCTTAAGGGGTTAAGTCTAATATTATATCAACTTTATTAATTATAGATCTATTGAGCTATCTTTTTATTTATCATTGAATAATAAATACATTTATATTTGTATAAATTTTGATTATCCTTATAGTTTATTTAGGAGCGCACATGCATTCTATATCGTGAGCTCACACTCATATTTAGTCGCTTGTATATGTATGTTGCTGCCCATTTTTATTTTTTGATATTAACTACACCGTGTTCTTTGATCTCTTAAGGGGTTAAGGACCAAAATTCTGGAATAAAAGGGAATCATGACATGTCACACATGTCGTGTTCTTAAGGGGTTAAAGTGACCATGTCATCCAGACGGCCCCATTATCAATTATTGCGGAGTCGCAGAGATGTCGTGGGCCAATCAGAACATGTGTAAACCTACATAATGCTAATTTCGGCTCTTATTCAGTGCCATATTGTGGTTTCTGCCTTGATACATGTTTAGTGATTATTATAAGTCTGCCTTAATATATTTTGAGATTGACCTTGGCTTGTATTTGACTTCATGTATTTCTTGTATCCTGACCTGACTTGTCATTTACTTTGAGTATTTCTGGAATCCTGACCCGGCTTGTTATTCTGTTTATCCGTATTTCTATAATCCTGACCTTGGCTATTACTGACTTTGTCTTTATCTTTCTTACTTTAAGCATGGCCTCTCTAAGGCCCGGTAATATGTCTATTTAGAACATCTGTTTTGGGGATTTGCCATTACTGTAAGTTGGTGTACAACCCTATGACACAGTCTTAGCACTGCTAGAGCATGATGGGAGAGGGGGCACTGCAAACATCTGGGGCATCATGAGCTATAGACTGGTTTGGATTCTTGGATTCTCAAAATAAAAAAAAAAGTAGAAGTTATTATCATCTGTTTATTTTATATATTTACTACCTATTGTAGACTACATATGAACCACTGGCTACTGCTAGACTCGAAGTAACTAAGATGTTCTTCTGATATGGATATTTAAGCAACTACCGGTATATTTCTCAACCAAAAGCAATCCATTTTTGTCATGTCTGGCTAAAAAGAGTATAATTTTCAAAAACAGTAAAGGGAACTAATTTTTTCCAGCTCGATGTAAACTGAAAGACACATATTTATACATTGTCTCAATACAGCAATGATTTATTTTTCCAAATAGATCATCTCTAAATTTACTATGAGAGGATGAAGGAGGCAGGTAACAAAAATAACATCCTTAAAGCAAATATCTGCACCAATCGGTAATGTTAAAAGATACCCCTGGCCTTCTCCTTCTACTGGAAAGACTTCAGAAGGAAATTTGATGTGATTCGGGGATGGGCTTACTGGCAGTGAATGAAAGATAAAATATAACTGCACTCATTTCCAAGTATTCACATGAACTTCCCCCATCTGTCCCGTAAAAATGGTTGAAATGCTTGGATTCATTCAGGAATTGTTCCAACCTACCTACAGTGCATTAGGATTCTGCTTAAAAAATATTATAGTGAAGCAGTACATGACGAAGCGTATAGAGAAGAGAAGGAAGAAATGAAACAATGTTTATATCTCCCCTCCTTTTTCCATACTTAAGGAACTCTATAAGCACCCAGACAACTTAATCTATGATGCCACGCCACTATCTTTTTAACCATGCAACTAAAAACATTACAGTTTTGCAACAATGTCAATGTTTTCATTGCAGGATTAACATTCCTATGGTGACTGTCAAGAAGACAGCCACTAGAGGCATTTCCGCAGCTGTAACCAAGTCCAATTCGGTCATAGCTTAACCCCTTAAGGACCAAACTTCTGGAATAAAAGGGAATCATGACATGTCACACATGTCATGTGTCCTTAAGGGGTTAAATGACTCTCCTAGACAGCATAATTAGTGTTGTGCAGAATTTTGCTACACATGCACACTAGCCTCTGAATACTTCCCTATGAGGTAGCTTTGGATTGGCTGAGATCATCAATCTTGATGATCTAACTAGGGAGGCGTAGTGGCAGCATAGACAGCAGTGCGCACAGGATAAAAGAAATATCTACAGGCAAACAGTAGGCGCTATATATTTAGTGATAGTGAACACAAATATTTACTTATTACAAGTGAAGCAATATTAAAAAAAGCTGCACCTTAAAGTGTAAAATAGCTCAGAAAAACACCACTATACATACATTGTATATTTAAAGTTATTTAAAGTCATAGCGCACCTTATTTTTCCTGCAAAGCAGTGCGCACAGGGTCTAAGGTAAGTAAAACCTACCTTCTAAACCCTTGTAAAGTGGGTGGACACCTACATAGGTATTCCTAATGCTGGAGTATTCCTTTAAAGCATCTAAAAAAAAAGGTTAACCCAAGTAATAGGTGATTTTCAAAGCTTTATTCAATGGTGTAAGTGCTGTCACTTCAGAGAAATTAAAGCTTCCTTTTAAGAAGTGACCTTGAAACCATTTCAGATTACGTTTAGTTTCTTGTTGCATTATTACAACATCAGAGTATGTCAGTGGTTACAAGTGTCCAATGGAAGGAACACTTGCAAATGGATTTAATGGGCCACTTCAGGCTAAAATTGGCAAAACTCTGTTTGTTAATATGTTTGTAGGACAGTGTATTAAACATAGAAAACAACACTTTTGAAACTTTTGACTAGCTTTGTATTGGAGTAGTGTGGAGATTTCTTGTTCAGTGTTAGCTTTCTACTGAGTGCTATACAGTCAGTGGAAGACGTAGGAGCAAAATTAAATTTGAGAATTCACTGTGGCTCTCTCCTCAGGATCTAGTTTAATCTGTGGTGTCTACTATGTATTCAGATATATATTTATTTTCCTTTTTCCTGGTTTTTACTTCCTTTTTATTGTTTTATGGTGGCATGTATATTCTCTTGGTAAATTAACGTACATTTGGAAAAGTACACCAATTTTGCTTTAGACAATACACACCTAGAAAAGGTCACCAGGGCCAAAAACATTCTGTGAGAAATTGGAGTTTAATTCTACATGATATTATCTGAGTGATAATATATTGAGTGGATTTTTGTAACAGAGAAATGGAATAAAGAAACACAAGTTTATCATAAACAATCACGTAATAGTGTGAAAGGAAAAAATGCCATCAACATCAAGGATATATCACTATAGTTATTTAATTTAAATACAAAAAGCTAATATAGATAGAAGGTCTTCACTTCAATTCATTGCATGTAATTCAATCTACACATACAAAACATATATACAATAAACTGTTGTGCTGCGTATTGGACCCTAGACACATAAATACAGTGCACTACACCTTTTTCTTTTATACTATTTGAATAGTATATTAATTTGAGATTTAGCAACTTTATGCTTTTCCACGAAGGAAGCTGAGGTTTGCCAATTTTAACCTGAATAGTAAGGAAAACACATTATCAATTAAAAGTTGGAAACTCTAATCTGCTGCCAAGGGAGAACAGTTTAATGTTCTGCAGTTATAAAAGCAAGTAGAGCACAGAATAAATACGGCAGTTAAAATAATATAGGTAGTGGTTTTTGTGAGAAAAAAAAAATCTCTTGTGTGAGTCTGGAAGAAATGCTCAGATTTGGTGCAGCTTAACACCTCTGTAACCAAAACCATTTTTCATTGACTTTACTAGTGCTTTCTAAACTGAAAAAGTAATATTCAAAGGCACTAAATAATGCATGACTTGTTATTAAAGCATTCTAATGAAGTACACATAGGATTTATCTAAGAAAGCAATTGCTTTTATAGGTTATAATTGAGTCATAGTGAATCACTGTGCAACCCTGACCCATGCAAACCGCATAAATATCTTCTATGGACAATAGAGCAGGCTGTATTAAATTATGATGATGATGAGGTCAACCTTCCTGCCCAATCAGTGATTGGTGTTTGTTTTGTATTCATGAGTATGGGGGAGAACTTGATGGTAACATGTGTCGTGGACAAAAACAGCCTCCTTACCCCAACCAAAGGCAACCCCGCTCCCTCCCCCCCCCCCCCCGCATGTTTATCAATTTTATTTTTAACATATTGTAAAGTGTGGGGAGGATGGATGCAACAAACAGGTCACACTGCTGCCCACACAGCAAAACACACATATCACATGCAGCCATGCATGGACATCACACATGGCCAAAACCCACACAGCCAGCAACCCACATTACACACAGGTAGATACGCACATTACACAGAGCCAAAACACACACATCACATACACACCACATGCATTACACACACATACTTCCCAAAATGGATGTATGGATTGGGATGGGCTGACGGGCCTTCAGGGGGCGTCACCTATGACACAACTAGTGACAACCATAACACAACATACTGCCACACACAACATTCATAGAATGAAGCAATGAGCTTGGTGACCCAACAAGGACTGGCTGCTAGTAATAATGTCCATGTATCATTGCCGAGTATTATTATCAACCACATTGTATCATAGTTTGTTATAACTATTTGGTTAAATTAACCATGTAAATGATTTTATGATGGAAGTAGATTAATTAGATTACCATTTTAAGGAGACTTTAATGAAAAACAGAGGGATACCCATAGCCTCCATACAACATAACCAGGATATTGAGCTATAGTGGTTATGGTCCTTTAAATGTCCCTCTAATGTGTAAATAGATTGTTATAGCCCTCACGATTCTAAAGGAAATCAGTTACCACTTAAAGGTTATATATTATGAGTAACTCTGGGCAAAGCTTTAAAATTGAAACAATCACCAGGAACATTTCATTGACTTCAGTTCTTCTTGTTCTACTTTTTGAACTGAGCTTTCCGTTAGCCCCTAATAGGTTGCTCGAGTTTTGCTTAATATTCTCCATAAAATCCACTTTTCTGCTAAATTGGGATATTTATTTTTATATATGGTAAAAACAAAAGGTATTACATGATTTGTAACAGAATTATGAAAACAAGACTCAAGTTAAATGCATAGCAAATCAACTGTTCATATTAATTGTTAATGTTATATCTCCTTTAGATGCTTCATTTTCTCTTTAACAAGATACATTAAACAGGTCATCAAATAAGAACTTACCATGAATCCTTGTTCACCTGGTTTTCCTGGCTCCCCCTTACAATTAAAAATAACCAAGTTAGTGACATGTTCATTATATGTGAGATGTTAACGCAATTATATTATCGGTCAGAGAATGTTGGCTCTACAGATATTTTATGGATTTTCCAGGTTTGTTTAAATTTCATACTTCCATTTGATTTAAAAAAAAAATGGACAAGCTACCTGTGAGGTCTGATAATAATGCTAAAGAATTACTAAGTAAGATTTCAGGGAACTTTTAACCTTTAATGTGCCCGCATGGGGAGTGGATGTTTTCTCTATTTTAACTGCAAATTACTAAGTATTGTGCTCTTTAATGAGCAATATGTTACCCAATTACCAAGATGTTCTTCCCAATAACATTTTGGAACTTTAAGTGAGAATCACAATGTTCTAGACTCTGTATAGTTTATTGATGATACTTGATCCATCCTACTACACAAGGCAGCTCTGGATATGTTCAGCCATTAGTAAATGGTTTCATCATGAAAGACAGTGTTCTTTGAACATGTCCTCAGAACTCACCGACACATGAGTCTCAATGGAAATATATGAGCCACTAATTAAATTACTTGTGAGATAGATTACATGTTGCTGGTCTCTAACTGGGATCTGTGGACACGTTGAAGAACAGAGCTTGAATACTATGTATAATTTCCCATTGATGTCACATAGATGGCATAGTTTTATAAAGTGCAAAGCGCTCCCTGAATCCTGACCCAGTTGTACTTTAGTATAGTTTTGTTGATGTTGTTAAAGATGCTACAATACGTTACAAAAAGACTAAACCAGTAAAAGAAAAACAGCTAGTACTAACTGGGAAACATATTAGAGAAAATCTGAATCTATGCAATAAATTATCTATTTTTATTTTTTAGGTAAACATTTGAGAAGACATCTTCATGCCCGCACATATTTAAAGGAATGGAAAAATACACAAAATGATTTAGGAAGCACATTTATCCTACCGCACACTGTTAATAAGCCTGACAATAAGATTAAACGGTAGAATTTTACAGCCTGTCAAAACATCCAAATCCACAAATCTTAACATTACTATGATAATCTCACATTCAACTCTGATTTGTGATAATGTGGCTGTTTTGAAATGATCTTGTAGCAACTGCTATGATGCACCCAGGTGATTTGGGGTGAATAACCAAGGGATAATTATCCTGCAGCTTATTCATCATGTAGTAGAATAAACCTGAAACAGGGATTTTGTGTTCAATGGAGTCATGGAAGCGGAATTTACTCTCTGCCGTGAAATCACTTTGAGTTTAACACAGCTTTGTTCCTCAGGGTGCATTAAAAATAAAACTGGCACAGAGAAGTCGGAAGTGATTATGAATCTCCAAAGCCTGACAGTAAAAATTAAGCTCTGTAATAATCCATTTGTCTGCGTATCTTAAAGGTCAACAATTCTACAATAAGGACCAATTCATCCAACCTCTGCAATAACAAATAATGAAATTTATAGTAATTTGCATGAACATAAGCACAAACGCCAGTGTGAAAACAATGCAGGCCATTTCCTAAGCTATTCAATATTCATAGCACCGGATTATTAAAGGTTAAGTAGGTTGCCTCATATTATATTAATGCACTAACAGTCTTAAACAATGCACCATATCTCATGTTATACTTACTGGTAATCCAGATAATCCTCTTGGGCCATCTTTTCCAGTGTCTCCGGGAGGACCTCTTGGCCCTGGTGGCCCAGGAGGACCCGGTGGGCCAGGTGGCCCTGCTTGTCCTTGATCACCCTTTATAATAAGTACACAATGTGTCACAACAGTTGAGCAGTTTAGGATATAGCCTACCTTGATTTTTCACCCACTTCGTAAGCCTAATATATGAACACTAGAGAGCAGTGTGAGAGAAAATTACTTAACAGACTATTTTCACAGGATCGGTGTTCCGATTTAACCAGGGACACTTATATAATAGGCACCCTGCAAGTCAACCCTGACTTAACTGCAGCCCTGCGGTGTACAATGGTAATAAAGGTCCCTAGTTAAATATGAGATCTGGCCTGATGAATTAACTATAATTAATTTATAAATATAGCCATAAATGGTCATATATATTTAAATATAAACAAAAAACAAAACAGAATGTATACTCATTCTAATGCGAGTCATTCTAAGGCTTCAAAACTTATAGTGTGACCAAGCAATCCTTTAAAATACAATATAGAATAGTTAAACATGGAAATTACATTGAGAACAATTTGTCAGCATTACAATTTGCATGCAACAGTTTTTATGGAAGGTGCATATATGAACTTGAAAACAAATAAAAACCCACAAAGTTTATTCACTAAATCGTGATTATCAATTGAATTTGCACCAAATCAGCTGAGTTAGGAAAAAAAAACTACAATTGTTATTCTTTTAAATCTGTCGTTTGAACATACCAATAGGAGTTGTTGTCTGATTTTTAGCTCTTATAAAATTACTCCAATTAATTATTTACAATAGTAATAGTTTGGGAATGCTTAGCAAAAGTTACTAAAAGGGTAATAGTGTCTTATGCCAAATGCTAATAATGTGAATTGCTATAAAAAATTGATGAACTCACAAAATGGATTTTTAATATTAAACTAGTATGTGTTACGGCATTAGCTGCTTTCTTAAATAGATACATTTGTCATAGAGGATTGAAAGTAGCATTGACGGTATCACAAGGAAAATGAGAGAGTCTAATAATATATGCTTAATAAATATTACGTTTTTTGTATTGTTTTTATCTATTTATTTGAATCAAAACTTGATGCTAAATAGATTGCTGTGAATCAAACAAATTAGTTTAACATTTTGTTACTTTAAAATATGTAGATATATTTTTGGGGGTAGCATACCATATCTAGTTTCGTGGACATTGTCCATTTTGCCAAGAAAAATATTTCTGAAATTATGACCAAACTAATTTTGCAGGCAAAATGTAATGCAGACAAGCACAGCATAAAATGTGAACTCGTGTTCTTGTATATTCAATAATACTTATTGCTCTTGCTTTAAATTAATTTAAAATGCAGAATGTGACATGCATAGCGCAAGAGTGGAATAGGATAGGTTTGAAATTCTGCAGAGTTAGAAAGCAAAGCATCATCTGACATTAACACATCCTGGATAAAGCATTATGGTAAATTTAAAGGGACTCTCCAGTGCCAGGAAAACATAGCCGTTTTCCTGGCACTGCAGGACACTGCAGGACACTGCAGTGCCCCTCTCCCTCCCACCACCCATCCCATGTTGCTGAAGGGGTTAAAACCCCTTCAGTGACTTACCTGAATCCACGATGGGTCAGGCTCCGCCCACGATTCCTGCCTGCCAACGACAGCCAGCGGGGGGAGATCTAATGATGTCAGCCCACTATTCTCCCCTGCCGACGTCAGCCAGCGGGGGAGACCTAAGAACACGGAAGTCCCTCTAGTGGCTGTCTGATAGTTTATAAAAACTGAAATAATTACACTTGCAGGGTTAAGGGTGGTGGGAGTTGGCACCAAGACCACTCCAATGGGCAGAAGTGGTCAGGGTGCCTGGAGTGTCCCTTTAACACTATTGATTTCTGCAATTGGTTGCAGTTTAAAATTCAAATGTAGTCTCTGTTTTGAAGCATAAATCTACATTCTTCACGCCATTAATTACTTTTATATCTTTTTTTTGTAAATAACAATATAATTATATATATTCATATTACACATGGAAAAGATGAACCAATTATGTTACTAAAACACAATCCACTAAAAGTTATATTTTGCAAAAAAAAAAAAAATTAAGATTCCTAATGCTTTAAGCACTACCTTTATCAGGCGGCGTTTAATAAGCTGCTGATCAGCAGAGAGAAAGCCATGATTGATCTTAGGAAACACCATCTGATCAGTTAGATGAGGTCAAAGGTTGTAGTTCAAAGATGAGAAAGTTGAAGGATAGACATCAGAAGGCCCAAAAGAAAGAAATAAAGACATAAGCATTAGATTTAAAAATAAAAAGCATGGTACATACTGACTGTGTTTGCCTGGTGAAGCTCTGATTACTGAAAAACATATACACTGAATTAAAATGAATTATAAATAGGGATGTTTACTGCAAAGAGGAAATTTGGTATTAAGTAAATCCAATTATTCCTATATGGAGTTTTGCAAATTCTTATTTTTTGTAAACAGAGATTCATTAGACAAAGCATCAGTAGTAGTGTACAGTCAGAGTGTCCAACAATCATTAAGTAACATGAGATACTATCGTGCTACTACTACTTGTAATTTATAACATTATGCAATATTTCATAAATTGAGTTTATACAAAACAATCCTTATTTTATTTATTATGTATATTATATTTTGGCAGTGATTGGAAGCAACACTTTCCCCCTAAGATACACGAGGTTAAGGCACTTCATTCTATTTAATATAAATATGGAAATATTCTTTAAGTGAAAGTGAATTGGTTTACAGTTGCTAAGTTTGTGTTGTTTGCAATGTTTCACTCATGTTCACGTTTAATACTGTTGGACACTTGGCTGGATTTTAACATATCATCAACAAACCTTGACGGTGAGAATCTGATTACTATGGAGAGCGGCCATTGTGGGGTAACCTGGCAAACCCTAGAGACATAACATAACATAGCACCAAAACAGACCGACACAGACACCACAAAGACAATTTACAGTGCACTAGGGACAACAAACAGTGTGTTTACATTACAACTTTAATGTTAGTAGTTGTGTTAGAAGGAAAGAAAGCAATAGCTTGGGACTGATGCCTACAATTAACATTCTTTTATAGAATAGCGCATTTAAAAAAATATATATTTTATTGATGTTTATTTCCTAACACTGAGTAATTCATAAAATTAATATAGATATACTTTATTATCTGGTGTGGATTATATTTAATGATAGTCAAGGTTTCTAGGCTCCCAAAGCTATTAAACTATTTTCAAACAGAAAGTTTATGAACTCAAAATACGTGCCTGTCTCTTTTGTGATGTATAAGTTTTTTGTTTTCTTATTTTAAAAACACATTGTGAAATATATATAGATATCCTCATTTCGCAAGTGGTAAAAGATAAATAAAAACTCACAGATGTACATTTGTTTGTTTGACATTTTAAGGCCTAGAAGTAACCCTGACTAAATTTTGCAACTCTCTTGCCCAGTTCCTGCATATTATGAATACGCTCATAAATGCCGTGAGTCCCTAGCAGTCCTAAAGTCACGGTTCTATACCCTTATCTATTACAAGCTTACAGGAAGTGGACTTGGATAAAGTATCTGATGAGGTGAGCAGAGGCAGATGACATGTAAATCCATATCTTTAAATGTTTTACTAAAATGCCAGCAAGATGTTATTAAGCCGAAAACAATAAAATCTCCGTTAAATCACGGCAACTTGTCTCACTGATTTATCGTGACATTTCTACAACATTACCTGCACTTGAAGAACATTTACAGAATATACCCAATAAAGTTGAACATTTCATTAGATACCTGTTTAAAAATTTACACCAGACACAGGACATTTATTGCTAACGTTTTAGGGGATTTATTGTGTTTCCTTTTGTGAGCTGCCAGCAATGCTGTAATACATAAGGCTATGTGTTCACAAGCGGGCATTGCACCTGCTACTTTGTAGCACTTCCTTGAGTTACAGCCAGCTGCTGGATGAACAAACCACGTCTCACAGGGCTCCAGGCCACCCTGGCACTGATTGGTTGCTCTTCTGCACCCCCTGGGTAAAAATCATCATAAGATTTCAACAGCTAATTTTTATTTCACTGCTGATGAATATATTATTGCAGAATTTTAGTTTTCTTTCCTCTTCATGACACTGACATAATTATTTCCGTACCCTACTCCTGCAACAGCTAGCGGTGCCATATTGTTCGGGAAAAAAAATATTGGCCATGCTAATTTGCATAATTAATTACATATGAGTGACATCACGTGATACAATATCACCAGATGTTATGTAATATCACAAGGAGTGACATAAGAGAAAAAAAACTTTAGAAGGGGAAATCAACAAATTCTACTTCCTGTAGTACATGTTGCATTGTGTGTATACGGTTTCTGAGTTTGTGTAGCAGTGCATCAGTGAATATACTGTGTGTGTTTGTGTAGGTGTGTAAATAATGTGTCTGTGGTATTTTGTCATGTGCATAGTGTGTATAGCAGTCTCTGTCATTATGTGTATGCTGTTTGAATGTGTTTGTGTATTCTGTGACTGAGTGTGCGTGAGTGCATAGCAAGGTGTTATTGTGTGTGTCATTTGTCTAAGTATGTGTTTTTGGTGTGTGTGTGTGTTATTGTACATATATATCAATGTGTGTGCCATATATAATAGAAGTGGATATATTGGCTTCATTCCTCTCTCCACTCTTCCTCAGAGAAGAATACCAGCCTTTCCATTGCTTGTATTTTTATAATACCGGCAGCGGTCAGACATCCTTAAATATCGGCAGGGTTGGCGAAATACCAGCCAAGTGGCAACCCTGGCCGCAGTTGTGCCCCTTATACACAGAGTTCCAGCCAGAAAGACAAACTACCTTTGTGTGATACATTGTTTTCATTTTAACCAAATAGTCACGAAGGCACGCCTTTACTCATACAGGGTTAAGGGTTATCTGCACTGCACAGATGATTAATAAATAGAAATGTCTGAGGTCAGTATAACATCAATTTACTAATTCAAGCAGCTTTGTTTATATTTTTACAACTGAAAAGTGAAGTAGAAAATTCAATTAGCTACAGTAGGTACTAAATGAATTACATGCTAGTCACTATTAATAATGGAATGTGAACTTTGATCCCGAGTTTGACATTATGCATAAGTAAGTATGTGTTGCTTATTGACAAAAAAAACTGAACTCTGAGAAATGTTAATTTCCTATGATGTTTATGCCACAAGATATGGAGTTGATTTACTGCTGTAACTCATTAAATAAGACACGCTTATTCATAAGTTAGAGAATAACTTCATGCAATTTACATTGCTCACAGTTTGACTTTTGTGCATAACTCACCATTTCCAGTATATTATTTATCCCTGGTGTGAGTTGCTGAGTTAACAATATGTTGGAAAAAATATGAAGTATTGTGCTAGTGATGCAAATACTTAAATATTGTTGCTTTTTAAACTTTTTTTGAAAGGGGGTTTTGCATTTTAAAGGTTGGTTCCCTTTGCTTGAGGACAAAAGGTATTCCTAGGGCTTGTAGTCTATAGGAGGTCATTTTTTTTAATGCTCTGACCTACTGGTATTCTCTTCAGGGGACGAAACATCCAATAAAGCACCTATCACTGGACTAGGGATCCTGGAGAACCATAAATCCATCATATTATTAATCAACAGTTAATCAACATCTAACTGGCTAGGAAGTGGAGGGATAGATAGCTGCCATTCACTGGTCCACTACCAGGTAGAGAATGGATATGTGTATATATCCGAAATAGGATGGAGAAAGAAGGTGTAGAAGCCATGTAATGCTGTCAGTTGTGGAACTAACACACACACACACACATATATGTATATTTACGTATGCCATTTACTTTCTCATCCCTCTAGGTGGTATATATTTTTGTGTATTCCTCATTCTCAGATCCTCTACCAGAGGCCTATGAGTGAAGGTTCTGCTCAGTATCTTAGCTGTTCTTAGAATTTCAGATGTCTTACTCGGAATCTGCTGAAGCCACTCTTCACCTTGGGGCTATAGCCCCAAGTGTACCTATCACAACTGTGACTAATACTTTCACTTTCCACATCCTTTCCAGCTCCGCTTTCAGCCCTTGGTATTTGTCAACTTTCTCATGTACCTTTTTCTAGATGTTATGGTCACTGGGTATTGCCACATACATCACCACTGCAGTCTTCCATTCCTTGTCTACTACCACAATGTCAAGTTGGTTTACCAGTACTTGGTTTTCTGTCAGGGTCTGGAAGTCCCACGGGATCTTAACACTGTCATTTTCAAGTACCCTTTCTAGTTCCTTCCATCTGGATTTAGGAAAGTTCAACTTATATGGGTGTAGCTTTTTTTTCTACAAAATCTTGGTTGTGTCTCTCATTGTATGCTTTCCCTGTTGTCTTCTTGCACACAGCTCCTGTGTACTGGATTGTCTCATAGGCCTCTTTGCACACTCTGCACCTTGGGACCTGTCTGGCGTGGTAGACCCCCGCTTCTATTGATCTGGTACTGAGTTCCTGTTCTTGTTAGCTATAATATGTGCATCAGTGCTGTCTTTTAGTCCTGATTTTGCCAACCACTGATAGGGTTTGGGAGTCACATCCTCTATCTGCTGATGGTACATCCCACAGAGAGCTTGGTCTTCCCATGGAACCTCCTCCTTACCAACATCCTTTACCTTTTGTTGTCTCAGGCATTCCTTTAACATTTTTTATCTTTGGGAGCCATCTTCATGATGTACGTGTGGATGCCTCGTGTATCTTCCATGGCTGTGGCCTCGACACTCATTAGGCCCCAACCTCCTTCCTTCCAGCTGGTGTACAATCTCTGGGTGCTGAATTTCCATTATGAGTAGTTTCTGGGTTTTGATAACCTTGGTGTTCAGCTCTTTTCTTGGCTAGGTTATTATTCCAGCACATACAAAAAAAAAGGTTTATGCAATGGCACAAAATTGTTTTTTTTTTTTGGTGGGGGGGGGGGGGGGGGGCGGGGGAGAGGTGTTCCACGATGTTGATACATGTCAAAGGGTTCCACGAACCTCTGACCTGAAACATGCTTGAAAACAAGAGAAACCTCAATGTATCCTTCCTGGTAAAATATTTTATAAATAAATATATACTACTTCCTTTACAACAGAGTTGGTAACATTCTGCATCATTTTACATACTTAGTATTTTTTGTTTGCCATGTTGACTACTCAATCTGTCTTGATTTGTTAAATTTTAATCTCTATTTTTAGTTCTATATATGTATTTTGTATTTTCCTTTTTTTCTTTGCGCTCTGGACTTCTAGGGTGGTATTTTCTGCTATATATCCTATTTCAATGTTTTAATAGACTCCCTTTTTACACATGCCTCATTTGATATTTACTTTTGGAGTTGTCATGGAATTTCTGGAAAGTTGTTCTCCACTTGCCAAACGAGTTTTTGATGGAGTTTCTTTGTGTCTTGTCTTGCGGCATTGTGTCATGAGCTTTCTTGTAGTCAATCTAAGCAGTGCACAGATTGGTCTGTCTGTTCTTGGAATCTTGTGCGACTATTTGGCCTACCAGCAGTTGATGTTTTGTGCCTCTGTTGTTGTTTCCAATGCTCTTAAATTGTTCATGTATTAAAATTGTTGTGTTCTAGTTATACTGAACTAGTGGTTCAATCTTTTATAGGAATGTCAGCTGTACTATATTATTATCTATATAAAAATGTATTTTCATGTTCCTTGTATATACTTGTGTTCACAACTTTGCTTTGCTCATGTACTGACTCATATGCCCACTGGTCTTAAAGGCTATGATGCCTGACAGGACCTTCCATGTTGTAGGGAGGCAGGTGATTCGTCGGTAGTTAGGTGGTGTTGATACCTTTCGAGCATCCTTCATGACCAGTGTTGTTCTTCCTTGTGTTAGATAATCAGTGTGGGAGCTTGTTGCTTGTAGTTGGCTCATATGTGTTGCTAGGCGCTCATGCTGTGCTCTTAGTAGATCTGGACCATGTCATGACTTGGTGCTGAAAACCCTTCATGTGGGCTACTTGTTGTTGGATATCTCCTACTGTAATGGGGAACCCTACAGTAATCTATAACTAACCATTAACCTCCACACTACCTTAACACTTACACAATCAGTAACCTAATATATCATAATATATATATAAAAAAAACACCTAGTGTGTTTTAGGGGAAATAATGCTATCTCTGAGTTCTTTGTTCTTGTAGTTATTACTATGTAACAGGAAACCCTTCATATATTCTCTTATTATAAATATTAGCATGACCTAATCATCAGATACTATATCCCTACTGCTTAATTTTATATACAGATACAGTACAAATATCACAGAATAAAAATAATACTATTGGCAGGAGGCACAACAGAGTAATTGTAAGTAATACACTTTTATCCTGGGAGAAGTAAATTCTTCAAAAGCTATCATAATCTAAACATTATGAGAGCTTGTAGGTACAACCAGTATATACAGTTGGAAGGCTGAAACCAGACATCTATAGTTTAAAAGGCATTGCGACGGCTAGGACATTTGCCCAGGTATATGTTCAAATGGCCTTTCTATTTCCTCTTCTCCTGACTGATGTTCAGCGATATACAAATTGAGCAGAGCTCGCTCCTGCACATTGCAGAAGGTGATTGTCATAATTTATAGTCCACTGAGCAGATAGGAGTCCTGGAGGAGAAATTAAAAGTACCAGTGTGGAAGTACAGGGGTAGCTATGTGGGGCTTGTTTTTGTAAAAAAAATGTAATCATAAAATCAAGTAAATGTATGTATATTTTTGGTAGGGATTGCAAATTCACAAACTGCAATAAATTGCCTTTCAAAGGTCATAAAGCATTAAATGCTTATGCAGTGCCATTACCACCTGTTGTTCTTGAATCTCGCACTTATCTTAAATTTACGTGTGTCTCAAGCACTCAGTGCTGCCTTTTATATTAGTGCGTTATAAATAATAATTAATAACAATAAGATACACTCACAAGTTGAGTGCAAATACTGCCTGCTGGCCCATATTAAGAACTTCAAATTGGCACCTACATAGATTAATTACTAAACTGGGAAATAATTAGACTTGAAGATTCGATTTGTTCCGAACTGCAATTGGTATGAGTTTGGGCTTATTAGATAATCGTTCAAATTCTTAAAAATTTAGCTGCATTTCAAGTCAAACCAAATGCTTCTTTTCATTGTTTTTATTTGTGATTCTAAATTCCGCGGTGGTGCCAAAAAAAGAGATGACTGATGGGAAACAAAAATAATTGATGGCTAGGGGACAGTCACTGATATTCACATATCGAATGAGAAGTAACCAATAGGTGGGAAAAAAAGGAGGAGCAGTGGATATATATATATATATATATACACTAATCATTTAATAATTACATAATATATAAATAAATAGGTTTCTTATTTACTGGTCTTCCTCTTTTTCTCTCTATTGGTTACTTTTTTAACTTGATCAGTGAACCAAATGGTGGGAAAACGCATGAGTGTACTGTAAAATATATTTATTTATAAAATATTTTACCAGGATGGATGCATTGAGATTTATCTAGTTTTTAAGTATGTCCCGTGTCCACAAAACATTGCGTTGTTACAAACAAAATATATATATACATACAAACAATATATATATATATATATATATATATATATATATATATATATATATATCTTTTGGTTCATTTAATTATTTTAGCCTAAATCTCTTCGTTCGCAAAAGTTGGCCAAGCCTTACAGCCATATTTATTTAGTGGTTTGGCCAAAACTATTTTTGGTACCTAGCATTTTTTTTGCCATGCTCAAGTCTAGAAATAATATATACTACATGGCCAAAAGCAAGAGGACACCGCGCCATCACACCTGTATTAGCATGTTGGATATTCCATTGCATGGGACTACACCATCGTATTCATATGAGGTTGCCCTCTTCTTTATGGCTATAGCCAAAAGATTGTAAACTGTGTCTGTGAGAATTTTTCCCTATTCGGCAGTCAGAGGTCTAGCATGGATGTTTAAAGAGAAGTTCTGCTTCGTAATCAGCATTACAATCCTTCCCAAAAGCATTCAGTGGGGTTGAGGTTAGGGGCTCTGTGGAGGTCACTTGAATAACTCCCCACTAACCTTATCAAACCACATCTTCATGGACCTCGCTTTGTGCACAGCAATGATGGAACAGAAAAGGACCTTCTCCAAATGCTTGATACAATGTTAGAAGTACCCAATTGTCTAAAATGTCTTTAAATCCTGTAGTATTACAGAAACAAAGGGGCACAGTCCAAACCAATTAAATTAACTGATTTGTTGCAAAAGTGATATTAGGCACTGTATTAGGCACTGTACACGTCACTGAGCTCCTCAGTAGGACCCATTGTACTGTCCATGCTTGTCTTTGGAGATTTCATGGCTATGTGCTGGATTGTATACACCTGCTAGCAAAGAATGAGGCTGAAACACCTGTACTCAACAGATTAGTAAGGGTGTCAACATACTTGTAGCCATGTAGTGTATATGCATTGCATAAGGTTCTATCTATCTTAGGATACATTATTTGCCTGGAATTCCTCTAGAAAATGTAGATGTAACATTTTATGCTGTGTATTCACAAGGAAAAACCTGTTAAAGCAAGAGTGGCTATAACAGACATTACACTTCTCTAGGGGCAATGCAGCTTCAGTTGTCAGTCTGTCTATCATTTATTTATATAACACTTAAAAAGAGCATATCTCCTGATAGGATATTATCACGGCAGACCACACCAGCACGCTATTATCCACATATAAAAATAACAGGAAGGACAGAGATTGAGAAAATGAAACTGGCACAGGATGTTTTAACTATTTTAGCAGATCGAATATAACTGCTGAAATATTCAGCTCATAAATACTGGACTAATACAATAAACTTATGGGTGCTTTTTTGTTGGTGAAAAAAAAGTATCCAGTCTGGCAGAACATTCTTAAGATACTATCTGTTTTCTGTGCAATTCCAGCTGTTAAGGAGATTGTCTTGAAGGTACCACGAGGAGAACTATGTTCAGAAAACCATGAAGTGGCTCCTCAGTGGTTTATTATTGCAGCAACGAGACACCAGATCTAATTAAATACCAGCTGTTTCCTGATGATTTTAAGACACAATAATTATTAATATCCCATTCATTTTTGCTGAGCAGTTCATATATTAACAGGTCTGCAGCAACGAGACTTTCCCTTGATAATCTCGGTCTACAAGCATTCCAGCTGAACTCAGATAAGAGTAAGCTCAGATTTTCGAGTTCTAACTATAGCGATCATATCTAACCTTTTACTAGAAATCTACATTGCACAGCTGAATTAATATGCTGCCCTACAAGACACATCTGTTATAGGTATCAATGTTTATCTAGGTGATTTGTTCACCTTTAAAGTGAATATGAATAAAAAGGTGGAGAGTGCAAATCAATATGAAGTAAATCTAATTAGTGGCTCTATTTCATGTGAGTACAATTGTGATTTCCTATTACATATATTGAGTCAAGGATAACCTGCACTATGTGTGTTTTGCATATTTCTCCTGAGGAAATATTATCAAGATCATAATGTAGAGGATACTATTGGCAGGAGGCCACATCATCTCATTGAATGTGTCTGGGTGCAGTGTCCCTGTCCCATTAACCCTGCAATGTAAAACATTCCAGCTTCCGAGAAACTGCAATAATTACAGTGCAGGGTTAACTCTATCTCTAATGGCTGCCTTCCAGATAGCCAGCCACCAGAGACGCTTCCTGGTTCTTCATGGAGTTTAACTCTGTGAAACAATGCTGGATGTCCTCACCCTTTGCATCTTAAAAATTAACATAAGAAAGCATTCATTCAATGCTTTCCTATGGGGAAGTCCTAATGCATGGGCTACGTTTGCTGCACATGCTCACTTAGTTCCCCCATTACCATGACATTGTGGAGGGAGCAGACCAATCCAGTGCTGAGGGACCAAATAAGTGAAATAAATCGTTTTTAACCCTTTCATGATGGAGGTGCAGGGGCAGAGGGACACTGCAGTGTTAGGAATACAGTTTTGTATTCATAACACTATAGTGTTCCTTTAAATACACTGAATGCCTCTTCAACTTGAGCTATAAATGTTGGCTCTTCATATTGTGAGTGAGTAATTGCTATAACACAACATTTTACACATTAAAAATGCTGACTATGCTATCTGGTTTTGCATTTGTATATTTTTCTATGTATTTGAGGAATGGTTAACACATTAAAATATGGTTTCATAAAAGGAACCATAGAGGCATTAGATTTACTTTATTTCCACTGATTTGCAAGCTTCACCTTTTTTTCCCATTTCACTTTTTTTGTATATATTTTTGTTTAAATTGGAGGGATATATACATGGGTGTGTCATATTATCTATTTAATATTTATATTGCTATAGCAGTGTCTTTTGATTTATACTTTTCTGTTATATGTTTCTGCCTTAAACAATGTTTGGTGCCTACATGCTATCTATTGTTATCAGTTAATAATGTATAGATTAAAAAATAAATATATCTTAACATGTTTAAACATCATAAATATAAAGTGATAACTTCAAGCACCATAATCTTCCAGTTTACTGTTGTGGTTATGTTTCCTGCATGCCTCCCAACAGTCCCACTTTTGCTGCAACAGTCCCACATTCAAGGTCCTGTCCTGTCATCCCGATTTTGTTCCTTGGTATCTAAGTTACACCGGGTAACTGCTTTGGGCAGCATAGTGCACACACATCATACAGTGTTTCATTATCATACATGCCACTGCTCTCATACTATCTAATAACACTGCTATGAGATTTCCACATTATAACAACACAAGTCAAGAGGATTGGATCTGGGGGTAGGGAATTCCTCCAGTTTTTGCCATAACCATTACAATAACCTGCAATAGTATGCATTTTCTGGAGTTTGAAATGAGTAAGGTATGCAGCGGGATGATATATTTAACTTATTCTTACATTCTTTAAAAAAACAAAATACAAATAAAAAACTCTCACCTCTTGCACTCCACAGTATAAGTGAATATGTGCATGGAATTTTGAAAGGCATTTGAAAACTAACAGGATTTTTCAGAATTATTAGCGATTCAAAGTGAATTCAAAGTAAATTTCAAATTTAAGACCAAAGTAGCCAAAACAAAAGCATAGCTGTTTTTCTTTTCTTTTTTTCTTTTTTTTTTTTTTTTTTACAAATTTTTTATGTTCAGCTAATTTGGCCCTTAATTTAAAAATCACTTTGAGCTCATTTTGAATTCTTATCAATTCTCACTTTAGTAAAAAAAAAAAAAAAAAAAAAAAAAAAACCCTATAAATAATTGTATAAATATATTTAAACAAAATAAAGCCAATTTATAAATTAACAAGTGACAATTGGGATTCTGTTTTTTTTTGTTTGTTTGTTTGGTTTTTTTTTTAATTGGTGAAGGAAATACTATTGCACTGGACAAACTATATAACAAAATGACTTCAGAAAGAGGTTAGAGAAAGACACATCCCCATACATAATATGATGTATAAACATATATTACAATGCCCACACTGTGCTATTGGGATTTTAGTATTACTGCTGGGAGATTTTGTCTAATGAGGGGATTACCATCAGTTGCCACTGCGTGGCATCACATATATTATTTATGCCATACTGTGCACATTATGCATGTGATTTTCTATTTCAGTCTTTTTAATTAAGGAGATCATCTTCGGAAATACAATTAAGCAATCTGTAGCCTTACCACTGTGTTTCACTACAACTCAAAGCACTTCTAGCCATCACCATTGTCTTAATGCCTTAATAGTATGGTGAATTCACAGACTGGAGGTTTGTCAGTGAAACAGATACTTTGCAATCATTAGGAAACCAGTGAAAGAGTGGTGGAGGGAAATAACCAAACCTAAATTATATTTAATCTCATATGGCTATCAATGTGTCATGTTTTTTTACACTGCTACATAGTAGCAAAGAGTAGTGCTCTATGCACTTTCAGATGGGACAAAATACATGAAACCGATTATGTAATTTAATATAATTCTTTTGTGAGATACCCAGGGGTGGTAGTGTACAATAGTTGAATTAACCATTAGTCCATCCTGTGCCAATTTCTATCCTACCTTTTAGTGAATCAGAACAAATAAATTGATTACAAATTACCTTGACTACAGTACGGTGTTAATAATAAATTAAAATAATTAGAGTGACACAGACACACACGACATTTAAATATGCATATTAAATGCCAATATATATTTATTTCAGTTAGTACACACAACACACACAAAATGAATTAATATCCCCACTATGTTATCAATCAAAGTGTTACAGCTGTAACTCTGGGATAACACAACTATGTTAAGTAATACAGTCTGTATCCCTAGTTTTACATCTGTAGTACTTTAAAAACATAAACCCCATACAATGCCTTCCAAAACAAATTCTTCAAGGTCCAGTACTTCCCAGATTTACTGGGTGATACTATGTGCACTGATCATTTTTGAGTGTAATAATAAATAAATCATTCAAGTTGATTCAGGACCCTGATGACTGATTTGAACCCGCTCCCCCCCCCCCCTTCCCCCCCCATTTCCATAAAACATACACACGATAAAACGTCTTTACAATCTAAATCACTATAGCTACTAATGAGAGATGCACAAACGTGCAGCAAGCATGGTAAAGAAGGCAGGTTTATTTATTTGGGCACTCCGTCTCTAAATCATGAAAGCTTCATTAATAAAAACATAGATTAGCCACCATGTAGTAAACTTAGGTGTTTAGGACAAGGCTAAATCTAAATGATAAATATATGTTTTATGAAACAAACAATCATTTTAACCTTCTTTTTAACTTGCTTTGCGCCAAGCACATGGTATTGACCAGTAAAGTGCCAGGACATCTTTTTTTGTAATTCACATGGCTAAATTATTCATATAGAGAAGTTTGGAAGCTCTAGACTAGTAGCTCAGGCTTAAACATTAAAATTTGGTCATATTTAAATTCTGGAAACAATAAAGTGGGAATATGATGTCTGACATTTTAACAGAGTTTAGGGTAACCAGATATTCCCCTGCTTGAGAGTATTTGATCACACAGGTAGAATATGTTGGGACTTCCAGAATCTCTTGTACAGAGGAGTCTTGCCTGAAATGTTGTATCTGGACAGCCTTTAGTAGACTATGTCTGACCATTGTAAATACGTTATCTAGCTAAAAACCATTCAAGACACTCCAGAGGACACTATCTACACAAAAACCTGTTTGCATTTTTCTTAGCTAGGCATTTTGCCTATATATTGCTCATTAAATGGAAAAATATTCCTCTTTTAAGGGGCACTCTGGTTACCCTAATTGCAAAACATGCAGGTTAGTGGTTAGTGTTGCTATTACAGTACATCCTTAGGGCAGTAGTGTTTGTTGTCTCATTATACTAGGTAGTGAGTATCTACTGTGAAGCATTCTTTAGCGATCTGCATGGCAGATGTACAATATAGTGATTTTGCTGAGGTAGCGACTGGAGCATGCAGAGAAAATGTGACTATTAAAACATAAATACACAGTGGGGTTACTGTGTTAATTCTAGGTTTTGCTAAAAAAATTTTTAACTATTGTATTTAGCAGCATAACATTTTTGAAGGTGCTTACCCGAGGGCCCTGATCACCTTGATCTCCCTGCAAAAGGGAAAGACGAGATGATAGTTTTACTACCCTTCAACTCACTCACAAAGTCGGATTGAAAAGAACAAAGTTTATTATGCTCCAGTTAACCACCATCAGGGATGTGCCATTCCCTTCATCATTACAGTTAGGTTTATCGTGATAATACTGACCTTTTCACCCTTTGGACCAGGAGGACCCTGAAAAATAAAGCAACAAAGGTCACTTAAACGTCTTTTTATATTTTATTACAAAACATGGCAATAATGTAATTCAGACATTTGCTTTTCATTTACTGCTCAAAGTGGACAAGTAGTGGGATTATATGACAACACGATTATTGACTAATGTGTGAAAAGTCAAGAAACCTAAGTGGATTGAAAAGGAATTTAAATTCTTAGGCCAAAATTGCCAACTGAAAGCATAGTTGTCTTGTAGAACACGGCTAATCCAATTGGGCTAAAATGTGAAATTACTTTGTATTGTGGCATTTCACATTTTAGAGAATTACTTACCACAGTGAGAATGGTTGAGAATCCAAAGTGCACTCAAAGTAAGTTTAAAATGTAAGACCAATATAGCCAAACTAGAAAAAAACTCCCATTCTTCCAGTTCAACTAAATTGGCTTTAAGTTCACTTTGCATTCGCAACAATTCTTACTTAATTATACAAACATGTCTAGACTGAACATGTTAGAATAGAACACCTACAATAGAACTCATGAACCTGTTATTGGAGCACTGTTTAATTAAAGGATTACTTTAACCACAATAACCACTTCTGCTTTTTGGCATGGTCATGGTGGTAAGAGAATGGAAGCGCACACACCCTAAGCCAGCAAAAGGTCCAATCAAAGGATTCTCAGAGTCATTGGAGCTTGCCCTGGTTCCTGTGATGTCATATTGGAGGTACGCCAAGCAGTGCTGTGGAGCATCATCAGATGAAGTAGGTTTACTTCACTTTAAAACACTCTTTGAGAATTTTACTCCCTCCCTCTTCTCAACAGTTACAGTGGCCCCCCCACGAACTGCTTTATTTTCTTAGAAACAATTCCCCATGTAATTTTTCTGTCTCCAATTATACCCACTCCTATAAGTCTTGCTGTCATCTTCTCTCACTCACACTCCAGCTACTGTTTGCCGCTGTTGACATCTGTCCTACACTGGTTCCCATAACACCTCTCTCACTTTCACACCTCTCCTACTGTAAAAACTCTAGGTCATACAATTCAAACAATCTTATTTCTATTAACCCACAGAACTTATTCAATTTCCTTTCTAGTTTTCTCTGGAATGCTCGCTCTGTGTAACAAACTCATAGCCATCCATAAGTTTCAAGTTCCAACTCTTTCAACTGCTTATCAATTTCCGAAACCTGGCTAGGTGAGTTGCTAGGGGATGGATTGCCTGGCTGGAGCCCAGAGTGAGATCCTAAAGAGCCCAACGAGTAACTTTAAGAAAGTTCAGCTTGCTAGCCCACAGATCAAAATACTATTAAGATGCAAGGTTAGTTCAAGAAAAAAATACAATATCCTTGTCATCTTCGAACAGATGACAATAAATGGAAATAATGAATGTGATGGTATAAAGTGATATATTTATCCTGCGTGTTCCTATTTTGATAATATAATATTAGCTGTTGGTTGTATACCATTTGTATACCTGCTGTATATGACAACATTTAGTTTGTTTATTCATTAATACTCTCAACCCCTCCTTTTATCATCAAAAATTGAGAAGTGCCCTGACCAAGAGAGCAATAGATAAAGTAGTTAAAACTTCACTTTTATTGTTGTCCACTAAAAATATTTATATGACTAGTGTATTAGATAAATGGCAAACACCATTAGATAATGAATAGGTATCATTTAGATAATTGCACTGCTTCACTTTGAGAGATATTTTATTGTGCATCACAAGTGAGAATTAACACCAGAGTGATTCAGAACTATGTCTTGATGACAGACAACATGGATTTATTTGGAAATTTGTGTTCTGGCTCACAAATTACATATTATTATTAGTCTTTATTTTCTTATATATTGTATATAGTTCTATTCTCTTCTTTCTTTCACCTCATTCATTGTATATACACCTACTTTGTTTACATTTTTCATTTTATATATATATATATATATATATATATATAAAATTTTTTGATTCACTTGTGATACCTATTGATTATCTAATGGTGTTCTCCATTTATATGATACACTAGTTATAGACATTGTTTAACGAACAACAATAAAAGTGAAGTTTTAACTACTTTTTCTATTGCCCTCTTGGTCAGGGCACTGCTCCAATTTTGATTCTAAAATGTAATGGATTCATGCCCGTCTTTGCCCTTTGACCACTAACTACTAGACCTTTCTACCCTCCTTTTATCATATTTAAATATATATCAACATTTTGGACAGCAGGTAGATTTACTCCAATGTCATTTGGTAATGTTGCTGTGATCATACGCCATTCTAGTTTATGAAATTTCCCAATGCTACTAGTGCGTAGATAAAGTGGGAATTTTGTGATAAAATAGACACTGCTCATGCACATCTTTTGTCTTTTGATTGGTGAATAACAGCAAGTATGGATGAAACAGGCACTTGACAGGACAGTGAGTCACCAGGACATATCTCAGTCAAAACTGAGACTGTTAGAAAAGAGGTCTTTATTATATTGTCATATGTACATTTTTGTTGTGCATTGTATTAGATTTTTTTTTCTTGTGCATCTCTTATGTTAAACACTTTTTAGGTTCACAGGGTTCATTAAAGTTAGTTTGTTCTATAACATTTTACCACTATGTTTTATTAACAATAAGATATAAATGAAAGAACTTGACATAGAAATATGCGTTAAGAGTTAATAAAATGCTTTAAAAATATGCAATTTTCTTCTCCTAGGAACTAATTGTAGATTGCTTTCATCACCATGTTCAGTTTACAATCATCTTGACATAGAAAAGACGTCAGAAAATCACAAACACATGCACAATTTGCATTTGTGATTGGATCACAGAAACTGTCTAGAAGCTTAGTAATAAAATGCAGAGAAAAATGCATTCATCAACTGACTGTCTTACTTGGTTATATTATATGTGATATTTCTTCCATGTATAAATGATTTATGGCAAGAGTGATAAATAAATGGCTTTTTCCAAATGCTTTGATTAAAGTCAGGTTTACCTTCTCGTATAAATACTGGAGAATTTCAAGGCTAAATATTTAGCAATCAGACAATAGTAGCAGTTTTAGGAAATGTTGATGCATAATTCTAATACAGGTCTCACAATGGTCCCAATTTCGGTAGGATAGTAATGCTTTTAGGACCCAGTTCCGCTGTCTCTGTTTGTTCCCTTGTGTCCTGCTTTTGGTGATACCAGGAAATTGTGCACAAAAAGCATGGAGCGAGCAAATCATTAAATTAGCTTGTACTACACTCAATGTGCAAGGATCATAAAGAGAGCACTAAAATAGTTTGACCTCAATGTGTTAGCCTGCTTTATAGGTAGGAAGCCTGACAAGGATTTACACCAGGTTGACCGGAAAATAATTCACTAGCTACACCTCTACAAGCTGTCACTCAGACGGTCACTAAGGGTGCTTCCTGTGGCAGTACTGCACAATGTGAGACAGAGGAGTCCAGCGTTGATTCAAAGCATCTCTACGAGGAGATGTTGAATAGCGCACCATGTTGTTTTGCCGCGCTTGCTCAACAGCCTCCCATGGCTAAAGCGTTTGATTAGCTGAGTCAATAAAGTTTATTAAGTGCATAATTGTTGAATATAAGTAAACATAATATTAAAAATCCTGGTATGTAACAGTCCCCCTTTAATAGTACATAAGAGAACATTTTATCAAAACCAGGAGGTGAGAAAGAGACCCACTTCAAGTATTAGCAGTTAAAATATCTAATCTCACCCCCACTGCTGCTGAATTTGGCCATATTTTTGTGGGATGCTTTTGCCAGAAAGGGGCCCCCGAGTACCTCAACGTTAGCGTGTGAGTGCTTTTGTTTGCTCTTGATGTTTTGGACCGAAATGTTCCAAAACACATATTCAGCTGAAGTTAAATCTTTTCCAATATGTGAAAATAAATGATTAAATCAGTCTGATGTTCCCTGTTATGTGATTATGTGATTTTTATACAATATCAGATTCTCAGCCACAGAGAGGATAATTGCTAAATAAAACAGTAACAGATAAGTCACAGAATTAAATCCATTGCTGATTTCTGCCCGTTTACTGTTATTGACTTTGAGGGTCTGCTGTCTGCAGACTTGTTCTATTAAATATCTAGTAAAAGAGATTCTTTTTCGCATTTTTTTGGCCTTGCTTTAATTAAGACGTGAAAGCCAAGTTTGCCACATAACAAATTTTGATGCAAAACATTCTGTACATTGGCAGACAGAACAGGAGAAATTCTGTAGGGGAAGATTCCACGAATAAGAACATACTTACCTTGAGTAATGACAATTTGTCAGGTTCATTGTGAAGACATCATGGAACTGGATCATCAGTTAAGTGGCTAGTTTTAACTGGCAGATGTCATGATACCTGGTGCTATTAAAGTGTCATTGCAATGTCTTATCCTCATCCCTTTATCCCCTTGCTATTATTTATGCCTATAATCCCCTTTCGGTTGTGGAAGTATAGGAGTCACCCCTCTGCCTTGACAATTAACTTGCAACTATTGGTTTCTAACTTGCTGTCTATAGCTCTAGGGCTCCTGTCAAATAGTCTTATGTTTATAAGTCATTCTCTGAGAACGTGAATGCAGCTGAGGCTACTACAATACACAATGCACAGCTCAGTTAATGTGGGCCACTTGTAAACCCAAAACCTTTAATGAAGAGCACAAAATGACAATGTCCCGGGCATTGGACACTGAAAAAAAAGGGGCGAGTGTCTGAAACGTTTGTCATTTTGCGCTCTACATTAAATGTTTACTGTTCGCAAGTAGCCCACATTAACTAAGTTCCTTTTTTAAGTTTCTATGCCTGTGAACTGTATTTTTACTGCTAAGCCACAGCTGTGACCACACCTGTAATCATTTTTTTTATTTTTAAGGCAACTGCCAAGCAGAACTGCCATTACTGTTTTTATTAACTGTGGTCATTTTACACAATGTTCCTAAATCCTTTTTGTATTATGAGTATATATATATATATATATATATATATATATATAGTCGTAGCCTCTGCTTCTCTGGTGATTCTCCTCTGTTTACCAAAGAGAAGGTATATGCACAGATGCAGGGTAACCACCTATCTACCCAAGGCACACCCAGGGCAGACACTGTACAGTACTGGAAGAACATATAGGAGTAAGAAGCATACCATAACACCAAGGCACCGTGACTACTAGACCTGAAAGCAGACCACTGCATGCTCTCAGAACAGGAACCAGTCACCATCACAGAGATATCCAACAACAAGAAGGAGTTAGAGTACCAGAATATTAAATAGGAGATGTAGAGAACATCTACATAAAAGCTATCAGTTACATAGCTGGAATAATAACCTGGCCAAGAGAAGAGCTGGTCATCATGGATGTCAAGACCTGGAAACTACTCACTGCAAATGGGGAAATACACCTGGAATCTAGCATCCAGATACAGTACACTAGCCAGCATGAGTGTCAGGGCCTGGATGAAACAGAGCTTCCAAAAATACACCATGAAGATGGATCCAAAAGATAAACTGCTAAGAGAATGCATGGAACAACAACAGATAGAGGATGCAGACAAGGAAGAGGTTCCATGGCAAGACAAACCTATACATTGGTTGTACTACCAGCAGATAGTGGATGTTGCTCACATTCTGAAATCCTACCAGTGGTTGGCAAATGCATGACTAAAAGACAGCACTGAGGCACAAATCTTACCAGCACAGGAACAAGCATTCAGCATCAGATCAATAGAAGTGGGTGTCTACCACACCAAACAAGACCCAACGAGCATACCGTGCAAAGAAGCCTCCGAGACAAGCCAGTTGTATAGTATAGTAGTACAGGATCAGGATGTTAGCAGGGGCAGCATACACTGAGAGGCACAACCAAATTACTGGGATTGTGTACCAAAATATGCTAAGAATATGGCCTGGCTCTGTCTGTCCTGATGGGAGATGCCACAAAAGGGAAAATGACATGTCTAAGACCCTGTGGAACTTTCACATCTAGACACACCAGCAGGTAGTGGCCAACCAACCTGACATTGTGGTGGTAGAAAAGGAAGAGAAGACTGCAGTGGTGTTGGGCAATACCCGGTGACTATAACATCAGGAACAAGGAACATGAGAAGGTGACCAAATACCAAGGACTGCAAGAGAAGCTGGAAAGGATGTGGAAAGTGAAGGCAGTAGTAGTCCCAGTTGTGATAAGAGCACTCGGGGTTGTGACCCCCTAGTTGCGGGAGTGGCTTCCAGGTTCCAGGTGCCACATCTGAGATCACTATCCAGTTCTAGAAACAGCTAAGATACTGTGTAATATCATTAGACTCCCAGGTCTCTGTTAGAGTACCACAGATTGAGGAATACACAAATATACCACCCAGAGGGGTGAGAAAGTATTTTTTTTTAAATGCGCACACACACAAATGCTCCTACTAGGTTAAAAGGGATAAAATGTTTTCCGTCTTGGGCTACCCCAGTATTGTACTGTGAAACATAAGATGACTATTGCTATGACATAATGTGCTTGATATGTGGTCACATTTGTGTATGGGATCAAGTTCAGAGGTATAAAAGCAGCAAACGTTGAGAAAATAAGGTCAACAGCAAACCAAGAAATATTTTGTCACTTCATTGATTGCAGAATAGTAGAAGGATAGAGCAGAGTTAGCTTTAAGATCTGATTATTTTTGCATACATTAAGTTGGATGGAAATGTAGCCGAGTACAACGGTGTTAATACCTTTGGAGTTTAGAATGTACCACAGGAAATGTCTGCAAGAGTCTACAAATTGCCTTTAGATTTGGTTCCGGATTAAATGCGTAATTCATACTGTTCTATTGCCCAATAGAGAGACTTCAATATATGGATGCTCTTACAGTAACACAAGGTGTTCCAGAACAGAATTTTATTGAACATGACAGAGACACTAGTTTTTGTGGTGTTTGCATCGCTCCGAGATTACAGGCCTTTGGCTTTGATCCTAGCGCTATATATAAACTCTCAACACAGTGTAAAACTAACCCATTCGATGTCATGTTATTTGGGCCAATTGCAGAAAATAAGTAGCCAAGTAATAAAGTTTAGTTTCTTTCACAAAGGTGAAAGGTTATCTAAAATAAAGAAATGTATTATGAAGAAAGAAAAAATATTAAAACACAGTGAAAACTGTGGCATAAATGTAAAAATGTATGTTTAAAAATACGGAAGGTGAAAATTAAACCCCTTAATGTAACTGCCAACACTAACAAGTATGAAGATGGGACTGGAAGAGAAAATATCTGAAACAATGTTACAGGAGTCCAAGCTCAGGAGTGTCTAGATGGATTCAGGATAATTGGCAGGTATGTCTTCATGACTAAGGTTAACCAAACATCTAGTTATCATGATTATTCACATGTTGGTCCACATGTGATTAATATGCTGTTCCTGTAAAATGACTTGGACAAATGCTTTGGTATGTTGAAAACTTGTCTATCAGTTTATTCCTGGTACAAGACTGGTAATAATTTAAGATATAATGAAAACAACTGAGTGTGTTTAAGATGCTACTATAGCAACCGATCTCTGTCAGTCTTTGGAATTCACTTGAAAAATTATGACACTAAACTATCAAATTTAAAAGAGTATGTAGGGTTATAGTAAACCAACATGATAATTTGGGTGTACAGCACGGCAAAGCCTAGTCCTTACAGATATGATGATCCAGTGGACTGTATCTCCTTTTACTAATAACTCCTGGCTGAGAGTGAAGGGGTTACAGTTTGTAATGCAGGTACTCCCTAAGTCCTTAACATTAAAGGGTTACTCCACCCTCCATGACCAATTCTGTCTTTAGAAGTGGCCATGGTGGTAGGAATCGGTATGTGCAGTGTTTCTGATTGAAATGCTACACATATAGAGATATTTTCACTCTTTTGCCGGGGACTAGTTGTACCCCTAACACATGTGACTTAAGCAGCCTGGAATTCTGTTCCAGCCTGCCTAATGTCAAATATGTGCAAACACATATATGTCCTCAGCACGCTCTATACACTGGCGTCGTATTCAGAGCTGGGAGTTGGATTCTTCCCTCCCTTGGTGCGCTTCCTCCCCGTCTCCCTGCTTTGTGAACTATATGTATATATATATATATTTAAATACCCTTCTTTCCTCCCTTATTGACTCCCAACCCACTCCTTCCCTGACTCAAAGCACATGAGATAAACAGAGAAAGGATAGGGGGCACTCCCGAGACCTGAAATTTGTATGAAAGGTGCTGCTGCTGTGACCAAAACTTCATGAATGAGAGAATAAATAGTTGACACACCTGTGGCCACCTCTAAAGGAGACTCTGAAGCTGGGGGGGGATAGGGGGGCTGGGCGGGGTGCTGAATCCCTAAGGAATCTGGTCTGGATTCCCAATATAATATAAACAGAGAAAGGATAGGGGGCAGGTGTGTATATTAAGGAGGAGTTTATCAATAGTGGTCACTTTTATTATTTTTTCCAGCTAGCACAGTCATTTGCATTAGTGAGTATACTCATTTTTTAGCACCAACACAAGAACTATTTAGTTTTAACACTGTTTTCAATTGCTTTCATCACTTATGTTTGTATACTCACTATGCTCTTACTAGTATTTAACACTTTTTTATTTTTAACACTATTACTATTTATTTGCCCCCCACATTGTAGTGTAGGACCCACCAATAATGGGGTACTTTGAAAGTAGTGGTGGGCTTAACAACATATGGCCATATGGTGGAACCAAATCCCCATATTTATACTTAGTTAGGCATTTTAGTAGCCTTCTTTGTTTCTTATATTTTTTTGTAGTCTGAGTGCGCCGCAACTATTTATTCTCTCATTCAAAGCACATGAGAGGCACGAGAAGCATTTGATTGGACCTTGCGTGCAAAACTGTTATGGCGGCATGAAAAACAGCAGGTAGAGCTTTGCTCGGCTCTGGATTCAAGTTAAGTTTAAAACCTATTTAACAGTTTTCTTTATTAATAGGGAGGCGGGCTAATTACTAAAGCCTAATAAGATATTCTAATTTGAAGTAACTTTTTTACTTTATTACCAACAACTCTAATCTAGGGGCACTATTTCAAATGCCTCTTATAAGCACAATATAATTACCTTGTCTCAAATACCGGTCTGATGTATTAAATGCATTTCAAGATTTTACTTTGTGTAAGAACACTGCAGCATTGTATCAATGATATGGGCCCGTCTCAATTATTATAACCAAGTATGTATGTATATGTCCAGGGACTGTATTATACAAATACCATGACAGCTCTAAGAACCCTATGTTAGTATTTAACTGCATTATTTGCATAAATAATGAAATGACAATCTAGCTAAACTCCCAGCTCTGAAATAAGTGGTTAACAACAAAAAGACTAAAGGTCTAGTTAAACTAGGAAAGTCTGGGACAAACAAACACACAGTTAGACTGGTCTAGAAGTTATATTTGGCCATAACACTGAAGTCAACATGAAGTATATCTTGAGTCTGTGAGTAGTTCCTACATACGTAGAACATTCCAGAAGCTGATCCATCCAATCAGTCAACAGATGTTTCTTTGTTTCAGATAGATTATAAACACATTGTACATTGTAAAAGGTTAGACATATGTTGCATATACTAATTGGAGACCTCATATTTCATTTTCTCTCTGTGGGTCTCCATATTTCATGTCCTTCATATTTTTAGGTCAAATAAAGAGGTTCTATGCCCATCTGAAGTCTCTAAACCTCTTGGCCTATAAAACATTTTCCTTGACAGATTTAGTTTTCCTTTTCCACTTCCATTACTTATGCATTTTATAGTAGAATGAAATGATGTTCCGTTTTTTTTTTTTTTAAAACATTTTATCTGGGAATGTATGAGCTTGCTACTTACAGTAGTTATGAATAGAGAATGAGTGTTTGTTTGAAAACCATTTACAATGTATGTGCTGTTAGTCTCCTCTTACAAAAACCGGTACCTTGTCTATTTTATAATATATTTTCATTGGCTTAATACTATATTTTATGTTAATATTTGTTACAAAAATAAGGGTAAAACTGGCATAATAACATTTCTAATGCATTTCCCAATGGATAGTCACAGAACGTAGAGCTGACTTACTATTTATTTATAAAAAAATGTTACCAGGATGGATACATTGAGATTTCTCCAGTTTTCAACTACGTCCTTGGCTGACAAACATTGCATAGTTACAATCTATTATTAAAAGTACAAAATGGAATTAAAATACACAAATATCGTTGTAACATAGAACAGGTAAGAAATATAATCAACCATGATTACAGGTGCATTCAGGAATGAATATATGTTGACAGTGATCTCTTAAAGGATTTTAGGCTGGAGGAAGATTTGATTGTGTCCGTGAGGTTATTCCATAATTGCAGTGCTCTGTAGGAAAATGGAAATCGAGTCACTTTATTTTTGTATTGTGGTATACTACCGGTAAATAAAGCACTGGTACTGGATCGGAGGTTATAGGAGGTGGAAACAGACGGGGAGAGCATTCTACTCAGGTAGGGTGGGAGCTTCCCAGAAAAGCTCTCATGCACAAGGCTGGAAAGATGAAGGGTGCATCTGGATTCCAGCGATAGCAATGGTACAACTCAAGCTTCCTCAGCTGAGCCTGCATATTATATGAGAAGTCCACAGCTGCTCTCTTCTGGATTATTTTGGTGATATCCAAATAAATGACCAGGCTTAATTTTCCTTTTAGCTTTAACATTTGTAAATTACCATGTTTGGTTTGGGCTTGTCTAGAACACTGCAAAAATGTAGACACGATCATGATTTAATAGGTTTGTTCATTTTCATTCCACTTTACTGTCTTACATTAGATGGACCATTTGGTTCCTCTCTGCTGTCAAATTGTATTCCCTTGTGTTTATAAAAGTAGCCATCTTCAGCGTCTGTTCTTTCACATGCTATTTGTAAGGATTTCACGCATGTGTCCAACTTCTTCATGATTTGGAGTGGCTTGTAGAGGTGGATAGTGCTGTGAGCACAGCGTGTGACAAGCACTGCTGATATATGTTGTTGAGGTCATGGTTAATGGAAATGCTTCTTAATTTTTGCTCCCTCTGATAAACATCTCCAAGGAATGAATTTGGCTGAACTGATTCATTCATGAGGATAGGTCACTGATTCATTCATTTATTGAGAACTTTGCATCTTGCGTGTTTACATAATCATCTTATTAAAGTAAGATTTGTTTATTAAATATCGTAATAATGACATTTTATTGCCATACAATAGCCCTGATATGCCTAATTAGCCTAGCAAACCTTCCCAAACAGAATCACATCTACATCCCGTTCTAAATAATAAAAGCATTTAAACTCCCTATAATTTCATAGTATAGTGTGAGGGAAATTGAAAAACTTGCACCCAGCCTGACAATATATTAAACACGACCCTGATGTCAGATACATCAAAAATCCCAGAGTTTGTGCTACCTCTGCACTAATCGATGCATCCTTCAACCTCATATTCCAGAAAAGGAACACTGACTATAGGTTAGTTACACCTATAACCCAAATATTACTGCCACTTACATGCTCGTTTACAGTCTTGTAGCAGCTAGCGACTGCTTAATGACTACAGAATTTCACAAGAAGCAACAGGGAGTTACTGTCTGCTATTACTGAGAGCCTTTCATTAAGTAGCTGCTAATGACTCCCATTAATTTTTTTAGGAGCCGCTATCCTTAACTCAGCAACTGGTTTCCAAACCTGTCGCTACTTATTACCAGCTGCTGCTAAACCAGAAACTTAGTACCAGCCTCTGGTCTGGTCAAAATACATTAGCAGCAGCTATATCCCTATACATCCTATTAAAACAGAAACATTGTGTTTCAACCTTGTGGCTATTTTTTACTGGCCAGCCATTACTGACCACACATGGTAAGTGAGGGTCATTCTATGCTTTACCAGTAAGCCAGCAATATGTGACTGGTTGGTATCTGTAGCAGCAGACTATTACCCTGTTTGCCTCAAAATAAGACATCCCCCGAAAATAAGCACAAGCTTATTTTCGGGAGATGCTCATAATATAAGCCTTACCCTGAAAAAAAGCCCTAGTTGCTAGCTCGCTAATCTATGCTCGGGGAAGTTTCTCTGAGCATAGATTCGTGGGATTCCAATCGTGAGTAAGCTAATCTATGTTTGGGAAATTTTCCCCGAACATTGATTTGCGGTATTCCATGCCCTAGTGATCTGGTCCATGTTCGGGGGAATAGATCTACTGTCTAGCACATGCTTGCTACCATTTCCCCATGAAATTAGACATCCCCCGAATATAAGTCCTAGTGCATTTTTCTAGGGGAAAATGTAATATAAGACCCGGTCTTATTTTCAGGGAAAGACAGGCTACAAAAGTTTAGCAACAAGGTTGTAAACTTAATGGTAATTTGTAGTTGCTACAAGCTACCAGCTGTTAATAGAGACAGCGTGTGACCTCTATGTACTACATTTGGAAATTCATTTTGTTCTAAACTGCAAATCATTGAAATTTAGACCGATCGGTGATTAGTTGAATTCCCAAACTCTAAACAAAAATGTAGCCGAATCGCAAAACAAATGAAACACAATGGATAAGCATGGTCATTTTTATTTAGTTATTCTGAATTATGTCTTTATTGCCAGAAAAAGAGACAATTGATGGGGAGAAAAAAAAAGATTTATAGCTAATCTTAAATGTTAAATGTTGATTTTATTCACAGATCAAGTGAGAAGTGAGCAATAGTGGAGGGAAAAAGGAGATGCGGTAAAAAAAAAAAAATTGATATGTACACATTATATATTTAAAAAATATACAATATGTAAATGTCATTTTTACTGCTCCGCCTGTTTTCCCTCTTTTGGTTACTTTTTCTTACTTTGATCTATGAACCAAAAAGCGGATAAATGCTCTTATCAGTTTACTGTAAAATATATATATATATAAATATAAATTAGGTATATTTTTGCAGTATGGTCAATGGCCCATTTTGTTTCCTGAATCAGTTTCCATTACAAAAATATGTGACTGACATTTACCCGAAATTCGGCCATCCTGAAGAAAAATGTAATTCCTGAAAATATGGTTTGGTTGAACCAACTTTTCTCTCGACATGCACAAGTCTACTATTTACAATCAAGACAGTAAAGTATTCCTACTTCGGGGATTGCCTATTAAAGGAACACGATACACACCAAAGAACGTTAGCTTAATGAAGCAGTTTTGGTGTATAGATCATGCCCCTCACTGCTTAATTCTCACTAGGTGTAAGTCGGGGACAGGGCTGCCATCAGAAATTTTGGGGCCCCTGACAAAGCACAAGGTCTGGGCCCCCCACCCCCTCCCGGGCCCGCCCACACCCTACCTAGTCCGCTGACAATGATGCGGGACTGAATGTGGTGTGTATAGTGGAAGTGAATTAGATTGTGTGTAATGGATGTAGTGTTTGTGTGTATTAGATACTGTTTGTGCAGTGAATGCAGAGTGTGTTAGTGTAGCGGATGCAGTGTGTATAGTGAACGCAGAGTGTGTTTGAGTAGTGGATGTAGTGTGTGTACAGTGATGTAGTGTGTGTTTGTGTAGTGGATGTAGTGTTTGTATGTACTAGATGAAATGTGTTTAGTGGATGCAGTGTCTGTAGTTGATGTAGTGTGTGTATTAGACGCAGTGTCTGTGTATAGTGAATGCAGAGTGTTTCAATTTGTGGTGGATGTAGTGTGTGTACTGTGAATACAGGATGTTTGTGTAGTGGATGCTGTGTGTACAGTTAATGCAGAGTGTGTGTCAGTATAGTGAATCCAGAGTGTGTGCATAGTTTAGTGAATGCAGAGTGTGTGTTAGTGTGTAATGAATGCAGAGTGTGTGTTAGTGTGTAGTGAATGCAGAGTGTGTCAGTGTAATGAATGTAGTGTGTGTGTTAGTGCAGTGAATGCAGAGTGTTTGTAAATGTGTAGTGAATGCAGAGTGTGTGTTAATGTGTAGTGAATGCAGATGGTGTGTTAGTGTGTAGCGGATGCAGAGTGTGTGTTAGTGTAGTGAATGCAGAGTGTTAATGTGTAGTGAATGCAGAGAGTGTTTGAGTAGTGGATGTAGTGTGTGTACAGTGATGTAGTGTGTTTTTGTGTAGTGGATGTAGTGTTTGTATGTACTAGATGAAATGTGTTTAGTGGATGCAGTGTCTGTAGTGGATGTAGTGTGTGTATTAGACACAGTGTCTGTGTATAGTGAATGCAGAATGTTTCAATTTGTGGTGGATGTAGTGTGTGTACTGTGAATACAGGATGTTTGTGTAGTGGATGCTGTGTGTACAGTTAATGCAGAGTGTGTGTCAGTATAGTGAATCCAGAGTGTGTGCATAGTTTAGTGAATGCAGAGTGTGTGTTAGTGTGTAATGAATGCAGAGTGTGTGTTAGTGTGTAGTGAATGCAGAGTGTGTCAGTGTAATGAATGTAGTGTGTGTGTTAGTGCAGTGAATGCAGAGTGTTTGTAAATGTGTAGTGAATGCAGAGTGTGTGTTAATGTGTAGTGAATGCAGATGGTGTGTTAGTGTGTAGCGGATGCAGAGTGTGTGTTAGTGTAGTGAATGCAGAGTGTTAATGTGTAGTGAATGCAGAGAGTGTTTGAGTAGTGGATGTAGTGTGTGTACAGTGATGTAGTGTGTTTTTGTGTAGTGGATGTAGTGTTTGTATGTACTAGATGAAATGTGTTTAGTGGATGCAGTGTCTGTAGTGGATGTAGTGTGTGTATTAGACACAGTGTCTGTGTATAGTGAATGCAGAATGTTTCAATTTGTGGTGGATGTAGTGTGTGTACTGTGAATACAGGATGTTTGTGTAATGGATGCTGTGTGTACAGTTGATGCAGAGTGTATGTTAGTGTAGTGAATGCAGAGTGTGTGTCAGTATAGTGAATCCAGAGTGTGTGCATAGTTTAGTGAATGCAGAGTGTGTGTTAGTGTGTAATAAATGCAGAGTGTGTGTTAGGGTGTAGTGAATGCAGAGTGTGTCAGTGTAATGAATGTAGTGTGTGTGTAAATTTGTAGTGAATGCAGAGAGTGTGTTAATGTGTAGTGAATGCAGAGAGTGTGTTAGTGTAGTGAATGCAGAGAGTGTGTTAATGTGTAGTGAATGCAGATAATGTGTTAATGTGTAGTGAATGCAGAGAATGTGTTAATGTGTAGTGAATGCAGAGAGTGTGTTAGTGTGTAGCGGATGCAGAGTCTGTGTTAGTGTAGTGAATGCAGAGTGTTAATGTGTAGTGAATGCAGAGTGTGGTAATGTGTAGCGAATGCAGAGTGTGTGTCAGTATAGTGGATGCAGTGAGTGTGTTAGTGTGTAGTGTATGCAGAGTGCATGTTGTATTAGTGAATGCAGTGTGTGTATTGTATTAGTGTATGCACTGTGTGTGTTAGTGTATGCAGTGTGTGTTGTATTAGTGTATGCAGTGTGTGTGTGTTTGTGTATGCAGTGTGTGATGTATTAGTGTATGCAGTGTGTGTGTTAGTGTATGCAGTGTGTGTTGTATTAGTGTATGTAGTGTGTGTGTTTGTGTATGCAGTGTGTGTTGTATTAGTGTATGCAGTGTGTATTGTGTTAGTGTATGCAGTGTGTGTTGTGTTAGTGTATGCAGTGAGTGCTGTGTTAGTGTATGCAGTGTGTGTGTTGTGTCAGTGTATGCAGAGTGTGTGTTGTGTCAGTGTATGCAGTGTGTGTTGTGTTAGTGTATGCAGTGTGTGTGTGTTGTGTTAGTGTATGCGGTGTGTGTTGTGTCAGTGTATGCAGAGTGTGTGTTGTGTTAGTGTATGCAGTGTGTGTGTTGTGTCAGTGTATGCAGAGTGTGTGTTGTGTTAGTGTATGCAGTGTGTGTTGTGTTAGTGTATGCAGTGTGTGTTGTGTTAGTGTATGCAGTGTGTGTTGTGTTAGTGTATGCAGTGAGTGCTGTGTTAGTGTATGCAGTGTGTGTGTTGTGTCAGTGTATGCAGAGTGTGTGTGTTGTGTCAGTGTATGCAGTGTGTGTTGTGTTAGTGTATGCAGTGTGTGTGTGTTGTGTTAGTGTATGCGGTGTGTGTTGTGTCAGTGTATGCAGAGTGTGTGTTGTGTTAGTGTATGCAGTGTGTGTGTTGTGTCAGTGTATGCAGAGTGTGTGTTGTGTTAGTGTATGCAGTGTGTGTTGTGTCAGTGTATGCAGTGTGTGTTGTGTTAGTGTATGCAGAGTGTGTGTTGTGTTAGTGTATGCAGTGTGTGTTGTGTTGGTATATGCAGTGTGTGTGTTGTGTCAGTGTATGTAGTGTGTGTGTGTGTTGTGTCAGTGTATGTAGTGTCAGTGTATGTAGTGTGTGTGTGTGTGTGTTGTGTTAGTGTATGCAGTGTGTGTTGTGTTAGTGTATGCAGTGTGTGTTGTGTTAGTGTATGCAGTGAGTGCTGTGTTAGTGTATGCAGTGTGTGTGTTGTGTCAGTGTATGCAGTGTGTGTGTGTTGTGTCAGTGTATGCAGTGTGTGTTGTGTCAGTGTATGCAGAGTGTGTGTTGTGTTAGTGTATGTAGTGTGTGTGTGTGTGTGTTGTGTTAGTGTATATAGTGTGTGTGTGTAAATGTCCAATGAGGAGGGGGAGGGGGCATTTTAACATTATTTTAAAAAAAAAATGTAATTAATTAAATTGTTTCTCCCCCCTCCCTGCTTACCTGTGTCTAGGGAGGGGGGAGATTCCATCCCTGGTGGTCCGGTGGCATGGTGGGGCCCCCCGGCTTCCTGTTACCGCAGAGGGGGCCCAGGCAGCACACAGCCTCTCCTCTTCTCTCCTCCAATAACTCTCGCGAGACCCGCGGAGCGTTGCCATGGCAACCGGGTCTCGCGAGAGTTATTAGCAGGGAGGAGAAGAGGAGAGGCTGTGTGCTGCCTGGGCCCCCTCTGCGGTAACGGAAGCCGGGGGGCCCGCGGCTGCACACATAGATCGCGATATTCGCTATCTATGTGTGCAGGGAGGGAAAGTGGGGCCCAGGACTGCCAGAGCAGTCCGGGCCCCCCAGGGCCGCCGGGCCCGTGACAACTGTCACGGTTGTCACCCCCTGATGGCGGCCCTGGTCGGGGAGGAAAACTATGGGAGAGGGGGGAAGGAAAACTATGGGAGGTCAGGAAGGAAAACTGAGAAGGGGGAAGGAACACTATGGGGGGAGGAAAGCTATGGGAGTGGGAGAAGGAAAACTATGGGAGGGGGAAGGAACACTATGGTGGGAAGAACACTAAAAAGAGAGAGGATTGAGGAACACTAGGGGGGAGCTAAGGTACAGCGGAGGGAAGGGAAAATGAACACTGTGGTAGTGGGGGGAGCACTAAAAGAGAAGGGAGAGGAACACTAAGATGGGGGGTGGGAGGAACATTAATGGGAATGGGGGCACTAAGAGACAGGTAAGGGGGAGGGAAGAGGAACACTAATGGACAGAGGAGGGAGGGGAGATTAACACTAAGAGGCAGGGGAGGGAGGGGAGAGGAACACTAAGGTACATGGAGGGGAGAGGACCATTAAGGGACAGGGAGGGGAGAGGACCACTAATGGACATGGAGGGGAGGAGAGAGGAACACTAAGGGACATGGAGGGGAGAGTGGCCCAGCACACAGGGGGGCCTGAGTGGAGAGAAAGACACACAGATGGGCCTGGGGGTGAGAAAATCCACTGAGGGGCCTGTGAGTGGAAATGTAAAGGGGCTGGGGGTGAAAGAGACACAGAGGGGCTGGAGAAGAGGAAAAATAGACACAGAGGGGCTGGGGAGAGAAACACACAAAGGAGCTGGTAAGAGTAAAAGACACAAAGGATCTGGGAGAGAAGGAGACACAGAGGCTGGGGGGAGTAAGAAACACAAAGGTGGGTAGTAAGAGATACACAAGGGAGGTGTAAGACACGCAATTGGTTAAAATAGGGTACAAGACACTAAAGGGGGTAAGACCATTAAAAAAGGGGATAAGAAACAAAAGGCGGGTTAAGAGGGACACAGGTGAAGATGCTTTTGGGGGGGGGAGGGGCTCCAAAATCATCTTCGCCTGTGTACTCAAAACGCCTTGCACCGGCCCTGTATACAATGTCTTATCTCATTCTCTGTTAATAGCATGCTAGAGCCTATGGGAGCCTCCTGTGTATGATTAACCCCTTTTTCCCCCATGCGTTCATTTTACCATAATTTCACCCTTTCTGTTTAAGTGCACCCTTACATATTATATATACTTTTTTAAAAGGCAAAATATTGCTTGTTTGATATTCTATATGTGCACATATAATATTAAATTGAAAAAAAATATTTTTAAAAATTGAAAATTAGATTCACTAATGTAATATCAATAAATCTGGATTGTTAAAATGTCCAATATGACTACTAGGATTTAATTTTTTAGGATGTTATACAACAAATACTGTTAGGAGTGAATTATGGTTTTAAAGCTAAAAGTTTTCAAAATTCGGCATGTTGAGATTACAACTTTAATATTTACAGAATCCAAGACCGCTACACAAAAGCATATGTTTGTAGAAAGTACATCCCCCAAATGTTCCCAACTAAGACTTTTGATTTTGGCACTTTTCACTTAACCCTTTTATGATGAACATTGGTCAAAATTATTTTTTGTTTTGTTTTTTCAAGTGTTTTATTTTAAGAAAATTACCATGTATACCTTTTCCACTAATCAAACCCCTTATCCAACCCTTAATTCAAACATTAACCCTAACCATAATACTACCCATATCCAACCCCTAATCCTACCCATAATTCTGTCCCTAATCCAACCCATAATCCTACCCATAATCCAATTTCTAATCCCTAGTACCTCTGAGGTTACTGATATCAGCAGTGCTCTGTGAGAACTCTGTACTGTGTTATTGCAGCACAAGTGGAAGAGCTCCCTCTCATGCTGCCGCTCCTGAAACTGTGATCAGTGCTGGGTACTGTATTTCAATGTATTTAAAGGGATATGTGCTTACATACATAGTTCATATGTCAGCCTGGAGCCACTAGTAGCTCTAGCTGTCAGAAGGGACTTTCAGGTATCCAATGATGCCTGGGGATCCTTGTTATCAGCAGGGATTTGACCCTACCTTTACGTTTATTGGATCATGGTCTAAGCCATCAGCAAATGTTAATGTCCTGAACTGCATGACAGCTTAGACCATCATGTAGGCTTTAAGGGGTTAAAGTTAAATTAACAAAGCAGAAGATAAATACTTCTAAAGTAAACACAATATGATGTCAGATCTGAATGAAAATTATTTTTTTCATATAGGCTGTGTGAGCCACAGCGAGGGCTGAATAAACATAAGCAAAAGTGATTTACCTCCTAAATGGCAATGAAGTTGTAGGAGCTTGATCTATATACTAAAACTGCTTCATTAAGCTACAGTTGTTTTTGTGCTAAGAGTATCCCTATAAGGTCAAATGCTGATTTTTAGGAGTGCAGGGCAAATCTGTGCTGTGTAATTCTGTCTGTGTGAGCAGTAAAATGGGAATCTGACGAAACCTGACCATTTAACAAATCCAAAGGACATTTCTGATATCCTTATCTGGAAGTTAATGAGATAGGCAGTATTCAGCAAAATCAGAGAGGTGATACACTTAGTAATCAATAGAAGTAGGTCATGGTTTGTAGACATACACTAATGGATTTAAATGTAATGGTTCAGAAAATTGTGAGGAGTATCTTTATAATGCTGCTGCCCATCCCATGTGTTCCCTATCAAGGGTTAATAAGTATATAGGGATGTATATAAAAAATACCTCTTTCTGTCTCAATAGAGATATTTTTGCCAGAAGCTCAAGGAAGCAAGGCAAATGGTTAGAGTAGGACCCACCTAAGAGGTCTGCCTTGACGTGGCAGGTGGGCATACCCTCTCATGGCCATTGGAGGTAACTAAAAACCTCAATTTGTTTAAAAATACATAGGGATGTGGAAAGAGTGCAGGTAACTTTTTTCTTTGTTTTTTACTATATGTATTTTGGCTGATGTGTACTATGGTCGTTGCTGCCGCCCAGGAGTAAAGGGAGTTTGAGCGCAGGACTAGTTTCTTTGCATTTGTATTCACTTTTGTATCACATAGCTAGGTTGCAATGCTGCTGCCCACCCCATGTGTTCCCTATTAAGGGTTAATAAGCATGTAGGGATGTATATAAAAAAATACCCCTTTCTGTCTCAATAGAGATATTTTTGCCAGAAGCTCAAGGAAGCAAGGCAAATGGTTAGAGTAGGACCCACCTAAGAGGTCTGCCTTGACGTGGCAGGTGGGCATACCCTCTCATGGCCATTGGAGGTAACTAAAAACCTCCATTTGTTTAAAAATACATAGGGATGTGGAAAGAGCGCAGGTAACTTTTTTCTTTGGTTTTTACTATATGTATTTTGGCTGATGTGTACTATGGTCATTGCTGCCGCCCAGGAGTAATGGGAGTTTGAGCACAGGACTAGTTTCTTTGTATGTGTATCTATATAAGACTACCCTTTGTGGTTACTGGCTGATGGATTGACACAGTATCTCCAAAATGGCAGCATTTTGTCACTGTATTTATCTCTCATTTCATTGCTATTTATTTAGTTATTTATTTGTAACCGGGTGGTGGAGTCAATGGAAGGAGGAATTGTCAACCAATGCAAAGTTTAAAGGTTCCATGAGGACATATGTGGAACCCTTGACCAGATGTGTACCCTCAAGGAATTCCTGGGGTAAATGAAGGTCTATTGCCCATGAACATGATGATGGATAACTGCTTATAAACATACCTGCTTCAATTCCTCAATTTAACTTATACCGTTATAATTATAACTCAATGAAATGAAAGCACTCACAGGATGACTTCAGTAGGCATGCTGTGAAAATTTGTAAACCTGCTTTTGAATATTATAAAATAGCAAACCTGCTTACTTCAATTATATTATACATATTGTCTCGGGATATCTACATAGGGAAAAAACGGGCAGACAAAAAAAATCAAAATTTCCCTTTTATGGTAATTATTTTGTTACTTTTTTCTTTTACACAGTGTTTCTGTTATGTTTCTGGTTTACAACATTAACATTAATGTCAAACCACAAGGAGATAGTAAATATATATAAACTGTCAAAGGAAATGTAACAATTAGTTAATCATACTGTCTGTTCTGTCCCCAACCGCAGTATATTCCTTTTTACATCTTCTATTTTCCAGATGTACGTGATGTCACGTAGCTCAGAAAATAAACAAAAACTAGATTTGGGCATGGCTGGGATTGTGTATTTACTGTACAAGTGATAAGCAGGAATTGACTTAACTGTGTAGTCTAAGTTTGTTTGTGGCTGCTGTCATATTAGGATATTTTTAGCCATTTGAAAAATGACAGCATGATACAGTTCTAATTAAAATACAGATATTAGGATATCATGGAAACGGCAAAGATATAATTACCATAGCAAATACTAATTTTTCCTCTAAAAAAAAAAGCAATGTCAAAACCAGAAAAAATTGTGAAAACTGAAACCGCCACAGTATTATTTGCTTGGAGTAAATATATTGGAAAGCATTAAAGTAAAACAAGACTGATTTCAGAAGATAAAGTGACTCATGCTAGAAGTTTTGTGTTGCTAACATGCTCTAAACCAGGGGTTCCCAATTCATTTTTCCCGTGGAACCCTTTGACAAAGTATACCCACATCGTGGAACTCCGGAAAAAAGATTTGCGCCGTAGCACAAACCTTTTAATAAGTGGCGTTTTTATTATAATTTTCAAATATTTTGCTCATAAACTGTTTAGTCTTATGATACTCCTGAAGCATTGCTTAAAAAAGGCAATGTCTTTATCTTTGTACTCTGGGTGGTTTTGCTCAAAATTACTATGTAATTTAGCAGGTGCTAACGAACCGTTTGGCAATATTTTCTTGCAAAGTAAGCATTGTGCTTGAGGAATATTTTTATTTCTGACACTTGTCAATCCAAATTTTAAGTAACTATCATCATATTTTCTTTTCTTTGTTTGAGAACAAGATTGGGTAGCATTGTGTGCTTTTCATTTTTTTTTTTGACTTGTCACTTGTCTCTGCTATTTGAGAAACAGTAGATTCAACTATTTTGGACTTGTTTTCTTGATTTCTTGTTGTATCGTCTTTCTCAGTTTCTAAAATTGTCGAAACAATTCGGAGTAGTAATAATTTTTGTTTTAACCAGTTGTCCAAATTCATGGTTGTTGGTCGGTAAAAAAAACAAACACTTCTCTAACCTGAGAAAATACAGATCTCACTACCTGACTGCAATGGATGCTGTTTTTTATAATGCTCTTAGAACTTAATGTAAGAAGGATTTTGAATCGGTCTTGGAGCAAAAAGATTAGAACACTTTTAAACAGGTCTCACTACCTGACTGCAAAGGATATATATATATATAATTATATTTAAATACAATTATATGTAAATAAGTAAAAATAAATAATACACTATTTTAAAATTGCCAAAATCATGTGGATACTCTCATTTCACTCTTGCAATTATTTAGTAGTTAGAAGAAATTGCAGCTACTCCCATGAACACTATATGTCACTGTGCAAGCAAGCCTCACTTAAAAAAAAAAAAAAAAAAAAAAATATATATATATATATATATATATACACACAGGGCCGGTGCAAGAATTTTGGGGTACATTCCGCCTCTTTCCCCCCCCCCCCCCGAAAAAAAATAACAACATCTTTACCTATGTGCCTCTTAACCACACCCTTTCCTCGTCCATTAGTGGTCCCCTCCCTTCCCTGTCCCTTAGTGTTCTTCTAACCTCCCCCCTCTTTTCCCTGTCCTTTGGTGCTTCTCTCCCATCCTCTCCTTGTCCCTTGGTGCACCCCCCACCCCCTTAGTGGTCGCACTCCTCTTCCTTGTGTGCCTCCTACCTCTCTTGTAGCGTTACAGAGTGGAGGAGATCCCCTACAGGAGCTTCAATTTTCTGTGCCTGGCTGGACTGACAGGGAGTCCTCTCTCAGTGAGCACCTCCTTTCAGTCTGGCCGGGTACAGGAAACAGAAGCTCCTGTACAGCGCTCCACCACGCTACACTCAGTGGTGTATACACACTGACAGTCACACACAATCAATGACAAACACACAGACTCACTGATCTGACACACACTCATTTATTGACACACACACACACTGATTGACACTCATTGACAGACACACTGACTCAATGACAAATATACTCTCACTGATTTGACAGACACTAACAAACACACACTGACACACACATACACACACTCATACACTCACATGCAACACACATACACTCACATGCACACACATACACTCACATGCACACACACTCATACAATCACTCACAGACACACACACACACACACACAAATACACTCACATGCACACACACTCATACAATCACTTACAGACACACACACACTCACAGACACACATACAATCACATGCACACACACTCATACAATCATTCAGAAACACTCACTAATTATTTTTTTTACAGTCACTCACTCACAGACACACACTCACACATACACTCACTAATTATTTGTTTTAAAAATAAACATTTTCCACCCTGCCTCCCTACCTGGAGAGCTGGCGTGGAACAGTCCCTTGGGTCCAGCGGGGCTGCTGGGCGGTGTGCACCAGTGGTATGATCAGAGGTGGCGAGGGAGCTCTAATCTCCCGCTCTGCTCCCTCGCGGGCTGTTGTCACAACTAGTAATGTGGTCCAGCACGCAGAAACTATGTAAACATATACATAAGTAAGAAAAGGAAAATAACAGGATAGAGCGTAAACCGGACCTTAGAATGGCCGGACTAATACGCTAGAGACAGAGAATGGTCAAAGGGAAAGCCGAGGTCAAGGAAGCCAGAAAATACTCAATACCGATAAAACAAGCCAAGTCAGGGAAACCAGAGATCAGAATAACCAGGGAAACGCCAAGGATCAGGATACCAGGAAATCAGAAACACGGAAATAGCACTCTCGGGAAACCAGGAAACTGAAACCACGACAGGGCAAAGTTCTGGGAAAAGCTAGGGGTTTAAATACCCCTCTCTAGGTTATGATTGGTCAGAGGGCGACCTCTGACCCCAAAACGTGCGTGTGCGTTGACGTCGTGACGTCACGCACACGTTGGTATAAATCTCGGGGGCGGGGCTATCCATAGACGTGACCACGTGGTTGGCGCCATATTGGATTCGGGCGTGATGCCCGGAAGAACTGAGTGTGCGGTTCCCGGCTCGCCGACGAGCAGGTAAGCTCGTGTAGTCGGTACGGTCGTGCCGGTCGGGCACGGCCGTGAGGCTCGGCGGGCCGGTGACCGCAACAGTACCCCCCACTCGAAGACCGCGCACCGGGCGGGAAGGACCCGGCTTAAGAGGAAAGCGGTTGTGAAATGACCGGATAAGACGGGGCGCATGGACCCGGTCAGCAGGAACCCAACAACGTTCCTCGGGACCATAACCCTTACAGTCAACGAGATAGGACAAGACACCTCTGGATAACTTGGAGTCCATGATAGAATGGACTTCATATTCTTCTTGATCACCCACTACCAAGGGCGGAGGAGGAGTGGATAACTTGGTGTAGCGATTGCAAGTAAGGGGCTTGAGCAGAGACACATGGAAAGTATTCGCAATTCTCATATGAGCCAGAAGTGCCAAAGAATAGGTCACTGGATTAATACGTTGGGTAACTCGAAAGGGACCTATGTACCGAGGGGCAAATTTCATGGACGGGACCTTAAGCTTGATATGTTTTGTGGAAAGCCACACCCTGTCACCTGGAAGATAGACAGGATTAGCGCCCCGTTTTTTGTCAGCTTGGACCTTTGCTCGTAATGAGTCTTTTTGCAGAGCTGAATGGACGGAATCCCAGGTATCATGAATTGATTCTAAACGGGTGTTCAAAGCAGGAATTTCCGTGTCTGAGAATTCAGAAGGAAAAACAGCGGGGTGATAACCCTGATTTACAAAGAATGGACTATGATTAGAAGATTCATGAGTGGCGTTGTTCCTGGCGAATTCAGCCATGGGTAAGAGCTCATACCAGTTAGACTGATTGGCATTTATAAAGCAACGTAAATAGGCTTCTAAAGACTGATTCGCCCTCTCTGCTGCTCCATTTGTTTGAGGGTGATACGCTGATGAAAAGGAGAGTTCGATGCCCAATTGTTTACAAAAGGAACGCCAGAACCTAGAAACAAACTGGGTGCCTCTGTCAGATACTATGCTTTTGGGTACACCGTGCAACCGAAAGATCTCTCTCAAGAATATTTGAACTAGATCCTGAGCAGATGGTAATTTTTTAAGTGGGACAAAATGTGCCATCTTTGTGAATCTATTGATAACCATAAGGACTGTATTAAACCAGTTTGAACTGGGTAGATCCACAATGAAATCCATGGCTAAGTGGGTCCATGGAGCACTAGGTATGGGCAGTGGTTGTAACAGTCCAGGAGGCAATCTAGGAGGAACTTTAGAAATGGCACATATTTGACATGCCCCAACGTAATCTTTGATATCGTTTCTAAGAGCAGGCCACCAAAACCTCCTGGAGATGGCAGAGAGAGTTTTATGGACTCCAGGATGGCCCGCTGTGAGGTTGTCATGGAACATATCTAGTACCTTCTTTCGGAACTGAGGTGACACATACAGTTTGTCCAGAGGTTTTCCCACAGGTGCCTGAGTTTGGTCTGCTATTATGGCACAGAAGAGTGGAGAAGACACTTCGGAAACTGTAGTGGCAATGAGGCATTCAGGAGGTATAATAGGATATACCTCCTGTTACGGAACTTCCTCTGTCTCAAACTGCCTAGAAAGTGCATCTGCCTTGGTGTTTTTAGTACCAGGCCTATAAGTAATTACGAAATTGAATCGGGAGAGGAACAATGACCATCTAGCCTGACGAGAGGACAATCTCTTAGCGTCCCCAATATAAGCCAAATTCTTATGATCAGTAAAGATCAGAAGTGGCTCTTTGGAACCTTCCAAGAGATGCCTCCATTCTTTAAGGGCAAGTACAATGGCCAAAAGTTCCCTATTCCCTATGTCATAATTCTTCTCGGCAGGTGTGAGTTTGCGAGAGTAAAATCCACAGGGATGTAAAGGCGTATCAGGACTTTCTCTCTGAGACAGAATGGCTCCAACTCCTGTCTCTGACGCATCTACCTCTAGGATAAATGGTTTGGTTGGATCAGGATGGGTCAGGACAGGTGCTGAGGAAAATAAAGATTTTAACCGTTCAAATGCCTCTCTTGCTTCTTTGAGCCAAGATATACAATTTGCTCCTTTTTTGGTTAAATTGGTTATAGGGGAAATCACAGAGGAAAATCCCTTTATGAATTTGCGGTAGTAATTCGCAAAACCTATAAAGCGTTGAGTAGCTTTAAGGCCCTTGGGCAATGGCCACTGTAAGACTGCCTCCAGTTTGCGGGGATCCATCTGGAAACCAGACGGAGATATAACGTATCCAAGGAATTGTATCTCCGTTTGGTCAAACTGGCATTTCTCCAGTTTACAGTAAAGACCGTTCTGTAACAGGGTTTTCAGTACAATTCTCACATGTTCGTGATGTGTCTCTAGGTCTGGGGAATAGATGAGAATGTCGTCCAGATACACTAGAACGAACATGTGAAGGTACTCTCTTAGGACATCGTTAATAAAATCCTGGAATACCGCTGGAGCGTTACATAATCCAAACGGCATAACCAGGTATTCGTAATGTCCCATTCTGGTGTTAAATGCGGTCATCCATTCGTGACCGTCCTTAATCCTGACTAGATTGTATGCACTTCGGAGATCGAGCTTAGTAAAGACTCGAGCTCCCGTCAATCTGTCAAACAGCTCTGATATAAGGGGAATAGGGTAGGCATTTTTTATGGTAATCGTATTCAACCCCCTATAATCGATACAGGGGCGTAGGTCTCCTTCTTTTTTAGAGACAAAGAAGAACCCAGCCCCGGCTGGTGAGGAGGATCTACGGATATGACCCTTTCTGAGAGCATCCTTTATATATTCTTCTAAACAAAGATTTTCCTGGGGGGACAAGGCATAAACTCCTCCCTTGGGAGGCATAGTCCCTGGTAATAGATTTATAGTACAGTCATAAGGTCTATGAGGAGGTAACCCTTCTGACTGGACCTTGTTAAATACCTCTTTTAAATCCATATACTGCGGCGGTATTTGTGTGGTCAAGGGAGGTGCAATAGGAACATTAATGGTACCAATAGGTTGTGGGATTTGCTTAAAGCAAACACCTTTGCATCTCTCACCCCAACTCACAATCTCTCCTTCAATCCAATCCAAACGTGGATTGTGTTTCAGGAACCAAGGGAAACCGAGTATTATCGGACATGTAGGTGAAGATATGATTTGAAAGGTCATTTCTTCAGAATGGAGAATACCCACTGAGACAGTGATTGGCAGAGTTTCGTGTGTGATGAAAGGCTGGGTAAGAGGCCTTCCATCAATGGCCTTGACTGCTATAGGTTTCTCTTTTTGTCTTAAGGGCAGGAGATGTTTTGCAGAGAACTCTTTGTCTAGGAAATTCTCCGCTGCCCCAGAGTCAATAATAGCCTCACACTGAACAGTAGTCTTCTTAAAAGACAAGGTAACTTTGACAAGGAAACGGTTCTTAGTCAATTTCAGGGGACATATACATCACACCTAAGGTCGGTCCCCGTACGTGCCTTAGGTGTGCAAGTTTTCCGGCCGAACCGGGCATGACGATCTTAAATGTCCCTTCTTGCCACAATACATACATAGCCCCTCGTTACGTCTGTGTTGTCTCTCTGCCTCAGTGAGTTTAGCGCTACCCAATTGCATGGGTTCAGGTTCTGGAAGAGGCGCTTGGCTACTCACCACTGGGTTAGAGAAACGAGGAGCTATGGACAAATTAGAACGTCTGTTACGTTGTTTGTTTTTCTCTCTCTCTCTGAGCCGGTTATCAATGTCTATCATGTAGGCAATAAACTCATTAAGATTAACCGGAAGGTCTCTAGCTGCGGTCTCATCTTGTATACTCTCAGCTAGACCTTCAGAGAAAGCAGCCACCAGACCACTATTGGTCCAATCGACCTCAGACGCCAATGTCCTGAACTCTATGGCATAATCGGCTACAGAACGACTGTCTTGCTTTATTCTCATAAGGGCTTTGGCAGCGTTCTTCTCCCTGCCTTTAGGTTCAAACGTAGCCTTAAAAGCTGTGAGAAAGGCACTGTAATCACGGGCTACTGAGTCACCACTTTCCCATAAGTTAGCCCAGGTCAAGGCTTTTCCAGTTAATTGGTTCATCAGATAGCCTATTTTTGATCTATCTGTTGGGAATGAACCTGGGGAGGCCTCAAAGTGGTATTCAATTTGGTTTAAAAAACCTCTGAATTCCTTAGAATCACCTCCATAACGAGGGGGAGGTAACAGGGTTATGGACGGTGGTTTATGTGGTACGGGAACCACTACAGGTGGCGGAACCACAGGTGGTACAGGAGGGACCTCTAAATAGGCAGTCCTCTGGAGCAAGGTCTGAAATGCCTGGGCAAATTGGTCCAACCTGTGGTCCATATCCTCCACCCTATTTTCACAGGCGATCATATGTTTGCATAGTTCTGCAGGATCCATGGCCCTGTCGTAATGTCACGACTAGTAATGTGGTCCAGCACGCAGAAACTATGTAAACATATACATAAGTAAGAAAAGGAAAATAACAGGATAGAGCGTAAACCGGACCTTAGAATGGCCGGACTAATACGCTAGAGACAGAGAATGGTCAAAGGGAAAGCCGAGGTCAAGGAAGCCAGAAAATACTCAATACCGATAAAACAAGCCAAGTCAGGGAAACCAGAGATCAGAATAACCAGGGAAACGCCAAGGATCAGGATACCAGGAAATCAGAAACACGGAAATAGCACTCTCGGGAAACCAGGAAACTGAAACCACGACAGGGCAAAGTTCTGGGAAAAGCTAGGGGTTTAAATACCCCTCTCTAGGCTATGATTGGTCAGAGGGCGACCTCAGACCCCAAAACGTGCGTGTGCGTTGACGTCGTGACGTCACGCACACGTTGGTATAACTCTCGGGGGCGGGGCTATCCATAGACGCGACCACGTGGTCGGCGCCATATTGGATTCGGGCGTGATGCCCGGAAGAACTGAGTGTGCGGTTCCCGGCTCGCCGACGAGCAGGTAAGCTTGTGTAGTCGGTACGGTCGTGCCGGTCGGGCACGGCCGTGAGGCTCGGCGGGCCGGTGACCGCAACAGCTGTCTACTGATGTCGGGAACCGGTATATGACGTCATGATGCTCCCAGCATCAGCATACGGCGAGTGAGGGAGCAGAGCGGGGAGATTAGAGCTCCCTCACCGCCTCTGATCATACCACTGCCACACGCCGCGCCGGGGATCCAGAAGGTGGCCTGGCAGGAGGGAGAGTTTCCCTCCTGCCGGTCACTGAAATCTTGCGCCCCCAAAGGCGGTGCGCCCTAAGGCGGTCGCCTGTGCCGCCTTATGGACGCGCCGGCCCTGTATACACACAAACATATTCAGAGGTGGCAAGTGCCATTTCTATAGTTTACAAATCAGAGTGCAAACGGTACTATGGGGCTTAATCATAGAGCACCAGCTAAAATCAGCTAACATCTCTGCTGTTGCAACAGGAAAAACCTTTGGCACTTCAAAAAGACAAATTCTGCCTCTGTTTTGATTTTTTATTCAATTGTAGTCAATGTTTGTTTCCTTTGCACCAGTGTAACCCATTTGTATGGGTTTGTTTTTCACTATAACAACTGGGATCACACTGTGCACAAAAACACCGCCAGCTATGTTGTAGCTGGGGTTCCCCCTTCGCCTTACCATACACACAAACTCCCTAATACATAAACATGCTCACTGCCTAATACATACACAACAAAAACCTCTTGAAACATGCACAAACTCACACACAGGCTGCTTAATATGTACATACACACTGCTTAATCCACACACAAACTGCATAATGCAGACACACACAAACAAACTACAGACTGCTTAATCCACCCATACACTTACACACTGACCCACTGATCTATCTCACCAGCAAGAAAGAAGCTTTTTAAGATATGGGAATTTACGCTCATGCTATACAAGTGCAACCTTGGTAAGGCATAGTATCTGTAAGGTATATATATGCTGAACAAAATTATAAACGCAACACTTTTGTTTTTGCCCCCATTTTTCACAAGCTGAACTCAAAGATCCAAGACTTTTTCTATGTACAAAAAAGGCCTATTTCTCTCAAATATCGTTCACAAATCTGTCTAAATCTGTGTTAGTGAGCACTTCTCCTTAGCCGAGATAATCCATCCACCTCACAGGTGTGCATGCTAGGAGAAGGAAGTTTCTAGCTGCAGTGATGTTTGCAAATTGTTGCAGTTGTAAGCGACTGAGTGCAACAACACAGTGACGGGAGATCTGACGGGAGTGTAATATAAACCAATCATGGAGCATATGCAATTGTGGTGCATTGAATTTCTCTTTAAACTGTACAGTGCCGTCATCGTCAGCAGTGTTTACAGTTAATAAGTAGCGTGGTACTGAACTGGTTACGTATTAAATCTGACATTTGCAAAGATAAATTAAGCTCCTTTTGCTTTCACTGAATGTAGAAATATGTGAGTTAACTGTTTCAGTACTGGATTAGATAAGGAAGGGAAGTCTTATAGAATTCCAAAACTAAGCCGCCAACGGTTAGAAAAATAAAAGCAATTTTTGATTCATCCATTTATAACCTTAGGTCATTGCTTCTGGATAGAAACAGGTTAGGTTTTTATTTCCAGATGATTCAAATCTTGCACATTCCTTCTGAAGTCAATTTTCAAATGTACATCAAATTAATTTTCCGCTGTAAAATCGTGCAATGACATGGTGGAATGAGTAGACGACATTCAGATTCATCAGAGTAACAAATTATTATCACTAGTCTCTATCACATTTTATATGAATCCTCATTTACTGAACCAGAAAACAGAGGAAATCAATATCTGATGTTCCACAGGAGCAAAGAGGCTGAATAAAAGCTTTAAAATTTCACGTCTCAGAAGGTAACGCAAATGAATGCTTTAACAGGATATATAGTACAGGAAACATTGCTTTCAATAAGTGAATATATTTTACAATCTAAATTCATCTACTACAGAACAATAAGGAGAGGATTATGACAACAGTATTTCGAGAAACTCAAAGAACTATTAGAAAAATAGGCCTTTAAAAACTATCAAAATGCTAATTTTACTTACTTGTGGTCCTGGCTGACCCTGTAGAATGAGAAACATAAATAATTAGAATCTGTTGGATAAAGATTTAGCTTGCATTTAAAGGAACAAAGACAAACTGTATGTATAGAAATTAATAAATGTTATTTTTTTTCTTTTTCCAACCCACACATTCGCTCAACAGATGTTGAAAGAAATGTTTGGCACACATTTTTGCCATATGTTCTACCACATGGCAATAATTAGCCATCAGATAAAAGCTACTGGCACATGGTTTCCATGGCTAATCCCTTCCCCTTAACCTACATAAAATATATACATTTAAGTAAAAGTGCTACGATCTGCAGCAACCCCGATAAAAATCAGACATGAGTTGCGAGTATTCCCATATTATTCACGATTTGCGTGGATGAACTTGACTGTAACATAAAGAATGGTGAGCAATAGTAAAGGCCTATAACATACTACATTTTCATATTTCTTTCATATATACGTAGTACAACTACTACATGAATCTATGGGAAATATGTGGAGAATACTGCATGCAACACTTTGACATACAGCTTCTATATAAGTGAAATAATTAAGCTATATTTATTTAAATACTTAACTAAATGTATTATTTTTATTTTTATTTGATACACCATTCAGTAAGTTTGCTATTGAAGTAGTACTTTAAGCCAGATATTATCATTACCATTAGTATATGTGTATTTATATCAGTATCTGACATATGGTAAATTGCCCTTGGTAAATTCAATGAGGGGATTGTAAAAAACAACCAGCAAAATTATCAACTTTCAGGAAACTGAAAGCTGACATAACTCTAACTTGGTAAGGTAAGTCGTATATTTTGTTAATTCCACAAAAAAAAAAAATCTGTAATTCTGATAACTGTGAAGAGCACTCTTTAATGCGATCTCACAACATACTTGGGAATATTCACTTTGCACAGACAGTCATTGATCTACTGGTGCTGACAGGTTGGACACAGATACAGATACAAAGGACAAACACATTTTTTTCAGCCAGCAATTGCATCACATCATAGGATTGTAGAAGTACTAAAAGTGGGGGAAAAAAAGTCTAAACATTTTTTTTATTTATCCCATCAGACTTTAAATTCAGTCCCTATTAGATAAAAAAAAGACTATACTGTATAATTACTAAAATATAAAATAAATTTTTTACGGAAGGGCAATGAATTGAACTGTACTGGATTATATACTGTTTTATTTCATATTGTCATCCTAACCATCTGTTACAAATAGGGGGATTAAAATAACCTCAATTTCTCAAATAACAGGATTTTCAGAACAGTTCCCAGGTTAAATGACATAATGCTCTACAGCCCTGGGGTGCAGGGGTGCAGTAACTACACACAGACAATGTAAAATTGAAAAGGGGCCCCTTTGAGGACTAGGTCTGCACTAAAAATAGACGTTCACGTATAGAGTATTTATTTTTTTCCAAAGTATATAAATAGTTACATAGTTACATATAAATATTCTATTGAAATAAAAAATACCAGTGAACCATGCTCTTGTTCTCTCTCGCCTGGACTGCTGCAATACTCTTCTCAGTGGTCTTAAATGTTCACAGATTGCAATCTATAATGAATGCGGCAGCGAGGCTCATCTTCCTGTCCGCCCGCACCTCTCACGTCTCCCCGCTCTGTCAGTCCCTGCATTGTCTTCCAGTTAGATATAGGGCTCAATTTAAAATTCTGGTGCTTGCTTACAAGTGCCTACATAATGCTGCTCCAACCTACCTATCCTCCCTAATACACAAGTATGTCCCGTCGAGGCCCCTTCGCTCTGCCAAATACCTACGTATATCGTCTGTCCGTACTCCCACCTCTAACGCTCGCCTCCAAGATTTTTCCAGGGCTGCACCTCTTCTGTGGAACTTCCTTCCCTTCTCCATAAGAATTTCTCCCAGTCTCCACTCATTCAAAAAATCATTGCAAACTCACTTCTTCAAGAAAGCATATCAATTAAACTGTTAGCAGGTTTTCATCCCCCACCCTCCATGACTCCTCTCCTGCAACTGTCAAAAATTACCTACTAAGCCCTCAATTAATACTATTCTAACAACCTACTTCATACCCCTACTTTTACCCTCTGTGTCACTACATCCCACTCCCTCTAGAATGCAAGCTCATCGAGCAGGGCCCTCCACCCCTCTGTTCCTGTACGTCCAGTTGTCTGGTTACAATTACATGCCAGTTAGTCCACCCATTGTGCAGCGCTACGGAATCTGATGGCGCTATATAAACAATAAAGTAATAATAATAACATTAAAAGAGCCAAATACAAGTTACAGAAAGTAATGGTATACATTTAAGCAACTTGTGCACAATTACAATCAGTAGTGATACTGTCAAGTAATTCATCAGTGGCAAATGTTAAACTAGTTGCAGGGATAAGAATCTTCGGCACTCCAGATGTTGTAGACTACACCTTTCCATGATGCTTTTCTAGCATTATGGGAAATGTAGTCCAAAACATCTGGAGGTTGCCTACCATTGAGCTAGTGTAAGAATGACAGAATATATCTTCAGAATTCTTTTTGAAATGAGAACATAGTAAGAAGACAAACTATAAAGTCCCATATTGATGTTCCTTTAGAAAATATTAACATTAAAGATATATAAGTAAATGTTTAATATTGGTGTTCCTTACATTTAGATTATAGCCACCTTTAGTAAAATAAAAAATGCTGTTTTTGTTCAGCAGTAGTCTAGCCACTCTTCTACTTTTAATCTCATAGAGAAGCATTGGCAAATTACTACGCATGCCTCATAGAGCAGCATTGGGAAATTACTACGCATTCCTCATAGAGAAGCATTGAATCCATGAAGAAGACTTTCAATAATTAAAATATTTCAACAAGTAAGAGCCTCATGTTTATCTATACAGAAAAGTTACAGGGTCTTTGCCACAAATCACTTCAGTAGTCTTGGTTCTTTGAGTGTCTCTTTAAGAGATTTCAGTGGGCTTTAGCAAAGAGTGACAAAAATAAAAAATTCTGTTCACAGCATAAAAATTAGTGTACAAAATCAGACACATTACTGCTATTTTGTTGACATTAAAATACTATGCTATTATGTTATTTATATGTCATTTTAGATGAACCAAGCTAGATATTTTTTTTTTTAATTCTTTATTTTTATCGTGCATCGATTAACATACATGTGTGTGGTGCCATGACGGCAGCGATAGTCATAATAGGAACATACAACAAGATATTGTGTCATGACATATGGGTATTCTGAATTTTTTTTTTAGTATAGTAAAACAAGCTTAACTTTAGATATAAACGTAAGATCTAAGTAATTACAAATGTCAGAGTAACTGTAAATGAGATAAACAAAAGAAAAAACGATTAGTGCTCACTGGAGCTAGGTTAGCTATGCTGATGCAGTTAGAACCATATATTAAGTCGCATGCTAGCTAGGGCATTACTGTAGTCGCTTATGTGGTTGCTAAGTGCTTGCATGTTAAGCTTAACTTGGCAGGACTAGCAGTATGTTGTGGAACAGCTTACAGGCAGGACTAAGTGAAGAGTGAATCTAATAACTAATAACCTGCATGGCGAGGCAGTGCAATATGAGTTTAGTTGTTCCCAGTTCAATATAGGCACATGCTGTGAGGCGAGTGCCTGGACTGTGGGGTATTGCTAGCGGTGACCTTGTCCCATGGGGCGTATAAGGCAGAAGCTAGAGTCCAGCGCCATATGCCTGTGAGGATACCCCTTTCAGCCTACACCCACCGGGTGTTTCGTTGTGTCCATAGAAACATAGAAACATAGAATGTGACGGCAGATAAGAACCATTCGGCCCATCTAGTCTGTCCAATTTTCTAAATACTTTCATTAGTCCCTGGCCTTATCTTATAGTTAAGATAGCCTTATGCCTATCCCACACATGCTTTACTGTGTTAACCTCTACCACTTCAGCTGGAAGGCTATTCCATGCATCCACTACCCTCTCAGTGTCAGGGTACTCACCTGTGAGACAGACGGCAAGACGTGGTCGCTCCTGGAATTCCCAACAGGGGACTTGAACCGGGGTACTTGTCTATCCCAGTCCTGCTCTCTACCTCTGAGCCACAGCGGCTTTACCTGAGACTTCTGATTCCGGCCTTGTTCATTCTGGCTTGGCTACTACACCGGGGGCTGCACCATGACTTGCCTGCTTCTCACCTGACTCTGATCTCCATTAGCAGGGTATTTAAACCCAGCCTCGCCCTGCACTCATTGTCAAGTCTTTGATCTTTGTTCCTGTGTCGTACCAGTGTTCCTGTTTATTCTGCTTCGTGTATTTGACCTCGGCTTGTGACTCGTTTATTTTACCTCTGGCATCCTTTGACCTCGGCTATCCCTCGACTATCCTGCTGGTTCTGTCCTTGCCTGTCCTGCGAATTTGGTACTGCATCCTGCACAGCCCCGTGCACAGACCCACAGGCCAGGTGAATTCTTACCTGACCACCTCGGCCTGTGGCTATCTGCAAGGGTGAGCGTCATATCTGCGCTACAGACTCCCAACTCAGGTAAGACCCTGACAAAAGACTTGACCAATATGGAGTCCGCAGAAATGTGCTCACCCTCACTCCAGCAAGTGTCCAGCCTGGCCCAGATTGTTTCGGAGTTGCAGCAGGAACTTTTATCTCTTAAAGGCGCAGTACATCCAGCTCCGGAACCCTTTGTCATCATGCCCGACAGATTTGATGGTAACTACACGTCCTTCCAGTCATTCAGGATGGATTGCGAGGTATTGTTCTCTTTAAAGCCTCGAACTTACGCCACGGATTTCATCAGGGTCAGAGCGGCTATCAACCTGTTGTCTGGACGCATTAAAGCCTGGTCTTACCAAATGTTGCAGAGGAAGAGTCCTGTCCTTGTCAGCTGGGAGTCCTTTATTATTGCTTTGGACTCACAGTGCAGGATCACTAAGCCCAAGCCAGCTCCTACTACTAAAAAATCGCGGAGTCTACGTCACCACACCCCAGTGATACTCTCTTATGATCCAGTTCCCAGGAGAACTCCAGAGGTATCCTGTGTTCAACTTGATCCTGAGGAGCCTATGCAAATTGGACGTGTCCACTGCAAAGTCACACCGGGAGAGAGGGACCGAAGGAGAAGCCATGGTCTGTGCTTTTACTGTGGAGAGGGTGGACACTTCATCACCCTTTGTCCTGTTCGCCCTCCTAGACCTCCTGCTCTAGAGTCGTCTGCCGTTACTACCAAAGTTGCTTCCTGTATTACCACCACTACTTCCTACCCACTTGAAAAGGATTTACCTAAGGATTGTGTCATTTCTTCTAATGGCACTACGGTCTGTAAAAAAGACTTGGAAGTGTTCGAAAAAGCACTGCTAGCTGCGAGCACTGTCCCTCCCGAAGTGGTGGAAGTTTTTGTCACCCCTACCCGGAACCTAGACCGATCGTCAGCTGTACCAGAAGCTGGTACTGGGAAATCCCGAACTAATCAGGGATCCCATGCTGAGGACTTTCACTATGGGGACTCGACGGATTCTGAGAGTGACACTGGTGAGACGGATTACTTCGATGAGGAGCCTGCTTACGCCCAGAGGTCGTTTTTGAAGGGGGAGGTACTGTCAGGGTACTCACCTGTGAGACAGACGGCAAGACGTGGTCGCTCCTGGAATTCCCAACAGGGGACTTGAACCGGGGTACTTGTCTATCCCAGTCCTGCTCTCTACCTCTGAGCCACAGCGGCTTTACCTGAGACTTCTGATTCCGGCCTTGTTCATTCTGGCTTGGCTACTACACCGGGGGCTGCACCATGACTTGCCTGCTTCTCACCTGACTCTGATCTCCATTAGCAGGGTATTTAAACCCAGCCTCGCCCTGCACTCATTGTCAAGTCTTTGATCTTTGTTCCTGTGTCGTACCAGTGTTCCTGTTTATTCTGCTTCGTGTATTTGACCTCGGCTTGTGACTCGTTTATTTTACCTCTGGCATCCTTTGACCTCGGCTATCCCTCGACTATCCTGCTGGTTCTGTCCTTGCCTGTCCTGCGAATTTGGTACTGCATCCTGCACAGCCCCGTGCACAGACCCACAGGCCAGGTGAATTCTTACCTGACCACCTCGGCCTGTGGCTATCTGCAAGGGTGAGCGTCATATCTGCGCTACAGACTCCCAACTCAGGTAAGACCCTGACACTCAGTAAAGTAATACTTCCTGATATTATTTTTAAACCTTTGTCCCTCTAATTTAAGACTATGTCCTCTTGTTGTGGTAGTTTTTCTTCTTTTAAATATAGTCTTCTCCTTTACTGTGTTGATTCCCTTTATGTATTTAAATGTTTCTATCATATCCCCCCAGTCTCATCTTTCCTCCAAGCTATACATGTTAAGATCCTTTAACCTTTCCTGGTAAGTTTTATCCTGCAATCCATAAACCAGTTTAGTAGCCCTTTTCTGAACTCTCTCTAAGGTATCAATATCCTTCTGCAGATACAGTCTCCAGTACTGCATACAATACTCCAAGTGAGGTCTGTACAATGTGTTCTGTACAATGGCATGAGCACTTCCCTCTTTCTACTGCTAATGCCTCTCCCTATACAACCAAGCATGCTGCTAGCATTTCCTGCTGCTCTATTACATTGTCTGCCTACCTTTAAGTCATCAGAAATAATCACCCCTAAATCCCTTTCCTCAGATGTTGAGTTGAGGTTAGGACTCTATCAAATATTACGTACTCTGCCCTTGGGTTTTTACGTCCAAGATGCATTATCTTGCACTTATCCACATTAAATGTCAGTTGCCACAACTCTGACCATTTTTCTAGTTTACCTAAATCATTAGCCATTTGGCTTATCCCTCCTGGAACATCAACCCTGTTACATATCTTGGTATCATCAGCAAAAATACATACCTTACCATCAAGACCTTCTGCAATATCACTAATAAAAATATTAAAGAGAATGGGTCCAAGTACAGATCCCTGAGGTACCCCACTGGTGACAAGCCTAAGCTTCGAATATACTCCATTGACTACAACCCTCTGTTGCCTGTCACTCAGCCACTGCCTTACCCATTCAACAATATTGGAATCCAAACTTAAATATTGCAGTTTATTGATGAGCCTTCTATGTGCAACAGTGTCAAAAGCCTTACTGAAATCTAGGTAAGCAATGTCTACTGCACCACCCTGATCTATAATTTTAGTTACCCAATCAAAAAAATCAATAAGATTAGTTTGGCATGATCTCCCTGAAATAAATCCATGTTGTCTTTGATCTTGAAAACCATGTGTTTTTAGATGTTCAACAATCCTATCCTTTAACGTGGTTTCCATCACTTTCCCCACTACTGAAGTAAGGATTACTGGCCTATAGTTGCCCGACTCCTCCCTATTACCTTTCTTGTGAATCGGCACAACATTCGCCAACTTCCAATCTTCTGGGACTACTCCTGTTATCAATGATTGGTTAAATAAATCTGTTAATGGTTTTGCTAGTACACCACTAAGCTCTTTTAATAGCTTTGGGTGTATTCCATCAGGTCCCATTGACTTATTTGTCTTTACTTTTGAGAGTTGGAATAGAACCTCTTCCTCTGTAAACTCACGTGTTATAAATGACTCATTTTATCCTTCTTAACTGAGGTCCCTTTCCTTCATTTTCATCTGTAAATAGCGAACAAAAATATTAATTGAGGCAGTCAGCTAGACCTTTATCCTCTTCTACATACCTTCCTTCTTTTGTTTTTAATCTAACTAATCCTTGTTTTACTTTTCTTTTCTCATTTATGTATCTAAAAAAAGTTTTGTCCCCCTTTTTTACTGACTGTGCTATTTTCTCTACTGTGTGTGATTTGGAAGCTCTTATAACTTGCTTAGCCTCTTTCTGACTAATCTTATAGATCTTATAGATCATTCTGTCTTCCTCACTCTGGTTTTTTTTATAATTACTAAATGCTAACTTTTTGTTTTTTACTATTTTGGCAACATCTGCGGAGTACCACAGTGGTTTCGTGAATTTTTTGCTTTTACTGACAAACCTAATGCAATTTTCTGTTGCCTTCAGTAGTGCAACTTTTAAATAATCCCATTTCTCTTGGACTCCATTTAAATTGCTCCAGTCTGATAATGACTCCTTTACACATATTCTAATTTTAGAAAAGTCTGTTTTTTTAAAGTCTAAAACTTTTGTTTTTGTGTTGTGTGACTATATTAAACCACACTGACTGATGATCACTGGATCCTAAACTTTCACCTACAGTAATATCTGATACCAAATCTCCATTTGTTAACACTAAATCTAGTATGGCCTCTTTACGAGTTGGCTCCTCAACGACTTGTTTTAGAGACAATCCCAGTAGGGAGTTTAGAATATGTGTGCTTCTGGCACAAGTAGCTTTTTTTGTTTTCCAATTGACATCAGGAAGATTAAAGTCACCCATGATGATAACTTCCCCCTTCATTGTCATTTTAGCTATTTCCTCAACTAGTAGATTATCTAACTCTTCAATTTGTCCTGGGGGCCTATAAATCACACCTGCACGAGTTACTGTGTGATTACCAAATTCTAACGTAACCCAAACGGACTCTATGTTCGCCTCACTAACTTTTATTAGGCTAAATTTTATGCTATCCTTCACATACAGGGCCACTCCTTCCCACTTCCTGCCTTCCCTGTCTTTTCTATATAAAGAGTACTCTGGTATTGCTATGTCCCAGCCATTTTTCTCATTATACCATTTCTCAGTAACAGCGACTAAATCTACACTATCAGTTGCCATTATTGCCACAAGTTCATGGATCTTATTCCCTAAACTACGAGCATTTGTAGACATGGGGGTGTCCTGCCCGGGGGTAGCCCGCTCACTTGGCGGGCTGATGGTGGTTGTGCTTTCACAGTACACTTGCCCCCTTGGTGCTCTCTCTCCAGTTGGCCGTGGGTCAGTCCCCAACCTTGCTGCGGCGTAATTTGCGTCGCTGGCAGCTCCGCCGGTGCCTCCGTGCTGGGTTTTGCTTTGCGGGGCGGCTGTTGCTGGGACCGTGCTCGGGCTTGAGGTCGTATGTACTGTCATCCGAGGTCCCCTGCGCCGATTTCCGCCAAACTGCTCTACGTCTTCGTTCCTGTCGGGAGGCTATGTTGGGGCCATGTGGTGGGTTCCATGGTGGGTTGCCAGGCGGATCCACTCCGCAACCGCTTTCACCGCCAGTCTGAAGTGTTGTCTCCTGGCTTTAAGCTTCGCCCACAGGTATGTACAAAGCCTGTTGAAGAACTCTATTGTGTGCTTGGGTGGCTTGGGAGGCGAGTGCTTCACTGTGCCGCCATCTTAGCTGGGCCCTGACACCTCCATTTGGGCGCGGGTTTCGTTGCTTGGGCAGGCAGGAATGTTGGGGTGATCGTCCCCAGCGAGGACCGGGATATCCCCCGCCGGTTCAGAGGGGGGGTTGCAGGGCTGTAGTGTGCTCTCGTTTAGGAGCTCGTCCCGGGCCAGCAGATCGGCCGCCTCCCCTGTCATTGTAGGAGATCTTTGAGTGTGCGACAGGCCATCTTGGCTGTCAGACCCCGCTCCCCCAAGCTAGACATTTTGATGTTTTTTATTTTATTTATTATGATAAAGCAGCACATTTTACTTTTTTTTTATTAATTACTTCAATTACTTCATGTCATATTGTGCAAATTATATTTTAAACCATTGAAAATGATATACAAAGAACAACTGGGCTCCAAAGTTCTAAAAGTTAAGCAATCACTGTAGAATCCTAAGGAATGTTCCTGCTGATTGCTTTACTGTAGAACTGTCTCCAACTGTATTATTTCGTTTAGAACACATCATGCACTACCAATAATGCACAGAGAGTGACAAATGTCTTTTTCGGTTACTTGGGTGACATTGCTATTCTGAAACACAGCCCTATCGATCAGTTTATTATAGTGGATTGTTATAGCAGGTTGCAGTCTAGAATTAATTCAAGTAATTTTCCAAAACCCGACCAACAGAAACTGTGTTTTTTTTGTGTTCTGTAAAGTAATGCAGGATTTTTTTTTCATTTCAGTAAGCCTAGAAATTTAATGGAAACTAAAGAAATATTTTAGTTGGACAGGCATCAATGTAATAAAACTATTTATCGAATAAAAATGTTACAAATAAATAACATTTCTGAATATTTAACATTTACATTTTCAAATTATAATCCACTCATTCACCATATATGTTGCCCTTATGTATGTTTATGCTTCACAATACACCAAGATACAGGGACATAGGGTAGTGTCCCCAGCAATAACAGCTAAAGCTCTCACACTGGACTGAGGGTATTAGGACTAAAAACAGAATGCTGCCTTCGACAACACTCTCTCTGCTTGTCTTCCCTGAGTGGGGCTTTTCAGAATGGCCATCAGTCAGTATGGCAAAAACTCAGGTCAGGCTGACACTCCTCTACTTTGGGCAGCCCTGTCCAGAGCCATTTTAGGGATCGCCAGCCTGTATAACAGTGTAAATTTGCTGTCCACTTAAAATAACTCAACACACAGCCATAAGTCAAACCCTGGGCCCAATTAGTCATTCCCCCTCCCCAGTGTCATGTGACAAGGTAATGTTACAAGGTCTCAGGTGTGAATGGGGAGCAGGTGTGTTAAATTTGATGTTATCTTTCTCACAGTCTTTCATACTGGTCACTGGAAGTTCAACATGGCACCTCGTGGCAAAGAACTCTCTGAGGATCTGAAAAAAATAATTGTTGTTCTACATAAAGATGGCCAAGGCTATAGGAAGATTGCCAAGACCCTGAAACCAAGCTGGAGGACGGTGGGCAAGACCATACAGCGGTTTCACGGGACAGGTTCCACTCAAAACAGGCCTATCTACCTATGTGTATTGTTCTCTACCAAAGAAGTTCAGGGCACATGCTCAGCGTCATATCCAGAGGTTGTTTTTGGGAAATAGACGTATGAGTGCAGCCAGCATTGCCACAGAGGTTAAGGGGCTGGGGGTCAGCCTGTCAATGCTCAGACCATACGCCGCACACTGAAATTGATCTGCATGGCTGTCGTCCTAGAAAGAAGCCTCTTCTAGAGATGATGCACAAGGTAGCCCGCTAACAGTTCACTGAAGACAAGCAGACTAAGGACATGAATTACTGGAACCATGTCCTGTGGTCCAATGAGACCAAGATAAACTTATTTGGTTCAGATAGTGTCAAGCGTGTGTGGCGGCAACCAGGTGAGGAGTACAAAGACAAGTGTGTCTTGCTTACAGTCAAGCATGGTGGTGGGAGTGTCATGGTCTGGGCCTGCATGAGTACTGCCAGCACTGGGGAGCTACAGTTCATTGAGGGAACCATGAATGCCAACATGTACAGTGACATACTGAAGCAGAGCATGATCCTCTCCCTTAGGAGACTGGACCGCAAGTCAGTATTCCAACATGATTATGACCCCAAACACACCTCCAAAATGACCACTGTCTTGCTAAAGAAGCTGAAGGTAAAGGTGATGGACTGACCAAGCATGTCTCCAGACCTAAACTCTATTGAACATTTGTGGGGCATCCTCAAACGGAAGGTGGGGGAGCGCAAAGTCTCTAACATCCACCAGCTTAGTGATGTCGTCATTTAACATTTTCCTGGCAACTGTAAAAGAAAAATAACTATGTCCACCATAGCCAGAAATAAGTAAACAAAATCAGCAAATTTCTTAGAAATAGTTTAGGTGACCCATCATGTTTTCATTTCAAACATTATCAAGGTTTACTTGCACCTACGCTATGCCAATAAACAAATACCTGTATCCAATATCAATAACAACTCATTTACAATAAAAAAGAAACCTTTTCATTGTGACTTGTATTTAAAAAAATAATATATTGCATACTTTTTCTTTTCATTTGTTTCCACCTATTTTTCAAGGGATTACAACACTACGACACCTGTTTCTATGTCAAACAAAAAACAAAACAATAAAAATGTTTAAAAGTACAGAAATACCTTTCTTGATCAAAGGGATAGTGTTCAAGCATTAACCGCCCTCACATTAATCTCCTTTGTGCGTGATATCTACATTTTCAATTCAAAATGAATTGTCTGTGAAATCCATTTGAATGACCATGGAAAAAGAGACAAATTGCATAGCAACAGCCAAAGCTGGGTACGTCTTTGAGATAATGCAGCTCTATGATTCTATATCACAGATGCTTTCAGTGCTAAATCACTGTTCTGTACACAGACATACAAATCAAATTCTTAACTTAGCAGTTGATTCTCTAAGTAGAGTAAATAGCCGTGTTGAAGCTGAAATCAGTTATAGCTACAAAGAGCAACACTATGTCCCTGTTTGCAGATATAATTACTGTAAATGGTAAAAAAAAAAAAAAAAAGTATATAAAAAAGTACATGCTGGGGTCTCTAATGACCCAGTATATATTAAAAAACAAGAAAATAAATTTCTCAGAGCACTAAAAGAGTAAAGGGCCAATGGCCGTTACTCAAGAAGTCCCCCCAGGTATACCCACAACGGTAGGAATGACTCAAGGGGCACACAATCTAGAGTACAAAAAAATAAAATATACTTTATTGGATTAATAATTGTCTCTAGACACATCTAGGCCAAAAATAATAAAAAAAAGTGAGAAAATAATAATAGTGAAACAAAAAAGCAAACGTGCTAGTGATATTAAGAAGGAAAGGCTCAATGCAGCCTATATAGTCTCTGGTGTGTATATATATAACTGACTATAAGTCAATAGTAGTAAAATAATTGATGCTGTTAACACAATAACCAAGTGGCATCTGCTTAAGGACGTAGAGTCGTAGAGTCGAGACTTGGTATCTGATAATGACCTGCAGTAGATCTGATTAGTAAGAGACTCCAGATACATAACATACACTCAGGATGCTATAACCTGTGCATATTAAACTCCTGATAAATCGATAGAGCTAAATTCAAATGGTCTCTCCCTTCTTATAGCTCTAAATTAGGAGTTTAACAGAAGAGATGAGGCCATTCGCTATTTTAGTAAAGGAAAAAGCTACATCCAGTGTGATAATACAAGATGGGTACCTCAATATCAATGCATACAGTAAACTCAATATGTAAACCTTGCATACCCTCAACGTATAATAAACACACCTTTAAACAAAAAGTCACACTAATGAATACAAAATAAAGTCTGACATGAAGCCAAGTAGAAAGGCAGGCTGAGAGTATCACACTATCTTGAGTGATCAAAGTCTGCAATACACTCAGATAGAATATAAATTGTTGGGGGAGGTAAGGAAGATAAAGGTAGAGACTCCCCCCCCCCCCCCCTCCTTTTCTTCTTCTTATTATGCGCAATATAAATATTGAGTCCAGTAAACTACCTGAGTAGTGCGAGAAGTGTGACTGTCTAGCCCAGTGAGCTACCTGAATGGTTGTTACAAGTGTAACTTTCTAACACAGATCAGCTGCCTAGATAATTGCTAAAGAACCAGTAGCATGCACAATCAAACTGCCTCAATATAAACTGAATAACAAAATAGAAGGAAAGTCGAGGCACTCCAAGGTACAAATCAGGCAATTTTATTGAACCCACTCATGTAGGTCGAAACGTTGCGATGGAGTGGGTTCAATAAAATTGCCTGATTTGTGCCTTGGAGTGCCTCGACTTTCCTTCTATTTTGTTATTCAGCATTTTGGTCTCTGGTACTGAGACTGTCTGAGTTGCACCCAGCTACATACTGCTTAAAGGGATAGAGTGCAGTTCCACACCCTATCAATATAAACTGAAGACCTAGAGCTGCCAGATGAAAAACTGCCTGGAGACTGACTAACACAAGTCTAAATGAGGTAATAGTCTTCCTGCCTGGGAGCTTGATGGAGCGAACTATAGCCAATCCTGAAATCCAAAGTCTCTAAAGCTATAGCTAGGTCCGCAAAATAAAGTTGTCTCGCAGGTGCCAGAGAATCTAAAGCTGCATCAGAGACCTAACCTAGTTAAAAAAACGTCTAACCTCGACGCACGTTTCAGCGCCCTTTATCAAGAGGCCCACTTCTTTTTGTTGGCCCACTTTTTTTAAATTGAAAAAAATAATTTAAAAAGTCACTGTTTTCCAGCTCTGGGATCGTCTTCTCACTGCAACCACACTGCTTCTTCTGAGATCATCAGTGCTCATGCGCTTAGTCCAATCCAATGATTTTCATAGAGTGGCACTGGGTACTTTAAGTGGCAATTAACACGTTATGCCAATGAGAAGCATTAGCAGCAGCAACGGGGATATAACATGATTAATTTACGAAAGTGCCTATTTCTATGGAAATCTGCACTTTTCGTCAAATGAAATAAATAGGACACACTCTTCACACATAAAGCACTTGAGCAATTTTAAGTGCTCTTGTGGTCATGAGTGTCCCTCTAAAGGGACTAAGATGTACTTGATGATAAAGTATACAGGATGGATGGTTTTGAAATAGGGTGGTCAGGTTAAAATTGACTGAAAAGATTATAAAAATACGCAATTGTTTTAATTTATTTGTTATGGATACGGTTTGTACGCTGCTCTTACTGCACACTTTGCTCTGAAACCATGCGTAATGAGCTTCTACCCACACAGGCAGCGTTGGGAGCACATCTGCAAGAGAAATTCTAGATCTTCTCTCCTCTCTTGGTGCGCTCCCTCCCCACCTCCCTTCATTGGTATTCTTCTTCATTTTTTAATTATCCCCTCTTTCTTCTCTCAGAAAGTAAAGGACTGATAGAGCATGACTTCAGACAGGATGTGAAAGAACCTCTCCCAGCACTGGATACCACGTAAGTTCTTTTAAAAATCATCTTTTACAGGTTTTTATTTTTACTTAAATAGCCAATATGGCTTTATAAAAATAAAACAAACTACTAATCTGTTAAAGGTCCGCTAAGGTCACCAGACTCCTTTGTCTCAATGAAGTGGCTTGGCTTGGGTGCAAGGTAAAACATTTCCGTTTTGCAGAAACATGCTTACCTGAAGGGTTAAGCCTGCCTTGCTGGGTGTCATACTGACAGTCACTAGAGGTGCATCTGCTGTGTTTTGACCAAGTAAACCTCTGTGACATGAAGTTGCAGCTTAAAGCAAAGCATTGGATACATGCTTTCCTATGGGAAGCATTAGAGATGTATGTGTCATGTGCATCAGGTCCCCATTGCTCTTCTACGAAGAGCATTGAATTAGACCATTGACAAAGGAACCATGCCTTCTCAATGATGCAGCAGGAGACAGAGAGGCGAGCAGCCATAAAATATTTTTATGGCAAATGGGGGGCCGAATCTCCATAGGGCCAGGTTTGTATTCCTTTTATGAAGTCAACTATAGTTAATTAGCTCTGACAAGAATAAAAACTATTCTGTATGTTATGGGTGTCTTATCTAGAAGACACAATACCCAAAATGTAAAACACTTGCATTGACTGTAATTAAAATCCTGCGCATTTCCCAACTAGCTTCTAAAGAAAAGTGTGATCAGAATGCTTTAATAGTTCAAATGAGCACCATTGGATTAATGAATAGGAAGCATTTCATTTTCAAATAGCTTAATGTATGAAATATATTTATGAAGAGCATACAAAATAGTCTGAGTAAGAAGCTTTTTCTCCACAGAGGGATTTAGATAATTGAGAGTATGGAGCAAATACATGGCAGATGTGATTCAATATTGATACAAAGTTAAAGAGTTGCTCCAAGCACCATTGGTCTCTGGTGCGCATGCGCAGCTTTGCCGCACATGCGCAGATACTTCATAGGGCGGCATTCGTGTCTCGACTAGGAAGCACCTCTAGTGGCCATCTGAGTGTCCACTAGAGGTATTCCTCAGCAGTAATGTAAATACTGCCTTGTTACGAAATGGCAGTGCTTACATTAAAAAGCCTGCAAAGACATGCTTTAGAAACGAGAACTACTACGTTTAGCTGTTGTGGTTCTGGTGACTATAGTGTCCCTTGAATATAGAGAGGAAAAAAGAATCATCACAAATGTAAGGAATAAAATGTTTGTATCATTATTCTAAAAATTATTTTAAAAAAATAAAAAAATATGCACATTCCTAGCTTAATTTTTAGCACGACATATGACACAAACATTTTGTACTTTGCAGATTACTTTTTATACATATACAGATTGTGTAATACTGCCCCTGACTTAGGGTGACCACATTTCCTAACTGCCATTCAGTGACACTGTCAGAAATGCATTCCATACATTTTACTACCCGTCTCTACCCCTTCCATTTATATTAGAACCCCACCTACCCCTTCCATGAATATTAGAACCACCCCTACCCCTCCCATGAATATTAGAACCACCCCTACCCCTTCCATGCACAAAAGAACGCCACCTACCCCTTCCACGCATATTAACCCCCTACCCCTTCCATGCATATTAGTACCCCCCGAACTCCTTCTATGCATATTAGTACCCCCTAACCCCTTCCATTCATACTAGTACTCCCCTAAGCCCTTCCAATAATTTTTCTACCTACCCCCTCCTCCCATCCATATTAGTAGCCCCCTAAACCCTTCCAATTATTGTTCTACCTACCTCTCTCCCCCTATCCTTATTACTAGCCCCTCTAACCCTTTCCAATAATTTTTCTACCTACCCCTCCCCCATCCATATTATTAGCCCCCTAAACCCTTCCAATTATTTTTCTACCTTTGTCCCCCCTTTTACCTGACATAGCAGGGGGAACTCTGGACATCCGGCAGGCGCAGTGTCAGACTGAGCGCCGGGTAGTCACGTGACACCCGGCCATGGCCGGTGCAAGGATTTTTGCCGACCTAGGCAAAAGTAAAGTTTGCCGCCCTCCCCCCCCCATGTGACATCACAATGCCCCACCCATATGATCTGCCATGTTAACTGGAGTGCCGCCGTGTTTACATTAAAAGGCCTGCAGGGACAGGCTATAGACACCAGAACCACTACATTAAGCTGCAGTGGTTCTGGGGACTATAGTGTTTCTTTAATGTGAGGTAAATTAGAGATTAGTGCCACGAATAATATGCTAGATTGCCTACTTACAACCAGATGAGGATGATGATGAGCTCTAGCTGCAGTCTGGCTCCACTGGTCTGGTGTAGAACAGGCTCTCTGGAGGCTGTTTGTAACTGTGGTCACAAAAATCAATGGTCTGGGAGAACGGGAAGCAGCTCCCTTTTTTTGGGGCCCTTTACACAGCTCAAGGTCTGGGTCCCAGGGTCCACCTTCATGTTCCACCAATGAGTTTCTTCACAAGGGGTGCAGTGTGTAGGGGATCTCCTGATATGTGTGTAAGGAATGCATTGTGTGAATCTGTGTTTGTATGTGTAAGGGCTGCAAGGTGTGTTTCTGTGTATGTACGGGATGCAGTGTGTGCGTCTGTAAGGGGTGCATTGAGTGTGTGTACGGGGTGCATTGAGTGTGTGTAAGGAATGCATTGTGTGTTTCTGTGTGTGTAAGGGTTGCATGATTGTGTGATTGTGTGTGTGTGTGATGGATGTCAATCTCTCTCCCTCCCTTGTCACTCTCTTTCTCCCCCTCCCTCCCTCGTCACTCCTTCTCCCCCTCCCTCCCTCCCTCGTCACTCCTTCTCCCCCTCCCTCCCTCGTCACTCCTTCTCCCCCTCCCTCCTTCGTCACTCCTTCTCCCCCTCCCTCCCTCCCTCGTCACTCCTTCTCCCCCTCCCTCCCTCCCTCGTCACTCCTTCTCCCCCTCCCTCCCTCGTCACTCCTTCTCCCCCTCCCTCCCTCCCTCGTCACTCCTTCTCCCCCTCCCTCCCTCCCTCGTCACTCCTTCTCCCCCTCCCTCCCTCCCTCGTCACTCCTTCTCCCCCTCCCTCCCTCCCTCGTCACTCTTTCTCCCCCTCCCTCCCTCGTCACTCTTTCTCCCCCTCCCTCCCTCGTCACTCTTTCTCCCCCTCCCTCCCTCCCTCCCTCGTCACTCTTTCTCCCCCTCCCTCCCTCCCTCGTCACTCTTTCTCCCCCTCCCTCCCTCCCTCCCTCGTCACTCTTTCTCCCCCTCCCTCCCTCCCTCCCTCGTCACTCTTTCTCCCCCTCCCTCCCTCCCTCCCTCGTCACTCTTTCTCCCCCTCCCTCCCTCCCTCGTCACTCTTTCTCCCCCTCCCTCCCTCCCTTGTCACTCTTTCTCCCCCTCCCTCCCTCCCTTGTCACTCTTTCTCCCCCTCCCTCCCTCCCTTGTCACTCTTTCTCCCCCTCCCTCCCTCCCTCGTCACTCTTTCTCCCCCTCCCTCCCTCGTCACTCTTTCTCCCCCTCCCTCCCTCCCTCGTCACTCTTTCTCCCCCTCCCTCCCTCCCTCGTCACTCTTTCTCCCCCTCCCTCCCTCCCTCGTCACTCTTTCTCCCCCTCCCTCCCTCCCTTGTCACTCTTTCTCCCCCTCCCTCCCTCCCTCGTCACTCTTTCTCCCCCTCCCTCCCTCCCTCGTCACTCTTTCTCCCCCTCCCTCCCTCCCTCGTCACTCTTTCTCCCCCTCCCTCCCTCCCTTGTCACTCTTTCTCCCCCTCCCTCCCTCGTCACTCTCTCCCCCTCCCTCCCTCGTCACTCTTTCTCCCCCTCCCTCCCTCGTCACTCTCTCCCCCTCCCTCCCTCGTCACTCTCTCCCCCTCCCTCCCTCGTCACTCTCTCCCCCTCCCTCGTCACTCTCTCCCCCTCCCTCCCTCGTCACTCTCTCCCCCTCCCTCCCTCGTCACTCTCTCCCCCTCCCTCCCTCGTCACTCTCTCCCCCTCCCTCCCTCGTCACTCTTTCTCCCCCTCCCTCCCTTGTCACTCTCTTTCTCCCCCTCCCTCCCTCGTCACTCTCTTTCTCCCCCCCCTCCCTCCCTCGTCACTCTTTCTCCCCCTCCCTCCCTCGTCACTCTCTATCCCCCTCCCTCGTCACTCTTTCTCCCCCTCCCTCCCTTGTCACTCTTTCCCCCCTCCCTCCCTTGTCACTCTTTCCCCCCCTCCCTCCCTTGTCACTCTTTCTCCCCCTCCCTCCCTTGTCACTCTTTCCCCCCCTCCCTCCCTTGTCACTCTTTCCCCCCCCTCCCTCCCTTGTCACTCTTTCTCCCCCTCCCTCCCTTGTCACTCTTTCTCCCCCTCCCTCCCTCGTCACTCTTTCTCCCCCTCCCTCCCTCGTCACTCTTTCTCCCCCTCCCTCCCTCGTCACTCTTTCTCCCCCTCCCTCATCACTCTCTCCCCCTCCCTCCCTCCCTTGTCACTCTCTCCCCCTCCCTCCCTCGTCACTCTTTCTCCCCCTCCCTCCCTCCCTTGTCACTCTCTTTCTCCCCCTCCCTCCCTCGTCACTCTTTCTCCCCCTCCCTCCCTCGTCACTCTTTCTCCCCCTCCCTCCCTCGTCACTCTTTCTCCCCCTCCCTCCCTTGTCACTCTTTCCCCCCCTCCCTCCCTTGTCACTCTTTCCCCCCCTCCCTCCCTTGTCACTCTTTCCCCCCCTCCCTCCCTTTTCACTCTTTCTCCCCCTCCCTCCCTTGTCACTCTTTCCCCCCCTCCCTCCCTTGTCACTCTTTCTCCCCCTCCCTCCCTTGTCACTCTTTCTCCCCCTCCCTCCCTTGTCACTCTCTCCCCCTCCCTCCCTTGTCACTATTTCTCCCCCTCCCTCTCTTGTCACTCTTTATCCCCCTCCCTCTCTGTCAATCCCCACCCCCTACCTCTATTGTAGCGTGGCCGAGCCCTGTATGATCCGCGGGTACAGGGAGCTTTTGTTTCCTGTACCCGGCCGGACTAAAAGGAAGTGCACACTCAGTGTGCACTTCCTTTTAGTCTGGCCGGGTACAGGAGACAGATGCTCCCTGTACCCGGGGACCATACAGGGCTCGGCCACGCTACAGTGTGGGAGTGACAGGAGGGAGCGCTGAGCGCTGAGCACTTCCCTCCTGTCAGCCCCTCTCCTCATGCTGCGCCCGGGCGGTGCGCCCTCATGGACGCACCAGCCCGGGCAAAGCTGCAGCCGCCTGAGGCTCTCTGCAGAGCGCTCGGGCGGCTGCAGCATGAGGGGGGCCGGCGGAGCTGGGGGGGATTTCCCTATAACCTGTCCCCCCCGCATGATTTGCTGGGGGGGATGCATCCCCCCTAATCCCCCCGGTTCCTACGCCCATGAATGGAGGGGTGTGTTTGTGTGTAGTGTCAGTTTTTTGAATGCAGCTGTGTGTTTGTGTGTGATGTTGGTGTTTGCATGCAGGTGCATGTTCACATACACATAGCCACTCACACATACAGACGCACATTGCCACACACAGTAAATGCACAGACAGTGCTACTAATAGAAACACATACATACACTGCCACACTCAGATGCACAAAGACACACAAAAAGTTATATTCTGACAGTCACATATTGACACACATGAACAGATACACAGACACACACACACATATACACTATCCATGTTCAGCTCTCCATCCTGCTATGCACACTTCACATGTATTCCCCCGAGCCCAGTGGAACCTTTCCTGAATCCCTGACATTCTCTATTTTAGTTTGGGATAGTTTGTTTTACCAGCATGGCCAGAAGAGGCCACATGGTACTCATGAGAGCAAGAGGCATCAGCAGTCCCCTTGACCGGCTGGAGCCCTGGTGCGATAGGATGCTGCACTGCCAGTCTGACAGGATTTACATATCAAGTGCCTGTAGGCACACAATTCTAGGGTGCCCCTTGCCCCCCACCCAAAAAAAAAAAAAGAAAATGCAGATAAAATGAGGTTTAAAATGGACATTGCTGGCATCTATAAAATGATAGAAAAAAACTAATATCCATTTCTGATAACTGCATTTTATTGTTAAAGTGGGGTTCAATTTAGTATTGGGGTACATTAGTTATTTATTTTTTAAGAGGAGTTCAATTTAGGATTAGGTTTGGAGGGCTATTTGCAAAGAACTTACTCTTCTAAAATGTAGTCAGCCTCCTATGATTGTGAGATGCAGTAGTTGTTATACCATGCGCAACACTCAATGCTGTCCCGTGATAGGTTACTAGTGGGCAGATGGGCAGTGATCCCTAGCTCTTCCTGTACAGCCTCACACACAGACACTGGAGGAGCTGGGACAGCACTGAGTTTTACACCCTATGACTGTTCCTGCAGCTCTCTATATGAAGACTATTGAGGATACTAGCCAAATGCTTCTGTTTTTTATATCTTCCCACCAGTCTATTTTAGCTCTAAAAAAAAGCAGATTATAAGTGCTGAAAACAGGCAGTCCTAAAGGATCCTGGGGCCATTGGGTGGTCAAACCAGCTGCGCCACCAGTAGTTTCACACCAGCATTCTGGGATGCTATGGTGAATTTTGTGCGTAGAATAGCATTCTGTCCGATGGTGGTACAGCCCCCCTCTGTGCCACACTCCCTGTCGCCTGCCACTGTGACAAAGCTCTCACTGCAATGAGGAGGAGTGATATCACAGAAGAAGAATTGGGCTGCAGGGGGAACTGGGACTCTGTACTATGGCATTGTGAACCAGTTGCAGAGGTAATACAAGAAATCTACATAACTCACCATGCACACAACATTACATCAATACAATGTACTCAGCATCACAAGTGGATAGGAGTCACGGAGACATATCAGGTTGGACGTCCAGATATAGCACTTCTCAATGTGGCAGCTCGTCATTTACAGCCCGAATATAAACCAAATAAATAGAAGTATATTAAAGTTCCTCCCTGTGCCCCATTTCAAATACCATACTAATACTTAATATACCAGTAGCTGGATGAAAAATAATATATATATATATAATAATAATATATATATATATATAAAGATAATCAGGGTTTTTCTTTAAGATCTTGATTTCTTGTAAGATATATTTATATACATTGTATTTCTTGTAAGATATATTTATATATATTGTATTTCTTGTAAGATATATTTATATATATATATATATATATATATATATATATATCTTACAAGAAATCAAGATCTTATAGAAAAACCCTGATTATCTTACACAGCTGGAAGAATATCTTATCTTGAGAGCAGTGATATACGGATGGAAGGATAATCAATGCAAAGTTCCTGATATCCCCACAACTGGAGATGGATTAGTTCCACGGCTGTAATCCTTTATAATTAAACTTGTTAGCAGGTGCCCTTGTGCTGTAAATCTCTAAAAAGTTTCTATTATTTAAAAGAAAGAAAGCTTATCTTTTGACAAATGGCAATTCGAAGGCAATTGCTCTTAACTATTCTGTAACTGGATTGACACTTTTCATTGAGAACGGTGATCACTAGAGCGGGCTATGTGAAGATGGAGCTGAAGTTACTTTGTGTTAAATCATTCATGTAATAAATAAAACAGTGTGTATGTGGACTTCTTGCACCTTAATCTAACTGTGGAAGTATAAAATCAGAGACTGGTATGACAGTACCCATACCAGGCTGTGGCAAATCTCATTTCAAACTTCAAGAATACCTTTAAATATCTAAATAATTTCAAACATTGCTACACAGTGTCTGATTCTGAATTGTTTAATTTACACAAATGTGCTGGTTCTTTTACCTTTATATGGTAAAGTTGAACATGTTTCAAAGTCCATATTGGCATTGCTTGGTGGTGTGATTCTCAAAATATCATCATCCTCATTTGAAAAGTCATGTAAATGTGTGTAAAGCTCCCTTATAATAGCTCATTCCTATTCCCTTCTTAATATTTTATTTTCCAAGAATCATTCTGCAGGAATTTCCATGTGCACTAATAAAAATGAATAGTCAATTAATGCAAATGCAGGTAAAAAGCTACAAGCTCCATATTGTTCTGTCTGGGCTAAATGCAAAACCCATAAATAAACAATAGCTCATTTATTTTTTACCAGCCAATAATGAGATAAGACGTAAAAAATTAACTCCACCTAATAACTTGTCTTGGGGTTTATATTGGGATCTCCTAGCACTAAAAAGGAAACTCGAGGCTGCATAAATCGCCGTTCTTCTAGATATTGTCTGGCCCATCCTTAGGCCTGGCTCTATCCGGACAGATTTAGGCACCTTTACACCACTATACGATTTCTCCCAGAGATCATCATGTGATGATGAGCCTGTTTTGATGAGGTATTTGATGCAGAAAGGGATATGGCTCTCCTCCTACCTTTCAGAAATTGCTGATTGCTCATTCTAAGAGACCATGCAAACTTCCTGGGAAAGTTGTGCTGTCTGTCTGCAAAACCGCTTTATTTTGGTTATTGTTAAACTGAGATGTTACGCACAATACAGTTCTCTTGTTATACTGAATAAATAGATATACACTGATCAGCCACAATGTTAAAACCACATCCCTGATATCACGTAGGCCCCTGCTCACATCCCCATTAAAGGTTCTATTGTTGATGGATAGAAGTCATTATTTGCACTCTTACTGGTCTGTGGCTACGGAGCCCCATACGCAGCCAACTGTGATGCACTGTGTTTTCTGACACCTTTCCATTATTGTCAGCATTACAATTTCAGTTACAGTAGCTCTTTTGTTTGATTGGATCAGACAGGCTAGCTTAGCTGCCTACATGCATCAAAGAGCCTTGGGCGCCTATGACCCTGATGCCAGTTCACTGGTTGTCCTTTTGTGCACCATTTTTGGTAACTGCTTGCCACTGTGTACCGGAAACACCCCACAAAAGAACTGACACCATGCTAATGATGCTCAAACTGTTAAAAATGTAAAGTGTATAGTTAGTTTTTGTTTCTGGATACTGGGAACACCCCACAAGACATGCCGTTTTGGAGATGCTCTGAATAAGTCATCTAGTCATTACTATTTGGCACTTGTCAACATCATGTTTTGGCTTTCCCATTTTTCCTGCTTCCAACACATGGAAAATCCAAGAACTGACTGTTCGCTTGCTGCCTGATATATCCCACCCTTTGCAAGGTGCCATTGTAATGATTCAATCACTGTTATTTAATTCACCTGTCACTGGTTTTAATGTTGTGGCTGATCATGTGTATTACCAACCTTTCTAGCACACAAAACATAGCTGAACTGGAAACAGAAGTGACTATTGTGGCCTAACATTTTAAAATTCTCACTTTAGTAAATAACCCTGTAATTCTTTCTTAGTAAAAGTTAAAATTGAGCTCTTGGGCTCCCATAAAACGAGGCAAACAACCCATTTGCCTGGGCATTTGGGGGCAGCGTTTTTTGCGGCCCCCTGGAAATTGCTGCCCAAGGTAAATGCCTTGTTTGCCGCGTGGTAGATACGGCCCTGGGTGGAGTTACACCTATGGTATCGAATCAGGTTTAAACACCATGCTTCCTGTTCAGCTATTTTAGCATTTAAAATTAGCTTTTAATTCTCAACAATTCTCACTTTAGTGAATAGAAACATAGAAACATAGAATGTGAAGGCAGATAAGAACCATTTGGCCCATCTAGTCTGCCCAATTACCCTGTAGGTAGCATATGCGAAACAAAGAAAAATGAAAAATAATAGTATAGATAGTATATGTTATAGCAATTTCGATATGCAAATACATTGAAGCTAATTTTTTAAAACAAATCAATTCGTATGTGCACTTTTTCATGAGATTATGTAATAAATATTTTGCCTGTGATCCCAAGACATTCTAGTGGTTTATTGATGTTATGTGTTCCTTAAAAGGAAATTATTATTTTTTTTTTTTAGCTAGTTTTATTCTTTAGTTTATGTCTTAGTTCTTTCTCTGAAAAAATATAATCACAGATATGTTGGGAATTAATTTAACATAATAGTAAAAATAGAATATTTGTGTATAATAATAATTTAAAATCAAATAGGTTCTTGCCCTAAAGCATTCTAAAATGGCAACATGTTCAGTAACATGGGTATTCACATTCTAACTGTTAAAATAATACATTTTATTGTTGTTCCTTTACTTATTATTGAGTTATTGGCTCCTAGTGTCTGTATTCTACAGAAATGTATCGTAACTAGATGCCAAATATGCACAGGGACTGTTATATACTGTTTATTTGAAAGAACAAATATAAGCAAACGTTTCTGGGTTCCCTTTGTCAATGCCAGAATGAAGGACATTTTGGCATTGACAATGGGAAAATCCGAAACATTTGTTTCTTTTTGGTCCTTCAAATAAACTTAACATAGCACCTTTGGATTCTGGTTGCGCTCCCTTGGTTTCTTTTTTTTCTGTATTTGGATGTGACCCCGGTGTGAGCAACAGGGTGCAAGGCTAGCATCACAGAGTTATTTGTTTTTTTAAAATTTAAATTTTTGGGTACTGTAGTAACCCATCAATCTCTATGTGGCTACAAAATTAACAATAATACTCTTGGCATTGGAAGAAAAACAAAATATCATTGCATTTCAATTTTTTTTTTCTATCTAATATGGTATATTTATGTTATCATAAGATAACGCATGCAATTATTTGGATCACATGTTGACATGTTTCCACATTACTAGTCACAATAAACACACCAGAACACTGTGGAATTATCATCTTCCTTATTACCAGAGCCCACACAGTTAAACGACCAAACTAAAGCATGATAGTAGCCTCTCCACTGACATTCTGTGGTTTATTACTTACTTTTTGACAGTATGTTTAGAAATGGATCCAAACATAGCAAAAAATAATAAAACCTATCTCTATTTCCTCTTTTATAAAATATTCTTTCGATTGCTAAATAAAATCTACATATATTAGTATATATTAAAGACAGAGTTGAACTAAAATGACTGGCAGCTGACACTCAGGGATGACCAAAACAGGCAGACCAACACGTATACCTACTGCATGTACCATTTAGACCAGGGGTGTCAGTAATACATGTGGTGACCTGTGCACTAATACATGCATTAAAACTGCATGTGTGACATCACTATTCATTAACTACATGGATAGAAAACATAAACTACCCACGGGGATAACAGATAGTTCATCTAATTTACACACAAATACATACATACACACACACACATATATCCTGCTATCAGCATTTGTAATTATTTGTCACTTTTATTACTGATTTAATTATGCGTCTCTTAATCGTTTAAACATTTTCCATAGTTCTGTAAACAGGCTTACAAAGGCTGATTTAATATACAGCTAAGCCAGGTGGTTCATAAATCTTCACCATTTACATGTTTAATTTAATGCACTAAGCACTTTAATTTGTCATATTCAAGGAAACATGTTAACACCTTTTTTAAACGTGTATTTAGAAACCGATTAAGACCTACAGGGTGCTGGCTAACAGCCAAGTAAACATACACATCCATAACTCTGTTTGACAAAATAAGTATTTGTAGAAGTTATGATCAAGCACTATATATATATATATATATATATATATATATATATATATATATATATATATATATATATATATATTATAGTATTGTTTAATGATGGTATCCAGAACCCCAAAATGACACAATTTCCCCCTAATAAAATAATCCCATTAATTAGACAAAAGTTGGACTGCTGTGTTTTTAGTCCACTCTAGTGAAAAAAAGAGGATGGAATAGTGTAATATACATAGAATTAAATTAGGAGTATATGCACCAGGCTGTCACTTTCCAGATCTGCCTAGCATCGTGCATTAACTGGAAACACACATCAAGTCACTGCCATCTAGAGTGGGACGCCAGTGGGTGAGGTAAAAGGGGGTGGATAAGTGTCATGAACAACATTACTAATGCTGCCCAAAGGGGGTAACTGTGCCTGGATATGGTGGCGGTTCTAGGTATGTCAACCTGGCATGATTGCACACCAGACTGATGGACAAACATGCCAGCTGGCCCCATGAAAGGTGGACCGAGCAGAGGGTGCAGTTACAGCACTCTCTACATATTCCTGGTGCCCTTAGTGCAGTTCAAGCACCTCTAATTATGCCTTGTACTTTATGGTACCAGATCCCCAAAAGCAGGACACCAGGAAGAAAACCCAGGACAGCAGGACAGGACCGTGTAGTAGGGACTGACCTGCCAAGATTGGAACATTTGGGAGGTTTGCTTTCAGGATCTATCACCATTTGTTACAATTTCATGCCTACCGATGTAAAACCTTTTTTGCCAAGATCAGCACCTTATTTATATTTGTAATAAACACAAACTTACTATATTTAAAGTTCTGTAGCAAACATGCTAAAACCTGCCAGTCTTACTTTAGCAAATATCAAAAACAGAGTCACGCAAAATCATGATTCCTAGATAAATGTTATAAGACATGCAGGTACAGCTTTACATTAATCATTTTTGGCAATACCTCTTTAATATTAAGACTGAAACGTTAATGTGGACAGGGGGCATAAGAATAGGTCACTGAGACATAAAGGCACCCATCTCTACCGTCTATGGAAAGGTTGCTGTTAAATTGATTTATGTCTATCCTGAGAGTACTGCCACACATAGCAAATGGAATAAGACTGTTAAACTGCCACTGTTTTATATTCATGGTAATGGTCTACCTGAAAATGTCACATTTGTTTTATAGTTTATATTTCACAAAAAGTTTAACTACTTCACTTTCAACCCCTTGTATTCCACAGTCTAGCAGGAGGATTGTATTTGACATTATTGTCACATAGTTCCATAATTATGACATTCCGCTGCCTGTTACTCATTATCTAGGTTAAACCGTGATTTGAGCAAATTATCTGGACTTCAGAATTGTGAGATGTCTGGAATTAGTCAGTGGTGGTGCCAGATGCATTGTTGAATATACATTTTTAGAGCATTTTCAAATGGTTTGACTAGGGTCCACCAGGCGCTACTCCCTTGGTAAGAGCTGAAAGCTTCTGCTCAGGAGCTTCTGTTAGCTCTCCTGACATAAGCTCTGCAGTGCTGTGCCAGCGCATTGGCTGAAAGTTACCAATGAACCAAGCCCTGAGCTTTCCAGTGAAATGCAGCGATTGGCATACCCCAACAAAAACGTCAATCTGTTCTAAAATGGTTTGGGTCCTTACAATGGGTGGGTGGGTGCCAGGGCCCTCATAGCACCATAACCACCACAGCCAGTGCTGGATTTGCCATAAGGCCAGCAAGGGCTAGCCAACCCATTATTCTGCCAGAGTGCAGAGGCAGAGAGGGGAGATCTCTTTAGCCAGCCCTGCACTCAAAAAGAGGCCCTGTCTGATCTTCATCACTGACCAAGCTGTCCGATACTTCTATAGTATCAGAGTATTGTCGAGGGATATCACGGAAATGCTCTGATACATTGCCAAAAAAACGGAACCAGATGAAGCTGTCTGCACCCATCAGCAGATAACCATCTTATCCCACAAGGGATCAGGATTTCTCTCTTTTTAGACAAAGGTAAGCTTCAGGGAGGGGGGAATAAAGTTTTTTTGGTTTGTTTGTTTGTTTAATGAAAAAGGTTTTTTAAATTTTTAAATACAGTACTTTAGCTGCTATCTCTGTACTTCAGGCCCTTTATCTACCCACAGGAGTCCCTATTCCCCACTAAAGCCCGACTATGGCCACTATTGCCCTGCAGTATAGCCCCTATACCTGAACTAAAGCCCCTAGACTTCAGCTATAGTAACTACCATCCCATTATTGACCTTGTCCCATGGGTATAGCTCCTATAACCCCAGTAAGCCCCTATTTAGCCACTACAGCCCTAATTCCTCACACTATAGCCATTATCCTCACCCGCTACAGTCCATATCCTCTACTACAGCCCCGATACCCTAACTATAGCCCCTCTACTCCCACTACAGTCCCAACATCATTACTATAGCCACTACCCTACCACTATTGACTCTATCCCCCAGTACAGCCTATATGCATCCACTATAGCCCCTATCCTTACACTACAGTCCATTTCTCCTTCTCAACACACATACAACAGTCCCTGTCTTCCTCAAATCACAAAACTATTCTCAACAAACACACATTAAAGCCACTCTCTCCTCAACACACTTACTACAGAACCTCTCCCCCTAAACACACACTACAGCCACTGGCTACATACAGCCCCTATTTACATGGACACACATGTACCAAAGCGCAAACAGTCCCATCTACACATACAATTCCATAAAATCCTACAAGCATCCTTTACCCCCATCTGCAACCCTACAAGCAGCCTCCCCTACATAAACAATCCCATAAACAGCATGCCAACACACAACCCCACAAGCAACATCCCCAACAAGCAAAACCACAGACCTACCCACAAGATGCATCACGACCAGCAGCCACCCCAGACATACACACACCCATTCCCAGGCCTGTCCCATTTATCATCCTACCACAAACTAGTTGCATTAACACATCCAATGAAATACCCCAACTTCATGTTTAAATATATATATTATAGCAGGGGCGTGAGGGGGACATTTAGGAAACTGGGCTTAGGGCACCAAGGAGGGTAAAGCCACAGCATCATCTACATTATATGAATGTCAAGGGAAGCTCTGTTTTTTTATTTTTTTATTCTTTATTTTTGATCAGATGATGTTGATGGTAAACATATAAGCATTTACATTTATACATGTGACATTGCAGTGTCTTATACAGTTTTACAGAATGCCAGTGACATGAATCAATGTTGACATTTTATATACATTATATTTTCTGTATTTGTTTTCGTCTGTTGTTTTCTACTATGTTGGCAAGCAAAGTTAACGGAAGCTCTGTTTTTTAAGCGGTCATAAGCAAAATATATTAATGGAGTCTGAAATTCTACATATTTTATTTAAAAACTGTTGTTGATCATTTTTAAATGGCATTCTAATCAATAAGTCACCTTCTCCTACAACTTGAACACTGTCTGGAGTGTGGGTGTACTGAGACTAGGCAATACTATCATTCATCCTTCCAACCATCCATGGCAAGTCTTGTAATAAAGTGGCCTATACAAGAGGTACTCGCGGTCAAAACAATATGCGGGTTTATTAAACACTGAGTAAGACGACACTCCTATCTGTTAGCCACCTATCATTAATATAAATATAGTTTCATGTATATTGACTTACAATTTTCAGCTCTTCAAATATTTTCAGCATATTAGAACATTTACCAATATAGAATGGATTGTGATACTTACAGGAGGTCCTGCAAAAGAGAAGAGAAAGTACGTTAGCCTATAAATGAGAAATAATTGTGCAATTAATAATGTCATATATTGGATTGCATTCAGTTACTTTATTCAGGTCAGAGAGTTGAGCATTGAGACTGCAAAGGCATGGTCTATACCAGGAATAGGCAACTTTTGGCACTCCAGATGTTTTGGACTACACCTCCTATGATGCTTTACCAGCATTATGGATGTAAGGGCATTATGGGGGATGTAGTCCACAACATCTGGAGTGCCGAAGGTTGCCTATCCCTGGTCTATACACTAAAACTGCTTCCCTAAGCTGCAGTTGTTTTGGTGCATAGAGTCTCCCTTTAATTTTAACTGTGACACATGTATACCTCTTTTTAATTACTAGATTTGTTGCAGACAATAAACATCTTAAGATATAAGTTCACCGTAGTCCTAAAATAGATTTTCTTTTTACAGCTTCTGATTTGTATGGCATATATGGATAGAAAGGCTTTTATTTTTTACATTTCAACAAAAGTACAGTCAAAGAAGTTTTTATTAACACACTTTTTTTTTCTTTTTTTTTTCTTTTGTTTTGGATATTATTATTACTATTTATATAGTGCCAACAAATTCAGCACTGTACAATGGGTTATATTCAATGAACCATGAATAAATATGTGCAGCTATACTGAGCAGATCGGCTGTCGTGTGTTAGTAGTGATAACTGCATTAAGGCCATGTCAGGGTTATACTGTTCTGTGATGTTGGCATGGAAGATACAATCTCCAATGCTTTTCTAGGAAATGAGATTGGCAGCACAAAAAAAACAAAAAAAAAAAAAATGGAAAATTACTAAACATATGATTTGTGTCAACCTTTTATTTTTCATAAAATGTTCTGCTTAATTTTACATTGATAATAAATGTCTAGCAGATGACCTCACAGTCCTGTTCAGACAAGGCAATGCCATGGCAAATGTAAATGAAGAAGAGAAATAGATGCATTGTTTAATTTCTCCTCTTCTCCCTATAATTTCCCATGCTGACTGCCAGGTACAAAGGACAGAGATTTTGACGTTTGACCAAGAGCTAAAATGGAGACACATGTAGAAGGATAAAGAGGTGTGGGTTTTGTACATATAATTTGTTAAATATTGGGAATAAGTAAACATATTAATAAAAATCCTGGGAAGTGACCGTACCTCTGTAATATAATTTGCCACTGGGAAATGAAAATGTTTAATTGTACAAACTATCGAAGGACGAATTGCATAATAATATCATTAGAGCTAAAATATACACTGATTGTATGACATTTGGTACCTGTCATACAATCAGTAAACACTCTGGGAACCCGTGACTGCTCTATTTATCCCATGCTACACTATATCAATAGTTGAAATAGGCACAGCAGGCTCAAGAAACAAGAAAGACCACCAAAAGGCAAGGTCAGCATATTTCACTATTTGTGTGCAGAGCAGGACTCTATCTGAGGGCCTAAACGTGGATATTGTCCCACGTACTTTCCTATGAATGTCTTCAAGATAGAGGACCCTGCTGTACTAAGTCTTCTAAACTGGCAGTAGTCTTCTCACTGCTGGATTTAGTTTGAGTTTAATATATGTGCATGTTCCTAGCAGTTTTTCTTTAACTGATCTCAGATGAAGTCCAAGCACCATGCCCATGGAATAAGCCAAACTATATGTTTTTTACTACTTTTCACATGCTCTTGCTCTGTGCAGAGGGCATTAAGTATGGGGACTTAGAATGGATGTAGAGGAACAGACATTGTGTGAACTGGCTAACAATGAAATTAGTTCATGTAAATGGACTTTGCACACTGTGCAAATGCTCTTGCTGCTTCAGGCTCTCTTACAGTGTGGCGTGTGCCCTTTCAGCTACACTCACTACATCCACCTTTTCTCTGTTCCAGACTGTATACTGACAGAGCAGCTCCCTTTTAGGGACCGTCTGCCCCCTTGAGCAGTGATTTGCATTACTAACCCCCCTCCTTTTACCCAACCCTCTGACATCCCACTTCACATGATCCTTGTTGGGGGCTTTGGATTTATTTGAGAGGTGAAAGCTAGAGATTTCATCTCTCAAAACGTTTTATAAATGAAGAAGGATTGTATTTATTAAGTACTAGAGAACTATGGTATTAGGTATAGATAGTAAAAAGCTTACACTAAAAGTACATTTTATATAGTATTTGTATTCATTGCTGTTGCATTTCTGGTTAGAGGACAATTATGTTTCATGGTCTCTTGACTCTTAATCCGGTCTTGATTCTGAATAAATGATGGAATGGTACAAAAATGCTAAGCTATATATCTTTGATTAAGTTTTTTTTTTGCCATGTTGATTCCTGTGGATACATTTTCAGTGGGACAGCATTTCACAAGTACAGAGAACATATAAAGGAATTCTTAAACCTTTATATGCTCTGACCAGCAGATGCAACTATGACGTTTCAAAAGCAGCTTATTTCATGTAAAAAAAACTTGTTTTACTTTAAAGACTTTATTCACTAATCTGCCTGATTTAGGTAACAAGCATTAATCTATCTAATTTGGAGGAAGAGTATTAACTAAAATATCTAGGTTATTAATCTTTCCAGCCCCTAATCCCATGTCAAGATTAGTGTCACCTGCATCATCGCCAAGGGCCAAAGGCATTGCTAACTAAAAGATCCAAATTAAAGGAGATGAGGGAGAAACTTTCCTGAACAGAAAGTAAATCCCAACAAGACCAGTACCCCAGTGGAGCACTATATATAAACCTCATAAAAATGTATCTCAGACAAGGTGCAAACCACATAAAGAAAATAATAAAGTTTATTGATAATTAATTAATTAAAATCAGCACCACATGCCTCAAATACATTATTCGCCTTTCTCAAGGGTACAAATACATAAGGGTAATCCAGCTGGATTACCCTTATGTATTTCTGCCCTTGAGAAAGGCGGATAATATCGCCGAAACGCGCGTTGGGCTATGGGTGTGTGTTTTTTCACTATCTTGCATTCTGTCTCTAGGTAACTAGTTACCATTAATATGCTTTATTTAAGCAGGGATTCTTACTTTTTTCTGCCGGCGGAATTCCTGCTCTTTACTTCATACAGTTTGCATGGAACAATAAGAACCTTTATTTATTATTTTTCCTAAACCCTTTTGTTTCCAGTATACTTACTCCTTTCTGTCCTTTCGATTTCTTCACAGTTTGAGATACTTATAGGGCTAGTTTAACCCCTTAAGGACACATGACATGTGTGACATGTCATGATTCCCTTTTATTCCAGAAGTTTGGTCCTTAAGGGGTTAATCTGAGTACGTATATTTAGGCATATGATCCTGATTTATACCATAGGATCAGGCTTTATTAGGGGAACTTTGGGTTCTTATATGTTATTGATTCCATTCATTTGGATTAATTGAGATATATTCCAGCTTTTCTTCTATATATGATAAGTTGATACTTTCTGTTACTTTTGTTGCTACACTTTAGCCACTTTGTTATTATTTATAGTATCAACTGTATCAATATAATTTAGTTACACCTAATTAAGCTGGAGTCTATATCTTTTTCTGTGTTTTGTCCACAATGACTGTTTGAACAGTCCAATGTATTCGAGGCATGTGGTGCTGATTTTAATTAATTAATTATCAATAAACTTTATTATTTTCTTTATGTGGTTTGCACCTTGTCTGAGATACATTTGTATGAGGTTTATATATAGTGCTCCACTGGGGTACTGGTCTTGTTGGGATTTACTTTCTGTTCAGGAAAGTTTCTCCCTCATCTCCTTTAATTTGTATCCTTTGTATAATTTAGGGTTAAGCCCTGTTTGTACCCCTGTAACCCGTTTTTCTATTTTTTTTCACCTGATTTCTTTCAGGCTGTTAAAATACAGTGTTTATATTCTAACTAAAAGATCTATTAACTTTAACTGTGTGACTATTTACTACATCCCACGAGAGGCTAAAATACTCATTTTTAAAGGTTTAACCTCATTGTTAATCAGATGTTTTCAATGAAAATGATGATATGCCCTGGGAGATTAACGGGCTAAATTAACTGATTTGGGAGATTTAATAAGATTTGCTTGTCATACGCTTAGCACATATAAAAACCCAATCTGTGTTTGCATTCAACTAAATTGTCTGTGACAATGCCTGTGACAATGTTGGTGTTGATGCATGGTGTTCTGACTGAGACCTACAGTAACAGAACAGGTCCATACACCCAATGGTCTTATTATTTGACCCATACACCAACATGTTTAGAAGAGATTTACAGTTGTGCAATGGAGTTATTTAACAATTAATTGACAGACACAAACAATTCTGACAGACACACAAAGTGAAGAAAAGCTTAGTAAATATCACAAATATTTTTTTTTCTCACTCACAAACACAACAATTATATGAGATACCCTTTTTTTACAGTCTTAGTGAACAGATCATACCGTGAAATCACTATAATCATGACTCTTAAAAAGCTCTGTCACTTATGAGTGTCTTTGTAAATTTCTGTAGGTGGCATGCCAGCTACATGTGGCAGGGGGAGAAGCAAATTATAGCTGTGCATACATGAAGTTTTCATTTGCAGTTGATGTCATTTTCATTTCATGTCACTATATCTGCCACTATACTGTTGGGCATAAACAACAGTAATACACAGAGGTCTATGGACGATCCTATAGGATCCACTGGCAACCTTTCTACACTTTGGGATTTACTATAACACAAAGTAGTTCCAAATGTGTCTTGTGATATATTTGAATTTCAATAAAATTCCAATGTAGTCAACATTTTATATTTATGAAATACAGGTACTCCTCACTTACCGACCGTGTTCCATTTTTACGACCCGTCGTAGAACGAATTGGTCGGTAAGTGAGGAGTTAAGGGATTCCCTGCTCTGGTGCGCTTGTCTATGTTCGGGGAAATTTCCCCGAACATAGACGAACGCAGCAGAGCAGGGAATCCCTCTAATCCCTGGTCGGAAGTGCGAGCCATCGTAAAAGGAGGACCACCTGTACTTACAAAGTAACTAGAAGTGACAGAGCGATTTAAGTTCATAAAATTCACACTTAAAAGTGAATCAAACATGAGAAAAGGGTTGTTTTTGTGCATTCAAATATGAACATACAAGATTACACGAGGCTATTGTAATAAAAGAAAAACAAAAAACGACTTTTAAGAGAGGGCAGTGAGATATTATTTGACGAAGAATGAATTAGAGGTTTCCATCTTACACTGAGCAAAATGGAATATGGATATGCATGGCCGAGCCACTGGTGAAATTGTAACAATATTGTAATTTCCCTATTCTCTAAATAGTCTTAATGGTACTTACCAGGTTCACCTCTTCTGCCCCTTTTGCCTCTTTGTCCGGGAGGTCCTAAGAAAAGCAAAAAGAGATGGTTTGTTTCCGTTATTATGGATAATGTCTAACAAATCACATGCAAGATTTTCTTCATTCAATTGTTTTCTGTTATGTGCAGCACTGTCATTTTATCCTTTAATGCCAAAACACTTTCCAATGAAGGCCTTGACACACAAATGAAACTCAATTTTAATTTGTTATTTTATTCTCTACCTCAGAGGCTTAAATGGTGAACTGACCTTGTAAGTGTTTGAACATGTGACCTTCCAAGTACAGCAATTGCAAATGCTACAACCTTGTACATTCAGTGTAAGCTCCATTCAGGATGTGTCTATTTACTTTCATGACAAGCAATTACTCATTGGATTACTCATTATGAATGAAGCTTTCTTTGATTCTGATTATTAAATAATAGCTGAATAAATATAGACACAAATATAGGTAGGGTTACCATATCCACCATGTTTTCAGGGACACATATCATATATACATATTGATGGGCAGTACATGAAAGGGTTGCCCTGTAGCAGTGGCGTCCACACAACCAATGCATGCCCCTCCCCACCCCCTCCCCCCCTGACAGACACACCAGCTTGCCATCTATAAAAAAGAATAAAGAAAAGAACCAAGAGATTTTGTTTTACCTTCTCAGACCTACTACCTAGTGGAAAAAAAAGTTGTCTTATAGCTGCCCACATTGACAAAAAAAAAGATAAAAGTGTGAAAATAATGAACAAACCTGGGATAGTGCGACAGGAGCGCAAAATCAGGACTGTAGAGTTCAGTTGGCATGCTTGCATAAATAAAAGCTCTCATGGTATTTATTACCAGAAAGTAACCAAGTTAGTGTATTGCGAGACTAGCGGTATTTGCTTTTATCTATCTTTTGAAGTTAGTTTTGTCCTATAGCTTTATCAGCATAGCTTCTCCTGTGGTATCTGTCGTTTGATTCGGTTCGGTTCTCCAAGTTTCACTTGATAAGTAGTGCTAAGGCATTTGTATCCCTGACAATTTTTTTGTGTCCTGCTAGAAGGTGCAAGTCATGTGGTCTTGGGCCTTTGAAACATGGGATCAACATGGAGAAAGTCAAAGAGTGCTTATGGAATGTATGACAATTGAGACAATATTTGAGGGGATTTGAGACAAGAGTTAGCAGGGGAAATTTGGAGGTGATGGCTAAAAGAGTTAACAGAGAGATGCAGCTATTGGTCTTCCAAGCTTCCGTCAATACCTGAGGGTTGTTGGATTTGCTGCAGGATGTTAAATGCAGCGTTCCACTGAGTATGAGTGTGAGATGAGGCCTGAGGGTTGTTGGATTTGCTACAGGATGTTAAATGCAGTGTTCCACTGAGTATGAGTGTGAGATGAGGCCTGAGGGTTATTGGATTTGCTTCAGGATGTTAAATGCAGCGTTCCACTGAGTATGAGTGGGAGATGAAGCCTGAGGGTTGTTGGATTTGCTGCAGGATGTTAAATGCAGCGTTCCACTGAGTATGAGTGTGAGATGAGGCCTGAGGGTTGTTGGATTTGCTGCAGGATGTTAAATGCAGTGTTCCACTGAGTATGAGTGTGAGATGAAGCCTGAGGGTTGTTGGATTTGCTGCAGGATGTTAAATGCAGCGTTCCACTGAGTATGAGTGTGAGATGAGGCCTGAGGGTTATTGGATTTGCTGCAGGATGTTAAATGCAGCGTTCCACTGAGTATGAGTGTGAGATGAAGCCTGAGGGTTGTTGGATTTGCTGCAGGATGTTAAATGCAGCGTTCCACTGAATATGAGTGTGAGATGAGGCCTGAGGGTTATTGGATTTGCTGCAGGATGTTAAATGCAGCGTTCCACTGAGTATGAGTGTGAGATGAGGCCACTTAACCACAAATTGCAATTTATGTGCATTTAAGAGTCTACAACTGTCCTGTAGCCCATGGATCAGCACAGCTAAGAGGAATAGGCCTTGACAGAGCCAGGAGGTAGGCATAGCAGCCACAGGAAGTTAGTGACAGCTAGCATGCTGGGTAGGGCCGAGCCATAAGGGGAGTATGTATACCAGCCACTATATGAAGTGGCCATTTTAACTGAACCTAAGCTTACCTGTCAGTTGTCCCTCCCACCCTCCCTGTATTTGGTTAGGTTAGTTGATTTCCCGTTTTTTCACAGCGGCGGGGAATGGCCTGGTTAAATTGGAGGGTAGATGGAGGAGAAAGTGGGCATCCTGAGGTTTAGTGTGGATTGGGCAGTGTTGCAGGTGGTTGGTAGGTTCGAGCCCGTCGGTGGCTCCAAACCTAGGGGTGTGGTGGTGTCTTGGTACACCCTACACTGGAACTTGTGGGTAGCGGTGTCTTGGTACATCCCTACAATGGATATGGTGGTTAGCTGTGTCTTGGTACACCCCTACAATGGATATGGTGGGTAGCGGTGTCTTGGTACACCCCTACAATGGATATGGTGGGTAGCGGTGTCTTGGTACACCCCTACAATGGATATGGTGGGTAGCGGTGTCTTGGTACACCCCTACAATGGATATGGTGGGTAGCAGTGTCTTGGTACACCCCTACAATCGATATGGTGGGTAGCGGTGTCTCGGTACACCCCTACAATTTAACCTGGTGGAAATGTGGTCATATTGGACGTCCAGTTTCTGTATTAACATGTTATTTAGATTGTTATCTATTGTTATTATTGTGGGGTCATTGCTAGGGGTATGTTATGTGTATGGGGGGGATGTTAACTTTAATAAGATTTGTTGACAATGACCCCATTTGTTATTCCTTAATTATTTTATTAATAATTTTAAAGCTGTGGACTAATTATTTCCAACAGTATAACCTGTGTCCGTGTTTTAATGGGGGTTTGGGTAAGGTTAGCGCATATGCCGGCAAATCCGACTGTGCGCCTGTCAAGCAATTTAACATCCAATGCAAAATCTGCTTTTATATTAATATTTTATATTTAGAGAAAAACATCCACACACTCGTCTACATTACAATTTGAAACTGATAACATTACTTGAAAATGATCCAGGGTCTCTTCTAAAAATAAACAGCAACACCTTTAGAAATGATTCTTACTTTTACCCCCTTATCTATTTTATCTCTCTGTTGGTCTTTTCCTATCTTCTCTCTCATTTTGACATCCATTCACCGGTGACTGCAGGAAGCAATGTGTTGAAAAGAACAACAGGACACCTGGTAGAAGATGGCGATGGAGAGATTTGGCATTCACGCTAAAAAGATTAGACTGCTGCAGCTTGCATCTTAGGAAATTGAGCAGATTCCACTTGGTATCTCAAGAAGGAAAACTGTCAAAGGTCCTAAAATGTCACTGACGGGAATAAAAAAATAATTCAGCATTTGTGTGTGGGCTAATGAAGTCTGCCTCTGGCAATCAAAGGATTTCTTCTCAAAGGAAAGCAGCAGCAAGCCCTCGAAAAAGGACAGCTGAACTGAAAATCTATCTCATCAATGCTGACACTGTTTCAGAATGACTACATGCACAAGTGTTCTTGAAAATGTCAGAATTTCTTGCATTAACAGAAATTAAGGAAGTGCGGCAGCCTGCTACCCTTACTGTATGCAAGCGCTATGAAATGGACCCTACTTTGCTAATATAGCAGCCATTTCACGACACACATTTAGATGAGGTCACATTTGAACTTGTACCAATTACTGTCGGTCTTACTTTATTCGGAAGAAATGTAGAGGGGCCAAGCTAAAGGGAAAACACAAAAATAAGATTTAAATGACAGTACTATTTGTAAAGTAGACGTTGACAATGACTTCAACTGTTCTCTGAACTTGGAGGCAAGCCAGCTCTGTAAGGCACAATGTCACTGTGTGTGCTGAATATATGACCAAATATGTCTCATGGGATTCCGAAACATGTCCAACAAATGTAGACGCTCACATATTAATGTGTAACAACGTAACAAAACAACTTGAACTATTGCTTGATTTGTTTTATTTTTTTTATATATTTTTGCCTTTTCCAAACATGGTAAAAATGCCATGCTGAATTATTGCTTTTTGAACTAACTCTTGAAAAGCTGAACTCGACTGAACTTGATGGACGCATGTCTCTTTTCAGCTATGTAACTATGTAAACATTTCTGAAAATAGTTGCCACTCACATGGTCACTGTAATATCAACTCAGCCAACAACCTGACTGCTTAACAAACAATAATAAATAAATGAGGAGTTACTATGTATTTCTCTTAGATTTGCTACTTTAGTGTAAACCATTTCTTTTGAGTATGTGATATCTGGACTCTTTCTCCTTTTTGAACTTTATGTTGTTCTCTTTAGTGATCCAGCATTTTCCAGATAGATAAATGGTTACTCCATCCATCATGACCACTTCAGAGATTTGAAGTGGTTATGGTGGTAGGAGTTTGGATGTGCAGTGTTTCTGCTTTTAGCACTGCACATATCAAAATATTTTTAATTGTGTGCTGGGAACTAGTAGTCCATTTTTGCATCTGTCCCCAGCGAGCACTGCATGCGTACAACAGATGTAGAAATCTTCTCCCTTGCAGGCAGAGCAGAATTTGATTAGAGCAGTGGTTCCCAACCCAGTTCTCAAGTTCCCCCTAACAGTCCAGGATTTAGGTATTACCCAGTTGTGTGTAAGGTGTTTTTAGAAAAAGAAAAAAATATATTTTAGACACAACAGAGTAATCTCTAAATCCTGGACTGGTAGGCGGTGCTTGGAGACTGGGTTGGGAACCCCTGGATTAGAGGACTGAGTTGCCCTCAGTATTTTTTATTTTTTTTTAACTATCCCTCCCTCTCTACTTTTTCCCCTTCGATCCCTATCCAAGAGGATCCACCTGCGATCTCAACTGGCAAAACCAACGAGGCCCCAGTGACCGTGGAGGGGTGCAGAAATCATCACCAGGAGCTTCATCCGGCAGTGGATTCCAGGTTACTAGAAATCTTTATTTTGCAGGTTGAAGGGCAAGTGGAGTGGGCATTCTCCATAATGCTCAATCAGGGCCGGTGCTTTCATTAGGTCAATTAGGCAGTGGCCTAGGGTGCTCTCCAAGAGGGGGCAACAGCAGGGGCTGTAACACTCCTCTAGATCGGTGGCTAACATGCTGCAATTACAGAAACCCCGCCTCCCCCCATGACAGACCTGCCAGTGCCACCCCTCTCTGTTCCTGCTCTCTCCTCTGGCTAATTCTGCAGCTTCAGAGTTGAATTGATGTTCTAATTGTAACCCAGCCTCTTTCCACCCACAATATCTCAACCCCACCCATCTCACAACCAAATCTGCCGTAAACAGCCCCAAATATATTAACTTCGCCTCTCCAGGATGCCCCTGCTCCCATCTCACAAGATCCAGCTTCCATTCCACACTGCAAAACTTTGAAGAGAAGGGCAGTGCAAGTCCTGTTCCTGAACTGCTTGTGGGACGGACCACAGACAGGAACTAAAAGCATGGCAGCAGAGGAGGTACCAAACTCACTAAATGGGCTTATTCCATTTCCCCCAGCCCCCACCTGAGTATGTGAGGCTGCTTGCTCTGTGTGTGTGTGTGTGTGTGTGTGTGTATATCAGGCAGTGTGTGTCTGTATGAGTGTTAGCATTTGGCAGTGAGTGTGAGTGTAAGTATTAGGCAGTGAGTGTGAGTATGAGACAGTTTGTGTGTTGGTGTATATATGCATTACATGTATGTAATAATTATATATTTCAATGCATGCATTAGGCAGTGTGTGTAAGCATTTATCTATAAAGCAAAAACAGGGCAAAAAAAAAAAAGCAAAAACAGGGCAAAAACACTTCTCTGTCTGTCACTCAGGCAGCCAGGAAGGTTGTCTTCCACTTCCTTTAGCTACACAGAGCTAGCAGAAGAGGCAGACTGGCTGTAGTAACATGTACATTCACCTTTCTCAATGAGCAGTACTAGAGCTCAATGGGAAACAAAGGAAAGCTATGATCAAGAGTGCATGCGCGCACTTCCAAATCCAGCACAGAGGCTTCTTCTCAGTGAGAAGCCTCTGATTGGAGTATTACCTGGCACAGACTGCAGGGGCGCATAAAAACATGCAGAAAAAAAATAAAAGCATATTTTCTTTGGAGGTATATTTAATAAATCGTTAAAAACAAAAACACAGTTTAATGTTTCCACTGAGGGGGCAGCAGAATTCCTTGCTGTGGCCCTGTGGCTGTGCCCAATAGGGCATTTTACACAAGAAAGTTCCCCCTCAAAAAGGATTGGAGTAACCCTTTAAAAAACTAAAATTCTGAAGAGATGTGTCTGTTCTCCTCTTTTTTATTTGTATTTAAACTTTTTTTTATTGTGCAGGTTCCAAAAATGCAATTATAACTACGTCTGTCAAATATATGGAGAAACAACACATGTTGCAGAATGAAAAACTCCATCTGTCTGCAAACTAGATAGACATCTGACACAGTGGCAATGACCTAATTCCATAATAGATGAAAACTGAGCTTGTACAAAATATAGACTTTCATTCCTTCTGTGATACAGCTCATAAGTGTCACCAGCTACTATTATATGAAAAAAAATGACTTGGTAAATGTAATGCATCAGGTGTATTGTTAATGGGAAATTATAGTCCAGGAAATAACATGTTCCATTTTGTTCAATCCACTTTACCCCTTTGGAATTAAAAAATAAATAAAATAAAGTTAGTTAAAGTTAGCGAATGACTCCTCCGCTGTGTCTCCAGTTCCGCCTCCGGTGATGTCAGCATCCAAGCTGACTACTCCCGAGATCTCCTCCAATCCATTGCTTCTCATAGCGATTGGATTGGAACTAGGCATTCGTGGCCATACACTGCGCTTCTCCAATCAAATGCTGCTATATGATTCCAGGACTGAGTTTCACTTGATTCTGGAGGAGGAAGCACCTCTAGTGCCTGTAAGGTAGACAGCCACTAGAGGTGTATTTAATCATGCACAAATCTGCCATGTCTAGGGTTGAAATGGCACGATCACTGTACCCAGACCACTTCATTGAGATGAAACTCAATGTAGCAAGCGGGTATACAAATAACCAGAATGATATATGTCACTTTGATGTGCTGAAAAAAGTTTGAATTGCTAAAAACAAAAATGTTAACGAAATATAATGGATCTGTAACAAATTGATGCATTTGCTCACTGCCTAGGTGTTTTCTTTCACTCCGACTTCTCCTTCACCCCTCATGTCCAATCAATCGCCAAATCCTGCCGCTTCCATCTCAAAAACATAGCGCGCATCCGCCCCTATTTAACACCGGACAAGGCTAAGGTGCTGGTCCATGCCGTTGTTCTCTCTCGCCTTGACTACTGCAATCCCCTTCTCAGTTGTCTTACGTGTTCCCAGATTGCACCGCTGCAATCTATAATTCCTGTCGGCCTGCACCTCCCACGCTTCCCCCCCTCTGTAAATCCCTGCATTGGCTTCCAGTAAGATACAGGACTCAATTTAAGATTCTGGTGCTTGCTTACAAGTCCCTACATAATGCTGCTCCAACCTACCTATCCTCCCTAATACACAAGTATGTCCCGTCGAAGCCCCTGCACTCTGCCGAAAACACACTTCTTCAGGAAAGTATATCATTTAAACTGTTAGCGGGATTTCATTCCCCTCCCCCCGCCATGACTCCTCTCCTGCAACTGTCAAAAAAAAACTAGTAAGTTCTCAGTGAATACTTTTCTAGCAAATTTTCCATTACCCCTACTTATACCCTTTGTGTCACTATACCCCACTCCCTCTATCATGTAAGCTCATTGAGCAGAGCCCTCAACCCCTCTGTTCCTGTGCGTCCACTTAACTGGTTACAATTACGTGTCTGTTAGTCCACCCATTGTACACCGCAATCGAATTTGCTGGCGCTATATAAATAATGAAATAATAATAATAATAATAATAATGTGAGTGTTCTTTCATACATTCCATGATATATCTGAAGTAACATCACAAGAACAATGAGATCTGAAAAAATATTAATAATCTCTCTCTCACTCCGGCAGGGCAGGACTGGGAAAAATATTCGGCTTGGGCATTTTTTATCACAGCGGCCCACTAAGAAGGGGGGTGGGGCGAAGAGGGTGTGTTTTGTCATCACTAATGACAAACACGCCCCCCTCTCATGTTGGTTCAATGCTCTTCCAGGGCAGACCATGCGCAGAGCTCTGCTGAAGAGCTCTAGCATGATAAAAAAAAAAAAGCCCTGTATTTCTTCTGCACAGTGTAAGCAAATTTAATAAATTGCTTGCACTGTGTTTCCTTGCAACTTGTCTCTGGTGTCTCTATAAATGGATAACAGGAGACAAAAGGGTCAGGGAAGAGTAGTGTGCATGTGTTTGGAGCCTGCTTGTGGGATTGTGTGTGTGTATAGAGTGAGCTGATTGTGGTGTGGTATTGTGTAATAAGGTGGGTTTTAGTCGTGTTGTGTTTGTAGTGTAATGTAATGCATATGTGGCTAGGGGCTGTAGAGAATGTGTGTATAGGGGATGTAGTAAGTGTGTGCATACATGCTATAGTGTGTGTATGTGTGTATATAGGTGATGTAGTGTTTGTAGGGGTTCTAGAGAGTGTCTGTTTAGGGGTGTAGTATGTGTTTGCTTACAATGAATCTAGTGTGTTTGTAGGGGATCCAGAGTGTGTATGTTAGGAATGTAGTGTGTGTGTGTAGTGTGTGTGTTGGTTCACTCACTGATTACATTTACTGGCTCACGTTTTGTTTCACTTTTCAGAGCACTTTGTTTTCACTTTCAGTGGCCTCTAGATATAAGTGGCCCATTTAGGTATTATGGTATCTATTATTATCCGTCTAAATCTTCCATCTTGTTGTCTTTTCATCACCACCCTGTATTCACTCTTCACTAGAGGAACGGATCCTATACACTTGTTTAATATGTTGCTATGGAGATCACTTCTGCAATTGCACCCAGCAGATATACTGGAAATAGCATTAAGGAGAGTGCCAAGCTATTCACTTTTTCTATATATATATATATATATATATATATATTTGTGTACGGGATTATGGAAGGGGCGCACATTAAAACTGTGTGTAATTTTAATATATGAGAGTCGGTTGAGGTGTGCCGAAACCGACGTGAGGTTAGGCCTGCAAAAGAGGGCCCACCCAGGTATAATGATATATGAAAAGGGTGTGGTGGGAGGGAATTTCCGAAATCGTCGCAGACAGGTGAGTGGGGGGAACGCTGGGTTTAAATAGGCATGAAATCCCTCCCACAATTTCAGGCATACGCCTTCTATTTGTGTACGGGATTATGGAAGGGGCGCACATTAAAACTGTGTGTAATTTTAATATATGAGAGTCGGTTGAGGTGTGCCGAAACCGACGTGAGGTTAGGCCTGCAAAAGAGGGCCAAAAAGTGTGTGACATTTATTAAACATAACAAATCACTTAGACGTATTATAGAAAGCGAGCCTGATTCTTCTGGATTTGGAATGTACCGGTAGTATGCCGAGGACTTCCAGCGACCCATCTTCTCTACAAGATGAGTTGGAACTGGACGACTTGGGGCTGCTGTGGCGGCCCTGACGCGGAAAGTATGTCCCGAGAAGGAATTCGGATTGAGGCCAAGACTAACAAACAAGGAGCGAATGTATAGCATGAACTGTTTGAGAGATGTGGCAAAAATTGTACGAGCAACCATTATAATCGGAACGCATTTAGTAACTTGAACCACATATAATACTTACACATATCGTAAGCCGCAGAGTATGTTGGCTTAGTATTAGTGGACAAACCTTACCTGCATAGCCTCTAACTTCAGGCATGATTGATACCTTTTTGACCTGCAGAGGAAATCTGGACTGCGTGTTCTTTTATCTCAACCGTTATGCTTAAGCAAGGTCCGACTTCAGGACTTCGGAAGTGGCTAAAGCGGAGGATACTGCAGGGGACTTGAGACGTCAGGGTTAGCGTTTATTAAAGATAATACGATACCTGGAGCTAGTTCTTGTAGTATGCTGTGAGGGGGAAGGAAACGTAATAAGTTTAAATTATGCAAAACTCGGAAGCCCATTGAGCTTTCTCGTGTAGTAGAGCTGCTAGCTAATGGGTACCAGTAGGTGAAGATAAGGACTATCCCGAAAGAGTTGAGGCCGTGCTAGTAGCCCTGTGTTTGAGAGAAGCCCTACCTACGATTCGGGCCATGTGGACTTGTACCATCTATGCGCGGCAGGGTATTAACCTCTTGTGGAAAAGCGTTAACCTGACCGTACACGTGCGATTACCTGCATTAAACCATAGCGAAGAAGGACTGTAACAGGCGCCTGACGAAACTGCCGTGACGTAAATTGAAGAACAGAATGCAAAGCCGTGACCCACCGTAGGGAAACGTTTGTACGAGAGAGGAACCTGAAAAGAAGCTTTGACTAAATTTGAAGACGATATGTGCTCATATAGCAAGTACCCTATAGCAGTTACTTGGTAGGCATGAGATCGTACAGGATTGTACTACAGGATGCATAAGGTGATACGCCTTGAATCTGAACATCCAGCATGACCGAAAGTCACTCCCGATGGGCTACTTAAGCTTACATAAAGAGAAGCGTGAACGACGACAAATGCATGACGAATGAAATGACTGCGCATGGAGGACCCCGTGAACGTCAGGCGTGCAGACAAGTCCCTAATTAGCAGATTAAGGATTCGAATAATATTAGTTTGGCCAAAAATGGAGGCGGAGAGATGCCTCGGTGTTAGATATGAAACAGGTGGGAATTCCGTTCACCCGGTCCGATCAGATCGCTAAAGCTTGTCCTGCATAGCTCGTAGAAGCGATGCCGACGTGAAAATTGAGTGATAGTATGAGTCGATAAACGGTTATTGAGAACTCAATGTACCAAAGTGTCCCCAAAACGTTGCGAAGAAATAAACGGTATATCCGTGATACATGAGTCCGGAAGCAGTCACTGTACGTCACGTCAGTGCCTGGAGGACCCGACGATGGTCCGATACGAGGCCAAATCTGTACGACGTGCAACGCGGAGGGCAACGTGAGACCCAACATACCAATTCGACTGAATATAAGCAAGAAATGCCTGAAACAAGTTGTTGGAGGAACCGCTGGTCTCGGAGTCTCCAAGCTTGGTCTGGGCGCGTAGTGTACGTGGTACCCAAGGATCGCCAGTGAGCGACAGGTTGGGGTAACATATATATGTATATATATATATACACATGTATATATATAGGTATCCTCGAACAGCTAGCACTAAGCGTCTAGCAGAGCCATTGCCCGTAAGAGATAACGTATTGAAAGCACCGGAGTAGCCGAGTACGATAGTTCTGAAATACCGTTTTGCATCAATGTAGGAGTATGTAACGCACGATCGAAACTAAGGCGGGAAATAAAGCGCTAGGATACCTGAAGCGGTTAAGGGATTTAAAACATAGTGACTATGCTTGACGGGTCTGGGGTGTGCCGCCCCCCCCCCCCCCCGCAGCTTACTAGGAGCGCGAGCGAGCGTGAGTGCGTGCGTGCTGGCTGACTAGCTAGTGCCGCAATGCAGCGAAACGATTACACTAGGTTGGTGACGGGTGAGGCCCTGCTAGTTGCCAAGCGGCTTGAGAGGCTCTATCTATGCGTTGGCGTGAGGGGGTAGCGTGGCCACTGAATGAGGTGGCGGGGTGTCGGCCTCTCGGTGACAGTTAACATAAGATAGACTGGGAGTGACAGATGAGGCCCTCTCTATGCCACAATGCGAGGCGACTAGCTATGATTTGGCCCGAGGGGCGTAGTACCTCCGAGTATGAGGATGGGAGTTGGCCTCGCGGGACCACTAACCTATGGCGAAGAAGCCGGGGAGAATAACAACTAGTGGACACCTAGGAACCTAACAGCCAGCAGTTGCTAACTAAGATGGAAGGGTAGTTAGTGAGAGAGGACATACTACAGAACGAAACGTGGGTAGCAAAGAGTTAGGATCGTATGGTTTGACCGAAACCGGAGTGCCCGGTGAGCATGTGGGGTCCGGATGGTCGGGACGTGTGAACTAGGATGCGTGTATGAACGTATGAATGGCCCTCGGGGCCCGTGGTGCCAGACCGTGGCCTCGATTCGAAATGCAATACGAATAAACGTGTATATCTATCGTTTATTTATATGTATATATATGCAGATCTTGTTCGTAGTATTGTTAAACGCGTACTGCCGTAGCCGAGGCTCGCTCGCCAGAACTGCAATGTGAAAGTAGATGCATTTGTCCAGCAGCGTGCGTGCTTGCCTGCGTAGGAGTACGCCGGGTTTTACACGTAACGCAAATTGCCGCACTGACTGAGGATGAATTAGGGCTGGTACAGACAATGCTCCGTGCGCCGTGTACCTACATCGCTTAAAAGACCCTCACAATGATGAGCAGGTTAAAGAAAGTCAGAATAGCCAATTATCCAAAAATTCAGCCATAACCAAACGAGCAGGCAAATTTCCGTAACCGCCAATGCGTGTCTCTGTATATCAGCATGTCAGTGTGTATATCTGCGTACGTGAACATCAGGGATAATGTATAATATAATCACAGAATCATTATATCATTATATCATTATAATTTTTTTTATTTTTTTTATTTATTTTATATAGGTGCTATTCACTGTGAGACTTATTGTAAGTATACGTATATATATATATATATATATATATATATATATATATATATATATTTATTTGTGCGGCGTTCTCCCATAACTATATGGAGGGACATTAGGATGAAAAAGAGGGACTTGGGCCCAAGATAGGGACTGTCCCACCTAAATAGGGAGACTTGGGATGTATGATACTGTAATAGGGGCCATGAGGCTGTAAAGGTCAACTTTAGTAACTGCAATAAGAAAAATCAAAGATTGAAGAAATGTGTAGTGCTGTCTTTTTGACTAACAAGCAGTATACATTCCTGCCAATGAACGACTCCCGAGCCATAATCATAATGCGCCCAGGAGAAACAAACGCGATGTCCGTGATTCATGCATGTACCGTGGATGAGATCTGCAAATGTTGGCTATCATTTTAATTTGAGCAGTATAGAGAGCGTTCAATTATGCAATTTGTGTAATGCAGCCCTGAACAGTGGGAAATAAAAGCAAAACTGTGGACGAAACGGTAAACTAGGGTAGAGGCAGAAGTGAGCCGTAGTGTAATGTTAATGGCTTTAGCGTCTACCTGGAATCAAATCAGTAATGGAGAGATTAATAAGACATGGGGGTGTCGAGCTGCACGCACCAGATGCTATTGAATTTAACCATAATTCCCTGCCAGCGGTGGGTGTGCTGAGGTTCATAGGAGTTGAAGGAGAACAGCATCTGGTGTAACAACTCTGGTATAAGGAATTAGTTATAATAAAAGGTGAATATCTATGCATTGCCCAAACATCACGCAGTACACAGTCTTAAAACGTGCCCATATATAATGGAAGACACAGCTAGCGGGCTGTATATATTTTCACGAGCACCCCAGGTCTTTTAAAAAGCTTGTATATCTGTGTGTGTGTGCTCGCAGTGAAGTCTACGATTTCATCAGAAGTAAATATTTTAAAGAGTTTGCAAAATGGAGGGATGTAAACGTTTGCCGGGGTACGTGCTCTCATGTTTCCCTACCTTAGCCATGCAATGCCAGTCGTTCTGTCCGTCTGGATTCCCATCGCACTGACGATGCCAGACAGCGTGCACTCAGTAGTCACTGAACTGCCGAACATTCAGGCTTCTATCCAGCTCTGACAGACGCCGACAATCCCAGCAACCCCGCAACAAGCCCCAAATGGCATAACATGACAGCTTCCCGTCGGCAGAGCACGGCCTCTCAGCACCAGTCTAGACTAATTTCCAGCTTGCTAGCGGCACCCCTCACAGTTCATCTCACCCATTATTAGCTTAAAAATAAATTGCCTGTTATTTATTTAGGGAGAGAGAGTGGAAAGGTTTAATATATATATATACTATATATATACATTAGGCTAGCTAGAGAGAATGAAATGTGTGCGGGAAGCTATACGGAGCATTTTACGTCGTGGAATGAAAAATGCGAACGGAGCGTATGTGTAAAAGGAAGAAAAATTCGAACGGACTCACGGTTTGAGCGAACCGCCGAACGGCCTCCATGCGGATGAAAGAGACTCACGAAAACCGGCGGGCTGTGTACGAGCGTCGCGGCAGATTGACGTCAGAGGTCTGAGAAAACGGAAATGAAAGCGAATTTCCGAAATCGTCGCAGACAGGTGAGTGGGGGGAACGCTGGGTTTAAATAGGCATGAAATCCCTCCCACAATTTCAGGCATACGCCTTCTATATATATATATATATATATATATTTGTGTTAAGGGCTCATGATAGCACAGAAGAAAAAAACACTGATAAGTGTAGGATGGTATTAAAAGAGCAAGTCGGTTGTGGTGTGCCGGAACCGACGATGAGGTAGGCCTGTAAATAAAGAGGCCCCACCAAGAAGAAATGTAAGAGAAAATGAGTTAATAATGAGGAGTGGGTGATGCAGCGCTGACCTCGAACGGTATGGAGCCAGGTAAGGGGTGTCCCTTAAGTAGGGAAGAGGTGTGTCATACGCCCCTCCCACAATTACAGGCCAAAAGGCCTTAATACTTGTGTTAAGGGCTCATGATAGTACAGAAGAAACAAACACTGATAAGTGTAGGATGGTATTAAAAGAGCAAGTCGGGGGGGCGGGGCCGGACCGCCGACGGGATCAGACGTGCCTGTCTGAGCTCCCGCTTTGGAGGACCGAAAATCGGCGCAAACTGGAGGTAAACTCCCTCTAACAACCGGCAACGGAGACTAACCTGAGCCCCAGACCCTGGGGTGCGAGGAGATACCCCTCAAGACCCTATCTGGCACCTGCAGTAACCCGACAAAGGCCCGAGGCGTGTTGGAGCTTGAGCCGGGAAGAGACGGCCGCTCTCCTGGGTCTCCGGTTGGTGTCCGGCCTCCTCCCCCCCCCTCTGGACCGGGGGGGTCATCCCGGTCTGCATAAGCATCAGCAACTCCTATCACGCTAAGCTAGGCGTCAAACAATCATCCTGCTGGGGAAAACTCACCGGCAGCACCCTCCTAAGATGGCCACCGCAAGCCAGCCACATGTGCGAAGTACCCACAGACTGGAACCTGCACACAGAGGTATCCATCCAGCGTCATCCGAGCACCACAATGTCCTGCTTCAGGGATGTGTCAGCTCACTACACTACGCTAAACTAAGTGAGATTCTCCCGGACCCCATTCATGCAGGGGCTCTGTGGAAGCACAGACATGCAGTCCTGAAACCCGCGTTCAAGATGGCGGAGACCATGTGCGCAGGGCTGAGCACAGGACGATCGGCAGCCACCACCCGAGCTTGCTCACGGGTAATAGACGACAGAACCAGCCTGTACATCAGGCCTGCCTATCTCCCAGCAGATCCTGCGAACCTTGATTAACAACAAGCCTCCCCGCACTTGAAACCCCACACAGCCTCCTGCAACGCAACAAGCCTGCTCACCGACTGGCAGGACAGGACAAAGAGCTCAATCATGGCCCACCGGAGACAGAACCCCGAAGGGAGACTGACCTTGCCACACGGATAACTCCAACACCAAGAGACTCACACACAGCATCAGCAGCTCAGTAGAGCAGGCATCGGGTGAGCACTGATTAATCCACGCACCGGAGGGGGCTCCAGAGCAGCAGAACAGTGTTGTAATACCCCACTGACTTTCTCTACCTAGTTAACAGTTCTCAGCTAAAGCAATGTTTTATGCCTTACAAACGTTAACTTTGATTTTACTTTTGGTTTATACAGTTTACACTGAGCTCTGATGCACTGATATGCTCATTTAGTTAGCTTGGCCCCATAAAAGGGCCACTCTGGAAAACTTGGCAAACAGTGTACAATTTTGCTCATATGTCTCATGTGTATAGCCCAACTAGTCAAGCATTGTCTACCTGTGCCTGCTCACCTCTAAGTGAGGGGAAACCCTTCTATGTTTAATAATTTAAGCTTGTCGTCCCACTCGTGACTCATCACAATAGCAGTAAGACGCAAATCTTTACTTATAACAAGAATATACGCTGTTTTATTCTCGGCATAAGCATGCATGTTTGTCCTCCTCAGAAAGGCTATGCCATAATCTTGAAACGTTACAACTCTAATCTACATAACACTGTTCTTCCCTTTGCTTAGCATTACATAATGTGTCTGCTTTGACTTTATTTACCCTACTTTTAGTTACCAACCGGATCTTACGGTCCATAGCCTGTATTTACAAACTAAAGTTTAACAACAAAAATTAAAAAATGAGGCATTGCAATTCTTGAAACATAATCTAATCTTGCTGATTGATGTATCAACCCTATGCTGTAAACCTCTTGAATGTTTCCCCCAATTTCTCTTCTGTACCCCATTCTACATGCCTTAATAAAAGAAAGATTGACTAAAAGAGCAAGTCGGTTGTGGTGTGCCGAAACCGACGATGAGGTAGGCCTGTAAATAAAGAGGGCAAAAGTAGAAAATCTAATTTATTACATACCAGCAATATACATACTTTTAACCAGACATGTCTTGAAAGGCATTTCTTACTTCTAGTACCGGGTTAGGTATGTATCTAGAGTGAGCAGATGATTTCCAGCGCCCTAGTGACTTGATAACATGTACTGGAATGTTTGCACTGGATGCTGTGGAGGCCGCTCCTATGCGGATTGAGTGGCCTGAATAGTTAGCTGATTTGAGGCCCAACTGTGTAAGTAAAGACTTGACGTGTGTCATAAAGGCGGTGGTAGTGAGTACCGAACCGTGTAGACTGAAAAGTGGTTGAGATGGTGGTGCGTTTTTATGCTGGGTATATGAGTCCAGTAGTTTGACGGGGCACCAACTGTTGTGAGTAGGATAGTACTTAACCTCTACTGGAGGTGCATGTTGACTGGTTTTGGAGTGAGGCAGAGTTAAGATATAGTAGTCCATGTGTTTTGTTAAGTGTGAATAAAGTAGGATGTGAGTAGACTGTGTTGTGCTAATGGCGGTAAATTCTCTTGGTCTCAAGAAACCATAGAAAGCTACGTATATAGCGGTTTTGATGACGAGGTTTGTGTTGTTGGCAAAGGGTTTTAAATCTAGTAAGTTGCATAAGTCTTTAAAAATATGGAAATATATGGGTAGCCTCTGGGCCGTACGTGGGGGTTCGGATCTCTGAATACCCCTAAGAATGTTCTTAATGTTTAGGATACATTTTATTTGGACACATAGTTTTAGCATGTGCCCTGAAACATTTTGAACATATATGCAATAATCGACATCCACTGTAATTACATGCTCCGACATTAAAATTATTACATATCTGGGACTTGCCCAGAAACTTGATAGGCCGTCCCAGTTTGTCTTTGGGTGTTTTACCTGTAAAACCAGTGGAACTAGTGCCCTGCGAGGGGGTAGGTTCGTTCGCAGTGGTTGGACAGAAGTAAGCCGTATGAGCCATGGAGGAGCAGTATGCACAAGCCGGCGTTCTTAGACCTGCAAAGTGCATGCAGAAAATGACCATATCAATCTTGCTCCAGTTGGACCTTGTTCCGTACTGGGAGAAAGCGCCAGACACTTTGGCAGAAAAGGATCTATGGTAATCATAGAAAGCTGACCCACCATATTTGTTGCCCAGGTCCACCAGCTTGTGCGTATACAAGTCAAACTCCTCACGTCTGTGGGGATATACTGTACAGATAACATCACGATAAATGCCAAATGCCAACACAAATTCAGGGATAGTCAATTTCCTATTTTTGACCACCACAGAAATATCGTCATAAGCTTATGTCTTATGTTCCACCACTAGTGATGTCCCGAACGGTTCGCTGGTGAATAGTTCCTGGCGAACTTAGCGTGTTCGCGTTCGCCACGGATGGCGAACATATGCGATGTTTGGTCCGCCCCCTATTCATCATCATTGAGTAAACTTTGACCCTGTACCTCACAGTCAGCAGACACATTCCAGCCAATCAGCAGCACACCCTCCCTCCCAGACCCTCCCACCTCCTAGACAGCATACAATTTAGATTAATTCTGAAGCTGCATTCATTTTTTTTTGTTGTATTATTTTTTTTTTGTATTTGTGTTTATTATTCATTATCCTCCATAGCCAGTAACCTGTGTTTATTATACATTATCCCCCATAGCCAGTAACCTGTGTTTATTATACATTATCCCCCCATAGCCAGTAACCTGTGATTATTATACATTATCCCCCCATAGCCAGTAACCTGTGTTTATTATACATTATCCCCCCCCCCATAGCCAGTAACCTGTGTTTATTATACATTATCATCCCATAGCCAGTAACCTGTGTCTATTATACATTATCCCACCATAGCCAGTAACCTGTGCTTATTATACATTATCTCCCCCATAGCCAGTAACCTGTGTTTATTATACATTATCCTCCCATAGCCAGTAACCTGTGTTTATTATACATTATCCTCCCATAGCCAGTAACCTGTGTTTATTATACATTATCTCCCCCATAGCCGGTAACCGGTGTTTATATTACATTATCCCCCCACAACCAGTAACCTGTGTTTATTATACATTATCCCCCCACAACCAGTAACCTGTGTTTATTATACATTATCCCCCCATAGCCAGTAACCTGTGATTATTATACATTATCCCCCCATAGCCAGTAACCTGTGTTTATTATACATTATCCCCCCCCCATAGCCAGTAACCTGTGTTTATTATACATTATCATCCCATAGCCAGTAACCTGTGTCTATTATACATTATCCCACCATAGCCAGTAACCTGTGCTTATTATACATTATCTCCCCCATAGCCAGTAACCTGTGTTTATTATACATTATCCTCCCATAGCCAGTAACCTGTGTTTATTATACATTATCCTCACATAGCCAGTAACCTGTGTTTATTATACATTATCTCCCCCATAGCCGGTAACCGGTGTTTATATTACATTATCCCCCCACAACCAGTAACCTGTGTTTATTATACATTATCCCCCCACAACCAGTAACCTGTGTTTATTATACATTATCCCCCCATAGCCAGTAACCTGTGTTTATTATACATTATCCTCCCATGAGGGTGATGTGTGTGTATATGTTAGAAGGGATTGTGTTTTGGGGGGGTAAAAAACAAACCAAAAAAATGATATGCCCCCCTCTCTTCTTACCTTTAGCCTGGGAGGGGGGGACCGGCATGGTGGTACCTGGTAGGGGGGGAACCGGCACTCTCACACCATCCCTGGTGGTGCTAGTGGTGAGTGAACTCTAGCCTGTGGGGCTAGAGTTCACTCTCGCGAGATTGGGGGCTTTGCCATGGCAATGCTCCGGATCTCGTGAGAGGAACCTGGTGGAGCTGCAAGATAGTGCTCCGCCGGGTCCTCCTCTCCCTCCTCAGTCGCATGTCTGTGCAAGTGGGCCAGTGAGGGAGATCTTTGATATCCCCACCAGCCCGTCATGGAAAACATAGACCGGCTGGGGAGATCCTGTGACCTCCTCTGCTGGCCTCGGCCCATGGACATCGCAGCCCACCGGACATTTGCCCGCTGTGCCCGATGGCCAGTCTGGGCCTGGTGACAGGTTTATGCAATGTATGATCATATACTGTAATTAAACCTGCATTATTTTTGCCTAGATTAGGAGCTTTTAAAAAAAAAACAAATAAAATCGGTAAGCTTTGAAGTTGCTGTTTAGTGGATGAGTGAGTGCGCTGGATCTTGTGTATTGTATATACACATATATACATATACAATTACAAATCTATAGATTGACTTCCAATTTATTTAGTTAATATGGAGCAATTCTATATTTTCTATGTAGATTAAAATATGTACACCTCTCGCTATTAGCTATTCTATGTAGATTAAAATATGTCCCCCCCATCACTTATACAGTGATAATTGGCCTTGTATCTAATCCCACAGATCCCTGATTCAAACAGCCCTTTGATTAGCCATTTCTCATTAATATTAGTAAGAAGAAATGGCCCATAGGAAGGTCTCCACCAAATTTGTACTTGAAAATGTGTAATACCTTTGGGAATATCACTCATGTCTGTAAAAATCATTTAGCGCAGGAAACCTCCACTTTAGCCCTGAGCTATTACATGACGGTTTATTTATTCAAGCTTCCATTGATGTGTGATGTATATATATATGTATGTAGTGAAGCAAGCAGACTGGGAAATATGAGATAAAAATCTGTGTAAAAAGAAAAGGGAGTGTTAGAAATTCACACCAGCTATTCTATGGTTTATTGGCTTTGCTCCAGACATTATAATAGTATAATGCATATTATATTTCCTGTATTGATTAGCTACAGGTAAATGAAATACTATGTCCATACTTAACAGGACACTATAGGTACCCATAACCAGGGCCGGATTAACATAGGGGCTGATGGAGCTGCAGCTCCAGGCCCAGGCCCATGGAATAGGCCCATTGGTTTAAAAAAAAAATATTTCTTTTTTTTTACACACTACTCTTAGGGTTGCCAGGTATTTCTCATGTATTTCTTAGGGTTGCCAGATATTTCTCAGAAGTATTTCTCAGGTATTTGAGGCTGCCTAGCCGGTGCCGGTATTGCAGTAATACCGGCAATACAAATGTCTGTCTCAGTATAAACATAGATTATTCTGCAATACCAGCGCCGGCCAGTAGGGGTCGCTGTTTGTGTGGAGAGAGGCAGTGATAAGAAGTTACGGCATCTCCCTCCCTGCCTCTCTCTACTCACTGATCTGCGGGGGAGCACCTCTGCACAGAGAGTCCAGACAGCAACTCCGAGACATGGGGACGCTGAGACATTGGGACACTGGGGAACATGGGCACCCTGAGCATGGACGTCCGCAGGAATTTTTCCGTTGGGGGGGGGGCATAATTGTAATGACATCCATGCTTGGCCCCTTTTTGACAGTGTCATGAAAGGGAAGGAGCATAGTAATATTCACATAAAGCAAGGATGAATAGCGTTTTCACAACTGTGGTGTCAGGAATATATGTTTGTATTCCTGACACTATAGTGTTCCTTTCATCAAATTCCAAGAACATTCTGGTCACCAAAACAACTTTATGTAAATGAAAATGCTGTGATGCAAGGAGGCCCCTGGGTGCTCTTTCTTTGAAGGGATGAAACCGCTCTCAAATGGTTTACCCCCAAAGGCTTCCTTCAGCTCCAGATCTCTAGGTCGCTCAGTGGTATTTGACTTCTGAAACAGAGTGTCAGGAAGTGCAGATTGACGTTGGGCATGGGTGCCGCTCATTGGATAGAGTGGTCAGCTGACACTCTAAGCCAATCGCTAGTTCCCGATTCATAAAAATGTTTTAAGTTTTTATGAATGGGGAGCTACTGATTGGCTTAGAGTGCTTGCTGACCCATATAGCCAATCAGCGGCACCCCTACCCAGCCCTCTGTGTTTCCTAACACTCAGTAAATAAAAGTGAACACATTAACACTGATATTGTTTGTTTTTACCTGGGGAGATGAGAAGGTCCAAAGTTTCCCTGCCAGGCCCAGGTACCAACGCCTTATGATGTGGTGTCCAGAATGAAGTGCTCCAATCTCATTTTATTCTCCTTCATTTGACACAGTCTTCTTTGTCTTCTGAGGCTCCTTCTGCTCCTTTACCTTTCTGCTACTTTCTGCTTATTTTGCGCCCTTCTGCTCCTTTCTCTTTCTGATCCTTTCTCTTTTCTGATCCCTTGATGGCCCCTCCTGCTTCTTGCAGACCCTTCCTGCTTCTTACTGCCCTTCCTGCTTCTTTCTGCCCCTTACAGCTTCTTGCAGCCCCTTGCTGATCCTTTCTGTTCCTTCTGATTCTTCCTGCCCCTTCCTGCTCCTTGCAGACCCTTCCTGCTCCTTGCAGACTCTTCCTGCTTTTTGCAGACCCTTCCTACTCTTTTCTGCCACTTCTTTCTCCTTGCTGCCCCTTCCTACTCCTAGCAGACCCTTACTACTCCTTGCTGACCCCTCCTGCCCCTTGCAGACCCTTTCTACTCCTTGCTGACCCCGCCTGCTCCTTGCTGCCTCTTCCTACTCCATGCTGCCCCTACCTACTCCATGCTGCCCCTTCCTGCTCCTTGCAGACCCTTCCTGCTCCTTGCAGACCCTTCCTGCTCCCTCTTCCTACTCCTTGCTGCCTCTTCCTACTCCTTGCTGCCCCTTCCTACTCCTTGCTGCCCCTTCCTACTCCTTGCTGCCCCTTCCTGCTCCTTGCTGCCTCTTCCTACTCCTTTCTGCCTCTTCCTACTCCTTGCTGACCCCTCTTGCTCCTTGCAGACCCTTCCTACTCCTTGGTGACCCCTCCTGCTCCTTGCAGACCGTCCCTACCCCTTCCTGCTGCCCCTTCCTATTCCTTGCTGACCCCTCCTGCCTCTTGCAGACCCTTTCTACTCCTTGCTGACCCCTCCTGCTCCTTGCTGCTCCTTCTACTTTACCCTCCTGCTCCTTGAAAACCTTTCGACCCCTTCCTGCTTCTTGCTGCCCCTTTCTATTCCTTGCTGACCCCTCCTGCACCTTGCAGAACCTTTCTGCTCCTTCTACTTTACCATGCTCTATGCGGTCTCCCCCACCCCCATCCCTCACTTACCTGCTCTGTAGGCTGCCTCTGTGCTGCTCCCCTGCGCTTTCAGTCATGAGAGAGAGGCAGGGATAAGCTGTAGCTTCCTGCCTTTCTCCATTCACAGCACCTACTGACCAGCGCTGGTATTGCAATGTATTCTCACACTAAAACGAAAAATAGCAGCACAAGCTGAAAAATTCGGGGGGGGGGCAAGTACCCCCCTTTAGCCCCCCATTCGGATGCCCATGACCCTGAGGCACTAGGGACACAGTGGCCCCATGTCTCCCAGTGGCCCCTAGTCTGTGTCCCCATGTCTCCCAGCCACAGTCCCTAGTGGCTCAGTGGCCCCATGTCTCCCCGTGTCCCCATGTCTCTAAGTGTCCCCTAGTGTCCTAGTGACATCAGGACACTGGGAGACATGAGGACACAGACTCTAAGGCACACTGGGAGACATGGGGATACAAACACTAGGGGACACTGGGCGACATGGGGACACTGACAGGCATGGAGGCACAGGGAGACATGGGGACACTGGGCGACTTTGAGACATAGGAGACATGGCAGTGTCCCCATGTCTCCCAGCCAGTGTCCCTAGTATCTCAGTATCCCCATGTGTCCCTGGTGTCTCTCAGTGTCTGTAGTGTGCCAGTGTCCCTAGTGTCTCAGTGTTCCCTAGACTCCCAAAATCCCCTAGTCTCCCAATGTCTCTGTGTACCCATGTTTCCTAGTGTCTCAGTGTCCCCTAGTATAAAAGAAAAAATCTCAGGCACTCACTGTGATAGATTTAGGTAGGTTTATTGGACACCGCAACGTTTCGACCTGTACCCAGGTCTTTATCAAGTCTCCAATGTCCCCTATGTATCAGTGTCCCCTATGTATCAGTGTCTCAGTGCCCCATGTCTCTCAGTGCCCCATGTCTCTCTGTGCCCGTAGTGTCTCTGTGCCCGTAGTGTCTCTGTGCCTGTAGTGTCTCTGTGCCCGTAGTGTCTCTGTGCCCGTAGTGTCTGTGTCCCCTAGTATAAAAGAAAAAAATCTCAGGCACTCACTGTGATAGCTTTAAGCAGGTTTATTGGACACCGCAACATTTTGACCTGTACCCAGGTTTTTATCAAGTCTCCAGTGTCCCCTATATATCACAGTGTCTCAGTGCCCCATGTCTCCCCGTGTCCCCTCGTGTCTGTCACCCAGTGTCCCCAAGAGTCTCAGATTTCCCAGGTCTCCCAGTGTTCCCTAGTATCTGTGTCCCCATGTCTCCCAGTGTCCCAATGTCTCTCAATGTCTCCTAGTGACATGGGGACACTGGGAGACATGAGGACACAAACACTAAGGGACTGGGAGACATAGGGACACAGACATTCCCCCTTTTTGTGTATGTTCGCCATTTCGGCCGTTCTGGTTATGTGATTTGTGTCAGTAGCCCACCCTTTTACCGCATCCATAGACTTCATGCTTTACTGGACACTGCTGTTAGGGGGTATGGGTTTACTTGAAAGATGAAAGCATGAGATTAGCAAAGGGTATGTGTTTTCTCATAGTTGCATCCTATGAGTTTCCCTACAGCATCATCTCCATCCGATACATGACGCTAAGGAGGTAGGACTGTTTTAGTGTTTTTGGTCAATAAGATTTTGTAATTAGGCCCATCATAATTATCAGCACCAGGCCCACTGGGCTCTTAATCCGGCCCTGCCCATAACATTTCACATTAATGAATTGGTCTGTGTGTAGTGCCACTATCATTTTGGTCCTGCACTGGAAATACAGCAATATTTCGATTGCAGGGCTAAACACACCTCTAGTGACTATCAGACCTCTAGTGGCTATTTCCCTGGTAGCCACTACATAGTGTTTCTGGTGTTCAAAGTCTTTATGCATTGCATGAGGACGTCAAACGCTCTCTGATGCGTCTCATATAGAATGTTACAAATACCTGTTTATATTCCCAAAGCTATAGTGCTCCTTTGAATATGACTATTATTTCAATATCTCATTAGTACATTACACAGTATACTGGTTCATCAAGTAATGGATCTTTTTCTTACTGAACATTGAGATCTGCTCACTTCAAAATCTGGAGAAAAACTGTTAAGTTGTAGAAAAAGTCCCAACACAGCTGGTAACTGTTCCACAATTCCGTGCTTAGTGAATAGACCCCATAACTGTCCTATGCTACAATGTTGCTCTAAGATCATAATCAAAAATAAAAGAAATGGTAATTTCTAGCCCACGTTTAATATGCCTCTCAGGACATGGATTCTGACTTGGGCGCCTCGTATTGCAATATTATATTTCAGCAAGAGATTTGTTTTTTGTTGGTGTCTACTTCGATTTTCTAGTTCTTATGTTAAAGAAAGATTGAACTCTAAAGGGAATAAACCGTTTCAATAAAGATTAATGATAGCACTGTATACCATGGACAGCCAGGGAATTACCTTATAGCTTAGCTTGCAGCATGTCTCAAATGATTTGCTGGTATTGCCAGAAAATATCATAGGAACAATTTCAAAATAAAAAAGTCCCTGGGGTACAAAACACATGAAGTAAAAGCTAAACGTCCATAAAACGAAAATCAAAACTTGCAGGTTTTTTTCCCTCTTTTCTGTACAGGTATTTCAATTTAATCAAACAAATGTTAAGGCTTTCCCCATTGAAGTCAAAATGTGTACTATTTCCAGATGTCAAATGTCAGGCTGCAAAGCTAATAAGTATGAGGCAGAACATGGTTCTAATGCTTGCTATCAATCTGCTGTATGAGAAATGCATTTAGAGATGTGCTGTAGATTGTTAGTGATACATTATCAGTCTTCATGTCACCAGGAATTATTTGTAACAGTGTCACAGTTTCTGCACTCTTATCACTTCCTCTATTTATCTTGGTCTAGTAATCATTGTTGACTTTCCGAAGAACCAAGACTATATGGCACCGTGTGGATCAGAGGTGGCCAGCCTTTAGACACGAACCGTCTTTTACACTGCAACTCCATTCATCCTTCTTCTCATTAGTTGGACATGGGCAATAAGAAAAGTTATATTATAATGGCCGCAGCAGATATACAGACTCAGTTATTCAGTGATGTGTGAACTGTTAATAACTCAAATTCTTCTGTAACTTCTGACTGCAAATTTTAAATTTATTTATAATTCCTACCAAAGTGTTATTTTAAGTACCATAACCACTTCAGTGGTTTAAAGTGGTCATGGTCCCTAAGGGCTGGATATGCAGATGTTCGTTATATACTGAGTTTAAACCCTTGGCTGCTGGAGAAGTATTTCCACCTCCAGCAGTATCAGTAGCCAGTTCTGAGCCAGTGTTCTGGGCTGGTTAATGTTAATTCTGTGCAAAATTTCATCCAATGTACCATTCATTGCCTGAGAGTGATCAGCTGAGACTCTCAGCCAATGATTGCCCACTGAGTCAGCTTTTGGCTTCTACAGCTGTGCAAAAGCCAGGCGCATGTAAACATAGCAACAAGTAGCATCAGAGTCTGGCGGGGACCCAGGTAGAAGGAAAAATCCTTCCTAAACGGTTTGCCCCATTATCGGTGAACCAGGCCAGGGTTCTCCACTGATAGCACTACAGTGGACTGTGTAGAGGTTATGATGCTTGGAGTAATCCTTTAAATTTCACACAATTCACACTTTAGTGAGCAACCCTAATTGATTGTAGCAGCATTGCTCACTTAGCCGAACCATGTCCATATAAGCAGAGAATTCCTTAAAGGGATACACAATCGTACACTCCACTTATTATAACTGGATAACTTAATGTGCCTTATTTTATTTGTGCTCCAGTATCAAGTCATATTTCTACCTGGCAGCTTGACAACTACAACACTGTGACTTCTTATATTCCCTTTTTAACAAATATTCTGTTTATTTTATACAAGAATCCCGAGGACTAGCGAGACAGAATCTCACAAATAGCACAAGTACACACTAATAGGTAGCTGTCAGAATCCATCTGTTTACCAATACATGACTTAACCTCATTATTCCTTGGCAAGACCTGAGCAGCAAAAAAAAAAGCAAAAGTCTGTGAATATGATGGAAGGCGCCTTTCAAGTCAGAACAGTTAAAATGTCAGAAGTACACATGGTTTACTTAGCTAGCCAAATCTCAGTGGGAGTGTCAGTATGTGGGGATCAAAGAAAATCAACACTGGAAAGACGGAGAAACTCCTGCCAGTACAAAGTATGCTGGATGTATATGCTACTCAAAAGCGGGCGCTGGCCACAGGGCAGCTTAAAGGTTAACGTGTAATGATTTTTGATATTGAACCAGCGGAAGGTGTTTGAGCACACAGGAGGTCAGGCAGAGTTATGTTATTCTTATTGCCAACTCACAAAGCTCCTGCCCTTGCTTCTTGTAGACAAAGTGAGAAGTGGGTTTGAGTTTTCATAACAATTACTTTCAAAGACCAGCAGTCATTCAATTCACCTCGTGCGGCACAATAAGTTATTTTAGGCTGCAACTTGCTTTGCACAGCTATAATTGTGGGGGAACCTGGGTGGGTGGAGGAGGGGAATTAATGACTAAACAGTAAGAAGTGGTGAGTTGATGGCTGAATTGCAAAATATAGGCTGAAAATAGCTAAGATGGAAAAAACCAAACGTACAATTTTTTTTTGAGTATTGCAGTTCAGCATTTGTCAGTGGAGGTGGGTGCTTGCTTGAATTGTAAAGTTTACAAAAATCCATAATCTACTTTAAATCGTATAATATTTATAATACCTTGTGTAAGTCCTCTGTACAGTACACTTCCCCATCATCAGATGGAAAACTGGTCAATATAAACAATTGTTATAACCTGTGTATAATAACTGCATTTATGCTAATCTGTGCTACAACTCAAGAGTTCGTACAGTGTCAGAGTGTCAGACTGCACTCACATACATTGCGGCAATCGACTCCCATGTTTCTCTGCAATTCTTTGAGAATTATGGGACTTGAAGTCCAACTACATCTGGTTGAAATCCACCTCAAATCAATTGCAGTCACTTGCTAGCTATGATGCCAATTAGATGCACAAACAGTTTCATTTCCAAGAAGATTCTGATCAACGGTTCGAAATTGCTTACACGGAAACAGTAGACATATGTGCATTATAAAGAAATAAACAAATGGCCCTTACGTGAACATGCTGCTAAGAATCACTGAGGATTTTTTTCTCACTAATCAAGTCCTTATGGTTATATCGCTCACATTTTCATACTGAGAACTCTCCTCTGTCAACATGCGTTTCCTATATCAGATTAAAAGTATGGTTTCTGCAAGCCCAAAATGAATTTACAAAAATGTTGAGTGAGTTATGAGAAAAAAGTCAAAGGGAAAAGAAAACTCGTTCCCAACATGGATAGTCTGCAATCTCTGTTTTATACATTAGGCTGAGCACATCCTGAAAGATATGAAACAGTAGTTGGCTTTTTTCAAGCTCCTTTCTCTGTGGAAGCAGTAGCACCTACAAGCAAATAAATCATCTTAGAGCGAATTAAAAGACAGGAAGAAGTGTGCTTTATCTGCTCTCTTAAAGGGACAGTCCAGCAACACAACAAATAGGCTAGTGGCAGTGGATACGTGGATACAATACATTATTTACAGTGGTAACATTCTCAGATATATTTTTTAACAAATATGGAGACAGTAAATGTTAGAGAATATTCATATGGTGTTGTTATGTAGTCACAGGGAAGCAATATTTAGCTGCACTTCCTGTTAAGTCATGACATGTGAACATATTAGCACTTAGCTTTACGTACACACACTGTGATCATATGCAGCTGGCTTGTGACATAAGATTGATGCATTTTTGTTTAAAATAGTCAAAACTTTTCTTTATTTTCATTTTTCCACAATGAAGACTTTTCCCGTAAGGAGATATTCTCCCGTATATTTTAAAGCATTTTCCCAATCTTTCCTTGCAGTAAAAAAGCGCATACATTTTGTTCTTTTAGTGATGTGAATGGCTGTGCTGCTCTGTGTATAATGTGCGCTCCCAACATTAGGACATCTCTACTTGGCAACTCTTCATGTGACATAATTAATATATTCCACCTTACCATGGGCTGGTATTAATATGATTTATAGTGGAACAGTACCCTTTGAATGTTTATCTTAAATACAGTTGCTAGTACCAACTTACCCATAGCAAACAGTAAATTTGGAGATAAATTCCAATTTGGCTATTTTAAGTTGGCTGTAAACTCGCTGCAAATCCTCTTTAAGTTAATAGGTCCAAATGAATGACATTTATGACGAGGTGATCACCTGGGGACATTTAGCCATATATATGTGTTCATTTTATTAAATAGATTGCTTATGTTATCACTGGCATTCACAAAACTGACATATTGCTACTGAGCGGTTGACATAATCAAAAACAGACCCGGTATTCTGAACGGTAGGAACCTGGATACTCAAAAAAACAACATACAGGTGGTCCTTGTTTTGCGACCTACCTGGTTCACAACGTCTCGCATTTACGACCAGCTCTCTCACAGGGTGGTAAGTGCAAGCTGTCGTGGGAATTAGAGGGATTCCCTGCTCTGCTGCGTTCTTCTAGGTTCGGAGACATTTCCCCAAGCATAGATTAGAGGGATTCCCTGCTCTTGTGTGTTCGTCTATGTTCGGGGAAATGTCCCTGAACACAGACATGCGCATCAGAGCAGGGAATCCATTAAATCTATGTTCGGGGAAATTTGCCCGAACATAGATTAGAGGGATTCCCTGCTCTGGTGCGTTCGTCTATGTTCGGGGAAATTTCCCAGAACACCAGAGCAGGGAATCCCTTAACTCCTCACTTACTGACCAATTTGTTCTACGACCGGGGTAATAAATATGTTCTTTCGAAAAAATAAGCAAAGTCAGATCCTCGATTTCAAACATGAAAATTCCACATTTTACCTATTTAACATGCCAATGCACCGGAGAAACTATTATTTTAACACCTGACTAGTTCCTGACTCCACTTAACTTTGTTACCATAATGTTATGTTGCCACAGTGTTTAAGACACTGACAGATCAACGTGAGAATAAAATGAATATAGGGAAAGGGAAATCTACTTGAGAATGGTATAAGTATCACTTCCTCCAAGTGACATGATCCGCACACTTAACTCCTCCGACAGACCCGACAGGCCTTCATGATTACGATGACAGATGAAAGTAATCACTGAGCTGCGAGGTTTAATATTTCAGTTGTGACGGCATTGAATGAGAGAGGTGGAAATGCAATACTGGCAGATTAGGAGCGGCACATTACAAGTTAGGAACGCCTGCCCGCTCTTTAAGCTTTTCCTGCAACACATGCCGATCATCTCTTTACACATAAAACCCCTTCCTTAGTTGAGTGTATTTGCTTCAAAGTCTTGTCAGATGTCGCTTTAAAACAACAAATATATCATTTCAAGAGGACCATGGTGACAGGTGCACGAAGGGATTTAGCTAGAGGGTAGAAGTCATTTTTATAGCATATTGTGCAGGATGCGCATGTCCATCTGTTTTAATTATAGTTCCTATTAACAAACAAACAATGAAACTAATATACTATAGGACTAGAAATGGCAGAAAGGATGGGATTCAAGGCTGTGGTCATGCCATGCAGTGTTCAAATATAATATCCTTGTGTTTGGTTAATTTTTATCCAATGCTTTTTTGAGTACATTTACTTAACAGCGCAAATGCCAGAATAGAAAGCCTTTTTTTTACATAAAGATATGATTGCCTATGTTTAACGTTTGCAGTTTCCCCTGATGAAAGAAAGATCTCTAGTTCAAATATTACTAGGGAGAGTATTTGTGATAAGATGACAGAGACTTTGCAGATTTTAATAAGTGGAAATATATAAATGCTTCAAAAGCCATGGAGTAGACGTTCTCCAACTTTACAAAATTCAGGGTTTCTTGTGGTACTTGATGAGAGGAATCTAACAGTCCACAGCAGGCTGCACTGGCCATCGGGCAAACTGGGTAAATGGCCAGTGAACCACGATGACATGGGCTGAAGCCAACCAAGTAGGCCAAAGGAACTCCTGGCCGGCACATTCAGGGCCGATGCTCAGTGGATGTCGACCCAAAGAAGGAACTTATTCCCTTCATGGGAAAGAGAGCATTGCCACATGTTACCATGGCAAACGTTTCAATTTTGCTGGAGTTCACAGGAGAAACACGGTCTGCAATTGCTGGAATGTCCACTCAGTCCACTGGACCACCAAGATGCACCCCCTTCCTTGGCCAAAGGTAACAAAAGTGAAGGGGGGAATAAATATTTTTTATAATTACATTTTAGTCAAATGATTAGTTTAATAATAATTATTTTTCTTATCGTTTGCACCCTGAAGACCCTATACCCACAAGGCCTTACACCCCTTCACACATACACACGCTCACAGCTCGAGTACCCATGCATACAACCGCTCTATACAAACATTATACTACAGACCATCTCAATACTTTAAAGCTATACACATACATTCATTACAGCCCCTAGATAGGCACGCTATAGTCCATTTATAAACACAAAACCCCATAGACAAATACATACTCTACACCTTCTAAACTCACACACTCTCTTTCTACAGCCTCTAGACACACACACTTTTCAGCCCGGGGACACTACAGTCCCTAGCCACACATAGTAAATCACAAACATATCTCTTCACACACCACACAGAGCTGCCTCAACACACACAATTCCACAAGCAGTCTTCAAACACATACAACAACACAGGCAGCCTCCCAAATATACACAAGACTCTTTACCATCCCTGTACTACTTTTGTCCTCTGTTACCCCGCTTATGGGTTCACCAGAAACAATTCACTAGTAATCACAGAGTAAACATGGCATTAATTGTGCATGTGATGTGTCCCTGGAGGGACATGAAACTAGCATGCTCACTTTGAAGGGGAGTGTGTCATTGTTGATTAAATAACATTCCCCCTGTCTGTCTCCTCCCTGCTATTTGGTTGCTCAGTCAGTAAATTTTAGTTCACCAGTCCGGCCATGTTCCACAGCAATTAAACCATTTCATCATGCTTGTCCCTCTTGAGGTTCTTAAGTCCCTTGATCATTCTTTTCCAATCCAGTGTATTCATTCGTGTCATTCAAAACATTGGGGGTTATTTGTGACAAGTAGTGCAAACATGGAAAAGGGACTAGTCACCAATGCACTGTATCTTTCCACAGTTACTGCCTCACTTGTTAGTACGTTAGATCACTTTTCTGAACACAGTATATTTAATACACAAGCCCCAGCAACACCAATAGTCAATGTGAATATAAACCAGTCCTGATTCTACTAAAACCAAAAGATGTAACAGTCATATATTTTATTTAGATTCCCTTCTTTCACTTTTGCAAAATCAGTAATATCAGTACTATCCAACATTTGAATGTAGATTACAGCATATTATTCAGAATCATAGATATCATTAAAATCAATGATTTAAGATCAGATTTCAAGCAGCCTGTAGGTGTGTAAAATACCACAGAGGGCGGCATCATGGGCTGAAGTTGTACATGTCTATTTCAAGTGTTTTCATTGTATCTCTCTGTAGACTATGTCACATTGTACCTGTTTGTTCATACCACAAAGTGTCCTACCCATAAATAATGACGGAGACATCAGAATGGTATTCCAGCCATCTGAAAATGATTACTAAACTTCTGCCATGCCATCATGTCGTTGCAATTTTTATTATGTTTACTGGTAGGAAACTTGGCTATCCAGTGTGACAGGGAAAACACAACAAGCTTCACTGCGTTTGCTCTGAGTGCATTAAAAGCAGAATTGTCACATGTGAGACGTTTGCAGAACCCATATGGGTTGCAGTAACTTACATTTTTAATAAGTATTATTTTTTTATTTAAATTTGCACTGGCTGCCCTGACAAAGCCAAAACATACTTTACAAATTGAATAACAACACAATACTGCATACCCTGGCACTTTAGATGGTATGCCCAGACAGGCATTGCCATGTGCACAACCCTGAGTCTTGTGATATTGATGACACCATGAACACGAACGTTCTAGAGCAGTGACAGTTGTGCTCTAACGCAAAACTGTCACTTGTGAGATTTTTGCACAACCCAATAACTAAATGTTAGATAAGAGTTATGCCAGTTCTTTTTTTTTTTTTTTTTTTTCAAAACCTCATTAGTTTACATTTTTTTTTTTGGCATGCTCTGCTATAAGGAATGTTTGAGTGCACATGCATTCACACACCATGTTTCTTAGAGGCATCTTGGAACCTCAAAGTCACCCAAAATGCATATATGCAATGGAGATAAGTTCATTTTTCTTACCTCCATAGCATTATTCACCATAGCACGCACTGCAATCGTGTTTATCCTTGTGAGGTAATAAGGAACTATCTTCCGTAGAAGTAATAGTTCCACTTTTAAGTACATTCACAGGAAAAAGAACAGAGAGGTTTCAACAGTTAAGTAAAAAAAAACGAACGTGTTGGTACATTTCAGCAGTAGAATTGGCCAAGGCCCACCTCACATAACACCTTGGGACACAATAAGATTTATGGAGAGATTGAATATTACTAATTTCCATTCATCAAGATAATTTAAATATGAAATAGCATGATGTATTACCTTCCCTGACCTTTGTTTCCATCTGATCTAATCAGATTACATTTGAAAAGGTTTCGTTTTGCATCATATTCAGACCTGGAACTGTACAATTTATTTTGTAATATATTTAATCAGTTATAGCTCCAGAGGAAAAAAATCCCCAAACAGTTTTAAAATATCTTCACAATCAGTTAGCTGTTAGCCTGTACAAAGTTACAGGGCTTGATAAATGAGCATACTCCTTCCAACGTGCTCTACTGGTCCAGCTCCTTTTCTATTAGTGAAGATATCATGGTAACTCTAATTCACACTGACTCAGGTGGAAATTTCCAACTTAAAACTTTTGCAGGTTCAGTGAGGTCATTAATGAGCTGTGGAGAAACTGATCCAATCAGCAGTTTATAAGCATAGAGTTTAAAGTGTGAAAGGAGAATATTATAAACTAGTCAATAAAATATGAAAAATAGTCTGTGCAATGAAATGCAGACAGTTATTTATCATGTACAGTCAAAAAAGAGGTATCACAAAGAAAAAATTGCAAACCAAAGATCCCAAAAAATCAAAGTGCTACAAGGAAAAATACATTATTTAAGGTTTTTGATGATATTAGTATTATAACAGTTGTATAGCGCTAACTTAATAAGCAGCACTGAACAATATTATAAAGGGGGAAATTTAACAGTAAAGGAGACAATTACAAATGTTACAGGAACATAAGTCTGATGAGGACCCTGCTTACATAGCTTACAATCTAGAGGAGGTGGGTTATAAAAACACAATAGAAAGGGCATCGAGGGGTTAGCAACCAAGGAACATGGGGGAAAAGTTGCAGAGGTGAGGGCGGAATGTGGCGATTTAAGAGAGAGCAAGAGACAGGTTTGTGAAATCGAATTTACTCTGGGAGGCTGTAAGCTTTCCTGAAGAGATGGGTTTTGAGGTACTTCTTAAATGATTGAAGACTGGTAGAGAGTCTGATGGGGGTATGCAGCCTGTTCTAAAGGTAAGGAGCCACCTGTGAGAAGTCCTGCAAGCAGGATTTAGCAGTATGGGTGTGAGCAGCAGACAGGAGCAGGTCACTAGCAGAGCTGAGATACCGAGAAGGAGTGTACCTACGGGCTGTTAAGAGCTTTATAGTTAAGTTTTTGTATTTTGAATGGACTCCTATAGGTTACAGGAAGCCAATGTAATTGTTGACTAAGTGGCGAGGTGTGAGACGATTGACAGGAGAGAAAGATCGTCTTGGCGGCAGCATTCATTAAATATTGTAGAGAGGCAATACGGTTTCTGGGAAATCCAATTAGACAAGAATTACAGTAATTAATGTGAGAAATAACTAAAGCATGAACAAGCTCATTGGCAGATATATATAAGCAATGCATGTATTCATTACTATGTAATCTACTTTTTTAAAGGCTTATCTGTAACAAGAGAGATTATTTATAAATCAATGTATTGGATTATATAATGCACAGATATCATTATCTTCAATACTTTTTTAAATCATTGGAATTAATAATGGAATATTTTTTTTACAAAGTCTTAGTGTCAGGTTTGGGTTTCTTATTTAACTGGCCGACAAATATGGAATAATGTCTTCAACAATGGTGGCAAGCATTCCTGGATAGTTTGTCTGGGTTGGATGGACTCACTTATAATAGACAAATTCTCCAACGTGATGAATGGCCATTGATATCACTTCAATTGTTAAGGGAGCGCGTGAATATGCAGTATTCCAATAGTCGAGACCAGTCAGCAGAATTAAGTTGACTTCATATCCTTTTTTTGCTCAATACCAAAACATGCTCGTCTTTAGGTCAAACATAATGAGATAATATTCATGTTCAAGGTTGCTGTTCTCTAAAGTATTCCCAAATTGCTTTCTTGTGCTGTAGAAAGTGACGTGTCTCAGGAGTTTAAGACATATCTATCTTACGCACATAAAGAGGTATTAAGTTAAAGACATTGATGTAATTGTCATCGTGGTCCTCAATGACAATTCCCATCAACATTAACAGCAGATATATATGGCATTCTTCAACCAAGTACAGTGGAAGTGAAAGGCAAGTGTCTCACCAGTGTGTCATAAAATAAAAACTGCCCTTCTCAGCACAATAACCATTCATAAAACATGTCTGGCTTTGATATTAAAATAAGTGCTAATAACAGGTGCATCACTGCCTCAAAGTCAAAGATTTTAAGAAATCAGAAGGGTCTAACTATATATATTGTATGTTATTGTGTAACCAGGGGAGGCCTGGCAACCTTTGGCCCGGTGGCAAATACCAATGAATTGCCCACTGTCCCCTTGCCAACCCTCTCATGACCTTAACTGATAGAAGCAGTTTGCCACACCACAATAAGAAAGAGTACATATAAACTGATAATGGTCTGCAATATTGCTCAAGCATCACCATCCTTTAATAGTATTTAAATGGAGGTTTTGATTAGGTGCCAGATTACAGAGCCAAAACAGTACAAAGAAAATGATACATCTCTTTAGTGAACAGACCATTTACTACTATTGTGTAATTGTTATGCATTACACTGAATTAAATCAGATTGTGAACAAGTAATACAAAAATGGCAATCAGTTATTAATTGTATACAAATACTAAGAATATTTGAGTAAAGTTTAGTAAAACTGATGACTATATTGATAAGAAAGTCTGAACGATTTACATGAACACCTCATTTTATATGAGCACTGCACCTTATAGACCAAAGCTTTTAGGTCAAATATATGATATCTAAGGACTACTACATTTGTAAATAAATATAATAAAACGTAATAGAAACAATTATCTCAAACTCTTGGAAAACATGAAACTAACTAAGTTAAATGACACTCCAAACACCTAAAAAACATATGATGTATATTTAATGCCCTTAATAAAATTTTGTTTCCAAATTGAAATGCATGCTCAAAATAAAAATCAACTTTGTGTAACCTATGACCGTCCCAAATTCCCCTGATTTAAGAGAGGCAGACGATCACTATCCTGGAAACTACTTGTCTTAACCCTGTTACAGGGATCAACGCAATATCGCTCACATGTGTACTTTGTAGCTGCTAGCGGCATCTTATTGACAGGAAAAGAATGAATTGGAAACACTTGTGCAAGTGTATGGAAGCATAAAGACTGACATTGTGTTGTGTTAACATAATGTTTGAATGGTTCAGCAATTTTTACGGTATTGTGAACAAAATATTCAGCAATATACATCTTTAAGGATTGCCTTTTAAGTAATATCTGGTGCATAAAATATGGGAAGCAGATGCTTAAGGTGTGCTCTTACAATGCCCGTGGCATAGTCAGTTTTCTTAGCCGACAGGCTGAAATCTATTATAAAATATCTGAGAAATTGCTTCTCTGGAAAAGTGTCTGCTTCTGTGTAAGCTATGACCAGGGCACTAGTGCGAGACACGTCAGGTTTCTACTGAGTGGATCATTTGAAAATGACCAAGCACGTTGTATGGCCCTCAAACTTTAAGTAATTCTGGAATGTGGTCTCCAGTGTTTTCGAACTGCATGTTAGATTTAGATCTGATCTTGTTAGTTTAAAAAGCCTCTGTAGATTGCACAATTTTATAAATGACCTCGACATGCTGTTGCCCATGTCTGTACATGTGATATGAATTCTATATGGTTTTATGTAATGCTTTAAAGTAGAGATATAACTGAATAGTGTAACTTAACTCATTATTTTATTTCTGGTTACTTAGACTAAGCTTAAATATTAAATCATGTTATATTTCAAAGGGTTATTCACTAAACACTTGATGGAAAAATTATCATATTTACTTTACAAATAAAAGTATTATTATTTTATATATTTAACTATAAATAGGACAATTACAAGAAAACTTGCAGGAACGATAGGTTGAAGAGGACCCTGCTCAAATGCGCTAAAAGTCTATAGAATGAGCTTACAGTCTATATACACACACACATACATAAAGATAAAGAATCCGAATTACTTACACTCGAGTCCAAGGTCTAGGCAGAAAAATTCAAACGTAACTTTTATTCTATCAGTGCTTCAGGTTTTTGTTTTTTTTTTTATAAAAACTTATGAAAGCTTTTATTATAAAACTGAAATGTCATGAAATAAATGTAATGTAGGTAGGTAAATGCAAAGTTAAGTACTTCGGGATGAAGTATGCACAAGCAAGGTACACCCTAAATAGCAATGAATTAGGGATAACAACACATGAGAAGGATTTGGGAATTGTTATAGACAACAAACTTGGCAACAATGTACAATGTCAATCAGCAGTTGCTAAGGCCAGTAATGTTTTGTCATGCAAAAAAATGCATTGGAAACATTTTAGTTAACAGGGATGAAAATATCTTTGGCAATAAGAATCTGGCCTTAATTGATATGTTTATTCCCCACAGATTGCTGTTAGTGAATAGCACTAGTATAGGCCAACCTTGCACCCTTGTCTTGAACCTACTCTAAATTACTATTTTCAACTACAAACCATTGTGAACAGACACCATAGTATTATAGTGATATAATTATTTAGAGCTCTAGAAACTGACGACCATATATCAGAAATTAGCTGAACATAACAAGGAACAAATAATATACTACAGAGAAAACAATGCTTCATTGTAAAAAAAAAAAAAAATTCCAAAATACGGATTATTAAACAAAACAGACTATTTCTGAATGCTGTACAGATACAAGATATCATTTCCCTTGCTGGATTTTGTCAAAGATCAATCTCAAACAGATTTGTTCTTAACACAAGATACAAAACGGACACAGCTGAATTGCAAGGTCAATATCTGTGGGCCACATGTCTCGTAGTTGACTGTATTTACTTATAGAGCACATGCCTTAGCTGTATACAACAGTATGAGCCCATTCAATGCTCTAAGCAAAATGAGTTTCTCATGACTTGTTTGCCAGCATCTTGTAAAGAGGAACACACCAGGATTTCTATCCCGATGTGAAAAAAAAAAGGTTGGTCTGTGCTTTGGCAGAATGCCTGCAGTGGCAAACGAGCTGTGTATGTCAGTTTAAATCTCCTGGCACAAGATAATGTTTTCTCCGATCTGACTGATTTATCTTGTTGGATACAAAAGTGTTTGTTTCTGCACAGCAAGTAAAATTGAAAGAGGATAAAGTGCTCACCAGTTCCTCACTGCAGAAATGTATTTTTGTACAAAGAAAAGACATATGTAGTGTAGCAAGGTTTGGGAAAACTGAACAATATGCTGCCAATGAGAGATGGCAAAGTGCAAGTATCACAGCAGTAAACCTGGCTCCAATTTCTCTCTGTGCTCCTTTTCTTTCTTTATTTTTGTTACATTTTCCAAGTTATCTCATTTAAAGTCTTTGATAGCAGGACTAGGGCAATTTGATTACTAATTGATAATCATTTTAAAATGTAACAGGACAATATTCATTCTTATTCCTCATTGATTCTTTAAAAAGTTCATTTTGCAATAAGCTACAGAGAGGATTAATCATTATCTGGTTTCCCCCTGCTGATACATATACATTCTGTTATAATGACTTTGTGCAACAATACACTTACTGTAACTGTAATGAGCTCGCTCTATGATCTAGCTTCTAAATCATTTGTTTGTATGTACATATCTATTTATATATTTATTTATGTATGTCTATCTGTCTACACATGTATATCTGTTTGTCTGTCTATACATGTCTGTGTGTCTATTTATACATGTATGTATGTATGTGTTTTTCTATACATGTATTTCTGTCTGTTTATCCATGTTTGTCTTTACATGTATGTCTGTCTGTCTGTCTGTCTATACATGTATGTCTGTCTGTCTATACGTCTGTCTGTACATCTGTCTATATATGTCTGTCTGTCTGTCTATACATATCTGTGTGTCTATACATATCTGTCTGTCTATCTACTTCTGAAACAATGCAGTAAAATCAGCTATTGATGATGTCAGAAATGTAATTCCAGTGTACCTGTAGCCATTAAAGGACAGTCATTGTTAGGTCTTCACCCCACTACTTCCCCCATCTCCCCTATAGAAGAAGTTATTTAGATCTCTATAACACGGCATTGCTGCGTTCCCTGCGCGCACATTGGCAGAATAAATACCACATATCTAATAATAAAGCATTGTAGGCCTGTGCTTCGCATTGTTCAGCCATGAAACAAAACAGAGCAATGTGTCATTTGCAGATGAGTAATGGGGTGACAGGATGCGCGCTATCACCTGCAGGCAGCCCTGACATCATGCTATGCCGTTTCACATTATTGACAGTGCCAGCATGTGGCTAATACTGGTGAACAAATATAGACATGTCTATCATTTGAGATCTGCTTTCCCAACAGCATGCATTTACTCCGCTGAAGCACTGGGGAACTGCAATTATCTCTATGACACATTGCATTGTCACAGCATTGATCTTAAAGGAAGCAGACTGTGTTCCCAGCAAAACTTAAAAACTGTCTTGAGAATTGTACTTAACATTGCTTCCCTCAGCGAGGTGCTTGTGCCACTCATGAATAATTGCAAATATTATTCATTTAGACAAAAATATAACTACAACAATATCTGTGTATGCCAGATATGTACACTTTATATATTTAGTACAAAATAACTTAATAAGGATAAAACCCAAAATAGGATCTGATGAATGCAAGAATCCTGTTGACACTCTCAGCCAATCAGCTGGCCCTACACTACATGGCTTAGCTCACAGAAGCTAAGATAAACTCCTGGCTCTGCCAAAAGCTGCCCAGAGGTAGTGGGCAGTGCCCTGTGGACCTCTGGTAAGATATGAAACCATTTAAAACAGACTTCTTACCATTGGGGATGGAGAGCAGGGCAATCCTGGAACCATAGGGGCTACAGCATGCTATTGTGAGTGTTGTAATTGAAGAGTTCCTTTAATTTGCTGACAAACTGCTTGAGAAAAAGTCAATTGGCACCACAAGTATTTACTTTTACAACTCTCAAAGTCTAGCACTTAAATATTGGGATTAGTAGGGGGATTACTATAAGTAGACAGCCAGGTGAAACCACTCAGCTCATTCATGATCTTGCCAATGTATGTTGCTACTTTCATACTTCTGCCAAGCTCTACGTCAAATTACAACACTGGGTTGGCAACAAGTTTACCTGAGCTGATCTAAAAAGAGAAATGCCAACGCATTTTACGTTAACCTCAATGCAATCCACACTGCTATAGGAAACTTGTATTAGCCCTTAAAATACTTTACTAAGTACCAAAGGGATAATTCTCGGTATTCAATTGATAAATGCATTGGAGGTATTATATATATATTATTAATATTATTGCCATTTTTATAGCGCCAACAGGTTCTGTAGCGCTTTACAATACTACAATAAGGGAAATTTAACTATAAATAGGACAGACAATTACAAGAAAACTTACAGGAACAGTAGGTTGAAAAGGACCCTGCTCAAACGAGCTTACAGTCTATAGGAGGTGGGGTGTAAAACACAATAGGACAGGAAATATCAATCAAATCACGTGGGAGTAAAGCAGAGCTGGAGGAGACAGTAGAGTGCTGCCCTTTAGGAGAGAGCAAGAGACAGGAATGTGAGGTAGAGATTACTCTGTGAGGCCATAGGCTTAAGCTGATTGAAGACTAGGGGAGAGTCTAATCGCAGTAGACAGGCTATTTCTATAAGTAATGAACTGGGTATATCAGTGGGATATTACCTTAACATCAATATATATTGTTACTGCCTCTCACAGGTCAAGGCAGATATATATTGATTTATACTTTCAGGAAGAAAGGAAAAATTGGTATGAGCATGTGAACGTATGTCTGTGAGAGTATTTTTGTGCATGCCTTTGTGAACATCTTTGTGTATATATTAGTGTGTTTGCATGTCATTGTTAGTTGGTAAGTATATAGGCCTATGTACATAGGGCTAAACAGATGATATAACAGGGAACAATCACTAGCTGATATAAAACAAATTCAATTAAAAAAAAGGGGAAATAATGAAGTAAAAAAAATATAATGTAATTTAAAAATAGTATTTTAGAGGTAAATAATGCCATCTCTAGGTTCTTGGGACATATCTAAATGAATAGAAGTTAATTTTAGCTGCTGCACTGATACTACACATTTAATCAAGATAATGAGGTCTAAATTATTTTTGGAAGTATAATTACCTCTAGAGCACCACAAAAATTGTAGTTAATGTTCACCTCTGACACTAAGGCTTTTAATGCAAAACCAATAAATTCATGATAAATCATGCATTTAACTAAATCTAATAATGTAATCATTGTAATCTGTAATAATTACTCTAACAATGCACACACCTAACTATAAATTAAATGAACAACATCTCATCACAAAATAACAGTGGATTTATTTCCTCTTCTGCTGTTAAATTCTATCACCAAGGAAAATTTTGTCCGTGTAATGGAATTCATTATTATGCAAACTTTGGTTATCATTACTAAGCTAAAATGATAAAAACTAATGAACCATTAATAAGCTTTGTTGCAGCTGAGTTGCTGCAATATCATTATGTAATAGGACGGTACATTGAAACTATTTTTGAACTTGGTTTGAGTTGAACAAAATTGAATTTTATACATACTGAAACTGATTCAAATATTATGACAATGGAAAACAATTTTGTATAAGATATTATATATCTAACAAAAATACATACATTCAATGATAAGCAAACATATATCAATTCTTTGCACCCAGCACAATTTTGCAGATTGAAAATGGCTACATTTATGAATTGTATTGAGTATTCCTGACTCTCTAAATAAATGTTATCAGCAGGGACATACAACTAGTTTGTTTCCTGTGCAATATGTCCACTTGTAAACATCTGCTAAACTGTACTGTCCCAGAGCATCTCAGTTGTATTGTTTATATTATAACAGGGTAGCAGAACCGTTTTATATTGTCACACTGTATACTCTATGTTATTACGTGTGATTGGGCAAGTCAGCAGAGGAAAACAATTTGCTTAAGCAGACAAATCAGAACTGTTGCCCCATGATGTCGAATAGTGGGAAGCATGTATCACTAGTGTATTTGGTCGAGCAGTCTTTCCATGTCCATTAAGGGTTTTTGCTAAAACATAATGGTTTATTTACTAAACAGCAAATTGTAGTGAATTACAATTGTTAATATTTAAGTTATAATACAGTAACACAAAGTTGCATAGCACAAAATTATGGATAGATAGATAGATAGATAGATAGGCTAATTTATCATTGGGAAACAAACTGGACATCACCCGCTAGTCCATTGTTAAGGGTACCTGAAGAAATGAAGGGGTAAGCATATTTATATATCTCTCTCTCTCTCTCTCTCTCTCTCTATATATATATATATATATATATATATATATATATAATCACTTGAATCAAATGGATGTGTAAAAGCACTTACATTTAATATAGCATCAACCCAGCTCTGAAATTTAAGCACAACTAATGATTTATAAAGTATTAGGTATAGCTTTTTGGAAGACTAGAGGTTTCAGGAGTTTAGAAATCAAGAAGAGAAAGGTGGATGATTGGATGGAGATTCAGTGAATATTAGGAGAACCAAGAATGTGCACGTGGTTATGGGGGTGGGCTAAGAAATAAAGTATACATGGATATGAGTAAGGAAAGAGAGGAGCAACCCAAGGGCCGGATTTGTATATATAGCAGCTATATTTTGAATTTGTTGTAAAGAAGTGATAGAGCAGGTATTATATAGTGAAATTAAAGAATGGATAAGGAATTTTGCAACAGAGAAGGTGAGAAGTGGTAAATCTGCTTCATATTAAATAGGTGAGAGTAAGAGATGGAATTAACATCGGTTAGGTCCATCTGTCAGGAAGAGTAGTGAAGTGTCAAAGACGACACCCACAGTGTGAGATGTGGGTGGAAGGGACAGGGTTGTGTAAAAGAATATTAAGTGGTGGAAGTTGGGTCATAGAGGTGGAGCAGGGAGAGGAACAATTCTGTTTTAGATGAGCTTTTGCAGAAACAGTGAAGGCATCCAGGAGGCAATGTCAGAATTATATGAGGAGAGGTGACATATAAGGGAGAGGAAGGAGAGCAACAGTCATTCAACTTGTGCGATTCATCTAAATTGTGGGGGATCATTAAGTCATCCAAATTTCAGAACTCTGAAATGGCATATGGACACATCTCAAAGCTAACAAAATCGACAATGGATGATTCTTTTTGTTTTGTGATTCGAAGTTCCATTTGTAGCACACAAAAAAAAGAGGATTGATGGAAAAAAGATGATTGACCGTTTGGATACATGCACTAAATGCTGATTTTATTCAAAGCTCAAGTGACCAATGGAAGGAAAAAAAGGAGGAACAGTAAAAAATATCCATATAATAAATATAAAATATATGAATATAGATTTATTTTTACTATTTCTCTTTTTTTTTTCCTTTACTAGTTACTTCCAAATATTTATAAATCTTCCAAACTGAAATGCCCAAATACCTTGTTTGCCTGTTTTTTTATTTCCAGATGAATTGATTCGGACTAACGGATGTTTTTTTGCCATGCACAATTCTAATAGTCATAGATTTGCAATTTTGTCTTAAATTTGTTTTTCGAATCATTATAATTCAGGGTTTAATGAATAACCGTTGAAATATGTGACTGTGTTTGAATAGTGACTCAGAGTCTCAATTTTTTTTTTCCCATTACCAATCACGAGTTAACGTTCAACCCGCAAAGTGTCCCCTGCATAAACATTCCACAGCTGAGGTCTCCAAAATATAGCTGTCTATTTGTTATGAGATTGGGGTTCCACGGCATCTAAAGTCCTGTTGGCATTGTGTTTAGCACTGTACATAATTAAACATTTTGAAGAATGCTTTCTGTAAGGTTATTTTGTGTGAGAAATATATAACTAATGTTAGGTACGGAAAAATAATTGAAAATGTCTACAAAGATATCTGATCCCTTTAATAATTTCCTGATAGTCTAAAATGTAACAATTAAAAAATAATTGCAAAATATGCTTGTATCTGTTTGTACTTTATTATTTTCCTGTAATATTACCAGTTACATAGAAACATGGGATTAAACTTCTGCAATAAACAATGTACCTGCTTTAACGTTTTATTTATAGCATCACACTTGCCACGGTCCTTGCAGCACTATTTGAAAAGACATTAAAATCCCTCTGTATATAGAACCGATGTGTAGATAATGGAAAATGTCTGTATTTCTAGAGCACAAGCAATAATGTCCTTATTTGCAATCCCTTTGGCTTTGAGAAATATTTCACAAATTTTGGAAATATTACTGCCAGAAGGAAGCTGTTATATTCCAGACTGCTGAGATTCATCTAAAGAAGATTGAATCCTTTTCTGATCCCTTTAATAAAGTTACTTCTTCGGCACAGGGAATAGTTCTAGTCATGGAATGCTGACCTAGGCTGAACGCCAACTACACAACAGAAAATAAATTTGGACCAAAAAAAATAAATTTGACCCTATATGCTAAAAAAAAAAACAGCTTCATTTGTACTATAGTGACACGGTCAAGCTCTTGAAAAAAAATCATGGTATTAAACATAAAACATCCCTTTAGTGTTCTGATCTTCAAGACTACTAGGTTGCTGCACAAGGACTTCAAAGACAAAAGTTGTACCAAAAAACAATTCTCTAGTCATTCATCTGGCTACCTACTAGAAGAGCTTGATCACAATAAACAATTCGCTCATTAGTGTTGAAAGAGAGGTCAAGGAGAAAGCTTTTTGTATCTGACATTATCGGACCACAGGATATACTTTAAAGAAGTAATGATCTACTGGAATGTGCATTGACCCTCCCTTTTCATTTACATGTGGTACAAACACTGACAACAAAATATTTAACTTCCAGATGGACAAACAAGAAGGTTAAATATCACAGTTTGATAATATATATCTGTGCTTTGAAAATATATCTGTGCTTTGTATCTGTGTTTAATAGCTGGGCAATTATTATTCCAGAATATTGTGTGTTTGTCACTTTTATATTGCTTGGAACCATGGCACAAAACACTAGATATATTGTAAATATTCTACACTGGTGAATGACTTTAAATCAGTTCCATGAAACATTTTGTTAGCTTATGGTGTGGTCAGCACAGGACTGACTTGGGAACAACTAAGTACTTGTTTCCAATATTGTCAGTAACGTATACCAAGAAGCTCAAGTTGCTCTTTCTAAATATTATTTTTCTAAATATTCACACTCAGCCTGTCATGATCTGCTCTGCTCTGTTCTGATGTCTGGACTTGGCTTCTGGTATCCAGTACTCTTTTTGCTATTCTTGCTTAGCTTTCTTGGGTTTTTGGTTTTCTATTCTATGTCTGGTTTTCTTTATGCTGGGATTTCTGGGTTCATTCCTATAGTTCGTCCCTGGATTTCCCAGTCTCCAGGTTTCCATTAAATGTTTGTTTTATGTTGCCACACCCGTTTGTTTTCAATCATTCCTTTCTGTTTCAGAGTCCTGCAGACAGCTGCTCGAAGCTTCTGCCCTTTCTTGCAGGTAAGTGCTATATATGTCTACTTAGGATGTTTTAGCATACATTAGGCAGTGTAGGACCTGCCAGATATGGGGTACATTGGCGTTGTTGGCAGGCTTATGCAATGTATGATCATATAGTGTGACTAAATCCCCATGATTTCCATATGTAGTACTTAGTTATTTCTCCTTTTGTTTTGCCTATGTTCTCCTGTCTTGTTTTAGTTTGTATACCCAGTCCATGTACAGTCCTGTCCAGTCATGCCCATGTTATGTTCATGTTTTCCTCATGTCTTGTGTATATGTTCTGGGTTTAGCTTACTATCCTTCTCTGGTTCTTAGTTTTACTAGTTGTGTCTTCTTTTCATGTTTGGTGCCTATCTCTAGTCTAGCTTTGTTTCTAGTACTGGATACAATCCTGCTGCAGAGCCTCCCTATTCAGCTCCTGGGAGGTCTGCTTAATTTCCAGGCTCCTAGTTCCTGGTATCCGCTGAAGCTGATTCAGGGTCTTGGTATGTGGCTGCACAAACGCTGGTGCTCAACACCAGGGGGTGTGCGGTTACCCTGCACCAGACCCTGCTAATCCACCTCCACGCTGAAGACTCCCACTTAACATCAGGCATATTGGGTCCCGGTCCACGCACCGCCGCCTGGACACTGTGTCTGGGTTCCGGGCACCGGACTACCACCCTGACACAGCCCTTTTAAATTAAGGTAACAAAAAGATAAAGCATATTCTGGTGCAGTTGGTGTTGACCTCCTCCCTAATTAATAGCTTTAGAAGGAGTTGCATATAGGTCACTGTCATACAAACCTTAATAATAAAAATAAGTCCTTAGCATTAACTTACATCTGTACAAGATATCGTCCATAGCATTTTGGATTATTAAGCCTTTTGCTGAATCAAAAGCTAACCATTCAGTTGTTTTTCCATCATACACACAATTTACAGTGTTTTGGAGTCCGAAGAAATAACTGGTGTTCTTCAAGCACCTCTGCTAGCTAAGGAAAGCCAAGCACATGATTCCCCATCTAGTTTTTGACCCTGTACGTTGGAAAATGATTTTCTTTATATAATGAGTAGGGACCAGCTTGTAAACTGCAAAATGGTTTAACATTGTATATACAGTACAGGGAATATCATGTGTCAATACCTCTCTTAAAGGGGCACTATAGGCACCAAGATCACTTAATCTCAATGAATTGTTTGGGTGCAGAACCTCTGCTGTTCAGCTCCTGCAATGTAAATCATTGCCATACAGGAGCTTCTGCACTGTTTTTCACTCCTGGGCTAAACACACCTCTAGTGGCTGTTACACTGACAGGCACTAGATGGTGCTTTTCCGCAGTGAGAACCAAGTCCAGCTCAGTTCTTCTCGCATTACATGAGGACGTTGAATGCTTAAGTAATACTTAAATTGCCGCACTATGGCAATTGCCGCACATGTGCATTAAAAAAGTGAGGAGAGGAGCTGCACTGAATTCCAGTAAACACCAGGTGCACTGTAGCAGGACCCGCAATCCTACAACGATCAGGCAGACAGAAAGAACATCTCCAGGCATTTAAGGTGTTCAAGCCATAGGCAGATTTATTGGTTAATAAAAGTGAGAGAGCAGCAACATTTTGACCTGCTACGAGGTTTTGTCAGTTTTTCCAGTTTGGCTGTTTTAGCCTTCAATTCGCTTTGATTTCATAATGAATGCCCAACAATTCTCATTTTAGTAAATAAACCTCTCAGTCTTTCTCAGTCACAGCCCCCCTAACCCTATGTCCATTCTAGCCTTAGCCCCCTAATTCTAACTCTAGGTAGCCCTACACCTATGGTGTATTATACACAGCTGTAGCTCATCTTATTTCAACATGTGTACCGCAGTGTTCTCATTCTGCAATAATGATTGGCATTATAATGGGTACTGTAACAATATTGCATTATTGATAATAGAAAAACGTTACTAAAATGCATTATTTCTCAATGACACAAACAAACCTTACCACTGGTTCATATAATAGAATTACTTGTATGCTTAAGGTGCAATTATCGCATCCCAGACATTTTAAGATTGTGTTTACTTATCCCCTACTTATTTTATAGGAATGTTTTTCTGAGGTCTAAAAATAAAATGAAATGTAGAATCCACATATCTATCCTGGAAATGAACACCACCATCTTTTCTCCCTGTAAATTATTATTGTAAATGCTGCCCTTTCTGACAGCGGGAGTGTAAGAGTAGAAACTGACACAATGTTTCAGATTTTTCTCCCTATTTTCATTTTGTACTACTGGCTGGGCCTGGACTGAACTGAATTGTGATATCACTTGCTGTATCTTTAATACACATTTAAAAAAAAAAAAACTGAGTATTAAATTTAAAAAAAAGGTTAACACTGGTGCTAGGATAATTTTCAATGTTCTATAGTCACTATTCCACTTTAATCTTTGTATAAAAGTGTTTTGATGTTAGATCTTAGGAATGTTTCATGTAACTCAGGTTATAAAGCATCACTTTAGAAAACAACATAATGACTGCTAAGTAACAATTTGACACTGGCACCAAAACTAACACAAACAGCTAAAATGTGGTTTTGCGCTCTTGTCACTTGCGCAATAAACTTTATAAAAATTTTTAAAAAACTTTCCTCCTAAAAGAATCATAATAATTAATATGCATTAGTCAGAAAAAAATTTAAATTCTATGTCGGCATCCATTGGGTTTGCAAAGATGAGTATTTAATCATTATTTTTATTATCCGTGATTTAAGGTAAATAGAACAGATTGCCAGCAGCTGCAGAACTAAAACTCCCATAATGCTTTGCCAGGGGGCACGCACTATTTCAATCTAAAATAATTTTTGGCTGCAAAATATTTAACATGTCTGGTATTTATATTAAAAATCTGTGGACATGTCCAGGCTACTGTCTATGCTCCCTGGGTAGCAGTGTTATTTGCTCTGTGGTTCTATGCATTGCGAGTTTCAACAATTTTTTTCTAGACTTGGCTATAATAAAGAGTTAACATTCAGACCAGACGTTACACATGAAAATGGTGAAATCCTAACATATTTTTTCAACACCATGATGTGCCAAATTACATTTCTCTAGTAATTAAGTTCAGACATGTGTTTGAGGAACCAGTGTTTGAGGAAAAAGTAAATAAAGTCAAGGTAAATAAAAAAGCAGAACTGATGGTAATGGAGTCTGAAGCACAGAATATTGGGATCATTTCATGAGAAAAATGTGTCTTTCAGAAAACATATGCTTATGAAAAAAATCTTTCCTGCACTTGCAGGCTTGTAACAATGTTTAACTTGTAGCAGTTTCTTACACTTTCAGCTTCAAAATAAGATTTCTTGGTACCAAATCATTTTACCCATAAATAGATATGCTATCTGGACAAAGTAGTGGGGCATACCTTTTAATTATTGAATTCTGGAGTTTCAGTCAGACCAATTGCCACATGCGTCTAAAATCAAGCACCTGTCCGTGCTGTCTGCATTTACAAACATTTGTGAACAAATAGGTCGTTCTGAAGAGCTCACTGAATTCAAGCGTGGTTCTGTGATAGGATACCACCTTTGCATTAAGACAGTTCAGGAAATTTCCTTCCTGCTAGATATGGTCAACTGTAAGTGGTATCATAGGAAATGAAGTGTTTAGGAACAGCAGCAACTCCGCCACAAAGCGGAAGACCATGTAAAGTCACAGAGCAGGGTCACTGAGTGCTTCTTCCATAGCTGAAGAGGGATAATAGTATGGGGGTGTTTTTCAGGGGTTGGGTTAGGACCCTTACTTCCAGCGAAGGGAAATTGTAATGCTCCAGCATACCAAGACATTTTGGACAATATTATGTTTCCAACTCTGTTGGAATAGTTTGGGGAAGGCCCCTTTCCATTCCACCATGACTGTGCCCAAGTGCACAAAGCAAGGTCCATAAAGATATAGTTGGATGAGTTTGGTGTGGAAGAACTTAACTGGCCTTAACAGAGCCCTGACCTCAACCCCATTAAACACCTTGGGGATAAACTGGAATGGAGATTGCGAGCCAGGCCTTCTGGTCCAACATCAGTGCCTGACCTCACAAATATTCTACTGGATGAAAGGACACAGAACATCTCCAAAATCATGTGGAAAGCCTTCCCAGAGGAGTGGAAGCTGTTATAGCTGCAAAGGGGGACTAACTACATATTAATATCTATGTGTTTAGAATGCAATGCCATAAAAGTCCCTGTTGGTGTAATGCTCAGGTGTTTCAATACTTTTGTCCATATAGTGCATTTGATAATTACAAGAAATCAGTATGAAGCAAAGAATTGCTCCGAAGTTGCACAAAAGCTGACTAACCTGCCTTTACAAGGGCAGTGCCAAGTGTTTGCTCCGTGTTTCGTCTTTTTTTTAACCTAGACAACTACTATGTGACTATATTACATATGACATAATTAGATTTTTACATTTAGAGTGTAGTTTAGGACATAAAGATATATATTTTGGTGGCAGTGGGAGCATAAAAACCTGTGCGCTCCCTAATGACGAGTGCTGTATTTCATAATACCACACATAAAGTCAAATGCTAAGCATTATGGGATTTTAATTTTGGAAACACATGGTTGCCCGAATGTGAATTTAAAGTAAAACATTTCTGCAAAAGTCCATCTCTGGATTCACAGGACATCGAATGGATGGCAGCTGTTGATTTCCACACAGCTCAGATTAGAATAATAAGATGAGATCACAGTGCTCAAATAATTAACACGATTGGAATAGTACAGTCGAAAAACATTAGATGACCTGACAACTCAATCTCTGCCACAAAATTAGGATGTTGTGGTCAGAATTTGGCATCAACAGAATAATGCCAGGGACCCTGTGTCAAGTGTACAGGCCAGTGGTGGAGTAATAATAATGTGGGGAATGTTTTCTAATTACATATAATGCTTTTTAGTAAAGAGACAAAGAAAAGATTAAACATTCAAACACCTCAAGGACACGTAGTTAATTTAAAGAATATGGAAAAATAACAACAATGAAACAATTATAGCATTTCAAATAATTATACGAAATATTCAATATGATACAGCAGTCATGATCAGTTCCACAAACATAGAATAACCACATTTCAGAGACAAAAACAAAACAGTATCTAAATTTAAGTCCTAACAAGATTTCCCATCCATCCCCATTCTCCAAATCAAACTGGAGGTCAGCCATCTACTAGTCTTAAATACCAGTTGGTAGGTTGGAAAATATGGTGAGCAAGATCTTTAGTATGTGTACCTAATGACTTTATGTAGGACCCACAATGTTGGAAAATGTTTAAAAACTTACGTTCCTTGAATTGAGAGACCTCCAACCAGCCCAGTGTATGAACATATTCTGATTTTGTTTGGTAAAGTGACAGATTATACTTATCAGATAAATTCCACGTGTGGAGAATAACTCTCCTGGTAGCAACCTATAACATTTGAATTCATCCAAAATATGGACATCTCCGGAGCAAAGGACACTGGAAAATGTAAAGTAGTCTTTGGATATTTTTGTACCTCCTCCAAAACTATTTTTTTGTATCCTCAAAAACAAAGGAATAATTCAGCTCCCTGCTTCTTGTATTTCAGCCTATTCAAGGATTCCATCACATTCAGTCAATGTTAGGAGTCAGACGCTAGGAAGGCATATAATGCTATCCATAAATGCATCTCTTGTTATAACAAGTTTTAATAGTTTGTGTCACAGTGACAATGCCAGTTGTGAAAAGGGGGGTGCATGGCATTGTCCATTTTTATACACCATTAGATGAAAGAGAATGATTCAAGGCTGGCCTAATACAGTTGTAAAGTTACCTGATAGAGTAGTTGGCTAGAGAAAGGTTCCGAACAAGAGAGTCCAGTGGGTTTATTGTCATGCACGTGTGCTAGAACTGAGATCTAGATTCTAACTAGCAAGTAGGCAAAATAGGTATTTGAACTGAATAAAACTTGTCCTGTACTTGTGGTAAGGCTAAAGTATATTGACTGTGGATGTATTTTTTGATTTTTAATACAAAGTGACCATCAGTTTACTCTAAATATGGATCTGAGCATTGGTGCTGTCTGTGCATTCTTTTGAGCCACAGATTAAAGTTTTTGGTATAGACATTGCAAATATTTCTACTCGGTGCTAGATAAGGTTGTCAAGGGGCCATCAAGTACATATTGCTTTAATATGATTCATTGTGATATAGTGTGACAAAATGCAAAGTGGCCCTTGGAAATCTTTTTTAAATGTTGTTGCAATGTTTCATTGCTACTGCATGCACCTCCAGTAACTACTGGGAATTAGTGTAAATTTAAAAAATACACCTATCATCTTGCATTACCTAATGATGTTGTTCAATCTACACAGAGGCACAAGAAGTCTGTTTATTAAATACAGCAACTCAATATGATTAATTGGAAAAATCCCTTGGCACCTACTTTGTAAGAATCATTAGCTTATGTTGATAGACACACATCTTATGGAGGAAATGGCCTTGCTCTCAAATGACAATGTTTTTTTTTTTATACCCCTACAAAGCTTTCAGTTTTGACCCACTCATATGCACCGTCCCTCATGTTATGCCAGCTTCCAAAAAGGTCCCCCTGGAGTGTTCAGTACCTTTGATTTATTTTCTTTTTTTTATGTCAATATCTAGTTCACTCTGTTTCTGTGCCAAGGAGATCCATACTTTAATTCAGATCTATAAAAACTCTTCTATAGTCATTTTTCTCTTATCTTTCTCCATGAGCCTTGTGATGCCCCTTTCATATCTTTACTGGGAAGAACATTTTGTTCAGGTGACTATAGTGTGTGTCCCTTTAAGCTCTCAGTCAGGTTATGGATCGGGGCAGTCATATGACTTTTTCGCAAATTCAGTAAACATCCAATTTTAAATATTCGCTATGTTCACATATCCAGAACTTGAAAATTAGATAATTAGACATAATTAATTAACACATAATATAATATAAACAGAAGTAGTAGAAGAAATGTATCAGTCCTACCACTCAAAAAAGCATGACAAGTCTAACTTAACATTAAATACATTAAGCAACCTAACATTTATACATAAACATTTATATAATAATAATAGTATAATAATAATGAAATTAAATTAAATAGTAACAAGACCACTGGACCATTCTCCTAGTTAACAAAAAATAATAATTTTGTTCACTTTTTTAGGAACATTATTTTCATTTCATTAAAAGTGTTTGGACCAAATACTATGGCTTGCATGCAGTCCCTGGTACCTACTACCCTTTCCCGAAAGTAGCGCTTTCACACATAACTGTTCTGTTCTCCAATTTTAATCATGCCTTCTTTTTCCAGTAAGCATTTTTTTTTTTACATCTGTTATGATATATTATTGAACAAGGTTCTCATTGAGTGGATGCCAGAGACCTCCAGGTTCCACAAGAACACAGGATGAATACCATGTCCACTCCTTATACATCCATTCCTTGCTGTTACTTGGCAAACTGTCACACTAGAATTATATGAAAAGGAATTATTATTTCCAGATTAACTATGAACTAAATGTATGTGTTACCGTTTCAGACTTCTCCATAATATCTTTCATAGGCACTTGTAAATCTTTTGGTTGTGCTTAGCATATATGGCATATATACATCATTTCCATCCTTGCCCATTCATTCCTCTTGGGGTATACTGAATATTTTACTACTTTCCTTAATATATTCTTCATGTACAGTAAATGTGTATATTTGAACATTTCATTAACAATTTTTTTTTAGGAACAAACAGTGATAATGTTCAGAATGTAAACTAATCACCTCGCTCCTTCTGTTACTCTTGCAACCTTCTCCCAGTCCATTTTCACCTCTTAGGCTTCTTCTATCTCCAAGTATCCAACTTGTTGGACTAGTTGATATTCTGTGTTTGGTTATATGTTGCTTTGTGTTTTGTTTTGTTTTCGTTTTGTTTGTTTGTTGCTTTTTGTTACATTTATCTTTTTTCTCATTATTATAAAAAAAGAAAAAAAACTTGCGAGATTTTCAGCAAAAGTACATTTAGCCAAAATGCAAGTCTCAGCAATTAGAAATAAAACTACAGTAGAATTCATAGAACACATGTACTATGTAATAAAGTATCTGTTTATTTATCATTACCATTTATATAGTGCCAACAAATTCCGTAGGGCTTTACAATATTATAAGAGGGAGGATTTAACTATAAATAGGACAATTACAAGAAAACTTACAGGAACGATAGGTTGAAGAGGACCCTGCTCAAACGAGCTTACAGTCTATAGGAAGGGGGGTATAAAACCCATCTATGAATGGTCCTGTTTTGGGACGATGGTGAGAGCACTGCCCAGGACCCTTGATATACTTCTTACTTTGCAAAACTGCTGCAGATATAGCTAGGTACAGTCTTCAACTTTATAGTTACCTGCATAACCACCAGTGGCGTACATACCGGGGTCGCAGGGGTCGCTGCTGCGACCGGGCCTGGCCCTAGAGGGGGCCCGGCCACCACTGCGACCCGGTATTTACCCACTGTGGCCAGCCTCTTCTCCTGGGGGGGGGGGCAGGAGTTGACCACCTCAGGGCACCCCGAGGCTGGCCCTGGTATCACCGGGCAGGCGGGCAGGCTGGCGGGCGCGCGAGGGAGCACTGTCCCCTGAGTGCTTCCTCTTCAGCTGCCTCGCGCACCGCACTGATACCGGAGCCGGAAGATGACGTCATCTTCCGGCTCCGGCATCAGTACGCGGCGCGCGAGGGAGCACACAGGGGAGAGTGCTTCCTCGCAGCACCACTGGACCCCAGGGAATCCCCTCAGCACTCCAAAAGGTAAGGAGGCTGGGGGATTAAATAAAAAAAAAACACATCTTAGTGTGTTAGTGTGTGTGTTAGTGTGTGTTAGTGTTAGTATTTGTGTGTGTGTGTTAGTGTGTGTGTTAGTGAGTGTGTCTGTTATTGAGTGAGTGTCTGCTAGTGAGTGTCAGTGAGTGTGTTACTGTGTGTGTCTGTTACTGAGTGTGTTTGTGTGTTTCTGTTAGTGAGTCTGTTTGATGTCTGTTAGTGAGTGTGTGTTTGTCAGTGAGAGTGTATGTTTTGTAAGTGAGTGTGTATGTGTGTGTGTCTGTTAGCTAGTGTGTATGCGTCTGTTCGTGAGAGTGTGTGTGTGCCTTCAGCACTTACCTTTCTCCAGCGCCGGACTCCCTTGGCGCTGGGGATCTCTCCGCCTCTCAGCTCCGAATGCGCATGCGCGGCAAGAGCTGCGCTCGCATTCAAACCGCCCATACGAAAGCATTACTCAATGCTTTCCTATGGACGTTCAGTGTCTTAGAATCGCGAAAGCTCCTCTAGTGACTGTCAATGAGACAGCCACTAGAGGCTGGATTAACCCCCAGTGAAACATAGCAGTTTCTCTGAAACTGCTATGTTTTCAGCTGCAGGGTTAAAACTAGAGGGACCTGGCACCCAGACCACTTCATTGCGCTGATGTGATCTGGGTGTCTGTAGTAGTCCTTTAACCCCTTAAGGACCAAACTTCTGGAATAAAAGGGAATCATGACATGTCAGACACGTCATGTGTCCTTAAGGGGTTAAGTGTGTGGGCATCTGCATGCACTGGCGTACATACTGCGGTTGCAGGAGTCGCAGCCCTGCAACCCCTGCGACCAGGTGCCCGCCGCCATGTGTTGCGGCCCCGACCCACGCAGAGTGCTCCTAAATAGGTAATTATCTTTCACTAACAGGTTATGTTTACTGTGATATCAGCCATTTTAATAATAAATAATAGCTACCTATGTAATTAACAAATCCTATTAATTGAATTCAAGGTGCGTTGCATATACTCTTGGACATAAACAATTTGTATCTCATAGAGATATGGAATCATTACCTACCTTAGCCCACTCTAGTCTGCACCCTAAACAGCCACATGGGTGAAGTGGAAGTTACTCAAAACTGTGCACATTCATGATAGACATGAGGCTGGTGGAGGGATTCACATGTGATAATGCTGAAGTGTTATTTCTGCATTATCAGTTTGGCTGCGGAGGGGGTAATGATTTGACCAAAAATTATGGCTGCAGTTTAATTACACCATAACCACTGCATTGCCAAATAGTGCTCACAGTTTCTAAACTGCTCTTTTAAATTAGGTAAATATATAATATTGTACACATACCAGGGACTTTTGCAAATGAGCTGAATCTGAGAAATTGCAAAAGATGTAATTTCAATGCTTTGTTATACAGCTTTCTGCATACCGCCGTTGCTCTGGGAGCTGGTTAATGTTGGCTGGTTGCCTAACCCTCTACAGCATTACTTTTACTGTATATTCAGAGACTCTAGAGGGAATTATAAATTCTTACGTGTAAATACATGGGGAAAATAAGAACAAGCTGAACCGAAATACACGGACACAAAGACAAGCAGTTTAACGTATCAGCACTCTATTTTTAATTATTGTTATTGGTTTGGGAAAAGCGCGAGCTGGTCAGGTTGCTGTATTCCTGGGTCTGTGCAATTAAACTCTCAGGCCTAATAAAACATTTTAATAATTGGTTAAATTAAAGTAAAATAAAACACTTCCCCATGGGTGTCCAAACAGAAAGGTATATTGTTGTGCTAATGCGGCAAGGCAACTTGCTGATCCTCCATTGGAGAAAACCTTGCGTTTCAGTCTGCAGCTGTTTTGTTAAGGCAAACGATGTAGAAACATGTCACATGCTAGATCAGGGGTTGCCACTAGTCTATAGAGTTGCAAAGCATGATGGGGTTTCTAACACCAGCATGCCTCCCATAATTGTTAGATATAAACTCATGAAGGAGGTTATTGGTCCAGGCAGCGCCGGGCTGGCAGTATGCCAGTGGTAAAAATGGCTATTACTGCTTATATGCACAGCTGGTGGGGTGCAACCAGCAGACATGTAGCCTGAATGGCAGACACCATTGCAAGACAGTAACCAAGGCTGCCCATACAAGGATGCTGCGTTTTTTTAGGAACTTTTCTCTGTTGTTCTCAGAAGTGGATAAATTAGAGAGATTTAGCATTCCCAGTCCAGCTTTACTCTTTATCAGCCCCTGTCGTTGTTGTGTAATTTATCATTTATCCATCCTGCATTCAAACACAAATTGACTACTTGTTTCCAGTCTAACTGCAGGACATATTCTGTTGAGATGATCCATGTTTAGAATATTATCCACTATGCATAGTATTTATTTTATTTTTTTTACCTTTGAATCAACAAATTGTTATTGTTATTTCATGTAAAAAAAATATAATTTGAAGTGGTGATTATTTATTAACTGCTCTATGTACTATTTGCTTCCCCTCATTTTTTTTCCTCTAAAAACAAAATAAGAAATCTAAATGTGAGATATAAAAAACAATAAAAATGGTTGAGTAACACACCAGTACCTACCTACTCTAGTGAATATAGAATACAATTGGTTAACATTGTGTAGCTGCATTCTGTTGACCAAAATAAAATATGTTTTTTTCTTAGAGATGACTGATGCACTTCCCTTTCACATTGCCTCTTTTATTTGTCAGCTATAACAAATCTTTGAAGTATCCTTTAATGCATAGACGTGTATTGTCCTCAGTAACTATAGTTGGATATTCATGGACATTTCAGACTGATTTAAACTTTCTTAGAGTTTTATTCTCTGAAAATATCATTGTGGTTTGTTTACTACACATTGACAGAGTTCTAAAAATTCCCATGTTGCCAGAATTAGCAATATTTTCAAAATGATCTATATTAGTTGTATTTCCAAGTCACTTGTTGTCTCATTATAGCTGTTCAGCTGTACAGTTTAGCATTTGTAATATAAGTTTTATTATACATTGGCTTAGGAAGTCGTTTATATGTCACATGACTGTAAGTGTGTAACAACTGTGCATTTTCCCACTTCTGCTGTTGTGGAAAAGGTGGGCCAAGCCAAAGAGTATGACCTACTCTCTACTGATTGTACTACAGGCTATAGTCCTGCTTCTGTAAAGTAATCCTATGTGATCATACAATCCGTGATATCAATCCAACTGAATGTGTTGAAATATTCAAGGGCTAACGTGAAAGATTATCTTTATGGTTTCTGCCAAAACTACACTGCTATTTCAGTTCTGTGATTACAGCATATTCCAAATCGAAAAGAAAATGCTTCCATGCTTCTGAAACAACTGTTGTCATTGAAATGTAAGCCACACTAATTGTTCTAAGCAAATAATCAAAAGAATTTCTTCAAGCAAAGAGGATGACGTTTATTTGAAATTATGAGGCACCAGCATCCGCTGGAAGACAGATGTTCTTTCGATAACGCTCAGACCACATTTACGTTGGTGTAGTTTATCACCGTCTAAAATAATGGAGGTGAACATTTCTGTGGATCCAGAACAAGGCTTGGAGTATTCATAGTTTTCCTGTGAGTTCACAATTTATAGCCTGCAGCTTTCTTCAGGAAGATATGGTAATTCTAAGTTGCTTTAACTGGTATCTGGTTTGCTACCTCATGCGCAAACATTCGAAACAGAAACATTGTGTTAACTTTGGAAATTTGAGAGGAGGTGAAGAACATACACACACATACACACACACACAAACACACACACACACACACACAACTGTACACCAATGTGGAATTTCAAAGGGCAACATATATTGTTTCATAATGACCACTAAACCATTTTTCTAAAATATTGTTTCGTTTTCAAATATTCAGCTTTTAAGATAGTAGAGGGTGTGTTCACTAAAGAGTTTGCTTTTCATCCAACAGTTTAGTCTAAATGTTAACATTCAGTTGTCAATTCATCACATCTTGAATTCAATTAATTACGGACTAGTTGTTTCCAGTCTTACATGTAAAGGACATATTCTGTTGAGATGATCCGTATTTGACTTTTATCCATTATGCATAGAATTTTTTGTTTGCCTTTTAATCATCATTGTTATTATTCTTTCATGTAAAAAAATAAATCATGTTTTAAAATTAATCTTCAAGTAGTGATTATTTATTAATAGTTCTATCTATTCCCCTCATTGTTCTCTACAAATAAAATAAGAAAGCTAAATGAGAGGTGTTGTGAGAGGTCTACCTCCCTTTTGGCTAGGTAATTCATGTTAATAACAACTGGGCACGTGCCTTCAATAGAATTGGTTGAGTAACACATCCGTACCAACTTTAGGGAATATTGAATACAATTTTTTTGTTTGCCTTTGATATTTTTTGGGAATATTTCTGGAAAACAAACTACTAAGACAGGGCTTAAAATTTCCTGATCATCCACTGTCCATTGGTGGGTAAAAATTCACCAATCCGCTGACAGTGAGAATTTAAAGGAATAATAGCGGCAGGGACCATTCATACTCTTTAGGCTACAGATGGAACAGAGGCACCACCTGATTCTATATCAGAAGTAACCTGAAACATAAGTACCAGATGCACATACCTTTTTAAAGAGGACATCTGTGATTAGAGAAAATGTGGAAATATTAGTATTTGTGGAAACTTTTACATATTATATGCACTATATATGAATAATTTTTAATAATATCAAATTAAGAGGCATACCTTGAGCTTTAGCTATTTTCAAAATATATTAAACGGTATAGATATTACTATAACTCAATTTAATATTATTATGTAATTTAATACTATTACAAAGTTATGCTATCCACTTTTTATCTTGACAATGTGCCCAGTCAGGAAGTCAACTTTTTTTCAATGGATAGTAGATACAATGCTGTTGGAGCACTAACCACAGAGCTTGCCATCAGTTATAGATAGTCAATGTTATTCACCAAAAGTAAGAATTGTCAGAAAGTCAAAGTAACCATCCTACCTGGGAGATTTTTTTCAGTTTAGCTACTTTGGCCTTACATTTAAAATGAATTTCTGACATTTTAGTAAATGACCATGAGAGTTACTTTATTAGTTATTTTTAGAGTCTGCACTTTATAACCAAGAATATCTAGGAGCATACAGGATTTGATCATTTAGCAGATTTTGGATAAGAAAGAGGATGCTGTACATGAAGGGACTTACAATCTGATGGGCTTGAATTCCTAAATATTAATATAAGAGTAAATCTGCCAGTGTAATATATAATATTTCTTGCAAATAAAATTACCTTGTAACATAAGCTAACTTGTTTTTCAAAGAAGAGCTATGGGCCTGCATAGCGTTAATGTTACCATGCCCCACAGACTAGGAGATAAGTAAAATTATTGCCCCAGGTGCCTAATATTAATGGCCAAGAGTACACTGTTAATAAAAAGGCTGCATATTGGATGCAATGTTGATAAGACTAGAAGCAGACAGATCTTGAAATTAAACTATCCACTGTTGGTCTGGGATGCCTGGGCGCACATGACAACAGAAACTAATTAAAAGAGCCAAATGATGCACAAAAAAATACCAACAATAACTATGCATAAATATTGTTATAAACACTATGCCTCAGGGTGAACATCTATGGCTCTTAACTGTTTCTCTGATAACCAGCGTGTAAGTACTGTGCTACCAGCATAGGATATCAATATCATTAAAACAGATAAACAAAAAGGCAAGGTGCTCATCACAACTTCTGTCATCATGTAGACATTCCAAAAATGCTACTCAAAAATCATAGCTCTGGTACTGAGTGACAGTTTTAAAATATAAACAGAGGAGAAGAACAAACCTGACATCCCAAGTTTAGGAAACGCTCCAGGACCTTTGAGCCCTGCTCATATTAGAATAGTAACATATGACAAGATCAGAGCTGTGCCCAAATCTTGCCTCACTGAACATAAGCCATACTGATGTGGTGGCTACTGGTTAATTTTCTGTAGTGAGTGCTGGTAGTCACTGGCGTACATATAGAGGTCGCAGGGGTCGCAGCTGCGACCGTGCCCGTCACTCTAGGGGGCCCAGCCGCTCTGTGGACCCCTACAACCCTGTGCCAGCCGCCATGTTTTGCGGCCCGGCTCGCACGGCAAACCGCTGGGGTTCCGTTCAAGGGGTCCATCGGGTGGCCCATGTTCTTAGGGCCACCTGATGAAGATGGATTTTCAGGGGGCGCAGTCAGCGCTGGGCACTTTAACAGCGCGACCATGCCCCCTGTAATGAGATCACATGCTGGGAGGAAGTGACTGCCCCGGTCACTCCTCCCAGCAATTGCACAGAGCCCGTGCGGGAGGAAGAGAGGAGGGAGTCAGACTGGGAACTCTGACTCCCACCAGTCTGAGCCACCACTGGACCCAAGAGTCTTTGTATGTGTGTGTCTTTGTATGTATGTGTGTCTTGTGTGTGTCTGTGTGTGTGTATATAAGTGTGCATGTGTCTGTATGTGTCTCTATGTATGTATGTGTATGTATGTTTGTCTGTGTGTGTATGTATGTATGTATGTGCGTGTGCCTGTCGATGGGGGGAGCCAAAGGGGGGAGGAGTAAGGTGTAATGCATAAACTACCCTGTCACAATACACAGACACACACACTAACTACAAGAACAACGCACAAGTACCCTGAAACCTAGATCCTATAAAAGTCCTGAAGTGAGAACTAAAATAATGAAGGCTCTACTTGTCTACAACAAAGGCAGCTTAACGTTGTCAGTTGACCCGTGAGTTCTCTCTTTAACCTGTAATATATCAGGGATAGGCAACTAGTGGATGTTATACTGGCTTTCTAAAACCTGCAATGTTTTATATTGTGGGGTTAAATGGACAGGGCCACAGTACTATAGAGTCCCTTCAAAGGGAGTTGGCAGTACCTACAAGGGAGACGTTCAGGTAGGTATATCTACCATTCCAAAAAACCCAAAAATGAAAGTATAGGTACACTTAAAACTGAAACGGGGGTGTTAGTTAATGAAGACCAAGAAAAGGCAGGAATTCTAAATAACTATTTCTCCTCCGTATATATTAAAGAAGAACCCATGGCAATAGATGTGCAAATGATTGCTACTAAAAACTTGCAGAATAATTGTAATTGGTTAACTCAAGACAATGTGCTGCAGCAACTAAAGAAAGTTAATATAAACAAAGCTCCAGGGCCTGACGGTATCCATCCACGTGTACTTAAGGAACTAAGTGTAGAAATAAGTGAACCTCTGTTTTTAATCTTTCAAGATTCTTTTCTTTCAGGAAGTGTTCCGGAGGATTGGAGGAAGGCAGATGTGGTTCCTATATTCAAAAAGGGTTCAAAATCCTTGCCTGGAAATTATAGACCTGTGAGCTTAACTTCTGTGGCTGGTAAAATATTTGAAAGGTTATTAAGGGATAATATTCAAGAATTCCTTGAGAAGAATATGGTTATCAGCAAAAATCAGCACGGTTTTATGAAGCACAGGTCATGTCAAACTAACTTGATTGCGTTCTACGAAGAAGTAAGTAGAAGTATAGATCAGGGTGTTGCAGTGGATGTGATCTATTTGGATTTTGCCAAGGCATTTGATACAGTTCCACACAAAAGATTAGTGTTCAAACTCAAGGAAATCGGTCTCGATGAAAATGCTTGTTCTTGGGTAGAACATTGGCTTAAAAACAGAATACAAAGAGTTGTCGTTAATGGTAAATTTTCAAGCTGGACAGAGGTGGCAAGTGGTGTCCCTCAGGGGTCTGTTCTGGGACCCCTTCTATTTAACATTTTTATAAATGATCTTGAAGACAGCATTGAAAGTCATGTTTCAGTGTTTGCAGATGACACAAAACTTTGTAAAATAATACAATGTGAGCAAGATATTACTTTGCTGCAGAAGGATTTAGATAGACTGGAGGACTGGGCACTCAAATGGCAGATGAAATTTAATGTTGAAAAATGCAAAGTTATGCACTTCGGCGTAAAGAATACACAAGCAACGTATACCCTTAATGGAAGCGAATTAGGGATAACAACACACGAAAAGGACTTGGGAATTGTTATAGACAACAAACTATGCAACAATGTGCAATGTCAATCAGCAGTGGCCAAGGCCAGTAAGGTATTGTCATGCATGAAAAAGGGCATTCATTCTCGGGACGAGAATATCATTTTGCCTCTCTATAAATCACTGGTAAGACCACATATTGAATATGCTGTGCAATTTTGGGCACCTGTTCTAAAGAAGGATATCATGGCACTAGAAAAAGTGCAGAGGCGGGCTACAAAATTAATAAAAGGAATGGAACATATCAGCTATGAAGAAAGGTTAACAAATTTAAACCTATTTAGTTTAGAAAAACGTCGCCTGAGAGGGGATATGATAACATTATACAAATATATTCGGGGCCAATACAAACCATTGTGTGGAAATCTATTCACAAACCGGACTTTACATAGGACACGAGGCCATGCGTTTAGACTGGAAGAAAGAAGATTTCGTCTAAGGCAAAGGAAAGGTTTTTTTACTGTAAGAACAATCAGGATGTGGAATTCTCTGCCTGAAGAAGTGGTTTCATCAGAGTCCATACAGATGTTCAAACAGCTACTAGATGCATACTTGCAAAGACAGAATATTCAAGGATATAATCTTTCAATGTAGGGTAATAACTGCTTGATTCAAGGATAAATCTGACTGCCATTCTGGGGTCAATAAGGAATTTTTTGTCCTAGCTTGTTGCAAAATTGTGCTTCAAACTGGGGTTTTTTTTTTTTTTTTCTTTTGGATCAACAGCAAAAAACAGGTGTGAGGAAGGCTGAACTTGATGGACGCAAGTCTCTTTTCAGCTATCTAACTATGTAACTATGTAACTATGTAACTTCTGCCCCCAGCCACAATACAGGCAGGAATGTTAGCATGTTTGCAAAATCTCCAGCAAAAGCAGGTTTCAGCTACATGGAAAAATTCTGATATTGTATTCTACCCACTATCTGGCAGGTATCGACCATAAACACATTGCTCTAAGTAGGAAGCCATTGATATATCACTAAGTAAAAACCTATCATTTGCAAATGTTTATAGCTTAGTGTTTGTTGCTTGGGGGTCTCCAGAAGAAAGGGTTATTTGTACTCACTAACGTTCACACACTTTTTTGATGCTTTTTAGGTGAATACATAGACTATTAACTGTTTTCATTGCTGTCTACATTTAATCGTCAGCATACTTCATTGTGAGATCCTGTTTAAACAGCACATTAATAGAAGTACCATTAGTCTGATATATCGGATGGCATAAGGGACACTTTGTAAGACTTTTCATAAAGCATTGTTTTGAAAAAAAATATATGAAACCTTCCACATCTTGAGTGGTCTGGGAAACAATGGAATTTTACAGCTTGCAAGAGAATTCTAAAGACAGATGTGTTTCATGTTTACAAAGGCTCCCTTTCAAAAGTCTTCCTTAAAAGAAAAAAAGAGGCGCTTTAATCACTACCAGAGGGTTCAGAAGCTGACATTGCTCTATGTAGAAAAGGGTGCAAAGGTTAAAGAAAATGCCTTACAGTCAACACATTTTAATCTATTTGCAATAGTTACATTCAATTTCAGCAGTTACTGGAGTCAAACGTAGATAGTTCATCAATGGCTGCATAATGCATACCTGCTAAAAAATACAATCAGGTTAAAAGGTGAAAGTCCTCCGTTTTTCACCCCCTTTAGTCTTGCTTTTTCGCTATTCAAGACAGCAAATACTTAAAACAGTGCAGAAATAGCTCTAGAAAAAAAAATCAGTATCTCATTTATATTTTTCCCCCCAAAATTTCAAGTATAATATTGTTTTAAGACTGATATTAAAATATGTTTCACATAATTTCACATTATTTGAAATAAAGAAAGAATAAAACACGATGTGTAAAGATGACCATTGCAAGAGACAATTTCCCATGGGTTTCAATAGTAAACAGGATGAATAAGGGTGACGTGTTAAACACCAGATTTTGAATTAATTCCCAGTTAGTTGAAAAAGATTTTAAATGGAAACATTATGCTAGAATTGAACCCTCTTTCAAACTGATTATGTCACGGTGGGTGTTTGCAAGATTCTCAATGAAATTCCTATACAGTCAGTCAGTGAGTATGAGTAGTGTCTGCAGTAAGTGAAAAAAATACAACAAACAAATCGATAAATAATTTCACTTTTCAAAAATGCACAGACTTGTAGCTGGAAGATACCTCCCAACCCAGGAAGAAGCTCCACCAAAAGCCATCAAAGGTTTCACATTCTGGTCTACAAGATTTTTCAATCCTATAATTAAAATGATGATATCCCGGTCACAATTCACCACATTAAATAAAATGAGTTGAACATCTCAAAAAGCTGGTGGGGGGCATACTGCAGTTATCAGGCTATTCATAATTGGTTCCCAGTTCTGTAAATTGGCATGTGTGCAGTGATCTATCAAACTGAAGACAATGCGTGTTCAGGGGAGGAGAGGTATGTGTGATATGCCTTTGCAAAATGTGTGATGACCTATTGAGTAAAATATAAATGTAAATTGAACACATATACAATGAAATAGACCTGCAAATTGATCACATATACAGTAAAATATACCTGCAAATCGATCAAATATCAAGTAAATATACCTGCAAATTAATCACATATCATTTAAAATATACCTGCAAATTGATTGCATATACAGTAAAATATGCTAGCAAACTGAACTTGCTAGAGTGTATACCCATAAAAAGTTCCACTTTCTTTGATGGCGCTTTGAGTAGCCATCCATAGAAAAATAACTGGTGTGGCACAGAGTGCATTGAGACTGTGGCCATGTGAAGCCCTAAGTGGAGTCACTCATAGACACTGTCAATCAGCCTGGCATGCATTGTTGTCAGACTTATACCTCTTTTTAGTTTGTTCTGTCCCCTAACAGTATGTGCTGCTAGTTGCAATGGGCTGCCTTTGATAGGCTGAGAGCTTCAGAAGATGCTTTCAGCCTACACCAAAAGCCAAAGACAAATAAAAAAAATAAGTTGGGTGAGAGAGCGACAGGAGGCAGTGCGGATGGGTCTAAAAGGACAACTTCAGGGTTAAACGTTTGAGTATGGTTAAGCCTTGCAAAAACTCTCCAAAATGTAATATCCAAATCTCCAATCCAGCAAATCTGGGTTTACTTCCCAGTTTTCATTCCAGCCTACATGCTACAAGTTGCTTCTCATCTCATCTCTAACTCAGTATCGAATGAGTAATTTCCTCATAGTTAAAGTTAAAAAAAATAAAAAATAAATGACAAAGAACAATCAACTTATTCAATTTTCCAATAAAATAAACGTAATTGTTTTTTTCTAGTGTGCATGTGGACATATATTTGGCATTTTATTTATATATATAACGTTTTACATAAGCTGGACAATCAGCACAGACCTTATTTGCATGAGAAACAAAACTGGAAGATACTTTTGACATCCAAAGTAGCCAAAAGACCTCTGATCATTTCAAGGTAATGTTTGGGCAGACTAGATGGGCCGAATGGTTCTTATCTGCCGTCACATTCTATGTTTCTATGTTTCTATGCTTCTATGTTTGTATATCACTTAGTGTGTCAAGTTCTCCACCGGACTCACAAAAACATGTTAGATTAACAAATATTCAAATATTAAACTTTATAAATAGACAAAGCTAAATAGATAACACACCTGGAGCACACTAAAACTGCACATAGCCAAATAATAGCCCCCCCCCCCCAAAAAACAAAACAAAATATCTTTAATATAAAACCACATTTTATAACACTCATGATATATCTTAATGATTTCATTATTTGACAGAACTTGTAATATTGAATTTCCATTGCCCGCTGTCATTTGCCTGGAAAAAGCAATTTTCATTCAAATTCATCACTTTGTTTTGAGTGGTACAGCAGAGACATGCTCGAAAATTGTCGAGAAAGGATTCAAGAAACTACATGCACAATATATTTTCCTTCTACAGTCCCCTAAAAACCAGTAAATAATCATAGTTATGTGTATGGCCCACACAATAATTTCCTCCATTAACATTAGAAATATATTTTTAATTTAAATAGTTTTTAATGTTTAGTTTTACAGGCTATGTAATGAATTCCTTGTGCATTTTGTCATTCAAATTGTAGGAAGATTTCTGATTTTTTTTAATTATGCTTTAATTATTTAAAGTTTGAGTAAAACCACGTGAATTTGTTCAAAAACAGATTTTTTTTCCTTTGATATATATGCGGAAGCCATTTTGATTATTTAGGTATATAGTTTTGCCTGGTTGACAATAATTTTTAACATGTTCTTAGCACTTGTTTTAGCAAGATTGCACTGCGGCAGATACATTTTCTAATAGCTTTCAAGTAAAAAAGATTTGCATGAATTTTGTAGTGAAAAAAAAATCATTAGGAAAAAAAAATACAAAAAACATGTTCAAGCTTTATTGTTAAAGGACATTTAAAGTCCAGTCTTTGAAAAACATGTAGATGTTAAAAATATGTACAGGGGCATTCACTATAAGGACAATTTTTGTCCAAGTCAACTATACTTCCAGTTCAGCTACTTTGGCCTAACATTTGCAATTGTCTGGTTAATTCACAATTCAATAATGATCCTGTTTGATATATTATTTGGGCATGTCGATGGAGCCTGCATTAAGATGTGACCTTTTTGTTAATAACAGTATGCATTGGATTTATGTTTACTCTATTGTATGGATAATCAACAAGGTTGGGGTTACTACGCTCCGCAATAATGTGATATACTGTTTGTATGCAATTGTATACTGCACCTATTCTAATTCTCTCTCTGTCATTGTCAATGTAACAATCAACTATGCATGCCATGGTTCTGTACACTTTGTCCACTGTACTAAAACTCAATAAATATCGATACATTGGAAAAAAAGATGTGACCTACTTGGCCTTGAAAGCTTGCACTCCAATTCAACTTTATCTACAATGAATTAGGATGATTTATTTTCTCACCACTGATGACTGTAGGTTTATTTGTGGTCCTTTAAACCTGAGTAATGTTAGTATATGTTCACAATCAATTTTGGCCTCACTGGATTATCACATCAATTTCCCCCAATTAGCGTGGCTGAACCTTTTACTTCCAGATAATGAATGAAAAGGTTGCAATTTGGTAAAGTGAAAAGGTATAATTAGATGAAATACTTGTTAACTCTGTAAACATGCACTTAAGTTCAGTAGCCTGGGTTGGTTTGTTTAGACTCAGGAGTATTGATAACAAGCACATTTATAGCTAATTTCATGAATTGCTGACAATCAAAGTTAAACGTCAAACCCTTGAAAATGAATGTATTGTTTGTTGTTTTATCTTAGGCCAGGACAGATTCATGAACTCCTATGTGGGTAAACTTTAATTAGAAACCTCTATAAGTTTGAATAACATGGATGCTTTTTTTTTCAATTTGACAATTTTTGTTGAGTTTCAAGCGAACTGCTCAGCATTGCGCAACACTTTAATACACGTTGTAACATCCATGTGCACAGCAGAAAAAATGGGTTTGGCTGAATACATTTAGCCACATATAAAAAAATTTATTCAGTCCACCAAATTTCATTGACGTAGCAGTTTGGCTTCTCTAAATTTCGTACATGAAATTGATTTGGGTAAAACTATTCAGACAAACAAAAATGGGTGTAAAAACAGTTTGATCACTGTACTGCAACATATATACATAATATTTAGTACATAGTACATACCAAAAGAGTTGTGGTGGGGAACAAAATGTGGATGAAAACCCCTTCCATCTGAAGTAAGTGGGCAGTTAATAAATTGCTAGACACAAATACACACACCAATCAAGCCACAAGACTTATTTATATTACAGACAGCCTCCGAAAATAACCTAGGGCTTATTTTTAGGGAAACTCCACAGCAATAATACTCACAGTAATGGGTCTTTAAACCACAATAAATGTGTAAAGAAACCAGTCTTTATAAATAAGAGCCATTGTTTTTGTTCTCAAATATATTTTAGTTTTATCAATTATCAGTTATTATTAGTAAGTCATCTAAAATGTCTTAAAACAGACCTACCCTTGATCGCACCCCTATTCACACCCCTACAATTAAAGTGTCCCTCTTTGTCCATTTGAAATGTTGGGATGTATTGATGATTGTTGATTGATGTAGGTTTAGCAAAAATTTATTTAATCCTGTAAATATAAAAGCTGTTCCCAAGACCTGGAGGTTTGCTGTATTTACAACCACTAGTCAAATGACAAATAGGTTTTTCCAGCAGTGTAGAAAATGTGTTTAGCTGATATTACATTAATGATACGATAAAGATCGATTGGACAAAGTGCTCAGATTATAGAATGTTCAGGTCAGTTTTTGGTATTTGCTGATAGCTCATATCAACGTCAGGTATAAGCAGTGGAAGTACACATATTCTATGAAATATGTAACTGATTGCTCTGCCAGAACTACTGCTAAAAGCATATTCTCACTTATTTGGCACACTACCATATATCTTAGCAAATAACTATTTTAATAAATAGCTTTTATATTTTAAAATACATCTTGGTGACATCGCTGAGTTGGCTGCACCATGGGACAAGCAATGGCTTAGACCTATTGCATTTCTACAGAACTCCAAACCTCTGTACTGTGGTATAAATGCCCTGTTTTCCCGATTAACAGTTATTAATATAGATGTTAACTCTTGAACTGCATTATTGTGCATGCATGTTTTTGAACTACTTTGGGTATGTAAGATTGGCACATTTGCAAACAAATATGGTTTGCAAAGTAAGCTCACACAATAGATGAACAGTTCAACATCGAGCTAATAATATGTGATCAATATGCAGGTATATTTCATTTGACACATTATCAATTTACAGGTAGATTTTACTCAGTATGTCATCAATAATTTTGCAAAGACATATCAATTGTACCTCTCCACCCCTGAAGATGCATTGTCTTCAATTTGAGAGATCACTGCACACAGGCCAATTCACAAAACCGTGAACCAACTATGGATAGACTGCTGGTAGTTACAGAATACACACAAAAAAAAGTACTGATGGTGATTTATTTGTAAACTCTGTAAACGTGTATTAAAAAACAGTGGATTTTAATACACGTTTACAGAGTTTAAAAAAAAAGCTTGGTTTAGTCATCTTCATTTTGCTTGTGCCACTGCTTTGGTCCCTTTGTGTTATTGGCTCATTGGTGAAGTGTTGACTAGGAATTATAATTTTGTAGTTAACTGGATACATGTATAAAGAGGATTATGGAGGAATTTTCTAAAGATGTAATATTTATCATGGAAACGAATAACTTTTTCATGTTATTTCCTTTGGGTTAAGAACCTTGCCCCAGATTTGTTCTTTGTACATAATCCCTGAACGTTTCAGAACATAATATATTTTAATATTTATCAACAGTATTGTACTGATGTTATATATATATACACATATATATCCACAAATTCAAATCAACAGTTTTTTCTCCACATACAGTTATTTAGAAACCCCTCTAAGATATTTAGAACAGTGGTTCCTTAATCTCTCTTAATAACAATTAGCCAAATATTGGCGAATTGGTTTTCTGCTATTGGAGATGAGGAACAGAGGTTTCGAATCAATACATTTTATTAGGACCCACCCACCAGAAGGTGTGGATTTCTTGATATTCCAGCTCTTCATTAGTGTCACAGTTATTTTCACTAAGATGCCCATGCATAGTTGGATTATTGGTATTTCCCAAGTAAAGGTTTAAAGACCATTGATCTAATTAGGATGGACTGCTTGCTAAATAAGTGACAAAATCCACCACTTGGCATTTAACATTATTTTCATGTACCTATAATAAATGCAGCTGAAAATACACGAGAAAACATTCTAATGACAAAAATGGAAACACTAGAGGAATAAACAAGTAAACAATGTAAAATTGACATTTGTTTTTGTCAATCAGTTTTTTATAGGCCGAGGTGTGAAAGGGGGTAGGGGATAGGGGGTAGAGGGCTGTGACAGGGGGTAAAGGGGGTTCACAAATACCTGGTGGTCTGGTGGTCTGGTGGGTGCCCTCTCTCCCCGGTGGGCTCTCTGTTCTGCAGCTCTGTCGGGAGTGAGCTGCAGACCACGTTGTAAGTCTTGCGATCTACAGTCAGACCGTTGCCATGGACCCGACATATTAGTCTGCCCTTAGGCGATTAGAAGGCCTTAGGCGACCGCCTAAATTGCCTAATTAGAGAGCCGCCTCAATTGCCTAATTAGAGAGCCGCCTCTGTTGATGGACACGTCTCTTTTCAGCCTATGTAACTATGTGGAACTATGTAGTTTATCAAGATAGAACAATAGATAATTAAAAAGTTTTTTTTTTTACAAAATGCAGACATCAGTATTTCTAAAGATCAAACCTACAGTTTTCTGTCTCTTTTCTGTTTCTTTTTCTCGTGAATTATTTTGTCAAAAAAGTTTTTTTAAGTTATGGGGTGAATAAAGTTTAGATTTTCTTCTTTGGAAGCAAGCAGTTCCTTGATTCTATTACTTGGATGTCTTGCCTTTCTAGTTGTAACCATCAGCTGGAAATGCTTCACAATAGTTCTCCATTATTTTGTTTTCTTTAATGCTGCAGTTAGAGCTATAGAAAGTTTCCGCAGAACATTTAAAATCATATCCCTTATCCACACGCTATTAAACATGCCTCTGTAGTGATTCTGGACTTTGCATTTCCCCATAAGATTCGTAGAATTCTGTGTATTGGCCATGGCAGCGGTTTCCGCACCAGTGTTAAACCACATCTACCATAGGCTTAACTTGGCACAAAATACAACAAAAACCATCCTTTTATTCCACGTCTCTAACTTGTTACATTCCCCAAGTCTCAGTTATCCTGGTAGCTATTATTTGACATTTGATAATCTAATGAACTGATAATCAATAAATATTCACATGTAACTTTGTGGGTTTTGCAGTTTTTAACGGTGGTTATATATTTGTAACTTTCAATTTTGTGCAATTTATAATGAAATATTTAACAATATAGGTACAGAGTCTTTTGACATCACTAACAGTGTTATTTACCCACGTGAGATTTTCAGGAATTAAAAGTGAATTTCAAATGTATGGAAAAATAGCTGAATCGAAAGCATAGCAGATTGGATGAACCAGTCCTGTTATGTTAGTATTACATTTGAAATTCACTTTAACCCCTTAAGGACCAAACTTCTGGAATAAAAGGGAATCATGACATGTCACACATGTCATGTGTCCTTAAGGGGTTAAAGTCACTTTGAATTCCCAACATTCCTCACTTTAATGGATAGTGAACCCTAAGTGTTTTCTGTTCCTTCTCTAAAACAACAAGTTGCGAGGCTTTTTTATTGCATGATACAAACCTGTACATGCCATAGATGGAGGTCTGAAAGGGACTTCTTGTCCAATGTCTTCCGTGAGCCTAAAATCAAATTATTATTATTATTATTGCCATTTATATAGCGCCAACAGATTCCGTAGCGCTTGTTTCGCTTGTAATGAAGATTGATATCTTGGTCTAGGGAAAGGATTGACCCTGCATCTTGAAACAGTTATCAGTTAAATTACACGCATTAGGTGCTACTGTTATGAATAGTCATTCATTCCCTCATTTTTAAAACAAACAAATGTGCATTGAAGTAATTTCTGAAATAATATAGTGGAAGACCAGTTGCCCGTTAGATGATGTAATGAGGAAGCACAGTTACCATAGAGGCAGATAATGATTGCTCTGGGGGGAAAGGCTATTTAATTTATATTAGACACATCTAATGGATGGTTTAAAAACAGAGTTTGATTGCACGAGGGACCATTTATTAAGTACAAACGTTATCATTAAGATGTAAATATGGTGTTTGGTTAGGAGTAAAAGCTGTACGAGCAGATGCAGAAGGCATTTAATAACAGGAGAGCTGTTTCAATATAATTGGTTAAATCAAACTCTCATGGTTCGGAGATCCATTGTGGACTTCTGATTTTCTGTGTAATGTCGATGAAAGCCAAATTGTATTGAATTTAAATTGGAATTGCAGAACTTGGGCAGAAATTGGTGACTTGGAAACATTCTAGAACCCTGCTGTGCTCACAGCTTGGCTTTTTATGTAATTATGCAATTTAATTTTATATGCAATGCTATTTGTTGTTGTTTTTTTTTACCCTAAACCCCATAGTGTATATATATTTTGATAGCATTACAATAAGAAACTAACACGTTTTGTTTAAAAATGTTTCTGGAGGCACAAGAGCAAACATGTTCAGCACACGCTTCCTACCATTTCAAATAAAATGTTGTTATTGGTCACTCGATTGGTTTCCTAGGTGACTGCAGTGGTGTATCCTGGTTTTGTGCTGCCCTAGGCAGGACAAAACTCAGGCGTCCCCCCTCCCCCCGAGCCACCCCCACCCAACCTTTCCCCCCGCCCCGCATTCTAAATACACACACACACATTCACTGACAGATACGCATACACTAGCTAACAGAAACACACACTCGCTAACAGAAACACACACTCGCTACCAGAAACACACACACACACACTAACAGACACACTCACACTCAGTAACAGACAAACACACACACTCAGTAACAGACAAACACACACACTAACAGACAAACACACACACTAACAGACAAACACACACACTAACAGACACACACACACTAACAGACACACACACACACACACTAACAGACACACACACACTAACAGACACACACACACTAACAGACACACACACTAACAGACACACACACACTAACAGACACACACACTAACAGACACACACACAGTCAGACACACACAGTCAGACACACACAGTCAGACACACACAGTCAGACACACACAGTCACACACACACAGTCACACACACACTAACAGACAGACAGAAACACTAACAGACACAAACACTAACAGACACAGACAGAAACACTAACAGACACAGACAGAAAATCTAACAGACACAGACAGAAAATCTAACAGACACAGACAGAAACACTAACAGACACAGACAGAAACACTAACAGACACACACACTAACAGACACACACACACACACACTAACAGACACACACACACTAACAGACACACACACACTCACCCACCCAGCCACATTAACACATTTTTTTTTAACACATTTTTTTTTATTTATTTTTAAGACATTTTTATTTATTTATTTTTAACACATTTTTTTTTATTTAACACCCCCCCCCCCACCCAGCCTCCTTACCTTTGGGAATGCTGGGGAGGGGGGGTGTCTCTTCCTCCCTGGTGGTCCAGTGGCTGCTGGGCGATCGGGCGGCACTGCCTGGCGGGCGGGCGGCCGGCTGGCCGGCCGGCGAGGGAGCACTTCCCCTGAGCTGTCTGCTCAGCTCCCTCGCGCGCCTCAGAGTGAGGCTGGGAGCCGGAATATGACGTCATATTCCGGCTCCGCCTCCCAGCCTCACTCTGCGGCCGGCGAGGGAGCTGAGCAGACAGGTCAGGGGAAGTGCTCCCTCGCCGGCCGGCCGGCCGCCCGCCAGGCAGTGCCGCCCGATCGCCCAGCAGCCCGCTGGCATGTCTGTTAGCCGCAAGGCTAACAAGACATTTGCCTTGGGCATTTGGGGGCGGCTTTTTTGCCGCCCCCTGGAAAATGCCGCCCAAGGCAAATGCCTTGTTTGCCTCGCGGCTAATACGCCCCTGGGTGACTGCCACAACTTAATAACTCTACATCATTTTTTTTTCTTAGTGACAAATTTATAAACCTCCTCAAAGTCTCTTGCTAACCTTTCTTCCAAGTTTTTTGAAAAGAATACCAAATGAAGATGATGTAACCATAATCAACGACTGAATGTGGATCTGATTTATCAAAAAAAACAAGTTTATAGAGAGCGCAAATAGATATCTGTAGTATAGTGGATTTTCTAAGCAAATGCTCCAAATAACACTCATCCACAAGAAAAACTTAATACATACAGCTGCTTAATACGTTAAAAACCTTCCCAAGTTTTAAAACATCATATTTGGAGTGTTTGCAGCAGTATCGGTTGGTTGGCGTTTCTGTGAGGAACGATCCGAGTGCACAGGACCGGTCTGGAATTGAACATCAACGGAGCGGTAACCACTTACCTACCAACTAATACCCTATACCACTAAGCATTTATTGTGAACCTTAGAAATAAGGTTTTTTTTCGTATGGGAATAAAATATTGTAACTATATTAGGCTATGTCAGTATCTTTTCTATTGAAGGTTGGCTACATATAAAGACAAAGTTTACTGTTACAACTATCAAATCCCTGCGAACATTTGAAAGCACCCACATTAAGATTGGAATTGGGACTCTTTTTGTCTAATATATTCTTATTGTTGACCCCTATGTGTAATATAGGGGTATATTAACTAAGCGCTGATACGGTTTCTATTTTACTTGGATCTGATTTATGTTGTGTGTTGTTATTGTCCTAAAACAGAAATTTTCTGGTTTTCATGCTGTAATCTCATTGCTAAACCACTTCAGCCCCGCTCTATTCATTCTCTCCTCTAAGAGGTTTAATTTGGCAAAGTGAGTCTGCTGCAGGACAGAAAGCAAGTAATCAGTATAATTCTACACCTTGCCCTTTCTACAAACTGAACTGTCTACTCCAGTTTATGTTGTTATTTGTAATAGCACAGTTACGTCGCAGATCGTAGCATTTAACAAAGGACGTTTATGTCTACAAGTGCAAGTTAAAGGAGTAATCTATGCTCTAGGCTTTACATGCCAATGCCAATGTGGTTAGGGTGCCATTAGGCTGCCGGCACCATCCCCTGATCCTAACATCCGTTTTTAATGCTATTTTTTGGAAGAGCACATCAGTTGACTATTGGATCGTTCCTCAGGAACTCCTTGTTGGTTAATCCACTGAAAAACATTTTGACAATGAACCAGGCTTGCAGCCTAATGGCATCATAATCCCTGCATTGTAATGGTTATGATGTCTAGACTGTTCTTTTAACATTTCTATGTTTCTACACAATAGGATGAGATTTACTTTTTTTTTCTATTCACACTGCTTATATTCATGTAAAATTAAACTTATCTTGGGTTATTCGCCATACCACAGCACTACGGAATTTTGCTGGCGCTATATAAATAATAAAATAATAATAATAATAATAATAATAATAATAATAATACCAGGTATTGTTTTACATATATTCCAGAATTTCACAATTTAGACCAAAAATAGCTGAGCAAAGAAAATATCATGTTAATGTGACTAGGTTGGGCATGACCAGTTATTAACAGTATCTGTTGTGATGACGTACTTTGAAATGTATGACAATCCACAAAATAGTTTGTGAGTCAATAACAAAGTGCTAGTTATACAATGTATAATGCTGATAGAATATGAAAAGGAGAAGGTATGATAATATACTATCTCTCATTAAAATATCCGAATAATACAGAATGTTGTAGAAATAAAATGCAGCACTGTGCGGCTATGGTCTACTGCTTAACATAAAGTGCTGAGCATGTTTAGAACACAAATATTTGTTTTTAAGGTTATCTAAGAGGAGCTAAAAAAAATGATATATAAATCCTGCCCTGTACACAAGAGCAGTTTAATATTCAGTAATTAAATATTAATCAAGGTAAAAATTAATTTAGGAAATTAATTTAGGAAATGAGCTGATGACTGACAACGACTTTCCATATCAATCACTCCATTTGACCATTTGTTTACGGCTCATGGCAATACGTGGAGGATCAGCTTCAAAAACTCAGACGGTTCTAATAAAATATTCACATGGTGTGCTAATTCCATCTCAAGAGTCATCCACAGCTGTACAATGAGTTTAATGAAAGCTATATAACTGTTAGTGCCATTAATTTCTTCAACGGCGCGACCACAAAACAGTCAATTTCATCTAAAATGACCATTACCCAACACACAAGCATAATAATCTATGCCTGTATGTGCAATTAAAAATTCAATGGAAGAAATGTTTCTTCCTCCTCGGGTTGAACAGTGAGAAAGTCAATGAACAAGAGAATCCTTTCAGCTCTGGTTGGCAGCATATAGTTCACCAAGTCATTGCTAAATATATAAGCATCCGTGGGGTGAGATTTAAACACCATTAAATTAAAATATTTGTGCAATAAAAAGTGATGACTTAAATGCTACAATATGTTCCTTGAATATCTCTCACATTAAAGAGTAATTGAACAAAAAGCCTCCTGGTTCCCCTACAGGGCATGTCCCACAAAGATGCCCATTATTATCGTTTTCAACTTGGAAGCCAAACTAAATAACGAGGAGTAATTTGCCAATTAAGACTTCCTTCTCTTCTTCCTTTATTCCTTAAATGCTGTTCGGAGGCCTTTGCCAGTCAAATACATTTAGCCTCAATAGAGCAAGCAGAACACGGTAATTGGTGTCTTAACATGGTTAGCGCAGATGCACAACTGTCATCTTAAACACGCAGAAAGCCACTTCCGTACAGTGACGGTGCTGACTTTGTTTTGCCAAGACCCGATGATTGCATGTAAAGTATACTTGACATACATGGATGCTGGGAGCCAAGACTTGTCTCTTGACATTATAAAGATAATGGCAAGCATAGCAACACTGTATTTTACCTTATGGAGCTCAAAAGCCTACAGCAACACAAGCTCAAGGTTAAGAGCAATTTGGAGTACACACTCTTGTCAAGTTTATTCTTTATTATAAATATAAAAAGACAGGTCATATAAAATAAGGGAAAAGAACTTTAGAATGTCTAACACTGAAGCACGTGGAGTTGAAGTCTTAACTCATCAGTGTGCACACAGAGGAGGGAGAAAAGGATTTCGCCCCTTTATTAGTGCTTCAGGCATGCTGCCTTAGCTGCCACATTCTTTGCAATCTTTCTTTTTTCTTTTAACCCTGGCCTTATTGGACTTAATCTATACTCTAGGTAATACCTGATAATAACTACCCAGATGGTTGACAGATGAGAGATTTCTCATTATCAGAATATTAAATGCAATGCGGGAGACTAGATGTAGCAGCAGGGTTGATGGAGTCCTGAAGGAATACTGATTAATGAAAAAATTCTTTTGATGAGTAATTAATATGAACATAATATCTTTAGTGTCGGGGAAAAAAAAGATATATAAATAAGGGCTAACCTTATTACACCTGTCTCCATAAAATGAATAAAAAATCTGTATTACTTGACAGCAGTTATACTACTTGGCATATTAGCAACAAAGAGCAAAATAAATGAAAGTGACGTGAATATTTTTCCATTGCTGTCCCTGTCAGTCCAGCTCTTAAGCAGAAACATACGACCATGTCGTGACTAAGATGTGCATTACAAAGAACTGACAAGGACTTGTCAAATTTAAAGACAAGCTGGAAAAATGACTGAAATGTTGAATTCGTCAATATTTGGCAATTTTCCCCTATAACTAAATAAACAGAAAACTAAATTGAAAAATTCAGAATAAAATTGCCATGCTATAACAATGATGAATTTGTAGAATTTTTCTAGCTCGGCTATTTTTGCCTGCATTCAGCAGTTTAGGTTAACAACGTGAATATGGCTTGAAACAATCTCATAGTCTGCAAACCAGCTCCACTTATGCCCAAAGATGTTTGAAAACATATATTCTTAGAAATCCAGAAATATCCTTACTACTACACTTGGGATTTATTTCAACTGAAGGCACTTGCTAGGGTTCCAGTGATTCTTCATGCTTAAAGGTGTACTGTCACTCCCAATGATTTTTAATATAATTTTTACTAACCCTGTATTTAAAGGAACAATTCAAGCACCATAACCACTACAGTGGACTGTAGTGGTATGGTGCCATTGTAAGCAGTCAAACTGTTTTAGAAAGATTTGACGTCTTACCTGGGGTCTTCTGGATGCTACTCCCGGCCTCCACTGCTATTGATCATCTAGTGTTGTGCTTGAAATGTGGTGGGTACTGCCCCAGATGTTGAACCCCAGGAAAATTAATTGTCACAGTAAAAAAGGCACTGTCACTCCAAAAGTGGGTCATTTGGGAGGCCCTCACTCTCAGGGCCAATCCAAAGTAGACGTTCTCACATTTAGAACCAATAACAATGTGCAATTCTCTCTACAATAGCAATGTTGGAGTCCCTCCATACTTGTGAAAGAGTAAAAATTTTAAGTGCTTATGCAACAAATAAAAATTGTTGTTTTGAACACCACATTCTATTGGCAAAATGCTAATTTACCTTTATCTGTTTTAGTAATACAACAAATTATGACATTAATAAATAATTACTGTTATAGTAAAGAAAAATAAAAAAGTGTATTTCCGGATGTTAATGTTCATTAAGGAAATATGACATTAACCAATCCACTTAAATACTCTACTCGCTCTCTTTTGATCATGTTTTTGTAATATTAACATCCCCTGTCTAGTGTTATAGTGAACATTAATCTCTGCACGTAAAAAATACAAAAAGTTATTTTAATCTATTGAGAGAGGCAAAACTTTCCCCAAACCTGTGTTTAGAATTCCTACGGCAAACAGCCCTATCTAGTTTTGTGGCAATGACCTTAAATTGAGAAGTAATGACAATAATGAACTAGAGGGAAATGCATGAGGCTTGCTGTTTATGTAGAACCCTTCCCACACATAATGTTCTGTAGGGATAATCATGATGTTAGACTTGCAGACATTTCGACAGCTATCAAAACACTGAAAAATACACCAAATCACCAAATATTGTGCATGTTAAAATGAACAAGCGAAGCTCCTCTGATGGAAATACAATTATTCTTTGCTGCTGCACCATTTATACGTAGAAGGCGATTTTAGCTTGGCAGGCATGAGACTGAGCATTACATTTGCATTACATAAAGAAAAACTACAAAGCAAATAAATATCACACATATTGATTAGAACATTGATAGAAGCGTGTGCTACTAATTTGCTGTGTATTTTGCAGTTTTATTGCTCTAAGTAAAGTATTTGAATATTACCTTTCAGCGTATCGTTACACATTCCACTGATTTATTTTATATTCGAAGAAGGGGTAGTGTCCCCTATTACACTACATATTTGAACAATTATGATGGGTTCTTTCTTCAGGCTTCCCTAAACTCCGGGGCTCCAGATGTTGCTGAACTACAACTCCCATGATTCTCAGCCTATCTATTTCATTCATAGAATCATGGGAGTTGTAGTTCAGCAACATCTGGAGGGCCGGAGTTTGCGGAAGCCTGTGGGTGAATCATTTTTCTATCCCTATTTTGTATCACTTTACATATTAAATACACTACAAGGTAATTTCTATGCTCTATGGTTCTCCTATGTTTGAAAGAGCAATTTCAAAATGTAGGCCAAAATAGCTGATCTAGAAAATAAAACTCTAGATCAATTCTGTTTTCAGTTTGGCTATTTTGGCCTTAAATTTAAAATTCACTTTGAATTCTTGGAAATTCTCACTTAGTGAGTAGTCCTGTTACTGTTTCAGGAAATGCTTTCATCAGACTGAGAAGTAGGCTTGGTACTTTAAGAAACAAATCTGAGCCCTAACTGCCAGTGTTCTAGATTATTAAAGTCTTGAAAGCTAATATAATTAACGAGATGAATCCAAAATAAGAAAACCTCTCAGTATATTTTATGTCAGGTTCCTTTTAGCAAACCAGGTTAATTAAATGTATTCAAAGCAAATTTCCATTTTCCATTTGTTTTGTCTTTTTTCCATTGTATGCAGTCACGATATTTATCAAAATGTGCCTATGCCAAGGACACATGCAGAAGATAATTGCAAATAAAAGGCTTTGGCTCTTTCTATGGGATAAATGCATTTGGTATGTCAACCCCAAATCAGTATTGTAACTAATCTGCAAAGTACCAATCTAGCACAACTGCATATATCAAGTGAAATGGTCCAGTACCTTAAATACTTAGCTTCTGCAAAAACATTTAGTACTCTCTCAGTGATGGAGCTTGGCGCAGGGCTCTCATTAATCTATGGAAGTGGTTTAACTAAGGTTTGCACTAATATGGGTTTTGGAGATCTATCTAATGCTCATATGACTCAATGACTTAAAGTAAACATTATTCATCTGACAATGGGTTATTGCTTGTCAAACAATAATAGTCTCTCTGCAGTTCTTCTAGTACACAACTGCCAGCAGTGTCAAGTAGATAAAACTGTTAGACACAACTGTTTGTTCACGATCTCTTATTCCAATTTGTATCAACACATAATGTGTGTTTGAAGGTGCTCTGTCTCCTGCAGTGGGGTCTTTCCATATTTTGCAATGATCCCAACAGTGACATACCCACATGGGACACGGGGGCTCAGCAGTGTCATTGTACCTCCACGAACGATATGCCACTCTGGCGATATGCCTTTTTGAAATACTCATAAATTCATTTTTTGTGACAGAGACACATTAAATCCTGCCTCATGAAGCAAGTAAGTTGTATTCATCAAAGCTTTTCCTATCCATGCATCTATCCATTCAAAGTTGTACTTAGTTTTCATGCCACCCAAGAAATACATTTATCTTGGCACTCATTTTTTTTTTTTTTTGTTAAATTGCACACACATACTCACATTCATATAACCCTACAAATACACAGACACACCAACACATACACACACACACACACACATCCATATACACACATGCCCATACTCATAAACACACACACACATACAAACATTCATATATTTACACAGACTCATACACCCACACACATTCATATACACACAGACTCATATATGCATTTATCTATGCTCACAGACTCATATACAAACACTCATTCATACAAGCAGACTCACACACAGACACAATCCTTATTCAATTTTTGTTTGCTTTTTTTGTTACAATGAGGATCACCCAGCCTCCCTTTTCTTACATTGTATGGGAGAGCTAGAGTGGAACCTCATCCCTGGGATGCAGTGGGGAGATGCTGGGATCTCTCTAAAGACTGCCCAGCTATGGGCAGTTCTGTACCAATGCTTGAACTGAGGTGACGCCACATCCAGGCTTCCGCATCAGTGCAGTTAGCGTGAGGTGTAAGCTGGGCAGTCAGTGCAGATAGAGCCCATCAGCTCCCTCTCAGCACAGCTCTGAAGCCCCATACAACAGCCATATCACAGAACATTTTGCTCCAGTACAGACTTGAATGGCACTTTTAGTTTTGCTGTTAGGGTTTTTTGCGCTTACACAAGCTTGACCTTAAAATTAATAATGCCCCTGCTTTGTCAAATAAATGCAAACATTTCTCTGCAAATACATGTCTGTCGATTTTTGTCTGTCGTTTTTTTTTTTTTGCTAGATACGTAAAGTATTATTTTATATCACGCCAACCCAGTACAAAGCTGTATAAATACATGAATGCCTGTCAAATTTTTGCTATGCATTTTCAAATTTACAGTTAATCATCTGTATCAAAGTAAAAGAAGGCTGATGAGAAAATGTTTTTCTATCTGTGGGGAAAGTGTGAGTTTAGAGGCAAGTGTGCTTTCTCGTTCCACTTCATATATATTGTATTAGCTTTTTCTCTCCTTTGCAAAGTTTCTCCCTGCGCAAGTTTTTTCATTTAGCACTTCAAACATGAGATTTTATGTCTTCTGCAGAATAGTTCCCCACTCCCAGCCCAATGCGATTCACTTGTCATACTGAATGCAAGGATTTCAGACAACATACAAATAGTCTCAACAAAGAATAATAAACAACTTTTATAAACAACCAATAGCACGCTTTGGAAATGCTCGTTCAGCAATACACAAACTCCAGTACACCTCAGGGATTGTGGCAGACCGTTCTCAGACAATTTCTCTCATTTTGCGATACTTCTGCTTCAGTCTAAGAAGTGAACTCGTATACAATGGCTTTTATGAGCTTTTTTATATACCTATTTCTCAGCAAGCAGGGTTTTTAAACAAGCTCATTATGATAAATAATTCTCAAGGCATATACAGGTACGGTGCTAGCACAAATTCATTCTAATCATAATCTTCCATTACTAGTAAACTAAAGACCTGTTTTATACTGATCATCCATCAAACCAGTAGAGCATACTGTAGTAGTTATGGTTCCAGCAGTCTCCTGGTGTTCCTGGTGGCACCTAGATATATGCTCTCACAGACACTTCAACTTCCACACCAGGACCAGCCATGCTGATGAGCTCCACATGGTCAAATCTGTACAGTCCATGGCTGGCCTCTGGTCACTGGTCCTTTGGGATCCCAAACTGTGAAGCTCTTTATGCATGGCCCTAGTGCACTTAGGACGGCATGTGCGTGTCTAATAGCTCTCTCACACTGTGCTGCCAGAGAACCGTTCCCTGTTGTCTCCAGATGCAAGGCACCAGGGAAATAAATCAAGACAGTGGGATAGTATTCTGAAATAGAGACAGTGCAACCTAAATCTGGGTAGTTTGGAGGCCTGGATTTACTAAAATGAAAAATTTAAATGTACCAAAATTATTTACCATACATTAAAGATGCATTGTCAAAAAGGCTCAGGTGTCGAGGATCTGAAACCCCAGAAAGCATAGAGCGAGTGCATCATCCCACGCATTCGTACCAAGTCGCTGTCTGCATAGTACACCCTTAGTTGGCCAGTCTGCATGATTGACAGCATCCTGACATACATTCACACCAATCTGACCTTCCAATTATTTGGGCAGACCCAGCCCCAGTGGCCCATCTTGGCCCAACGCTGCTGTTGCATGAATTTAGAAGCAAGATATTAATAAAGAGTATGTGTTTTCTTGCAGCTGCATCCTGTAATATTCCATTCAACACCACCTCCACCAGATACATAATGCTTGGGCGGTATAACTATTTTAATGTTTTCTGTCGATAAGAATCTGTAATTAGGCCTTCATAATTGCCATCACAGGGCTCAATTGCCTCCTGTTCGAGACCTATCCCTATGGTCCAGCCTCCGTTACTTATGCACAAGTAAGAAACCAACATACCTTAAGTGACTACTTATGCTGCATTTTTCTACCTGTTTAAATCTCTTTACTTTGGCATAAAAGAAGAAAAGGGTTTGCAGCTAACTGCTGCATAACCCTGTACCCCTTTTCACAAAGCAACTTCTTTATTAGATGTATTCTGAGTACATACTCATCTCAGCCAATGAGAGAAGACTCTAGCCCCACAGCCAATCACTGTCCTATGATAATCTGTATTTATTTCAAAGCTGTGCCAAGGGAAACGGGTACGAATAATAAGAGAACCGTGATTGGCTGTGGGGCGGAATGATGTCAGCAGCACAGCTCCTGAATACGTAGTAAAATACTGTACATCTAATAAGGAAGCTGCTTCGTGAAAAGAGGGAATGTGGCTAAAGTTACAGGGTTATGCTGCAGCACTGCATTTTTGGTGTAACTTTGCCACAATGTCATTAGAATCTAGCTCTACTAAACTAGTCTGTGATCTTGAAATCAAAGAGGCAACACAGCTGCACCACTGCCACAAGGCAAAACTGTGATGGGGTGAACGCGGTTACAATGTAGCCAGCAATATTAAACACATTTGGCTTTAAGAGTGTCATACTATTCCTAACAGTGCAGCAAGTTTCAAAGGCACAAGAATAACTGAAATGCCAATGTCTGTGTCATGAAAAGCTTTGAAATGTCTCTATATGATATTACAGCTATGCTGACAACAAGCCATCTGTCGATTTCAAGTGAGCCTCCATGACGGCGTGCCCTTGTCAGTCCTACAATGCTCTCTGACTACCGTCCTGTGTGCACAACACACTCAGTAAAGAAACCCAATGATTATCTTTATAAACATTGATGCTTAGATTACAACGAATAAATATTGATGGTGCATCGATAAATGTTTTAAAACTACATCTACTAACAATGAAAAACTAACAAAGTAGACTGTATATAATAATACCTTATTTACATTGCATTAATAATACATTAATTCTAAAGTAATATTCAGCACTGTGCAACCAGTCTAACAAACCTGTTTATTTAGGGTCTTTATGTAAGAAACTAATTTATCAAGGTAAAAGCAGGTGCAATTCTGGTATAAAATGCTACAATATGAGCAATCACCACGGCAACCAATATAATTCCACTCAACGTTCTACATTGAGCCCCAGAATAGCACCTGCTTTGCTTTGATAAGTCTCTCCCGTCATCTTTTCCTTTACATCATAATTTGCTGATATTTTCTTTTTCAAAAGAGAGAGAGAGAGTTGTTTTTTTTTTGCTCCTCTCCCTCACCCCCCCCCCCATATGTTTATGAACAGGGGTGCCCCAAAGGTAAACACCAGAGGTATCATTGAAATTGTAGATCTACAAAATCTAGCAAGCTACCCTTTTGCACCCCTGTTTTTGAACATCACTCAAGTAAGGCATGTGGAACTTCAAAAAAGAAATACAATTAAAGGCTATATTTTCTTTTGCAATTCTCTGAAAACCTAAATTTTGTTCCACGTTCTCTTAATTGTTCTAATGAATACGGGACTGTAAAAACAGCATTAACATGCACAATGCTGCTAAAAGATGTAAGAACAATTTGTACCAATCTCCATAATCCAACCATACATTACATTAGATGCAACAAAAAAAAAAACCCTGTAGAAACGCAATCCATCTGTGAAATTTCCACCTGAAGTTATAGCTGTAATTTTGAGACTTGCATCATCGTTGTCTAAGCACAATTGTTACAGAGCCTTTTACAAGATGCTAATATGCCAGCATTTCAAAATGAAACAGCAAGTTGAATTATAGTGTGAGGATAATAAGACAGTGCATATCCAGCAGAAGAAATAGCTTTATTCCAGACACATATAACCAAAGATTTATGATGGCTCATCACTCTCCTTGGTGACATAAAATTTCAATGGCATTAGCTTGTAATCGCCAATTACGTGGTTTTATCAGACCGAATGGAGCAAATGCTCAGCAAATTGATGTCTTTTGCAACTTTTGCTTTGTATAGACCAATGCACATCATTTTCCGATAGCTTCTTGCTGCATATTTTAAAAGGACATGTTCAGATGATTTAACTGTTGAGCACACGGCAGCAGCGAACCATGCCTACCTACCAACCAGTACTGCATAATATTGCTATTGTATACAGAGCTTGTACAATGGTTAACTGTGGAGCATTAATTAGTGATTTATAATTTATGTTAGCATATTTTCTTAAGGGAACACTATGAATACAAATGTGTGATACAAGGAGAAAAATAAGTAGTTTTACTTACCTTTCCGTCCCTGCAGTGCCAGTCCTCGACGCAGTCCCTGCCTTCTTGCCTGAGATCATCAAGAACGATAATCTCAGTCAATCATTGCCTTCCCATAGGAAAGCATTGGAAGCTAATGTGTGGCAAAGCACCGCCCTAGGCCAATCAGATGGTCTCTAGGGCATCTTACTCTGCTATATCCTTGGAAGCACTTCTAGTGCTTGAGTGACAGCTACTAGAGGCACCCAAACCCCGAACACAGCAATGTTATCAACTGCAGGGTTAAAATGTGTGTGTGGGGAGTAGGGAGGGAAGCACAGATTCCAGACCACATCATTGAGATGAAGTGGTTTAGGTTCCTATAGTCCCTTTAAGAGAAGAATGTTATTGGTACATTTATGACAACGTTATGGATCCTGCTTTAATTACTGCCAAAGATTGGGACAGGAATAGTCCGTTTCTTTTGAAAATGCAAGAAGGATGGAAAGTACTATTATTTTTAGCTAAATGATTTCTCCTGGTCATCACTACATGTAAGAGTACAGTTTCTGTAAAATAAAGAAACACTCGGAAAGTACCATTTTCTATTTTGTAATAAATTAATTTTACCCACAGACTGTCATGAAAGAATCACGTAAGCATTGTTTATTGTAATTAAAGAAACACTATAGTCACCAGAACAATGTAATTTTTTTTGTAGTTGTTCTGGTGAGTATAATCATTCCCTTCAGGCTTTTTGCAGTAAACACTGTCTTTTCAGAGGAAATGCAGTGTTTACATTACAGCCTAGTGATAACTTCACTGGCCACTCCTCAGATGGCTGCTAGAGGTACTTCCTGGGTCAATGCTGCACAGTGTGACTGACATTCAGTGTCTCCACCCTCTGCTTCGAGACACTGAACTTCCCTCATAGAGATGCAAGTTAACTGTGAAGAGGTGAGAGTCCTCCTTCCACTACTGTGAACAAATACACCAGCTGACGCAGGAATATCTATAAACCCAAATGTGTTATAGGCTTTGTGAACTGCATCTACCTATATAGTATTTTCTGAATTTAAAATAATTATTGTGATGTCATTGCTGATTTTATCAGGAACTCCTATAACAAAAATGAATAAATTGAGGCTGTATTGGATAAAATAATGATTGGGGATTGCTGTGTGCTGATTACACTTATGGAGTGTAAATTTTTATTATAATCACACCCAATAAAATTAGCAATATGGCCACACTAAAAATTGTGAATTGGTAAGAGAAAACAATAATTCAATATTATTTCTAGTTCTCCTCAAATATATACTGGTAGTATATAAAAAAATAAAACACAATAAACTGGCACATTTTTTTTTTTTTTTTTTAAACATCGTCATATTTCTATAGAAAAGAAGATTGCAAGAATTGACTTTCCACAAAATCATTTCAGCAATAAAGCATTACAAAATATTTCTACATGATGAAACATACAATACAACGAAGACTGTACACTACATGCAGATCTCCTGCCGCTGTGTACTGTAAATCTTGCAAGGCTACACACATAGGAAAACCTTGGCAGTCTATGTATTTACCCTAAGAGCAAGAGTGTACAAAGCACATTCAATTTTTTTACAACATGTCTTTAACAATATAGATAACTTTGCCAATTAAAACTAACGAAAAATAATAATTGCTCTGTTAGACAACCGAGAATTAAAAAACAAAACAACAAAAAAACATGAAACACCAGAAAACGATTATTTTAATGGAAAGTTGACATAATCCAGGAGCGCTCCGCTAGATTATTCCATTACTGTGTTTTTAGACCATATCTCCTGGGTCAGGAGCCAAGAAGCCACCTGCATTTCAGCTCTATTAGCCATCTGCACAGATATGATGCTTCATTTCATCAAAAAAAAAATAATCCCCAAGCATTTGAATGTGGATGTCTTGCAGATGTCTAAAGGGAAATGCCCTAAGACTGGGTAAATGATAGTACGTAATGTATGGAAGCTGGGCTGATAGTGGTATGGCATCCAGTGATGGTTTCCAATGTAACCAGTTGCCAGTTAGAAAGCCTTGATATGTGCTATTGCAATTTATTTCTATCCGTCACTCTATTCTCTTGTGATTCTTAAGATTTATTACTTTAGAATATAAGAGAAAATATTCAAAATTAAGCATTCTGCGTTTTGGGGTTTTTTTTTGGGGGGGGGGGGAAGGGGGGGCAGAGAGGGGGGCGGGAGGTTCACAACCAAAATGCTAAATTAAAGCCAATATATGCAACTCAGATAAATGATTTCTTTTTTATTTAAACACCTCGGTCCTTAGTTGAGGCTCATACCAACATTTAGAAAAAAGGGGGAAGGGAAGCTGCGTCCCTCCCCCTTTTATTTACTAGTATTAATAAACTATGACCAGAAAGAAGAGACTCTGGTTTGGGTTGTTCACTCTCTGTACCTCATACTGTAAATAAGCACGAGAAACCTTCCCCTGTGGACTATTTCATACCTACATTTGCTAGTAGAGTAAAGCTAACTATGCAAACACATATCTATTCCTGGACTATAAATTCTCTTCTCTCCATCCTACTTCTGTCCCCCTCCCCCCCCCCCCTTGCTTTAAAAAAAAAAACTAAGTTTTATAAAGATTATTCACCTGCAAATGTCTTCATGATCGCCTCCAATCCTGGCTTATGGTTTAACCCCTTAAGGACCAAACTTCTGGAATAAAAGGGAATCATGACATGTCACACATGTCATGTGTCCTTAAGGGGTTAAAGGTATGCATGCACTGACAAAAGCTACACTTATTCATTCAAAGACTGCAATCAGCAACATTTCATTCCCAGACCGAGTTTTATTTGCTCTGCAGGAGGAACAGGGCTGGAGGGACCACTATGCGAATTAGGCAGCCGCCTAGGGTGCACTGACCCAGAGGGCGCAATGTCCAGGTGAACTGCAAGACTCAAGCACGCTGCACAGTGCTCCCCTCCTGCCGGTCACTGCTTGTAGTGTGGTAGAACCATCAGTAGAGCATCTTCTATATCCTTTAGCTGGAGTGACAAGAAGCTGCTTGCTGGGAACATCTTCCTGTCAGTCTGTGTAGAGTAAACAGAAGATCCTCAACCACAGTCCACTTTGCTATGCTACATGGAGTGAGGTAAGCAGGCACTGGAGTGGAGAGGGGCGAGAGACCACAAGAGGGAGGGGGAGGCAAACTGAGGGTCTGTTTGGAGAATGAGACACAGAGGTGCTAGGGGACAAAGAGTCACACAGAGGAGCTGTGGGACAAAAAGAGACACACAGAGGGCCTGGGGGGCAAAGAGACAAATAAAATGGATGAGGGGGACAAAGGGGCACACAAAGAGGCTGGGAAGCACAAACAGACACACAGCTGAGGTGTACAAAGAGACACACACAGTGGTGGAATTACCGCGGTCGCAGGGGTAGCAGCTGCGACCAGTCCCACCACTCCAGGGGGCCCAGATGCCATTCGGACCCCTGCGACCATGGTGCCCGCCGCCATGTGTTGCGGCCCTGGCGGTTCTGCTGCGTTAGCATTAAGGGGCCCATCGGGTGGCCCCTTAATTAAATTAATTTCCAGCTTTAACAGTGCAACCAGGCCCCCTGTGATGACATCAGAGCTGGGAGAAAGTGACTGCCTTCCGCGCAGGAATAAGGAGGCGGAAGTAAGAGTAGGAACTCTGACTCTCATCAGGATGAGCTACTGGGCCCCAGGGAAGTCACCCTCCTGCATCTAAAAGGTAGGAAACAGGAGGGTGACTAAAACATTTTGACATATAAAAAACATATAAACAGACACACATATGTGTGTGTCTGTTTATATGTGTGTGTATGTGTGTGTGCATGTCTGTCTGTGTGTCTGTATATTTGTATCTGTGTGTGTGTGTGTATATACAGAGCAACTAGGGAGAAAAAGGCATACAGAGGTGATTGGGGGGAAGAGACCCACAGAGGACTGAGGAAGAGGAAAAATAAACACACAAAGGGGCCGGTGAAAGAAAAAGATACACAAAGGGGCTGGGGGAAGAAAGTGACAAAGTTGGCAGTTTTTTGGGGTGGGGGTGCAGTAGTTGGTCATGCCTAGAGCACAAAATTGTCTCATACCGGCCCCGAGAAATACTGGACATTCATTGAGATGAAGTGATCTGGGTCACAATAGTGTTCCTTTATTTCATACGTTTTCATTTTATTTAATTTTCTATTTAAAAGGTGTAAATTTGCATTACAAAGTGTCACAACACAAAAGTGCATGCACATAAATTCTCATTTTTAAAATGTTTAAAAAGGGAGAACAATAAAATAAGACATACAAAAATCAATAGAGATTTTGAAAACATTTCAAAGGATCTTTACAAATTAATGTCTAGACAGGCAACTCTAGAGTTTTAAAGAGAAAAATAAGCACAGGAACTACAATATTACAAATGTACATGTCTCTAATACCCTAAATGTCCTTTTTCAACACTTTAAAAACTCGAACTCGATTACAAGATGATAAATACAAAGGTTCTAGATGGCCTATGTGGAACTGTTTATCGTTAGCGGATTGTCTTTGTTTAAAATTAGTTAATAAGAAGTCTGTCTGTGAAAGATATATTTGTTGTCCTTAGTTTCAAACGGAGTAGAAACTGTTGGCCAGACAGTGTGATATCTTTTAATAAGTAGTCTTATGAGATATGCACCCTCGGGAGGACACAGCATTTATCGTTGTTTCCATCTATGAATTTCAAATTACATTAAAACTGAAAATATAAACAAGTTGTAAAATCATCACCAGTCCTGCGATTCTGTGTTACAATAAAACTAATTGATTATTATCCATGATGAATATAAAACCGTCATTTTTATTAAATTTTCATTTTAAAAGTCTGTGACTCAAAACAGTAGGAATTATGCAATTCCACTGGTGATACTAATCCAATAATATAAATTGAAAAAATATAAAAGATAAACAAACATTTCTTTGACTTTTATTGAGGAAGAACAAGGTACAGACCAATATATTTTATCCTCTCTTGAAACAAGGATTGGCTGCTGGCTCCATTTCTTAAATTTTATTTTCTCTTCTTTCTCTTTACCTACTGTTCCTATATGTCAAATCTATTGTGTTAGAATTAATTATTTGCCTGGTGTTATCTGTTGTACAGTGCTGCAGAATATATTGGCGCTATATAAATAAATGCCCTTGTAAATAAATATTTTTAAATAATAAATAAGTTCTTTTGGTTGTAAGCCTTTTGCATGATGAAGGATATCCGAATAAAATCTTCTGGGGGTAGGGTTTGTAGGGGGAAGTCATAATCTATATAGACAGACACTACTTAAATCAAAGGAAAGACATTTTTCACAAGGACCACTTGCTGTTTGTTGCCCTAGCCTGCAGACACTGACGGACTGGGGGTATCTGTGCTGAGCTGCTCTGTACAGTCTTTCAAGCATATTTTTTGCACTTATGTTCTGTAAAGTTCATGGTAGGGTTTGTGGTAAGATTAGATTCCACTGACATTTTAAATTGTCACGTTGATGAATGTGTTTCCAGTTCAAAGGCAGCAAGTGGATATCTACTCTGACCAAGAAAAAGAGCAGGGAGCGGAAGTAAATGTAGCAATGTTTTTCCATTCATTTTTTTCCGTGTGAATTGAGCAGACTTTCACTTTCTGAATGAACATATAAAGTGTCAGATTTACTAAAAATTCTAGTCTTTAGAGTAATAAACTCTAAAAATAATAGTGTTTTCAAGTAGTAATAAATCAACCGTAAAGTGTAATGTAAGTTCAAACAAAACAAGATAATATAAAAATACATATTGAAGCAAAAAGCACACCCACATTATTCAGTATTATAAATGTCAATGTTGGTAACGTTAACTGCAAAAATAACACAGTTATTGTATCACATATTATTGTGAGTTTTAATACTACACATATTGAACTTATACTATACTGTGATATCCACTTCAAAGCAACGGGTGTCTATAAATTACAGTTAGACAGTGTTTCTGATTTGTCATGTGATACATGTAGCGGAGAGCTGGTCTTTCACAGGTTATCTCCACTAAAGATCCCAGTGAGGCTCAGGAACAAGTAATAAAATCCCATATAACAATAGTCACAGCAAGCAAGGTAATCTACGAATATCCCCATACAGATCCCAATGACTGGACGACACAAAGCATCAGGAGCAGAACTAAACTTTTATTCCCAACAACCTTCTTTTAAAGCTTTCTCCCATGCAAGGGAGGGATTCACATTAATCAGTACAGTATCCAATAGTGTAACTGTTACCTCCCACACATCTCCTCCCCTCAGGGTGACACATAATCCACTTATACATCCTGCAGTTTTACCCGATTTCTGGATGTACCCCAAAACAGTCAGATAGTATTATATAATGGGTCCCCCCTGGTAGCCCTGATCTGGGTGACTAACATATTCAAAATTCACCCAGATCGGACCAGGGGTTCGGGAGTTAGGTGGAAGAGGCAATTTGACCGACCGCACACGAGGTAGTATCCGAAAAAGGCTCCATGTGTTTTGGTCTTGCGGTCGGTCTCTGTTTGGGAGATAAAATGCATAGAAATACTTGCCATCCAAATTTAAATCGGTATTCATATTAATTCCCTTGTTCGGGACATTTATTTTACCGAATGAGGGGCTGGTTGGCCCCTCCGTTCGGGAGTTATGGAGCTCTGGAGGTCTCAGCGGTATTCGGGTAATTGAATGTCCGATTTGAGTTCCAGACACTCAACTACCAAACACCGCTGAGATTTTCTTGCATAAGATGGCCGCCGTCACGCTGTTCGTATGCCGAACGGCGACCACCCAGATATATACGAACCATTGTCAATTAGTTTGCAGTTACAGAATGTGAAAAGCTTAACGAGGTACATACTTCTCTCTGGGGTGGTCTGATCGTTCGGTATTTTCATTCGTATGGAACACGGAATGAAAACTACCGAACAATCAGACGAAGGCTACATACAATACAGGTATACATGAGAATAATTACATGAAATGCATTTTTAAAACAAACTCTTGAGGACAGCCCAATGCCATCCGCTACAATACATTTGTTCATCTTTATTTAACAATAAAAATCGTTTTCTGTATTTATTGAAGTTGAGAGAGTAAGAAATAAATGGAAGGATATGGTTGCCTACAGATCCATTCTTCCTAATACTGGGTCATCTCAGAAAGGTCATCCAGGCAACTCATTTTATATGTAACAGACTTGGGCATTTGTTTTTTGAAAGAATCGCAATTTGGACAGAAATTGGCTCATTCGTCCATTCGGCTGAATATCAAATCTATGCAAAGCACAACTGAAGAATGAACTTATGAACGAATGGTGCAACAAATGAAATTCTTACATGGGCGATTTGTTTAATAATTAATTCTTGTAAATTCATGAAATTGATACCCTTATGTAGGTTTACCATATTTAAGGGGACCAAAGTATGGAGCTATTGTGTTTAGTAGCCAGCTCGCTTATTTACTATCCTTAAAGGCGTATCGTAATTTTAATCTTTAACCTGTTTAGTAGATAGCTACTTAAACACAGATTCCTTAAATATTAAAATCCCACATAAGGGTACGAAATTAGGGAATTACATACTTATCTAAACCACTTATCTGAAAGAGCAAATGCAGCGTTCTATTTGTCTGAATGGAAATCCCTAACTGAAAATATTGAACAAATTTCTGCCAAGACAAATCGACTAATGGACCAAGCATGTTTTGGACAAAATTAAATACATTTCTAACAAATTCATTCAGATGAACCAAAAATCTAATAAGTCATATGGTAGTAAGTAGTCTGAAATAATAATAATAATAATAATAATAATAACAAAGTATTTAACCCCTTAAGGACAGAGCTTCAGAAGCTTGTCTTTCACTTAATGACAACGGCATTTTTTGCATTTTTTGCTATTTGCGTTCAACTGCAATTTGCATTTTACTAATTTATTGCACCGACACATATTATATACCGTTTTTTAAAGGACAGAAAGGGCTTTAATTTGATGTAACACATGTATATATAAATGCTTATTTATTATAAAAAAAATACAGAAATATGCAAAAAAATGAATTTTTGTGTGTTTTTTTTTACAGTTTTTGCAATAATAATGTGTACATAATTAGTGCAGGTTAAGGAAAGTAATTAAAAATAAATTCATTTAGTTGTTCTGAATTACAGAATATATAATGTGTCTGGGATTTTCAGTTTTTTTTGGTAGTTACAGGTCACAAAGCACAAGGAGTAAAATAAACTTTTTATGTGGAGCGATTTTAGAATTTGGTATGTTTGTCTTGTAAGCCTAATAGCCATAAAAGAAAACAAAATTTCCACACAAAAGTATATATTTATATAAAGTAGACACCACAGGCTATTTACCTAAGGTTGTTTTGACACTTTCTACATAGCCATTTTACCGCCAACCTCTGCTAAATATTGGAGTAAAATTGTGTTTTTTGGGGGTTTTCGCACACAAACTTATAACAAAGAACTTCTCATGTGTATTTTGTAAATTTGGTGTGTGCTATTCCTGTACAAAGTTTTATTATGTGTTCAGTTACTTCTGCTGAGTACAACGGTACCCCCATTGTATGTCTTTGGCACTATTTCGTGAAGCTACAGTGCCATATAGGAGACCTGTCCTTTTCAGTATTCACAGTAGAATTTTGAGAGACGGATTTAATGAGCCTATGCTTCCATTTGGGGTATTATAGTAGTTTGACTGTTCAAAAAAACCCCACAAAGGCCTACCATTTGTAAAAGTAGACACTCCAGGGTATCTCGTAAGGTGCATATTGTGCCTTAACATGCCCCCATTTTTTTACCATTACATGCCAAAGTATGTGGTAAAAAATAATTTTGTGCATATTTTACATACGGATTGCATTTTTGCTGGGCATTTTGTATATTTCATGTGTGCCACTAAGTTCAAACCCCCCAAATTATGCTCAGCTAAGTCTTCTGAGTAAAAGGACACCCCCATTGTATGTCTATGGCACTATTTCGTGAAGCTACAGTGCCATACAGGAGACCTGTCCTTTTCAGTATTCACAGTAGAATTTTGAGAGACGGATTTAATGAGCCTATGCTTCCATTTGGGGTATTATAACAGTTTTACTGTTCAAAACACCCCACAAAGGCCTACCATTTGTAAAAGAAGACACTCCAGGGTATCTCATAAGGTGCATATTGTGCCTTAACATGCCCCCATTTTTTTACCATTACATGCCAAAGTATGTGGTAAAAAATAATTTTGTGCATTTTTTACATACGGATTGCATTTTTGCTGGGCATTTTGTATATTTCATGTGTGCCACTAAGTTCAAACCCCCCAAATTATGCTCAGCTAAGTCTTCTGAGTAAAAGGACACCCCCATTGTATGTCTATGGCACTATTTTGTGAAGCTACAGTGCCATATAGGAGACCAAGCCATATCAGTTTTGACCGAACTTTGAATTTTGACGCCGGGCCTATGTGCAATTTCCAAGCATCTTTGCAGGTTTTAAATTCAAACTACCCCACAAAGGCCTACCATTTCTTAAAGTAGACACCCCAGGGTATTTCAAAAGGCATATTTTGAACCTTAGCGTGGGATCATTTTTCCGCTAGCTTGTACCAGGTGTAGTGGTAATAAGCGTTTTTTCTGCCTTTTTGACACACAAAGTGAGCTTGCACAGTATATTTTGCAAACCTTATGTGTACTACCACTGTATAATACTTCATATGTTGCTCAGCTATGTCTGCTGAGTACAAAAATACCCCCGTATGTACCTTTGCCAGGTATATGTGGACATCGGAGGGGCACATTTGGGACAGAGCCATTCCATTTTTTTACAAATTTTGAATTTTTACGCTGTGCCCATGTCCCATTTTAGAGTATTTTACCAGGCTATATAATCCAAATACCCCATAAAGCCATACCATTTCTTAAAGAAGACATCCCAGGGTATTTCAAAAGGCATATTTTGAACCTTAGCGTGGGATCATTTTTCCGCTAGCTTGTACCAGGTGTAGTGGTAATAAGCGTTTTTTCTGCCTTTTTGACACACAAAGTGAGTTTGCACAGTATATTTTGCAAACCTTATGTGTACTACAACTGTATAATACTTCATATGTTGCTCAGCTATGTCTGCTGAGTACAAAAATACCCCCGTATGTACCTTTGCCAGGTATATGTGGACATCCGAGGGGCACATTTGGGACAAAGCCATTCCATTTTTTTTCAAATTTTGAATTTTTACGCTGTGCCCATGTCCCATTTTAGAGTATTTTACCAGGCTATATAAACCAAATACCCCATAAAGCCATACCATTTCTTAAAGAAGACATCCCAGGGTATTTCAAAAGGCATATTTTGAACCTTAGCGTGGGATCATTTTTCCGCTAGCTTGTACCAGGTGTAGTGGTAATGAGCGTTATTAAATGTATTTTTTTACTTTTTAAAACTTTTTTTACTTTTTAAAACTATTTTTTAAACTTTTGTTTTGATTATTCATTTTTTTAAAGTTTCCTAAACTTTCGTAAAACTTTTTTTTACAGATTTAACATTTTTCTAAGCTTTTTTTTTACGTTAACCCCTAACTAGCAGTAAGCAGCACTAACAGTAAATTCCCCATTTTCCCATAACTCCCACCCACCCCAGCTAGCAAAATATTTAATTATACAATATTTAAATTAGTTAATTAAATAAATTTAACCCCTGAGGGTTAAAAAATAAATAAAAGTTAATCGTCAGGGGTTAAAAAAAAAATTAGAACAGTATAATACTGTGATCTGTATTTTGATCACTGTAGGCAGTGATCGACTGGCAGGGAAGGGGTTAATTTTTATTTGGACTGGGTAAAGGGTTTATTTTTTTAAATTTTTTACTTAAATGTTATTAAAACTTTTTTTTTAACTTAATTTTTTAACTTTTTAAAGCGTATTTTTAAACTTTTTTAACGTTAACCCCTAGTTAGCGTAATACTAAATCCCCCAATTCCCCACTAACTTCCACCCTCCCCAGCTAGCTAAATTTATAATTTTAAAATATTTAAATTAATTAATAAAATAAATTGAACCCCTGAGGGTTAAAAAAAAAAAAGAATTAACCCTCAGGGGTTAAAAAAAAAATCAGATCTTAGTAAAATGTAATCCCTGCCAATTGATCACTGTAGTCAGTGATCAATTGGCAGGGAAGGGGTTAATTTTTTATTAAAATGGGTAAAGGGGGGGTAAAGGGGGGTGGGATTTTAATTTTACTATATTTTCTTTCCACCAGGGGGCAGGATCACTGAAGATCCGTCTCCCTGCACTTCACACAGAACCAGGAAGTGCAGGGAGGCGGAGGTGAGTATACACAGCACATGTGCCCGCTCTGGCATGCTGTCAGAGCGGGCACATGTACTCTGACAGCCCGATCCGGTGCTCCCGGTCTGCCTCTAATGCAGAGGCAGACCGGAGCACCATTAACCCCGCGATCGCCGCAATTGCGGCGATCTGGGGTTAATTTTAACGGGTGACGGACGAGGTCCGTCACTCGTCATTAACGCATTCCCCTGAGTGACGGACCTCGTCCGTCACTCGTCGTTAAGGGGTTAACCAGGAAAGGAACATTCAGATTACTCTGGTTTTCAAGTACGTCCTGGGGATGTTACCTTACCCCAACATCCAGGGGTTGTTACTATTGCCCAATTTAATGGGTGTATTATCATTAAATAAACCTTAAGATTCAGGATACTACAGATATTGGAATGGACCTTATATGTGTTTCTTAAGATAGGGTTATGATCATTGCGAAGCAAACGTTTTCCTCTAGCTGTAATACAAGTCCCTACAAGCCTTATTTTAATTATGTTTATGTTCTCCTTCATATAAAAGCGCAGCATGTGGGCAGAGTGTTCAGTATTTGGTTCACAGAGTGTTTGGTTCACAGTTCGTTCATCCCGAAAAAAAAAAAGAGAATGTGTGACAATGTATGAATGTCTGTTTTATGCAAATGTAATATATGCTGAATGATTTATGCAACTGTGGTATATATGTACCTGGACTTCCTTAGTGAACCCACAGTAGCTTCAAATATTTATAATAGTATATGTAAGTATTAAATGACATGGACAGGAAGTGTGTATTTAATTTTTTCAAATAGTTTGTTGTGATTTTGGTGTGCTGCCAATCATTCATCTACAGAAATGTAAACTCGGCTGTAATATAGCAATTAATGAGATAGGCATTCCCAAGCCATACAGAAAAGCTCTATTGTTTTGCGGCATTCTTTATGTACAAATGGAATTGTAAAGAAAAGAGAGGCTCTGAGAAAAATGTTTCCAGAGTCTGAGCATTTTGTAAAGTCTGTGAGTAGAGGAAGGGTCAAGGTCTCCCGTGTGTTCGGAAACATAACAGATCAAACTTTGATATTAGGAATTATAATAACAGCCATTGTAAATGAATCTGGGAATATAGGTGAAATGTAAACAATGCAGTGTTTTCCTTTATTCTAAAAAATAAATACTGTAACTGGAGCTGTGAGTGGTATCACTACTGGTCTGCGCAGGATGCTAAAATGATATCCTGCTCTGGCCCGAGAACTCCATCTGACCTATTTGCCTCAGCTTTTAGTTTATAAATTGTGCTGGATAGTTATGTTTATAGTTATATATATAGTTTCTTGTATGAGTGTATTTCAGTGTTTTTTTCACAGAGAGTGGGGTGAGCTGACAAGCAAAGAGGGTATTTTACTACCAGGCATGTGGAATTCACAGCTTAGCACCCGGCCATCCACCTGATCTATAAGAAAAAATGCTTTGTCACACCAGTCAGACCTTCTTCCATTGCTCCATGGTTCTGATGCTCACTCCCAGGGCCTGCCTTAGGCCTTTAGGCGCCCTGTGCAAAATATCTTCACAGCGCCCCTCCCCCCCAGATATACCCCTTCATTCATATATAGTGTGTGTAAAGGGGTGTAATGTTTGTTGACGGGATTTATTAGTTGTGTGTGAGAGGCGTTATGGCTGTGTGTGATATGTATGCCATGTGCTGGCTGTGTGTGATAATTGTAATGGGTGTATTGGCTATGTGTGATATATGTATGCATATATTTCACTGGCTGTGTATAATATTTGTGCTGGTTTTATTGGATGTGTGTGATGAGTATTTCAAATACCCGCAAATAAATATGTATGTAGGCCCATGTGTGAATACAGATGTGCATTTTTTCAGATTCACACAGTTAAACACATACACTGTCAAATACAGCCACATGCACACAGGGCCGGTGCAAGGCTTTTTGGCTACACAGGCGAATATTCATTTTGCCCTCCCCTTCTCCCCCTCACCCCCCCAAAACAATGTATTTTCACCTGTGTGCCTCGTAACTCCTCTTTTTTGATTTTCTTACTCCCTTTAGTATGTGTTATCCTCCCCTCTAGTATGTGTTACCCTCCTCCTTACTCCCCTCTTGAATGTGTTATCCCTGTGTGTGTTACACCCCCTTTAGTGTCTTACACCCACCCTGTGTCTCTTACTTTCCCACCAGCCCCTTTCTGTGTCACTGTGCTTTAGTGTGGGGGATAGGGGCAGAATTGTATGAAATAGGGACTTTATCAATATTATAATATATATAGTGCCAACAAATTGTGTAGCGCTCTACAATGGGGCTTTAGTAGGCGGATAGGGCAGTACTGTGTGTGTAGGACAAGGGCTTTAGTCAAGGGTAGATAGGACCAGTATTGGGGAATAGAGGCAGTATTGTGGTGGGGGTAGGGAATTTAGTGAGGGGGAGAATAGGGGCAGTATTGTTGGGAATAGGGGCTATATTGTGATGGGGTCAGGGGCTGTATTGTTGCAGATTAATTCTTTAGTACGGGGACAGGGCCCATATTGTGGGGGATTGATTCTTTAGTGTGGCGGGATAGGGGCAGTATTATGGGGGACTGGGGCATTAGTGGTAGGGTTAGGAACAGTATTGTGGGAAATGGGGCTTTAGTGTGGTGGAATATTGGCAGTATTGTGTTGGACAGGGGCATTAGCGAGGGTAGTGGAACAGTATTGTTAGGGAATGAGTCTATAGAGGGGGGATAGGAACAGTATTGTGGGACCTGGAGCTATGGTGGGGAACAGTATTGTGGGGGTTGACACTTTAGTGGGGAGGGGCAGGGGCAGTATTGTGGAGGTCTGGGGCTATGTTGGGGGGGATCTGAACAGTTTTGAGTGACAGGGCAGCATTATGGAGGACTGGGGCTATTGTGGGGGGAAGGGACAGTATTGTGGTGGACAGGGGCTATGGTGGGAGGAAGAATAGGGACAATATTGTGGGGGACTGGGGCTATGTTGGGGGATAGGAACAGTATGGGGGGTGGGGTGGTATTGTGGGGGTTAGGGGCTACATACAAAGAATACATTATTCTGTATACTGTATATTAAATCAAACTATGTACAGCAGCATACATACAAAGTACATACTATTCTATATACTGTATATTATATCAAAGTGTGTACAGCTGACAACATACAAAGGATACAGTATTCTATATACTGTATATATCCTACATTCACATGCATACACTGAATGACATTGCAAAGTGTGTACATCAGCCAACATACACATTCATACATACTATACAGTGGTCAATATATACTGCATGCCATAACAAAGTGTGCACTGCAGCCTCCATACACATCATGCAAAGCAGACTATACATTATTCCACACAGTGCATGTCATAAAGTATGTACAGCTGCCTCCCTATATATTGTATCTTAAATCAAAGTGGGTATAGCAGCCTTCATACACAAGCATGCAATACAGAATATACACCTCTCTGTATACTATATGTGACATGAAAGTGAGCACAGCAGCCTCCGTGCACACGTACATATTATATGCAAAATAACCAATGTCAGCTCTACATTGTAAAGTCAGATCTGACAGGGAACACTTTAATTCTGGTCTGTTTTCTAAAAATCATAGTGTGATCCTGATGTGGGACACTTAATCATTAAAAATAAACAAACATCTATTGATCAATACTACCCCTATATATCATTCTCTATATACAGCTCTATCTATAGATGTGTACTATCTGTAGCTCCCAATCTACAGCTACCCAGGGCTATCTCTATATCTAGATTTATAGATACCTTAATGTGGCTGCAAAAAAATAAATAAATAAAAAATAAATAAACACACACACACACAACCCCTACCTTCTGGGGTCCACTGGGCTGCTGCAGTGCTCCTCGGAGGGAGCTCCGATCCAGATATGCATTTCCTGTAGAGGTCCTGAGAGCTGGAATATAACATCACATTCCAGCTCCCAGGACCTCTACAGGGCGCGCGAGGGAGCTATACATACAGGAGATGCGGAACTGGATCAGTTCCCTCGCGCGCCCTCTCCTTCTGCACCGCACCGGGCTGTGGAGACAGTGGAGGTACTGGCGCTCGGCCACTCTACAGGAAATGACCGGCAGGAGAGGAGTGCTGTGCACTTCTCTCCAGCTGGTCAACTGGTTATTTGCGCCCCCCCGGCCGGTGCACCCTAAGGCGGCTGCCTGTGCCGCCTTATGGTAGCGCCGGCCCTGCATGCACACAGTCCCAGGCACATAGTCACACACAGTTAAAGGTAGTCAGTCACACACACAGGTACAGGCAGACAATCACACAGCCACAGACAGACAGTCGTGCACACAGTTACAGACAGACAGACACACACAGTTACAGGAAGACAGACCCAGCTACAGGCAGGCAGTTACACACACACACACACACACACGCACAGTTCCAGGCAGACAACCACAAATACAGTTACATGCAGACAGACACACATACACACACACACACACAGGCAGACAGACACACAGTTACAGGCAAACAGTTACACACACACACACAAACAGTTACAGGCAGAAAGTCACACACAGTTATAGGCAGTCTCTCACTTACACACAAACACACACACACACACACACACGTGTAACTGGGTGTGTCTGTCTAAACGTGTGTGTGTGTTTGTGTGTAAGTGAGACACAGCCTGTACTTTGGATCTTGTCTGGTGTGGTAGCCTAACGTTTATATGGATCTGGTATTGAGTGTCTGTTCCTGTCCTCAAGCTGTCTTTCAGTCCTGTTAATCCAACCAGTGGTAGGATTTCCTAATGTGAATCACATCCACAATCTGCCAATGTTACATTCTGACGATGGGTATATGTACATCCCAAATAATCATGGAATCTGCTTTCTCTATCTACTATTGTGTCAGGCATTCCCTTAGAAGCTCATCTTTGGGAGACATCTTTGTGATGCACTTCCTGACTTAGCAAACTGATGAATTATGCCAGAGAAGTAGAGGCTAAGAGAATACATATATATTCATTAATTATCAAATTTCATTTAATTCAAAATTCGAAAATTATTGATTTGGACAAAACATAATTTGTCTGAAAATGTTGTTAAATAACTATTAACTAGTTCATGCAGAACAAAAAAAGACTACCATAAAACTTGCACACAATGGAAAAAATTGGCCAAATCAATTTGGCCACAACATTTTTTCATTTGGTTGACTTGCACTAGCAGTGGTTTGGCAATGGCATGTCTGAATTTTGGCCATGCAAATGTTACACGGAAAATGCTTCAGATGAACCAAAAAGGTGCAAAAATGAGCCTATCACTGTACTATAAAACATATACAATATTTATATACATATATTTTGCAGTACAGTGATTTCTCATTATCACCCCCTTCGCACCCTTTTATTAAAGCTAAAGCTGGACGGAATGTGGTTGATCGAATTCCCACTGATAGAATCGTATTCATTCCACATAGGTCAATATTAGCTATTTTGAGCATTCCATTACTATGGAATACTTTATTATTTATTTAGATAATTTAGTGTCTGTACCCTAACCATCAATCATCTCTTTTTAGGCACCACAGCCAGAATAACAAATCAAACTAAATTGTTTATCTATTATCAATGTTGTTTGTTTCATGATTCTTCCAGATGGCACTTTGGAGTTACAGAATTCTGACAGCCGGCTGAACAGCCAATATTTGGACCAAACTCAACTTGTTTGAAACTGAATGCGCAAGTCTACAATGTATACATTCACAATGGGTTCATTACCTCAAGGTGGTTGCACAATCTTGTTAGTTGTGAAAAGTCCCTAGATCTCAAACAAACACATCCATTTTGGGAATAAATGGAATGGAAGATTTGGAGCATGAGTATGGTAGGTGGATGAAAATCTGCTGGAATTGTGTGATTTGATGGACTCTGCAAGGAATAAAATCTAAGAAAGGTTCATGCACCTTTTGGAGAAGTAACCCATCAGGAATTCAATCTAGAAAAAAGGGATAATACCTAATACTAGATAGTTGTATCTTAAATGATAAATGATAATACCATATATTTTTATACTATTTTGGTAGTCTGCATGAATGTTTCTTTGTGATTGTCCTTACAATTTACCTGCTGGCTAATGGATTTTGTCAGATGAGTATGGAAGTGTGGAAGGCAGCTGAGGTAATGGGTTAGTTTTTATATGAATCCATTATTTTTCAATATACAATTCCCTCAATGCACTCTGCAAATTCACTAGCCATTAACATCAGCTATCTTGCACATACTGTTATTTAAGGATTCTGTCTGAGTGAGAAAACAGAAACCATCCGTCACGGCGAATGGTACAATTTATTACAGTAAACAAACAAGCATTTGGCTGAAGTTCCCATTTTTTCCACATATTGATGGTCCCAAGCCCTGAAATTCAGGATAAAAAAGCCAGTTAACAAAGAGTGCTTATTTACAATGAGCTTGTTGAAACCTTATTCCTATGATCAATAATGAATAAGGGAGGTGTCGGGAGCATTCACACACAACACCCCCTCCCTGCTACCATGTATTGTAGGGTGGACAATCAGAAACATGGCACATGCTCTGCATGTTTGTCTGTCCGGTCTCTCAAAGACTCCAAAAGGTGTGTGGAGGGGAGGTGAATATTACTGAACCTCCTTTGGCCACTCAGTCTGCACAGAATATGTGTAGACATTTAGGATCCACTACCTTTTATTAATAATAATAATAATAATAATACTGGCAAATCATATGGAGCTCCCTAAAAGATCAGACCTTCTGCTGTGGCCCCCTTTGCCAAGCCACAACATTGTTAGGTGGGGGAAAGGTGCGTTAGTAGTGACGCATAAAGGGCTTGAGGTGGTTTGGAGAAACAAACAATGCAGTGAGGGGATCAAGAGAACCACACAAGAATTTAAGGTGATTAAAGATATCTGGAGGTACAAATAAGGGTATAATGAGTTGCAAAATAAAAGTGGCCCTCTTTGAACATATGAAATATTGTGATTTATATAGATTTCACACACACACAAAAACACACACACACACACACACACACACTTATTATGTATAATAAAATATAAAATCCAACTACTACTATAAAGAGCATTGCTATGTTATGAAAAAAGCACAATATATCAAAATTGTTGTTTATATCAACCAGAGGTAATACCATATCTCCCAATAACATCATCTATGGTTAGTGGGTGATTTGTAGCAAATGCAAAAGTGGGCATGCCAGTGACACAAAGGTCAGCCCAAAAAGTGTCATGTCATTCTGGCATGAATGCACCTTAGGCTGATTGACAATCATGCTGACTGTACCCATTAAAGGTGAACCATGCACAGAACACTGTTACAGCACTCTCTGCATGGTCCTTATTTCCTTTCTATGGACAGTTCCCTGATGTCCTCAAAAGCAGGACACCAGGGAACAGACCTGGGACAGAGGAATGGCACTTCCGAAATCAGGACTGTCCCGTTGGATTTAAGATGTCTGGAAATACGATTAATATGCATAAACAGAAGCAAAAAATGATTTAACTCCTAAATGGCAGGAAACTGAACAGTTAGACTGCATGGTATGGACTACACCCATATACAGCTTTGTTAAACTAAAGCTGTTTTGGTACATTTTAATGATGAGCTGTCACGTCCTCACTTGTTGCACAACATAAACTATGAGTTTGCATTTGATTGGTGCATTTGTGGCCAAATTTCCAATTGGCCAGGAAGGGGAGACTGTTGTCACTGGTAGTCTCCAAGGGATGGAGAGCACGTACCCCTGGAGAAACAGATAAGTGGGACGTCTGTTGTATGGGGGGACGTCTGGAATAGATGGTGTTAAAGGAAAAACAAACAAGGAGTGTCTTTTAGTATAGCGTATTTTTACATATTCCTTTAAGGACAAGTAAAATGTTGCACCTAAAATGTATTTAAATATTAAAATATATAATTGGCACTACTAATTGTTAGAATTTTTAACGTGTTTTATTTGTTTCCACTATCGTATTTTACTCTTTACAGGAAGTCTCCAAACATGGAGGTAGAGCTATACATGTGTAACACATAATCTTCTGGGTCACAAATAATCCACAAGAAAGAAATTAACTCTCCAAAAATGTACTGTTTTTTTTCCCCTGAAAAATATGCAATTAGAATGTAAAAACATCCGCTAAGAGAAAATGAGAGCTTCTTCCATCATTAGTAGTGATTATAATTCTGAACAGACATTCTGTTTATCTTTGTATGGAAAACTAACACAGTATGTTCAACACAGTTCCTAGCTAACATAAAAGACACAGCATATACATTGACTTTGTGTTTCTACGTATTAATAATGTTTATTGTACATCTACAAATCTACAATCTATCACGCACTCTAAATGCAGATTGCAGAGATAAAAGCAAATTGGCAATCTGTTACCGCATGGATTGGCAAGTATTATACAGGAGAAAAATACACACAATACATTCAGCGACGAACAAAAGAAGACACTACAAGCATATTGTACTGTATAATATGAAAAAGGTAAACATAGAACGCTTATTGCCTGCAGGACTGTACTCACTGACTTGGATTCTCATGTTGCCTAAAGCATGGGGCATTCTACCATGCAATAAAGTAAGATAATGCACTGTATCAAGGCACCTTGCAATCAGGATAGTTTCTGCCATTGGTCTTTGCGCTCCAGAATAATGACATTACTGGTCTTTCATACAAAACAGTCTGTCAGCTGCAGAGGCTTTACACAGTTTGGATATAAAGTGAGCCTCTTTACCTTTGGAAAATAAGTGATCCATGATTGTAATAAAAATAAATGTAAAAACTTTCTATATTTTCCTTAATATGATACCCACCAGACAAATAATTATTTCGTATTTATCCAAAAAAAATAATAACATAACCTACAGCACTGTATAACTAGTACAAAAAGAAGACAACATCGTGTCAATGAGCAGAACACTTAGCTTCGACAGCACTTTTATACATGATGATACAAGAGCTTACAATCAAAGGTTTATAATGGGAAGTGGGGATGAGAGGTTAATGGGAAATTGAAAGTTGATGGCCAGAGAGTTTAATGGTCATTCTAAGCAGTGCTTAGATTGTCCACGTGTTAAAGGAACACTATAGTTTGAGGAACACTACAGTGCCCCTCTGCCTCCACAGCCCCCCTTTCTGACCCCCCAGACATAAAAGGGTTCATCTCCTCCGATGTCAGCATGATCCAGGCACATAATGCGCATGCATGGCGAGCGCCGTAAATATTAGGCCTTTCCCATTGGAAAGCATTGACTCAACACTTTTCTATTGGCTTTTGCAAGGTGCTGGACATCCTAATGCAAAGCGTGAGAGCGTCCAGATTCGTTTCCCTTTTTCACCTATGTTTTGTATACTTCAATTCCATCTGGGAAACAATTTAAATTTGAACCAGGTGAATAATCAGTGAGCCTCAGACGGATTTTTTTCAACATTTCTGGTCTGAATATATTTTTTCTTTAGAAAAGAAAATGAATATACTCAAAGACAGGGTGATATTTTCGCAGATTATATACCTTCCCATTGCATTTAAAAAAAAAAATACATCCACTGTTTATTTTGTTAAATTCCTTTAATTACAGTCGACTGTGTTTACTAAAAATACTTCACCAGTGAAGGTTCCAGAACTTGTCTAAATACTTGAAACTTGAATGGTACTAAATGGATTCAGTAGCATGCTCTCTGTTCCCTGCTTAAGAGAAAATGTGTTTCCCTTGGCACAAATGTGGTATTAATTGTCAGAGTGCTCACTCAATATTATTCATATGGAAAAACTAAAATATTTTCTTTCAAATGCATGTTTAAATCACAAATTACTTCCCTGCCAACATGACTACTCGTATTTAGGAGATTTCCTTTTGCTTTTTTTACCCTTTTTTTCTGTCTTTTTTTATCTTCTCCTTGTACTGAAAAATGTTTTTAGATGTAGCGTAATTTACCTTCTGAGAAAGTTGAGAGCACAAACTTGGCTTAAAATAATTATTATTGGCTGTGAAATATAAAACAGAACAGCAAAAGGTTTCACTGACAAATCGGACTTTATGTTTATTTAGATTAAACATAGCACAGATTGAACATCGGCTCCAACATCTATGATATATGTGGACACTTTTTCAGTTTATTGCTTAAGAACGTATGGTTCTGTATGTTTTAAAAAAAATATTTAACACGGGAGATTCTTACAGCATCTTGTTTTCGTCCTATTTTTAAGATCTTTATGAATATTTCATTCATATTAATTTAATATAATATAACTAATATACATTTGAAGTTGTATGTATAGTATGAGCTATGATGAATATATTTAACATCTCCATTAAAACTTGTCCCAGTTTTATGTGTTTTTGGAGTTTACCCACTGCATATCAAATTCTAGTGAAATGAAAAGAGAATAAGAAAATGTAGGTAAAAAATAGCCGATTTGAAAAAAATGTCTTGGCTATTTTCCCATAACTTTTGCAATCTGATTTATCACCCACATATGAATGACGTTGTTATGGTGCAAGAACGTCCCTAACCTCACCTGAATGGGTAGCAACCGTTAACGAATGTGTGTTGATCCATTAATCCCAAAGTGTTGAGTTCAGTGCTCTATGCTCAGCAATTTCCCTTTACGCTTCGGCTCAGTATCTCCCCATTCACTAAACAGCTTGAGAAATGTACCATATTTTTTAGAATATAGGATCCAGTTTCTTATTTTACCCCAGAGTTTGGTATAAAAAACTGCCTGTGTCCCATATGCAGAATGCAGCTTAATTTTTGTATGTATATAGTGACTATCACTAAATATACCTATATATAACCTTGATCAGCCCAGGTGAGAGAGATCAAGAATGCGGAACGCTGGGGCTGACATGAAGAGCCAGCACCCAGCAAGATGTAGCCTCATAGTACCACCAGACCACCAGAGAATTCCGTATTCCCCTCCATGGCTAGTGGCATTGGGAGGGGAGTGCAACTAACAATAAATAACACTGAAATTTAGGGTTAAATAGTGTTTGTTTGCTAAATCCTGAGTGCAGCCTATTTTCTTTATGTGTATAGTGACTATTGCTAAATATGTCAGGCCAGGTGAGGAAGACCAAGGAGCTCTCTTCACAGGACATTGCAGGCTTCTACAGTTAGAGGTGTAGCCTGTCACACTCTCTGTCTGCACTTCCACCTGATCCGCTCTCTCAAGCGGGCCTGGCCTGTTAATGTTGCCGCAGGTTACCATGGCATCACTCCGACACTACACAATACTGGAGGTCGCAAGACCACCAGGGAACGAGTAGCAGGAGCTTCTACCACAGACCATCAGGGAATTTCATGTCCCTTCTCCCTAAACAGAGGTAAGGAAGGTGGGGGACTGATTTTAAATAAATCTGTAAAATAACAGTGATTAAAAAATATATAAAGCTGCTCCACTCACCTCTCACATATCACAGCCCCTATCCCACAAATTCACACTCACATACTGCATCCACTATACATCCACTCATCCACTATACACACACAATTCCTCCCTTACACACACTGCATCCACTAAACAAACAGACACTGCATGCATTATACAAACACAGTTTCTCCCTTATACACACTGCATTTCTTTCACACAAACTGCAACTCCTATACACACACTGCATTCACTATAAACTACATCCACTATATACACATGCACTGCATCCACTCCACACACACACTGAATTTCTTACATACATACATTCCCTAAACATACACACACTACATCTCCTATACATATACACTATATTAGCTAAACCCACACAACATCCCCCATACACACACTCGCTACATCCCTCTATACCCACACACACACACTACATCCCCTATACGCATCAGCAGAAGTGTTCTGTAATAATGGTAGAAGTTGTTTTATATATTTTTTTTCCCCTAAATTTCTAGTTAAAATATATAGGTATGTTTTATATTCCAGATTTCCAGTGCATTTTATATTCAGAAAAATACAGTATGTATTTTTCTCAAGCTGTTTTGTGAATGGGAAGCTACTAATAGGTTAACAGAGTCATCTGATGCTCTCCGTCTATCAGCAGCTCCAACTCCAGTGCTTCCTGATTCAAGCCTGGGACTTTAGCAGAAATTGCAGAGCAGAGCAATCGGATGCCAGATTCAAGACTTTGGTGTTAAACTGTGTTTTAATGGTTAAACCCATTGAGTTAAGCCAATGCTTTGAGACATTCTTGCACCATAACAACTTAATTCAGATTAAGTTGTTGTGGTGCCTGTAAGCTTTGTTAGTAAGTTCAAGAATGCAATATATAGAAAATGTTTGATTCAATTTAACAATCTTTTTTGTTTTTTTTTTACTAAGCATTCAATACTTCAAATGGAGTTGAAAAATAAGAAACAAGAGGTAGGATTTCAGTTTTTTAGACAGCATTTGGAATCCTGCCATTCTTAAATCAATTTGTGAGCAAATTATGAAGTCAATTAATTGATTTACCCTTTCATAACTCACATACTTTGATTATGTGCTATTAAATATCCTTCTAACATATTCCATATGGCCTTAAGTGTTCTTTTCCTTTCTGATGCATTTGCTGTCGACTGACCATGACAGTTGTTTTCATAAGTACAAATTTAGATAACTTGAATGACAAAAACAATAAATCTAGTATGACCAATGTGATGTTTTTGAAAAAAATAGGTCAGTGGACAATAAGTATAAAAGTTATTTTAGCCAATGAGACTATGGGAGCTAAGGTGTTTTATTTTGAAGAATACAATTTTTTTTTTTAAAGTAAAATATTAGCAATATCATAATTAATCTATGTGAATGTTTATTGCACCACCCAAAAGGAGCCCTGCCATGTCCATTTTTAATGGTTATTTAAATAATTACAAAAATTAACTTTGGTGTTACACAGTTGTTGTTTTTATTATTTTTTTTATTTTGCATGAAATATGATAGGGCGCATACTTACCAACCATCCTGCTTTCACCTTGACAATCCCACTGCCCTGCTTTTGGTCTCTGGTGCTCTATTTCTGGGGTCACTAGATACCACGTCCCCAGAAAGGAGGGCGCAAATACTTCTTAAAAGAGGCTTACAAATTGCAACCTATTATTTAGTTTCCCACTAAAGAGCTAACATCTTCATCTATTGGTTTGGTACTAAGCAGCTGCCTTTTTGGGCATATGGAAAATGGAGCCCTTCACCAAATAATTCACAGATAAACAATACCAAAATGTCACATTATACAAGGCTTGTTCACCTGCAAAATCCCCTCAACACTTAATATTTGTGTTTCATAAAAGATAGGTGTGTGAGATTAGCCTTTCACATAAAATCTGATCTGTGTATGTTCAGAGCCTAACACCTCTGTAAACATTCCCAGGCCCAATGTATGAAAGTGAGATTGGGGGTGGTGAAGTAGAGTCAAATTATCTTGTTTTGAATTATTTCTTCATTTATTTCAGCTTTACCAACTGTAAATTAAGAGCATGTGTTAAATATTACAAAAATAAACTCAAGTTCATTTACACGGCTGTATTTTGAATTTGAAAGAAAAAGAGGGGGAAAAAATGTCATCAATTATATTTCAGCACCATGAATTTCACAGAACCTATGGAGACAACACTTCATAATTTTTCTGGGGAAGAAAGCAGGTGAGGAGGAAATTAAACAAGTATTCTATATACATTTTCCTGATGTTTTATTCATCACAGAAAACTAAAATTACATTTGCTCCCCTGCTAGTAAGGAACAGAATTCTGACAGGCAAAATTTAGACATTGTATCTAAATCTATATACACTGCTGGGTGAGATCAACTTAAATCAAGGTAAAACCACAGTGCGGGACAGAGGTGTGATGTGGCTCATTAAGCACAACATGTTGTATTGTACGCCATTACACGGAAATAGATTTTATGTTGTGGCTGCAGTCAAGAACTGTTTTAGATATTTTTTTTTGTCCAAACAACTATGGATATTGATTGCTCTACCAACAAAGACAGGAAGAAAAATATAATACATGACTGAAAAAAATGTTTTTTATGCTCTATATATATATATATATTTATATATATATATTGTCTGATTCTCTCCTTCTGCCAACACCAAGTAAAATCCCTGAAATGCTGAGTGTAAGCAGATCATTAAACAAAGATACAGCTAATCAAGGTTATTGCACGTCATTTAAGTCCACATGAAATGGTTTCCAAAACATTCTGTCATGGGCAGTCTGATTGGCTTACTGATGAGGCCCTTCTAAGTTCACAAATCACCAATCACACAATACACGTCAAAATAATAGCCACAAGTGTTTAGAGCTACCTAGGCACTTCATTCACTTGATACTTTTATTATTAGGTCTAAAAAAATCTTGCACAGGTATCTATTAGCTGAAATAACTTGCAATATCTTCCATGCACTCAAATCACAGTGAATTTGACATCACAAGTGTCTGCTTTGCAAACACACAAGTACACTATCTAAATTCAATAAGGAAACGCTGCACATGTCTTTAAACAAGTTAATAGGAGTACACTTCCTGTTGGCCACCTTAACACTTCCTGTTCTAAGCAATAAACAAGAGGTGGAGCCGTTCAATGAATTTGTTTTCTTTTCTTTGTTTTATAACCATGTTATTTGGCATTATATAAAAACATGACTATTTCTCATAATACTCTCTATAAGTTATGTCAGTATATTAGTTATATGATTGGATATAAAATGATTGCGGTGCACTTTTAACAATAACTTCTCAATGTAGGGAGAGTGAGTCTTCAATTTGGTCACACAAGTTGAAGGAAATTATTCCAGAATAACATTATTCTAGAAAACAAAATTTCAGCTTTCAGCAAAAGAGTTTATGATCCTGAGAGATTAATATCCATCTTAGTAAATACACTATGACTCACGATTAAACCATAACAGTTCCCAGGTAAGAACATTTCTCACAGTGGGGATCTAGTCTACATTCCTAAGAAGTGGATATTTAGTCAAGTCGAAGCAATGGTTTTTCAGGGCTTTTTATTGTCAATAGACACATGGTGAAGGCTTCCTACAGTTTAATTGATTTTGGAGCTCACAGCTAGCTCTAAATTCTTTGTATTGAAATGACCTCTGACTGTAGATAAATATACACTTCTCTCTATGACTATTGGAATTAGCAATATGAGACGAGAAAATGTGGAAATGATTACATATTAACTAGAAAATATTTTTTGGGAAAAAAAAATCTCAATGCTAGATGATAAGTTTAGTGAAAAGAAATACATTTTAGCACGGAATATTTTTTCTTTTAAAAGTGGCAATATTTTATTAGCAAAACAAAGGCAATAGACCACCCAGGACCTCCAAACTTAGTAATTATTTAACTGAGATGATATGTATATATATATTTTTTTTTGCAGTGCGGGCAGTTACAAGCACGTTTGTGGTGCCACAACAGCATCAACAGACAGAGATAGATATGCATAGCGTTACATAGTTATGGCACGTGGAGACTTTGCACAATTTTTGTTAAGATAAGACAGTTTAGCTTGCGAGGCAACAATAGGTTTCACAAGTCCAAAGGAATGCGTAAGAGAGTAATTACTCGTCGTTTACATATTCTGCACATACTACTATTGTAAAATATAACGTTTTGTGGCATTTCTAGGCTATAGCACAATTTTTAAATATAATAGAGATAACAGAATAGGAGCATGTCTAGTCAGGTCTATATAGCTAATAATCAAGAGACAGGCTAGATGCCAACATACATAGGTGAGCTGTATAGCTAGGAGACATGCTAGGTTGAGTAGTGTATAAGTAGACATGCTGGGCTGCAAACATGCAAAATATTGCTAAATATAGAGACACAACGATTGGTGCATGGAATTAAGCATGCCTATATCAGCAACTAGCATCAGAGGTAGCCACTGGAACCATGTTAACACGAGCACCTTGCATTACTAACAGTAAGACATGAGAGGGCAAATAGGTAGGATAGTTGAGGCTAGGACTCATTTTAAAAATGTATAATAATAATAAGAAAGTACGTTAAACATGCTCATGAAATCCTAGGTCGCATCCTTAAGAACTTGGGCACATATTTGGATTCGGGTCATCCGCTGAGGTAGCAAGTGGTCAGAGTCTGGTAATCAAGCTGTCCCCCATACAGAGATTCTTCACCGACTTCCTGACTGGGCACTGTTCAGAGGTTGCAGCTAAATCCATCAGAGATAGCCCTGTTGCGGTCCATGTGTGAGGTACTCCTCTGCTTCCGGCCCCTGTCGGAACCAGTGATACATGTATTGGGACAGTGTTCAGAGGAGGCGGCACGTTGAGAGAGAGGTAAGTGCACCCTCCTGCCCCAGGCCGGTATGGAGACTGACATCTTCGGTCCACAGAACTGGTAGCCCTGGTGGGGTTCGGGAGTGGCGGAGGGTCCCTATGGCGGTGGGCCCTCCGTCGATGTGGGCGATGTCTTTGGGTCAAGCCCTTGGGAGGCCTCAGCCCATGTAAGCCAGTAGCAGGCAGCCTCCCATGCCCCCCAGCTCTCACCCCTCCAAACTTTCACCCGTGATTGAGGCGGCAACAGTGCTTTGCGGTTCTCCAGAGCATCCCAAAAGAAAATGCTCATCGAGCCTCTGTACGAATCGCTCCATGGGGACATTTCAGGCTGCACGTGTGTTTCATCTCGAGGACAAGACGCAACCGCCATTTTAAGTCAGTCCACTGTGCTCAGAGTGTATAGTCAGCTAGGCCTGCAGAGTGTGGCTAGCCCCTGGCTTTAGAAGGTAGGTGAGGTGGTGGCAGATCTACTTAGTCCAGTGGGGACCGGGATGACCCCCGCCGGTCCAAGGGGGAGGGGGGTTGGGAGTGTCAAGATGGTTTAGTTGCTAATGAGCGGGGAGATCGGCCGCCTCTCCCCAGCTCTGTTACAGCAGGCTGCAATAGTGGATCTCCAGTCCCCAGTGGGTAGTAGACTTTGACAAAGCCTTAGGCTGTTTCGCTGGAACCCCCTGAGTGTAGTAATGCCTGTCGGTAGGTTAAAACTCTGGCTGACCGGGGTTAAATTCCAGAAATCGGCTTAGTTTGCAGGAGCTCAGGACCCACACGTCTGCTCTGCTCGATGGCTAGGCTCCGTCCCCAGCACAGAATATTTTAATCTCACGCTTTTTTTTATAGATATGGGTTTATTCACTAAACAACTAATAAATACTTAATTCAGCTCCTTTCCCAACCAACTTGTTTAGTTTTTAAATCTGTATTCAGTTCATCACAATTCAATGTTTGTGAATAAAAAATAAATGATAACGTCAATCAGTAATAAACATAACTCTCCTAAACATAACTCTCTTAATGGCTTGAGGAGGATGATTGGACTTGTAGTTTAAAGTGAATTTAACATTTAAGGTGAAAGTAGCCAAACTGGAAAACTTTGGCCACAAACTAGAAATTCACTTTGAATTCACAACAATCTAATTTTAGCGAATAATCCTATTATGTTATCCAATAAAAAAAATAATAATATATAAACATTTTTCAATTACCATAGTAAGTTAATATTGTGTTCCGCTGACTTTGATTGTACTCTGTATGCAGTCAGTCATCATATGAAATATTTCAATGCAAATGAACTCCCTCGGATTCCACCACTGAGAGGACATATACATGAAGATTTGACAGGGACATTTGCTTTTGTCTTGGTGTGCTACAGGGCATACCTAGTGGGTACCATCTGCTATCAATACCATCCGCACGCTTTCTAGTCAAGATCTGTTTGAGGCCAGTTTTTTATCTTTTGAGCTAACAGAAGATGACAGGCCTTGCAGTTTATGAATTTCTCTCACATGATTGCTTCAGCTTGGCTGGCCGGATTCATGCTAATGAGTAAGTGCCTGGATTCACAACAAAAACATTTTCTAAATTATTCAAAACCTTTAAGTGTCTGATGTGCCAAATACTGGGAAGCTTTGTTTAAAAATTATTCCTGCAAATTCCACTATTTCATGAAAAAAAAAACTGTATATACTCACATGAATGAAGAATTATCTCATGAGCCAAAAATACATATACTACAAAGCACCAAAATATATATTCAACAGTTGGGAAATATGCATTTTGGAATATTAAAGCGGCACTGTCATGCCGAACTTACCTTTCCTCAATCTCTTCCTCTTCTCCCCCTCTCTCAGGATCTGTTCTTCTTTTCTTCCTGTCTTCTTTAGTTTTCTTTAAAACCATAAGACAAAGTAGGGACTCTTTGTCTTATGGGATTCCTCCGCTTGACCAGCTCTGACCAGCGGAGGAGCAAAGTGTGCTTCATTTCCGCTGGTCAGAGCAATTTTCCCATGATCCCTAGCTTTCCTCCCTGTTCCCACAATGCTTCCTGTCAGTATTGCCGAACGTCCTGTCACTTAGACAGAACGCCGGCAAAACTGCCGAATTGCATCCTAACAGAATGAGCACTGTTTCTCCATTGGTGTTAGGATGCAATTCGGTACTTTGTTTGTATCGGAATTTCATTCTAATGAATGAAACTCCGATCCTATTCATTGCCGCGGCTGCATCTTGCAGCCGCTTAGTAGATAACTCCCTAATTCCCACGGTATCAGGGAGCTATCTACTAAAAGGCTGAAAGACCTGAATTGGTCTTTCAGCCAACTTTACTAATACTAAGTAAAGATTACTTAGTATTAGTAAATAATATGCCCCTACTCGCTATACCGCGAGTAGGGGCATGTCTAGTAAGCAGTGAGCAGCCTGTGGCTGCTCACTGTAAAAAACAAAAAAAACAACTAATAAACACCCCCCTCCCCTGCGCGGGGGTTAAAGATTGGGGGGGGCTACTGTCTTCTCTCCTGGCCCCCACCCCTGCGCGGTGGGTGGGGGCCCTAATAAAACAATAAGGGGGGGGGGACTTACTGTCCTCCCCCCCTGGCCCCCACCCCTGCGCGGTGGGTGGGTGCCCTAATAAAACAATAAGGGGGGGGACCTATTGTCCTCCCCCCTGGCCCCCACCCATGCGCGGTGGGTGGGGGCCCTAATAAAACAATAAGGGGGGGGACCTACTGTCCTCCCCCCCCCGGCCCCCACCCCTGAGCGGTGGGTGGGGGCCCTAATAAAACAATAAGGGGGGGGACCTATTGTCCTCCCCCCGGCCCCCACCCCTGAGCGGTGGGTGGGGGCCCTAATAAAACAATAAGGGGGGGGACCTATTGTCCTCCCCCCCCTGGCCCCCACCCCTGCGCGGTGGGTGGGGGCCCTAATATAAACAATAAGGGGGGGGGACCTACTGTCCTCCCCCCCGGCCCCCACCCCTGAGCGGTGGGTGGGGGCCCTAATAAAACAATAAGGGGGGGGACCTACTGTCCTCCTCCCTAGCCCCCACCCCTGCGCGGTGGGTGGGGGCCCTAAATGAACCCCCCCCCCATCAAGGTGACTAGGGGTCCCAAGCCCCTAGTCACCCCCCCACCCAAAACATTCTATCCCCTACCTACCCCCCTCACCCTAAAAATAGTGAGGGGGGAATAAAATAACTAACCTGTAAGAAAAAAAAATTAAACTTGCCATTTGACGTCTTCTTTTTTCTAAATTCTTCTTACTTCAGCCCCCCAAAAGGCCAAATAAAAATCCATAAACCCGTCGCACTTTAAAAAAACAAAACAAAAAAAAACCGAGCGCAAACAAAAATTAATCCATCTTCACCCATGGAGGGCACGCCGCGTACTGAGCTCCGCAGGGCGGGTCACGGCTTATAAAGCCTTGCCCCGCCCTGCAATTAGGCTTAGAACACAATGATTGGTTGGTTTAAGCCAATCAGAGTGCTCTGTGTCATTTTACACAGCGTGGGAAAATTCAAAAGAACTTTCCCACGCTGTGTAAAATGACAGATCACTGTGATTGGATGGTTTTCAAGCCATCCAATCACAGTGCTCTGTGTCATTTTACAAGCGTGGGAAAATTCCAAAGAACTTTCCCACGCTTGTAAAATGATAGATCACTGTGATTGGATGGTTTTCAAGCCATCCAATCACAGTGCTCTGTGTCATTTTACACAGCGTGGGAAAGTTCAATTTTCCCACGCTGTGTAAAATGACACAGAGCACTGTGATTGGATGGCTTGAAATCCATCCAATCACACTGCTCTGTGTCATTTTACAAGCGTGGGAAAGTTCTTTGGAATTTTCCCACGCTTGTAAAATGACACAGAGCACTGTGATTGGATGGCTTGAAAACCATCCAATCACAGTGATCTGTCATTTTACACAGCGTGGGAAAGTTCTTTTGAATTTTCCCACGCTGTGTAAAATGACACAGAGCACTCTGATTGGCTTAAACCAACCAATCATTGTGTTCTAAGCCTAATTGCAGGGCGGGGCAAGGCTTTATAAGCCTTGACCCGCCCTGCGGAGCTCAGTACGCGGCGTGCCCTCCATGGATGAAGATGGATTAATTTTTGTTTGCGCTCGTTTTTTTTTTTTTTTTTTTTTTTAAAGTGCGACGGGTTTATGGATTTTTATTTGGCCTTTTGGGGGGCTGAAGTAAGAAGAATTTAGAAAAAAGAAGACGTCAAATGGTAAGTTTATTTTTATTTTTTTACAGGTTAGTTATTTTATTCCCCCCTCACTATTTTTAGGGTGAGGGGGGTAGGTAGGGGATAGAATGTTTTGGGTGGGGGGTGACTAGGGGCTTGGGACCCCTAGTCACCTTGATGGGGGGGGGGTTCATTTAGGGCCCCCACCCACCGCGCAGGGGTGGGGGCTAGGGGGGAGGACAGTAGGTCCCCCCCCTTATTGTTTTATTAGGGCCCCCACCCACCGCTCAGGGGTGGGGGCCGGGGGGAGGACAGTAGGTCCCCCCCCCTTATTGTTTTTATTAGGGCCCCCACCCACCGCGCAGGGGTGGGGGCCAGGGGGGGGGAGGACAATAGGTCCCCCCCCCTTATTGTTTTATTAGGGCCCCCACCCACCGCTCAGGGGTGGGGTCCGGGGGGAGGACAGTAGGTCCCCCCCCCCTTATTGTTTTATTAGGGCCCCCACCCACCGCTCAGGGGTGGGGGCCGGGGGGGAGGACAGTAGGTCCCCCCCCCTTATTGTTTTTATTAGGGCCCCCACCCACCGCTCAGGGGTGGGGGCCAGGGGGGGAGGACAGTAGGTCCCCCCCCCTTATTGTTTTATTAGGGCCCCCACCCACCGCGCAGGGGTGGGGGCCGGGGGGGAGGACAATAGGTCCCCCCCCCTTATTGTTTTTATTAGGGCCCCCACCCACCGCGCAGGGGTGGGGGCCAGGGGGGGGAGGACAATAGGTCCCCCCCCTTATTGTTTTATTAGGGCCCCCACCCACCGCTCAGGGGTGGGGGCCGGGGGGGAGGACAGTAGGTCCCCCCCCCTTATTGTTTTTATTAGGGCCCCCACCCACCGCGCAGGGGTGGGGGCCAGGGGGGGAGGACAGTAGGTCCCCCCCCTTATTGTTTTATTAGGGCCCCCACCCACCGCTCAGGGGTGGGGGCCAGGGGGGGAGGACAGTAGGTCCCCCCCCCTTATTGTTTTATTAGGGCCCCCACCCACCGCGCAGGGGTGGGGGCCGGGGGGAGGACAATAGGTCCCCCCCCCCTTATTGTTTTATTAGGGCCCCCACCCACCGCGCAGGGGTGGGGGCCGGGGGGGGGGACCTACTTATTACCATTTTTTTTTTTTTTTACAGTGAGCAGCCACAGGCTGCTCACTGTTTAGTGGACATGCCCCTACTCGCGGTATAGCGAGTAGGGGTATTGGGGAGATTTTAATCTCCCTTGTGCTATTATGGGGGTCATATTGACCCCCATAGAGTGAGGGGGGGACATGGGGGGCTTAGGAAGTGGCGAGGAGCACTGCTCCCTGCCGCTTCTATAGTTACATATTACAAGGAGGGAGCTGCACGCCGGTAGCTCCCTCCTTGTAATAAACTGAACGAACAAACTAACACTGATACACAGTGTTAGTTTGTTCATCTGATTTTTTCTATTCATTCATTCGTCTGTCTGATGAATGAATGAATAGGTGAAATTCCCGTTCGCATGTCCAGGTGTTTCACTGGGCATGTGCGGGAATCTCACAGTCTGTGTAGTGTGGGCAGATGACGTGTCCCACAGGGACTTCACCTACCCACACAAAGATGGCGGCGCCCTGAATAAAGATCGGGGCAGAAGATAAAGAATTAAAAAGAGGTAATGTGGGGGGCTTAGGGGCATTTGGGGGTGACTAGGGGGTCGATTGGATGTAGTGGAGGCGGGAGGGGGGTTAAAAAAAAACGGGATTCGGCATGACAGTGCCGCTTTAACTCTGTTGGTACCACTGGAAACCAAGGCAGTCGGTATTTAAGGAAACTTGAATTTTGTTTTCGGCTATAGCGAAAGTGAAAGAAAACCACAGAAAATATCTCTGTTTAGTTACAAAAATAATTGTAATTGTTTTCAATAAACTGTGTTAAGAATACAATCTCCTGTTGGAAATTATGTACAATTATTATTTATATGTAATTTCAAACGTGAATCTTGTATGAGATTACCCTAAGACAGAATGGGGTCCCAGAATGTTTATCATCATATATTAAAATCAAATGTTGTACGTTATATATTTGTATCTGATCCGGTTGCTTATTTATCAAACTACAATTGATCAAATCAGTGTATAAAATTGTTACAATGCGTTTGATAACTAAATATAGTGGCTGGTATCTCAAGAATGTTTTCTGCCACCCAAATAGAAGAATGTAACGTGTCAAACCCTCGTTAACAGTCTGTAGTAGTTACAAGTTCGCCCTCCCATGGTTGGGAACTACTAAAAGGTGACAGTCTACATCTGTGTCCTGCTAAATTAATGCACTGGGTTGATGAATTTGGAATTCCTCCAAGCTAGTGAAGGAATGACATCCTTCATAATGCTAGAGAGAGATGGCCTTCCAAACAACCTGTCTTGCATGGCCCCAACTGCACCTGACACGACAACTGTTTGGACAGCGACGATCACTCCTGATGCTTTCAAAGCCCTGTACGGTTAAACTATGTAGCCAAGTCTCATCTCAGTCCTACCATGGTCACCCGAGACCTCTGATATGCTGTTACGATCTCAAACATTTGCTTCAACTCACAGGGACTTCAGAAACTGAATCCGTCATCAAACTCACGCATATACAGTATGTATTTTCAAATCAGGTTAAAATATTTCTGGCCTCTCAGTTTCATATGTATTATTGAAGACTCGAACAAACGTCTGATGGGATATAATATGCACTCTACTCCCTCTCTCAAGGAAGTAACAGGCTCCACTTAACAACAACAGTGTTTGTTATTTTCTTTTTTTGTAACAGTTCATATGTTTTATTGTAACAGTTAATGGTTTATTTTTCAGAATGTAACCCTGTAATCAAGCAAACGTGATCATTCAAATATCAGTAATATCTGAAAAGTGACAGGTTCTAGAGTAAACCCAATCACCAGTGATAAATAAAATGTAAATGTAAAGATACATTAGAAACTAAAAAAATCTCTGAACTAAAAGTACTGCAGTGTACAATGGTAATTTGTTTGGACCAATTTTATGTACCACTTATTTTACCATATATCCTAGCAAATCACAATGTAAGAGTAAATGCAGTATTCAATGCAGGCAAATGCCAACAAATCATGTTTATGTTCTGTATACCAGCTGATTTTGCTCAATGAACCAAATACAAATATAGCAACTCTAGCAGTTTGCATTTGAAGGATAAAAAGATACGTGATTCACTTAAAAGTCTCATCTTATTAGATACTTCCAAAGAATTTTAAAGTATTTAGAAGGAAAATTACACACAGAATTATTCAAGTGTGAATTCCTAGGATTGCAAAGAGAATTTAGGCCACAACAGCTGATGTGAAAACATAGTCAACTCTAGTCATAGTAACAACACATTTCGCCCTCTTTGCAGAGCATACGATAAAAATCCATATTGTAGTTATTCACTATAGTGTAAATTGTCAGAACTTAAAGGGACATGGTAGGCACCATAACCATTCCAAATGATTGAAGAATTTATGGAGCCCAGAGGCCACGCCTATCAATTTTATATTATTTGCTCACTGTTTAGCAGAGATGCCTGGTTCCAACAGCCTACAGGCCCCAATTACGGTATGGCAAACACAAAGCTATGCTCTGCCTCGCACCATACCAATTCATATCAGTGATTATTGGAAGTGATAGAGTGAGAGCGTCAGCTGATGCTGTCATTCCCTCTCTGCATCTACCCGTTATGACATGAGGCAGAGCATAACTCCATCTTTGCTATATGGTAATGGCGGGCTAGCCTGCAGGCGGGACCAAGGACCTCTGCTAAACAGTAACTAAACTACTTAAAGGGCACTCTCTGGCTGTCCAATCACAGATTTCCCAATACAGCTTAATGAGAAGTATTTGCAAGGCAGGTGCTCTGAGCAATTGCTGCCTTTTGAGTTCAGCTCCACTAAAATAAACTATCGGCCCCAGGACTGGTTATGTAATTGACAGCCAGGAAGTGTAACATGATTAATTTATAATAGTGTCAATTTCTACTGAAATCTGCACTATTTATAAAATGAAAGAAAGAGCACACCCTCTTCACACATAAAGCACTTAGGCATGCTGAAGTTCTATAGGAGTCTAAAGAGTCCCTTTAATATTTGGCAACCAATGTCGGTGAATGGCAGTCACCATATAACTTCAATTAAATAATAAATAGATAATGCTTTAAAATACGGAATATAAAAACGACAGTAAGTTTTCATGTTCCTGTATTTGCTGCAAATCCTCAGAGCATGCAGTTGTTCCTCTCAAACAGGCGACGTCGCAGCCAATCTTGTAATGTCTACAGCGTTTTATGGGATCACTGAGCAAATCTCATAAAAGCATCCACAGCAGGACTTTATGGACGCATTGGGGTTCATGGTAGCTGTAGTTCAGCTGTCAGGCTTCTACTGAAAGCAGTGCAGTATGCAAATATCCTAACTAATAAAACCATGTATTAAGCTACTTGTGCAAGGCATACCACGTCAGGTATTAATGTAGCATAAAGGGAGGCAGGTTGAGGAGGAAAGAAGCTAAATTATTTATTCATTCTTAAAGTAAAGAAAATAAATGAAAATAGTCCCCAACTAAGTCATAACAACCTAATTTATGCATGGCACCTAACGTATTCCTTGACACATACAAATACGTTTGGACTGCTCTTTGACGTTACTTTACTTTCGGAAGACAGGCTGAGATAATTTTAGAGCTGTATGATCACTACCTGAGCGTAAAGATTTTTCCCTTATGAAATAAAAGAGAGGTGATTGCATATGAACCACTCTTAACTCCCACTAAATTAATTATACAGCTGTAACGTGTTACTAGTTATTGACAAGTGACTTCCATACATTTCTAAGAAGGATGTACTGAGTCTACACGTTTATTATATAATACATAGTTTACAATGCGATCTGCAATATATTAATTTAAAAAAAAAAAAACTGACGATATTCTCCTTGGGATTTTCCTTTAAGATTGACACATGTGTTTTTAGGGATCTGAGACTGGGGGTAGACTTGATGGTTAGAAATTAGGAAATGAATATGATGCAATCATACTTGTCACCCACTCATGACCCAGAGTAAAGCAGGCAAGCGAGCACATTTATGACTTTGAGTGAAATTATGGTTATGATGACAGTAATTTGATGTGCCCTAACACATTTTCACTTTGATAACCAGTCTGTACTTACAGAGTAATGCAGAGTTCGGGATGTGGAGCAGTTTGTGGCACTAGATAAAAGCAAACTAACACTGGATACTGTACTATCCTGTTAATAGCTGAACAAGTGGGATAAATAGCACAGGAGAAAATGTGACATTCGCCCACATAGGTTACGGAATACATTTTTTTCACTTAGATGGGTTACTCCAATAAAACACTGTTACACACTGTAAGAAAAATACTTACCTTTCAATCCCACACTGAAGCCATGTTTTCCCTCAGCCTGTTAACCCTCCAGGGACATCACCTTCCATCACTAGGCGGCAGGAATTCCTAGAGAATGGACTGATGGGAAGACTTTGGAGGCACTAAAGGGCATGCTACACATGCTGATGAAAGACTCCAAATATGTACAAAATTGACATTACCCAGCCCCAGACTAACATTTCTGGCTGGATAATTACATTCAGTGAAATGCTACATATAAAATCTCCAAGTACCGTGACATAACCACTTCAAATCACTTATGTATTGATGGTGCTTGGAGTAATCCTTAAATTACACTGGCTCAATTAAAAAGAAATGTAAACTTATAAAATCAAATATTTGTTAGTTACTGGAAACATCTCAGTGGCACCCTCTTAAATGATGTGCCATATGCTTGATGTCCTTTGCATATCCCCCAAAATGCGTACATATTAGATTTGGCAATTTGTTTTGTTATGAACTGCAATTTGTCAAAATTTTTGCCAATCAGATGATCATACAAATCCTTGAACTCTGAGCCTAAATCACAAACCAAACGAATCACTCAATAGCTGAGCATGTTCCATTTGGTTTGTGATTCTGAATTCCATCCATGATATAAAAAAACAAGGATGACTGATGGAAAAAAAATAATGATTGATGGCTGGGAAACAGTCACTAAATGTTGATGTTATTCACAGATAAAGTGTAGTGACCAATAGAGGGGAAAAAAGGAGGAGCAGTAAAAAAAAATATATTTTATATTTAAGAAATATCTAAATATAGTTTATTTTTGTTGGTCCTCCTCATTTTCCCTCTATTGGTTTATTGCTTCCTTCTTTTTCCGTTAACTAAATTCACACAAACTGAACCACCATATGGACGAAATTCTGCTGTCCCGAATTATTACCTTTTTTTCTCTCTTGCTTTCTCCCCCCTTCCTTACTCCTTCCCTTCTCTTTCTTATCATCTTCTTCTCTTTCTCCCCCTTTCCTTACTTCTTCCATTCTCTTTTTTTTTATCATCTTCTACTCTTTCTCTATCAGACTCTCTTCCCAGCTGTTTATAGGCTGGTCGTCCCATCATTGCTGATTGTTGACTAATTACTGCCTCAATTGCTTTTGAGATTGATTGATTTCATTGTATATTTAAACTTTGTCTCATTATTGTCGTATTGCGCTTACATCGACTAACATGTCTTAATTGCCTCCACTCATATGCTGTCCACTGCATATAAAATGTTTTCAGCCATGCACAGTCTAGTGCACATAGGGCACCTAACAGTGTAAGCTAATCCACTGGTAAGACATTCCTAAGAAACCCTTCTATTATTAACTACCACTTTCCATAAGAAGCATTTTATCGATGGGGCTTATATAAACTATTACTGTTTTTCAGATTAGAATTGCTTTATAATCATATCCCACCAGCATAAAAGAAAATGCACGCACGTAACTTGCTGTTAAATGGTATGTTCTTTAGAAAACCCTTTCTTTCATTCAATCAAGTGCGATTTATGAACGGAGGACAATAGATATGAAGATGCATATCCATCCCAAACAATACTATGAAATGATTTAACCCCGAATTAAAGAAATTTTTACAATGAGGTATGAAATTCTTCATCAATGAAAAAATTGAATAATACAAAGCTGGCAAATATTTAACAGAAGGATTTTGCCATTTAAGCTTTAAATCAAAAATTATGTAAAAAAAAAAAATAAATCAAAACATTTTAATGTTAAACATATTATACTGCATTATTCCACCATACTTGCACTGAAGATCACCAACATGTTTAACATTGTATTTGCTTTATTTCATTTTTTTAAATATTATTTTTCTTACATCTTCGTAGGTTCCCACGTGTTAGCTCCATCTTTGATATAAAGCTTTGAGGAAGAATGGGGAAAGAGGGGTCTACTGTCTTTGATTATCTATCAATAAGTAATAGTGTGTTGGGTTCCTCCACAAGGCACCTTTTATGCCCTGTTACCTTGCAACACCATAATCATGTCCTCCTTCACTTCCACTGCGTAACAGAACAGAGAGGCACAGATCTCTTCCTTTCTGTTTACCACCTGTTCACCAACGGAAGCTTGCCAATAGGGGCACTTGGGGCAGCACCTCACTAGATAATTATGAATATAAAATAAAACTAAAAAAAAAAAATTCTGGATGGTAAGAGTTGACTTTCAAATTTTCATAAAAAATAAACATACAATTACGACATATCTGTTTTAGAAATAAATGTGCCACATATATATCTTTGTAATAGTTATAAATATGTTGCTTCCTCTCCCACTGTTATAGCTGTCCAGAAAATATTTGGGCATTTGTGTAAGAACATCTATTCGGAGTTAATACTTCACACCGTTCCTTCTACTATCTTCATCTGACATCACCCGCTAAATACCTACAGGACCTGTTTGAGTGTAGCTGACCCAGACATAAGCGGCACCTGCTCTGTTAGGTCCCTGAATCAATCACAGAATCAGGAAATGGGCTGAGGAGCAGAGAGTAGTATCACAGAAGAGCAGACAGGAGCCATCTTGGTTAGTACTCTGCTCTTTGTTTTTATTTTTTTCAGATAGTTCGGCCCTTTTGTCCTTTATCATATTTTAGTTATTACATTTGTTGTCTGTTGTTCATTTAAGAATTGATTTAAGAATAAATTCATAACAGTTAGGTAATATGTCATCAGCCACAACTACCCACCACTACGTAACCAGGAGGAATGTTACTTTACGGAGTATATCATGCTTTAATGTCCTGGACATGCCACAAGAGGAACTGTCACTTCAGAGATTCTATTGGAACCCAGCATCTAGCTATGTAATATTTTTTTTGAAAACTGTATTTTTTTATTTTTCTGTTTTGCATTCATTCATTACGTGTCAAGGCACAGTATTGTAAATAGCAAGGAACATTGTGACAACAAATGCATGAGCCTACAAGGGATCATGGGAGATGGAACCAGGGTATGATATAATCATCTCAAATGTTTTTCTTTAACATTGACAAATAGCTACTTGATGCAGTTCAAAGTATATGATGCTATACGGTTACACCTAATATTATGGATGTTATGTTCACAGTGAGCAAAGTATTACAATATAGGAACACTCTGCATACATATCCTCAATACCAGTCCACAAAAAAATCCCTTCGATTATGTAATTTGAAACTCCCATGTGGAATTTCTGTCTTGGCATGGTTTTTTTTGTTGTCCATCATCATATCAGTTTAATTCATGCTCCTTCTATTATGTCAGTGTCAGTCAGTGCAAACAGCAGTTGCGATGCTGATATGCAAACCACTTGACTAGTAACTTCCCCCTGCTCATGTCTGACTACCCCTGACAAGTGCCTTGTACCGTACACTTGATACTCACGCCAGTTGTTGGCATGCAATTGAAGTGTATAGTTCCTCTTCTTATTTACCAAGCAGGACTGAAATTATTCATTGTAGCCCATGTGTGCGTTAGGAAGTCAACCAGATATCTGCCACTGATTCTCTCTCAGCTGGCCAACCTGATGAACTTATTTATTTAGATACATTAAAAAGGAATACATTCCATTCACTTACCATTTTCTTTGTTGGTAAAAGGTGCATAATATGAATTTTATAGAAAATAAATATCTTAAAGTTTTCTGGTAAATTAAAAAAAAAGTGCTTTTTTCTGGAAAGTCTAAGACTTTGATGTAATTATTTACAGATCAATTTGTTATAAAGAGATTATATAAATGACTTTTTATAGATGGCCTACACAGACAATCCCAAAGGCTTTATGATAAGATAACCCTAGCAGGTAGGAGAGAGTGATCACTGCTAATTAGCTTAAACAAGAGCTGCCAAAATAGAGATCCAACTCACTGCCACAGTTATGGATTGTCAATTGTTTGTTAATAACTCTTTTAACTCGTTTTCTAGGTACTGGCCCTCGACCCTCCCCTTGCAGCAGCACTATCCCCTCTCCCTAACCATAATTCCCTCTTTCTTTCCCCTATCTGAGTATTTTTTTGTTTTTTCATATACTCAATATATGTCCATTTGACGCATACAGTAGACTGCTTATTACTGACACTCGCTCTGTGTTGGGTTTACCTTACATGGAAGATGGAAGTGTGCACCGTGTCCATTAGAAAAAAATGTATGGGTCGGATGGGTGTGAGAGCTCGTTAAGGACAGATCATCTCTTTATATTGTGACTTGTCCTGATCAGTTTCTAATTCTTTTAATTTCAGTGATTATTTTCATTCAAAATTTGGACTGGATATACCTGTTTATACTAGCACTATTGTACACAAAATGTTATATGTGGTATTTCCTGCCTCAAAAATAAATATTAATAATATAATATAAAGGATTTTACAAACTGAAATGTAAAGTGACTGCTCTTACTTACAGAGTCAGAGTACGATTCTACAAGAAAACACTTTGTAACCACTAGGTCATTGAACAAGGCCCATATCCTCTTCCCTATTTATTTGCAAAATTAATGTTTATGTTAAAATGCCATCATGTCATGTTACATTTCTTTCTGATGTTTTTTTTTTTTTTTAAGTACTTGATCACATTACAGCAATGTGCTATTAAAACTAATTTTAACATTAATTTTTCATTTGCAAATCTGCTTTGCCACTTGCAATGTTGACCCTTTGTCTACTTTCTTTTATCCAGACATTTAAAGGGTTGTATGTTCATAATAAATTAATTTTGCAATACAAAACTAAATTTAGTAAATAAACTTCCACTGATCTTCACATTTATTCAAAACAGTGTTTAACTCTGCAAAAAAACATTCTTTCAGTCATGGCTCTATTCAGTCCCTCTATTTTCGTGCCTAATGGCATTTCCTCTTCCTCATCCCACACTTTACAGCAACTTTTGCAGGCCAAATTTTATGACTGCATTCTAACAACCAAAGAGGGGTCTCTGAGTAAACTAAGTGCAATACAGGGATTCTTTGAGGCAGAAAAAGCAGTCTGCATTGTGCAGATGTATGGATGTTTATTGTATCTGTAATAACTGTATTTAATATTATACCCTCATATCGTTCTTACTAGACTTGGAGATTTGTTCAGTTCTGAACTGAATATCACATAATTTGAATATTTTGGTTTCCATGAACAAGCAGTTTATAATTAAAATTGCTATTTTATACAACATTTATATATTTGTGTACAAATTTACACCCCATATATATATATTTTTAACCCCTTAAGGACACATGACATGTGACATGTCATGATTCCCTTTTATTCCAGAAGTTTGGTCCTTAAGGGGTTAAAAAGCATGCTTTAAAAAAAAAAAAAGAAAATACAAAATTTACTTTTTTTTTCTGCAGACATAACTATCATATTGATATAGGGTGTTTATGAAAACAGTATTTATTTGCTCTTAAGTCTCTAACGGTGACACTATCTGTGTCACTGGCAAGGCCCAAAACCCAAAGAAGGGTTGTGTCAGCCTGAAGTGAATTTACACAAGGAAACGGGCAGTCTGTCAAGCAGGCCCCACAAAGGGCAGCACTCCAGGCATGGCCTTAGTATCCTCATATTTATTTGCACAGTGTAAGTGCGTCTATTGATGCACTTGTATTATGTGGATTGCAAACCTAGGAGAGTGGGACAAGACCATGAAAAGGGAGGTATGTATCTTGACTATTGCACCCTACTCTTCATCAGTCACCTACATAACAATATGCATGACTTATGCTCTTTGCTAATGTCACAATACTTCCATACAATACTCTAAAACAGTTGTATTTTTAATACTTCACCACTCATTCATGGCATTTACAAGTCACTTCTGAGAACAACTTAGAATTTGCTAATAATATTTTACTTTTCTCATGCCTACCCATGGTATACAGACATATCTATTAATTCAGGATGTACTGGTATGATATACATGCTTACCATTTTATACATATTCTATTTAAGATATATATCTTGTACATAACTGACAAAACACTTATTTTGGTGTGCCTATTGATCTATCCTTAACCTCAATTTGAGTAAAGGTTAGGTTAGGTTTAAGGTTACACCTGGATTAGAGTATGAACAAAAATTATACCAATCTAAAAGGTTAAGGTCCGGTTTATTGATAGGGCTAAAGGAAAAATGTTCATAATTAAAAGAGTAGGGTCAGAAAGCCAAACCCAAGTGTTTAGAAGTTAAGGTTAAAGACAGAGTAATTACAATATCAAATGTAAATGTTTGTCAATTAAGCTCAAAAGAAATACATGGTTCATGATTGCATGCAGATACGTAATAGTGAGAAAAGGTCAGGCTCCATAAAAATGGTCTAGTGTGAAGTGACCCCATCTTATGGAATGCTAACTTGCTAACCCACCCTTTCACAATCTATCCTTGTGAAACCTTTCCCCTACAAACAATCAGCAGAGAATTACATCAACTAACAGATTAACCCTCACTAAATTCCCATATTGATACCTCATTTCACTAAATTGGCGTAAAACACACATATACGTAGATATTTCAATTAACCACTGTACAGCCCAGTGAAGAAAAATAGAGCTTTACAATTAGCAAATTTTCTTTAGGAGATTTGTATTAACAAATAAAACCTGTTTTTGTTTTTTAATGTTAACACAATATTTAGAATTTTTTTTGTATGTTGCGCTGGTTAATGTATATATTTTTCAGGTGACAGATTTAATAGTTAGTAGAAAGTAGAAAGCCTGGACCTATTTTCTACTAATATATATCTATTACATTGGGTTTTGCCAACCCAGTGTTTGATGCATCTGGTTTTCACAGTGAGAGTGCGGTATCCGTTATCTGAGATTCACTATAATATCTTCTCTGTATGCGTGATGATTACATGCATTACAACGTAACCTGCATCAGCCTTTTCTTTCAACAGAGGGCTTACATAGCATCACAGTTGGCATTTTGTGGAAGGGTAGAACACTTTATGAGTGCAAACTGCATATCTGAATACTCACATTTGACATTCTGGAGCAAGCTATACCACACCTTGTTATGTGACCTTGTAATTAAAGAAAGAAGTTTACTAAAAACCTGACACTAGATTAACTGGTGACCCTAAACTCTTACCGAGTAGTGCACTATCCCATCAGTGGTCCATTTGTTTTTTTTTAAATATGAAACATGACCTGTCATTGGATATTTCAGATGTACGTATCTGTCATTATGTGGATTTGTTGTTAAAGACAACTTAGTAGAGCTAGGGTTGAAAACTTTCTCAGTTGTTTTAAACAGCAAGCCATTTAATGCTATCAGGAAAAACATTGCACACTGAGAATTACGCAACCCACTACTATGTACATCTAGTGCTGCTCAATGCATAGTATTTGTTTGATAAACTAAATGTAAGTATAGTAGGAGACAAAGGTGGCTCTTCATGTACTTTTCAACTCTACAGATGATTGGAGCTTTTGTTTACCAACAGCTAAAGTTAAAATATTGTATTAACTTATTATTAACCTATCCAGCTCAACCTCCAGGAGGTTGTGGGTTGTTTATCACTAAAACATTGGAAAATACAATTAAATGCATTTTGCAACACATTTTGTATTTATCAATTTGATTTTAACACAAAGATAAAGCACATTAGATCATAGTTCATAAAATGACAACAATACAATTACCTGCAGCATCTTCAAGCAACAACATACCTCACATGTACATAGTTAAATGTTATCTATAAACCTCACTGTACCTAACTCCAACAAGGTTTCAGAGATGAGAGATCAGCTACCCCACTATAACGGCAATCACGTTTGTACTTGATGTAAATGAAACCGTGGCATTGTTTAGATTATTAGAAATAGCACACAACTGTTGCAGTCTGCAAACAGACCTTCTCCAGGCCTTAACAGAAATGCCTTAAGATCATAATCTTTCATTTTCTTCCAAAAACACAACATCATTTTTATTTAGCATTTTCTACCGAAACTTGAATCACCCCGAAGTATGGGAGCTCTTTAAATAGCATTTAATGCTAAAGTTAAAAATACTCTTTATTTAACAGTAATTTCCATAATAAAAGCTGTTACCTAATGACATTTGCCATAGTGTTTATAACCGTGTTTTAAATTAACATTTATGAAAGAGGAATACTTATACAAAAGAGATAAAAAGATTTAGAAAAATTCATCATCCACCAACTATTTTGGCACATCCTAAATAAAAATGTGCTAGTTTAATATAAACTTGAAAAAATATAAACCCAATTTGAAATGATTACATGTAAATGAAAAAGACTACAAGAAGTATTAAAGGGATTTTCCAGTGCCAGGAAAACCAACCCGTTTCCCTAGCACTAGAGAATCCTGGAGTGCCCCACTCCCTCCCGCCCCCCATCTCATGTCGCTGAAGAGGTTAAATCCCCTTCAGCTACTAACCTGAATCCAGCGCTGGGTCAGGCTCCGCCCACGCTTCTCCCCCACCGACGTCAGCTGGCGGGGGAGACATAATGCGCATGCATTATTCAATGCTTTTCTATGGGGAAAATCTAACGCTGGAGGTCATTTACATTGCAGTACTAAGTGCAACAGGGACACAGCACCCATACCACTTCAATTAGCTGAAGTGGTCTGGGTGCTTACAGTGTCCCTTTAAGTATTTCTTTCATGGCACGAGAAAATTAAAGGTAAACTTTAAGGATGATCAAACCCACTTCATCTTAACGTTGTTTTGGTCCAAAGGTCCTGCCCCTTTGTTGACAAGATTAAATATTGTCCAGAGAAACAACAATCTTAATATTTTGCCTAAGCCCTGTGACTGTCACACTTACAGCGACCAAAGGTGCTTCTTTCAAAGTTCTTCTCCTTTTTAAGGACTTCTAATTAAGTGTCATCATGCACAGTGTGATGATGCTTCATACTGTTAATGATTTTCATAGAGAAGCATTGGAATAAGCACTCTTCAGTGAGAAGCACTACTTTGGCAGAGCACAGAGATTACCAGGAATGTGACATACATCTCCAGTGCTTCACTGCTTCCCAATGGATTGGATCGAAATCATCAGTTTTGGTGATCTCAGAAAATATGGAAAGGAGACTGTCACAGTGCTGGTGAGTTTAAATACTTGTTTCTGTTTAAACAAAGAGGCCTTGAATCTCAACCAATAAAGGAACATATCTACCTTAAATGTGACATATTTATTTTTAAAGTTTAAATATAACATTTATTTTTAAATAGTGTTCCCATAAACTTGGCATCTTGTTACAGCTTTGAATACCTGGGGTGAATAAAGAGTGGCTTGTAGACTTGACCTTGTTGTATGAAAGGAAGGACACTGATGTGGGAATCTCTATATCCTTGAGAGAAACTAAGCAAGAGAATCCTAGTTATCTGACCTGGGTGACACATTCCAACAGCTGACTTGATTAGCCCCTAGTGTCACTGTTCTCTACTCTCCCCCTTTCCTTCCTTCCATCTACAAACAGATACAAACTCTGAAAGGTGAAACCTTGCTTTCAAGAGCAAAGTGCTTAGACCCTATCACAAAGCATAACATCTAAAAGTTCTACTTTAAAGGTTCTTGTTCAGTTAAGCTATCTAAGGTCATAAATAATATGCCAGTCAGCCAATATGCTATTAAATGGACATAATCACCCACCTCGTTAATCCCTGCAAGTAATAGTTTAGCAAAATGCAATTAGGAACATAGTAGCGGTGCCATACGGGGGTTCTGTAGGCAATCCCTTGATATGTTCTCCTATATCGGTCTGATTAAGGGCATTTACTGACAGAGTTGCATATTCTATTAGTTGCCAGTTCTTGGAGGTGTCATAGCTTTGGAAGAGCAGTTGGAGATGCCCCACACCACATAATCCTAAAGCATCAGCTTTATACCATTTTATGATATAGAAAAATTATGTGATAGACATGGTTGAAAAAAGCAGGAATGTGGCTGGGTCATGCTCCTGCATGACATTGTTTGATATGACTGTAGTGATATTAATATCAGCATCATGACTTCAGTTTTATCTTATGGGTGGAACCTTTTCCCCATCTTGCTTATTGCCCCTGTATTCTATGACCTTCTTACTCCACTGCTTCTCAGCTGCTATGTAAAATTGGAAATGTCAAATTAGAAATTATACATCTTTATGACAACACTGCATTCTCCCTATGTCCCTAATTTTTTTAACCCCTTAAGGACCAAACTTCTGGAATAAAAGGGAATCATGACATGTCACACATGTCATGTGTCCTTAAGGGGTTAATGAATTATTGCATTATTTAGTATTCAGGTGTGTGTACTAAAGGCAGTATACTCACTCTCAATTAAAGGGGCTATGAACTCAAAATCTCATCATTTATATAGAAGGCCTAAAAAAGGACTTTAATGGTACCATAACTACTTCATAACATGTGTCTCCAAGTGCTAGTACCATGCCTCTCCTCCTGTGTTCTGACTAATGCAGAAGTATTAGTTTGAACAGCAAAGTAGCAGCAGTGATAGGAGTTAACTGAAACTCCCAGTCTATCACTACCTGCTTTTCATTAGTATAATAGGTTAACAAAATATGCATGTGTACCTGTGATCGGCGATTGGTGATATGCTGAGAGCTTCATCTGGCCCTTCCAGCCTATAATGACCACATTAGCTCAAGCACTGGAGGTGAGGCAGCAGAACGAGCATTGAGGTGAATTGGCAGGTACCTGGAGTGTTCCTTTAATTGTAGCATTGCTATACATTCTCCAGCTCTGCACAAACCTTTTAAGTGAAATAAAGGTTTGGCATCCAATCGCCATCTAATCTTCCACTCAGAGTACACATCACCCAAGCAAAGAGTTTAATATGCTTATTGCTTTCTCCACAAATGAATACATTTCCTATATTTTGGACTCTTGACACAATTGTCTACACTTGAACTTGACACAGTTCTTTACACTTGGTGGTGTTGATAACTTTTTCTTTATTTACTAAACCAGGTGGCTAACAATATTTTTTTCACAATAGGCAGTATATTGTACCCGTACACTTTCAAAGAATAATCTGTTGAAATGCATTTGTGTTTCATGTTATTACTGTTGCTCTTTCACATGGATTTTTTATTTTTTTTTGCTATGTTTGTTTTTTGCAGGTCTCAAAGGAAACATAGTTATATAAGGATGATCACTTTGGTCACCAAATTAATTTAAGATATTTATATATTATGAGATGGACCTTTGCAATGAACAAAGTAAGTGATCTTGATCCACGGTCGGGTAACATGATACAGTAGAACAGTAAATGCAATACCCCTTTCTTGTAAACCACCTCTATTTTACATTGTAGGCCCTTTTTTACACATTGCATTTAATCTGTTTTTCTCATGTCAGAACAAGAGGCTTTTTGCTTTCCAAATGCGTTAAACAATCCAAGCTTGTTTTCTTTCCTCAGAAAAGTTAAACAAGTCATGTCGTGAGGGGGACCCTCTTGTTTACATTTTCCCACAACCTGTCATGTTGAAAACATCATTGCACACAGAAGCCAAGGCAAACAAATGGAAATCGTGTTTTACTAGGTTCCACATGCTGGGTTTTTCCCGCCTCTGAAAGCATCCCTCAAGAACTTCTCCTCAAACTTGGTTTAGCAAACAAATCTGCATTCATTCTGCGGAGCAGCTCAGCTAAACAAGTAAGACCACATGTTTCCAGTTAAACATAAACCCCTAATAACAAAGTGGTACACATTGTAAATATTCACTTTCCATGTCACGAGAACCAGGATCTTCCACCCAGATAATTGATTGAACAGAGGTACTGGAAACAGAATTTAATGGAGGGTGCAACTTCTCGTAAAAGTGAGTCAACCTTTTCTTAGTTCCTTTATTTTCTGTTCTCAAGTGCATGCATTAAAATGACTATACCTGACTTGTTATTTCTAGATGATTCCACAAAATTTTAAAGCAACATATAAATACTGTAAATTAAAATTTAATAATGTTTCTAAAAATGAATATTGAATTTTTTTTTTTGTCTTTTTCCAATCAAGTTTCTGATCTGAAAACATACACCCTTTGGCACGTGCTCAGATTGTCACCCAGATAAAGTTCCTACACTGTTATTATTTACCTTTCTCTCCTTCTACTATTAACATTTTCCCAACTGTGCCATGACGTTATGGACACAGAATCAAGATCCGCTGCTTAGGGACAGCAGCTCATATAGTTTGTGGTGGAGAAAAATAACCATTTATAAACTGTATTACATTTATTATAGTTTGTTATTCTCTTGTCATTTTGATGTGTAGCAATAATTAACGGAACATTTTTTATTCTGTTTTTAAATAAGATGTGCTCCTTTATGAAAGATACGTTCCATTATGAGTTTACTGCACAACAAATCTCTGTTGTGAGATCCTCAAGATTGATAATTTTCGCCCAATTAAATGGTTCTCTTAGAGAAGCACTGTGGGCATACAATACATGGTTAACAATCAACACACACTGTAAATCAAATGCTTCTCACTGAGAAGCGTTGAATGCAACCCAATTGTTTAGTATCAGGACATTTTACATGCTGATGTCAGGTGTTAAAGAAGTCAGTTATTGGAGTGAAGACTTTAAAACAGTAGTGGTTTCATTTACAAGGCTAAGGGCAGCATCTATGCATCAACATTAGTTCATTAGGATCATGTGATTTTTAGTACTTAGACTGTCCCTTTAAAGATGATGAGTGAACTGAAAATGATCCAATGTGTGATTAGACCACTAGAAGAAGCAGTCAGCACTAAGCCTTGTACTTTGTCTTAGCCTCTCTTAGTGGTGGGGGATTCAGAAAAAGTGTTTTCATTTTTAAACAATTCTTTTTCTGGACCTCCTCGGATTTGGGATTCTGATCTGTATTTAGCATCATCAAGCCAAGACATAAATAACTTGTAAAACATTAGAAACTAGATGAAAGCCTTCTCCACAAGCTTCTCTATGCTGTGTGAGGATGTCTTCCCCTCAATGGGCAAGCACTAGTATCCATTTCTGAAACAGTATTCTCTGATTCAGATTATATTATCATTCAGGCAGCTGGAAAGGGGCAACTTCAAAGAAGTACATGCTTTCAAGACCACTGTCTTCTATTTCTCTGTGGATTAAAGAAGAAATACATTTCATATGCCTTTTGAACTGATCTTTGATAAGAAATGAAATTATTTCACATCATCTTTTTTGAAACATAATAGCTTTGGGTTAGGACAAAGGAAATATATATTTATGGTTATTATTTTTACGTGTCTGAGAAATATTGTAGCTGGAAAAAGTTTTTTAAATGAAAAAAATATATTTATATATAGATTTTTTATATTAGTGTGGCTTCCAGTAATTTAAGAAGCTGTATATATCATATCTATAGATACATAAATGTTATAGCATGACAGGAGGCTTCATATTTGCTTAAGTCTCTCTTTATTAGAACTCCACAGCAGCACATTAACATAGAGATAAAAACACCAGAGACAAAAAAAAAATCAGGAAAAGGCTTCTCCCAACTAACTATTTCCTCTTTCTTTGCTGCTCCGCAGGCAGTACAGGTCAGAGTACCCCCTGCCTCCTGTTATATATGGGTGGTTGTGGATATTTTACTGTATTTATATGTTTATTACTGTATTGATTTATTTGTTTAGAGGGTATTTTTGCATCTACCTTCTTAGTGCTCTAGTGAATGATTTATTTAGCTATACTGTATTTTCTGCATCTACCTTCTTAGTGCTCTAGTGATTGATTTATTTAGCTATCTGTATTTTCTTCACCTACCTGCTTAGTGCTGTAGTGATTGCATGATTGCTTGATTTATTTACTCTGTCTTTCTGCATCTACCTTCTTATGGCTGCAGGGATTTATTTGTTTAGAATGTGTTTACCTCCCTACTGCCATTATGATTTATTTATTTAGATTGTATTTTTCTGTCCCTACTTTTTTGCTGTAGGGATGTATTTTCTCTTATGATTTTATGATTTTATGTACCGCTTTGTTGTGGTTGGCATTGGCGGGGCGTATAGGTTTTTCGATTCACTTCAATCCGTAACACGGCGACTTCAGGTACCGACAGGGCGGGCGTTTTTCTCCAAGACATTGTACGCTTTCCTGACGGTTACGAGAAGCTATCTTCATAGAGTTTAGGTTGGTACGGCGGATCGTGTTTCTTTGGTCTTTGCTGTCCGAGCGTTAAAACAGCAAATATGAAGCATCCTGTCATGCTATAAAATTGTAGATTATACTAGCTTTAGTGTAACTATAATGTTAATTTTATTAATGACAGGAGGCGAATATTTCCCTCCCAGTTTCTCCCTCCCCTTGTTGTTTGTTGGCTTGACTGACTTGTTGTTTATTCATCTGGTCTCCTGGGCTAGGTTGGTTATCTGGGGTAGTTGGGGTTTATCTGGGACACGGTACCGTCAGTATTTTATAATGGGGATTCAGGTTTTTTCACTATCTGGGATATTATACTGTCAGTATTATCGATGGGGATTCATGTTTTCTCAGTACATTTCATTCGCTAATCAGTGTTTTCGACTCTGTTTATCTCATTTCAGTTTAATGGTTTGGCTACAGTTCTTAGATCTGACTACTCTACAGGATAAAGGTCAAGGCTTCACCCACTGGTTCCACGGTTTCAAGTTTGCATGGCATTCATCGTTATGTTATGTTTGTTTCTCCTGTTATTGTATTTGTGGTGTATTGTTCATGTACTTTATTTGTCGCAGCGTGAAAGAGGAAATAGTTAGTTGGGAGAAGCCTTTTATAGATTCCTGATTTTTTTGTCTCTGGTGTTTTTATCTCTATGTTAATGTGCTGCTGTGGAGTTCTAGTAAAGAGAGACTTAAGCAAATATTTGCCTCCTGTCATGCTATAAAATTAAGATTATAGTTACACTAAAGCTAGTATAATCTACAAATATTCTACCCAATCTTTTTACAAAGTCACTAGACTCGCCTCTTCATCATCAGAGATAATTATCAGTTGATCAGCTCCCTTTTGTCTACTAATGACAAGAAATATTGAAATCAAGAAATGTAAATGATAGTAAATCTGGTTTGCACAACGTATTGATTACGTTTTGGTCAGTTTAAAGTTGCACCGGGTCCTGGCAGAAATGACAGCACTTTAACTACTGAACATACACATGTTGTACCTCTTTTACCTTCAACGTTATATATCTTGGTATTGTTCGTAAATCAGTTGCAGACATAGACAAATGCAGTTTACGTAAAATATTGAAATATTTATTGATACAAAATAAACCTGGATCTGTTTTATGTGTAAATAGGACCTGCCGAGAGTGGTTCTATGGCACAAGTGTGTTCGTGCCTCATTAATTAATTTGTAAAAATTTACACATATATGTTTATTGCAAGAAGCCTCATCACTGATCTTGCATATGGAATGTGGTAGAGAAATCTTTCCAAAAAATGTGTTTTTTTTAAAAATCGATAAGTAATATCATGCAAAAAATTATATATTTTTTGCATGACGTTCTTGCAATACAATGTTCTTCAGTGCGTCTACCGGTAATTAATTCTTGCACTTTTGCAGTATTTTCACAATTCAGTATGTTGTGAAGTACTGACTAATTTGAGTTAAATCTCGCATTATGACTCACTATTTTTTCAAAATGCCAAACACTACTCACTGAGATACATTGTAATAATGCATCTCTTTGAGGGGATGCTGTATGCACAGTGTGGTGATTGGTGTATATGTACAGTAGCTTCCCAGTGCTTCTGCTTTGGGGAAGCATTGGGTCGGCTGAGATGATCAGTAATAATGATGTCAGCCAAGGAAGAAGTTTAAACTAAGCTGTAATCTAAAAATACAGGAGAACACTATAATATGCATGTTTGTAGTTCTAACATTAGAGTTGCCCTTGATTTTCTTTTTTATTTACTTTTTCTCTTGTTTCTTTCACTTACGTTAACTTAGAACATGTTAGTCAGTCAATTACAGACGTGCATGGTACATCTGTTGATATGGGCAAGATATTGCCCCTAACTTTCCCCTAATGGATAAAAAGTATATTCTCTCTGCAAACGCATTGCTCAGCCAAGACACCCCTTTTGGAAGATAGTGCCAACATTTATTTCCCTCAATATTAAAGAACGTCCCTGCATTAAAGGTGGTTGGCACTGCAGGAAGCCAAAGAGGCTAATGCCCATGTAGTCTATTATCTGGTAAATGTTAATTACATATTTTTTATAAATATCTATGTTTTTGTCATATTAAAGTTTATTGATACAGAATGATAATATTTCATCTGAAATAACAGCAAGCAAGCATTCATGCCTGCATGCCACTGTTTCACTCAAGAGTAGTGTGGCCTCTTGTAAACGTGCTGAAATTCAATAGCTGTATTTTTTTTATTTGCTTGTTTTGTGAGTGAGAGATCTGAGTCTTGTAACGGACGCTAAAAGATTACAACTGATCCCTGCATCATGTCAAAATAATCCCAATGCCATTCTCACTTAGGATTGTTTGAATTCGCTGAAAATAAAACTGTCATGTGCTAGCTAAAATAAAAGGGGACAACATAAAAGATGTCCCTTCCAACATGCAAGGTATAGAAATGTTTTCTTAAAGTATATCTTAAAATTCAATGGTTTGGCATCACACTGCTAATCATTTGAATAATAAAATTGGAATGCAATGACTTGTCCGTCATCTCAACATGCTGTGTTATGCATTTTCCTGGTGACCCTTTATTTTACTGCAACTTATATGATATGTACATTGTATCCAACATCCATGTTTTTCGTTATTTGCCCCCAGTAGCTTTTCCTTAAGGAATGTTAGTGTTTTTTTTTTCCAATCTATCATTAGAGTATCCATTGTAGACATTATATTAGATGTTAGCTCAATAACTCATTAGTTGAAAATAGAATTTGTATTTTATTTGCAGCCTCTGCCCAGCAGTTGAAAAAAAAGTGGTTTTGTTGTGTGTCCGAAAGTGGAGAGAGCCCTGAGGACCCCCTTGGAGTTGCAAGAGGGAGCCAGCTGAGCGGATATCTTAAAAAGGAAAGCAGATATTAAAAGAGACTTTAGCCTTTAGTGTTTTTCAACAAACATTTGTTTTATATCCATGTATGTGTGTGATTACGCTTTTTATTTTGCTTTTAATTCTATTTTGAAATAAATGTACTGTGCCATGATATTTTCTCTGTTTTCTACTTTTATGTGCCTTTACTGATCCCATATGACCTGTTAAGATTTTTTTACATGGTGTACATTAAATACATTTTTTGTTTTATTATTTTTGTATTTTTTACACTGTATTTGCACCCTCTTTTTCTGTGTTGGTTGTGCATAGCTGAACTATTTGGGAGTGGTTTGATGGGTAGCAACATTCCCAGGTGTCTCTGTGTACTCCTGTGTGTACTTGGTGTACTGATATATAAGTAGATGTTAACTCATTTACTCAGTTTAAAATATCGTGTTTTGGTCTTGTTAAGATTGTATTCTATATGTGAACTACATTTCCTGTATGAATCCTCCCAAGGTATGCAGTTTTGCATCCTGTTTTACTCATACAAATTTTGGGTGTAAGATAGGTTTTAGCTTCCTACAGGTTATTACAGCAAGTCATGGCCCTAACTCTGGTCACAGTGGATGTGACACAGTGACATGCACTAAACCCTCTTAACTATGTATAACAACAATTTACCAGATTCTCTACACAGACACTACACAAAGTCTTGTAATTTGTACATCATTGTCTCCTAGTCTCTTGATAAAAATCCTGTACTTTCTGTTTGAAGGCTGGGTAAATGATACCAGCAGCAGTTTATGAAATGTGTAGTTTATCCAGTGAGTTTACTGTGCAATAAGCTGCCATGCAACAGGTGCTGTCAATTTATTTGTTGTAAAAAAGGCTGTGAGATCATCTGAGCCATAGAATGTACATGTGCATGGCCACAGTTTGGTTTCTCTGTGGAAGGAGAGAGCCTTCTTAGCTGGGCATGGGACATGTACAAGTTGGACATAACTGACACAGAAAAGGAGTTAAATACAGAAGCCCACGTGTGTCACAAAGTGGGGTGAAAACAAAAGATAGTATTTATTGTGGATCAAACAGGACAAAAAAGGATACAACGTTTCGGCTGTGAGGCCTTAGTCGTGTATAGGAAACGTTGTATCCTTTTTTGTCCTATTTGAGCCACAATAAATACTACTTTTTGTTTTCACCCTTCATTGGGACGCCTGTGGACTTCTACTTTTTATTGGTGAGCAGAAGACCCCCTTCCGTGTAGCTTCCCCCGTATTTTTACTTGTGTGTAGCACTCCCTTGACTTTATACAGAAAAGGAGTTAATAGGTCTGGCCAAATGGCAATCAAAATTGTTGTCATTGTTTTCCACTCAGCAGGGAGAGTGGGAGCAGGATGCTCTCTGCAAGCTAATCTTAGCAATTATACAAAATTGTTAATTAGCCATTTAACTGAGGTCCCACGTGATTCCCAGGTACTGAGGATTTAGCATTTTAGATATGAGGTATTTTAACTTGACATTTTTTATAACACAGTCGCTGTTGCCAGGGTATACATGCATGAGTTGTATTGCAGTTTATTTCAAACTAGTAGATTTAATCACTAACTAGCAAGTTGTGGCAAGCTGAAAACGGGGATCAGAATTTTAGTAGATTTTGTTGTATTTTTGTAGCTGATGTGCACACTGCTTAGTGAACAGGTACTGGATTATTTCATTAGTTCACCTTCAGTGCTTTAATACAATTTCCTAGCCCTCTATCTGAACCCAAAACATACAACACCTCTGAAAATGCAATTGCAAAAATATATTGGGATTACTACAAATATTTTGATTCATGTAACAAATGATAATTCAATACACTTCAAGTGTGACATCCGATTCCTGAGTGACATTGGCTAACATCCTGTTTGCCCCCCTTCTGCCCACTCACTGGCTTAGCTAGAAGACATCACTGTATCTTCTGGGTGATGTGCCAAGCTCTTGAGTGTGCCCTGTGCTGTTTCGGAAGTTGCCAAATAGAAAATTTAGAAACGAGCTTGCCAGCTGCCCTTGTATCTCACAGTTTGTGCATATGATACTGTCAAGTCATGGCATCCCATATCAGATAATCAATTAGCTGGCAAAGAAAAAAAACAGAAGCACTGAAATGCTGGCACATATCCTGCAGAATATTAGCAATAGTTATGTAAATAATACTGAACACTGCACCAAGTGGACTATCAGCATAGTAGACTTCCAAGACGGGGTCAAAGGTCGTCTCTGCATACTTATGTGTGACTCTAAAGGGCCATGGCTGTTCATTCATTTATCCATTCACTAACATCTATTTTATTGCAGCTATAGTATGCCTGAGGCATGCCACAGGCCGAATGTGTAACCGGTTACTGTGACTTCATGCTGTGAATAGAGGGATTTAATAATTGTGTTGCAAATACCAAGCAATATAAAAGAGCATTAAGATATTTTCTAACAGAACAATCTCCCTTCTAATATATATATATATATATATACATACATACACACACATTATTATATTATATATATATATATATATATATATATATATATATATATATATACACACATTATTTTGGCATTAAATAAATATATATATATTTTATATGTAGTGTGGATTGTATTATACATATATTATGCTATATATATAAAGGCAAAATACCAGAGTATTGCAGTATGCAATGATACATTTTTATTGGACTAACATAATACTCAAACTAAATTTATTGCTATAGTTAGATATAATATGATCAAAATCTTGCTGCTCACGAGGGAAAAATATAATTTATTTTAACAATGACTATATTGCTAAGTAAATTTAGCCCTGTCTCTATCACTGCTCTTCATCCACACACTGCTGAGCCTTACTGAGGAGACCGTAATCGGCAAGCGAGGAGAGCAGAGCAGCAGCCTGACAGGAGAGGAGACCAGGGAGAGTGGCGGACCCTGAAGTGCAGGGCCGGCAGCACGCTGCCTGAATGTAATTTCTACAGTAGGCTTGCAGCTTACCTGCTGAAGCAGTGACTGTCCAGTCAATGTACCACTAGTAAGATACAAATAGAACTCTTTATTGTGTATAAATATGCCTGTGTGTGCTTGTTTGTGTGTAATTGCCTCTGTCTGCATGTGTATGTGTGTGCACCTATCTGTGTATTCCTGTGTGTACTTGTAAGTGTCTGTGTATGCCTGTCTGTGTATGTGTGTGTGTGCGTGAGTATAGGTGTCTGTCTGTACTTGTCTCTGCCTGCCTGGGTCTGTGTGACTGCCTGTGTTAATCTGTGTCTATATGTGTTTGTGTTTGTCTGTCAGTGTCTGTCTGTGTATACATGTCATTGCCTACCGTATGTGTGCCTGTCTGTCTGTGTGTGTTCCTGTCTGTGCCTGTGTGTGCCTGCGTCTGAGTATGTGTCTGTGTGTACGTGCCTGCACTTGTCTGAACTAGCGTGTGCCTGTCTGTGTGTGTGCTTGCCTGTGTCTGTGTGTGCCTGTACATGTCTGTGTGTTTTTGTCTGTGTCTTTGTGTCGTCTGTGCCTGTGCGCACTTGTTGGTGCCTGTGTGTGACTGTGTATGCCTGTTTGTGCATTTATTTTACCAGGAAGAATACATTGAGATTTCTCTCATTTTCAAGTATGTTTTGGGTCTACTAACACTGCATCATGATAATAGGGTATTTTATAATATTAAAAATACAAAATAATATTATTACCCATGCATATTTCATTTTAACACACAACTGGTAAGAAATATAATCAGCCATGGTTACAGGTGCATTATGCTTTGAGATATGTAGAGACAGATCTCTTAAAGGCTTTTAGGCTGCAGGTAGATTTGCATGTGTATGCTTGTGCATGTCTGTGTGTGTCTATGTCTATGTGTATTCATTTGGGGTGAGGCTTTGGCTACGGGTCATCAAATAATTGTTATGTCTTTTTTTACCCCAGCAATGCCTCTGGTGAATTTAGACTAGTGCATGTTCAATATACATTAATATATTTAACTACATATTACATAAATGTGTCTCTACAAGCATTCCACGTGTTTACCTGCTTGCAATCTTTATACTTTTTATACTTTTTTTTTTTAATTGAAATTCGCAAGCAGTTTACCTTTCAATTGACTTTCAGTGACTTATTAGGTGCATTTAGAGGTAACGTGATATTTACAGGGTTATTTACTAAAGTGAGAATGCAAAGTGAATTTCCACTTTACGTCCAGAGCAGTCGAATTGTAAGCATAGCTGATTTCCAGAACTTTTTCCATTTCAGCGATTCTGACCTTAAATTCAAAATTCACTTTGATTTCACTTATAATCCTTACTTTAGTGAATAACCTGGTTAGAGAGGTGCAAATGTATGAACTATGTGCCTTTTTATCCAAATGATATAAAGATATACTGCATTGCTGCATGGTTTTATTCACAATACAGAGTATACACTGCTGTACTGAAGTTGGGTGAACCTGTGCTGCTGAGCAGAAAACTGAATTGTGATAGTAAATAGAAAGAACATCTACTTCCTTTCTCCAAAAGGATCAATGGAAATGTCAAGCACTAAATTCCAAAATGTATTGAAGTACCACCACTGGTCACCTTCTCGGCACCAATAGCCACATGATTATACTCTAAAATCCAATTATAATCTAAATCAGCTCTATTTCTAAGATCTGCATTAACATCTACTAATACAAAACCCTATCAAATTTGATTCCCGGTATATCCTTAAAGGGGCACAAGTGGACCAGTCAATGTCTCATTCCTAAAGAGTCACCTCAGTTTATTTGTAAATCAGCTGGGCTCTCTGGGATGTGTCCTTGAAAGACCTGCATTTTTGGGTGGTCCTAAGGACTGACCATGGAAACATATGTCCTAACCACTTCCCGAAGACAATCATCTGGGAAACTAAGCCTGTATGCCAAGCACTCTAAGTGCTGCAATCATTGCTAGTAAGGCAGGCTAGGTTACACAATGATCCCATGTGTAATGACATAGTATGTTAAAATAACCTTTCCACTAATGCTTTTTGCCCCTGTTAAATCTTCTTTCCACATTTAGAACGGAATACTTTAAGTATCGGAAGGAGTTGTTGAGTGAAAGGCAGAGAGCTTGTGTTTATGGTTTCATCATATTTTTTAGTGGTGCATCTTTTCAAAGACACATAAATAAAAGATACACTAAATTTGCAGACTTAAACTTGGCTATTTGAGTGAGATTCAGTGATTTGTGCAAAAAACTGAATTTTGCCGTGCATGCGCCTTAGCCTCCCAATGTTCCTAAGTTGGGAAACATTAGATTCGCTGTGGTCATCTACACTGATGATCTCCGCCACAGAAGTGGAGCAGCAGGATGGAGACTGACACTGTGAGTGCTGAATGGTAGGTAATATTCACTCGTCAAGCCCTCACGCACTATAGTGTTCCTTTAAATATTTGATAAGCAACTGTAAAATTTGTTCTGAGAAACAGGTAGTTCCTGATGAATTGTTGGATTCAAAGAAAAAGGTGATGAAAGAAATTCTACAAATTAATCACATTTTTTTTTATTTGCAATGGAAATTGGAAGACACCTAACGTTTACATAGATGTCAGTTCTCTGAAACAAAATATTCTGTCTTAGCGAGAAATGTTGCCCACAAAAAAAAGATAATAGGCCTTTTTGGAATCTATCTATCTTTCTATCTATCTATCGTATGCATTCTTTACTTTATTTATATAAAAAAAGTTTTCTTATCATTTGTGAAACTTTATTCTATATAAAACAGTCTGTTAACTTTGCTCTATATTAAACATACTGTTAACGACCTACGTGGTATTATTGACATTTAATTTAACAGTGTAGCAATTGACAAATCTTTACTATATGTGAAAGGAATCTTAATGACAGTATCCAGTAAACGTATTAATATTAACTGTTTCAAAACATTTCTAACCATCTGACTTTTACATGAGTTTGCATGACAGTATGACAGTCTTAGAGCAAACAGAGTATGTAACACCGTATACATTTCAGTTGTGTAATTAGCCTAATGTTGCATTTTATAACAATATACATAGTAAGCAAAGTAAAAATCATTCCATATTACTTACATCTTTTTTGTATATAATAAATGTCTAACAATCAGTTACCACATTGGTCGCATTGCGTGTTTTAGTATATAGTTACTGAAAACACTTGTAAAGATTTCTACAAACCTCGTCTAGGCTTTAATTGTAACATGAGAATCTATAGCCCTTTAGAGAAAAAAATCCAACGTAGGAAAAAGGAGAAAACATGAATGTATGCAGTTCGTTAGAATTGAAAAATGAGTTGTTATTGGCAAAGAGCAGAACTGATTCAAACAGAGATAAACTTTATTTAGAGAATCACAAAATCATAACGCTTTAACATGCTTCCAGAGTATAGGTAACCATTAGTCCCCGGGTTGTGAGAGTGTATCCACCACATAAGTTCAATGCTGCCCTGCAAGATTACTTGACCTAATTGTTTGGGAGTGGGGTGGGGGGGAGGATGGAAGGGGTTGCACATTTTAATGTTTTAACAATATGTAGAATAACGTAATTATTTTAAGCAAAGCAAAATGGCTGTGAAGTGATTCCAGATATTTTTTCTAATGCAGCTGTTTAGGTAATCATTCACTAGATGGTATTAGGAAACTGGCACTACAATTTCTTCCAACTTCCCTGGATTTGTGTTAATGGGTAGTCAGATTTAGGGTGGACTAGTGTATTCCCAACCTTCCTAAAACACTGGTGCCCTGACCCCTCTAATCCATAGCTAATAATGACATATATTAGAATATTCTCATATTCTTTGTTTTTGCTTCAGTTTGCTAAGGGGCTCCCTAATTTAAAATCCAGACATGGATCCTGTGCTCATAGTGCGTAAAGGTCACTGACGTGGTCCAAAGAAGGCCCAAACAATCGTTTATGTTTGCTGTATCTTTTATGCAGAGGGAACTTGCCAGCATTTCGGAGCTGAACTGCCCTTATGGGTGGGATCAGTATGATATAGAAATAGTTCTCTCAGTAATGGCACAAGTGAGCACATGCTATTTTGAGACCTGAGCTGGGACTAACCACAGGGCAAAGTACTGGATTTCTCTAAGTGCTTGTCTATTCTCATATTCTCTTTTATTGCTTCAAAATATTATAAAATATTACATCATATTAAATGTATTAGGTTTTAAAGATATAAATTGTTCTTTCATCACTTAACCCATGCCGATTGTCTGCAAATGGTGTTAGCACCGACATCTCCAAAGGATGTTCCTCTCTTATCTGTATTCTTGTCTGTTATTGAAAACCTTTCTTAATATATCAGTAAGTTCACAGTTTGTATAGGAGACCCTGTGTGTAGGTGCACCAACATGAGTATGTGCGCGTGTATAACAGAGGAAAAAGAACAGAACATAATAAAACTGTCCTCCCTTAATGGCTATGTTTGTATGAAAATACCTCTTTATTCAGCATCTATGGGAATTCAGGTAGCACAGAACTAATGTAAATGGTTATTGCCAGAAGGCGATGAAACATTCCTGGCTTTGTTGCTGCTTGTGGGACAAACCATCCCTCTTGAGAACTCAGGTCATTTACTATAACAGTGGTCCAAGCCTTTATTTGCTAACAATGATTTGTTGCTGGAGTTGATTCTAGAATTTTTCTCATAAAAACCGAAAAGGTGAAATGAAATGGGTCAAGATCCAGTCTGTTTATTTAGGTGTTCTAAAGCAAAAGAAAAGTTGCTTTGATAGATGTTTCTTTTTAGTACTCAGGAGAAGGAAACACTCATTTATTTTCTACTCCTCCGAACTCTTTTGTTTCAGGGAATCACTATATTTCTGACAAAATGAAATAGCCTTTTGTAAATACCAGTCCTGGGAAGGCAGTGCATTTCCAGTTTTCATCTGCTAAATTTAATGCTTAAAGTGATTTTTACTAGGTATTAATTGGTAATGGTTCTCCCAGTGATGGCTCTAGCCTAATTTTAACCTTGGTTGCTGTCAACAGATAAAGTTGAAAGGGGGTGAAAGCTTAAGTGAAGAATTTATGTGTTCCTTAAAATGTATTCCATTTGTGGGATTGACCCTTCAGCATTAGAAATTTGTACATTTATACATTTTCCTTTAAAACTCACATGCACTCTATGTCAAAGTAATGCATTACCATATATTTTACTTTGTAAAAAGTGTCATTTGCGCGAAGCTTTCAGCAGCATCCATGTATATTGTGTTGAACTATTTCAAAACTTTTAAGCTAGGGTATTTTTTTTTTTTTTTTTTTTTTACCTTTTACTGAACTTGAAGTGATAATAAAGATTAAAGGAACTATGTTTAAAACACTTGGATTCAAAATTGCAAAATGGCAAAATTACTTAATTTGACATAAAATTGGAATTTTAGTATTTACTAATCTCAAATCAGAAGTAAATTAACAAAAAAGGTTCCAAATAGAATTCACATCTAAAAAATGTTATCTACTAAAAATAGCCTTACATGAGCCTGTATAAAGTACATTGATGGAATACGAAAATGACACAGAATTTCCACTGATTTCAACATTGGGAGGTATATTTAGAGATTTTCTGTTTGCCTGCATTTTTCAGGTAAAAAAGCTCACATATACACTATCTGCCATTGGACAAAGGGTAACATAAATACAAATAAAAAAAAAAAAAAGAAATGAAGGCCCCCTGGACCCACATTAAATGGATACTGTAGGAACTGCAATTGCCTTTTCTCATTAAAGAGGTTAAAGTGTCTAGAATTCCCTGAAGCTGTCCTTCTGTTCGGTGTTAAAAGGGTTTTAAATGTTAAATGCTAAATAAAAGTCCACAGAAGCCCATCCATTCTTTGCTGTTTTGACTAAGTAACGAAGAACCATTAGCCTGAGGAGAAATGGGTTGCTGTGATTGGCTAATTGTGTCAGCTTACCTCTTCTAATCTATCACTGGTGACCATTGCTGGCATAAATTGGTATGACTAAGGAAGTGTGTATTTACTGCCTTACCCGTACCTCCCGTAGGGAAGCCAAGGACCCTCATTCATTGTTAGACTGCATGCAAATGATTTAACACGGAAAGGAAAGACAGTGCATGGCACTATAACAAATTAAATAAGATTACATGCTTTCATCGCCTATAATGTCCCTTTAACCATTACAGGCCTTGCAATATGACCTCTCCTATACCATAACACAATGGCCAGTGGGGTTGATAAACAAGATGTCTGCCCACCTACTCATTCCATTGGACTCATGCAAGAAGCACACTGACCTTTCGTTAGCCGATAAGTGACATGTATTAAATTTCATTTAAAACATACCATACATTAATGAATTTGATAGCATTCTAGAGTGAGATTCTAACATTTCTTGAACTCTGTCTTTAATTCAGTTTCCAGAAGTCCCCTGTTTTCTTGGAGAAAGATCGTTTTAGCTATCTAGACTCTGTCCCAAGCTATCCTGTTTTTGACTTTGTAAGATGAATGATTTTCTATACAGTAGACATCTGCACAGAAATGTGAAATTAAACAGGCATGTGCATGTCTTTCTACTTACATAATATAGACTAAAAAGTTATATAAAAATCCTAGTTTAAAAAAAAAAATGAAATAAAAAAACATGAACAGGCACCTAGTAAGCAAAGTCATTCTGCATATACACAGCACTCTCGGAATGATAAAGGGGTACTTTAAAATCGATTTAAAAATCCATAAAACAGTTTAGAAACACATCATTAATATCTGATTTGTCTTGGAAATCGATTATGTCGCTTATTTGGTACAGAAGAAATAAATGTGACCTATGAGACATGGTTATGAATGAAGTCTACAAACAGTTTAACTCCTTCACTTCCAATGTTGTACTGGTGAAGCTGAGAGAAAGGATATATAGATATCTGTTACAAAATGTTCTCTCTTATTTATGAAGTCTGGAATTTGGAATGTTAAAGATGTTGAAGTAGGAGTGGACAAAACTAAACATTTTACAAAAAATCAAGTAGACGCTGTGAACACAATTTTAAAGTGAAAAAAAATATATTTTAAAAACCTCAGAGTATTCAAAAGGTAAGCAGCACTAATACAAGTGAAAACAGCTCGAAAAACACTAAATGGGAAATTTTAGATATAGGGAAATAAGAAATGAAATGAGCCCATAAGCTGAAAACCTTGGAACCCAAGGGATTCAATATTGAATTTGATTTATTTGATTTATACAATTTTTTATAGTTATATTTTATTAGGTTCCCTTGGTATGCAAATGGTGACAAATGTATAGATTGTCTAAAATATATCTATTGCCATCACATACTCTATTTAGCTATTTTGTATCAATAACTTTTAAACATTTTAAAAATGTGATTTGGTTCTAACACTGACTGCCACCAAACCAAAAAGCTGGTTAGTTTTAGTATCACAGCTGTATTTGTAATAGCAGTAATATTACATTGTTTAGAATACCTTTTATATTTTGTAGTTAAAGTCAATTTCAGGTGACATAGCTACTTACTGTTTAATGTTACTAAATGTCACCACATTCTTAGGACTCCATTCATCTACAGTGCTTTGGTAATCCATGCAAAGTCAGTGACAATATGTACTCATACGAGGTGCCAAGCCACTGTTATGCAGCAGGCAGGAATAATAATGTATAATGTCTCTATAATGTGGAGCAATTTTTTTTAATCGTTTTATGTTCTTTCACTTCATTCCAAAGGAAAAAGAAAAAAAGAGCTATGAAAAAAAATGATACGTTAGTATCGTGGACTTATGTGAATAGTAGAAGATACTTCCTGCATTTATTATTCATATTCAATTACTTTAAAAAAAATTATAAAAATAATTTGATGCTAAATCCGCATTGATTTGGCTTTTTTTACAGAACAGTGCAAACACAGCAAATGTGACTAACCTACGTATACATTCCCAACAGTAATTATGGCAATTGTAATACACAGTATAAAGCATTAACTCATTCTGGAGAAGGGTATAGAACCTGTGACATCAGGACCACCCTGGCATATCTGCTATCATGAAAGTGTTAAAGGAGTGTTGCTGTGGATGTAAAATGTACCTAACCAAAAACTGAAACTAAGAATGAATTATTTAAATAAACTTACAGCAAGGGCAGCTGTTGGTTCAGTGAGGCCCAATGACTATTATTAGTTACTCATCTGTAGCAAAGACATGGATCTGCTTGTTTTTTTTACAGAGATACTGCATTCCGTAACTAACAATGGTGATGGAGTATCAATAGTAGAGTCAGCACAAATCCAGTTCTACGAATACATGCATAAATCCTGTATCTGTATATATGAGATGATCCTGAAATCCAACACTTGTGGATGATACCTGGGGACTAAACTAATATAATGTGTCATTTGATGATATTTCCACTATTCAGGTAGGACACATTTTACTTGCATTATGCCAACAAAAAATTGGAATTTGACTTTTGTTGCATTTTACCCTTTAATCACTTTCTCCTAACACTTTGAACTGTTTGCTTTTATCAATATGGACAAAGCTCATGAATTTCTGCTCTCCACATTTACATTTCAGAACAAGTTAAGACCATCATCTGCCAATCCCACAGTAGGTGTGGTAGTTACATGTACTACTTATTGTTTCCCTTTATTTCTTAATTTAAAATTGTGTTCTATTCCACCTCCCTCCCTATATTCTCACTAATTAATTGATAACTATTATATTTCCCATCCTGATATTCATTTTTTTTTAAGTTGGTGCAATTATAGTCTTGTTATTTTATGTTCAATCTTTATGACTTTGTTGTTAATTGTTTGTTTAGCAAGTATTACTTCTTTCACTGATAGTCTTGTAAATGTATGTTCACTGTTTATGTCTTTTACCTATCTGATCCTTCATATCTTTTTATCCCAAATGTTATCTCCTCTGGTTTTTCATCTCCAATTACCTCAATATCTCCATGTCTCCCCACCCATAATGGTGTTTAAAATATATATACCGTATTTTTCGCTCCATAAGACGCACTTTTCCCCCCCTCAAAAGTGAGGGGAAATGTCTGTGCTTATTATGGAGCGAATTTGAAGCTTTACTTACCTGTCTTGCAGCGTTGGCCGGCAGCACAGGGCGCACCGCGGTAGTGGAACTTGAATTTCATGTTCCGGTTTCCGGCGGGACTGAAAGGAAGTGTGCACAAGCTGAGTGCGCACTTCCTTTCAGTCCCGCCGGAAACCGGAACATGAAATTCAAGTTCCACTACCGCGGTGCGCCCTGTGCTGCCAGCCAACGCTACAAGACAGGTAAATAATTATGGGACAAGGGGAGGGGGACAGTATGGGAGAGAAGAATATGGATAGGGGGATGAAGTCTATGGGAGGGGGGGATGAAGTCTATGGGGAGGGGGGGTGAAGTCTATGGGGAGGGGGTGGATGAAGTCTATGGGGAGGGGGGGGATGAAGTCTATGGGGAGGGGGGGATGAAGTCTATGGGGGGATGAAGTCTATGGGGGGGATGAAGTCTATGGGGGGGATGAAGTCTATGGGGGGGATGAAGTCTATGGGGGGATGAAGTCTATGGGGGGGGATGAAGTCTATGGGGGGGGAGGAAGTCTATGGGGGGGAGGAAGTCTATGGGGGGTGGATGAAGTCTATGGGGAGGGGGTGGATGAAGTCTATGGGGAGGGGGTGGGTGAAGACTATGGGGAGGGGGTGAGTGAAGACTATGGGAGAGAGGAGAAGACTATGGGAGAGAGGAGAAGACTATGGGAGGGGGGACACTATGGGACAAGGGAGAAAAAAAATATTCTGTACAAACTGTCCCATAGTAAGAAACACTATGGGACAGTTTGTTCAGAATATTTTTTTTCTGGGTTTCTTCCTCTAAAAACTAGGTGCGTCTTATGGTGAGGTGCGTCTTATGGAGCGAAAAATACGGTATATATATTTTTCTAACCCCAGACATAATATTTGAGACTGGGCCACAAAAAACAGCATTGTTTAGCAATACCCAGTACTCACAAGTAACCAAGCACTGCAGAAATGCCTAAGCAGAGGCATCAATTCCTACTCCCACCTTCACTTCATTTCTATCCTTCTGTTCCTAGCAGCTGGTGATGTCTCTCCAAACCCCGGTCCCATCTCAGCAAACCCACCGCGTACTAACTCAAGGAACCACATAAATCTCATACCCATCTCATGTTACTCTTCCTCTAAATCCTCCTTCAATACCGTCCTCTGGAATGTACGCTCTGTTTGCAATATTACAAAATCCACTGCTCAAAAGTCCACGACCTCTTCATCTCTCGTTCTCTAGATTTACTAGCCTTAACAGAAACATGGCTCTCCCCCTCTGACACTGCTACCGTCTTTATCCTTCGGTGGTCTTCAACTTACCTACAACCCAAGACACTCTGAATGTAAAGGTGGTGGTGTAGGATTTCTCCTCTCACCTCACTGCTCCTTCAAACCTCTACCCACACCCCTTCCCTCTCTTTCCCATCATTTGAAATTAATTTGATTTGCCCTTTCAAACCTTTTTCTGCTAACATTGCGGTTATTTGTCAACCCTCGGTTCCCCTCTCCTCTTCCTTCACCACTTTGCTGCCTGGCTACCCTATTTCCTCTCCTTTGAGCTATCACAGTGAGCTAATTCTCCCACCCATGTAGCTGGCAATACCCTCAATCTCGTTTTCTCTTATGCATGTACTGCATCTAATATCTGCAACATTCCATTTCCTCTCTCTGATCACCACCTCTTATCATTTGCTCTCAAGTACCCCCTCACCCAACAACCTCAGCCTAACCCCCATCAATTTAGGAGGAACCTTAATTCTATTGACCTCCACCAACTGTCAGCTGATATTGATTCTCAACTGCTATCCATCACTTCCCTCTCCTGTCCCTTACTGGCCATCTCCACATATAACACAACCCACACCTCTGCCTTGAATGCTGCAGCCCCGCTCCAAATATGCACCTCAAAGATGACACGCCCCCAACCATGGCATACTAAATCAACACGCTACCTGCAAAGATGCTCCCATTGTGCTAAATTCTCCTGGAGGAAGTCTTGCATCCAGGCAGACTATCTCCATTATAGATTCATATTGTGTTAATACAGCGCAGCCCTCGCTAAACAGTCATACTTTTCCTCTCTCATTAGTTCATGCTCCTGCAATCCCAGGTGTCTCTTTGACACCTTTAACTCTCTTCTTCCCCGCTGCTGTGACCACCCCCCAAACTAACCTTACAGCCGATTGCTTTGCATGCTACTTTACCGACAAGATTGAACAGCTAAGGAAAGAATTCTCCCCACCTTGCTGTTCTCTTTCTCAACCACACGTAGACCATGCCTTTCCTACCCTTCAGACGTTCTCCCTGGCTACTGAACAAGAGGTGACTGTGTTTCTCCTTTCCTCTCGCACCACCACTCGCCCGCTTGATCCTGTGCCATCTCACCTTCTCAGATCTCTCTCCTCTTGTCTTGTGCCTTCCTTAACACACATCTTCAAATGCTCTCTCTCATCTGGCGTTGTCCCTGCTGACCTTAAACATACCACTGTAGTACCTATCCTGAAAACATCTCTTTACCTGTCCTCCCCCTCTAACTATCGTCCCATATCCCTGCTCCCTTTTTCCTCAAAGCTTCTGGAAAGACTTGTCTTTACCCGTATGTCTCAATTCCTCAATTCCAACTCTCTCCTTGACCCTCTTCAATCTGGCTTCCGCCCTCTCCACTCTACTGAGACTGCTCTTATCAAAGTTAGTAACAACCTAATCGCAGCTAAATCCAAAGGCCACTACTCCATACTAATTCTTCTTGACCTCTCTGCTGCCTTTGACACCGTTGATCATGCTCTCTTTCTTCAAACTTCGTTGTTTTCCTCTTATCTCTCCCAATGCTCATTTAGTGTCTCCTTTACTAATGATACCTCCTCCCCTCGTCCTGTCTCGGTTGGAGTCCCCCAAAGCTCTGTCCTTGGTACCTTTCTATTTTCTCTTTATATTGCCTCTCTTGGCAAACTTATTACCTCATTTTGATTCCGCTGATGATACCCAGATATATCTCTCCTCCCCGGGAACTCTCCCCTACCGTCCTGCAACATGTCACTGCTTGCGTTTCTTCCATCTCTGACTGGATGTCCTCCCACTTGATGAAATGCAATCTCTCTAAAACTGAGCTCCTTGTCTTTCCTCCTCCTAATACTGACCCTCCTCTTTCACTCTCCCTTCAAGTTAGTGGTATCCACATAAGTCCATCCTCGCAAGCGCGCTGTCTTGGTGTCATACTTGATTCTGGCCTCATCTTTGAGCCTCACATCCAGTATCTTGCCAAATGCTGTAGACTAGATTCCATCTTAAAAACATAGCACGCATCCTCCCCTTTCTTACGCAAGATGCTACCATGGACCTTGTTAATGCTCTAGTAATTTCCAGCCTGGATTATTGTAATGCTGTCCTAATTGGTCTTCCCAAAAGCTGTATTGCCCCGCTACAGTCTGTAATGAATGCTGCCACCAGACTGATTTTCCTCTCTAGTCGGTCCTCTCACACCTCACCCCTCTGTCAGTCCTTACATTGGTATTCAGTATTCTATTGGTGTCAATTCATAGTGCTAACCCATTCCTATAAAGCACTTAACAATTCTAGCCCCTCTTATATCTCTTCACAGATCCATAGGTATGCCCCTTCTCGGTCTCTCCGCTCTGCCTGTGACCTTCTCCTGTCCACTGCTCGCACCCGTACAGCCAATTCACGCTTGCAGGACTTCTCGCGGGTGGCTCACTTCCAATGGAATAGCCTGTCTACCCCAATCAAACTCTCCCCTTGTCTTCAATCATTTAAGAAGTGCCTTAAAACCCATCTCTTTAAGAAAGCGTATGGCCTCCCACAGTAACCTCTACCTTGCATACCTGTCTCTTGCTCTCTCCTAAAGAGCAGCACTCTACTCTCTCCTCCAGCTCTGCTTCACTCCCCCCTTATTTGAATGCTATTTCCTTATCTAATGTGTTTTATACCCCACCTCCTATAGACTGTAAGCTCATTTGAGCAGGGTCCTCTTCAACCTATCGTTCCTGTAAGTTTTCTTGTAATTGTCCTACTTATAGTTAAATCACCCCTCTCATAATATTGGAAAGCACTATGGAATCTGTTGGCGCTATATAAATAGCAATAATAATAATAATAGGTAATTGTCTTTGGGACTTGGCCATTGTCAGCATTTCTCTGGGAGATGCTGCGTGCTTCAATTCAATTATGAGCAGATATGAATTCCTCTGCAGACATGTACAAGATTGGATGTGAATGCATTTGAAGCTGTTATAACTCTCTTAATGGGATTAAATGAGTCAGAACAACAGTTTTATCAGATTCCCAATGTTTGCAACTGCATTTATTTTACATAATTGTCTTCACATTATTTCTCCCTAAATGATGTTATTGGATAAATCAATTGTTTGACAAAAGTTATCACAAAAACTATTCAGGGATTTAACCCTGCTCACACAAAATATGCTTTAAAGTTTATTAAAGTTAGAGCATAATGACACATCCTAATGTCCTTAAAGGGTTAAATAAACAATATGCATGTGTATGTCTAATACAGAATTCCCTTTACGTTTAAAGGACCACTGTAGGCACCCAGACCACTTCAGCTTAATGAGGTGGTCTGGGTGCCAGGTCCTTCTAGGGTTAACCCATTTTTTCATAAACATAGCAGTTTCAGAGAAACTGCTATGTTTGTGAATGGGTTAAGCCTTCCCCCTATGTCCTCTAGTGGCTGTCTCACTGACAGCCGCTAGAGGCGCTTGCGTGCTTCTCACTGTGATTTTCACAGTGAGAGCACGCCAGCGTCCATAGGAAAGCATTATGAATGCTTTCCTATGTGACCGGCTGAATGCGCGCGCAGCTCTTGCCGCGCGTGCGCATTCAGCCGACGGGGAGGAGAAGAGGAGGATCGGAGGAGGAGAGCAGGAGGAGATCTCTCCGCCCAGCGCTGGAAAAAGGTAAGATTTAACCCCTTTCCCCTTTCCAGAGCCGGGTGGGAGGGGGTCCCTGAGGGTGGGGGCACCCTCAGGGCACTCTAGTGCCAGGAAAACGAGTATGCTTTCCTGGCACTAGAGTGGTCCTTTAATGAAATTGTAAGAGAAAATCTTTAATTATAGGCACTGCAAGGTGACCACGCATTGTTGAGCATAGTTATACATTGAGACAAGTCAGTAGGCCTGCTTTCGTGCATATTTACTTAGCATATTGTGCTTATTATACAGCTAGGGATTCTGGGTATGTATGTGCAAACCAGGCTCACAATGTAACTATAATATTAACTGTATAGATCAGTGATGGCGAACCTATGGCACGCGTGCCACAGGTGGCACGCCGGGCCCTTTCTGTGGGCACGCGGCCATAGGTTCACCATTAATGCAGAGTAGGCGCCTGCCTGCCCAAAACGGCAGGTGCCTATTCTGCTTCCGGGTCGGGAGGCAGGGGAGGGATCTTTGCAGCAGCTCCCCTGTCCTCCCGCGAGCAAGCTGTGTGGAACGTTGCCACGCGTTACCATGGCAACGCTCCACACAGCATCGCGCGGGAGAACAGAGGAGCTGCTGCAAAGATCCCTCTCTTGTCTCCCGACCCGGAAAACTGCTTGCCACCACCGGACCACCAGGGATGGCTGTGTCCCCCCCCTTCTTCCTTCATTAGAGGTAAGAAGGAGGAAGGGGGGGGGGACTAATTTAATGTACTTTTTTTTTATTTTGTATTTTATTACTTAAATACCCCCCCATACAGCACCCCTACCCCCCCATACAGCACCCCTACCACCCCACAGAGTACCCCTACCCCCCTCACAGAGTACCCCTACCCCCCTCACAGAGTACCCCTACCCCCCTCACAGAGTACCCCTACCCCCCTCACAGAGTACCCCTAACCCCCCACACATAGTACCCCTACCCCCCCACACAGTACCCCTACCCCCCCCACACAGTACCCCTACCCCCCCCACACAGTACCCCTACCCCCCCACACAGTACCCCTACCCCCCCACACAGTACCCCTACCCCCCCACACAGTACCCCTACCCCCCACACAGTACCCCTACCCCCCACACACAGTACCCCTACCCCCCACACACAGTACCCCTACCCCCCACACACAGTACCCCTACCCCCCACACACAGTACCCCTACCCCCCACACACAGTACCCCTACCCCCCACACACAGTACCCCTACCCCCCACACACAGTACCCCTAACCCCCACACAGCACCCCTACCCCCCCCACACAGCACCCCTACCCCCCCACACAGTACCCCTACCCCCCACACACAGTACCCCTACCCCCCACACACAGCACCCCTACCCCCCACACACAGCACCCCTACCCCCCACACACAGCACCCCTACCCCCCACACACAGCACCCCTACCCCCCACACACAGCACCCCTACCCCCCACACACAGCACCCCTACCCCCCACACACAGCACCCCTACCCCCCCACACACAGTACCCCTACCCCCCCACACAGTACCCCTACCCCCCCACACAGTACCCCTACCCCCCCACACAGCACCCCTACCCCCCCCCACACAGCACCCCTACCCCCCCCCACACAGCACCCCTACCCCCCCCCACACAGCACCCCTACCCCCCCCCACACAGTACCCCTACCCCCCCCACACAGTACCCCTACCCCCCCCACACAGTACCCCTACCCCCCCACACAGTACCCCTACCCCCCCACACAGTACCCCTACCCCCCCACACAGTACCCCTACCCCCCACACAGTACCCCTACCCCCCACACACAGTACCCCTACCCCCCACACACAGTACCCCTACCCCCCACACACAGTACCCCTACCCCCCACACACAGTACCCCTACCCCCCACACACAGTACCCCTACCCCCCACACACAGTACCCCTAACCCCCACACAGCACCCCTACCCCCCCCACACAGCACCCCTACCCCCCCACACAGTACCCCTACCCCCCACACACAGTACCCCTACCCCCCACACACAGCACCCCTACCCCCACACACAGCACCCCTACCCCCCACACACAGCACCCCTACCCCCCACACACAGCACCCCTACCCCCCACACACAGCACCCCTACCCCCCACACACAGCACCCCTACCCCCCACACACAGCACCCCTACCCCCCCACACACAGTACCCCTACCCCCCCACACAGTACCCCTACCCCCCCACACAGTACCCCTACCCCCCCACACAGCACCCCTACCCCCCCCCACACAGCACCCCTACCCCCCCCCACACAGCACCCCTACCCCCCCCCACACAGCACCCCTACCCCCCCCCACACAGCACCCCTACCCCCCCCCCCCCACACAGCACCCCTACCCCCCCACACAGCACCCCTACCCCCCCATACAGCACCCCTACCCCCATACAGCACCCTCATACAGCACCCACAGAGTACCCCTTCCCCCCCACACACAGTACCCCTATCCCCCCCACACAGCCCCCATACAGCACCCCCTACACCCCCACAGAGTACCCCTACCCCCCCACACAGTACCCCTACCCCACACACAGTACCCCTACCCCACACACAGCACCCCTACCCCACACACAGCACCCCTACCCCCCCACAGAGTACCCCCTACCCCCCCCCCACAGAGTACCCCTACCCCCCCCCCACAGAGTACCCCTACCCCCCCCCCCCACAGAGTACCCCTACCCCCCACACAGTACCCCTACCCCCCACACAGTACCCCTACCCCACACACAGTACCCCTACCCCACACACAGTACCCCTACCCCACACACAGTACCCCTACCCCACACACAGTACCCCTACCCCACACACAGTACCCCTACCCCCACACACAGTACCCCTACCCCCACACACAGTACCCCTACCCCCACACACAGCACCCCTAACCCCACACACAGCACCCCTAACCCCACACACAGCACCCCTACCCCCCCATACAGCACCCCTACACCCCCCACAGAGTACTCCTACCCCCACACACAGTACCCCTACCCCCCACACACAGTACCCCTACCCCCCACACAGCACCCCTACCCCCCCACACACAGTACCCCTACCCCCCCACACACAGCACCCCTACCACCCACACAGCACCCCTACCACCCACACAGCACCCCTACCCCCCACACAGCACCCCTACCCCCCACACAGCACCCCTACCCCCCACACAGCACCCCTACCCCCCCATACAGCACCCCTACCCCCCATACAGCACCCCTACCCCCCATACAGCACCCCTAACCCCCATACAGCACCTCTGCCCCCCCACAGAGTACCCCTTCCCCCCCACACACACAGTACCCCTACCCCCCCCACACAGCACCCCTACCCCCCCACACACAGCACCCCTACCCCCCCACACACAGCACCCCTACCCCCCATACAGCACCCCTGCCCCCCCATACAGCACCCCTGCCCCCCCATACAGCACCCCTGCCCCCCCATACAGCACCCCTGCCCCCCCATACAGCACCCCTGCCCCCCCATACAGCACCCCTGCCCCCCCACAGAGTACCCCTGCCCCCCCACAGAGTACCCCTACCCCCCCACACAGTACCCCTACCCCCCACACAGTACCCCTACCCCCCCCACACAGTACCCCTACCCCCCCCACACAGTACCCCTACCCCCCCACACAGTACCCCTACCCCCCCACACAGTACCCCTACCCCCCCACACAGTACCCCTACCCCCCCACACAGTACCCCTACCCCCCCCACACAGTACCCCTACCCTCCACAAAGTACCCCTACTCCTCCACACACACACAGTACCCCTACCCCCCACACACACAGTACCCCTACCCCCCACACACACAGTACCCCTACCCCCCACACACACAGTACCCATACCCCCCACACACACAGTACCCATACCCCCCACACACACAGTACCCATACCCCCCACACACACAGTACCCATACCCCCCACACACACAGTACCCATACCCCCCACACCCAGCATCGCCCCTACCCCCCACACCCAGCATCGCCCCTACCCCCCACACACAGCACCCCTACACCCCCCACACACAGCACCCCTACCCCCCACACACAGCACCCCTACCCCCCACACACAGCACCCCTACCCCCCACACACAGCACCCCTACCCCCCACACACAGCACCCCTACCCCCCACACACAGCACCCCTACCCCCCACACACAGCACCCCTACCCCCCACACAGCACAGCACCCCTGTCTCACACACACACACACACCACCCCTCACACACTCACACCATCACTCATACACACCACCCCACACACACCACCCCACACACACCACCCCACACACACCACCCCACACACACCACCCCACACACACCACCCCACACACACAGCACCCCTCATACACACACACACCCCTCACACACACACACAGCACCCCTCACACACACACACAGCGCACACAGAAACCCTCAGACACACACAGCACCCCACACACAGCACCCCTCAATGCCCCTTAAACTACACCCCTCAATGCAGTATGTGTGTGTATTTAGCAGTCTGTGTGTGTGTGCGTGTATTCCGCAGTCTGTGTGTGTGTGCATGTATTCAGCAGTGTTTGTGTGTATTCAGCAGTCTGTGTATGTATTCAGCAGTCTGTGTATGTATTCAGCAGTCTGTGTGTGTGTGTACTCAGCAGTCTGTGTGTGTGTGTACTCAGCAGTCTGTGTGTGTGTGTACTCAGCAGTCTGTGTGTGTGTGTACTCAGCAGTCTGTGTGTGTGTGTACTCAGCAGTCTGTCTGTGTGTGTACTCAGCAGTCTGTCTGTGTGTGTACTCAGCAGTCTGTGTGTGTGTGTGTATTCAGCAGTCTCTGTATTCAGCAGTCTTGTGTGTGTATATTCAGCAGACTGTGTGTATGTATTCAGCAGTCTCTGTGTGTATGTATTGCATTTGTTGGAGATACTAATAAATATAAGCTTAATTTGATCTATTTATATCATTATTTAAAATTTGTATTATTGAACTCTCTGCTGTTGTGTTCTTTTAAAACAAAAGTTGTTAATTAGTTCGGACAACAGTACGAGTTGTTTTTTCTAAACTTAAACCTCAGTATTGAGGTTTAATTGCCGTGTTGGCACTTTAACCCCTTAAGGACCAAACTTCTGGAATAAAAGGGAATCATGACGTGTCACACACGTCATGTGTCCTTAAGGGGTTAAGGAAAAAAAAGTTGGCATGTATTGCGGTTTGGGCACTCGGGCTCAAAAAGGTTCGCCATCACTGGTATAGATGGACATCAGTCTATATCCTGAACAATATTATCTAAGTCTTAAGCTATATAAGAGCAACTCTCCTTCGCACAAATGGTAAAATAATCTATGTGTAAAATGTTAACAAGGAATAAAGATCAGCACAGTGACACTCATTTGCCTGTTCCTATCAAGATTCCTAGGTGCAGTTTAAGCAGTGTATACCGAGGACATGTGTGAGCACACAGGTTTGTTCCCTTGCCTAGCACATAGCCCTTTGATGAGCAATGTTCTACTGACCACAGATTATTGATTACAGCACATAACTTGTCTGAATAGTGTCTCTACACAGTCCTGTAATAAACACTCTGAGAAAGACCCCTAACAGCCCACCTTTGAAGTGTCTTCTGTCCTAATGCTAATTGTCACACACAATAAACTTTTAAAGAAGTTGATTATTTGTTTTATGGTTTTACAACACGGACTTTATTAGTTTTAGAATGTTCATTACATCATTGACATGATGCCAAAATGTGCCCACCACTCTTAAAGACAATGGACAAAAGCTATAGACAGCTTAATTGTACATGTGCTGCATAATGACCGTGTTAAACAGTTAGCACATTGTTCCAAGGATGGCTCAACATCATCAGTGTGTTATAAGTGATATGTATTTTGAATTAACCTTAACTGAGAACAAACCCATAGTCCACAAAGAATGAAGAATACAAGAATTGGACTTGAACACCCTGTCTCCTAGGCAAGGGCCAAACAGAAGGTAGACCCACTGCTATACGAGAACTACAACCCACATGATGCTATTTAAACATAAAGGTCTAAGAATAAAAGGTAAAATGTAAAAAGTCTACATTCTGGTCACTCGCCCCCCACTCTAGCCCCTGAATAGCCTATAAAAATTATCATGGGGGTACAGATCCTGGTGGGTATTGAGCCATATTAATACCCATATCAATAGATAAAAAGGAATCAGTAAAAATAATCTGATTTAAAAAATCATGTGTTTATTGAATGCATTGGTCCAAGATTCACTGCCTTTGCAGGAAACCCATGATTTAGATTTAGTAACTGTGGTACCTTATTTAGCAATCATGACTTTAACCAGACACTTTCTGTAATTCTCGATCAATCCAAGCGATTTTGGAGGTGTTTGACCCATTTACCATTGCAGAACGTTTCTGCATTAACCCCTTAAGGACTGGACTTTTTTTGCGATGTTGTACATTTGCGACCAGGCATCTTTTTGACACTTTTGTGGTGTTTGTGTTTAGCTGTAATTTTCCGCTCTCTCATTTACTGTTCCCATACAAATTATATATTGTTTTTTTCAGGACAAAAGGGGCTTTCTTTACATACCATTATTTATATAATCTCATCTAATTTAATTTAAAAAAAATGAAAAAATATGATGAAAAATTGAAAAAAATACACGTTTTTTGAATTTTATGTGAAAAATCTTTTACTCATCTACAAAAGCGAATGAAAAAAACTGCTAAATAGATTCAAAATGTTGTCCTGAGTTCAAAAATACCCAGTGTTTACATGCTTTTTGCTTTTTTTTTGCATGTTATAGGGCTATAAGTACAAGTAGGATATTGCGGTTTCAAAACATACATTTTTAAAATGTATCAATAGTGACATTGTAACACTGTTATCTGTCATAAATTGCTAAATAACACCCCACATGTACATATTTTTTTAAAAGTAGACAACCCAGGGTATTCAATATGGGGAATGTCCAGACTTTTTTAGTAGCCACTTAGTCGCAAACACTGGCCAAAGTTAGCGTTCATATTTGTTTGTGTGTGAAAAAAGTAAAAAACTAAATTGAACGCTAATTTTGGCCAGTGTTTGTGACTAAGTGGTTACTAAAAACGACTGGACTTACCCCATTTGCAATACCTTGGGTTGTCTTCTTTTGCAAATGGTATGCCATCATGGGGGTAATTCTCATTCCTGGGCTACCATATGCTCTCAAAGGCAACGTAACCAACCTGGCCATTTTCAATGTAAAAATATTTGACCTATATATTTGACCCTGTAACTTTCAAAAACGCTATAAAACCTGTACATGGGGGGTCCTGTTCTACTCAGGAGACTTTGCTGAACACAAATATTAGTGTTTCAAAACTGGAAAATGTATCACAACAATTATATCATCAGTAAAAGTGCTGTTTGTGTGTGAAAAATGCAAAAAAAGTCACTTTCACTGACAATATCATCGCTGTGATATGTTTTACTGTTTTGAATCACTAATATTTGTGTTCAGCGAAGTCTCCCGAGTAAAACAGTACCCCCCATGTACATGTTTTAGGGTGTCGTAGAACGTTACAGGGTAAAATACAGTGATATCAAATTAAATTCTCTGGTCTTTCGGCCTGGGTTGGCAGGCAGGTCCCTTAAATTGCAATCAATAAAATAACTTAATTATGTAAAAATATTACCTAAATACGCACGTAGAATTTAAATATATATGCATATTTATATATTTGAAGTCTACGTGTATATTTATATAATTATTTATGTAATTTTGTATATCGACATATGAATAGTTCGCATTCTTTTTATTTATTTAAATATACATAGATATATATACAATTTCATTCTAAGTGTATTTTGATATAAATATATATATATTAATATCAAAATACAGTTAGAATAAAATTTCGTATAGATATATAATTTTTTTTCAATTTTTTATTATTATTTTTAATTTTTTTAATTTAATTTAAATTATTTATTATTCGTATTTTATAATAATATATATATACAATATATATAGTTATTATATATATTATATATATACGTGTGCAAATTAATTATAAGTGTATTTTTATATTAATATATGTACATATTAATATAAAAATACACTTAGCATGACATTATATATATGATATATAGACATATATTATATAGGTATAATATATGTCTATATATCATATATATACACATATATAATAATATATTTTTTTTTATTAACTATAACTTTAATTTTTTTTTTTGATTTTACAGTTGCAGGGAGACTGCCTGTCAGCACAGACAGTCCCCCTGCAGGCAGAGTCTAGGACACCTATTGTGACCATGTGGTCGCCCTGTTGGGCGATCACATGGCCCCAGGGGTCCTAAACCGCCATGGGGAGACTGTCTGGGCTGCAGGCAGTCTCCCCACAACGGGAGCACCGCCGATCGCCGCCGGGGGAACGACGGCGATCGGGTAAGTACATTTTAAATTTAGGACGGTTCAGGACCGTCGTCGGTCGGCAATGCAAAAATGCCGATGACGGTCCTGAACCGTCCTGCGTCGTTAAGGGGTTAAAATCATTGGTATTTATGGGTTACATTGAATGGATTGTTCACTTCAAGTCGAGCCACAATATTAAATTTGGATTGAGAAAACCTAACTTGCTCTTTACAAATTGTGCATTTGGAATTGTTGTTATGCGGCATCATAGTCATTCTGACAAACTTCAATTCACAAATGAACTTCCTCACATTTTCTGATAGATGCTCACGTTAAATATTTATTCCCTTATTCACTGCATTATTGCAATCCATCCAGGATCCAGGATTCCTTTATCACAAATTTGAGTTTAACTTTCAACAAATATAACATTTTGTCATTTATCCTAAAATATTCTATGTTTGTATATTTGTCAACAGTACAATATTCCAAAAGCCTTCAGAATTATACAGATGGCCTCTACCAAACTTGGGAAGGATAGCAATGTTTATCATCTCTCTTGTTTAGTGTTTTCCTTATGACTCATAAACTGGGGTTTGCCAGTGGACAGGATTCTTGAAAATGCTTAACTATTACCATAGAGATCTTGGTATCGCTTGGATTTTTATACACCTTCCCAAGAAGATGATCGCGTCTAGGAATGGTGACAGTGAAACTAGCCTTCTTCCACTTTTACACAATCTGCTTCACTGTTGGAGGTCAACTTCTTTAGCAATGGATTTGTATTTCTTTCAAACATCCCGAGAACTGACAACTCATTTTTCTGAAGTCCTTAAAACATATTTTCATTGAGACCCAATACTCTTCTCAGATCTATGTAGTGCAGTGCACATTTCAAGGATGGAGATTAACAAGCAATGATGTTTCACAAGCAAGAATCTCTTAACCCCTTAAGGACACATGCCATGTCTGACACGTCATGATTCACTTTTATTCCAGAAGTTTGGTCCTTAAGGGGTTAAACTCACTTTATTTCACTGATATGAACATCTTAAAAGTACTAGCTATCCCAGGACTTCAAAGTTTTGCTCTACAATAATTACGGTATATAGAGGATGACAATAATATCAGTATGCATTATGATCGATTTATGTGATCAATAATGGCATGAAGCAATGCTTTCTGTTTGTTATTTATTTCTCTTATTTATTTTAGTCAGTTAAAAATAAATGTTATACCTGCTATGGTAATACAGGTAATTGTAAACAATTCATTATCTTTCTCACAAAGTTTTCCAAAAATGACAGAGAATGGTGAATGAATGTGATCAATGATTTGAAAAAGGTCTTTGTATTCATTTGATTGTATTATTATTTTTTTACATTTATTACAATAACTTAAATGAAAATCAGATCATATAGTACACAAAACATGGTAATACAGGCATTTTTAAAGGATATACTGTCTTTCTCTCACCAACACACTGTATATGCTTTCTTAAAAAAAAATAAAAAAAAATAATAATAATAATAATAATAATTTGCATGCAGAAAAAATACAAAAGCAATATTAGAAGGCAGACAAATTAGTGATGCGAGATAGACGTGAAACAGTAATCTAATGCCTGAGTAAACAAAATTATGCTTGCTTTCGAAATTGCCAGAGAAGGTGCGTCTGTTTTTTTAGACAAAGATTTCCAGAAAATTGATGCTACATGGTTCAAAAATCAGACACAACAACTGAAATGGGAGAATTTGGGGACTTCATTATCTATAATTGTTCAGTGATGTCAATGAAACTCACCAGGAATGTGCCTATTCCATCAACTGTGTCTAACATGGCTGCTAATTCAGTAGGCATATTAACTATTTATGTAATACACAGAGTTAACTGGTGCAGAGGGATTAACATCAAATTCACCTAGTGAATAGAATGATCTACTACAAAATACAAGGGAAATTGCCAATTTGTCTGTTCAGAAACCTGCACAAATAATAGGTCACTGGGAGTTGGATGGAGATATGACCATATAATGATTTGCCCTTATTTTATTTAGACAATAGGTGTTTACACTATGCATATAATACTAACAACTAACTATTTTGTTATGGTCTATATTTAGCAGTTTGGTTAAAAATGTATCTATAAAATATATAAATACATTTTCATAGTGGTATCTTTCAGATTGTATTTTTAAATATTCAACAAAATATCAATTTGAAGGCATGTACAATTTTTTTTAACTTTACGAGGCATAGGTTTATTATTTTAATTCAATTGCATATTTATTAAAAACATTCAAAAGGACTCCTTACAAATGTATGTAATTAACAAGAAGAAAGTTTGTCCAGAATGTTAATCACAGGGAGTAAGTGGCCTTTTGGCATTCCATGTCTTTGCCGCTATAAAACAGAGCAAATGGAAAAGAAATTAGGATTCTAAATATGTCAGATGAGTTAGACATAATGAAATGATGACCCACTTTGGACCTCTTAAAAAGCTGGCTTAGCTATTAGACAACCTTATTCTATTTCATCTGTGGAAAAGATTTAGGGTCAGAGATGGACTATCAATATGTAGGATGCCTCATCATAACCTATTCATCATAATCCGCAACTGACTGTTTGAGTACATGGTACAAAGTTATACTGGTCATGGTGAACAGAAAAAAAATACTCTCCTAGAGTCTGTGATAGATTTGTGCATGGCGAAAAAATAATTTGTCGGAACCTCTACATGGTTCCAAAAATAAAACACATTTAGGGATGGCAGTATTTCGGGGATATCATGGTTTGGCTCTTCCGATTTTCACTAATGAAAAAAGATTCAAGAAAACTAATCAAACAAATCAAAAGGCACAAAAATGGGTCAATCTGTGTAATGCAAAATATATATATATATAACATTAATGTAATGTATATATTTTACAGTGCACCGATGTGCATTTTCCTGCCGGTAACAATTACCTATTTAGCAAAATGTGTTGTCTGTGGGGAGACAATGTATTTTTGGGCACTCGTTAAATGTTTTTCGCTTGACTAAACTTTCATGGAGATGTTCAGTGCATCCTATTGAATGGAACTTGAAAGATAGAATCTCACGGGAGATGCCATTTTCAATTGCCTGTGACATTTACAAATGAACCATCTACTGCAGTGTCTATCTGTGTACGCAGTGCTTAACAATTTTTAAAATGCATTTTCAGACAATAAAAATGCCTTTACATATCATTAATTTGTCCTGGATGAGAGGAATCTGAATTCCGATGCTCTAGAAAATCTATGTACTGCTCTATTACTTTTCAATGTGTTATAGTTGTGCAATCATTCTATAAACGACTCACGCTGTGTATGTCTCCAACATATACTCCTCCATTGTTCAAACACAATATAAATTGAAAACCAGTAAGATATTTACTGAGTAGTTCTAGTAATGTAAAATTATTATGTTCAATCTATCTGTATGTCTGTGTACCAGTTCGGTACTTTTTAGAGCACTTAAACATGTTGTACTTAATGGAGAAACTTACTGAAACTAAAAAAGTTTACATTAAAACCAGAATGCAATGTTAATTGACACCTATAAGAAAAAAAACCTTTTTTTCCCCTTTTTTTCTATTAATTTACTAGTACACAATATTACAGACTATCCCTAGCCTGATGATAAAATGTCATATAATTTTAAGGATAGGGGGTTGGATTGGTGACACTGGTTTTGCACTCTGGTACACTTCAGATTTGAATTGTATGCTTTATTCTGTTGTGCAAGCCATATCACTATTTATATTTTTGTTGGTTTATTTTAGTGCGTTGTAATAAAGGTATTTTTAATAGTATTTGAGTTTGATGTGCATCCTTATGATGTGGAATATACTTTTTGAGATTCATATCATTTAATCCTAAACCATTCAGTTTGAAATATAATAAAAAAAAGGGGGGAAAGGTTAGCGCTAATAATATATAAACAGGCAGCGACCTTTAGAGGGTAACCCTCTAACCCTCTATATAAGAGATATACAGTAAAGGAAAAAAAGGTTGCGCCAAAGATAAAATAAAAGTAAAGACAACAATACAATAAAAATATATATATAAATAGGTATAGTCCAAAATGGTTTATCAGTTCCAATAGGTGTCTTGAGGTAAAGTAGGTATGGTCACTAATTCCACTGTGGGGGTAGGTTCTCTTGTTGTAGTATTTTCTACCGTCTCGTAATATGGAAGACACAAGGTGAAAAAGACTAATCGTGCGGAGTGTATACACTTAATGTGATGGTATAAAAATGATATATGTTACACTCACATTTAGTTGAGCTATAGCCAGCTCGGGGTTTGTAGGCATACAGCGGTATAATCCCCGCTGATGGGATATATTGTTGCTTGTCCTCCAAGGGGTATGTCCAACTCTCAGGAGAAGAAGGAAATAAAAACAGCAGATAGTGCTCTCCGATTGATTGATTAAAAGGTGGTGAATAAAATAAGATAAAATATACTCACAAATAAAGTGCAGATCACACTGCACTCAGGTAATAGCGTTAGTGGTATAATCCCCACTTCAGGATATGTAGAATAAAAATGCCAGGAAAAAATTAAATAAAATAAGATTATAGTAATAATTGTGTATATAAAATGATAGTGGTACACTTATTAGACCAAAAAATCATTTATTATAAAATAACACAATATAAATAACCATTTAACGCGTTTCACCGCTGGGGCTTTATCAAAAATGGAATAACATATTTCCTGGCACATAAAGAATTTATATAGGTACTGGTACTTTAAAAAATGGCGCCAAGATGACATCATTGTTCGGCAGCCAATTAAAATCATACAATTAACATTTCACATAAAATAAGTAAAAACTTTAAATAAGAATATGCATCATATTCTTTAATGTACCTTATCCTTGTGGGTTACATTCTGTTCAAAACCGAAGTCTTGAAACATGGATTTAAATAACTTTTAAAAATTGCGCGTCACGTGACTCGCACAGCATCTTGGGGAATGTAGTGTGCGAGTCACGTGATCGGCGTGAGGTAGTGCAGCCGTCCTATTGGTGGGCGGCATGTACTCCTCAGAAGGTGGGGCAACGATCATCACGTGACCCGCGGCCAATAAGGGAGTAGTGTGCGGGTCACGTGATCGGCAGATCGGCGAAAGGGCGCTTGGGAGATGTAGTTTAAAGCGCCCTTTTGTCTAAAAATCGGATTTAAATGAAAAGGATTCTTTTCTTATACACATATATGTAGACTTAAGAATAGACATAATGTTTATATTTTGGTTGGACATATTTTGTATTCATATAAAAGCTAAATTGATTGTGTTGATATAAATTAGGGGGGGGGGAATTAATTAGAGACAAGTGTATAGGAATTATATAACAAATATTAGTAATATGATTATTAAAAATACATAAAATAATTTTAAATCTAATAACACATTATTTGAACCATTTTACAAGGGGTATTCTAAATAAATATATTTTTTAAAAGTTATTTCTAAAAGTTAACTTAGGTATAATAAAACATTTTGAGAACCATTATATAATAAAATGGTGATAGGTAAAAATATAGGAATGCCACATAAAAAAATGATTATAGTGGGGATTATATGTACATACTGCAACTGTAATGCATACATTGAATGTGTGTTGACATATATATATATATGCTGCAAATAGCAGTGAGGGATGCTGTCAGGTTGGGGGTATCCTAGACCATAATGCCGTAGTTGACAACTATGAGTAGGATAGCCCCAAACTGACAGCAAAGAGATAAAAATGATAATATAATTTAATAACATCATAAAAAATTAAATAAATCAAAATCAACATTAAGACCTTGGGGGGTTAAAGTTTGTAAATTAAACACCCACTCCATTTCTAATCTCCCTAGAATATTTTTCATATTTCCACCTCTCCATGGCATTTTGCATTTCTTGATTCCTATACATTTGAGGAATTTAGGATCCTAAATTCCTCAAATGTATAGGAATCAAGAAATGCAAAATGCCATGGAGAGGTGGAAATATGAAAAATATTCTAGGGAGATTAGAAATGGAGTGGGTGTTTAATTTACAAACTTTAACCCCCCAAGGTCTTAATGTTGATTTTGATTTATTTAATTTTTTATGATGTTATTAAATTATATTATCATTTTTATCTCTTTGCTGTCAGTTTGGGGCTATCCTACTCATAGTTGTCAACTACGGCATTATGGTCTAGGATACCCCCAACCTGACAGCATCCCTCACTGCTATTTGCAGCATATATATATATATGTCAACACACATTCAATGTATGCATTACAGTTGCAGTATGTACATATAATCCCCACTATAATCATTTTTTTATGTGGCATTCCTATATTTTTACCTATCACCATTTTATTATATAATGGTTCTCAAAATGTTTTATTATACCTAAGTTAACTTTTAGAAATAACTTTTAAAAAATATATTTATTTAGAATACCCCTTGTAAAATGGTTCAAATAATGTGTTATTAGATTTAAAATTATTTTATGTATTTTTAATAATCATATTACTAATATTTGTTATATAATTCCTATACACTTGTCTCTAATTAATTCCCCCCCCCCCTAATTTATATCAACACAATCAATTTAGCTTTTATATGAATACAAAATATGTCCAACCAAAATATAAACATTATGTCTATTCTTAAGTCTACATATATGTGTATAAGAAAAGAATCCTTTTCATTTAAATCCGATTTTTAGACAAAAGGGCGCTTTAAACTACATCTCCCAAGCGCCCTTTCGCCGATCTGCCGATCACGTGACCCGCACACTACTCCCTTATTGGCCGCGGGTCACGTGATGATCGTTGCCCCACCTTCTGAGGAGTACATGCCGCCCACCAATAGGACGGCTGCACTACCTCACGCCGATCACGTGACTCGCACACTACATTCCCCAAGATGCTGTGCGAGTCACGTGACGCGCAATTTTTAAAAGTTATTTAAATCCATGTTTCAAGACTTCGGTTTTGAACAGAATGTAACCCACAAGGATAAGGTACATTAAAGAATATGATGCATATTCTTATTTAAAGTTTTTACTTATTTTATGTGAAATGTTAATTGTATGATTTTAATTGGCTGCCGAACAATGATGTCATCTTGGCGCCATTTTTTAAAGTACCAGTACCTATATAAATTCTTTATGTGCCAGGAAATATGTTATTCCATTTTTGATAAAGCCCCAGCGGTGAAACGCGTTAAATGGTTATTTATATTGTGTTATTTTATAATAAATGATTTTTTGGTCTAATAAGTGTACCACTATCATTTTATATACACAATTATTACTATAATCTTATTTTATTTAATTTTTTCCTGGCATTTTTATTCTACATATCCTGAAGTGGGGATTATACCACTAACGCTATTACCTGAGTGCAGTGTGATCTGCACTTTATTTGTGAGTATATTTTATCTTATTTTATTCACCACCTTTTAATCAATCAATCGGAGAGCACTATCTGCTGTTTTTATTTCCTTCTTCTCCTGAGAGTTGGACATACCCCTTGGAGGACAAGCAACAATATATCCCATCAGCGGGGATTATACCGCTGTATGCCTACAAACCCCGAGCTGGCTATAGCTCAACTAAATGTGAGTGTAACATATATCATTTTTATACCATCACATTAAGTGTATACACTCCGCACGATTAGTCTTTTTCACCTTGTGTCTTCCATATTACGAGACGGTAGAAAATACTACAACAAGAGAACCTACCCCCACAGTGGAATTAGTGACCATACCTACTTTACCTCAAGACACCTATTGGAACTGATAAACCATTTTGGACTATACCTATTTATATATATATTTTTATTGTATTGTTGTCTTTACTTTTATTTTATCTTTGGCGCAACCTTTTTTTCCTTTACTGAAATATATAGGTTTCCTGGGTCGCCAATAGCAATGCAGTAAGTGGCTGAATTCTTTACAGAATCAGTAGGGCAGAGACAGATTAATATTATTTTCATCTAACCAAACAATAGTATGTTTAATTTGGATCACTTGAAGATCTCTTTATGTTTCAGTATGGAAGCGGCCATCTTGGAATTTGGTTGTGATTTGCAAACTGTAGTGAATATTACTGAGCACGGAACAAGAAACTATTATTTAAACCCTAATGTTCTTTGCCCAGGATAATCAAGATTAGGTTGAAAAATATGTTTTAACAACCCAACTAACACACTACTTGAGGAAGCTTATACTATTTTTGATAACAACAGTTTTAAGATAACATTTATATTTCTTTTTAGAGTTAAGTTGTCTGTTTAAAAATTATACTAACTTGAGTGTTATTTTAACATTTTGCAGTCTTTCAAAAATACATATTTATTTTTACCTACCATGCCACAAGGGATTACCAGAAAGACCACTGTCAGTCAAAAGTGACACATTTTGTAATCTTCATTTCTTAAATAAAATGGCTGTGCTTTTGTAAGTACTGTATGATATTATATATGTAGAATACTAAAATAACATCACAATTAAACATTTAATACAGTAATTTCAGTCCTTTTTGCCCAACACCTTCTGACAACGCATTGACTGAAAATAAAGAAAACATACTCCCTAGATCACTCCTTTATTAACCTATTATGACTTAGCCACACTCTGCAAATCTGAAGAATTCCCAAACCATTTTATTACAAAGATGGACACCAAAGCTCCATGATACAGTATAAGCCACACATAGTATGAAGAAGGAGGCAACATTCACACAGCTGAATGCTTAACCTATACAAATTGCAAAGAAGGAGATTACATTCAAATAGGTGTATGCGGATACAATGCACTTAGAAACATAGAAACATAGAATGTGACGGCAGATAAGAACCATTCGGCCCATCTAGTCTGCCCAATTTTCTAAATACTTTCATTAGTCCCTGGCCTTATCTTATAGTTAGGATAGCCTTATGCCTATCCCACGCATGCTTAAACTCCTTCACTTGTAAAATCTCCAGTAAATATACGCATTAAATAAAGTGTACATGTCTGAAGAGTTTACATCATCATTCAAAATGGCTGATGCACTGAATGTGTCCGCAGCAGCTCATCTCACAGATTATGTGGGAAGCATATCACAATGCCATAGTGAGTGTTTGGTATGTAAAGTTCAGTGCACATCATTTGCACAAAAACTTTAAAAACAATATCCAACCTCTAGGTTTTTTTTTAACTAGACACTCAATGGTGCGAAAATCAGTACTTACACTATAGTGTACATGCACAAAAATACTGAAGGGAGCGTGAATGAGAAGGTGCAATTTCAGCAGGTTTCCAATAAACTGATCCGTGCCACTGCTATGCCAACCCAACTTAGCTAAGCGATAGTCCTCAGCAGCCTGTCTCTTCTATGTTGCTCAGGGTAAAAAGGAAGCAATAGTCTGACCAGCAATTGGCAGCATTGTTTTCCAGAGTCTCAACTGGCAACTTTCAGCCCATCACAGCACTCAAATGTAGAATGTACCTTTAAGAGAGTTTGTGGTCACATTACCATTCCCAGAGATCAAGAAGTAAACATAAAGCATGTGTATCTCACCCATACATTGGCTAGAGATTTCACATAGCTTGCACAATGCATAGAGCATATTTTACAATTTACTGGTTCAAAGCTAGCATTTAACACATGCTTTAATTTTAGCTTTCTATTTTGTTTTTAAATGATTACACAGAAGCTTACATGAAAATAGAAAATGGCAAGAAAAAAGCAAGGCTTTTGATTTGATGAGTAAATGTTTACTCTCAGACTCCATAGAAACAAGTTACATTATTTTCCAGTGGATAAGTGGCCATACCCAGACTGTCGTGATAATATGAAAATATAATAAGCTTTCAAGAGGCCCTCTCTGCCCAAATGGTCTGCACATGGACTCGATTAAATTGTAGGAATATAAGTTCTAATTTACAGCACAGGAAACGTACTAGTTGTTGTAGCAGTATAGTTAGCAAAACCTCACTAACCTCAGCTTCACCATAATCAAATTTAAAAAACTGGATTTATCTTGCAAAGTTCCGTTTTTGTCTCTGTGGGACATTCTTAAATATAATGAATTCCTTATGATTAGTTTGAAAAATGACATTCATCATTCACTGCTGCCTTTGTCTAAGCTAAGCATTTGGAATATCATTAATGCCCATTTTTCATGTCCTTTACCTGAATGGGCCTAATGTCACCAGACTCAATTATTGTCTGTGTCCGATTGGACAATAAATGGTGCTGGACTTTAGAGTTCTTTACTATTCCAGAGAAAAGCATTCAGTGACTAAACAGAGGTTAATTTGGCAATGCGAAGCATGAATGTATTGCCAGAGCAATTAACAGGCAATGGCTTCCATCACAGCTACGGAAAACATGCCTCACCCCACGCTAATGAGTAATGAAGACTGACAGCAGTAGATTTTACTGACACCTAATACTAATATATAATATATACACGTTTTCACCTGTGTAATGTTGTGTGTGTGTCTCTGTTTAAATAATCACTGTTTAGACAGTAGTGGGATATTACACAGAGCTCTCAATGCCAAATGATAATGTACTGTCCATCTGCTCATTCAACTTAAAGCATCCTTTCTACATTTGTTAGCATAAGGAATATATATATATATATAAAATTAAATTATATAAATAAAATGTAATTAGTGTATTATGTTTTGGATGTTGAGTTTAAACAAAAGATGTACCACACATGGAACAATAAAAAAGTAATAAAGATGCTACCAAAGGTGGGGCGGAGCCTGGTAGCGAGACGGGCCGGACGCCATTACTGCAAGCTCCGATACTCATGGGCCCAATCTACCAAGCCATTGTTTCCAAATCATATTTTTGTTACAGAAATTTAACCGAGCAAAACCAACATATGGTCAATATTTGGACATGTTTTGGGTGAAAATAATTGTGCAGATGTTTATCACTCTGTTGATTTCTGAGTGGTTAGTTCAAATAGTGATAAATAACAGACTACTTGACCTTACTATTTTAGGGTGTGCATTGGAGTGTAAGATGGGTTTACAGGGTTTAATTTGTTATTCTAGTTATTGCCGATTATAAAATACTATAACCAACAATGTTACAGAAATCCATCTACAGCCCAAGACTTCTATTGTGATTGTCATGAACTAAATGATAAAACAATAAAATAATGCCTATTAAATGTGCGCCCTTTACTTATACTAAGTAAATATATATTCTTACTTTTTGAAAATGATCATTGTAATATATCTACCAGCAGTCTGAAGTTTGGTGAAAAGTCAAAAATAAGTGTCAATCCATGCATTGGATATGCAACAAAGAGAAAGCAAGGCATTGTTTAATTGGCATGCATTCCACAGAAAAGAAGAAACAAACTAGTTTTAATTGGGTATTAAATAGAGTGTAGTCTACATAAGAAGGATACATGTTTATGGGGGCACTGACGATGATGACATTATTCATAGGACAAAGTCCCAGGTATATAGAAGAACTGCATCAGGAATCGGACATAAAGCACTGAAAGTCATTTCAAGCACTTGACCTGCATGCAGTATCCAAAATTTCAATTTCAATATGAATTTTAATAAATATTGTAGTAATATTTGTTTTATAATTTGTCGTCATGTGTATTTTTGCTCTGAGCTATTGGAGTTTTTTTGGGCAAACTTTATGTTTGCTTTGCATGTACTTACTATAACTTACCATGTCCAGGTGCTATTTTTACATACAGTTGACATTTTAAGAAGCTATGTTTCCAGAGATGCCAGACGAGCAAGTTATTTAACCATTATATTTACCTTTTTATGGGAAACATTCTTTTGTTGTTTTTTAAACCTCTCTGTAAATGTTTCATGTAATATCTTAAAAGGATGTCTTTCGCCATTGATTTTAATTTTAGCCTTAGAACCATTCATCCACCATGTAAAACAACACCAGGCAATAAAAAGGTATTGAAACACAAACTGGTCCCCCAAAAATTGCTCTCTTTGCGGACGATGTCCTTCTCCTAGTTACCCAGCCTTTTAGTTCACTCCCAGCAATATTGGAACTACTTAATCAACATGGGGAAGTTTCCTTCTATAAAAATAACGTTGTCAAGACTCAAGATTTGCCAATACAATTACTAAGTAAAATCAAGAAACATTTAACTGCAGCATATCCATTGGAATGGAGGAAGGATACACTTACATACTTAGGTATTGAACTGGTGACTTCAAAACAAAGAATGGTGGAGACTAATTTTGGTAGTTTATTAATTGGTTTACATAAAACTGTAGAACAATGGAAGAGGGGGGGACTTCTTGGTTAGGCTGCATAAACTCGGTGAAGATTAATTTATTACCTAAAATTTTGTTTCTATTCCGTACAATACCCACATTTATTCCCCAAATAATTTTAAATAGATTTCAGAAACTAATTAATGCTCACATTTGGAAAAAACCCACCAAGGGTTTCATTATCATCAATGTGTTATGGGGTGGTGGAGGGAGGAGTGGGAGTTCCCAGTATTCATAACTATTACGTGCACAAATGGCTGGCTTATTAAGGCAAACAGATATACCTCTATGGTATAACATAGAGCAGGCAATATTGAACCCCTATCAGTTGATGGATTTGATATGAGTGATGCCACAGGAACAACCTAAAGGGAATAAGCCGCTAGCTGCAACATGGTTTTCTATACAAATGTGCAATGAACGGGTACCAAAACTGATGAAAAAGGAAACATTTATGTTATATGCTCCAAGTATTTTTTATTGCTCAGAAGATTTATCCTTGAGTAACTGGGAAAAGAAGGGTATCGGGCAAATATTTCAATTGTATGATCTTCATGGTATACAAACTTTTTCCGATTTACAATTGGAGTATGGACTTGACAGTAAAGAAATATTTTCCTATTTAAGAGTGAAACACATTCTCATACAAAAAAGGTGAAGACGTTAACAGAGAAGGAGATAAGTGGCTTTGGGAAATTTTGTACGGGTAAATTAAAACAAACAAGACTTCTATCCCTATTCTATAAATGTTTGTTAGAGGCGGCTAGGCCTTACAAACTACCATATATGATAAAATGGGAAAGGGAATTAAATTGTATTATTGACCCAGCTCAATGGCAACTAGCAATGAGAGTAACAAAACAATCTACGCACTGTCTTGACCATATAGAAACTTCAAATAAAATTTGGTGGAGGTGGTATTTAACTCCCCAGCGCCTCTCCAACATGTTTTTAGGGTCTCCATCAGTATGTTGTAAATGCAATACGGAAGTGGGTACTAAAAGCCATATTTTCTGGAATTGCTCACAGTTATCCAGTTATTAGAGGTCAATTAAAAGTATGATCAAAGAAGAGGCTGGGTATGACATACCATTGTTACAGGCTACTTATCTCCTGTATATACTGCCCAGCGAAATTCCCTCGCAGAAGGCGACATTGATTATTGATATATTCACAGCAGCTAAAACGTACAGCGTTGTGGAATAGCAAACAAGTTTCCGATGTGACAAAAGTAATTGCTAAAATTTCTCATACAAAAGAGTATGAGGCTATCTCCTACAAACTTTCCAATAACATAGTGCGCCTCCACTATGATGGTATTGTTGGAAAATCTAGCATTTTAGTCCATAAGAATGTATTCTAAGCAAAGTCCCTTATGCCTCCAAGCACACATTTTGAAATATACTACCCTTTAAATATGTGGTCAAACAAATGAGAAATTGATGTTGTACTACGACTAAGATTTCAAAACTTTTTTGCACTTTTAATTCTTGCTTTCTTTGCTCAGTATGGTATTCCCGATGGTTCCTTATTTTATTTTGTTGATGTCATTTTTTTTTATTATTTGAAATGAGTTAATGTGCTGTAGAACTTTTTCAATTGCATTATGCTCGATTGAGTTCATATTGAGTTATATATGTAGGCATATGGATTATGCAGATCATAATTTATCTTGCAGAAAATTGTAACTTAACGTATAGATAATGCTTTGCAATTGTATATGTATAGGTATTTTTATTTATTTTTTGTATTGTATTATTTATGTACTTTAAAAAAAAGCTATTTTCGTCAAAAAAAATAAGATATTAATATCTTAAAAGCTCTACAACGTATCCCTTCAACATTTGTGTGAAATATGAATCAATAAATGAAAACTTACAATACATAATAAATAAAAAGTGATTTTTTTTTAAGTATCCCTTCATAGCAATCTATGAACATAATACTTTTTTTTTTTCTTTATGGCAACCCCATCACTTTAACAGGGCTTGCATTCAGCCCACGGAGGCAACCACATTAGAACAACATACTTGGCACCCAAATCATTCCTTGCTAGCAATGCACCTCATGTTTCAAATAAATGTTATGCTATGATCTGTTCTGTTCTGTTATAGTGTTGAAAGTAATTTTGGTTGTGAACAAGTTCTTTGTTTTGTTTTTATTAAAGAGAAACATTAATACTACAAGTGATTTTGCAGTATGTGATATAGATAGATAAATAAATAAAACAATGTTTTCAACTTTTATAATTTATCAGAAACACAAGCATATCTCCCTTAGATATGAAGAAAGCATTGTGGTTCTGAAGGATTTCGAAACACAATACATCGCTTGACTAAAATATTGGTTCCCTGGACGATGTCACAAAGAGGCAAAGGAAACTATTTTGTCTGAGACCAATATAGCAATGACATACTTGCCAGAATTTAAAAAGAAATTCCAGGAAGTCACATCTCAGCGAGTCACCAGGTGGCCATAGCACAGAGAAGAATGATGCCAACAGAAAATCATCCTGGGTAGATCGTTTGCTGAAGTGGAGTACAACATGGGTGATATCACCAAAATATATTTAAAAAAAAACACATTTGAAATCATGATAAAGATGCAGTTTGCATACCTGGATAAGCAAATGTATTAGGGTTAAGCACCTGCAGTGGTGGAGGTCTATTCAGTATACTCCAACTTTTCAACTGCCTTTTATTTAGCTGAAAACAGTTGTCATGTCTTTTTTTCAAGGTGGCTGTGTCGGGTTCAAACTATTGCTACTGACCACAGAGAGACAAAGGGAAATGTGTAGTGACATGACCTAACTTGGCGAAAACATCATAAACAAACTAGATATCTCTAGATCAGGGGTAGGCCACCTTTGGCACTCCAGATGTTGTGGACCACATCTCCCATAATGATGTTACAGCAATAATGTTGGCAAAGCATCAGGAAAGATGTAGTCGAACAATATGTTGAGTGCCGAAGGTTGCCTATTCCCGCTCTAGAAGCTGATTGGCTATTGAATGGTACTCTGTGATAATCCACTTATGAACAATCAGTACCAATATTGAAACCTAGAAATGTGCAAAGTCCCCACGAAGCTGCTAAGAGAAAATAAGCTGCAGTACCACAAGCTCACGGTTGGCAAGAGGGACGCAACCAACAGCCCTTAGTATTCCATGGACTATGGGTGATACTGTGTAGACAAATTATATAGCATATTTCTTTCTTTTCCAATCCTCATTAAACATTTTTGGGTTCCAAATGTTAACGTAACATATGATATAACATGATATTTTATTAAAGTTAAGACTCTCTTTTGTTGTTTCAAATCATGTCACTGCTTCAACCAAGTCATTGCTTCAAATCTAAATTACCTTTTTAAGATCACAAGGACTAAACCTCTACCAAACGACCTGGCAGAAACATTTATTTTAGTCTTTTGTAGCTCTTTTTTTTTTTTTACTGTTTTTGTAATGTTTAGCTTGTTTCCTTCGTGTACTTGTATTATTGCATTTTGTGATGGGCAATAGTTTGTTTTCTATCATTCCATTGACAGAGCAAGATAACACACAGGTATCTGGTTTATTTTAGTACCTTCAGGTCATTTCGAACTTAATGTAAAACAGTCTCCTTTCTGGATTTCTTCTAAACTAGCTTTTATATAGAACAATGTTTTATCTTAATTATTTCATTAAAAGTACCCTGCCAAAGCAATCCATCTGTGATGTGTAATAAGATATAGATATGCTCTAATTAGAGCGGCTATCTGTGCTACGTGGCACATGTGTTATTGCACCTGTAACAGACAGTATTTACACATTTATAAACCAGGATTTACATTGCTCTGTTTCTATAATGCATTAAGTTCTGAGTACAACAACAATTAAACAACTTGCTGAATAGGCCTCGATTTAATATTGTTGGATAAGGTTTCCAAATGATTTTATATTTTTGGATAAACTTTTAACATAATTTGTCAACAAATGAAAATATCAAAAATATATTATACATTAAAAAAAATCAACATATTAGAAAATATCAAAATATTACAAAATTACAATATTTTTTATAATATAAAATAATGTTTTAATTTGTCATAATATTAAATCATTTGTGAAGCTTATCCCACATTATTAAATTGAGGCCATAGTGACTTTACAAACAAATAGAACACAATAACTATTTAGAGGAAATGCTGGGGAAATAACAGGTATAAAATAATTAACAAATAATATCATATTGAATTCCCTACTAAACAAGATTACCCGTCAAAGTGCAGGGAATGGAAGTGGTGTTAGTATTATATCATACCATCCTTGTTAAGAAGGATTCCAGAATCATATAAAAGGGGAACCATAATGGCACAAAATATATAAAGCCAATAAATAAATTGTAAAAAAACCTCAACAAACTAGGAAGAAAATAAACACTTGCTTTGGTAGGATTCCTGGAAAACTGAATTTTGTTATTTCCTCACCGCCCACACATAGAAGCATAGAATGTGACGGCAGATAAGAACCATTCGGCCCATCTAGTCTGCCCATGTAAAGAGGGAAAAGGTTTGAGCAGATTCCACCTCTCAATTATTAAAGGACTGATTTATTAAAGTACACATTTTATATCATTTATCAAATTACTTAATCAGGTAATATGAAATTTGGGAATCTGTCTCTAACTGGACAACTTGTACTATTTTATTATATGGAGGTTTGGGAATGATTGTGCCAACGGAACCAGGCAAACCCTACGAGAGGGGGCAACTGTCCACATTGTCACCCATTTAAGTCACAATTATAAGGACAACAAGAAATAAACCTGGCTGAAGATCATCAGTTAATTTGGAAATTATGCTTGTTACTGAATCAAAAAGATTTGCTTCATGTTTAACTTTGTAGTTTAAGTGTTCCGCTGGCAATTCAAAAACGGCTTAGATACATTTCAGTTTGTTTGATAAATAGAAATCACCATTTTAATGGTTGAGTTTTAAATATTTCTCTGTTATTAAAAAACACCACTAGGTGCACACACCAATGAAATGGGCTGTGTACACTGATGGTACTAAATTATTCTGATAATTTGCATGGAATTGGGACATTTTTCATCCTTTGTGCTGACTCCAATTTATTCCAAAATGAATTTACACATTTTGGCTCAATGTCTGACTTTTGCAAATACCCTTATTGCAGTTTCAGGTGAAATTCAGATATTGCTTGTAAATTCTGCCATTCAGATGCACAATCTGAGCTTAGTAAATAACTCCACTGGTCTCATTATATACTATAATAAGCAGAAACAAGAAAAAAAAAACGTCAGAAGTCCAGAATCATCAAATAATAAATGAATAAATAAATGCAAAAATCATTCATTTACTGCCTGAAACCTAAGGGAAATGTATTTTAAAATGAGCATTCACAGGCTTGAACTTCCCCTATTCCTATGTAGCTCTGATCAGAAAATATTACCCAGAAGAACACTGATTCAATGAAGGGACCCAATTAACCTTGCAGTGTGCACCAGTAAGCAGGCTCAGTCTTGCATGTTTGTATGGAAAATGCAGTCACGAAGGCACTTCTACTTGTCATCATTATTTTAGCTTACAAACTGCTTTGCAAATCAGTGTTCTGGTCTCTTCTATGTTTCTATCAATCAAACCTGGTACGCGGTGTGATAGAAAGCTGCGTTGAAAATCCAATTGCTCTGCTGCCATTTTAATACAGGCAGAAGGTTTACCTGAAGAGAAAATTATTGAAATACCAAAAAGGCACTTATTTTGAATGGCAGTGACACCCCATTGATTCAGTAAACTCCTAGAGAGCTCTGTGCTTTTTGCAAAACTAATTATGCTTTGTTAGTGATTCACAAGTACCAGTCGATGACTTGTTGAATTTATTGCTAATAGTGGCTATTCATATCCGGGAGACGCAAAGTCTTAGGTTTTGACTGGGAAGCCTTTTCTTGTATTGTTTTATTTTTTTTTTTTTTACTAGGACAGAAAGGCTAGTGGGAAAGCCTGTCCTGTGTAAAACTTCAAATGATAACAAAGTATTTCCTAATGGGTCTCTTCAAAGCCTCTTATATTAAATTCTAAACGTTATTAGGCCCCACGCAGCCAGCTTGGAAATTCCTTTATTTTCTGACTTGAAATTAGTTCTGTCTTTGGAACGAGGTAGAAGCGAGGTAGCAGCGATAGCTATGGGGGGAGTTGAACTGTGCTATGGAGCCAAATGACAGTACAAGAGTATCTGCTTATGTGACCTCGACTAGGTGGACACAGGGCCGTCTTTAACGCGGGGCAAACGGGGCAGCTGCCCCGGGCCCTGTCCCTGCTGGGGGGCCCAAGACAGCTGCTCCGTTTGCCCTCTGCCCGCAAACTATGGGGGCCCATCGGGTGGCCCATGCACTTAGGGCCACCCAGTGGGCCTGTGTCAGCAGGGGCCCGGTCGGGCGCTGTGGCGCTTTAACAGCGCGACCGGGCCCTTGCTTTTTGGCAGCCGGCTGGGAGGAAGTGGCAGCCGCGCGTCACTTCCTCCCACAGAAAAAGGAGCCGCGCGGAGGAAGGAGGATCAGCTGTACAGGAGGGGGCCAGGCCGGGAGAGAGCGAGAGCTTAACTTCCAGCCACCCCAGCCAGCCCACTGGACCCCAGGGAATCCACCCTCCAGGAAAAGGTAAGAAACTGGAGGGTTGTTATCAAATTTTGCATGAATGTCTGAGTGTGTGTGTGTGTCAGTATATATGTATGTGTGTATGTCTGTTAGTGTGCCAGAATGTCTGTGTGTGTGTGAATCTGTCAGTGTCTGTGTGGTTCAGTATGTATGTGTGTATGTGTGTTTGTTTCTCAGTGTCTGTGTGTATGTGTGTTTCAGTATATCTGTCTGTCTGTGTGTATGTGTGCCAGAATGTCTGTCAGTGTGTCAGTATGTCTGTGTGTGTTTGTAATGCGTTCATGTTCTCTTGCTTATGACAGGTGCCAATCACAGTATTGCCAAATATATAACAAATATTACAGAGGCATCAGACTCAATTGCATGTTTATTTTTGCTGATGAATTATTAACATAGTCAACAAAATCACAATCGCACACGTCCAAGTGTTTTTTTTTTTAACACTTTTTGCATTTTTAGTTTCACAAAAATTAAAGAAAGATCTTACAGATCCTATATTTTGCGTTACGCAAACAAGCTTAATCTCAATAATTTTGGAAAAGATTTATTGACATATTTCTCTCTAAAATTCAACTGTCAAAAATCAGTTGATAACTCACTGATACTCTTTTCAACAAATTAACTTATATCTGAAAATGAACTAATTTAAAAGTATTGCAGTACGTGATGATAGATTATCTGATTCATTGCTGATAACCATTAACCTGTGATGTTATCAAAAAGCCACCAAAAAACTAATTTGGACAATGATAAACATTAAACACAGTTATATGTTTTGATGATTTTTAATTCTGATGTCTAACTTTGTCAGAATTAATGGTAGAACGCAATATGTTTAGATTTTGGAATAGGCAATATTTTCAGAATTGATTATCCACCACAAAAAACTGTCAGTGTCTGTGTGGTTCAGTATGCATGTGTGTATGTGTGTTTCAGTATGGCTGTCTGTGAGTGTCAAAATGTCTGTATGTGTGTTTGTCTCTCAGTGTCTGTGTGTATGTGTGTTTCAGTATGTCTGTCTGTGTGTATGTGTGACAGAATGTCTATGTGTGAGTCTGTCAGTGTCCGTGTGGGTCTGTATGTCTGTGTTTGTCAATATGTCTGTCAGTGTATGTGTGTTTCAGTATGTCTATCTGTCTGTGTGTATATGTGCCAGTATGTCTGTCAGTGTATCTGTATGTCTGTGTGTGTGAGTCCGTCAGTGTCTGTGTGGTTCAGTATGTCTTTGTGTATGTGTGTTTCAGTATGGCTGTCTGTGTCAGTACGTCTGTCAGAATGTGTCTCTGTAACTGTATGTTGTCCATTTGTGTTTGTGTGTGTATCTGTATGTGTCAGTGTTTGTATATGTATATCTGCATGTGTCAGGTTGTGTATCTGTGTGTCTGTATGTGTGTGTGTCAGTGTGTGTGTCGGTGTATCTATATGTAGTCAGTGTGTGTACCTTTGTATCTGCATGTATGTCAGTGTTTGTATCTGTGTGTGTGTCTATGTGTGTGTCAGTGTCTGTGTGTATCTATATGCGGTCAGTGTGTATCTGCATGTGTGTCAGGTAGTGAATTTGTGTATCTATATGTAGTCAGGGGGGGCCAAGTAAATGCTTGCCCAGGGTCCAATCAAATTTAAAGACGGCCCTGGGTGGACATAAAAGCTCTATAAAGTTCCATCTATTTCAGAAATTGTGGGGTGTTTTATTTTCAAAACCTGATAATTGACACAAATGGATTGCTGCATTTACCAAACTGAATTGCTGATTTGTAAATGGAAACTTAAATAGCCATGCAAGATGTAATCAATGTGTAAATTAGAATAGGGATCGGATGATTTTCAATTTGTTCCCCCAAATGTTCTTTCATTTTAATAAAACAATAACATTTCCTTTATTTCTCCACCTCTGTTGTCCCTCATTCACAATCTGCACTGTTTTTGTTCGCAATGTAACAATAAAGCTATTTTTTTTTAAAAATACCAGTGAAAATAATATGAAGCCGGGATTGGATGAAAACTTCCTGGTCTGATAGGAACTTCGTACAGAAGAAGCACACTGATGGGATTTGCAGTAAAAGCAGGAACATCAAAGTCAAGTGTATATTTTTTTTTTTATTCTTTATTTCTTCATGGTACATACTATATACTTTTAAAGAGCCCTGAGTATCTATTTCATGTAAAAACAGATTTAATGAAAGAAAAAAAAAAGATGGGTGAAAAGGAAAAAGATGGAAAAAACACCTCTAATGCATGCGTGATTGCGCTGAGTTTTAGCCTAACATTAATAATAACTTGCAACTCGATCATGTGATAATTCACAAAATCTAATTTAAAACAAAAAACAAGACACCCGATGAAAAATCTAACAGGAATATGTGATTTAGCAAGCAAGGCAATTATGAAACTATTCTGAATACAAGTACAGAAACTGTCACATAATTTCACAGTTCGCCAGCAGCTGCTTTAAAAATATAGTAATGGTTAATTAGCGTTGAATAGATCTAATTCAGAAACGTATGCTCTTTTAAAGCAGTCGGCATACTATTTTGAACACCAATTACATTGGCAAGTGAGAAAAGTAGCATAAGTTCGGAGATCTAGAATTGTTTGTTTGCAAGATTTTCAAAGGTTGTTTTCATTTCTAAGGTTCCAGGAAAAAATGGCCCTTCAGATATACTGTACTGACCCCGGAAGCTATAAATAAAATTAGTTTCAACAAAAGTGGCTCATTTATCCACTTTGGTCAAAGACTATGGAAAAATGTAGATCAGCACCTGTCTGAAAATAATTGTATGTGAAACCTGTTACTGTCATAATAAGTGCATCAGAATAGCAAAGTGATAACATGGTACCGACAGAGATAATATGAATAGGCATCCTACAATGGATCATTGTCACGGGAGTCATACCCCAACATGCAGAAAATAGGAAATCCACAAAAGGTAGATTTGAAAGACGTATTACTGAGCCTTAGAATGGCTGGACTTACGTATTAAATCAGTGAGAATCAAGGTCAAGAACAAATCAAGGTCAGGCATACAGAAATACACAAAGTCAAGACAAAGTCGGGTCAGGATACCAGAAATCACAAGTCAAATACAAAACCGAGGTCAAACACAGGAAATCATAAAGGAATCTTTAGGAGCACAAAACGAGGATCTAACAAGTAATCATGATAGGGCAAAAGAATGGAGGCTAAAACAAGCCTTAAATAGGCTCAAAAGAGTTCCTATTGGTCCATGTCATCTCTGCGACCCCAAACAGCATTGGGTCGCCTAGATGATGTGGTCCCTTTAACCCCTTAAGGACACATGACATGTTTGGTCTTTAAGGGGTTAAGGTCATGATGTCATGGTATAAAATTATATTTATAAGGGCTGCAGTTCGTCCTGTGAACCAGCAGAGGAGCAGTTCACGGGACCGAAGGTAAGCTATATCTATAAAGTCTGAGGACTGAGGTAATGCGGCCACGTGGTGTGTTCTGCCCGCGTGGCCCGAGGAGGGGAACAGCACGGGCGCCAGGCACAGGTAATTTCATGACAATCGTTAAATAGACACTCAACACTTTAGGAAAGCCTTGGATTGGTTGAGATCATCAACACTGATGATCTGTGTCAAATAGGAAGAGACCAGCGCTTTGAGGAAGAATAAATAAGTAAAATACCTTTTTTTTTTACCATGGCAGTGCTGGCCAAGTCGCCTAAAGGGTAACTAGGCCACTATAGTGTATAGAAATGCATATATATATATATTCCAAACACTATAGTGTTCCTTTAAAGCACTTAACCCAGTTGAAGTTCTTTAGGTGTTTGGAGTGTTACTTCCCACAGCCAACATTCCAGTTTCCATAGGCACTCTGATATTATGTGTAATGAGGTGATTGCACACTAAAGTTCTAAAAGAAGAGCAATTCGTGTTGAAGTCTATAGTTACCAAGATGATTGTTACACGTTTATAACTGTGTGCTGTTAATGCTATACGTTTCTATTAACTACAATTGTATAAATGCATACATTGTGCAGGTAAGGTTGCTTAATTTATCTTAAAACAAAATACAAATATTTTTCATCTCTCATCATAACTACGTAGTGCTGCATCCTAACTCATTTACATAATCAAATTGCCACGACTTTAACAGGGGATACCATAACTTCCAATATAAGTTATAGCTGTTAATGTACAGAATATGACCTGCCATCGACATCAGACATATGCCCTCAAGGGCTGTACCTCTCCTAAAACTTAATATTGATGGGATAGGTTGTTCAACACAAGAGTTCTTCTTCTAATTTACAGCTACATGGCACAAAAGCCTTAAGGCAACTTAAAATATAAAACCATCCATCAATCAGCATCCAATCTTATTGTTTTTTTTTTTCTTATATTATTCTTATTTATCACACTTTCATCACATGCTGTCATGGCCCAATATCACTGCACTATATCACTAGCCAACACAAATCCAGTCCTTGTGTCACTTCCATCAAGTAAACCATGATTCATTGGGCTGCAATATTCTACTTTACGCTCACCTCATACCAATGGATTTTTATGCCTTCTTAACTTTAACTGTTCGAGTGCCGGAGATGCATCTATTAAATCTGTAAGCATCGACCCTGCCATCACATTTAACTTTCAAAATGAGTTTAGAGAAAACAGTTGAAAGAGAACTCCCTATAAAATATATTATAGAATGGTTATGCCATCCATTATTCCTTTCTGCGCACAATGTTGTGTAACAAGTGGTTTTAGTGCTGGAATGCTCCCCTTAGATCGGGCACTGCCACAACTGTCATTTTTTCTGATCCTTGTCTTGTATGAGTTGCCAGCTCCAATGCTTAGATATTTGAGACTGTGGGCAGCTTACAGATAAAAAATATTTCCCTTTTCTTTTTCCAATACACTAAAGTATAAAGCTTTTGATTGCTATATTAAATCTCCTAAAAAACCTACTGCTTTTCCTATTCAGTTAGTTTGGTAATGCCAGTTAGCAGACTAAGACATACCTTGCGCATTAACCAGATTTATTCTTTATTGGCTCACTTTTAAATGCGTTGTAGAATATAGTAAATGAAACACATCAAGTTCTACTGGATATATTTCACATAATACACATACATAATCTGTCTCAGTCAATTGCTGAAGGCTCCAACTTCCCAAAGCAGATCTGTGTCGCCAGTCCCCCGTACATTTCGCCTCTTTACATTGCATCAATCACACGTATGGTTTTAGCCTTCAAACAACATCCAAGTGAACTACTTCCAACATCGGATCAGAGCTCATATATTTCACCGACCACAGATCATTATTGAGATTGGTTGGATTTCAGCCATCATTTCTTTGGATCTTACTATATAATTTCATAAAACCCAGGGCATTCATGTAAAATTATATAACCAGGCTTACCCAGACTAACAGAGCAACCTCTCACAGTAGATATAACTTCATCATTCACAAGGAAAAGTATGAATTAGATGCACCATTTTTAAAGAAAAATGCTGGAGGGACCTTTATACGTTTCTAATATGGTTTCAAACACCACAATGATGATCTCATTGCGGAAACATGACTAGAAGAACACATCTTGCCATATACGAGAATATGACAAGAAGACAGTATGCGATAAGCTCATAGGTATAAGAGATATGTGAACAGTTTTATGTTACTCTTCTTGTAAACCTTTACCTCCTAACTGCTTTTTTGTCTTTTCCATAGCTTTTATTTATGTTAAAGGACCACTAAAGTGACCCAAGACACTTCAACTTATTGAACTGGTCTGGGAGGAAAGGTCCTGTCCTTTTAACCATGCAGTGTATAACATTGCATTTTTTTTAGAAATACACCTCTAGTGACTGCCTTCCTGACATCCACTAGTGGGGCTTCCTCCTCTAGAATCAAATTGGTCTTGAAATCAAAGGCTATTACATTCCATTGCTGTAATCAAGGAAGAGGTCTTCAAAGTCGGAGTGGGCGGGTGCATCAGATAGTAGCTATCAGAGTCCTGGTGCTGGAAATGAGGTAACAATTTTTATTTAAGTTGTATTTTTAATAGCAAAGGGGGATGGTCAGGAGGGAACCTATAGTCCCAAAACAATGATTGCTATTTTCAGGCTAATAGATTCCCTTTGAATATTCAAAATATTAAACCTCACTCAAGTGAAGATATGTGTTTGTAAACATTATTTGTGTCCAGTAGTTACAAGGACCCATTCTAACCAAGGATCTCCCTTCTTCCCAATAAAAAATATACTACCCTATATCCTCCGGCATAAACCAAAATTATGTTTAATTCATGCCTCAGTGGGGTAAAGTTGGAATGGTATTGGACTAGAGATCATTACTATTGATTAAATCATTGTTGGTGGATAAGGGTACACAGAGTAAAATACAGGTAAAATCAGGCTACAGAGAGTAGCAAGTCCTGGACTACAGGTGAAATGTTATTGCATATTTAAAAGGAACACACCTAAATAAATATACTTTTTTTTTCACTTGTGTTTTGTTAGTTTTTTTAAGGATAGGGAATGTTCCAGCAATACAATAGGAAATACTGTTGTGAGGTTCCAGCGTAGTGGACTGTTCCAAACAGAAAATATTGCTTGGTCATACGGTACGTTGCCACTTAATATAAAGATATACAGCAAGATAATATTGCAATAGTATAAAGAAATAATGTGGAAACAGTGTAAAAACTAGAAAAACTAACAAACAGCTAAGCATTGTGCACAGGGTCTCTCTGAACATTGTTGTCAGTTAGGGCAGTAGTCATGCCATCCAACCCATCACCCCAACGCAACCTTCCTCGCGATCAGGCTTCTGCATAATATTTTTTTTCTTTCCCTTTTTCTTTCTTCCTCTCCCCCTCTGTCCCACCTTTTGAAGTAGATAGATGGTCATGATCATCAGGGAGGATATGATAGAAACATTTAAATACATAAAGGGAATCAACACAGTAAAGGAAGAGACTATTTTTAAAAGAAGAAAAACTACCACAACAAGAGGACATAGTTCTAAATTAGAGGGAAAAAGGTTTAAAAATAATATGAGGAAGTGTTACTTTACTGTGAGGGTAGTGGATGCATGGAATAGCCTTCCAGCTGAAGTGGTAGGGGTTAACACAGTAAAGGAGTTTAAGCATGCGTGGGATAGGCATAAGGCTATCCTAACTATAAGATAAGGCCAGGGACTAATGAAAGTATTTAGAAAATTGGGCAGACTAGATGGGCCGAATGGTTCTTATCTGCCATCACATTCTATGTTTCTATGTTTCTATGGCTATACCTGACCTGTAGTCAATCCACGGTTGTCAAATTTCATCCACTCTGTGCCTCTGTGTCACAGTGGATGCACCTGTGTGTATCTGCGTGTAATTTAAATAAACATTTTCAACAAGATTTGTGATAGATGGGGTTGTTGGTTGTTTCCAATAGATTTTTTCACAATAATAAAATGAATAATTGTAGTATATACTGTTGGACAATATTTCCGCATTCCCAGCACAGTTAGTTTCCTTGGGAAACAAGCAATATAGTTTCACTCTGTGGAGTTAAAGTTCCAGACAACGTTCTTGAACTCACAACTTGCACCGACTTCTAGAAATAGAATCTGTGTTTCTAACTGTTAAAAAAGTACTACGGTTGGTGCATTAACCAATCTGGGCTATCTCACCAGCATCAACAAAACTATCCTCAGCACCTCCACCAGATACAAGACACTCAGGAGTTATGGCTGTTAATAGTGCTTTCTATTAGAAACATTCTGTAAATAGGCCCATTAAAATAGTCAGCACCAGACGGATTGAGCTGTGTTTCTCATAACATAATTTAATGCTTAGAATATTTAATTTTTAGGAAAAAATAAGTGCACATCAAAGATTTTGTTAGCAGGAGAAAATACAGATGTAACAAAAGTAATTATGACTAATTCAAAATTAATTCATGCTTTTCCTCTAAGTATTAGTCACTTTGAAAATCAGATCTGCTCTTTAATTTTTGACCAAGCTTTTCATTAACGAGTGCCTATCAGATGCTATTAAAAAGCAGTGGATATGAAAAGCACAGTTAATTTCGTTTTAAAATCACCAGCAAGAGCACACATTAAACTGCACGATAAGCACTTGCTAATGAAAAACACAACCATTATGCAGGTACTTTTTTATTTTATAAGCAGATGCTAATGAAACACTCAGCCGTGTAACAGACCAAACACATAAATAAGAAATATGCAATTTAAAACATGAAATGTAAGTTAACTAACCTGCTTAATTTTCGTTTTTAAAATAATAATTATCTGTTGGCTGTGTGTGTCCTTAAAAACATATTATTTGCCTCCTGTAGTGGAAAACAGTTTGCTTGTATATTATACTATTATACACACAAACATACTAGAATTCAAATTGTGTCAAAATAAAACCCTAGAATAGAATCTTGGCTGTATTTGTAACATGTGATAAACAGACAAAGGGCTGGCAATTTGAAAACCAAATCTCCCTTTGTCAACCTTGTTGGAGGCATTCTCAAATTTGTCTGCTTTGAACTAAATGACTTAAACGGTTACTCCAACCCTTTTAACTACCCAGGTTTTTCACCCCCTCTAATGCCCTATTGGGCACTGATAGCTAGGGCCCCCCTTTAAAAGTAAAAAAAAAGGTTATAAAGCATACCTGAAATCTCAACGCTGATCTCCCTCCACCATCCGACATCATTAGTATCACGGCTAGACTGGCCAGATTTAATGTAAAGAGTGGTCAGAGAGAAAGCCGAGGTCAAGCGTAGGAGAAAACAGCATAAACAAGAAACAAGCCAAGGTCAGAAACATAGAGAGCAGGGAGACGAATAAACAAGCCAAAGTCCGTAACAAGAAATCCAAAATACAATAAAGCGCACTCTTTGATAATCAAGAACCACAACAGGGCAACTTGCTACAGAAAGCACTGGCATCCCTTTGGAGCGCCTATAGACCCGAATTCGGATGAAATCCAAATTTGGGTACTTCTGCTCATTCATACCGATCGATTCGGCACTTAGAGTCGCACCAATAGGACGTTGAGGATCGGGGAGCTCTCGAATGGTTAAGCATGACTAGCCCTTGCACAGTCCAATCACAGGCTTCTCATAGAGAAGATTGTGACTGGATCATTTCACCAGCTCAGAGAGCATGCGCATGCTAAAGGGAGTGGAGGGAGTGGCAATTTAAACTGCACTGAGGGAGAGAAAGAGTAAGAGTACGTTTCCCCTTGCGGACACTCTGCATGCCAGCATGATCTGTTTCCAGCATGCTGTGCGCACCTTTGATAGATGTAAAATATGCACAGAAATTCCAGGACCTCACTCTTTATTTTCCATTACAACAAGGAAGCAGCTCGTCATCTTATACAGAGAATAACTGACCAAGTAACAGCAAACCTTCCACAAGCATGCAAACTCTGAAAAGGACTCTTTGTGTAACATTGTCATAAGATCGGATTGTTTGCATGTCCCAGGATATACTGGAAATCAATGACAATTTCAATGTACTCTTTCATTCGAACCTCTGATTAGAAAATAATCTACAAAATGTGCTCTTCATGGCATCAGGTTTGATGTTTATAAACAAATGTATCCCAATTCCAATATTATCGTATCTCTTAATATTTTGAATTGGAATACATGAAATGTGGATTGGGGCAGAAGGTGAAGGAACACAGTTAGGGCATGACAATCATTCTCTCCGCCAATGAAATTCTTCTAAACATGGGTGGAAATGATATCACTAGTATGGGAATAGGTAGACCATGGTTTGGTTTCCTAAAATGGGACGTGCCTGGCAGCACAACAAATACAACCGGTTATAGTGCCAACAATGCCCCTTAAATGTGTCCTACCTGGCTATTATATAAATCTAAAGGACAAGTAAGTACTAGTTTAGTAATCCTCGCTGAAAATCTCACCACTTTGTAAAATGTAATTTCGGGTAGAAACCAACCACTGCCGCATTAAAAAAAAAAAAAAATACTATTAATAATGCTATTTTCCAGTATATGACCATATTAATATGCCACATAACAGGCATAAAATTGCATTTCACTGAACAAGATCTATGTTCAACCTCTTTTATGTCCCATGTAAAAATTGTGAATGAATCTAATTTAGCACAAGTCTGAGAGCGTGAAAAGTCAATAATAACCAGAGTTTTACAAGGAGTGATCCGTGACCTGCAAATAATGAATTTGGCATGTGCTAGAGGAACAGAACAAGTGTATTCAGAATTAATTCAACACACTTAAAATAATAAAAATAAGATCAGCCTATTGTATTTTATTTAGTGATTCTCTGTCTTTGCTGTAGTATTTTTCTGTGATCTTTACTAACCTTGAGCTATAAAAGACCAATAAATGTGTCCTGCTTAACCCTGCATATTCTGAGCCATAATGAATTATATGCTTGTTATAAATGTGTTTTTTAAGCATTCCACTGTTTCTGTTCAGTAAACTTACATCTACCTGTATAAATACTAGATCATTTCTGTATATATTGTTTAAATCTGCACACCTGCACCAAGAAAAAAAAAATACTTTCTTTGTCGAATACATTTTTTTTTTAATATTCCTTTTTAAACAGATTTTAAATTATTCCTTTTTAAGCACAGTTTAAATTGTGGAAAATATTAGAGTTAGAGTTTCAATAATTTTCTTACTGGTACAAGTCAATAAATCTTACCTGACTGCATTGTTGTAAAAGTTGATTAATCTGAATCATCTCATTGATTATACTTTGTGTCTATGAGTCAGCTACCATAGACATTCAAAGCCCTTTAAACTTTAAACAATAACTAATCAATCCCCAGCAATCTGCCGTAATATTAGAGTGACTGGAATAAAAACACGAATTCCTGTCACTATAGCTGCAAAAGCAATATGTAGGCCCTTGGCCCCCCTGGCACAAACTTCCACAAGGGCCTCCTTGCAGCTGACCCCACCTCTGCTCTACCTCCTTGGCTAAAATCAACAAACTTGACAATCTCAGCCAATCCAATGCTTTTCCATAAGAAGCAATTAGAAGGAATTTGTTGGCGCTATATAAATAATAACATAATAATGATAATAATAAATATTATTTAATGATACATTTATAGTGGGATTAAATCCCAGCATATTTTTGACAGTTGATTTTAAAGAGACACTGTAGTCACCAGAACAACTACAGCATAATGTATTGTTCTAGTGGGTATAATCAGTTTTGTTCAGCCTTTTTGCAGTAAACACTGTTTTTTTCAGAGAAAAGGCAGCACTTACATTATAGCCGAGGGATACCTCCACTGGCCACTCCTCAGATGGCTACTAGTGGTGCTTCCTGGGGCAATGCTACACAGTGTGCAGCATTGTCATTCAGTGTCTCCACCCACTGCAGGGAGACACTGAACATTCCTCATAGAGATGCATTGATTCAATGTATCTCTATGAGGAGATGCTGATTGGCCAGGGCTGTATTTGGCTTGTGCGGGCTCTTCCCATGATGCCCCTGATCTGCCTCCTTGACAGTCTCAGCCAATTCAGTGCTTTCCTATTGTAAAGCATTGTGATTTGATCAGATCACCACTTCTGATAATGTCAGCCAAGGAGGGCAGGTTAGGGGCAGAGCCAGCAGCAGCAGACTGGAATAAAAGTAAGATTTTACTATATTTAAGGGGGGCAAGGGTGGCAACGAGGAATAGATAGTGTACATGTTTGTGTTCTTGACCCTACAGTGTTCATTTAAGTAGCCTTGTAAGTTTGGAAACTGCATTTGTTTGTGTGTGTACTGCTCCCTTTATGGGCATTTTGTTTGATCTTGTTAGGTTTAATGGGGTATACCCTTTAAATGTAAGAAATTACTTGCAAAATTGAGGCCAATAACGCTGAATTTGAAATATATTTTTTAATTTTGTAAAAAAAAAAAAAAAAAGATTATCTCCAACTGGACTTTGGCCCTATATTTTTAAAGTTTGTCACTGTAAATGTGCACCAGCAGAAAAGGCCTATATTTTAAGTTTTTTTTTGTTTTTTTTTTAGTAGAAATCCCTGTCAGCACAGGATGGACACATTTATATCCATTTTGGTGTAAATCTTGAATCATTAATCCTTCCCCTTTACTATGCTCCAGGATGTGTGGACCTGAATATCCACCTATTCACCCTCGGAACCTGAGAATGGAGACTTGGGGTCAAGCTTTTAGAGTTCACATGTATGTCAGTACCTTTGTTAGTCATTTAATATGATGTTTCTTAGTGAGGCTATCAAACAAACTCTCTGTTTTGACAAAGCACTTAAAAGAAATATGAGTGAGTGTATGAAATGCAGGAATCATATTGTTGGAAAAGAATTACATCAGTTACCAAGAATCCATATATATATATGTATATATAATGCTTAATGCACTTCTCAGGGTACATCTGCTAGTTATCGTCTAAACGTTTTGTCAAATTCGGCATGCTACCTCATCAGGACCCCTTTTTGTCTACAATAACAAATGATGTGGGCTCCAGACCTCTTTTCCATCTGGTGGGAATTCAACAGATATGTTTAAATTCTCCTATATTATGACATGTATATACAGTCAGACTTCGAATGATATCACAACTCATTAACTACTAAATATAATGGTGCACAGATTCTCAGAAGTGAAGGGACTATTTTGATATATTTGGTGAAATTCATGACTCACTCTATGTTATGTGTTTATAAAGTACATCGGCGCTTCTTAAATGAGTACATAATGACCTAGAAGTGATGAAGAAAAACGCAAAGCACCATAGCCACTACAGTTGATTTTATTGATTGTAGTGCAATGAGGTTTCTGGGTTAAATCCCTCCATTTTTTTTCAAAATCACTTTAACCCCTTAAGGACCAAACTTCTGCAATAAAAGGGAATCATGACGTGTCAGACATGTCATGTGTCCTTAAGGGGTTAATGAGCCTTAGAAGAAAACAATTAAAACCCCTCTGCCTCTGAACTTATAGTGCATATTTAATGGTGACTCTGCAAATTGGAAAGGATAGTGACGGAATGCCATGAAATGCTGCTATAGCTCAGCTCTCACAGTCAATTCTAAAAGTACAGATAATGAAGGCATTCGTTCTTTATTATGGCACTGGAAAGTAGAGTTGTTGAGAATAGAGTTTAAGCTGGAAAACAGTTTGACAAAGCTATAGTCCTTCCACCTGTAGCTGCCATGTTGTCGTGGTTATGGTTCATAGAGTGTCTCTAATCCTTATAGAGCCGCATGAACAAACCTATAGTGTTTATTCCCTAAATAATGCTGTAATATGAAGTTAGCAGACAACATTTTTGTAAAATAGGCCTAAATAGCTTTTGGGTTAGTGTATCATACACAGTAATTTCCCAGCCTAATTAGTGCTAAATCACCAGTTTATTATAGAGAAAATAAACCAACATGTTTCATTTTCTTATTTTGCTATAAACCCTGACTGACACGAAGGATTCACACAATTGTGTATTGTGCGATTGTTTTTACCACATGAAAGCATTAAGGTTTGAAACTGTGCAAGCTAAATGGGATCCTAGTGATGATGTGTAAATGTTTCTGTGAGGAAAAGAACTAACTCTCACTCTAATGTTCTCTGACATTTCTTCCTGACAAAATCGTACATAAAACGAACAAATATGGCTCCATACGGAAAACGTATCAGAAGTGACAATAGCTTTCTTTGTGTGTAGTTTGAAAGCTTGATGGGCATAGCAGCATATGTATCATTCTATTTAATTTTGTTGGTCTCCATAAGCGTTTTTGTTTAGGTGGACCCAGTTAGTATAGGAATTTTTTTAACATTTAGTGGAAAAATGGAAAAACAAGCTAGACTTTTCCAAACACATGGCCTAAACGTCTGTTAATGGCATTTGCTTTGTGTTAAAAGGCAAAAATAAATATGTAAAAATCAGCCTATTTTTAATTTAAATACACATACGAACAGAGAGATGGGTGTATGGATGACCAGACAAACATCTCGACCAGGGCTAAGAAACCTTTGGTGTGGCGAACAGAACCTTGCCGCAGGCTTTTGGAAGGGCCTTCTTGAAGACTTCATGCCAAAAACATATGGGCCAGGTCAGCGACTGTAAAGACCCATATTTTATTCCCCCTGGTTCCCCTGGTTCGGCGCTTTCCATCGAACCGAACGCTAGCTCACTGGTGGCCGTTCACATGGACCAAAACCGCAAATAGACTTCAGGGGGCCACAAATGCCCTGGAACTATTTTCTGCATGAAAACTTTGCAGTTCCCGGTCGGTCCCCCAGCGGCACTTAGCCGCGATTCTATGGAACTGTTTTCGGCAGAAAGACTTCGCGGTTCCCAGTCAGTCTCCAGCGTCACTTAGCTGCGATTCTATGGAACTGTTTTGGACATTGGAACATGCGTGCGGTTGGCCCAAACGATGACTTCCAGGAAATTCATGAACCGATCTGGGTGATATTTGGATATGCTGTTCACCCAGATCGGGGCTATCAGGGGATGTAACTTTTGTGGGGGTTTTGTATGTTTTAAAGGTACTTATGGGGTTTTATAAAAATGTGTGTTTCTTTTGTCTGGAGATAATTGAGTTAGTACAGTTCCTGGCTCAATTATCTCCCAGGCAGAGGGGAGGGATTGTTTGATTATGTATCCTGTACAAACTTTGTCATTGGACTGTAACTTTGTACTATAGTCTTTCATCAGGTCCAGATGGGAGTACCCCTTGCATGGGGATTGTCATAAAAGGCCAAGTGTGGTTCCATTAAAGTCAGTTCACCTCACCCTCAACATGCAGCCACATCTCCTGATTTTAGGGAACAGCTATACCAGCTATTCCAGCTATACCTGCTTCAGATTGCTATACTGGCTATAATCACTAGCTCTTGTAAGGCTACACAGCTATACCTGCTATACTCTCTGGAGGAGTAGAGGTCCTTGTCTTAGGCCCAGGGTGGGTGGAGGACAGCAAGAACCCAGCCTAGCTGCGGCAGCGAAGGGGCTATGGTGCTTATTGTGTCCGGTGCGGTCCTTATAGTACTCAATGCTACTAGGAAGCAGCAATTGGCGGAGGCTCCCAGTCGGGGTGCCAGACGATCCACCACATTCGGCACTCCAGATGTTTTGGACTACACCTCACATGATGCTCTGTCAGTATTATGGCTGTAAGAATATTATGGGAGATATAGTCCACTACATCTGAAGTACCAAAGTTTGCCTACCCCTGATCTAGACAGATAGCTAGACAGACATGACAGATGGGCGCATACACACACACTGTTGGTTAATGTGTTTAAGTGTCCCTCATTGTATAGGTCTATGACTTGTGCAGGTGACAACATGTTATTCTAATTGTTTAGTATGTATAAGATATTACTCTGTTTTCATGCTATCGCTGTCTTTTACTGTGGGGAAAATTCCAAAATGTGTATTCTATATACCACGCAAAAGTCGTTCATCATTTGCACTGTGTAAACGCTCTCTGTCATTTGCACTCAGACATGTGTAGATTACCGTGTATACAATGTTACATGGATCCAGCTGTAAAAATTTTAATTGTGGTGTGCAGTTGTTGAGAGCTGTGTTCTGAAACGAGATGGAGACGGAGGGAGCAAGAGATGCCAGGTTATATTCAGTAAATAGTGAAAATTCAAAGTGAATTTAAGCATTTAAGGCCAAAGTAGCTGCACTGAAAGCATAGTTGACTTAGATATTTCTTCCAGTTTGGCTTTTTTTTACCTGAAAGGGACACTATAGGCACCCAGACCATTTCATATAATTAAAGTGATATGGGTGCAGAGTCCCTTGTTCACTTAGCTAAACTGCAATGTTTACATTACAGTGTTAAGACTGCCTCTAGTGGGACCAGAAAGCCACTAGAGATGATTTGATTCTGTGAAACAACGCTGGACACACTCACATTTTGCATGAGGATGTCCAGCATGTTCAAAAACCCCAAAGGTCAGCCGATGAGGCCCAACCTCATCAGCTGACATTAGCAGAGGATGAGCCCGATCCAGCTCTGAGGGACTTTAGCTTTGGAATCGGAGAGATATTTTTGTATTCCTAACAAGATAGTGTAGTTTTAAATTTGAAATTCACCTTGAATTCTTACTTTAGTGAATGACCCCGTAAGTGTATAGTATAATATAGCCAAGTAAAAAAAAACTAGTGTATGCTGTATGACAGAAATGTGTTATCATATTACATAAACCTTAATGCTACCATGTTTCATTTAAAATGCAGAGTTTAAGTCTCAAACCAGATCTGCTAAACTAGAATAACTAAGCGGGGAATTTACTTATATTACCTAATACTAATAAAGATGGTTTACTGTGGTAATAAAATGTTTTTCACAGAGAATTGTGTTATAATCTAGAATTTCAACAATACAGAGACTAGAAAAAGGTCCACCTCTAGTTTGTTTCTCTCTTTAAAAGCATTAAAATAGGTTAATAGTTTCTCTTTAGGAAGTGCATGTAATGTTTAAGTATTACCATGGTTATATATACGTACATATACACACATATCTGTCTATGTATATTAGAGTACATTTGTCATTTTACTATTATTATTGTTATTTACATAGTGGAAACATTTTCCTATGAATACCTATGGTTTCTGCTATGCACATTTAAATTATCTACTAAACTCCTGCTACCGCCGCTGGAAGGTTATTCCTTGCATCTACTACTCCAGTTCGGTATGACAATTTTTATTAACATTGCAGCAATGTCTTTCACAGTTCAGTCACATACTCCAATCTCTTGTCATGGTTTATCATTGTTTGTTAAAAAAAAAAAACTTCCCTTTTTGATAAATTGTGTAGTCATATCCACTCCCTGCTGCTTTTACTCAACGCTATATAGATTATGAATCTTGAGCCATTCTTGCTATAGTTTATAGTGTAAACAAAGCATAAATTAAAACACTTTCTTTAGACAATGCCTGCTGTATTGACATTCTCCTGGAGATATACTGTACACAACAATATACCCAAGGCCGATCTGCTGATCTATAAAGGAACATTCAAAGATCACTTGCTATTTTGTTAGGGGGAGATGGGAAGTTATTGATTAAACACAAAGTTACAATATTATATTTGTAGTTACAAGAAGTACTTAGGCGTCTCTTCAACAATGGAATAATTTATGATGCAAAGGATTCTGCTTTAGACTTGTTTTCTTTAGACAGTATCATTACATATAACATTGAGGACTTTGATTAAGGCACAGCATAGCCTAAAATGATGTTGAATAGATTTTGATTTAGTGACCATATTAGCTCAAAACATGGCTGTATTAACTTATAACAATGCTGAAGTACTAGGCACAGTGTCACTCTCATTGCCTGAGTTTTTATTTATTACTATGAAAATGCTGAGCCAGTATCATCTTAAATGCAAGACACGGCCCAAAAATCACATCATTGCTATTTAAGCCTTGAATGAGACAGAATCTTTTCAAGTTTCCTTATCACCCAGCTATTTCTGGTATAAAATGGTCACAGGCGGGAAGATGATGGATAGATAATGTCTTGGAATGGGCGTAGGATGGTGTGACGGTAGTCACCGTCATTGGGGATGGAAGACTATTATGGTCCTCAGATTCCTCTTGTGTTTTGGTCACCCTGTGCCCGGTATTGGTGCAGAGTATTTTGAATGTATTGATTATTTGTGCCTTTCCCCCTCCCCTTTTTTCCTGTCCTATTGTTTCCCAAGGAGGTCGTTGTCCCAGGGACACAGCCAGATCAGTTTAAACTAGCTGCCCTGTCCCTCCTTCATCTCCCATCAGCCCTTGCTATTGTCTGACCCCACCCTTCCTTGTACTATAATACTCTATGCACCCTATTGTATGTAAATGAGGCTATTGGGGGCATAAATATGCTATGTCTAGTAAAGTTAGTTGCTGTTTTAACCTTCACCAAGTGTCATCTAGGGTTTGTCCACGGTGGAAAAGGCCCTTAGTGATCCCAATCAAGCCTCGGTGACTGGGTCTGAGTGCTCTATGGTCCCTGATAGCTACGTGAAAGCAGTCTTGGTGGAGGTACTCGGTTGGAGTACTGGAGCTCCGTCACAGATGGGAAATAGGCCTAGGCAACGAAAGTCAAACAGGAGAGGCTAAGAGAGAGGAACTGAGTAAGAGAGAGGGAAATAGAGGAGAAGGGTCAACAAGAAAAAAAGAGAAATATTTAGGAAGTTATGAAAGAGAAATATAAAGGTGAAATGGGGGACAATGGGACTGGGTAATGAAAATGGCAAAGGCTAAAAAGATGGAAACCCGGGAAATACTAGCACGTTAAAAGTGAGTGGCTTTACTATTTTTTAGCATTTTTTGTGTAAGATATTAATTTGAAAGCATTATTTGTGCATGTGCAATGTATTTAAACACAGGGGCAACTTTTAAACTATTTAAAGAAACACTCCAAGCCCCATGACCAACACAGCGCGCTGTAGTGGTTGTGATGCTATAAGTACCCCTGTGAACCTCAGGTAAGAAGTCAGATAGAAGCAAATGGTTTGACTTCTTACCTGGGGTTCATATAGTACCAGTCACTTCTGATAGTTAGAGCCGGATGCTCCTGCTAGTAACTTCAGCCACCTATCATGCAGAGTCAGCTAATCATTCTAAGCCAACGAGATGGCGTCAGGCACCATAACAACTACAGCATGCTCCAGTGATTACGGTGTTTGAAGCGTCCCTTTAAATAGAGAACTTGGATCTGTGCACATGTATACTCTGCTTTGTGTTACTTAAGGCTTGTTTCATTTATTTGTTTGTATTATAACACGTTTTTCTCTTAACACTACAATTGTTCTTTTTTTATGCAGAATGTCCCGTCTTCTTGATCCATCAATGTCTATCCACCCAGTCACTTCAATAATACAAATTACAAAACAACTCACCCTTGACAATACTTTGCAATTAGAAATTAAAAAGTCCTTGAAATTCAAAGCATGGCACTCTGCAAAAGTGATGGTTGGTATATCACCCTTGCTTTATATCCCTTTCTACAATAATTTAATCAGCAAACATTTCAATCCCTATGTGAATGACAACTTATTTTTATTGATGCTGGTGTATATGGATACTGTACTTGAAGAGTTGTATAAGGCAGTGAAGACTTGGTTTGTTATTGCGTTTTGTTACTGTATTATTATTATTATATGTTTTATTCTTTGTGCTATGATAATTGGCTGTCTTTGTTATAATCTAGCATTTTGTGAAGTGAAAAATATGAAACAGGATTGCATGTTACCTTGACAACTTCTACTATTATCATTAGTCCAACTTCTGCTGTTTGCTGATGTGTTGTTACACATTTTAATGAACAATATTGTGCTACTGTTATTATATTGTCACACTATGCCCTTTTCAAATAAAAATGTTTAAATGAAATACAAACTAACTGAAAAACAACAGCAGAGCAGTCTGTTCTTGCCTTATATTTGATATCACTGTTTAAATGGTACTATAAAATATTGTACACATGGTAAGAGTCCTATAAATGATGAACTCTGTACAGGAAGACATCTATGGCATTCAGTAAGTCCATTCTAAAATGTAAATACCATATATATATATATATATATATATATATATACGGCCTGGATTGACTACAAGAAAGCCTATGACACAATGCCACACACATGGATACTGGAATGCTTGTCTCTCTACAAGATCAGCAAGACAATAAGAGCCTTCATCAAGAACTCGATGGGCAAGTGGAAAACAACTCTAGAAACCAATTCCAGGACAATAGTTCAAGTGAACATTAAATGTGGCATGTACTGAGGTGATGCGCTATCCCCAATGCTGTTCTGCATACGCCTCAAACCCTTTAGCCAGATCATCAAGAAGAGTGGATACGGTAAAGGTTCAAGAGTGGAGCTACCATCAGCCACCTACTCTGCATGGATGACATCAAGCTGTATTTCAAAAATGAGCGAGAAATTGACTCGCTGATCCATCTAACTAGGATATACAGCAAGGACATCGGAATGTCGTTCGGACTAGAGAAATGCGGGCGGATAATAGCAAAAAGAGGGAAGATGATCAGGACAGAAGGTGGTGAAGTTCCAGAAGGCCAAATAGAAGATGTAGAGATGTAGAGAACAGCTACTAGTACCTGGGGGTACCACAAACGTATGGCAACCACAAGGAAGAGGCAAGGAGGATAGAAACATCCAAGTACCTCCAAAGAGTCAGACAGGTCCTGAAGTCCCAGCTCAATGACAAGAACAAGATCCAAACCATCAACACATATGCCCTACTGGTCATCAGGTACCCAGCTGGAATAATAACCTGGACATAAGAAGAACTGGTCACCATGGATCTCAAGACCAGGATTCCACCCGAAATCCAGCACCCAGAGACTGTACACCTTCCGGAAGGCCACAGTCCTGGATGAAACACAGAGCATCTACAAGTACATCACGAAGATGGCTCCCAAAGATGAACTGCTAAGGGAGTGCCTGAAACTTCCACAGATCAAGGATGCAGAAAAAGAGGAGGTTCCTTGGCAAGCCAAACCTCTTCATGGGGTGTACCACCGACTGAATGTAGCTCACATGACAAAGTCCTACCAGTGGTTGGAAAAGGCAGGACTGAAAGACAGCACTGAGGCACTAATCCAAGCAGCACAGACGCAGGTACTCAGCACCAGATCAATAGAAGCTGGAGTCTACCACACCAGGCAAGACCCAAGGTGCAGACTGTGCAAAGAGGCCTCTGAGACAGTTCAGCACCTAGTAGCAAGATGCAAGAGCAAGATGTAAGCAGGAACAGCATACACGGAGAGACACAACCAGGTTGCTGGGATTGTGTACCGAAACATATGGATTGGACCTTCCTAAGCCCAGATGGGAGATACCACGAACGGTAGTTGAGAATGACAGGGCTAAGATCCTGTGGGATTTTAAGATCCAGACACACAAGCAAGTGTTGGCCAACCAACCAGACATCGTGGTGGTAGACAAGGAACGAAAGACTGCAGTTGTGGTGGATATCACTATAACATTAGGAAGAACACGAGAAGGTGGACAAAAACCAAGGACTGAAAGAAGAACTAGATAGGAGCACTCAGGGCTGTGACTTCCAAGTTGGGGGAGTGGCTTCAACTGATTCCAGGTTGGACATCTGAGATCACTGTCCAGAAGAGTGCAGTTCTAGGAACAGGTAAGATACTGCGCAGAACCCTCAAACTCCCAGGCCTCTGGTATAGGACCCGAGAATGAAGAATAAACATACCACCCAGGAGGGGTGAGGAAAATCTATTTTCATATATATATATATCTGATCCTGATGAAAGTCCCAGTGGGGACTGAAACGTTGATCGTATTTTAATGGATTTAAAATAAACTTTGGACTTTTAACTTTACAAGACCATGTGTGCTGATCACTACCTGAGATCTACATATTTACCCCTGGATTACTAGCACCCGGCGTACACTTCTAATAAGCGTGAGTGCAAGGACCGTCTGTATTTTATATATCATTCTCTTTCAGCACTAAGCCTTGCCACTCTCCAAAAATGGACTGAACATGGCTGTGTGTTTTCCGTATTGTAAATTGTTACAAAATGGAAACATTTATATAATCCTGACTTTTGTATTTAGGCTCGGGTCTTGATTCACTTAACCATGAGTTTTTAGCTGTTGACAACTTGTTTGCAAACCATGGCGTAAATAAAATGGACATACAATTCTGATATGTTGGAGGCTTTCTTCCAGTTGAGTTTTACTGTTTAGTGTATAAAACCTCCGTTTCCCAGTTCTCTTATTAAATATGAATATGTCCTGAAGCTACGAGTTGTTGGATTCATTATGTACTGGTAAGGGGTAAGGATCCAGCATTTACTACATCCAAAGCATTCAGTTGAGTTTGAAGAGGACCATAAGATAGCAATGCTCTATTTGACAGCTCTGATGGTTTACTAAAACCTTAAGTGCACATTATAATAGGGGCAGTCAACCTCCCACCATCACAAATCATAAAAGGGAGATAGAGATGGAGTAAACTTCTTCCCTGCTGGGCCCATATATAAATGTGTGTGTGTTCTCATCATGCACCAACATTGCTGACCCACAGAGAGAAAGATGCTCGAACTGGACTTTTTGCAGATATCATTGGTCCCAATTGAAAAAAAAAAAAACTGCTGCCTTACTATATGCCCTGCAAAAGACCTCCTAGGCATTCTGCCTAAAAATTCACTCCCGTCCCTCTTTAAGCATTTCACAGGTTTTGAACTGGGGTTTGTCTAACACAAAACGTCCCTCTCAAGACAGTTTTTTTTTCATAGAATCTTCACAGGGTTTAGACAGAGGTAACCAATCTTGAGGCAACAAAAAGATTAGTGTATCTGAACACAATGCGACATACAAGTGAGCAACCCTTTTGTGACTTCTGTAACCCAGTTAAGAGAACACTGCAGTTTTGTCAAAGAGCAAATACTTGCGCGCCAAAAGAAACGTGGAAAAAAATGATGATTTGAGAGGCTATCTGCCGTTTGACAGAAACAAGTGTTGTTTAACAGGCATCCATATGCCCAAAAGAATAAATATCTATAGTCTTGTTACCCTGTAAAGACTATTATTAGCCAATGTCATTCTTACATTGAGTGATTAACATTTATCAAAACAGTGTCTAAAAGGCATGTTCGAAAATACACTAATGTCCACTGCTGATAAGAATGTGATGATACGCCATGCTTTCAACAGATTCTTTGCAGATCTAACACTGAGATAAATTCTGAGAGCACATCATTTTAGCAGGAGAAGACGAAAATTAAGGAAACATGTTTAAAAAGTGACATAACAACTTAATCAAGAAATTGGATACAGCTTTTACTTCCATTAAACCGGTACGTGGTTTCCTTAGATTCTGCAAATTTGTTTGGACACTAGAACTAAGTTTCACTTTCTATAGTTTGAAATCGTAGCTTGTAACAAATCAGTTTAAACTATTTGGACATCACTAAGAGAATTAATTTTAAAAGCAAACCAGGTTGACTGGTTCTTCAACAGATTACAAATCAGGGTTTTCCATACAATGTGTTCTCAAGTATTGGCTGAAATGCCTTGTCATTCCTCCCAAATGGGACGTAAGTGTGCATATCTATTAGTATCACATGTAGCAGTAAGTTATATTGCTTCGCTAACTCCTTAACTGCTGGATCGAATGACACGCCATGTTTGAATGAAGGCGTTAACTAGTGGTAGGCTCACTAGAACACTGCAAGGACCGGTGCAGCTTCTACAGAGCATGCATGTGCAATGCAGCTGCTCACCATAAGTAAAAGGAAGGGAACTGTTTTCCTTCAAATTGATGAGTCATGGAACTTCAAACGACTTTTCACTAAACATCAGAGAGTTCACTTACCTTAACAATTTAAGGAAAAAATAAACAAATCTGCGATTGTATGGATAAGTAAGGATGAGAAAGCCTCGCTGCTGTAAGCTATAAAAATTGCTTATTATTTTAATTTTTTTTAATCTAGATCATCTGTACTGACCTTTGGTTTTATATCTTAATGGTTTGACAAATTCATATTCACAAGAAAAGATTCTGGCAGCATATCCCAGACAGTGCCGGCAAAAGGTTTATTTGAGAAGTGGCACGGTTTACATCATTTCTATCAAATCAAGCTTATTGATATGAAAGATTTATCACTGAAAAGATAAAAAAGAGCTCTAACTCTAAAAAGGAAATGCATGATGCTTCGGAATGTATATTTATTGAAGATCAAGCTGCAGTGGGAGTGGAAAAGATCATTCACACTATCTTTAGTTAAAGTGACATGTCGGGCACCATCACCACTGTGGCACGCTGTAGTGGTTATGGTGCCAGAAGTCGCCAGATGCCGTATGTTGTAAATCTGTCAAACTGATTACAAATGGTTTGACTCTTACTCTGCTGTGTCAGATGCCCACGATCCTTCCAGTCTGAGTTGGTCTGATAAACAGAAATTTATATTTCTGCATTATTCCGCATATCAACTCATACCAGGTTTAATCAGTATTAATTGGCAGGTGACACTCTCTGCACTCTCTTTCTCTATACCCTGCGTAGGAGCATAATGTAAAGAATATATTAGTTAGAGCACAGTGAATGATTAATATCCCTTCTTCCATTGCATGTTTTCTAGTGTGTTTTAATTCGTCTAGGACATTGTTTGTGTGTTTGTTTGTGGAGCGATTATTAGTTGTTGTTGTGTTGTTGTTGTTGTTGTTGTTGTTACATTGTATTATAATAGTTTGTTTATGGACCAAGTCTATTTTAAGGTATAAAAACAGACATGAAAGCAGTAATCACTTTACTTTTGTATTTTCCATAACTTATTGCTGGGCTGGTAGAAAATGTTACATTTTAGATGGAAGCCTTTCAATTGATTGGTGAATAGGTCTAATGGATCCCTAGCCACTACGGGAAAGGATGTCTTCTAATATACTTTAAACCAGACTTGATATACATGGTAATATACTGAGGGGGGTAAGAGGTTTGGGATAAGAAGTAATGAGGAATCCCATAATGTGTATTAGGAATAGCAGGACTATACGGATACATTATTAATATATTCCCAAATGCTTTAGGGATGAAGAAGAGGGGCATTATGCTGTTTTAGTGTGTATAAAAAAGTCCCTCAGCCATGTTTCAGCATGTTGGTCATAATTGTTTAATTATTAGATGTTGTTAATTAACAAAGTATTATTTTGTGTATATACTTTGTTGCCTGACATGGGCATTTTACATATCCACACTTGATGATTATGGTAACATCTTATGTTGTATTGTTAAGAGCAGATTTTTGACTGGTGGATGTTTGGTTTTAACTTTTAAATTTTTTAGGGGAAACAGTTTGCCTAATATTTGGAAAACTTTCTGAGCAATATATAACTGCAGCAAGCGACAAGTGTATCCCTCATCATGTACAAAACAAACCGCAGTTCCTAATTTCTGTAATGAGAATATTTATATATGCATCTCTAAAAAATATACAAATATTTATATATAAGAAAAATGCTGTTATTCTCCTTTAAAATGATGAGTGACAACACATGAGTAACAACAGCAAAATCAATATACAGAATTAAGTTGTCACCTTGTCACTTTCTTTTTAATCATATTTATTGATCTGGCTAGTGTACAGCACACTATTTCTTACTATCGTACTTTTGATTAAATGGATAGATGACTGGCTGATGCTGACAACAGGTAGCACAGCAGACAAACGCAATGATTCAAATTTATATACCTACCACTGAGCCTTGTCACATAGATGAAACATTTGCTACCAAATGACAATACATTGCAAAACACATTCTCAAACCGAGAAATTGTTTGTGATAGTCACCTTCTTTAGTGACCCATATTATGACGCATGGAAAGATGAGCTGTCTTTAAAGATTTACAAAGAACCTTTACCTTTCCTTTTGCGTTCTTAGAAAGCATTTATCAACTGTGCTGTAAAATACACTGTGTCAGTTTACTTCACTAATAGTGATGGTTAGAAAACCAGTCTGTTCTAAGAGCTTTTTCATACATCTTACTGTGATTACAAAAGAGTTGTCATTAGGTAAAGACAAAGAAAATTCTGATTTTTGCAGCAATTTGCTCACAACAATAAAGCACTTACCAGATAATATTTTATCGTTAACCAGTCTATAGAGGAAAGGAAAGAGTGGTCTATTTGTTGAGGCAATTATACGGCAATTGCAAGTAGAACTGCTATGCTGAATACACTTATGTCAAGAATTTAATGAAACCGATTGTGTACAATGATACTTTATTATAGTAAATTATTACCTGTTTCCATGTAAGTGTGTGCACATGCAGATCCACATGATTACATGGAAGAAGGTGTACGGGAACGAGATGCAGACTGAAGCTCCTATCAACACTGGCCGAGCTGAGCTAAATTGGAGTAAATCTTTAATTATGGAAATATTCTGCTTTGGTTTAACACAGGTAGTTTTAGGATTGATTAATCAACAATGTGAGGTTTTCTTTTTCCTTTAGGAATTACTGCCAGAATGTTCATTAGTTTGAATCAAAACTATCATCTTTAGACTATTTTTCATTCAAAATCAACTCTAATTACTAGAAATTTATGAGATTTAAGAGTGATTTTGAAGAAGTGAAGCAATCATCACAGAAATGTAGAATATACATAATGATTGGATTTCGTCACAGCAATCTGTCACAGGACACATTAAGAAAGTTACACATTTAAAGGAACAATATCGGCAACCAGACCACTTCATTTGTGCGGCAATTTTAATCGCAAGGTTATTTTAGTCAGATGATCTCAGAAAAACCACCTGATTGGCACAGCACGGTGTTTTGTGACACATTTGCACTAGCCTCCAAATGTTTTCCTATGGCACAGCATTGGATTGGCTGAGATCATTGATCATTGATCTCAGCCAAAGAGGCAGAGCTCCCCAGATGAGACCAGTGCTGTGAGGGAGAAAAGTTAAAATAACGCTGCTATTTCAGTCAGATGATCTCAGATAGACCACCTGATTGGCACAACACTATGTTTTGTGGCACAATCACACTAACCTCCAAATATTTTCCTATGGAAGAGCATTGGGTTGGCTTAGATCATTGATCTCAGCCAAAAAGGCGGAGCTCCCCTGACAATACCAGTGCTGTGAGGGAGAAAAGGTATGTAAAATGTATTTAACCTGGCATCGCTGGCCTGACCACCTACACGGTGACTAGAGAACTATAACATTAGGAATACATATCTGTATTCCTACCGCTATAGTATTCCTTTATTAATAACTATTTTTCGAAACCATACAATACAATTCTCAAGTTGAATGCCTAGCTTGATCACAGGGCAGCTAATACATGATCTGAATGCTATCACGTTTTGTAGAGGCACATTTTTTTTATTTAAATCAGCCTCAAGGGCATTGGAAGAACTAGTATATTCAATATTGTAATCCAGAGGGGTTGGCTTTTCATATTTCGTTTTTTTGCTAGGTTTTGTGATATGTATTAAATGTTTACAATAAAGCTGTTGATTGTTTTCTGGTTGGGTGTGTTCCTTTATATTATTATAGCTTGATTCCACATATGAGCCAAAATAGCAAATTTCAATATTACATAGCACTAAACAGCTGGTGGCTCATGTTAAATATGAGCACAGTCTAGCATCTCTCTGATTCACATAACACATCTAGTGACATCTGGTAGACACTATGAACACAAACCATGAGACTCCAATACATCAGGGTTCAAGCCACAAATCCCAGCATTCCACTGAGTATCAAGATAATTAAATGTACAACAGAGGGTACCCTGTCTACATTGTGCAACTGTCCTTATGCAAAAGTCATTGCTTTCAGTAGAGATGGGTTTTCAAGTGCGACATATGAAATATATATTGAGAAATTGACAAACAACCATCTATTGTACACAGATCTAGTAAACAGCTGTCCCTGAATGGCTCCCTTGCCTCTGAACTTGTTTTTTCTGCTGGTGATGTCAGCTCTTACATACTTTCCTATAAGTAAATATTTGCTTGGTGTCTGAGGTAAGAGAATTTCATGCAATTTCCAGAAGAACACCTAAGTTCCACACGTGGTTCTTTCAGCATCCACGCTCCATTCTATCCCCTTTTTACATACAGAAACCTATATGCAAAATGTACACAAATGCAGGCGCTGATCTGTGTAAGTGCGACATTCTCTTTTTTTTCCATTTTGTAATATTATTACATATATATATTGCACTATTATTTACTGATCTATACCTATTTCCTTATATGTGGACAAGCATTGGGAAGAAATATTTAAAGAACACTTCAATTATATCTGTTTCAACTACTGCTCAGGTGTTAGAGAGATACACACTACTTGCACACATGCAGTAGACATCACAATGTCCTATGAAGGTAAAAAATCATTGGGTTTCACAAAAACATAGTTTGGAGTTAGTTTCAGGTTTCCACACATTACTTACACAAATGTACACATTTACTTCACACAGGAGACAGTACTTGAAGACACGCTTACCAAGAAAGGCATACACTAGAAATATAATATTATAATTATTATAATTATTATTGGAATTTATATAGCGAAAACAAATTCCAAAGCGCTTTACAATATTATTGGAGGGGGAGATTTAATAATAAATGAGATAATTACAAAAACTTACAGGAACGATAGGTTGAAGAGGACCCTGCTCAAACCAGCTTACAGTCTAGACTAGGTCGGGTATAATAGGACAGGAGAATAGCAATCAAACAAGGTGGGAGTAAACCAGAGCTGGAGGAGTGAGTAGAGTGCTGCCCTTTAGGAGAGAGCAAGGGACAGGTATGTGAGGTAGAGGTTACTCTGGGAGGCCATAAGCTTTCCTAAAGAGATTGGATTTAAGGCACTATTTAAAGATTTAAGACTAGGGGAGAGTCTGGTGGCGGTAGGCAGGCTATTCCAGAGGAATGTATGAATATTACTTGTTGATATACAGATTCTGAATATATGCATATAGTTACATAAACACACACTGCGATAAAATATAAATACATTTACTGGAACTGTCTACCATTATGTGTACATATTTATATATAGGTATTTACACACACCTACAAATAGCACATGATCATGCCTCAGTACATAGAGCTGTTAAAGTAAGAGGTCTATTATGATTCTGCCTTATATCTCTGGATTCAATTTTACACAAATAGCTCAGAGGTATATCAAATATATTGTTGTGATCAGTAATGACGTGCGACAAAAAAATTAATATTCTCTATTCTTGGGAAATGAAGCATTGTAAGAAATGGAAATGAACAGTTATAAAGTGACTGGCAGGATTCTATCAGTAAAATGATGGCGTCCAGTACTGCTATTCTGTAGTCTGCAATATAAAACGTTCCTCGTTGATATATAGGGCATTTCAAAGAGTAAATAACTGGTCTAAACAAGAGTCTGCCCAGGGAATTCTCTCCTGTGACTGCCTCATGTTACACTACACAGTGAAATACGCAAGAATTTTAGGCAACCTGCAGTTGGATTCAAAGTGACCACTGATGTGATTTTAATCTGCCCTATAGAACATGTCTAAGAATGATCTCTTCTCTCGTTTCTCCTGGTCCCTTATCCGAACCTTAAAGAAAACTATTTCCACACGTGCACGCTTTTGTCCGCCTTACATTAGCTGTAATCCCATTTAAGACTAATGTTCCAGACAGGACATTAATCTACATGCTCACATCACAAAGAACCAAGCACTATTTTGGCGAAGGCCCAGGGATGCTGACATACTGACGCCTGCGTGTGCGTTGCGTGTGATGGGATAAGGCATGGATACTTATACTCTGGAGAATTTACAGTCACAGTGGACGGACACAGAGATTAAAGTCATCAAACAGTTAATGTAAAAAACATATTTGCATCCAACTACGCAGAAACTTGCAAAAAAAGACTTAGCAATGGTATGCATTTAATGTTTATTTCCTTACAGCAAAAGCAGCTTTAATGCATTTTATTATCCTGCTTGTATCTGCAATGCTTTCATTATTTGTCCTAAAGGCAAAGCACACACTATCATAATACCTAGTACCTGTTTACTTAAAAGGACACTCCAGACCACTAAAGCACTTTAGCTTGCTAAAAAGCTTTATGCATGAAGAGTTTGTCCTCTTTTTTTTTTTTAATTTAGCAAAAAGTGCAGATTTCAATAGATATTGACACTTTTATGAATTGACCTGGTAATACCCCTTTGACATTCAAGCAGATAGCAGGCCGTATTGCTTCCTGGTTCGGTTAGCTCAGCTGAGCTAAACACAAGAGGCAGCAATTGCCCAGAGCACCTGTCTTGCAAAGACTTCTCATTGAGCTTCATTGGGAAGTCTGTGATTGGACAGTGAGAGAAGAATTGGGCAGGACTAGAAGAGGAGGTTTTGCAAAGGCTGCAGACTAGAGAACAGCAGGTTTTGAAAGTTGTTTTTACAATTACCCCTAAATAAAAAAATCTGAATTATATGCATGAAGGTTTTCGTTTGGGGTATATCTAATAAACAGTGGTTTTCATTTGTTTGGAATTTGAATTTTGTATTTAACACTCTTTCAGCACCTTCCCTCTACTGCTGCTACTATGAAGTGTATAATGCTATCAAATCAACTAAGCAGATGATGTGTAGCTTCTACTGGTTTTAAAGTATGTAATAATTATTATGTCATAATAATAATAGTAAGGATTGTATATTGCTACTATATGAAAGGTTGTATGCCATTGTATCCAAGACATCGCAATGTCCTATGAAGGTAAAAAATCATTGGTTCTCACACAAACATAGTTTGGAGTTAGTTTCAGCTTGATGAGAGTACAAAATATTACAGAAGAATAACAGTTATTATAATGTGATGCAATATGTAATACTGCACTGCACATAGAGGAAAAGGTCATCTTTTAAGACTTGAATAAAGGAACTTTTGCATACAGTAGAGGAAAGGGTTCTTTACAGTAAGAATAAACAAGGATGTGGATCTTTTTGCCTAAAAGGTAATTTTATCGGATATTGTACTTATAAAATGTCTTGCTTCCAGCTCTCTTTTGACGTTGCAAACCCTAGATAAGACGTCAAACCATTCTAAATTGGTTTGACTACTTACCACGGTGGGGGCAGCAGGGTATACCTAGTACCATAACTACTACAGTGCACTTAATGTGTCCCTTAATGGTTTGTGAGTATGTCTATGGTGCATATTACAAGAAGCTGACATTGGCTACCTTACTCATAGTGCAATCAAGGCCATGTGTGAGGCTTTTCATAAAGGATTCCAGATGAACAACGTTTGCAGAGAAGACAAGCTCAGGCTGTATTAGGATACTGGAACTAATGACAAATGAGATGAAATATAAAGACAGAGTGAATGGATACACGGTGTTGGTTATTTTATGAGTTATATGGAACGTGATAAAAAGCTAGGAGAAGATATATTAAGTGATTTGGTCAGTGCTGGATTAGAGTCTTCATGGGCCTGAAGCCGCAAATCATGCTGGACCTACATAGAAAATTTTTATTTGATCCTGACCTCCATCTGCAACTTTGTAGCCATACAGAAAAACATCCCAAGCACATTAACAAACTCAAAATGTCAAGCACATCCAAATCCACAAACCGACTGAGTCACAGAGAAATGTGCTAGATAACTAAAGGGTACTGTGACGAGACCAATCTCGCCACTGTGCATTGGAGGAGCCTGGTTGCCCGCCTGCTGCCTTTAGACTATGGCCCAATGTTGAAACGCTTGATTTTCCCCTGCAAAGACATGAAAGCAGGGTCATTCGGTGCTTGCGCTGTTTGAGCGGTGATACCCAAGATAGCTATGCCATGGAGCCCATTCGTATAATGAAAGACTATGGGAAAGACTTTGGCTCCATGGCAATTGAACTGTATGTGTATGGTCTGAGCGCCATTCAGTAATAATGTGTGCTCAGACCTAAGCTATCTGGGAATATGTTGCATGTCTGTATTTTATGTAATAAGTGTAACCTTGTGTATTTTATTGTATTTTACTGCCATGTGCTTAATTAAGTTTTGCCTCTGTCCTTGGAGATAATTGGATTACTTCCCAATTACCTCCAGGATAGAAGACTCTGTGGAACTGGTTTTGGGTAGAAAAGCCATGCTTCATTTGGTCACAAAGGACTACAATCTATCTTTTGAACCACTGGACCAATTTGTATGATTTTGACGTATGTTTGTATTTGGAGTATGCTGATTCTGAAAATGCATACTGTTAAAGTTATGAATAATGTGGAAAAACTGTATTTCTCTGCTTGTGATAATTACATTACCCATTGTGTAAGGTAATTGTATCACAGGCAGAGGGGAGGATTTTGTGTGGGAGTGTCTGAGTGTATTGTACGTGTTTATTGGTTGTTTTCCAAAACCCTGTGGGTGGTACTAATGTGTATATATGAACAATAAACCCACAGCTCTGTCTGTTCACTGCTTGACCCTCAACACGGAGCTTTGTCTCGTTCTTGGGGGGATTTACTGTATGCTGTTAGAGACTGATTGCCAGGAGTGTAAGCCGCTTGGGTGCTTTTCCTGTTCAGCTGCTAGCAGCTATTCGTGAGGTTCCAGTTCGGGAGTTTGGAGTGCTACTTGGTATCCTGTTCGGGAGTTTGGGGTTCTGCAGTAGCTGTGCCTGTGTCTCTGGAAGGGGAAGATCTACTAAACGGCTGTTAACCCCTTTTATGCCTGGGGGTGCCGTTACAATTGGTGGCAAGCGGCGGGATCGTTCCCACAGTCAGAAGGACAGCTACAGGAGACACCATTCTGTGGATTTACAAGTTGGGGGCAACGCATGCCCAGTACAGCGACCCTAAAAACAACAGAATGGAACCAGCAGTGTTATACGAGGAGGAGGACCTGGATGGCCGGGATGCATTAAGGAAAGGCATCTGGTACCAGGCCCTGGATAATGTACAATACCAGCGGGGTGAGAGTCTCCCCAGTGAAGAGCAGTGGTTGCAGAAGCAAGTGGCCCTGCGGATGCCCTTCCTGGGAGAGCAGCCCCTGGAGGAATGGATGAAGGAACTAGAGCACCGGGTATGGCAGGAGCTATGGCTGGAGGATGCCTACCAGGCACTCTGGTGGTATATGGCACAGTATATACCCTGGACAGCCGAGCATGACAAGCCAGAGGGAAAGGAGTTTGATGGTCCTGGCTTGTTATGGGAGTCCTTTGCAACATTGTTTGTTTTCCAAAACCCTGTGGGTGGTACTAATGTGTATATAAGAACAATAAACCCACAGCTCTGTCTGTTCCTGCTTGACCCTCAACACAGAGCTTTGTCTCGTTCTTGGGGGGATGTACTGTATGCTGTTCCAGTTTGACTGCTAGGAGTGTAAACCTATTTGTATGTTTTTTCCTATTCAGCTGTTTACAGCATTTGTATGGTTCCGGTTCAGCTGTTTACGGCATTCATATGCTTCTCCGGTTCGGTGGATTGGTGCCTACAGTAGCTGTGCCTGTGTCTCTGGAAGGGAAGATCTACTAAACAGCGGTTTAACCCTTTTATGCCTGTGGGTGCCGTTACAGGTACAAAAAGTTACAGGCTATCCTATGGGTTCAGGGGGAATAGGGAATCCCTTCTATTAGTAATGGGGCACAGCAGAATTGTGTGAAATTAACTTGGAGAATAGGTAATGTGATGGAGCTCCAGTACTCTGACTGAGTACCTCCACCAAATCTGCTTCCTCGTAGCTATAAGGGAAACTGGAGCACTTCAGACCCAGTCGCCGAGGCTTGACTGAGATCACTGAGGGGCTTTTCCACCCTGGACCAGGCTACTGTGTTTACAGCCCCCGACATACTTAACATCAGCAGATTTCCCCAAACACCAGACGACACTTGGTGAAGGTTAAAACAGCAACTAACTTTACTAGACATAGCACACATATTTTAAGCCCCCAACAGCCTAATTTACATACAATAGGGTGCATAGAGTACTATAGTACAAGGAAGGGTGGTATGAGACAATAGTAAGGGCTGATGGGAGATTGAGGAGGGACAGGGCAGCTAGTTTAAACTAGTCTGGCAGTGTTCCTGGGACAATGCCCTGTTGGGGAAACAATGGGATAGGATAAAGGGGAGGAGGAGAGGCACAGACAAGCAATACATTAAACATACCCTGCACCAATAATGGGCACACAGTGCCAAAATAACAAGAGGAATCTGGGGACCTCCACATAGTGTCTGTCTTCCATTCCCAGTGACTGTGACTACCGTCACAGGTAAGTCACTAATATGTGCAAAGGTCCTAGTCCTCCAGTTTTCAATTGTAGAACAGATCAAATACAGATTAGTACATACTAATGCTAGCACTTTAGGTTTCCCATAATGTTTCGCCAGACAAGGAAGATATATGTGCCTTGATAGTCACATGCTATGAGTAATGAATAATGACTTACCAGAGTCCTGCTGTGTGGCCATGGCAACTGCCCCTTCTTCTGGTCTGCAGGAGAATTTGGTTCGCTCTACAGAGCTAAGCAAGGTCATGCAGGACTAGGCCATTTGGCTGAGAGCATCAGCTGAGCACTGTCAGCCAGCAAGCACAGGGCTGGGTCAGGCTTGCTTTATTCTACAGAGATATGTGACTTCTGATGCACGAGAAAAGCAGAAGTGGTGCAACCACCTAAAGGACAAACAGCTGTCAAACCATACTAAAACGGCGTGACTACTTACTGTGGGATGGCACCAGAGCACTCCTGGCACCATAGCTACTACAGCAGGTGATAGAGGATATGGTGCTTGGAGTGTTCCTTTAAGTGTGTGATGGTAGCTATCTACAGACCCCTAGAATATTCCTCATGCGGTGGACATGGAAATATTGGGTTGAATGGAAATATTAATTTGACTAAATGTGATTAAATAAAGTTGGAGCTATTACCGCACCCCAAAATGACTGTCATTACTTGGGTGAAGTAATAAGCCTGTACATCTCATGGAGATGAGTTATGTTGTTAATAGATCTCTGGAGCATTGCACAACTATGCACAAGTATCTATAACATACTTTCTGTATTTTTCCATTCAAGTTTGGTTATCTTCTAAGATTACTTGCATGTTCCGTCATTTTGTTTTTTATTGGCAAATGTAATTCTTGCAGGGTATTTTATAGCATTAAAAATATTTTCAATTTTCAAGAGAGCCGAGAGCTAGGTAATAGACTGCATGGTTAAATGGTTGTTTCTAGAAAAATATTAGGGTAATAGCAGAGAAATGTCCATAAAATAAAAATAATCATTCTGTATATTTCACATCACAGCTAGGAGGTTGTGAAAATAAAAGCTCATTTACACATTTTACTTGTTCATATATACAGTGTTACAAAGGTTTTATTCATCTAACAGTAAGATGTGGTGAGCTGATGACAGCACTGCACAACGTAGGCCAAAATAGCTGGTTTAGACAGAATCTTGAACTCTTGGAAGCGTTTTCTATCTTAGCTAAATTAATCTACGTTTTGCAAGTTAGTTATTAACTAGCCCTAATAAATTAAAACAAATTAAAACTCAAAGAAGTAAGCCAATATTACTTTGTAATTTTTAATAAGAGGGATTTATCGACACAATTTTGCATAAAGATCAGAAATGATGCTGAAAATACAAGCCGTTTAGATATACTTCAGCTAAACCAAATTGAGTTAAAGTTATAATTGTAATATCTAGTATACAGATTCCTACAGTTTAAATAAACACTATCACGTTAGGAATACAAACATGTATTTGTAATGTTAGAACGCCCTAGTCCCTATTTAGATTCAGACTCGCTCCCCATTTGAGCTGTAAAAAAGAAAGGTTACAACTTTAAGTCTCAGGGCTGCGACCCACTCCTGCCACAACGTCAATCTGGAAATGTCACTTCCTCAATGTTTACCAAATCCTATACTTCTTATAGAGAAGCATTTTGGACGATATGTACATGTGTGGTGAGGGCCATGCGTCCTATCAAATACTTCTCATAAGAAACAAGGAATACAGCCACTATAGGTGCTTTTAACCCTGCAATCATAATATTGGCAATGTTTTATATTGCAGAGTTAAAACTTAAGGGCTACTGTACCCAGTGCACTTCATTGAGATGAAGTGGTCTGGGGGCTTTTAGTTGTCCTTTAACCATTTCAGTCTTATGAAAGATTGAAACTTGGTTTGATGATTGCAAGACGAATAGTAACATTAAGACAAAAAAAAAATCTACCTTTGACTAGAGCTGAGTTCGATAGTTTTTCAAAATCAACTATTTTTTTTTCTTAAAGTTTGCTATTTGAAGTTCAACACATTAAAATTTACTCTACAGGAAATTATAAGATAAAACCAGACCCCATGGACTAGGTCGAAAGGCTCTTGATTGGTGGTGCCTGTTCCTGGTCTAAGAAGGGCTTCTTCTGTGCATCTTATTTGTGCCAGTGAAGCAGTCTTTTTTTACAAAATTTAAAGGTATATTTTAATTGTATAAATATTTTTTTTTCTTTTGCACATTAATGAACGATCCATATAATGTGTTAAAATAAATGAAAGTCGCTTGGAGTGTCTCTTTAAAGCAGTTTGTCTCACAGCATGAAAGCAGAAGCTAATTTCCTCTGCTGATCACGATGAAATGAAGTAATGTGAAACTCTAGTGGCAGTGAGGCAGAAAAGCAGTCTCGATTGACATAGACTGTACATATCCATAGGCATATGGATGCCATAAACTCACATGGCTATCACTAAGCTGTTTGATCTAAGACGGTACATTCAATGCAGTTATAATGTCTTGTTTCTATTAAATCAGAAATAGTTTAGAATGCATTGACCAATTAATCTTTGGATTTTGTTCCAACAATAACATACATTTCAGGTTTTCCACTTTTCAGGGATTGTGATCTCTGAGATTCAGATACATCTACCCTGCTCTTCTTCCCTGGCATTTGTCCTCATCAAGACAATGAAACTCACAGTCAAACTTAGTTAACTGCTTATTATTAATCATTTGCACTGTATTGTGCTCATCAGCTACACCATAACACCACACAAATCTCCCTGTTCCTAAATAGTCCATCTTCGGCCTTTTCAAACATTCAGAGGTTTATCCCAATATTCAGCTCTTGGTTCTATTAAAAAGATATAGGCATACATCTTCTGGTACGCTGGCCTTGATGTCAAGATGGACTACAAGATAATACATTTTCACATGGCTGAGGATGCTAGGATGCTTGGCATTGTAAGTCGAAAGAGATGGCATGCCGATGTTCGCATGCCCTAAATTTGGCTATCTAGGTAGAAATCAATATATTACAGCAGGAATAAAGGTGGAATATAATCAGTTATTCTCAAAAAACAGAGTTTCTGGGAATTGCACAGGGAGACTTGTAGGGGGGAGTTTTTCCAGTTCAACTATTTTGGCTTCAACTCCTATGTCAATTCTCAATCTTTCATGGCTTAGTGAATAGCCCTTATGGTAGATTAACCTTAAAGTGACACTCATTGCACTGTAGCCAGGTGGTTGTGGTGCTAGGAGGCTGTGGGTGCAGTCTCTCTGCTTTTTGACAAACACAAGTCTCTGCACCCGCAAGGCTCACCTTCCTGCAGTAAATGTGATACTGAAGAAGAAAATGTCGCCGAAAAAACGAGGAAGTCAACTGTCCCATTATTACATCATCACAATAGAGGGTGGGCTTTGGAAACCCATTTTAATCAAACTGCTTTAAAATGTCTTGACAAGAAATGAAAAGAACTGCATCCTGAACATATTATCTCTAAGCTGTAGTGAATATGGTACAACGAGTTTCCTTTTGACTCTTGGCCAGCGTTATTCACTGAGGACCAAATGGCCTCAGTACAGATTTGCAAAACCAATCCAGAACCCTCTGAAAAATTATTTCAATCCAATATTGCTTTCAGGATTTACCAGTATGCGGATTCTGCAACACAGAATTAGCTTGATTGTAGACTAGAATTCATCATGCAACCAAACGGCTAAAATCTGGATAGCAATAGGCAACAAAACAGTCAAATGCAATGATAACTAAACAAAATTGGCAGCGGCCCATCTGCAAATTCAGTTCAACCAAATTGTACAATTCAAAAGGGCTGAATTTGCACACAGTCAGAAGCTGTCATTCAACAGAGTCTGTCTTTACAAAATAGCTGTTATTAGCATATTTCCATAACTAACGTCAATGCAGAAAGAGTTCGTTCCATGGAAGGGTCCAGTCTAATCCAATAATTAAAATATATTAACTCAGGTTATTAACTGTAGATATCATTGCTTTATTTAAAATATAAAATAAATATTATCATATTAATATATGCTTATTTTAACCATTTGTCCTCTGACTGAATGTTCAACTATTGCAGATTTCAGCAAATTTGCTTTCTATTAGAGCAGGGCTGTCCAACCTGCAGCCCCCCAGATGTTGCTGAACTACAATTCCAATGATTCCCTGGCTATCTGTTTAATTGAAAGAATCATGGGAGTTGTAGTTTAGCAACATCTGGGGGGCCGCAGGTTGGACAGGCCTGTATTAGAGAGTCAAACGTATATATGTGAATACTATATAAGAATTCCTGATGGTAATACCAGATGGTATCAAATAAGATATACTCATTCATTGGAAATAACCACATTTCAAAAAGATTTACCTTTAGTAAATATGAGAATTACAGATTTGGTAACAGTTACAAGTTACAAACAGATTTGGTAACAGTTACAAACAGTTACAAAAATTAACAAGCGCAGCAAACCAAGTTGGTGCTGTATAGATCAGTGATAATATAAATCCTTACACAAGCACACAAGACAAACGAACATTTGATAAAGCATGTTTATGAACATAATTCAAATGCCAAAGCTTGAGTCAGTATGTATGAGCCTATCAGGGTGATGTATACTAATCCAACCTAGCTAATACATTGTATTACATTTCCATTTCTGCTCTCTGGCAGAGCTATTGTACACTGAACGCCAACTGTCACAGTCTGTTTTATTCCTTGGGGCCAGTACTCTGTCATCCAGGCAGCGTTTGTCACAAGTTAGCCCCTCCACCACATGCATACAGGGGAAAGAGAGACTCTGTCCTGAATTCCTGCTCTATACATAGCCTTTCATCTTCTGCAAGGACCCTGGACTGTCATTCATCAGTCCTTTCTACACAATGCTGCAGTGTATGCCTGTAGCTGCGTGTGTCAAAGGTGATCTTGGCAGTAGTACTATAATGTACATTAAGGGTACACATGTATTATCACCTGGGGCCACAAACTGACTGGCTGCAGAACCTAAAAGGGTGACTAATTGCAAAGCCCATAGTGGCATAAAAATGGTTAACTAAAACCAACTCTCAGTCAAGGTTGCAGAACAAATGAAATGGGAAAAAAATACAATAAACTATGAAGTGGAAATTTTCATATGGTCATGAACTCTTCATGCATTGCCTTAACAACAAAATGGGTTGTATATACTAAACAGTAAGCTGCGATGGGTTCAAATCTCACTTACAACAGTTTGCCAATATTAGAGGAAATAATATGGATCTTGGTCAAAAGAATTTCTCCAGTTCTACTATTTTGGCCTACATTTTGCCAGGCAGAGATAAATGCACTGTAACTGACTGTTTAGTACGCATACCCCTAGGTATAACACAATCTAACCAACAGCATCATAATGTATGTCATTTCATCTAAGCACAGACAATGACTTACAGTTGCATTGCAATACAGTGAGGTGGAAGCTAAAACTATTAACACACACATTTAACCATTCCAGTTCTAGAACGTTACCCACTGCATTGCAGGACACAGGGGCACTGGATATCTTTACAAATAAATACATTGCACTCATAAAATATATAAAGCCTCAGAGAAAGAATCTTAAAATCTGCTATCAAATTAGCCTCCAGAGTGCATTTTCGCTCATTCGTGGCCAGTTGGTGACTGTTTACGCATGCAAGTTTAGAACAACATTTATTTTAACATATTTAGCAAACTATATTGACTAATGAATAGATGATTATCTTCTAGAAAGAAATCAGAGAATTCTATTGTCAGAGCAATTGTATTATGGTGTTTTTTATTTCATTTAGATAGGCTATTCACTGCCACCAATGACTGACTCTACATTGGCAGAAGCCGTCATCTGATGGCAGATTGTAGTTGTCCTGTTCCAAAGAAAGTCATTTTGCTAATTCTAAATGAGGGTTTAGAATGCAGATTCATCACACACAAAGCCTTTTAATTCTAGCTGTCCGTTAGATGTTGTGTCTATAGAGCAATTCTGGTGCACATTGCTAGAAGTAGAGCAATCTGCATGAATATTCCATTGGTTTCCACAGTGATTGCTCCACTTTTAGACCTTTGTGATATTATAGCCCTAAATCTAAAACCTGCAAGAGTCTAAAGAATCAGCAACAAAATGTAATAAATACTGTTTAGTTTTATTTATAAAAACTAGCCATGCAGTAAAGTATCCCTTCTAGCTATTCGTTCAGGTTTGTCCTGTACATTATTGAATATTAATCCATTAAGATGACCTTTCCTAGTCCTGTAAATTGGAGACCATGAGGCATAGTGTGCTTTTCTTTGTCTGTATTCTTAGGACCCTAAGGGAACAGATGTGTGTCAATCATCTGATCAACCATACCTGCTGGGCAGTTGCATTCTGCTGGAGCTTCTCTTGAGATTCGGATTTTCGCCATGTGTTCATATGACCTCTGGAAAAACGAGAAAAAGAAAGACAGATAGGGAGTTAATACCTCAAAGTACTGCTTGATGGATTTCACAGTCTTCAACAAGGGCTGAACCCGAACAAATTTTCAGACAGGGGCTATAACAATACATAAACGATTAAATCCCTTAGCATTGCTTCTGCGAGGGAAGCAAACGTAACATGATAGTGTGAAAAAGGGCACCGGGGAAAAATGATGTTTAACTGCCAAAAGTACCTTATTGTGAAGATATGTTTCTAGTCCTCGCAATGGGATCTATTCACTAAACAGTGAGCTGTATTAGGGTGACAACTAGCTTACATAATTTACTCCAAGATTGGAGAGTGGAAAAAAGGTCTACTTCAGCAGTCGTTTATTTTAAGTTTTTATTTTGACTCAGCTAATTGGGTCCAAATTTGGTAGGTTATCACTAAATTTGTGTAAAGTTGCTGTGATACCAATAAAACTCCCACTAGATCTGTGCAAATTGAAAAATTACTATTGTGCATCCTCTGCGTATCTCAAGAAGGGCCTTGGGAAATGTCCACCATGGCACAGTAATTCGAGAAAACAGCCTTCCACAATTCCCTATTTGCTTATATTTACAAACGCCATCACTAGCTAAAACTTAGAAAACCATTGGAACATACTGCACTATAAAATCATCAAATTCCACTGGAAATAATGTAATTATGTTTCTTAACAAGTATTATTTTAGCTGTATTGTAGGTAAGAAAGGCATGAATGTCAATCAGGGCACAGAGAGGCTGGGGGTACTAATGTAGCCATGGCTGATTTTAGATCAGGTTACCTGCCTAATGTTTTCATTTGTTACCAGGGATAGTGTTTGGTTGAAGAGTTGGAGCTATTGCAGTAATTCTAGGACAGTAACTGTTGACATGTCTACTAAAGTACAATATCTATACCAAAACTATAATCTATTATAGGGGTTATCCACTTAAATGTAAGTTGATGTGAATTGACAAGTTTGTAAAATGTAGGCCAAAACATTATGAAAATACTTTAATTTATTCTAAATTGAAGATTTTTTCCCCCAACTATCTTGGTTTAAATCAGTAGTTCTAAACCTCTGGACGAGGACCCATATTTTAGAAGTTTACTTTATTTGGAAAATCCAAAATTTGGCATTGAAGAGGGCCTAGGTCAAGTGCATGCATATTTCTGTTCAATGTACATTAAGTGCCAATCAAAGAATGGGTGACCGAGCAAATGATATATTTCTAGAACAGAACTCCAAGCTATTGGATTGTAAGTACATGCTGTCTCCTTCAAAAAGGTTAATAGCTACTAGATTATTAAGCAAAAAGCAAAATGTAAGCCAGTAGGTAGGAATACGGCTATAATGTCCCATACTTTAATGTTATTGCCGTACATAAAACTGAAGTGCAGATTACAGTTTGCAATGACACCTGGTGGAAATCTTAATCCTTATTCATGCAGATTAAACCCTCCCTACATGCCTATTGCAAAGACATTGCATCTTATCTTGAAAGGATGTTGGGTCTGGCATTCTGCACAGCAAATAAGTATCTAGAGCAGGCTTCCCCAAACTCTGGCTCTCCAGATGTTGCTGAACTACAACTCCCATGATCCTCAGCCTATCTATTTCATTCATAGAATCATGGGAGTAGTAGTTCAGCAACATCTGGAGGGCCGGAGTTTGGGGAAGCCAGATCTAGAGAGATAGTGGATCTGGACATTTGATCTTAAAAAATGCCTGAGTACCAATCAGCTAATGTGAGGGGATCTTCTCCCCATTTAACACTACATTTAACAGGAATAATAAAGCATTGACTATGGACTCCAAATTATGATTTTTTTTTTAAAAAACTAGTTATCAGTCAGGCAGTGTATTGTGTTTAGGACAGGGTGTAACAGATTAATATTTTGTTTACCTGCATCTTTGTAAAATGATTCAATAAATGCATTGTTAGTTATTAGTTTGTTTGTTTGGGGGTTGCCAGTTCTTTATTTTTCCTGTTTTATGTAATCTATTACATTCTCTGTATGGCAAAGAGACCTAATGACAGTTCTGGGCAGATTTATAATCATTGCTTTCATTTTCATCTAGAAAACAAAATTAGGCTTATATAACGGTTTATAACAGCTTATTTAAACAATGTTAATTTTATTCTGGAATACTGCAAAATGCTATCAGGGTATTTTTATGCAGTTTGAGTGACACGTGAATTGTAACAGAAATCATTATTTCCCAATCAAGTAAGCAAAGGGACTCAACTAAAATACATACTTTCATCTTTAAACTACATGATTTTTATTTACTTTTATTAATGTGAGGAAATGTTTATGGAGTGACAGCATATTCTAAAATGCTGTATAATAAGTAATTTGAAAAGAAATGGGTAACTGATCCCTCAGCCAACAATTCATACCCTAGTCAATAAAGCACTGTATATTGCAGGGTGCCCTCTGTACCCCAGCCAGTCTAGAATTGGAAATACCAGGGTGCCCTCTGTACCCCAGCCAGTATAGTACTGATGATGGCAGGGTACCCGCTGAAGCCCAAGTCAGTATTGCACTGAGGATTGCAGGATGCCCTCTGTACCCCAGCCAGTCTGGAATTGGGAATACCAGTTTGCCCTCTGTAACCCAGTCAGTATAGCACTGTGAATAGCAGGGTGACTTCTATACCCAGCCAGTATAGCACAGATGATGGCAGGGTGCCCTTTGTACCCCAGTCAGTATAGCACTGAGGATGGAAGGGTGCCCTCTGTACCCCAGCCAGTCTAGAATTGGGAATACCAGGGTTCCCTCTGTACCCAGTCAGTAAAGTACAGAGGATGGCAGGGTGCCCTCTGTAGCCCAAGTCAGTATTGCACTGAGGATTGCAGGATGTCCTCTGTACCCCAGCCATTCTGGAATCAGGAATACCAGGGTGCCCTCTGTACCCCAGTCAGTATAGCACTGTGGATGGCAGGGTGCCTTCTGTACCCCAGCCAGTCTAGAATTGGTAATACCAGGGTGCATTCTGTACCCCAGTCAGTATAGCACTGAGGATGGCAGGGTGCCCTTTGTACCCCAGTCAGTATAGCACTGTGGATGGCAGGGTGCCCTTTGTACCCCAGTCAGTATAGCACTGAGGATGGCAGGGTGCCCTTTGTACCCCAGTCAGTATAGCACTGTGGATGGCAGGGTGCCCTCTATACCCAGTCCAGTCAGTATAGCACTGAATATTGTAGAGTGCCCTCTGTGCCCCAGTCAGTATAGCACTGAGGATGACAGAGTGCCCTCTATACCCAGTCAGTATAGCACTGAATATTGTAGGGTGCCCTCTGTGCCCCAGTCAGTATAGCAACGAGGATGACAGAGTGCCCTCTGTACCCAGTCAGTATAGCACTGAATATTGTAGGGTGCCCTCTGTGCCCCAGTCAGTATAGCACTGAGGATGACAGAGTGCCCTCTATAACCAGTCAGTATAGCACTGAATATTGTAGGGTGCCCTCTGTGCCCCAGACAGTATAGCACTGAGGATGACAGAGTGCCCTCTATACCCAGTCAGTATAGCACTGAATATTGGAGGGTGCCCTCTGTACCTCAGTCTGTATAGCACTGAGGAAGGCAAGGTGCCCTTTATACCCAGTCAGTATAGCACTGAATATTGGAGGGTTCCCTCTTTACCCCTGTCAGTATAGGACTGAGGATTGCTGAAACACAAGCAGACGGCAGGATAGATAAATGAACTGTTGGTCATTACAGCTCAATGGCTTGTCAAGTTCAGCCTCATCCAGACACATCCTCCCTGCGAGGTCAAATACCATGTTACAACACACTTAATATTTTTAAGTTACATGATCACATGGGTTTAACGGGTAAATAAATCAAGCGTTAGATACTGAGAGCAGTATTCCCACTCCTGCTGGCTCATTAAAACGTCCAGTTTATAGCTCGCTGGTGCTAACTTTACTGATAGTCCGTCTAATGCGCCTCCAGAGGTGAGGTATACTTGGCTCACTATGAATAGATGGCTAGGAGATATATTAGACCGTGAATACATGTTTGCAGATCTGAGTTATTGGATCATGCTGTCTATAATCAAGAGCCTCTGGCTGGCTGAGGATGATGGACATGAAATCTCTATGCATCTTCAGGTTTGCAAATTTAAAACAAAAAACTCCTATAAACCATAGGACTGCACTGCCAGGACTGCAACTCTCATTATCTTGATTTTTTTTTTTTTATCAGCCCATCATTTGCATAATAATACCAAACATTTAGATTTAGAGGGTCATGGTGATGAATTACTAATCTCTGGCAATGTAGCTGCTCTGGACTACTTTATATTAAGCTCTAGCAACCCAACGCCTTACCGAGCATCATGGGAAATGTAGTCCACAAGTTCGAGAATATAACCATCACTGCCCAATAAACTGTACATTTATTAATATGTGTCACTAATAACTCTGGGAACACTCGAACCTGCCTAAGGATGACATGTGTGTTAGTACAGAGTAACTTGAATGGAAAGACTACCTATTTCTGGAATGCTAATCAGCTCCCTTACTGGCACATAAATGAACTTACACTTAGTATAGTGTCCCAGTTTATTCAAACACCAGTTTCCTATTTATGAAAAACTAAACAAGCATCCACCCTGTTAGTGAATCAGACATCTTTCACACATATTATTCTCCCGGTGCCCTGGCACTGCCTGTGGCATTTGGGGCTGTCTGATTCAGTTTTAAGTCTTAAATGAAAATATAAAGGAATTAAAAAGCTTTTCAATTCTAATGCTGCTAACTGCCCACATATTTCTCCCAATGTACACAACAGCTATTGTTTAATACAAACATAAGACTTGGGATCTAAGAACTTTTTAACTGATAATTCTCCTCCGGGCACTTTCTAGTGATGTACTTGGCCATGATACAACCAATCAAGCAGGAAACTATGGAATATCTGGAACACACAACATACTGACTGCAACATTCTACACAAACACTAGCTGTATCACAGTGCACACCTGAGACAGCAGCTGGTCCACCTTCTCCTGCACGATGGAGTTGAGTTGATCTACAGATAATCCTGGTACATGGAAGGAGAGGTCCCCAGACTTGCCATGCTCCACAGCCCAGATCCTACCGTGCAAATCGTTGCTTTTTATATTGAGATAGAGACAAAATGCCAGGGATAAAACGGACAGGACAAAAGCCAACACATTGGGCAAAGTCCTGCCCCAAGAACTTGGTCCATCTCTTGGTGTTTCCCCATTACATCTCTGGTAGGTTCCCACCATGGTTTTATTTTCTGATTTGACCATCATGTTTAATGTCTTGTCTTGTATCTTTTCTTCCTATTTAATCCTTTTTAATCCAGATAAGTATTGATGAACTTCGGTGGAAAAAGAGTGCCCGGTGATCCCATGCAGGGCTGATTCGTGATCTGGGAAGAATCAGGACATGTTAATGCGCAAAGCGGTGTTAAAGGAGAAGTCCAAAAAGTGATCTGGAGCCAGCACTAAATAGGAAATTTGAATTAGTAGTCCAGATTGATTTACACAACCACAATACTGAGTTCTGCAGCCCAGACAGACTGGTCACTATACTGAATCCTGCAGTAAAGAGAGACTGGTCACTATGCTGGTTCTGCAAACTGGGACTGGTCACTATGCTGGCTCTGCAGAATGGGACTGGTCACTATACTGGGTTTGCTGAATGGGACTGGTCACTATGCTGGTTCTGCAGCCCAGGTAGGGGGGTCAGTTTGCTACTGGAACTGGTAACTATGCTGGTTCTGCAGAGTGGGACTGGTCACTGTGCTGGTTCTGCAGACTGGGACTGGTCACTGTGCTGGTTCTGCAGAATGGTACTGGTCACTAAGCTGGTTCTGCAGACTGGTACTGCTCACAGTGCTGGTTCTGTAGACTGAGACTGGTCACTATGCTGGTTCTGCAGCCCAGGAAGGTGGTCACTATAACGCTGGACTCTGCAGTCAGATGGACTTGTTGCTTGCTGATGTCTTCTCCTGCTATCTGGCTTTCCTCTAGGATGGAGTTGCATGCAGCTCAGGCAGTGATAAGGAGAGGGAGAGCTTGAAAACGTGTTTTAACAGCAGCTCAGTTGAAGTGCGTGTGTTTTCCTGCCCCCTTGTGTGCTTTAAATATCCGATCTGTCAGTAGCAGCAGCAGCACGCAGTGGCCGGCTTGTGAGCTCAGCACCTCCCCACCAGGACACTCACCCACCACATATTGTCAGCATAAATCAGACACCTACTGGACACAAGCTTGAACTTGGCTTCTCATTCATTATACTAAAGATCTGTTCAATCCGTTTTATTTATTATGTAACTAACACATTACAATACTACATCATACCTTATACATTACTGTTTAATATTCACACAAGTATAGTTAGGGGACATTGAAACGTGCATGTATTCTGCAAAAGGGGAGACATGGCATGACACCAGGTGCAGATTGGAAAGGGTTAAAGTCTATGATGCCATGATGGGTTGATAGCCAATACATAGATCAATCATCATCACAAAAAAAATCTAAATAAAAAAATATATTTTATATATAAAATAAGAAACAATATTTTCATGGTTAACAGTCATCGCTGAATTAAAGTTTCTAGATGCACAGGTTGCACAATTTCAATCAAACTCAGTTTAGGGCAACCGTGCCACCTTGCATGAATTCAGCATGCTTTAAGGTGACATTTGACTAGCTATGATAGAAGGTACAGTCCATAGCAGCACCTTGAAGTTAAGTACCCCCTAAGCCCAGGGTTCCTTAAGGGATACTATAGGCATCCAATTCACTCCGTCCCATTGAAGTGGTCTGTGTGCAATGTCTCTGCCCCACTTAGTCCTGCAATGTGCTTTAGGTTCCCCCTTCCCTCCCCCCATTCCTGATGTTAGAGGAGGCAGAGACCGAGCCAGCATGGAGGGACCCTGGTGCTGGAAAGAGGTAAGTGCTTTTTAACCCTTTGAACATGGGTGGGGTGGGGGCAATAACAGGTTTGTATTCCTAACACTATAGTGTTCCTTTAATCATAAAATCCCTTAACAAAAAGTCTCCCTAAACCCCCTGAACCAAGAGCAATGTTAGGCAACTGTCAGCACTCCAGATGTTGTGGACTACATCTCTCATAATGTTTTACAGTCATATTGTTGGCAAAGCATCAAGGGAGATATAGTCCACAACATCTGGGGGGGGGGGGGGGGGGGAGATTGCCTACCTGACCATGCTTTAGCATTGCTTTACCTGGAGTCTGTTTTTGAATGCTGCATCTACTTTTGCAGCATTTTCAAGCCACACTTTAACTCTAAAGGACACTCCAGGAACCAACACTACTAGAAAGTGCTGTAGTGGTTATGGTGCCAAAGGTCTCCTGGCATCGCCTCATTGTAAGGAGTCAAATTATGTAAAGGCACCACTCCCAGCCTCCACTACTGAGCACAGAGAGCTTGATGCTCCTATGCAGGGACCTCTGTTAGTTCTCCTGAGATAAGCTCTGCCGTGCAGTTTGACTTCTTACAAGGTGGGGGCGCCAGGGCACTTCTGGCACCATAATTACTACAGCCAGCTCGAGTGGATAGGATGATATTAGTGTTCCTTTAAAGTTACAAAATACAGATTATATGTGCAGAAAAACTGTAAACATAAACACACACAAAACCACTGGTGTATATATTCTCCTTATACACTCAAAATACTAAAAGCAAAATCAAGAAAATGTATGATAAAAGAATGGTTTGTGTGTCCTATTTACTTTGTAGTGTTACCTATTTACTTTGAGGGACAGCAACACAACATGGCATATACGCTAAAAACAACAAAAGAATATACATAACACAGTGTATATTAATTAACCCCTTAAGGACTGAGCCAAATGTACAAGTTGTGAACAGAACAAAACTTAAACAAAACCTGGCATTTGCGCTATATGTCTGTCCAACCGTAATTCACCTCTTTCATATTAAACGCACCCCCCTTATTATATATCATTTTATTCAGGGTAAACAGGGCTTTCATTTAATATCAAATATTTAGCTATGAAACATAATTTAATATGAAAAAAATGGGAGAAAATAAGAAATTTTGTTATTTTTTTTAGTTCTACATGAAATTTTAACTGTCAATGTCATAATACTGTTTGCTTTTACTGCAATAAAATACACATATTTGTATTCAGCAAAGTCTCACGTGTAAAACAGTACCCCCTATGTACAGGTTTTATGGTGTTTTGGGAAGTTACAGGGTCAAATATAGCACGTTACATTTGAAATTGAAATTCGCCATATTGGTTACGTTGCCTTTGAGACTGTATACTAGCCCATGAATTAAATTTACACCCATAATGGCATACCATTTGCAATAGTAGACAACCCAAGGTATTGCAAATGGGGTATGTCCAGTCTTTTTTAGTAGCCATTTGGTCACAAACACTGGCCAAAGTTAGCGTTAGCGAAAAATGCAAAAAACGCCAATTTTGGCCAGTGTTTGTGACTTAGTGGCTACTAAAAAAGACTGGACATACCCCATTTGCGATACCTTGGGTTGTCTACTATTGCAAATGGTATGCCATCATAGGGGTAATTTGAATTCTTGGGCTACCATAGGGTCACAAAGGCAACGTAAGCAATCTGGCGAATTTTAATGTGAAAAAAATGAAACACAAGCCTTATATTACGCTGTAACTTTTGAAAACACCATAAAACCTGTACATGAGGGGTACTGTTGTACTCGGGAGACTTAACTGAACACAAATAGTTGTGTTTCAAAACAGTAAAAAGTATTGCAGCAATAATATCGTCCGTGTAAGTGCTGTTTGTGCGTGAAAAATGCAAAAAACGCCACTTTTACTGGCGATATCATCGTTGTAATACATTTTACTGTTTTGAAACACTAATATTTGTGTTCAGCGAAGTCTCCCGAGTAAAACAGCACCCCCATGTACAGGTTTTATGGTGTCTTGGAAAGTTATAGGGTTAAATATAGTGCTAGCAAAATAAATTTCCTATACTTTCGGCATGGGTTGACAGGCAGGTCCCGCTAATTGTAATTAATTAGGATACCTAATTATGTAAAAATATTACATAAATATATGTGTAGAATTAATATATGTATATCTATACATATGTGTATATATACGTATATATAATTTTTTTTCAATATTTTTATTTATATATAGGTATATATATATATATATAGTGATATTTACATATATATTTATGTATATAGATATATATATTATTTCGTTCTACGTGTATTTTGATATATAAATATATATATTAATATCACAATACAGTTAGAACGAAATAAAACACATCTATATATTTTTTAATTATTTATTTTTAATTGTTTTTTTTTGTTTTATTTTTTACGTATTTACATTTTTTTTATTTTATATATAAATATATATATAACAATAATTATATATATATTTAACCCCTTAACACCGCAGCCAAATGTACAAGTTGTGAACGAAACAAAACGTAAACAAAACCTGGCATTTGCGCTATATGTCTGTGTAGACAGTGTATGTGTGTGTATGTATATGTGTATACAGTTGCAAGTAAAAGTATGTGAACCCTTTGGAATGATATGGATTTCTGCACAAATTGGTCATAAAATGTGATCTGATCATCATCTAAGTCACAACAATAGACAATCACAGTCTGCTTAAACTAATAACACACAAAGAAGGAAATGTTGCTATGTTTTTATTGAACACACCATGTAGACACTGCGCTTTGCTGCACCAATCAGCATCTCCTCATAGAGATGCATTAAATCAATAGAGACACTCAACATAGATGCTGCACACTGCTGAGCACTGGACTAGGAAACACCTCTTATGGCCATCTGAGCAACTGCCACTTTCTCTGAAAAGGCAGCATTTACAGTACTCAGCCTGCATGACAGGCTATAGACACCAGAACCACTACATTAAACCGTAGTGGTCCTGATGACTATAGTCTCCCTTTAATAAGACATCTTTCTTTCACCTGTCAATCTACTCTTTGGCATAGACTCCTGTGCAGAAGAACTGAGTTACAAGAAGAGCAGGAGACAGGTGTGACAATGCATCCCCCCACCACAAACAAAAAATACATCTCTACCTATTTCTCGTAACCTCCCTTTTGAATTTCATATCCCCCTTTGTGTTTGTTATCCCCTCGTTTGATTGTCTTACCCACTTTGGTGTATGTTATCTCCCATTTTTTCTTTTCTTACACCACTCTTTGTCTGTCTTTTAGTCATCCTAGCCCCTTTGTGTGTATCTATTTCCCTTCTCCAGCTCATCTGTGTGTCTCTTTTTCCTCTATTTGCCCCTTCAGCCTATCCATGTGTCTCATTTCCTCTCAACCCCTCCATGTGTTTGACTCCGCCTCCCCCTCATGTGTCTCATTCCCCCCCCCCGCTTCAATATTTCTCATTTCCATCCCAGCCCATCCATGTGTCTCATACACACACCCCAGCCCCTCCACGTGTCTCATTTCCCTCCCCAGCTCCTCAATGTGTCTCATTCACCCTCCAGCCCCCTTCATGTGTCTCACTCCCCCAGCCTCTCCATGTGTCTCATTCATCCCCCAACCCCTCCATGAGTCTTATTCCCCCTCCCAGCCCCTCCATGTGTCCCATTTACTCTAGCTCCTCCATGTGTCTTATTCCCCTCAGTCCCTCCATCTCTCATTCACCCCAGACCCTTTATGTGTCCCATCCTCCCCCTGCCCCCTCCATATGTCTGATCCCCCAGACCCTCCATGTGTCTCATTTTACCTCCCCAGCCCCTTCATGTGCCTCATCCACCCTCCAGATCCTCCATGTGTCTCATTCCCCCTCAGTTCCTTCATGTGTCCCATTAGCCCCCCAACTTCTCCATGTTTCTCATCCCCCACACAGCACCACCTGTAGCTCCATGTAACATGACTGGTCACAGACCGCAGTGGAGGTCTTCTGATACTCTACCTGGTCTGAAAGGACCAAATGAATGAATATAAAAATATAAAAATGAAATAGACTTTAAATAAACACAGAAATATGTAAGAAGCATCCAGAATCATCAACCAAAGATCAGACGTCTCATCTGGACGGCTTCGTGCTGCTTCCTTATATTGGAAACTGTAGCAAGTTCATTTGAGATATTTATTTTATAGTTTTTTTTCCTTGTTAGATACATATTGTTATTTTGGTTTATGTTTTTGTGTTTATGGACACTAAGTGAGACCTCATCTTTGGTTTTCTGGATGCTGCTTACATATTTCTGTGTTTATTTATATAAAGTCTATTTCATTTTTATATTTGTCTATTCATTCATTTGGTGTGCACATACTGTGTTGTTTTCTGATCTTTAAGATTAAGTCACTCTTTTTATGTATGTTGCTGCCCACCATCGATTCAATTGATCTCTAGTCTTTAGATATTTGTCGTTTTTTAGATTTTCTCAAATGTATGATTCGTTTTTTATTGCTGTGATTGTACTGATACTTATTTTACCCAATAACTTTTTTGAAGAAAGTGAGTGCAGGGAGTAAAGGGTCCTAATTCGGTTGGGGGAAGTGCTTGGAAGGGGTCCTGAGCTATAATGTGTATGTGTAAGGCAGATCGTCTGTAAAAGGTATGCTTAGAGGGAGAATAAGATAAGCTGCCAGTGAAGAGGGATAGTAAGTTTGTGCTAGGTTATTTTGACTGATATTGATGCGAAGATGCTCCTCAGTGTAAGTGGGACTATTAGTATAGGCTACTGGATGATTTGGGGAAATAGTGAAGGGTAGATATAGGCCTGTTAAATGTTCTGTGTCCATATTAGAGACAGCAAAATAGCAAAATTCTAAGTGAAATTTATTTCAGAAACGTAAAATTAATTTATACTTATTTCTCATGTTGACATTTATAACTTGGTAAATGAGTTATTTGAATCTATAAGGAGTAAATGACGTGGAATTTGTAAAGATTTCCCTTTTTGAATTGTTGATGCAGTGTTTTCACTTAAAGCGACACGCTAGGCATTACCATTCATCTCACTGAATTGATTAAGGTTCTCCATTCAGTGATAAACAATTCTTGGGCAATTTAACACTGAATTTGGGTCCATCATTCCAGCCCAACCCCCACTGGAGGTATGGCTAAGGCTATTATACTCTTCCTTGGGCATACAAAGTCATACAACCAATGGGCAGCCCATTGATACTCATTATCCTAAGCAGCACTAAGGGAATGACCTGTTGGGGACTCTCATTAATCAGAAAACTGTTAAAAATACTTTAACACTGAACAAAACGATAGGGACAGGGGACTCTTACCACTTTAATGATATGAAGCAGTTAGTGTCAAGAGTGTCCTTTAAAGCAGAAGAGTGTGCATGGATATAAGTTAAGAAAATGGGGATTATTTAGGGGCATGTAACTAACAGGCAATATATATAAAAAAAAAGAAGATGGAAAAACAGTGGATAAAAGGAATGCTGGTGATTTTATGTTACAGTACTAGATAGCTTGGAATGACTGTCAGGCAGGCCCAGACTGGCCATCTGGGATATCGGGCAAATGCCCAGTGGGCCGCGACGGGAGATCATAGGATGTCCCCTGTCGGCCCATGCAGAGCCGGCATTATTCGAAGGCTCTGTACCTTCATGGGCCGGTGGGGAGATCAAATTTCAGTTAGAGATCAAAGATCAGCCAGCTGGAGAGGGAGGGAAAGGAGGACACGGGGGGAGCTCTTATCTGCAGCTCTGCCCTGTTCCTCTCGCGAGGTTACCACGGCAACGTTCAGAACTCGGGAGAGTGAACTCTTGTCCTGCAGGCTAGAGTTCACCCACCACTAGGACCGCCAGGGACTGCAGCATGGCCCCCTCCCAGGCTAAAAGTAAGAAGGGAGGCGGGATATAACGTTTTGTTTTGTTTAATTTCTAAAAAAGTACATATTTAATATATTTTAATCTGCCCCCCCCACACACAATTCCTCCAAACATAAACACACACACACACATAGCACACTCACACCAACAGCACACTCATACACACAGCACCCTCACACACACACAGTACCCTCAGACACATACAGCACCCTCACACACACAGTACCCCCCACACAGCACCCTCACACCGCACCCTCACACACACAGCCCACACACACACACAGTACACTCAAACTAACAACACCCTCACACAGCACACACACACACACACATCACACTCGCACTAACACCACCCTTACACACACACACACACACACACACATCTAACATATAAAATAACCCTCAGTAAGTTAACAGACAAAGAAAATTAGAAACATAGAATGTGACGGCAGATAAGAACACCCTCGCACACACAGCACCCCTCTTACACACACACTGCACCCCTTACACACACACACACACACATGCTGCACCCTCTACACATACACACAGCACACCCAACACACTGCGCCCCTCACAAATACAATACGTTCAAACTAATATAGATATATATACTACTGCACCCCTCACTCTGCACCACTACACACATGACGTTCCAGATACATGCTCGATCCCTTACCCAACTCTGGATCATCTAATTTACAAATACACACACACACACACACACACACACTAGATCCCTATATACACTCTGAATCCTCTATACACACACACACACACACACACGCACAACCTCCTATACACACTCTGGGTCCTTTACACACTAGATCCCTTACACAGACACACTGCACCACCTACACACACTACATTCCTGATATACAAACTCTGGATCCCCTATTCACACATTACATTCCTTGTAAGCAAACACATACTACAGTCTCTAAACACTCTCTACAACGCCTACACACACTCAGGGGCGTATTAGCCGCGAGGCAAACACGGCATTTGCCTTGGGCGGCATTTTCCAGGGGGCGGCAAAAAACGCCGCCCCCAAATGCCCAAGGCAAATGTCTTGTTAGCCGTGCGGCTAACAGACATGCTGGGCTGGTTGCTGGTTGCTGGGCGGCCGGCGAGGGAGCTCTTCCCCTGAGCTCTCTGCTCAGCTCCCTCGCGCGCCGCCCGCAGAGTGAGACTGGGAGCCGGAATATGACGTCATATTCCGGCTCCGCCTCCCAGCCTCACTCTGCGGGCGGCGCGCGAGGGAGCTGAGCAGAGAGCTCAGGGGAAGAGCTCCCTCGCCGGCCGCCCAGCCTGCCCGCCAGTGCCGTCCTGCAGCCACTGGACCACCAGGGAATGGGAGAACCCACCCCCAGCATTCCCAAAGGTAGGGAGGCGGGGGGGGGGGGGGAGTAAATAAAAAAAAATGTGTTAATGTGAGTGTGTGTCTCTGACTGTGTGTGTCTGATAGTGTGTGTGTGTCTGATAGTGTGTGTGTGTCTGTTAGTGTGTGTGTGTGTGTGTGTTAGTGTGTATGTGTGTGTCTGTTAGTGTGTGTGTGTGTCTGTTAGTGTGTGTGTGTGTCTGTTAGTGTGTGTGTCTGTTAGTGTGTGTGTGTGTGTTAGTGTGTATGTGTGTGTCTGTTAGTGTGTGTGTGTGTCTGTTAGTGTGTGTGTGTGTGTGTCTGTTAGTGTGTGTGTCTGACTGTGTGTCCGACAGTGTGTGTCTGTTAGTGTGTGTGTCTGTTAGTGTGTGTGTGTCTGACTGTGTGTGTTTGTTAGTGTGTGTGTCTCACTGTGTGTGTCTGTTAGTGTGTGTGTGTGTGTCCGACTGTGCAGTGGTGTATCTTGGTTTTGTGCTGCCCTAGGCAGGACAAAACTCAGACACCCCCTCTCCCCCCGCGCGCGCGCCACCCCCACCCAACCCTTCCCCCCTGCCCCGCATTCTAAATACACACACATTCACTGAGAGATACGCATACACTAGCTAACACACACACAGTCAGACACACACAGTCGGACACACACACACACTAACAAACACACACAGTCGGACACACACACTAACAAACACACACAGTCGGACACACACACACTAACAAACACACACAGTCGGACACACACACACTAACAAACACACACAGTTGGACACACACACACTAACAGACACACATACTAACAAACACACACAGTCAGACACACACACTAACAAACACACACACTAACAAACACACACAGTCGGACACACACACACTAACAGACACACACACTAACAAACACACACAGTCTGACACACACACTAGCAAACACACACAGTCGGACACACACACTAACAAACACACACAGTCGGACACACACACACACACTAACAGACACACACAGTGAGACACACACACTAACAGACACACACTGTCGGACACACAGTCAGACACACACACTAACAGACACACACACACACACACTAACAGACACACACACACACTAACAGACACACACATACACACTAACACACACACACACACACTAACATACACACACACTAACAGACACACACACACACACACACTAACAGACACACACACACACACACTAACAGACACACACATACACACTAACACACACACACACTAACAGACACACACACACTCACTAACAGACACACACACACTATCAGACACACACACACTATCAGACACACACAGTCAGAGACACACACTCACATTAACACATTTTTTTTTATTTACTCCCCCCCCCCCCCCCCCGCCTCCCTACCTTTGGGAATGCTGGGGGTGGGTTCTCCCATTCCCTGGTGGTCCAGTGGCTGCAGGACGGCACTGGCGGGCAGGCTGGGCGGCCGGCGAGGGAGCTCTTCCCCTGAGCTCTCTGCTCAGCTCCCTCGCGCGCCGTCCGCAGAGTGAGGCTGGGAGGCGGAGCCGGAATATGACGTCATATTCCGGCTCCCAGTCTCACTCTGCGGGCGGCGCGCGAGGGAGCTGAGCAGAGAGCTCAGGGGAAGAGCTCCCTCGCCGGCCGCCCAGCAACCAGCAACCAGCCCAGCATGTCTGTTAACCGCACGGCTAACAAGACATTTGCCTTGGGCATTTGGGGGCGGCGTTTTTTGCCGCCCCCTGGAAAATGCCGCCCAAGGCAAATGCCTTGTTTGCCTCGCGGCTAATACGCCCCTGCGACTGTGTGTGTTTGTTAGTGTGTGTGTCCGACTGTGTGTGTTTGTTAGTGTGTGTGTCAGACTGTGTGTGTTTGTTAGTGTGTGTGTCTGTTAGTGTGTGTGTGTCTGTTAGTGTGTGTTTGTTAGTGTGTGTGTTTGTTAGTGTGTGTGTCTGACTGTGTGTGTTTGTTAGTGTGTGTGTCTGTTAGTGTGTGTGTGTCCGACTGTGTGTGTTTGTTAGTGTGTGTGTGTCCGACTGTGTGTGTTTGTTAGTGTGTGTGTGTCCGACTGTGTGTGTTTGTTAGTGTGTGTGTCCGACTGTGTGTGTTTGTTAGTGTGTGTGTCCGACTGTGTGTGTTTGTTAGTGTGTGTGTCTCACTGTGTGTGTCTGTTAGTGTGTGTGTGTCCGACTGTGTGTGTTTGTTAGTGTGTGTGTCCGACTGTGTGTGTTTGTTAGTGTGTGTGTGTGTCCGACTGTGTGTGTCTGACTGTGTGTGTGTTAGCTAGTGTATGTGTATCTCTCAGTGAATGTGTGTGTATTTAGAAGGCGGGGTAGGGGGGAAGGGTTGGGTGGGGGTGGCGCGCGCACGCGGGGAGAGAGGGGGTGTCTGAGTTTTGTCCTGCCTAGGGCAGCACAAAACCAAGATACACCACTGCACACACTACGTCACCTATATACACACACACACATTCGCTACATCCCCAATACACTAAATATTGAATTGAAATTAATTTTTAACTATGTTACATTTTAAAGCAAAAGAATGGGAAAATACGATTTTTAGATTTTTTTTTTTTTTTTTAAATCACAGCTTCTTTGGCTTAGATGTTCTTTTAGCGGACTAAAGGTTTTTGCTTATTGACTGCACCTTTAGAAATAGTAATAGGAGAAATAAAACTTAAGGCAAGTAGAAACCATTGTATGATAGGAGAAGGAAGTTACATTTCCTTAAGATGGTTATTGGAAAGAAAGAATACAAGGTTTGAAAATAACTAAATGTGCTACATTCACAATTTTTTTTTTCATAGAGCAACAAACGGTGATACAAGGAAGTATGTTACATAGTTACATAGCTGAAAAGAGACTTGCGTCCATCAAGTTCAGCAAACTATAATTGTATATATAACATGTATATTTATTGGGAAGACTTGTTTTGCATTCCAATCATACTTACCTTTAATAGTCATAAGGATAACCTTTTTCTCTACACAATGATTCTTAGCTGTGATGTCAGATGATATCATGCTGTGATGTCATAAACATGACTAAGTCTACCGCTATAAGTGCATGAGCATGTTATTTCCTTTCAAATGCATCTGATACTGTGTCAGAGCTTGACCACACAGATATCTGCTTTTCAATTGGATGTTGGAAGACTTGGACCTTAACTGCATTCAGTCTGATCTTGAGCAAGAGAGATTTTGGCAGGCAGAGCCAGAATGGCTCACCATTCAAAAAGTCTGCATATACAGATCAGGTGACAGCCTAGTGAGAGGTCCAGATAAAGTAGGGAAGAACTTAAACAAGGGTATCAATGATCATTACTGCATGTGTGTATTAAAGGATGCATTCTTTTCTCAAATAGATCATTTGTTATATATCCATTTTTAATTAAAGCGAATGAAAGTCTGAAAGGCATAAAATTATCCAACCCTGTTTTAGTCACAACTAAGCTGATTTAGCCTAAATTTAGCAAATCAGGTTTGCATTAACACACATTCAGAGTTTAGGGAATAAACCAGTCTTCCAGTCCTTGTTTTTCTTGTTTCAAATGTCAGCCCATCTAATGTAATTGTACCCCACCCTCCTTAAAATGAAAGCTTGTTTGAGCAGGGCCCTCAGCATCTTCTGTTCCTGTATGTTCAGCTTGTCTTGTTGCAACTACTTGCTTGTTAGTCCACTTATTGAACAGGTGGATAATAATAAGATTATCACACTATGTGAGGACCTCCAGCGTTTTAACCCCCTCAGCAACCTGGGATGGGGGGTGGGAGGGAGAGGGGACCTGCAGTGCCAGGAAAACGGTTTGTTTTCCTGGCACTGGAGAGTCCCTTTAACTCTTTAACCCTTTCAGGACCGCTGACGGTTCAGGACCGTCAGCGGTAAAACATGCGTTTGGACCGCTGACGGTCCTGAACCGTCATAACGGTCTGGGGCTACTTACCTGATCGCCGTCGGTCCCACGGCGGCGATCAGTGCTCCACCCGGTCCAGGGGGACTGTCTGTCTGCCCGGGCAGTCCCCCCTCGGCAGATCAGGACCCTGCGGCCATGTGATCACTCGATCACATGACCGCAATAGGGGTCCATGTGTCTGCCTGCAGGGGGACTGTCTGTGCTGACAGGCAGTCTCCCTGCAAGTGAAAAATCAAAAAAATAAAGTAAAAAAAAAAACCAGTGTAAAATCAGTGTAAAAATAAATAAATAATATGTGTATATATATATATATATATATATATATGATATATATACACATGTATTATATCTATATATAATATATGTATATGTATCATATATATAATGTCATATGTATATTAATATAAAAATACACTTATATTTAAATTACACACGAATATATACAATATATATAATTGCTATATATATGGTATATATATATATTATAAAATACAAATAATATGTTAATAAAAATAAATAACAAAAAATTAAAATAATTTTTAATAATTATAAAAAAATATTTATATATGCAATTTTATTCTAACAGTATTTTGATATATATATATATTTATATCAAAATATACTTAGAATGTAATGATATATATATATCTATGTATAAATAAATAAATAAAAACAATACGAAATATACATATGTCCATATACATAATTACATAAATAATTTCATAAATATACACGTAGACGTCAAATATATAAATATGTATATATATTAAAATTCTACATGTGTATTTATGTAATATTTTTACCTAATTAAGTAATTTTAATGATTGCAATTTGAGGGACCTGCCTGCCAACCCAGGCCGAAAGTCCAGATAATTTAATTTGCTAGCACTGTGTTTAACCCTGTAACTTTCTATGACACCCTAAAACCTGTACATGGGGGTACTGTTTTACTCGGGAGACTTCGCTGAACACAAATATTAGTGTTTCAAAACAGTAAAACATATCACAGCGATGATATTGTCAGTGAAAGTGAAGTTTTTTGCATTTTTCACACACAAACAGCACTTTCACTGAGGATATTATTGCTGTGATACATTTTACTGTTCTGATACACTAATATTTGTGTTCAGCGAAGTCTCCTGAGTATAACAGTACCCCACATGTAGAGGTTTTATAGTGTTTGTGAAAGTTACAGGGTCAAATATAAGGCTTGATTTTACTTTTTTTTTTATTGAAATTTGTCGGATTGGTTAGGTTGCCTTTGAGAGCGTATGGTAGCCAAGGAATGAGAATTAGCCCCATGATGGCATACCATTTGCAAAAGAAGACAACCCAAGGTATTGCAAATGGGGTATGTTCAGCCTTTTTTAGTAGCCACTTAGTCACAAACACCGGCCAAAGTTAGCGTTTCTTGCATTTTTAACACACAAACAAATATAAATGCTAACTTTGGCCAGTGTTTGTGACTAAGTGGCTACTAAAAAAAACTGGACATACCCAATTTTGAATACCCTGGGTTGTCTACTTTAAAAAAATATGTACATGTTAGGTGTGTTTCAGGGATTTATGACAGATAACGGTGTTACAAGGTCACTATTGATACATTTAAAATATATATATATTGAAACAGCAATTTCCTACTTGTATTTATAGGCCTATAACTTGCAAAAAAAAGCAATAAAGCATGTAAACACTGGGTGTTTTTAAACTCGGGACAAAATTTTGAATCTATTTAGCAGTTTTTTTCATTAGCTTTTGTAGATAAGTAAAAGATTTTTCAAGTAAAAGTCCAAAAACATGGTTTTTTTTTTAATTTTTCACCATATTTTATTATTTTTTTTAAATACAATATTGGACATAATACAAATAATGGTATGTAAAGAAAGCCCCTTTTGTCCTGAAAAAAAAAATATATAACTTGTATGGGAACCATAAATGAGAGAGCGGAAAATTACAGCTAAACACAAACACCACAAAAGTGTTAAAACTGCTCTGGTCCTTAACGTACAAACATCGCAAAAACAGGCCGGTCCTGAAGGGGTTAATTCCATCAGAAGAATTTTCCCTTCAATAAGTCACAGTCAACAATGCCATTCATTCTATTTTGCACCACAGATATGGGAGCTTGGCTTTGGAAAACAGATATCTACAATGCCTTCAAATTGCTCCGTTTATATCCTTCCCTGTGGCACCTGTATAATGTTAAATTAAATTTGGTGCCAGAAGTAGCCCAAAATGATTTGATATCTTCACAGAAACCCTCTGCTTGCTACCCCTTAATGTCAGTAGGTGCTCAATGGCAATTCACTGCTTAGATGACTTTTTGACTATTGAAAAGGGAAATACCACTCCTAAAAGTATTAAGTACACTATTTTTTTTTCTTTCTAGTAATGAGCTTCACTTTCCCAAGACTAGACAATAGGCCCCACTACCAGTTTTACCTTTTTAGGTGTCCAACTTGACTTTTTTAGTGATGCAGTAGATTTAGCTATGTGGAATGGAAGGCTTATGTTCACTCTGCCAACTTTATATCAGTCCCCAGCTATTTGAACATACCGGCTTTGTGGCTATATTTATCAACATTAGTTTAGAGACCAATGTCCTCCCGAGAGTTTACTGGCGTTTTGCAAAACTTTGGTCCTGTTTGAGATTTATCCCATCGTAACAGCAGCACATTTATGGGATAGATCTTGGCAAGGTCAATTAGTCAAATATTATTCTGACAGTCAGTCAGTATGTGAAATCATTGACCACTATGAGATTAACCAGAAAGTTGACATGGCTAGCCGCTACTCATCAGGCTGATGCTTTATCCTGTTCTAAATTACAGATGTTCTTCAAACTTCATCCTACAGCAGGGAAACAGGCCACAAATGCCCCAGTATTTCAGGAATTGATAATGGATTATCTTAACTTATACCCAATAGCTAATTGCATGCAGCATTATCTACTAATAGTAGAATGTCCTACTATAGGGAATCAAGTATCTTCAAAAGATTTGTTTCCGAATATTAAATCAACAAATCATTCTATGTCAAAACCATAAGGGGGTTTTCAGCTTTTTGCCACCTTAAATAAAATTGTCACATAATACAAATAAATTGTACCTCACCGGTATACAACACCATTTGCAAACCGTACTTCCAGATCACACAGCCTTTATGTCCTTATACCCTTTTAAAAAATATACTAAAAGGCATTCAATAGTTAGATAGTCCTTAGGCACCTAAATGCCAGCCTATAAATGGCCCCAAACCTGGGGCCCTATCCGATTTACTCAATAAAGCCCCTTTTTGAGTGCCAAACAAACTCCATTATCAAAACAGCCATTTTTTATTGCATACTATAGCTTACTCCTCCCTAAAGGATTTACTATTGAAAAATCCTCCAATTCTGCCATGTGCCTAAAAATTTAATTTCTTCATAAATCAGATGATCACTATGCCCTCAGTAGTAGAACACTCCACTCCTACATCTACATGGTGAACTCATTACTTATGCTAAAGTCATTTTGTATATTAAGAATGTATTGGTTAGATTAGGTATGGGCAATTCTTCCTTTTCAAGGCATTTGTTTAGAATGCAGCATTAGCTGCATCTAGCAAGAATGTTCCACCTGAAAATAAGTCAAGCCAAGGATTTCCACAACTATATATGTTTCTGTTGTGCATCATCTGCATATCTCAAGTTGGACTTTAACAAGTCCTTCTTGGACATAGACACTCAAGAAATCAGGTATCTTCATCTATCCCAGAGCTCCCATCTTAACATGCAAAGGAGCACAGATAAACAATGTGTTTCAGACTTCATACTGCATTTCTGGAGATACCTTTAGCACGAGACACTGCTTGAAATATGGATTTTTCTCAAACCAAGTCATTGGCTAAAATCCGTAAAGGATCAGTGACCAGAAATCAGCCATGGACTCTATAGCTAGGTACCAAAAGGACTGTGGGAAGTTTCATCAGATTTGGTCTCACTTCAAACGTTACGGTACCTTACTGTATATATACCAATCATTAAAGGTACTCATATATCTCTAAACTTCCCAAGTATCTCTTTATTCCTTCTAAGTCAATCAGTCCCTGCAGCAGAACCCCCAATCTAATATCTAATCTCTCAATTATCTAGGTATCTCTCTTTAAACATTTTTTTCTTAGTTGTCATATCCTCTCCACACCTGCTCTCTCTCTCAATGCAATCCTCCATACCTCTCCCTCTGATAATCCACTGTAGCTAGCTCCAGCAGCTACACATTGTGACAAACACTCATTACCCTGGACATTTGCCACAAACTCCTGGAGGAGTGTGGAAGCTAGCCTTTTGCCCACCGACTATGGGCCATATACTTTGTGCCAAAATTAATACTTTGCCTTCTATTTACAAGACCTTTCCCTGGTTTATTTGTAGTGTTCCTATATGTGTGGGGTGTATATTTAATAGTTTATGTCTTATGATCTGTAACTCTAGTGCCTGAGGGATAATTTGGTTAAGCAAATGTCTCTTTGGGATATGATACTGGGACTCAGCTATAATACACTGTGATACAGTATGCTATAGTACAGTGTGATACAGTATGCTATAATAGTGTAATACAGTGTAATACAGTATGTTATAATACAGTGAGATACAGAGTGATACAGGATGATACAGAATAATATCATACAGTGTGATATACAGTGATAGTGAATGCTATAATACAGTGTGATATATAGTGATACAGTATGCTATAGTACAGTGTGATACAGTATGCTATAGTACACTGTGATACAGTATGCTATAATAGTGTAATACAGAGTAATACAGTATGTTATAATACAGTGAGATACAGAGTGATACAGGATGATACAGAATAATATCACGCAGTGTGATATTTAGTGATACAGAGTGCTATAATACAGTGTGATATATAGTGATACAGAGTGCTATAATACAGTGTGATATATAGTGATACAGAGTGCTATAATACAGTGTGATTGACATGTCAAAGGACTTCCTATCTAGGAGGCAATTAGGACATGTGACAAATGAGAGAGTTGATTTGTGCTGCAACCAGACTTCCAGGCCACTTGTGTGTGACTTCTCAGACCTGGCTAAATGTTTCTGTTGGGGTTCCAGCTTCAAAGGGGAACTGGGTTGTAAGCTCTGATTTTCCATGTAATCAATTAACCCCTTTTGAAATATTGAAATGTGTTTGTGGGGTGTTGGGAACTATTGTAGATTTTTCTGTACCTGAGGGATAGTTACACACATAGATGCCACCAAGCTGCCTCTGTTTTAGCTGCTGTATTAACATATAAAGCAGGTTCCCCATACCTTTTCGAATAGGACTAGACAGTGTGGAATGGAAGTCTTTTCCTGATTCTTTAATAAAGCAGATTGAAGGCCCACCTGCATGTCCTCTTTTAACTTCAGCAATGGTCAATAATGTTTGACATCATGGCTATGGAAGAAAATGAAGGATCAGCGAGCATGAAGGTGAAATCCATCCTTAAGCTACAAGAAATGAAGACCTGGGGCTTTTCAGAAGCTCACTTGGGTCTCCAGCCTTGGTCAGCACTACTCTTGTCAGTAGTTGGTTCCGTTTTTTTGTCTGGTCATTTGATTAGTAGTATACTATTGATTGAGCAGCCAATAATCCTAACTCTGTTCATGCAATCAATATTGAGTTGAATTACAATAATAGACAAACAAAGTCTGCTTAAATAAAATAAACATATGTTTTTAAGTCTTTACTGAACATACCATGTAAACATTCAAATTGCAGGATGAAAGAGACAAGAGAACCCTCAGATTTAATAGCTTGCTGACCCTCCTTTGGCAGTAATAACCTCAACCAAATGTTTCTTGTAGTTGTGGATCAAATCTAGTGGTCATGAGGAATTTTGGAGCATTTCTCTTTACAAAATAGTTTCATTTAAACAATATTCTTGGGATGTCTGGAGTGAATCGCTCTCTTGAGGTTGGATTGAGGTCAGACTGGGTCACTCCAGAAGGCATATTTTCTTCTGTTGAATCCATTCTGTTGTTAATGTATTCCTGCGCTTTGAGTCATTGCCTCGTTGCATCACCCATTGTCTGTTGATCTTCAGTTGGCAGATAAGCATTTTCATACTAAATGTCATGGTAAATTTGTGAATTAATTTTTCTGTTGGTGATAGCAAACTAACCATGCCCTGTAGCAGTAAGGCACTACCAAACCTTTATGTCTCCTCCATCACGTTTTTTTGTTGCTCTTGATGTGTTCTACCTTATACTACTTCACACATAGCTTTGTGTGTAAATGCCAAACAAGTCAACTTTGTTTTCATCATAAAATATTTTGTCACAATGCCGTGGAATACCCACATGCTCTGGGCAATGGACAGTCAGTACCTTGAAAGGCATGGGATTTTCAGGATTTCCTCCTCTGCTTCCTCTGGCCTGGAGATCTTTCGTGTATTTATACCAGATGTGAGGAGTTTCATGACAGACGATGAGTTTTGTGACACACTTTCATTCTGTCTTTTCATTTCATTCCTCTCCACAATCTTGCCCTGCTGTCCGCCGAGCTTCAGCCAGTACTGCATAAATATGTCTTCCAGCCACACCATAGTTGATTCCAGCAAGCCTTGTGTGGTGGAGGAAGACATTGTGCCGACCATTTTAACACACGCAGGGAGAAAGACCCCACGTTTCTGGGAAAACCATCGGGCCATGCTTCCACCAGTGGCTGACTGATCAAGTTGTTATGGTGCCAGGAGGCCCGCTGGCTCACCTTGAGGGTTTAAACCTTTTATATTGGATACCTTTTTCAAGCCAGTTTTATGAGTGGGGAGTCACTAATTGGCTGAGAGCATCAGCTGACCACTCACAGTCAATCAGTGACACTGCTGCCCGATTCAGTAAGATCCTTTCCGTTTAAAGATTTTGAGAAAACAGAAGGAAAGAAAGGCAGGGAGATTTGGTGCTGGAGCACAGACTTTGGAGTCAAACCCCTTAAGGTGAGCTTACGCCATGGAACTCCTGGAACCATTACAAATTCATTTTGATGAAGTTGTTATGGTTGCCAAACTGGCCCTTTAGCTTAGAATTCATGTGCATTTCCCACCCAGCACTGAGAATGTTTACATGGTGTGCTCAATAAGGACATGAAAATGTAAAATTGAGTGTGTGCTACTGCTTTAAGCAAACTGTATATGCTGTTGTATTTGTGTGATTTCTTTCACATTATATCATATCAAATTTTCTGTATGCAAAAGCCAGGTTATTCCAGTGAGTTTATATACTTTTGCTTTTCATTGTACATTTTTTAAGTTTAATGTTGCTTAATTGATGAATCAATATGTTTCAGAGCTAGTAGGCATGTACCACCACAGGTATATAGTGTAAATGGGGAAGAATGTGTTATTTATCATCAATTTAGATTTTTTAATTGATGACAATATGCGTGTTTCAAGTTGACTAGACCTTTACATGTATGTACCATGCTGTAGGGGTTCTCTACAAATACAGCGTGTTAATACTCTTTTACATGTCCCATATCTTCCTCGCAAGTTGATCACCAAAATTATTCTTCATGAATGTCATAATCTATAACTGGCATAGGCAACCTTCTGCACTTCAGATGTTTTGGACTACACCCCCCATGATGCTTTGCCAGCATTATGGGTGTAAGTGCATTATGGGGGATGTAGTCCCTAACATCTGCAGTGCAGAGGGTTGCATATCTCTGATCTATAGCAAAGATTCAATAAAACACATTAAGACTTCTTATGTCTGTATTTATATTACGTTTGTTACATTATGCAATAGTTTTTCCATATCATTATATACCATTCATTATTTTTTTCTTTCTAATCCTATCTTGTACGTTAATGAACCTTTCTGCTGTTGGCCTAGGGAAAATTCCATATAGAATGTCCCCCTAGAGATGCTTAGTAAAAAGAAAATCATTGTTTTTTTTTCCATTAAAAATCCTAAAACAGTAGTCTATTTTGTTGGACAAAAGCACAAGTGAGACATGCTGTATTTGCTATTAATAAAATCATTATTTCCATACAAAGTAATGTACAGTTACAAGAAGCAGGATGTTTTTTTATGTACAAAATTGCTCGGTTAAGTCTATTTTTTTTCTTTCTTTCTTAGAAAACAAAAAGGCCCTTTCATATGTTCAACTCTTCATTTGATTTTTTTTTCTAATAGAGTTATCCCATCTGGAATCTAAGTAATATAATATGAAGCGTATATCTTTAGAGAATAAGTAGGTGTATATAGCTGTATTACTAAATCAAATTGAGTGGATTTTTTTTTTAAGCCAACGCAATAATGGAAGTATTCACTGACTCTGCTTACTTGTCCAATACACTTTAAATATTAAATTATGGAAGCGATCAAGTTTCAACTCAAGATAAAACCAGCCTGACATAGTGTAGCTGTGATTGTGCTTGCTTTGTTGATATCTATACCTGAGGGTATGTGTATATATATCTATATACAGTGTATGTATATATAAAGGCTTTTGTCACTTTTGGACCAGAGCCCCTGTGTGAAGCACAGTACTAATGCACATAAACATAGTTTCTGAGCAACTCCCTCTGTAGGGTTACATGATGTCGCACCTGTGGAATATTATGACGTCAAGCATGACATCATACGTTGTGTCTATCAGTACTACAAGTCCCATGTTGCCTGCACACACAAGACAGGGAGTAGGTCTGCATTGTGATGGTCATAGTAGTCAAACAATAGTCAACAAAGTGAACAAATACAAATTAAGGAGTTGTAAGATAAAGGGGTGATTTGAGGATTTGAGATAAATAGGAAGGAGTAGGTTGTGATATGGGGAAGCAGTAAAGGGGATTTGCACAGTAATTCACACACTTCTTGTGTAATTCACACATAAACGTCTGCATTCACACTAGTATTGTGATTAACACTGTAAGTCCCGTGTGATGGATCCAGGAGCTGGTTCACTTAAAAAAGGCTTTGTTGAAATTCAGGATGAAAACATGGAATTTGTATATATGGTGTGTATACCTTTAAATCTGTCTCAAACGAGATAAAATTAGGTGCACGCCAAATACTATACTTTTAGCAAACAGGAAATTAAAATCACCTTCCAGTATAGGAAACTGTTTCCTGTGATGTAATGAATCAGTGTACCACTGATGCGTAATGACACAATAATATATGGTGTGTGTGTCTTTAAATTTATGATCTTTAAGTGGACAGAGTATATACCAAGTGGTGTACTTAGAAGTACGGAGATATATTACTTATAAGGTGGAAATATAATGAAAATGACTGTATTTCATAAAAATAGTTAAAAATCAATAAAATCCAATGAATTCCAAATGAAGTTTAAAAATGATTCAAAATTTATTAGAAAAAAGGCGCCTATATCAGGGCTTTCAAAGTGGTAGAATATAAAAATATAAAACTGCATAAAAATGAATAAATATAAGTCAGGGACGTTATGCAAGATTGTTACCAGCACATCTGTGTAGGTTGTTCCGTTTTCGTAGTGAGGACCGGTTAGGATGGATGTGGATAGTTTGTTGCTCTTTCTGCCGGCTGTTTGTGAGGTTGGCGTGCGTCCCAGACCTCACTCTGGATGATGCACGCTGTTGGCCGGCGGGTCCCCAGATCTCGGAACACTCTACGTTTGATGGAAAAATACTGCAGCTGGATCCTTGGTCTGCGTCCGTACCCTGCTTACTTCTTTGTGGTCTGTGGTCTAACGCGTTTCGTGGGTGTCAGCCCCACTTCCTCAGAGACGTGTCTGCATTCACACACCCGATGTTGATGCGTCTATCTATCTATCTATCCAGTATACAATATGTATCATATTATTGGATGTTTTGAGTTTTTGACAGACACTTAATTATGTCATAGAAAAGGTATGACTGCTATACTTAAATGTTTATACGCATATTTGAAGAGGTTACGTACACTGATAAGTCACAACATTAAAACCAATGACAGGTGAAGTGAATAACAAGGATTATATCACTACAATGACACCTGTCAAGCGGTGGGATATATGAGGCAGCAAGTGAACAGCCCATTCTTGAATTTCAGGAAAAATGGATAAGGGCAAAAATGTTAGTGACTTTGACAACTTAATGCTAGTCAGTTTGCTGCGTATGGGACTGTGCAGCTGCATACCGGTCAGAGTGCCATCGCTGACAGCACCTTCAATGGGTACGTGAGTGTCAGAACTAGACCATGGAGCAATGGAAAAAGGTTGCCTGGTCTCATGAATCATGTTTTCTTTTACATCAGGTGGATTAACCCGATGGACATAGTCCCACAGGGATAGTGAGGGATCTACACAATACAGCGACCAAAGGAAGATCTTGTTAGATTTGCAATTGCTATTTTATTTTAATTTTTTTGTGGAAAGTTCATGGCACAAATTCGATATAGTCCTCCTCCCCCACATAGAGACGAAATCTGAATTGATATGACTGTTCCCATTTGCTAGTGTTAATAAAGTTTTTTAAGATGGAAACTCATTTTGGACAGCCATCCCCTTAGAGGTTGGCAGAATTCTGGTACACTATGATGGCATGCTCAAGTATACCAGGTAAGGGTGCACAATTGAATATATGAAGGCAATAAATTGGTAGCAAATAGTAGAACTGCCAACCACTCTTGAGAAAGCCAGGATTGGACGAAACAAGTCAAGCATCAAGCAGGGAGTTATTCCCTATTTGGAGACTTGTGCAGACCTTCCTACAGAATCGCCCAGAAAATCAAAATCCAAAGATCTTCAGTTTGAGACCAGTAGAGGAGTACACTGGGAAACTATCAGAAGGCTTATAACCCCTGGGGCACTGGCACTTTTTGCACAATTCATAGTTGTGCTCTTCGGTTGTAACTGTATCTATGTATGTTTTTTTATATCCTTTTATGCTTTTTTATGTAAAATACTACACTATATATGTGGCGGAACCAACCACGCCACTGGCCACTGGAGGAGCCTGGTCGCCCACCTCATGCCACTGGACTATGGCCCCATGTTTAACACTGGTCTTTTTCCCTGCAGAAAGGCTGGTTCATGCCTTTCTCTGGACTGTTAATGCCATGCTACTCCAGATAGCTATGCCATGGAGCCCAGCCGTTTACTGAAAGACTGTATGAAAGACTTTGGCTCCATGACGATTGAACTGTATGTATGTGATCTGAGCGCCATGCGGTAGTAATGTGCGCTCAGATCTAAGCTATCTGGAGATAGGTAGAATGTGTATGTTCTATGTGATAAATGTAACTAGTGATGTCCCGAACAGTTCGCCGGGAACCGTTTGCCGGCGAACATAGGATGTTCGGTCCGCCCCCTATTCGTCATGGAGGTGGGAGGGTCTGGGAGGGAGGGTCTGCTGCTGATTGGTTGGAATGTGTCTGCTGACTGTGAGGTACAGGGTCAAAGTTTACTCAATGATGACGAATAGGGCGCGGAACGCGCTATGTTTGCTGGCGAACGGTTCCCGGCGAACTGTTCGGGACATCACTAAATGTAACAGTATGTATTTTTATGTCTTTTATTGTCCTTTGTCTACCATGTGGATAATGGAGTTTTGCCTCTGTCCTTGGAGATAATTGGAGAGGAGGGATTGTGATGCATTGTGGGATTGTAAGCTTGTGATTGGTCAATGTCCAATATGTTTCCCAGTCTTCCATCTGGTCCCCTAGGGGAGTGTCCACCAGGTGGCAGACCTGCATAAAAGCCAGGCAGGTAGCCCCAGCAAATCAGTTCTGCTTGACCTCAAAGCGAAGTGTCGTCTCGTTATTGGGGGAATTGGATTGTATGCTGATTGCCAGGAGTGTAAGCTGATTGTATGCTTGTACTGTTCAGCTGTTTCCAGTGTTCCTGTGTTTCCTGTTCGAGAGTTGGAGGATTTGTGTAGTTTGCAGTTCGGGAGACTGGTGCTTGCTGTAGCTGTCTGTGCATTGGAAAGGGGAATATCGCCTAAACGGTTTTCAACCTCTTGTGTGCAAAATGGTCCGTTACAATATACATTGTAATTTATTCTCTATGAGAGTTTTGCTGCATATATCTTGTATTTATTGTGCTAAGGACACTTTGTCTAATGCAAAGAATACAAAATGCTAAATTCAACATACCTCCCTTATTCCGATGGACATAGTCCCAAATGGATAGTGAGGGATTCACACAATACAAAGCCCAAAGAAGATATCTCCAACCATAAAACATAGGAAGACACATTTAAAGCACAGATTGCACACCTCTAGGACTATAACAATGACAATCAAACGTGCATGTGCATGCCTAATGTTATCAGTGAAAGGCAAAACCTCAAATTCAGAGGAATTTCAAAAGCAGTTGACATCTTAAAGCTCCCCCAGTTGCTTTGAAGCATCTTCACTTGTCTCGCAAACACATGAAGTGTATTCAACGTATTGGAACTTGTAGACAAACTACGTCACTGAGAACCAAAGTCTGCTCCAAGGGACATCCTTATATAATAAAAAGTCAATGATAGAATTATTGTTTTAAATATTTGTATTGGTTGCGCAAAAGATCATGAGCAGGCACAGTATAGAGTGATAAATGTAGTATGTGGTTGCCTGCGCAGAGGCATATAGGTCGGAATGAACAAGCATTTCTGGGAATTTATTACAGCGTGCAGTACGGTAATCATATGTGAAAATAGTATTATAAGAGGCAGGCGTCTCGATGTAATGAATAATCCTGTCTATAAGCATTATGGCAGCGGCCAATTAATCACAAAATAAGCATGCCGCAGATTGACTGCAATATCATCAGAGCTGATGAGTATATGCATACTGGAGCTAATGCGGAGAGTCACTCAAGTATGTCAATGTAGCAGTGACGAATAGGGCTGATTGACTAAGCAGTTAACAGTATAGTTTAGCCCCTGTAGGAGCATTTTAGCCATTCTAAGCAAAACAAATGTGCAATTACTGCTGGTTACTAGGCAGCTTAAACTGTGTCTAAGTGACAGAGTGAGAAAATGTTCGCATCAATCATGAGTTTAAAAATGCGTAAAGACTAAGAACCCTAATATGCATCAAGAACTTATAGTAGGTGCGTTGGTCGCGCATTGCGCGTCTCATCTCTGGCTTACAATATTAGGGAATGCATAAACAAATATCAACTATAGGAATTACAACAGTGTAGGAGCAGAGCTGTCCATAATGTCAGTCCGATGAGGGCCTCCCATGGCTTGGCCGTGGTGCGTCTCCCGGGATGCCGAGTCTCCGACAGTCCCCCCCGGGACGGTCCCAGCCCAGCACCTGAGTCCTCCGCGATGTTGTGGGCACTCGGGAGCAGGGACGGCCCGCTGGACCCCCACACCTAGAGTCCGCGGGCCGCCCGTGCCCTGCACCTCCCCATCACCACCCCAGTCTCAGTGAAGGTTGTGTCCCAGTGTCTCTCCCGGTGCCGGCCTCATACTTGGGACCGGTGCGCGCAGCCCCCGGCCACCGGTCTGCCAGAAGGGCCGCGCAGACCCACCCCACAGGGCTCTCAGCATCAGGGACATGGCTCTCCAGGGACCTCCCAGACCCGGAGGCCCGGACACTCACTTTTCCTGCGGGTCGGCAGGCATCGCGGGGGGTCCATCAGGGACCCAGCAGCGCCGGGGTCCGCCTAGGCCGTCCAGGTCGTTGCCCCAAGGTGAGTTGTCTCCTTTGGTGCCACTGCACTCCTCTTTCGATAATGCCTTTGTGGAGAAGCCGTGTCAGTAGTATGGCGCGGTTGCGTCGGATCACCGGCCTCCTGGGCTTCTGTGTCAACTTGTATCACCTCTGTTCCTGCCAGGATGCATTCCCAGTTTAATATATTGCTCCTCAGTGTTGGTGTCCATTACATCTGGCTGGCTGTCTCTTTGCCATTGCCAGTTTAGGTGGTCGGCATAGTGTCCATGCGGAGGTTCCCGCTGTGGTACATGTCGCCACCATATGGTCGGGATTTCCCCCGCCGGCCGGGGGGGGGAAACGGGGCCGTGCCCCGGGCCAAGGGTCTCTCCACGCCAGGTATGCTTGTGTTGCGGCGGGTTGGCTCTGTGTTGCGCCATTTCACGGCGCCATGCTGCATGCAATGGCGGCCGATGCTCAGAAGCCGCGTGTAGGCCAGACCCAGTCTTCCCCGCCCGCTTGCCACTCGGTCGACTTCTTGCAGGTATCAGGTGGGTGTCGGAGCTTTCCCCCTCTTAGATGCAGCATGTTTTGCTTTCTTTGAGTGGTTTTGGGCCATGTTTGGTGCTATTTCAGGCGATTTGCCGCTGGAGCCCATCCAGATGGCGTCCAGTCGGCCCGGCGGCCCGGCCCCGCCCCCTGATAGAATTATTGTCCTTATTGATGAACAACTTCTCATTTTTCCAAAATCTTTGGAGATTCACATTGAGATGGTGGCACATTGATTGGTACACTCTTCCTCTGTCTGGGGAACACAAATAAGGGAAAGTAAACATGCTCTTTTTGTTAACATCTATCACATACTCTGTTTACTTTAAGAATCTTCTATTTAAAACCAAGTGTACATGCTTTGTTATTGTGACTGATTATGCCCCAAAAAAATAAAATTTGGACTTTCTTTGTTTAGAATGTAATTTTTATATCATTTTTTTTTTTTGCCAAGGATTTCAGAGTATATGGTCTACCTAGGAATTTCACCCAAAATGGCATTGCAGCTATTGCCCTTTGGTCTGTCAACCTACTTTACAAATTAAGCTTTTTTCTTTCAATTGACAGCACATCACAATGGCACTAATTTACAATCTAGATCTCACACATGTTCTGGTTACACTACCTTCCATTAATAGACACACAAGATTGCCACAATAAATCAAACTCTAGATGTAGGAACATTGAGCTATACTGGCCTCCCACACACACATGACCAACACTATTTAAGATCTGAGATTTAATTCCATATCAACTTCACAGGTTATGTAGCCACATGGAGTGACCATGGGTGTTTCAGGACCAATGTTGCAAACACAGATATAGGTGGGAGGTGGATATTAATGCACGTTCATTTTGCTTGTTAACTATATGGATTTATGGATTATTATCCTTTAAGACTATCATTGAAATAAAGAACGTGATTATAGAAAGACCTCTGAGGGACATTTAATTATTTTTTTTTCCTTTCAGACCATAGTTTTCTAGTAGACATGAAAGAGTTTTAAGTATGTCTTACTGTCTTACTATAGTTCTTCTTTTTTTTTTTTTTTTTCATCCAGATGTCCAGTTGCAGTTTAATAGGATAAACCCCAGTTAATGTTGCAACCGCCACTACCTCCATTCTTTAGGGAGAGTGTGTCAAGGCATGGGTTGTGTTATTCTGTAGCATACAAAGCAGTTTAGATTTTAGACAAAAAAAAACTTTACCTCTATGTTATCCAGTTGTATAACAGATTGAACATTCTCATGATCTTTGCAAACCACCGTACATACTTATAGAGGGTTTGTCTGACATTCCAGTCTTTTGTTCTGTTATGCAGAGTCCTGTTTTGGTCTACTTGTGCATCATTATTTCCCACTAGCCAATGAGTTGTGCAGTCCCTGCCAAATGAGTGTGGGACTGTCTGTGGTTTCTCTCATTAGTCACTGTACTGTGTGAACACTTGTGTTTGAGGGACAGCCATTTCTCAGCACTGGCTGGGCATTGTGTTGAAACAGACATTTAAATCATTGATTTACTGTGTAAAATGGGATAAAGAAACACATGGATGCTGTTTTTAATCTTTGCCTAGTCTGTGCATCTGTATTACTAAATCTAACCTATGGTCTTTCAACAGCACTTTATTTTTTTCTGTTGTAAAAATGTGTAAGCAATTTCAATGGTTCACAGATGGATGCCTGCGGTAAGGTAATTGTGTCCCCGTTTATTTATTTCATCTGTGTAAATTATTTGCATCCAGAATACAAGCTTTAAATGCCCATGAAAGTAACATTTTGCAGTTTAAAAAAAATATATATATTTTTTATATTTCTGATATTTCTGATATAGTTTTACAAAGTCAGCAAAAACCTAATTACTGACTCAGAACATACCCACACAACTATGTGGATGTGAACGATATTCTGAAATCTAAAAATCCAGTGGCAGTAGATGTCATCATTTTTTAACTGTTCCCAAGGCGCATGTGATCAAGGTTTGATGAGTATGAGTCTGCACAATTGCTCAAATGCAACCACCTACTCACTCATTCCACAAAGACAACTTGCATGGTATCCTAAAGACTTTCAGGAGAATATGACTGGCAAATTCAACAAACACCTTTCTCCACTTAACTAGGAGCTGACTGACATCTTCAACCAATCCATGAGGTGGAAAACAAGATGGACACAGTCCTTCATGTGGTTAATACAATAAAATCATTGTAGATTGCAAAGAAAGGCTACAAAGTTTTAAAGTTGAATGCAAAAACCTAAATAACTGACTAGTCAGACCCCTGAAATTAGACACCAATCTGAGTCCATGTCTTGGAGGACTTCCATACTTTGGAGGCAATCCATACTTCTAGACACCTTTACCACACTTCTTCCAGACACATGGGATACTGACTTTCTGATGGATTGCACCCTACTGGACTTCAACTAACTCTTCCCTACTTAGGAACATAATGGTGTGCATGCATTTCTTCCATATGGAGGATCTACATTGTTGGAAACCTCCACAATTGGTGGATGGTATTAGGAGAAATTTCCCACTTACCAAAGGACTAGCACAACAACTCCATCCTTCTGTCCTATGATTTTCTTTTCAGTTATCAACAGGGGCGGACTGAGAGCCTTTGGGGCCCCCGGGCAAAATTAGATCCCAGGCCCTTTGAATGCACAAATATATGTGCATTAAATAAATGTTAAAGGATCACTATAGTGTCTGGAAAACCGCTTTGTTTTCCTGACACTATAGTGCCCTAAGGGTGCTCCCACCCTCAGGGTCCCCCTCCCGTTGCGCTGAAGGGGTTAAAACCCCTTCAGCAGCTTACCTTTATCCAGCACCGGGCCCCCTCGGCGCTGGTGACCTCTCCTCCCCCGCCGACGTCAGCTCATGAGTGGAGCGAAATGCGCATGCGCGGCAAGTGCGCTTTCAAACAGTCCATAGGAAAGCATTTCTCAATGCTTTCCTATAGACGTTCTGCACGTCAGGATGACACCCACTAGAGGTTTGATTAACCCTGCTAAGTAAACATAGCAGTTTCTCTGAAACTGCTATGTTTACATCTGAAGGGTTAAAACCTGGGGGACCTGGCACCCAGACCACTTCATTGAGCTGAAGTGGTCTGGGTGACTATAGTGTCCCTTTAAATACAACTCTCATATAATACAGCATTCCTTTGGATGTGTATATTGTGAAGACCTGTGTATTAATGCATGTTTGTATTTGAGTCTGTGTGAATGCACTTGTGCATGTCTGGATGTAGTGTCAGTGTGAATGCATATGTGACAGGTGACAGAGTGTGTGAGGGAGAGGGTGACAGGTGGCAGAGTGAGGGGGTACCTGGAGGCAGAGTCAGGGAGGGAGGGGGTGACTAGTGACAGAGTGAGGGAGGGGGTGACTGCCCCCCTTACTCTGTCACTAGTCACCACCTCCCTCCCTCACTCTGTCACCAGTCATCCCCTCACTCACTCTGTCACTAGAGTGAGGGGGTGACTACTGACAGAGTAAGGAAGGGAAGGGGTGACTAGTGACAGTGACAGAGTGAGTGAGGGGGTGACTAGTGACAGAGTGAGGGGGTGACTAGAGGGGGTGACTAGTGACAGAGTGAGTGAGGGGGTGACTAGTGACAGAGTAATGGAGGGAAGGGTTGACTAGTGACAGAGGGAGGGAGAGGGTGACTGTCACTAGTCACACCCTCCCTCTGTCCCTAGTCACCCCCTCCCTCCCTCTGTCACTAGTCACCCCCTCCCTCCCTCTGTCACTAGTCACCCCCTCCCTCCCTCTGTCACTAGTCACCCCCTCCCTCCCTCTGTCACTAGTCACCCCCTCCCTCTGTCACTAGTCACCCTATGCCTCCCTCACTCTGTCACTAGTCATCTCCTCCCTCTATCACTAGTCACACCCTCCCCCTCCCTCACTGTCACTAGAGTGAGGGGGTGACTAGTGACAGAATGAGGGAGGGGGTGACTAGTGACAGAGTAAAGGAGGGGGTGACTAGTGACAGAGTAAGGGAGGGGGTGACTAGTGACAGAGGGAGGGAGGGGGTGACACAGTGACAGAGGGAGGGGTGACTAGTGACAGAGGGAGGGATGGGGTGACTAGTGACGGAGGGAGGGGGTGACTAAGGACAGAGTGAGGGAGGGAAGGGGTGACTAATGACAGAGAGAGGGGGTGACTAGTGACAGAGGGAGGGGTGACTAATGACAGAGGGAGGGGGTGACACAATGACAGAGGGAGGGAAGGGGTGACAGAGGGTGGGGTGACTAGTGACAGAGGGAGGGTGGGGGTGACACAGTGACACAGGGAGGGAGTGATTAGTGACACAGTGACGGAGGGAGTGAGTGATTAGTGACACAGTGACGGAGGGAGTGGTGACTTGTGGCAGTGAGGGAGGGGGTGACACAGTGACAGAGAGAGGGGGTGACTAGTGACAGAGGGGGTGACTAGTGACAGAGGGGGGTGACTAGTGACAGGGGAGGGGTGACTGTGACAGGGGAGGGGTGACAGTGACAGGGGAGGGGTGACAGTGACAGGGGAGGGGTGACAGTGACAGAGGGGGGGTGACAGTGACAGAGGTGGGGTGACAGTGACAGAGGTGGGGTGACAGTGACAGAGGTGGGGTGACAGTGACAGAGGTGGGGTGACAGTGACAGAGGGGGGGGTGACAGTGACAGAGGGAGGGGTGACAGTGACAGAGGGGGGGTAACCAGTGACAGGGGTGTGACTGTGACAGAGGGAGGGGTGACCAGTGACAGGGGTGGTGACAGTGACAGAGGGGGGTGACTAGTGACAGAGGGAGGGGTGACAGTGACAGAGCGGGGGTGACAGTGACAGAGGGGGGTGACTAGTGACAGAGGGGGGTGACTAGTGACAGAGGGGGATGACTAGTGACAGAGGGGGGTGACTAGTGACAGAGGGGGGTGACTAGTGACAGAGGGGGGTGACTGTGACAGGGGAGGGGTGACAGTGACAGAGGGGGGGTGACAGTGACAGAGGGGGGGTGACAGTGACAGGGGGGTGACTAGTGACAGAGGGGGGTGACTAGTGACAGAGGGGGGTGACAGTGACAGGGGAGGTGACAGAGGGGGGGTGACAGTGACAGAGGGGGGGTGACAGTGACAGGGGAGGGGTGACAGTGACAGAGGGGGGTGACTAGTGACAGAGGGGGTGACTAGTGACAGAGGGGGGTGACTGTGACAGGGGAGGGGTGACTGTGACAGGGGAGGTGACAGTGACAGAGGGGGGTGACAGTGACAGAGGGGGGTGACAGTGACAGAGGGGGGGTGACAGTGACAGAGGGGGGGTGACAGTGACAGAGGGGGGGTGACAGTGACAGAGGGGGGGTGACAGTGACAGAGGGGGGGTGACAGTGACAGAGGTGGGGTGACAGTGACAGAGGGGGGGTGACAGTGACAGAGGGAGGGGTGACAGTGACAGAGGGGGGGTAACCAGTGACAGGGGTGTGACCAGTGACAGAGGGAGGGGTGACCAGTGACAGGGGGGGTGACAGTGACAGAGGGGGGTGACTAGTGACAGAGGGAGGGGTGACAGTGACAGAGCGGGGGTGACAGAGCGGGGGTGACAGTGACAGAGGGGGGGTGACAGTGACAGAGGGGGGGTGACAGTGACAGAGGGGGGTGACTAGTGACAGAGGGAGGGGTGACCGTGACGGGGGGTGACTAGTGACAGGGGGGGGTGACCAATGACAGAGGGGGGGTGACCAGTGACAGAGTGGGGGTGACTAGTGACAGGGGGGGGTGATTAGTGCCTACCTGTCTCTCTGCTCCCTCTTCTCTCCCAGGCTGCTGCTCCCTCCCCTGGTGGCTGTGATCGGGCTCTGTGTGAGAGGAGAATACAGGAAGTGATGTCACTTCCTGGCTCCGCCTCTCCCATCACACAGAGCCGCATGGGACAGGAAGGAGGAGACCTGGCAGAGAGGAGGTGAAGCTGCCAGGTCTCGGGTGAGGGTGAGAGGGGGGTGATTTAAAGAGCGGTAGGTTGCTGGGGCCCTGAGCTGCATCAGGGGCCCCAGCAACCTAATAAAGGAAAATACTTTTTTTATTTTTTTGCCGTTCCAGTTGGAGAGATCTCTGATCTCTCCAGCTGGAGCATGGCTTTGCTGCCGGGCCCCTGGCTGCCTCGGGCCCTCGGTCCATGACCGATATGCCCGAGTGGTCAGTCCGCCCCTGGTTATCAAGACCTTCCTCCACCAGAATCTTACACATTCTATTTTGCCCATGATTATCCTTCCTACACTTCATTTGCATCATATTTAACCATAACATTTACTTTTTAACTTCTGGAACTTTCTAAACATTCTCCATTAGCTACATCCATCAAAGCTTCCAGTGATTGTACCACTGAGAACAGCTATCACTCCCTCACGGAGAGCTAAGCTTCATTTGGTGTGCAATTATTTGCTATCACTCCAAATAGGCCAGGACCATGTGATTTTAATCCACCCCTAAAGGACTTTAGCTTGCTGAAATGCTTTATATGTGAAGTGTGTCCTCTTTCTTTCATTTTACAAAAAGTGCAGGATTTATTAGAAATTAGAACTTTTATAAATTATCCTTGTTACACTTCAATGTCTGTCAATAAGACAATAGGTCTTGTTACTTCCTGATTCATTTAGCTCACTGATGGTCCAGTGTGTATCCACCATAACGTTTGTCAGTACTAAACCCCCCTTTATGAAAGCTCAACTATAGCTAGATCACAAGCTTTATGTCTGGACATCTTCACCTAGAGCAAGTTCATCTCTCCACTGTTAGTTCTGAGAAGTGAGATCCAGATTCATTGTTTTTGGGGTCACATAGACCTTTTCCTTTTACTATAATATTTATGTACACAAGGTTCCTGAGTTACTGTGTTTAAAGAACTTTTTCATGTTCATGATGCCTCTGTTGTGTCTATGTACACATGTAGTTATGCATGGATGTTTCTGTGATTAGCTCTAAATCGTACAAATGGCTAACTCTATGGTCTTCTGTGCAATATTTTATTTGCCAAATATTGTTAAACTATAATTTTGACCCAGAAACAAACCTTTCTGAAGACCTCATCTGAAGACTTATAATTAGAAAAAATATTCAGGGCTAAAACTGTGATACGTTGATACTTCTTTTATATAAATCTATCTATCTATCTATCTATCTATATTCCTGTCTGCCTGTCTACACACTGTTTAATATAGCATTTATATTATATTAAATGTACATAGTTCAAAACATGAATTTAATACAATTTTCATTATAAAATGTTACATCCCTGGCAATGATAAAGTAACAAGTCTTAGAATCTGTAAAGAACAGAAAATACAAGACATTTTTTGATTGTAAGAGCTCCCCCTCCTGGTTACTTTCTAAAGTTAAATTTGAACAGAACGTGTATTTTTTTTTTTTATATATATATATATATATATATATATGGCAATTTATAATTTCGCCTAATACATTCTGCTCTTCTTTTATCAAATCTTTCAAAATAGCTTCCACGTGTTTCTTCTTTAAAAATAAAATTGTATATCCTACTATGGGGGTCTCATGCTTTAAAGCAGTTGCTCCTAGTCTATGCTTACATCACACAGATTACAAAGTTTCAATAAATTCACAGCTGTTACCGTAGTGCTTAGGTAATCAGAGCAGCTAGAGATGAATTTAAGATATATCATCCATATAATAAACAGGACCAGGGAATACAAGTCAGTGTGTCCCAAAGAATAACTATATTTGCATCTTGTTGGTACGTGACTGTAGGTCTGTCTTTGTATCTACATGTCCTGCAGCAACTGTTTAATGGCTGAAAATAGTAAGATGCAATTTGGCATCTCTGTAACAATAAAATGAGGGTCTGGTGTTGTAACTTACCTGTTTTTGTTTATTTAATGTATAGATCTTTTTAACTCCTTAAAGACCAAGGCTTTTTTTTAGATAAATGCATTTGTTACCAAGGCATTTTTGGCACTTTTAAAAATGGCTTTCTTTTGATACCCTGTATGCATACACAGCACAATATTAAACAGGAATTAAATATTAAAACCTTTGATAAAAGTAAACAACAAATACAACATTGCTGTGTTTTGTTTTTGCTTTTTTTTTTCTCCTTCTCTCTCCCCCCCCCCTTCTATACATAGAATTTGATCACTTACAATAGATAATTCTAGACACAGAATTTAGTTAAGAAATTATTTTAAATATTTGAATTTAAGTAAAAAATGTGCAAATTGTTTATGTAACACTGGAAGTAAGCACAAGAGAAAGGATTATAATTTTTTATTTAATTTTCTCTCTCTCTCTCTCTCTCTCTCTCTCTCTCTCTCTCTCTCTCTCTCTTCGAGGTTATATATAGAAAACCTTCCGGCCAGCTAGGGATATAAGTTACAATTGTAAATTAAATAGCTTTTTGAAAGAGGTATCCCGACAAGCCTAAACCCTGATGGTTCAGGGAATTTTTCTTCTGATTGTGATGCAGATATTATGTCTGCACCACAATGCCAGAGTATTGAGTATGAATGAATTTTGTGTGAATGCTATTTTTGAAAATTTTTATTTTCATTCTTTAAAGGTCTGTTCTCTGGTGCTCCGGGGTCCATGTTTAATGAAAGTTTTGGGAGATCTGGAATTGGAGACTAGAATATTTGATGTCTCTTAAATTAGTTACATTGAACTCGAAGGGATTAAACTCTCCATATAAAAGAGCATTTTTTTGGATGACTTATTAGTTAAAGAAAATATTAATGTGGCCTTAATACAAGAGACACATTGGAAACAAAACCAACCGTGGAAATATCATAGATTTCCACATATATTTTTATCTTCTTTGGTGGAGAAAATGAAATCAGGTGTTGCTGTGATTGTTTCAAATATAATAAAATTTTAATATGTACATCATGATTGTGACAATGAAGGAGGTAGACGTATGATTTTGATTTGTCGTATTAATGACATCACGTATACCCTTGTTAGTCTAAATGCACCATCTGTACAAGTTTGTCGGTGATAGGAGGAGATCTAAACAGTATTTGTGATCCAGACAAACATAGAAGGACAACTAAGTTAATCAAAGATAGTAAATATGAAAATAATATTAGAATTAAGGCTAAATATTTTTCAAATTCTCTCTTTAAAAATAATCTATATGATGTATGGAGGTTGCATCACCCTGAGTAATGTGATTACTCCATCTATTCATCTCCACATGGTTCATATTCACAAATTGATTTATTTTTCATGTTGGGTACCACCCTGGAGATGACCATCAGCTTCAGGATGGGAAGTATCACATGGTCAGATCATGCACCAATGTTTTTAAATCTTAAAGGTAATCCTCAATATGTCTCTCATTCAAAATGGAAAATGAATTAATTTATATTAAAAAAAGAGGAGAGTAAACAAGAGCTGATCAAACAAGCCAAAGACGTCTTAGAGTTTAATGATAATGAGGAGGTTTAAGATAGTACATTATGGTGCACACTGAAATGTTTTCTGAGAGGATATTTGATTTTTAAAAAAGGATCCTGGATGAAGAGAAAGGGAGGTAGAGATCTAACAGAATTATATATTTTACTTGCAAAATTTGAAAGACAGAATAAAGCTAAAGGATGTTTCAGGAGAACTAGAGATCATCCTGGGAAAAATAATTGAGAAATTAGACGAACAGGCAGAGAAAACACTATTGGGCTTAGAAAAGTACTGGTATTATAACAATAACAGACCCGGAAAAGAACTGACCAGGAAACTCAAAATATACACTCAACAATATAGAATAAAACAAATAACTCTTGAAGGTAATACTTGTATTTCACCTGCACAGATAGGAAAGGCATTTAGCCAATACTATTCAGTCAGTCTTAATTCAACATTCTTAATGCTTTTCTATGGACGCTGATGTCTTCTCACTGTGAAAATCACAGTGAGAAGCGCCTCTAGCGACTGTCAATGAGACAGTCACTAGAGGCTGGATTAACCCATTTGTAAACATAGCAGTTTCTCTGAAACTGCTATGTTTACAGCAGAAAGGGTTAATCCTAGGTGGACCTGGCACCCAGACAACTTCATTAAGCTGAAGTGGTCTGGGTGCCTATAGTGGTCCTTTAACAATCAAACTATTAGCTGCATTTATTCGAAATAATAATGAAATCCAAGGTATAACCATAGGCCATCAAGAAAATTCTCATCTCTCTTTCTTCTCCAGGACCCTCGATCCCAGCCCTCTTAGATGCAAAAGATCTTTTTTCCTCATTGACTAACTATAAACTTTCTTATCTTTTCTTTTACCAAAGCTCATACATACTGACCTTCTAGGATTGAATACTTACTTATTGGTTACCCTGGGATGCCTTAGGTTAATACCGATGGTATCTCCAGGTTAACTTTATTATGGCACTTCTGACATCGCATTGTCTAATCACCATATTAATCACTAATGGGGCAGACTGATTGGATTTAACTTACATCGGGCGTGTCCTTCCTTACCCTATATTAAGACGATTCAGGGATCAAGCTAATTTCCCCCTGAGGGGCCTGCCTGGCAAAACGTACATTGGGGCTAGGCAAGTACTTCTAGCGGCTGATTTTTTTCCTTGTAAAATAAGGATCCGGACCTCTTTATACCTTGTAATTATTATTTTCTAATTTGAAGGAGTACTTAGCCGTCTACATAATAATTTTTTGTAGCTGTCAGGAGTTTCAGTTAGACAGAATCATGATAAGATTAGGTGCCCTCGAAGGCACAGGAATAGTGATGTCGCGAACAAAAAAAATTTCCGTTCGCGGATGGCGAACGCGAACTTCCGCAAATGTTTGCGAACGGGCGAACCCGGCGAACCGCCATAGACTTCAATAGGCAGGCAAATTTTAAAACCCACAGAGACTCTTTCTGGCCACAATAGTGATGGAAAAGTTGTTTCAAGGGGACTAACACTGGACTGTGGCATGCCGGAGGGGGGTCCATGGCAAAACTCCCATGGAAAATTACATAGTTGCTGCAGAGTCTGGTCTTAATCCATAAAGGGCATAAATCACCTAACATTCCTAAATTGTTTGGAATAACGTGCTTTAAAACATCAGGTATGATGTTGTATCGATCAGGTAGTGTAAGGGTTACGCCCGCTTCACAGTGACAGACCAAACTCCCCGTTTAATGCACCGCAAACAACCGCAAAAGGTCCATTTGCACAACCGCAAACTCCCCATTTGCACAAGGTTGGATACCAAGCTAGCCATGTCCCGTTCCTTGTCCTCACTGATGTCATTGAAGGTCTCTTCCTCCACCCAGCCACGTACAACACCAACTACTGTTACACCAGATATGAGTTGCACTGGTGTGACACTGTGCCCTGGCAGGCCCTGAAACGCACACATGTGAAGGAAACTGACTGCTATTATTTCACAGTCAAATTTCTATTTTTTTTTTTTTTTTTAATGTACACTACTGTTACACCAGATATGAGTTGCACTGGTGTGACACTGTGCCCTGGCAGGCCCTGAAACGCACACGTGTGAAGGAAACTGACTTACAGTCAAAAAAAGTTTTTTGTTTTTTTTTAAAATGCAAGCTATTGTGACACCAGATATGAGTGGTGGCACTGGGACCACCTTAAAAATATTGGATATCGCTAAAAATCATGATCACTATTTACTTTCTCTACAAACCTCTAAAACGAACCAAACTACTCATCCATCCGCTATACTACTTTATCCCACCTAGAACTAGTGCCCAGTTAAAATACTTGATTCTTACTTACCCACACTCAGTCATGCCACACACATTTCACCACTACTCTCACTGAATCCCTCTGACTACGGCTAAATTCATCTTCTACATCAGAACACTACTCCTAAGATTGGGTTATATCTATGTCTCGGGTCTTTCATTTAGAATAGGGGCAGCTTCGGTCTCCTTCAACACTGACACTCCAGTGCATATTTTTAAAAGATTGGGCAGATTGAAATCCTCAGTCTACAACCGATATATCCCTCATCCCGAGAAAGAAATGAGGAAAGCTTTTAAAAGTTTGGCTTTGTAAATTTGATGCAATAAGTGTGTTTTTCTTTAATACATTTTCACCCTCTTTGCATGAACCCGATTTACATATATTACTAATATGTTTCTGAACATATATATTATATTATTCACTCACTCACTCACTCATATGGGGGGATAATGTATAATAAACACAGGTTACTGGCTATGGGAGGGATAATGTATAATAAACACAGGTTACTGGCTATGGGGGTATAATGTATAATAAACACAGGTTACTGGCTATGGGGAGGATAATGTATAATAAACACAGGTTACTGGCTATGGGGGGATAATGTATAATAAACACAGGTTACTGGCTATGGGAGGGATAATGTATAATAAACACAGGTTACTGGATATGGGGAGGATAATGTATAATAAACACAGGTTACTGGCTATGGGGGGATAATGTATAATAAACACAGGTTACTGGCTATGGGAGGGATAATGTATAATAAACACAAGTTACTGGCTATGGGGGTATAATGTATAATAAACACAGGTTACTGGCTATGGGGGGATAATGTATAATAAACACATGTTACTGGCTATGGAGGGATAATGTATAATAAACACATGTTACTGGCTATGGGAGGATAATGTATAATAAACACAGGTTACTGGCTATGGGGGGATAATGTATAATAAACACAGGTTACTGGCTATGGGGAGGATAATGTATAATAAACACAGGTTACTGGCTATGGGGGGGATAATGTATAATAAACACAGGTTACTGGTTTTGGGGGATAATGTATAATAAACACAGGTTACTGGTTGTGGGGGGTAATGCATAATAAACACAGGTTACTGGCTATGGGGGAGATAATGTATAATAAACACAGGTTACTGGCTATGGGGGTATAATGTATAATAAACACAGGTTACTGGTTGTGGGGGGATAATGTATAATAAACACAGGTTACTGGCTATGGGGGAGATAATGTATAATAAACACAGGTTACTGGCTATGGGGGGATAATGTATAATAAACACATGTTACTGGCTATGGGGGAGATAATGTATAATAAACACAGGTTACTGGCTATGGGAGGATAATGTATAATAAACACAGGTTACTGGCTGGGGGAGATAATGTATAATAAGCACAGGTTACTGGCTATGGGGGGATAATGTATAATAAACACAGGTTACTGACTATGGGGGATAATGTATAATAAACACAGGTTACTGGCTATGGAGGATAATGTATAATAAACACAAACACACAAAAAAATAATAATAAAAAAAATGAATGCAGCTTCAGAATTATTTGAAACTGTATGCTGTCTAGGAGGTGGGAGGGTCTGGGAGGGAGGGTCGGCTGCTGATTGGCTGGAATGAGGTACAGGGTCAAAGTTTACTCAATGATGACGAATAGGGGGCGGACCGAACATTGCATATGTTCGCCATCCGTGGCGAACGCGAACACGCTATGTTCGCCTGGAACTATTCACCAGCGAACCGTTCGGGACATCACTACACAGGAAAGCATCTCACTTATTAAAGCAGCACTGTCATGCCGAACTTACCTTTCCCCAATAATTTCCTCTTCTCTCCCTCTCTCAGGATCTGTTCTTCATTTCTTCCTGTCTGCTCTAGTTTTCGTTAAAACTTAAGAAAAAGTAGGGACTATTTCTCTTATGGAGGTTTCCTATGCAGTGACCAGCGGTGACCAGCGGAGGAGCAAAGTGTGCTTCGTTTCCAGTGGTCACAGCAATTTTTCCATGATCCTTAGCTTTCCTCCCTGTTCCCCCGATGCCTCCTGTCAGTATTGCCGAACGTCCTGTCTAAACTGCCGATTTGCGTTCTAACAGTTTCTCCATTCGTGTTAGAACGCAATTCGGGACTTTGTTCGTAACGGAATTTCATTCGAATGAATGAAACTCCGATCCTATTCATTGCCGCGGCTGCATCTTGCAACCGCTTAGTAGATAACTCCCTAATTCCCACAGTATCAGGGAGCTATCTACTAAAAGGCTGAAAGACCTAAATTGGTCTTTCAGCCACATTTACTAATACTAAGTAAAGATTACTTAGTATTAGTAAATAATCTGCCCCGACTCGCTATACCGCGAGTAGGGGCATGTCTAGTAAGCAGTGAGCAGCCTTGCCCGCCTTGCAATTAGGCTAAGAACACTCTGATTGGTTGGTTTAAGCCAATCAGAGTGCTCTTTGTCATTTTAAACAGCGTGGGAAAATTCCAAAGAACTTTCCCACACTGTGTAAAATGACACAGAGCACTCTGATTGGTTAGCGTGACATCCAGCCAATCAGAGTGCTCTGTGTCATTTTACACAGCGTGGGAAAGTTCTTTGGAATTTTCCCACGCTGTGTAATTTGACTCATAACACTTTGATTGGTGGGCTTGGAATCTAACCAATCAGAGTGTTCTTTATCATTTTACACAGCGTGGGAAAATTCCAAAGAACTTTCCCACACTGTGTAAGATGACACAGAGCACTGTGATTGGATGGATTTCAAACCACCCAATCAGAGTGCTCTGTGTCATTTTACACAGTGTGGGAAAGTTCTTTGGAATTTTCCCACGCTGTGTAAAATGACAAAGAACACTCTGATTGATTAGATTACAAGCCCACCAATCAGAGTGTTATGAGTCAAATTACACAGCGTGGGAAAATCCAGCCAATCAGAGTGCTCTGTGTCATTTTACACAGCGAGGGAAAGTTCTTTGGGATTTTCCCACGCTGTGTAATTTGACTCATAACACTCTGATTGGTGGACTTGGAATCTAACCAATCAAAGTGTTCTTTGTCATTTTACACAGCGTGGGAAAATTCCAAATAACTTTCCCACACTGTGTAAGATGACACAGAGCACTGTGATTGGATGGATTTCAAGCCACCCAATCAGAGTGCTCTGTGTCATTTTACATAGCATGGGAAAGTTCTTTGGAATTTTCCCACGCTGTGTAATTTGACTCATAACACTCTGATTGATGGGCTTGGAATCTAACCAATTAGAGTGCTCTTTGTCATGTTACACAGTGTGGGAAAATTCCAAAGAACTTTCCCACACTGTGTAAAATGACACAGAGTACTGTGATTGGATGGATTTCAAGCCACCCAATCAGAGTGCTCTATGTAATTTTACAAAACGTGGGAAAGTTCTTTGGAATTTTCCAACGCTCTGTAAAATGACAAAGAGCACTCTAATTGGCTTAAACCAGCCAATCAGAGTGTTCTTAGCCGAATTGCATGGTGTGGCAAGGCTTTATAAGCCTTCCCCCGCCCTGCAGAGCTCAGTCTGCGCGGAGCCCTCCATGGGTGAAGAAAGATTATTTTTTTTGTCTTCAGTTGTAATTCCACTAAGGGTTGACCCCTTGTCCCATATGCCCTAAACATGGATCTTTGAGCTCTCTTTCCTATGTCTAGTTTCTAAAACTCAAATATTGACATTCTCTATGACCAATGATCAAAGGGTAGATATTGACAATATTAGTCAATTTGACATGCACCAAAAATCTATAGAGTATCTACGTATCAAGATTAGATCAAAAACATCGGAAACCATTATAATTAATTATGAAACCCTACATGGAGAACTAAATATATCCCTTTCACAATGGAGGAGATTAGAAACTCAAGGCTGGGGCGCCTGGGAGTCTTAATATCCTATGTACTCCCGAAATTACTCTATCTATTTAGAGTTATACCATATAAAATTTCAAATTCTATTTTAAAAAAATTTAACTGATATTTTCTAAATTTGTATGGGCATCTAAAAAACCTAGGATTCCAAGTACGGTCCTTAAGAGAAGTACATCATAGGGTGGTTTGGGTTATCCAGATATATATCGTTATTATGACTCATTCCAACTTTTCCATATGTTAGCCTGGAAGAGAAGAAGGGAGTCTAATCTTAAGTATAATATTGAAGAATACAAAACTGGAATCTGTGAACCATATTTTTTATGCTGGTCCTCTCCCACCCTTTTAAAAAAAAAAAAAAAAACGACAAATTAAAAGTGATTTAATAAAGAATATTATGACATCAATATATAAAATTAGAAAGAGATATAATTGTACCAACATCCTCTCTAAGCATACTACTATTAATCTTCAATCCCTTTATATTACAGATTTAAATTTAACCGTATGGAAATCAGTAGGGATTAATAGAATGGGAGATTTATTTAATCTGGATCAACTAATGTTATTTCTCGATATTGTGAGAGTCTACAATTTACCTAGTGGAGAACTATTTAATTACAATAGGGTCAAGCATTTTTCACAGAAAATCCTATATCCGACCCGAATATATGGGATGATAACCTTGATATACCTTCTACAACAAATTTAGTTGCAAAAATTTCAAATATTCTTATTAACTCAAAAACAATGGATAATCCTAAAGCTTTCCAAAAATGGGAAATAGATTGAAAGTTATCATTTTTAAACCAGACCTAGTGCCAAGCCTGGAATATGACTAGCAAACCACTTCATTGTATGAGTCTTCAGGAACAATTTTATAAGCTGTCCCACAGATGGTATCTAGTTCCCACTCGTATAGCTAAATTTCAAACAAACTCCAATGATATATGCTGGAGATGTGAAGAAAAGAAGGGAACACAATGCCACATTTGGGGGAGTAATCACATCTAGACCTAAACAAAAATAAAACATCAGAAATTATTACAGATATATTGGACTACCCCTATCTATTAACGCCTCAGACTTTTCTTTTCCATGTAGACTTTCCAGCCTCAGATAAATATACCAAACTTCTTATAATAAATATACTTTTGGTATTTAAGATATGCCTAGCTAGATACTGGAGAACACAGACAGTTCCATTATGGCCTGAGATTAAATCACAAATTAAATTCCAGGCATCCTCTGAAAAATATTTTTATAACAGAGACAATTCGTCCAAGATCTGGTCAAAATGGCTGCGGATATCAAATACATTTTTTTTTTTTTTGAAATTCTTTATTTTTGAGTGCATGGTTAGACAAGACAGCTCGCTCTGCCACAATAGCTTTCATGAGCATAGATATATCACATTAATGTTACATTTATGGCATTTGAACAGTGCACAATTTTTTATATATGCATAAACAGAACATAGTATACTATCAGTTACACATTACAATTAAATTTACTCGCTTAGTCTGCGTTTGTTATGGAGAACATGCATGCTAAATAAAATCAGTGCTTGTATAATAACGGTTGAAAAACATAAAGTGAGAGCACAGATTTCAAGAGTACAAGTAATTCCACTTAGCTACGCTGGCATCTTAAGGTAAGTAAAATGTAGAGTGTAATAATTCTAATGTGTCTCCAAGTCAGGTCGGCAGTGTGAAAAAGACATATATAATTACATCAAGCGTGGTTGAACGAGATACTGTCCCCTTTTTTTTATGTAATAACAGGAACGGTAGTCGAGTAGGCTTCAGTTATATAAACAGGTTGTTGCGGGTAGGTTGAGTCGTTGGCTTAAGTCAGTCACCCCCAAGCCCTCAGAAGCAGGAGCCCCCGTGTGTGTGCATGGACATGTCTGTTGCGTGAGAGTATAAAAGCGATTGTCGGTGATATGAGAAGTGCTAAAGAAAATAATAAAAGTGAGGGATATCCGATCACCTTAATGCATAGAGGATAGTTAGCGTCTCTGAGTGTCTCTGAGCCGGCCCCTGACAGCTGTGGCGGTACATACTGCCTTGCGGCGGTGGCTGGGCATGGAAGAGTCCTAAATGAAGGGCCGGTGTGCTGCCACATCGCGGGTGTAGCGTTACTCACCTTTCCCAGGGGCCGGCCGCGGTCCTCTCTTCAAGCCGCGCGCGGTCCTGCGGCTGCACGAGCCGCGCGTGGCTCATTTGACGCTTCAGGCAGGAAGGCGGGCAGTGACCGCGAGATGCGGTCACATGTCCCGCCTGAATCTAAGAGCGCGCCGCGAGTCTCGGACGCGCTCTTAAAGAGACAGTGGGAGCCTAAATTGCCAAAAGGCTCCCATTGGCCCCTGTCATCCCACACACCCCATACACTTACCTTTTGGGGTTGTGGAAGTGACAGGAGCCAATCACATTAGTTTTGAACCTATTTATACTTACCCTTTTCCCTTAGTTCCTTGCCCTATCGTGGTTTCTGCTACAGTTCCCTTTAGCGCTTCTTGTGTTCAGTTGTGTTCCTCCGTACTTGACCTTGGCTTTGTATTCTGACTTCGTTTTCGCTTTATCCTTGTCTGTTCTGTTTGCCGGCTTGCTGTTTCCTGTGTACCAGACCCCGGCTTGTCCTCGTTTACGCTGTCTCTTTGTGCCCTTGACCTCGGATTGTTCCTGACTCTGTACTTCTCCTATATACATCGAGTCCGGCCATTCTAAGGTCCGGTAGACGTATCTCTCCTCTGTTCTGCCTTCTGTTTAGCTGGATCCTGCGTGTAGGGGTATATTCTCGTTACATTACGATAGGGCCATGGACCCCGCAGATTTAGCTCAACAGATGGCGTCTCATGAGGCTAGATTTGTAGAGCAGGATCACCGAATGGATCAGATAGCCCAGGCTCTTCAGACGCTCTTAGCTAGAACCATTCCAGCAACCACACCTAACCCTCCTACACCCCTTCTTCCTGAAGTATCGACTGTGCCTAATGCTACGGCCCATTTAACACCTCCTCCTAGGCATGGAGGGGATTCTAAGACATGCAGAGGGTTCATTAACCAAATAGAGTTTCACTTTGAGATGTATCCTCGTTCATTTCCCACAGAGAGGTCTAAGGTTGGGTTCTTTATGCACCAACTTACCGACAAAGCACTTGAATGGGCAAATCCTATTTGGGAAGCTAATGGACCTATGGTGCATGACTTTCACAGTTTTCTTACAGCATTTCGCAGAACTTTTGACACTATGAAAAGGTCTAAAAATGCCGCAAGAGCATTAATGAGGGTTAAACAGGGCTCTAGGTCTGTGGCTGATTACGCTATACAGTTTCGTACTCTTGCCTCACAGGTAGATTGGACCAACAATGGGTTAACTACTGCCTTCATGGAAGGCTTATCAGACTCTATATTAGATGAGGTAGCAGCTAAGGAGCTTCCTGTTGCTTTAGAGGACCTTATTGACTACCTCATTGATATAGATAATAGGATTCGTGACAGGCTCTATACCAAGAACAGAAATAGACGTTTTGTTACACCTATTCACCCCAGAGTTGATACACCGGAGAGTGTAAAAGTATCCGAAGAGGAACCTATGCAATTAGGGGTTGCCAAACTCTCTGATAATGAAAAATTACATAGGAGAAGGGAGGGACTCTGCCTATATTGTGGTAGGAGAGACCATATGGTAAAGGAATGTCCTTTGCTCCCGGAAAACTCTCGCACCTAAGACCTTATAGGGGACTGGCCTTGGGTGTGATTTCTAAGTCTCCTACATTGCCTCCTAACCGACTGCTTCTCCCTGTTTCGTTACATATGGGAGAGAGTTGTATAGTTGAAAATATATACGCCTTGGTTGACTCTGGGGCAGCCGAGAATTTTATAGACTCTGGTTTTGTAAAGAAAAACAACATTCCCATCAGGGAGAAGGAGATACCCTTGGCCGTTGAGGCCATAGATGGTAGACCATTGATATCTCCAGTTGTTACTCATGAGACTGCACCGTTACACATGTACACAGGGGCTTTACACTATGAAACCATTCGGTTCCAGGTCATCACCTCTCCCTCTTCACAGTTAGTGTTAGGGTATCCATGGTTACGTGCCCACAATCCCATTTTTGACTGGGAGACAGGGCAGATAAAATCATGGAGTGAGGCCTGCCATGAATCGTGTACTATTGAAGTCACGCCTGTGAATTCTATTAATGTTCCTACCACTCCTCCTTTGTCTACGGCTATACCCTCTCAGTATTTATCTTTAAAGACTGTCTTTGATAAAAGAGAGGCTGACAAATTACCGCCTCACAGACCCTACGATTGTGCTATTGACTTGTTGCCTGGCACTATACCTCCAAAGGGCAGGGTGTACCCTTTATCGGTTCAAGAAAACCGTGTCATGGAGGAATATATTAAAGAATCATTAGATAAGGGATTTATTAGGAGATGCTCTTCTCCGGCTGGAGCGGGGTTCTTCTTTGTATCGAAGAAAGAAGGTGATTTAAGACCTTGCATTGATTATAGAGGTCTTAATAAAATCACCATCAAAAATGCTTACCCTATACCATTAATAACAGAATTGTTTGACAGGCTCAAACATGCTACGGTATTCACCAAATTAGATCTTAGAGGAGCATACAATTTGATACGTATAAAAAAGGACCACGAATGGAAGACAGCCTTTAACACTAGGTCAGGTCATTATGAGTATACCGTCATGCCATTTGGGCTTTGCAATGCCCCAGCAGTATTCCAAGAGTTTATTAATGATGTCTTGAGAGACTTTATTCACTCATTCGTTATTGTGTACTTAGACGACATTTTAATATATTCTACAGACTTACACACTCATCACAGACATGTTACGACCGTTCTGAAGACCCTTCTTGCTAATGGTCTTTATTGTAAATTAGAAAAATGTCTATTTGACCAATCCGAAGTCCAGTTTTTGGGGTATTTGATTTCCGCTAAGGGTTTTCGTATGGATCCCCGGAAGCTCGCTGCTGTCATAGAATGGCCTCTGCCGCAAGGTCTAAAAGCCATCCAGCGTTTTCTGGGTTTCTCTAATTATTATAGACGTTTTATCAAAGGTTTTTCGTCTATTGTAGCACCTATTACTCGTATGACAAAAAAGGATGGCAATACTCGGGTCTGGTCTACCGAGGCACTTCAAGCTTTTGACTTCCTTAAGACTACGTTCGCCTCTGCACCTATTTTACAGCATCCTGTCCCCTCATTGCCCTATATACTTGAAGTTGATGCTTCAGATATCGGGGTAGGTGCTGTTTTATCTCAAAGAGAGTCTCCTGAAAAGCCATTGCATCCTTGTGGCTTATTTTCTTAACAAATGTCCAAAGCAGAGAAGAATTATGATGTGGGTAATCGCGAACTCCTTGCTATCATTTTAGCACTCAAAGAATGGAGACATTTGTTAGAAGGCACTAAGGATCCCATACTCATATTTACGGATCATAAGAACCTGTCCTACCTTAGCGAAGCTAAAAGATTGTCTTCCAGGCAGGCTAGGTGGTCACTGTTCTTGTCCCATTTCAATTATATAATCACCTATAGGCCAGGTGATCGGAACACTAAAGCGGACGCTCTGTCCAGACTGTTTGAAACTATTGACAAACAGGAGATTGATGTTACTCCTGTCATTCCCCCAGACAGGATAATAGCAACTACTGTATTATCTATTTACTCGTCCCTATTGCAGGCCATACAAGCGAAACAAAGCATGGCACCTAGCAAGAGGCCTAATGATAAATTGTTCGTTGACGTTCCCGAGAGACGGGATATTCTGTCACTATATCACGATACTAAGACTGCTGGACATCCTGGTATTTTCAAAACAGTGTCAGCTGTTTCTCTGTATTTTTGGTGGGATTCCATACGAAAGGATGTCACTGACTATATAAGTGCTTGTACTACTTGTGCCTGTATGAAATCCTCTCGTAGAGTTCCTTGTGGGCTGTTGCATCCATTACCCGTTCCCAAGAGACCTTGGTCCAACCTATCTATGGATTTTATTGTTGAATTACCCCCTTCGAATGGTAACACAGTGATGATAGTTGACCGGTTTTCCAAAATGGCTCACTTTGTGTCTCTTCGCAAGTTGCCCACATCCAAGGAACTGGCCCTTATCTTCGCTAGAGAAGTATTTCGGTTACATGGCATTCCCTTATCTATTGTGTCCAATAGGGGTAGCCAATTTATTTCCAGGTTCTGGAGGGCCTTTTGTACAGAAATGGGTATTTCTCTCTCGTTTTCTTCCGCTTACCATCCCCAGTCTAATGGAGCTGCTGAACGTGCCAACCAGTCTCTGGAGCAGTACCTCCGTTGTTTTGTGTCTCACCATCAGGACAATTGGTCTGACCTGCTTCCTTGGGCTGAATTTGCTCGGAATAACGCCACTCATGATTCTTCCGGCAAAAGCCCTTTTTACGTCGTCTATGGCCAGCATCCCGTTGTTCTCCCGGCTGCATTCTCCTCACAGGGCATGCCAGTTCTGGATGAGCATTTGGCTGGTTTGCGTAATACTTGGGAGCAGGTTCAGCGTTCTTTGGTTGACTCTGCTGCTCGCCAGAAGGCTCAGGCTGACAAGCATCGCAGAGCGGCTCCTTCCTATGTTGTGGGGGACAGAGTTTTGCTTTCCACGCGGAATATTCGTCTCCGGGTGCCTTCTATGAAATTGGCTCCCCGCTTCATTGGTCCTTATCGTATTATACATAAGGTTAATCCCGTTTCTTATGCCTTGGGTCTGCCTAAGAATCTGCGCATACCTAATGTTTTTCACACCTCGTTGTTGAAGCCTTACGTGCGCAACCGCTATACCCGGCATGCTCCTCCTCCTCCTCCTGTCTCTGTGGAGGGTCATGAGGAATTCGAAGTGTCTGCTGTTCTTGACTCTCGTTTCCTTAGGGGTCGGCTTCAGTACTTGGTACATTGGAAGGGTTATGGGCCTGAGGAACGCAGTTGGATTTCTGCTGATGCTGTTCATGCTCCCCGCCTTGTGCGTTCTTTCCATTCACGTTTTCCTGCCCGACCTAGTCCTGCCTGCCCGGAGGGCGTGTCCTCAGGGGGGGGTACTGTAGCGTTACTCACCTTTCCCAGGGGCCGGCCGCGGTCCTCTCTTCAAGCCGCGCGCGGTCCTGCGGCTGCACGAGCCGCACGCGGCTCATCCGACGCTTCAGGCAGGAAGGCGGGCAGTGACCGCGAGATGCGGTCACATGTCCCGCCTGAATCTAAGAGCGCGCCGCGAGTCTTGGGCGCGCTCTTAAAGAGACAGTGGGAGCCTAAATTGCCAAAAGGCTCCCATTGGCCCCTGTCATCCCACACACCCCATACACTTACCTTTTGGGGGTGTGGAAGTGACACGAGCCAATCACATTAGTTTTGAACCTATTTATACTTACCCTTTTCCCTTAGTTCCTTGCCCTATCGTGGTTTCTGCTACAGTTCCCTTTAGCGCTTCTTGTGTTCAGTTGTGTTCCTCCGTACTTGACCTTGGCTTTGTATTCTGACTTCGTTTTCGCTTTATCCTTGTCTGTTCTGTTTGCCGGCTTGCTGTTTCCTGTGTACCAGACCCCGGCTTGTCCTCGTTTACGCTGTCTCTTTGTGCCCTTGACCTCGGATTGTTCCTGACTCTGTACTTCTCCTATATACGTCGAGTCCGGCCATTCTAAGGTCCGGTAGACGTATCTCTCCTCTGTTATGCCTTCTGTTTAGCCGGATCCTGCGTGTAGGGGTATATTCTCGTTACAGCGGGTATGTTCCGTGCGGTTGGGTCTTAAGAGATGTACAGTCCTTTTGATCGTTGTCCGCCAGTGCAAGTTCCGTGCCGTCCGTAGTCTTGGGGTATTGTTTTGAGGCACTGCTAGGTGGATGATGTTGTTTAATATGTTGGAGGGGGGTTCAGCGTTGCGCCCCAGGCTCTGGCCTTTTGGCTCGTTCGGTAAGTAGATAGCTCGGTGCATGGTGCCGGTTGCAGTGTTTGCTGTGCTGCCATTTGCTTTGCATCGCCCCTCTTCGTCTCCCTTCGGCCTCTGACGGTAGTCATCTACTTGGGGACCCGCAATGCTCATTCGTCGTCGGTTACCTTGTGAGTCTGGCCAGCAGGGATTAGCAGTCCGTTTCAGGCTCTGTGAGTCAGCTCTGCTACACGTGGCGTCCGCCATCTTGAATTTAAGCTTCGGGCCTATGCAGCGGCCTGTTAAGATTTGGCCTCCCCCTGCAGCCATGGGTTGAGGACCGGGATCACCCCCCCCCCGGTCCAGAGGGGGGGGAACGGGACCAGGTCCGCACAGAGGCAGCGTGGCTGTTGGGCTCCGTTCGGCAGGATAGTGGAGCGGCGGCCGTCCACTCCACTCACCGCCAGGGCGGTCCCGCTTGAGGTAGCAGAGATCTCCCCCCGGGGGACTAAAACTTCAGGAGCAAGCCTCTCCCCGGTTCCGGTAGCCTTTTCCCATCGAGGGTCGCAGCTATGGGTGAGATAAATCATCAAAATCTTGGTTGTACAAGCTGAGAGGGTGGTTAGTTGCCGGAGCGACCGCTCCGCTCGGCGGCCCGGCCCCGCCCCCCTTCAAATTACATTTTATATCTAATTTTCCTACGAGAACCAAACAGAAAACATTTAATACTCCAGAAGTCTCCAAAATCAGCAAAGGCTGAAAGTCAGTGCTTCACAGACCACCAGAGATAATAAATCAAGTGGTGTGTGATAGTATGTATGATATTGATAATTGTAATTTTATATATATATTGTAATTTTGTTAGTTTTATTTATCTATTTAATACATTTTTTTTAAATTATTTTAATTTGTTCCATTCTCTACAAATTGACGATTACTACGACACCAGTATTATAATAACTAGGGTGTATCGAAGGGAAGGAATGTTAAACTTTTGTATGTTTTTATTTATTTATTTAAGTATTTATTTATAACATTTCATTTAATTATATATATATTTATTTATTATTTATTTATTATTTTCTTGTGTGTTAAATGAAAAACAGTAATACAGTAATAAAAAAATAAATATTAAAACCTTTAAAAATACATATACATTTGTTTCCTCAGTTTTACATTTAATAATTTTTTCACCCCTGTGTATAAAGAAGACTCCAAGTAGATTTACTAATTAGTCCAGCTGGTTAAACTGCCCAGTATGTCTAACATCTAAATTATTTTTTAGAATTTCTAATACAAATACTGCAAGGAGTGAATGACGGTTTTAAAGTTAAAAGTTTGTAAAAATTTGGCAAAATGAGTTTACAACTTTGATAGTAATCATACAATCCAAAACTGCTACACAAACATGTTTATTTGTAGAAAGTACATCCCCCAGTCTATGTCACTAAAATCATTTTGACATATTTCATTCAATAATTTTTTTCATAAACCTAGGTCTAATTAGTTAAGCTTTTACTTTTGTTTTTTCGTAAAATGTTTTCTTTTGAGGGGCGGGGCCGGACCGCCATGCCGAGAGGTCGCATACATGGCGAGCTCCTGCAAAACAACAAAGTTAAGGCCTACAAAAAGAACTCACCCTTATGCAGTCTGAAATCAACGGTCCTGCGGGCAAAGAGGAGTTAGTGCTGAGGTCACCCTGAAAACATACGTACCAACTCCTGAAAGGGCACTTCGGCACAGCTGCACCTTAGGCCTACTCGGGCGGTGAGTAGGGTGGACGGCCGCCGCCTTGCTATCCGGCCCTGTGGTTTCCCTCCAGAACTCTGATGTCACACGGTAAAGGCCTCATTACCCCCCCCCCCTCTGGACCGGTGGGGGTTGTCCCGGTCCCAGGGGACTATCCTCACGACCCGCGGCCCCGGGCCTGGGGGAGCCCCAGCTACCAAAATGGTGAGCGAATCCGAAATGGCGGCACAGCCAGGAACCATCAAAGCACAACAGATCGGAACTCCTGATGCAGCACTGCCGGTGGAAAAGCAGAGGGACTCCCCTCAGAAACCAAGCCACTGCCCAACCTACCAGTGCCCTGCCGCAACGAGCAACCAGATCCTGCTACCCGGATCTGGGGGTTGGGTAAGCCTGGACTGTACAGGGACTCTCTGGAGGCCTGGGCTGCACATAGTGAGGAAGCCTCCTGTAAATCCTGTCACCTAAGCTACTTGTCACACTCTCATTCTACAACCTTTTATGATAATCCTATATGCATACCTAACCTGATAGCAAGTTATTCACAGCATAGCATAGCTTGACTATTGATTGCATGTTTAACCCTTTTGATTGATTCATAATTTTCATCTCCTGAACTAACTACTCATGATTACTCTTACCCTTACTATCATAAAATTGTGCATTTCTAACTCGTCACCCCATCTGTAACATGTGATATCCGATTTGAGGATTGCCGTTGGGGTACCTCGAAACTGTGTGTTATAATCTTCTATGCACGGCCAAAAAAATAATAATTTTCTTTTGGGAAAATTCACACACCACGCATGTGACCTAGGGTTGCCACCTGGCCAGTATTTTACTGGCAAATCCAGTATTTGAGGCTGCCTGGCCAGGCCCAGTATTGCAAAATTACAGGCAATACAAATGTCATTATTTTTCTCTGATTGAAATTAGACAGCAACAGGGCCAGTGCAAGGATTCTTGCCACCCTAGACAACAATCCATTTAGCCACTCCCTCATAAATGCCGCTACATTCCTTCAGAGGTTTATTCACTAAATTCTGAATTGCAGTGAAGAGACATTTAGGGAAGGTGACGCAAGCAGGACCCTCAACACCTCTGTTCCTGTGCATTCAACTTGTCTGGTTACAATAACATGTTTGTTAGTCCACCCATTGTACAGCGCTGTGGAATTTGTTAAATAATAATAATTAAGTGAAAGCAGAAGCACCTGTAAGAAATGTAAAGAACGGAAACAGTCTGGGAGACATCTAGAGAAAGGATAGAGAGACTGTTGAGGTATTTAGAAAACGGAGACCGGGAGACGTTTTAGGAGAGAGACACAGTAAGCAGACATTCAGGGAAAGAAAGAGACACAATGTCCAATACAGACACACTCATCCAGTATATGAATCCATATACACACACTGCCTAATACATAAATCCACACACACTTCCCAACACATACATCCACTGCCCAATACATACATCCATACACATGTAGTGCCTAGTGCATACATCAATAGACACATACTGCCCAATTCATATATCCATACACACATACTGTCTAATACAAATCCATACACTTTTATACTGCCTAGTACATACATCAATGCATTTGGTGGGATTCAATTTATAATAATGGTGGGATATGAAAACATTTATATATATTAAAAAAAGTAACACAGCATAATTAACTGTATCCAAGCCTTCAGTCTGAAACTCATTTGTGTGAGAGTCTGTAGTGCCCCTCCAAAATATTTAAGTTCACTGTGGACTGATTTACTAAAACTATTAAAATTAAACAGAGTAGGTAACTACTATGAAAAAATAAGCATCACAAATCTATAAGTCCCTATATTTACCTACTTAAACATGTATTGTTTTTTAGAATCAGATGTCCAAACACATGGTGGACTGTGAAGTTGTATTACAATTGTGTAGACTTAAGTAATCAACCAGAATGTTATGATAAACACTGGCTTTCAAAGTTTGCCCATATGGAGACAAATTGATGTAACAGAACGTCTGTAGGGAACAGATACATCAGTCTTGAAATTACTATGCCTTGTGATAAGCTCAGGAATATACAGCACAGAGCCAAAATATTTCACATATTCAGACTCACTTTTGCCACCAGAAGCCATAACAACAGATGTCTATGGATGCATCTTATGCGTGGAACTGCCGATTCAGTGAAGAATAGGGACCAGCTTAAACTCAACAATGAGGACATATCTTTAGATGTTAAACAGATGTCTTCCCAAAAATGTATATATGTCGGGGAAAAAAACTTTTAGTTTAGGTGCCATTTAAACCATTGTATTGTCTGCAAAGCCTTTTTTTGGACAATGATACAAAGCTCTGTTCTTTTTCACTTGTGTTATTGGGGGTAACACTATAGTCATGTGACTAGAGAAGAAATTGGAGACTTGGTAACAGCTGTTGTACTGGTAGTGAAAGAGTTACATAGTTAGGTACTTTGTATTCTCTTACTAATGTTAAGCTAAAGACTCAGGTAAGAAAGCATAACAGTGACAGATACAGTACCATATAAGGATGAACTGCCTAGCAACAATGGGATCATTACCTTGTGAAAGTAGTGGGAATCAAAGACTCAGTTCACAAACTGTACTCATAATCTCTAGGTAGCCTTGCTCAGGAATTCTCATGCTGAATGTACAGGAACGCTGCTCAATTATGTTGTGAAGTGCAGGGAAATGTGTTTCCATTTTTAGAGACTAATTTTATACCTTGGCATACCTCGCTCAATAGAAACTAAGAAAATGTGCATGAAATTATCACAAATTTTGTAAAACTTTTTTACCTTTAGTTGTTAAATTATAAGCGCATTGTAAATATAGTAACAAGCAAACTATGAGCCATTTCTTTTGGAAATGTATTTGTGTATGTTTTTAGGTTACATACATATATGCATACATACATACATACATACATATATATACATACATACAAATAGTCAAATGCATAGCTGCTCAGTCACATGAACCTTTTCCTGCCTTACCCCAAATAGAACTAGGGCAATATTTAAACAATACCCCTCTCCCCCTGGGTGACTATGGCTCCCCAAGTCCAAATCGACCATCCCCCACACTCCAAAAAGGAAATGGTCTCACCTAACCCCTCTCTCTAATAAGTAGTAGATGTACTAATTAATAGTTTGGTATGTCCATTGATGTGTTGCTTGAACATGACAAATACAAACTGTAATGACCCAATCTAACTATAAAAAAATGAAAAAGCAATAATATGGGATTATTTAAAAGTTGCACTGCTGAAGGCAACAGAAAATTGCATTAGGCTTGTCAGTAAAAGAAAAAAAATTCAAGAAACCACTGTGGTAGGCCGCAGATGTGGCCAAAATAGTAAAAAACTAAAAGTAAGCATTTAGTAACTATAAAAAACCCAGAGTGAGGAAGACAGAATAAACTATAAGATTAGGCAGAAAGAGGCTAAGCAAGTTATAAGAGCTTCCAAATCACACACAGAAGAGAAAATAGCACAGTCAGTAAATAAGGGACACACACATTTTTTAGATACATAAATGAGAAAAGGAACGTAAAACAAGGATTAGTTAGATTAAAAACAAAAGAAGAAAGATATGCAGAAGAGGATAAAGGTCTAGCTGACTGCCTCAATGAATATTTTTGTTCAGTATTTACAGCTGAAAATGAAGGAAAGGGGCCTAAATTAGGAAAAAGGACAAATGAGTAATTTGTTACATGTGAGTTTACAGAGGAAGAGGTTCTATTTCAACTGTCAAAAGTAAAGACAAATAAGTCAATGGGACCTGATTGAATACACCCAAAGTTATTAAAAGAGCTTAGTGGTGTACTAGCAAAACCATTAATTTTTTTAACCAATTATTGTTAACAGGAGTAGTCCCAGAAAATTGGAAGTTAGCAAATGTTGTGCCCATTCACAAGAAAGGTAGGAGGGAGGAGTCGGGCAACTGTAGGCCAGTAAGCCTTACTTCAGTAGAGGGGAAAGTAATGGAAACCATGTTAAAGGTTCGGATTGTTGAACATCTAAAAACACATGGATTTCAAAATCAAAGATAACATGGGTAGGTCAGGGTGGTGCAGTAGACATTGCTTACCTAAATTTCAGTAAGGCTTTTGACACTGTTGCACATAGAAGGCTTATCAATAAACTGCAATCTTTAAGTTTGGATTCCAATATTGTTGAATGGGTGAGGCAGTGGCTGAGTGACAGGCAACAGAGGGTTGTAGTCAATGAAGTATTTTCGAAGCATGGGCTTGTCACCAGTGGGGTACCTCAGGGATCTGTACTTGGACCCATTCTCTTTAATGCTTTTATTAGTGATATTGCAGAAGGTCTTGATGATAAGGTATGTATTTTTGCTGCTGATACTAAGATATGTAACAGGGTTGGTGTCCCAGGAGGGATAAGTCAAATGGCAAATGATTTAGGTAACTAGAAAAATGGTCAGAGTTGTGGCAACTGACATTTAATGTGGATAAGTGCAAGATAATGCATCTTAGACGTAAAATCCCAAGGGTAGAGTACAGAATATTTGATAGAGTCTTAACCTCAACATCTGAGGAAAGGGATTTAGGGGTGATTATTTATGATGACTTAAAGGTAGGTAGACAATGTAATAGAGAAGCAGGAAATGCTAGCAGAATGCTTGGTTATACAGGGAGGTATTAGCAATAGAAAGAGGGAAGTGCTCATTCCATTGTACAGAATACTGGTGAGACCTCACTTGGAGTATTGTACACAGTACTGGAGACCGTATCTCCAAAAAGGATATTGATACTTTAGAGAGAGTTCAGAGAAGGGCTACTAAACTGGTTCACAGATTGCAGGATAAAACATACAAGGAAAGGTTAAAGGAACTTAACATGTATAGCTTGGAGGAAAGACGAGACGGGGGGATATGATAGAAACATTTAAATACATAAAGGGAATCAACACAGTAAAGGAGGAGACTATATTTAAACGAAGAAAAACTACCACAAAAAAGAGGACATAGTCTTAAATTAGAGGGACAAAGGTTTAAAAATAATATCAGGAAGTATTACTTTACTGAGAGGGTAGTGGATGCATGGAATAGGCTTCTAGCTGAAGTGGTAGAGGTTAACACAGTAAAGGAGTTTAAGCATGAGTGGGATAGGCATAAGGCTATCCTAACTATAAGATAAGGCCAGGGACTAATGGAAGTATTTAAATAAAATTGGGCAGACTAGATGGGCCGAATGGTTCTTATCTGCTGTCACATTCTATGTTTCTATGTAATAAAAAAAATAGTATATATATATTTAAAACAGGTTGGCTATCGCTTTAATCGCTTTAATGCAATAGGATAAATTTTGTGAAACATTATTCTATATATAGAATAAAATACAAACCTCACATTATACTTGGTTCAAACTTTTTAAGGCATCAGATTAGCTACAGAGGTAACCATTAAAGTCTATGTGGATTGTTGTAAATAAACAGTATTGAGTCATTTGGGAAGCTTGTTAAATTAAGTTCTTAGAATGTTTATATACTGAAAGTGAACCATTGGGTTCATGTGGTTAACATATAGGCTTTTTAAGAGGGACTCAGATTTCCTTGCTAAAACAACAACTTTGTGTTTAGATCCCTGCACAGATAAATATAAAATGTATAATGATGAAAATTTTCACAATTTAGATTTTTGATTTATTCATTTATCCTTTATATAAATAGTGTGGGATAATAAAGCTCTGTGCAGTGCACAGTGTATACGTTTCCTTCACAAAGGGTCTGAAGTTTTAGTATAAAAGCAAAACTACAGTTTTTGTGATATATACTAGATGTGACAAAAATAGATAAATAAAAATGGTCGAACCCTTCTTATAGGTATTTTCTAGAATTCTGTTATATTACTTGCATTCCAGTTTACTAAAATGGCAACATAATATACAAATAATATTCAGTAAGTACACATAAATCAGATATTCCTTCAAGCAATGCATTTTAAATGTTTATAGCCATCTCTGTAATTCTAAGAGCGTACGATGCAAATGAGAGAACTCATTGCATTCTCTTCCTCCTTGCCTATAGGACTAGATTCTTTTTTTAAGTTTATTTTACTGTTTAGAAGGAATGGGGGCCGCAAATTTCAGGACATTTGTAAATGATTAAATTGGTGGAATGGGTTCCTGGTAGAGATATGTGTTCCTCTACAATGTGGCGATCATTACAAGGATATAAAATACAGAAGTGAGGCTCTAGGAGCGAATTTTTATTTTGAAAGTAAATGAAAGTAAAAAAAATATGTGTATATGATTTTGGTAGTGAAGATGTTAAATTATATATACATATTCTGTTTTGTATTTTATAGGACTCCATTAACACTTGCATTGGATCCCTTTATGATACAGACACAAATTGCGTTTGGAGTCCTATTCCCCATTCAAAGTGCAGCTAAGCCCCAAATCTTGTCACTCTGCCTGGCCTAATACACCTGTCTCTCTTGTCAGTCCCCTGCTGCAAAATGTTGCTAGTGCTTGGAAATTAGAGCTGTAAAAATGGAATTAGCTGGACTTGTACTAGAATGCAACATCTAATGGACTTCATGCAAATATTTTGTGGTTGGAATTCTAGCCACAATATAATGGCAGCAGCTGTAGCAACGTATTTACTATGTATTGTTAATTGACAACAGAAGTGACTCATCTTACATAACGGGCCACACACTTTACCATATATGTATGTAAAGAAAAATGCATGCAGTATATTTAAAGGAACACTTTGATGACCATAACCACTACAGCATACTGTGTTTCCCCTCACAATCATGTGATCCTAGTGTTGAGCCTACTATTGCCACCAAAAAGATGGCCCTCGGAATTGTACACGGCTACTGGAAAAGCAGCCTCTCGGTCTAAACACAGAGAATAATCTCCCAGTGCTTAGCCCAATACTTCCTCTGATTACTATTGCAAATGACAATATTTTTTTTATCATGCTAACCTATATTGTGCTTTTCAGATCATATAATACAGTATTGGAACATTGTGTAGAAAGCCACGATTGGACCATCGTGTAGGAAGCCATAATTAGACCATCGTGTAAGAAGCCACGATTGGACCATCGTGGGAAGCAATGATTGGACCATCGCATAGCAGGCCATGATTGGACTATCATTTAAGAAGGCACGATTGGACCATTGCGTAGCATGCCATGATTGGACCATCGTCAAGAGGCCATGATTGGACCATATTGTAGGAGACCATGGCTTTTCCTTGATCTATCAGGGGGTGGAAAAGTGAGCAGGGCTGCACAGGATGGAGGCAAATGGTGATGCGGGATTGCAAATGGGGATGGAGAGGACCTATATAGACCTAGGAACAGGGACACTGTGGCATTAGGAATGCAGGTTGATCTTCCTAACTCTAAAGTGTTCTCTTAAAATAACATATATATGTCTCTATGGCAATTCTGGAGCAAAGTTCTTGAAGTAGAGCAACATGTGAGAACATTCAGGGGCGTGCCTGAAACATTTGGCACCCGTGGCGGATCCTATATTTGGCACCCCCCTCCCAACTTTAAAATGTAAAAACACCCGCAAATTTTTAAAATGTATTTAGCACTGAGCAGTGTTTGTATTTTTTTTAATTGTACTTGGCACTGAGCAGTATTTGTGTGTAATTTGAAAGTATTTGAAAGTAAGCATGTTTTTGCATGGAGTATGTGTGAGTGAATGTAGGGGTGTGTTTGCATGTAGTGTTGGCATTTTAATGCAGACATGCATTTTTGTGTAGCGTGGTTTTTGAATATGTGGTGTGTTTTTATTTAGTAGTGTTGACATTTGGATGTAGGGGTGTATTTGTGTGTAGTGTTGTCGATTTGATGACATGTATGCACATATATACATATACTCACATATACACACTGGCACACATGCAGATAAATAGACACACAGTGGCACATACAGATACACAGACACATAGGTACACACATGCAGATACATAGAAACACAGTTATACACACATACAGACACACACTGACACACAGATAGAGAGGCACAGACACACAGGCACAGACACAAACATACAGATACACAGACACATAGATACAAACACTGTCACACAGATACAAACACAGACACGCATACAGATACAAACAAACAAACAAATACTGACATATACAGATACACATATACAGACACACATACAGATACACAGACATATAGATAGACAGACACACAGGTATAAGTGTGTATGTGTGTGTGTGTGTGTGTGTGTATAGTGTATGCAGTGTGTGTATAATGTATGCAGTGTGTGTGTTTCTGTAGTGTATTCAGTGTGTGTGTGCTGTGTGGGATAAGTGCAGGGAGGGGAAGGGGACACTACATTCCCTGGTGGTCCGGTGGCACAGCATAGTTGTCCAGTTGAGGGGCCCAGGAATCTCCACGTTCATTTCACATCCAGCAGCAGCAGGTCCTCGATCCACGAGAGCATTGCAGCGGGTTGCCATCTCACGCGGATTGCGGATAAGCGGCCTGGTCCCTTTATATAATATGCCCCAGGCAACCCCCTAGTGAGTGGCACCCAGGGCGGACCACCCCCTGTGCAACCCCCTCCCCCTCCAGTACACCACTGGGAACATTTATTTGGTTTCCATAGAGATTTCACAATTTTGTTCCCTAGTTTCTCACTTGAGTATTGGGTGCTGGTACACACAACATACAGCATTTTTTTCACTGGGCTCTTACTTTTCTCTTGAATTACTTTTTCTTCTACCATGTGAAATTAACTGATTATCATGTGGATTGTCATCCCCAGGAGTCGCTGCACTAGAGGTTGACAATTCTGATGAATTTGCAAATTAAATAAAAATGTATTGTAAAAAAATCCTTTCTGCTTTTGTTTTTCTATGTATGTGCTCTGTGTGAGGTTTTTGTTCATATCATTCTATATATATATATCTGCAAATAAAGAATTACTACCTGTTTCTTTCATGTGCCTAATTTAAAAACATGCATGAACAAAGAAATGAACAGAAATGTGTCAGCTCAAGGAATTCAATATATACTGGAAATTACCAGCTGCTAAAATTGTGAGTAATCCTGGAGGATCTATTTACTAAACTGAGAGCTGAGCTGGACAAACAACGTGAGAATATTTGCTTAAACCAGCAATCTTTGTCCTACTTGGCTGCATTGGAGACTTATTCCAGCCTGGATACTGAGGAAGATATTTTACATATTGTCATACTATTGTTCATTGAATAGTATCCCCAAAAACTAAACTTTATCTTATTTGCTTGTACATGGCTCCCTTCGTCTCAATCTATTTTTATTTTCACTGAGTGTTCTAGTTAGTTTTCATAAAATGCATAACAAAAGATCAGGGCAACTTTTCCTTTTGTATAACAGTCAAGTTGACAAAACTTGATAATAGGTGGCGTTTAATCCATTAACAACGTTAGAGCATTCTGTTAAATCACGACAATGCTGAGCTTTAACATCATTAGAACATCCTAACGTTCTGGTGTGAACAAAGTTAAATCCCTGCTTACACCACAGAAACCCAGATATGAATCGCTATCTAGAGCTTCCCTTTGTCACCTGGCCCCACAATGACCAATGGGCTTTATCAATTGATAGTTAGGGCTAATCTCTATCAGCTGCGGCCATATCTAAAAGCCACAGACTGACCTGTGAACTGTATGCAGCACTCAAAGTCATATATTGGGAGCTTGACAGCCGACACAAACGGTCGCACTCTTCTAGAGCTCCGAGGCCCAAACGAGCAAAAACTGACAAAAACCCACCCAAACGGCTACAGAACCACGGCAACTGCCCCAGGCCCACATCGTAACAAGATGGGTCGCAAAACCACGAAAAAAAACCCGGGGAAAAACAACCCAGGACTCACCATCGGAGACATGTGGCGGCAGGCCAGAGGCGCAAACGAAGCTAACATGGCGGCGCTCCACGGAGGCTGTTCGGACTTCTCCGACGACCTCTCAGGGGAGGAATATCTACCAACCCACACAGCTGGACGACCCTCACCGCCGTCTAACGCCACTCAGGACTCCGCACCGGTAACAGTGGCAATCCTCAGGCAGATGCTGTCGGATCACCACGACGATATCCACAAGGAGCTCACAGCGCTGAGGGGGGACCTAAAGGGAGTAACAAGCCGCCTAACTACAGTGGAGACCCTCACCGACACAAATATTGAGGACATTAAAGAACTCAAACGCACTGTCCTGGAGCTCCAACTACAGCAACGCTCTCAAGAACACCGCATGGCCGAGAATGAAGACGCCAGACGGCGTAACAATCTGAAGCTAAGGGGGCTCCAGGAGAATACAACGGAGGCAGACCTCCCACAGGTCGTCAACCGCTTACTCAGAACGATATTACCGCCGGCACAGGCAGAGAACATCCACCCAGAAAACATATTCAGGGTCCCCAAGTCACCTAAGGCACCTGCCGGGTCCACCAGAGACACCATACTTGTTTTCCGGAACAGCACTGACAAAAAGGCGCTGCTGGACGCCCTAAGGGGCAAAACGCCCCCGCAGTTCGACGGCAGGGCTCTGAGCTTCTACGCGGACCTCTCCAACGGCACCCTGGCCTGGAGAAGATCCCTTCAGCCACTGACCACTCTCATCCGTCAAAGAGGCCTTAGTTACCGCTGGCGACCATCCCACACCCTAACGGTCCAACAAGGTACTGACTTACACCAGATACGAGAACCGAGTGACGCAGTCCCACTCTTACAATCTCTAGGCCTAACGTTGGACTCCCTCAAACCACAAAGCCAGACGAGCCAAGTTTCCCCGCGACACAGATGGGACCCAACCAGGACTGTCCCATTTGTCCCACAAGGCCTCACACCAGACCCATACGCTCCCATCACCACCTGAACTGACCCGCGACTGGCGGCCGCATGGCTCACCGGTCCCGAAGGCAGGCATGGACACGCGGAACTCCCAGCATACCAAACCACAGCTGCAGTCGGGTCAGTCACTACACAGCCTATCACAACCTACCTGAACTGTGTTTTATGCTCCCAACGTCTGGGGTCACACCGCAAGTTACGCGAGGTTGTTATGTCTAACTCCGAATACCACTACTGATCAGCGCTCACTGCTGTAACTCACCTATCCCTGGAACTGTAATTAACATGACCACTGGACTGCAGGCAGCTCCCCACTCGAGATGACGGCTCTACAGCCCACACAAACGATACTTACCCACTGCCAGGCGACCTCTGATCACCGCACGGACAAAGCATTGGACGACCGGGTAAGAGGCCACGGACTGTCTCCTGGCACCACCACAGGGGACACCGCTGCCCCGGCCTATCCTAACGGACAACACTGAACTCCTAAGTGCTCTTCACTGTTTTTTCATTTTTATTTGGCTTTGCACTTCTTAAAATATTCTTTTCCAACCTGATAACGCCTGATCACGCCCACTAGACATGTTCCCAGATAGCCTGGCACCTGCTGATTCCATACTGACAAGCCTGACTACCAGGCGATTTATCTGTTCCTTTTTCTTATTATATACTCGTGCCCCACAAACATGTATTGTGCCCCACTTCCATGGTGGTTTTAACATTTATTCCCTAAAACATAGTACTAACCATTTAAATGTCAATGTCAGAGCCAGCTACAGCTAAAGCATCAAGGAACTCGACAAACTAGCCTAGAATGACCCTCAACTGTTTCCACCTTGTACGTCACAATTATGTTTGCCTTATGTGCAGTTTACGTTAAGCGAACCTGCTTTACGTTTTAGGAAACCTTCTTTATCCTCTCCATTAAGAGAGTAGAACCAAACAGGCATTTGTTTCTAGCCTTACGTTGCACTCAGACATATGTATCTAGTCTCTCGTAGAAAGAATGTTATTTAATAAGAGCCGCATGTATGTATATAGACTTAATTTTTTCTTTTTTCACTGTGTTGGTTGCAGGACGGTACTTTATCGTCATAGCCATCCACCTTCACCCTAGGGCCCCGACCAAACTACTGTTCCTTGCAACCAACATCATTACTACGTTATACGATGTTAAATTTTGTAATACTATATGTAACCTCACTCTGGCAACGCACCTGCTCATACTCGAAGTTAACCGTATAAGTTACTTGTTCTTTGTTACACCTAGCAATCCTTCACAGGCATAACTCCTTAACCTTTCACCATTACCTACCATGTATACTACTTATTATTAAGCACACTATATTGGTTCAAATAGAATTGTTAAAAACCTAAACATAAAAATGTGCATGTACTGCTGCCACTGTTTTCTATGTATACAACGTGTGCGCTGTTGTGGCGCTTGACCTAACCATGTACCTACCTGCACAACAAAAATAAAGAATTAAAAAAAAAAAAAAGTCATATATTGTGAATCCTCTGTTGCACGGTGTATCACTGTTGTTTTAGAAAAGTGAAGGCTCAGCATTGCACCTTGAATGTCTGTGAACTACATAACCTTCGATGCTCAGCCTGATGGTAAGCCATCAATATCATAGGAACATAGTGACGCCAACACAGAAAAGGTAGCAAAGTCTGAGCAAATATTATTTTGTACAGTTCATAGCAATATGTCATTCTGGACAATTCTCTGACAACTCAATATTTTACAGACATGTATGTAAAATACATGTGGATCCCAACCAAATATATTTCTCTGGGGCTAAGCCATATCTAGTTACACCACTAATTCAGACTAAAAACGCGTATTTAATGAGCTATTAATGAGGTATGAGTAGTACTTTTAGAGATGTGGAAGATGAAGGATGAGGATCCAAGGTTAATCCAGGTTGCATTGAAGTAGAGTCATGGTGTGAGGTCAAAGACATTCCATTATTGGAATGTCCAAGAGGCAGCAAAGGGATGATAGTGTCATGTTTAACCCTGTATACATATGTACACCAGATTCCAGTGCATTTCATGAAAAAAATATATATTAAACCTTGAGTACTCATAGGACTTGTCCACATTGTAGGGTACAGATGTCATGAAAGTGAATTGTAATAGATGTGTAAAATATGTCAAAGTGTTCATCGCACGTTACCTCCTCCAGTACAGTTTCTACAATATCTCTGGTTCCCTAGGACAGTATCAGTGGGTTTGGCCAACATTAGAGTAATTATAATGTTTTTCATCTGTTTTTATATTGTTATAAATTTTAACTCGTTATGCTATATTCTGATTTTTTTTCCATTTTCTATTCTATATGCTATGTGTGCCTGAAAGCTACAGCAACAAATCTTACTTGTTAAGTTTTCGATCTCTTTGGTTATATAAGTCTTGATGTATTTTGTTTAGACACTTGGTGGATATGATTACCAATATGGATACCGCACTCTCTTGGATCACAGGGTGCAACCAGGCCTGAGGTTGGTTGAAAACATTGTTTTGATTCTACTCCAATAAATCTGCTCACTGGATTGGACTTGAGGACCATCATTACTTTTTGGCAAATCAGTTGGTGGATATGGTCTTAAAATGTATACTCTTAATTTTCTTTCCTAATTAACAATTCATATTGATTTTCAGAGGAAAATAAAAAGAAATAACAAAAATAAAACAATAAAAGTGTATTTTTTTATTTTACATTCTGATCAAATTTAAAGACATGCGCTCAGGGCAGCTAATATTCCTTCCATGAACATTTTATTGTCACATTGCAGCTCCGTGTCTTGTCCATTTCTCTTGAGCAAGTTCTTACTAATTTCTTTCCATATAAGCAGAAAAAATGTTTAGCAGGCAACAAGTTTAAATACCGTTTTGTGTGCAGAATTCTTCACTTAAATATCAGATGCGTCTCAGTGAGGACAAAATTTCAACTATAAGGTATAACCTCATACAACTCATCCATAAGCAACTTGTGAGGTATGAGACCCTAGATACCTAGTCCCCACACAATGAAATCTCTTTTCTCAGAGAAATGCTTTTGAAATTACATTAAGAGTGTCAGCTCATCATTCTCAGTCAATGAGCTAAGCCCTGCACTGCCAGTTCAAAAATGGTTTGACTACTTAGATCAGGGATGTCCAACCTGCGGCCCCTCAGATGTTGCTGAACTACAACTCCCATGATTCCCTGGCTATCTGTTTCATTGAAAGAATCCTGGGAGTTGTAGTTCAGCAACATCTGGGGGGGGCGCAGGTTGGACAGCCCTGACTTAGATGGAAGAAGGGGCCAAGAGCACTCCCAGTGTAACCAGTACATCCAGCACGCTGTGAGGCTAGTTGAGGCGATTATTATTGCCATTTATATAGCGATCAACGGAATGTCCAGGGGAAAATGTACCTGAACCTAGCTTATAGATTGTTATCTGCAGTAGTGATAGTAATTGATATCAGAGGAGAGAGGAATAGAATTAGACAAAAGAATAAAAAAGAAAAAAAGATAGGATACAGCTTTGTAGGATTAATATAATTGTATTAAGAGCAATCAGCTAACCAGGTTGGCCCAGTTCTTGTGCAAAGTTTTAAAGGAGTCATATGAAATGGCAATTATCCAGTCTATTTTAATGGCCTCTTTTTTTTTTTTTTTGACAACTACCGTTATAGGGGTATGTAAAGTCAGCGAATACCATATACCGCATCAACTGTCCATTTAGTCTAGTGAATAGAGCTATTTTATCAATTAATTTTTTTTTGCTTCCTGTAAAAAGGATTTCTTGGTTTTTGTAATAAGAGAAGCCATGGATTTACAGCATACCAACCAAGTCTCCCTTTTAGGCGGAATAGTCCCTATTTGTCCCCAAATCCATCTATCTCATGTTTCTATCTTAATTTCCCTTTTTTCTAGAAGCTCCATATTGTTGGTGTATCTGAGTGTATAACAGAGATCCATCACAATAATACTCACAGTAATGTGTCTTTAAACCATAATAAATGTGTTTAGAAATCACCGTGTAAACCAGATACATTGTACTTTTTCAAAATTAAATTTTATTGCTTAAATTGTTATTAGTAAGTCAACTAAAAATCTCAGAATAGTCCCATTCCTGAATGTACAGAATGTCACACCCCTATAATAAAAGTGTCTCTCTTTGTCAATTTGAAAATCCCCTCCATCTCAGTGTCAGTTTGGTACAGACAATAAAGTGTGAATGACGGACTATTTTAATAAAGTGATAATTCAAACACAATTAAAATTGTATTTAAATTATAAGGTCCAAATAGCTAAACTGAACACAATTCTCTAGGTCAGCAATGCTTTTAGTTTGTCTACTCTGGCCTTACATTTGAAATTTTACTTTAGTAAATAAATAATCCTGATATTAGAGAACTGAAAACATAGCTGATTTGGTTAAATCTTCCAAGGCAGCTATTTATATCCTACAATTTTAATTGCAATTCATTTTGAATTCTCACTTTAGTGAATAACTCTGTAGCTTATCTGGAACCAGCTATATTAGAATATGAGTATATACCTTTAATACCTTTAACTACTGACAAAAAAAATTCATGGATAAATTAGAAAAAAATAAAAATCAAAAGGCGGAGGAATCGCAGATGTCATTATTTACAGTATTGCTTACCGGGAAGAGTGAATACTGAAATAAAATGAAAATGTAAGGATCACATGAATGTGTTTAATTTGCACCTGTTGTGTAATCTCTTGTTCCTACAAAACGTGAGTAACGGGCTGCAGGGCAGGTGCAGACGGGATAATGAACTGAGATATAAGATAGTTTGCAAAGATGCATGTGACGATATGTGTGATCAGATTCTCTAGCCACAAAACAAGAATAGCATCACAGTGCTGAGGGACTTGTGTGATATCTAACCAGCCAGACTTCAATCCACAGGTAGGGAACTGGACATTCTAATTCCCTTTGGATACATTCCAGAAGGCAGACCACAGAGTGCTTTAAGAGATGTCCACCGTATAGTGCCAACAAATGGCGTGCACACAATACTCTAACATTTCAGTCTAAACCATAACGTCTGGGGCTAGACACCTTAAAAATATACATGTCCCTCTTCACACCTGTTTAAACATAAGCATCTACATAGTACACACAATTGCTAGCTCTTGTGCGTTTAATCCCCTGTCTCAGACACATAAATGTATATTTAATTAAACTATTTCCAACAGGATTCTGGGCAGTAATCCAAAATCTGCTCTTTTAAGCAAAGACTTTGAACAAGCACGTGTTGTTCGCTGGGCTCTCTCAGTGAAGCTGCTCATTGATGAGAAATGAGAGGCATCGTTTCTGCTTAATTGCTTAAAAGGCCAGCACCATGGTAAAACACAAAAGTAACAGGGATGCACCCAGTAAACAGCCAATGTTGTGGTGGAATGCAATACTGAAGGAGAAAGCACTCCGTAGTCAATGTGCACTAGACAAATGCAGAAAGAAAAATTAGGCAGAATTAAAAAACAAAAATTAGGGGGAAATTTAGTTAATGTCGCCGCTTGGCTCAGGAAGGCAATTCAGACAGCTAAACAGCAGGAAAAATGATGACTAAATGCTGATATGCAAAAATGGCTATAATATTGCATGTCCTAATAGCAATGAAGTATCAGGCAATTTTGAAATGGCAATCCTGAAATGCCAAAATGAGATTATTAAATATCTCATTTTAAAATAGAGGTCAACCCTTCCACTCTCAGAAGAGCAAAGCTATCCCATATTTGCATATCCAGTCTGTATCATCACTGATCATCCTTCAGTGTGAGGAAAAAAACATTCCCCTTTAAGTTTATAACAAATGCGTCTTCACAGGTAACCGGAATCGCAAGACAGTCAAGCAGGGCAAAACCACTACAACGAAAGGCATTTGAAATAAGTGAAAGCATCAGCAGGACTAATTGAAATGTCATTTTTTAGTTGTTTATTATTTTTTGAGGTGGGTGAACAAGGGGATGACCACCATCAACACAATTTTTTTTGTGAATCTTTCTTTTATTGAGGCATGTATTCAAGAGGGTACAGAACAAAGAGGGTGAACGGCAAGAAACATACAAGTTAGGAATATCATAACAGAGCTCAACATCTCTAAGGAATGACTGCCTCTTTTTATATTATTTAAGCAAACTTATAACATTCAGAGGTAATGTGTCTGAGCCCTCTAATGCGTTAGTTCTTCAGTGTGTGCGTTTTCTAGGTGAGGTCATTATTGGCATGTCATGTGTACTGCAGTGCTACCTGTCTCACATATGTTTGTTAGGGTATACCAGTTAATCTCGCTAGATCAGTGAGCCATGTGACATTTTGACACGTTTTCATCTGCTGGTAGCACTGTGCAGTGCATACTGTACTATATAAGCGATCTGTTGAGTTATATGGTAGTGTGCCTTGAGTACTGAGGCTCGGTTCATAACGCTTAATGAAACAAAAAGTGATGGCTCAGTCAGGTCTGCTGCCCATAAGCGTATCTGAGGGCTTGCTTATACATCAACACAATTTTTAATACTTTCATCTACAAAGATTTGCCACACTCAGTGCTGGAAGGGTGCACTTGTGCAGTAAACTGCCGCACACTGTATATGTTACTAAGGGAATACGCTTACAATTGGTAAAGTGCAAGCAGTGGCACAGAAGCACATTGCAAATCAATTAATCTGTCTTACTAGAAGAAGAATAAAAAAAAAATCACAAATGAGTAAAAAATGAAAAAATGTAAACAGTGAACCAAAGTGTGTGTATGTGGCACTGACAGTAGCAACTAGGCAGGAGGAACTTTTAATTACTGGGTGATGAGGGGTGTGACTGTTTCTTTCCAACTTGCCTCTGTTGAGTACCTGCACAATCGTCACCCCGCCCCCTCCCCCCCCCCCTCTCTTCCTAAGTGTGGTAGTAGTAGTGGAGGAGGTAGCCCTGCTGGTTGGTTGTGACAATGGCATAGAATCAGATACAGCACTGGTGGACTTGCTGCCTGCCCTAGTACTTTATTGTTCAGCTTCTTCCATCAGTAATACAGACTTGTGGTATCTTTGTAGCTGTTGCTTCATACTGGAGAGATGATCATTCACTCGCCCCCTACTCACATTCACAATTTGCACTCTGCAAGTTTGCCTTCTTGCAGGCACTCAAAGTTTACTTCATTGGCGTGATACAATAGACCCCAACCTAAGCCTTGTGGCTGATGATGATGCAGGTGGATTTACATCGGTGGCAGTGGAATCTGCCTCAACACTAGCCTGTGCACTAGCACTTGGTTAATTAATGCTAATGGGAATGTCTATAAGGCCGGTAAAGAGGATGTTGGTGGTATTGGTGGTGGTAGAGGTGGTGTTGGTGATGGTGATGGTAGCATTGTCAGTGGGTAAGTGACTTGTACCAGTAGTAGCAAGTGCAGCTGTTGTCACAACTGTTTCTATTGGAGGAAGTGATTTTAAAGAAGATATAGATGGAAATGGAGATGGTGGTGAAAATGCAGAAGGTGAGTGCATACTAGTTACCTGAGAAAATACCAGACTGCTGTCTGCCCTCTTTACACTCTCATCATCTAATTTCTCTGGCTCATCAAACTCATAGTCAAGTAGCTTCTGGGCCAGGGGTAAGAGTGCTATTTCTGCATTGGTGCGGGAACCAGAATTCTCATCACTGGATTCAGCACCACTACCAACAACAACAGACATTGGGGACACTTCTTTGGTATTCTTCGCAAAGTCTTTACAAAAGAGTGTCTCTAATGACCCCCACAAAGTAGACTTTGCTTCGCTATCACTTATTTGCTACTTGGAAGACACCAAGAAGATATAATGTTTGAACATGCTGTTGTATAAGAGTTTCAATGCCAGTAGAACCAGCAGTTCAAGCTGTTGCAAGATGAACAGGATGGGAAAAAAACAATTGCTAACTGGGTGCTCATATGGACATAATGGACATGGGACTAATCCCACTACCTGAGGCTGAAGGCTACAAACAGTGGTGATGGCAGCGGTAGTGGTGGAGGCAGCAGTGGTAGAGATGTTATCAGTCCTCATGGCCAAGGTAATCAAACTCTGAGAAGCCGTGGCACTACTCTACCCTTATACTTTCTCAATTTAGTCTTGGGATTAACACACGGCATTGGGGTTTTTGGGGGGTTTTGGGTTTTTTTTTTTAGGGTGGGTTTATTTTTCTTATTGCATTAAATTAAATATTTAAATGATTGTGTTTTGTGTAAACTAATTAACACAGTTTTCATCAGCAAAAATAGGGTTAATGCATAGTGGATTTATTACTGTAACATTACTGTAACATTATTGTGTTTGCCATTAAAAAACACTGCACAGTGCTCGTTCACTTGCACAGCACTAGTTGGATTGAATACACTCGGGAAAAATAAAATCTAAATAGATTTTGTTTCTCTCCAAACAGCTAAGAAAAAACATTTTAGAACTGTCTATTGGTAACTTATTCTCACACTATGAACAATGACAAAATGGGAATCTCATATCTCCCATTCAAAGTAGTTTCCAGTGCCGCAGGCTATATAGCTAGATACAGCAGAATTTTAAACCTAGTCTCACACAAGAATCAATCACCAGGGCTAGGCAAGCAGAACTTTTTTACAGAACAACAGAGAGCAGGTAAGTCAGACAAGCCAACGTCAGGGCAGGCAATAACCAAGCATGGTCAGAAAATTAAGCAGGGCCAGGAAAAAAAATAGCAGGAATACAATAATGCAAGTGTAAGTCAGAACAAGCACAAATCTACATAAGCAAGGACCTTACAAAGCATGAGGTCTAATGCAGGGATAGGCAACTTTTAGCACTCCAGATGTTGTGGACTACATCTCCCTTGATGCTTTGCCATCATTATGGCTGTAAGAACATTAAAGGGACACTGTAGGCACCCAGACCACTTCAGCTCATTGGGTGTGGTGTCCCTTTTGCCCTTAGGGCTGCAATGTGAAACATTGCAGTTCCAGAGAACTGCAATGTTTACATTGCAGCTCTAAGTCTGCCCTCAGTAGTTGTCTACCAGGAGCGACAAGAAGACTTCCGGAATTGTAATAGACTTTTGGTCCATATCTGATGCTGGACATCCTCACGCTCTGCATGAGGACCTCCAGGGTCAGAATTTTTCCCCATCGCACGGGTGGAGTCTAACCCAGCACCGAGGGACAACAACGCTTGTTTCAGGTAAGTGACTGAAGTGGGGGTCCGAGGGAGGGGGGCACTGTAGGGACCTATAGTGCCTGGAAAACAACTATGTTTTCCTGGCAATATAGGATCCCTTTAAGAGAGATGTAGTCCACAGCATCTGGAGTGCCAAAGTTGCCGAATACCACCGTAAAGACGTGACATGCTGCATCAAACCTTGGCACTGTAAACAAATGACCTGCATCAATAAAGGATACTAGTGTTGAGCATTTGGCGTCAAACATGCTAAAAGTGCAAAGATGATGATAAAACACTTTGACAAATTTCATTGGGACAGCACCAAGGTAGTCCTGTCACCATAACCACTACAAAAGACTGGCGTGTTCTTTTAAGCAAAATGTACAAATTTTCCATACAAAAAAGTATGGACATACGAGCTAAAACCTCCATGGATTATCACTGGAAATGCATGTATATTATGTACCATGTCCATTTCTCAGGAAAAAGAAACAAAAATTGAAATGTACTTTACACATTAAATTACTTGTGAACATAAATAACATATATAGTTCATGCCACAGGAGTGCAGTATTAGAAAGTATGTAATATGCAAGGATTGTAAAAATCATGCTGCTGGTTTCTACTCTGATCTCTTGGAATTTTAACTAAAGATTTTTGTGCGGCAAATGTATTTTGTGTCAATATGTGTGATTTCCTGCTGCTACCGGAGCTTCCGGTTGAATGCTGGATCTGAAGTTTCACATTACATGCTCTAAAATCTTGCACCCAAAATTAGGCTTGAGAGTTAATTGTACAAAGTAAAATGAATTGAAACCCAATGTACAGTGACAGCCAGATCACCAGAAGTAATCTAGAAATGAACTAGAAATGTTATGGGAATAATCAGCAGCAATAACAGTTAGAACAGAAATAAAACAGAGGTGTGTCTGGAAGCTAAAAACCAGAGCAGCACAGAAAATTCTCAAGCCATAAACCAAACATATGTCTTTTTGTAACAGCTAAAGTGTGAATGATAACCTCTGGAACTCTGCAGTCTTATTGGTAACATCAACCAGAGCAGAGTGTGATCTTCATAAATCTGAAGCCTATCAAACAAAGATAAACAACATTTATTGAAAACTACAAGAATATTGAACTGGGGCGAAAGACATAGTAACAGAAAAATATGTAGAAAGATAAATGGCTCGTTTTGCCAAAAAAATGTAACTGTGAATTGAGAAGTATAGAACAACAGCTTTAGAGGTTCTCCTCATTCAGCTCGGTATCATATACTTTATGTTGCCTTCCATGGGGCTAACAACAGCAATAGTCACCTTTGGCCCCTGCAACATAGCCCATCCAGCCTTATACCTCCATGTCACAATTATATTGCTCAGATTGAAAAAAAGAAAAATCCAAGTGTATATGTGTGTAGGGAGGATAGCTACATTTTATGTTTATTAAAGAGACATGCTAAGCACCAGAACCCATATTGCTTAATGTAGTGGTTATGGTTAAGGTAGACTGCCCTGACAGACTGAGAAAAGTCCAAGTATATAATGCTTCCTAAGGCCATCTGTCCCCTAGGCATCAATCATCTTTTTTTTCCCATTGATCACTTCTTTTTCTGTTGCCATGGGTGGAATTCAGAATCATGAATCAAAAAGAATATGCTCTGGCATTGTGCGTTTTGTATGTTTTGGGATTTGGCTACATTTTGCTTGGAGCTCAGGAACTTGAAAGATTACCCCATCAGCCAAAATTCAGATGAATTGCAGTTTATAATGAAACTACTTTCCAAGTTTAAAGGACCACTATAGTGCCAGGAAAACAAACTCGTTTTCCTGGCACAATAGGGTCATTAGGCCCCCCCCCCCCCCCCCACCCTCAGGGTCCCACTCCCGCTGGGCACTAGGGGGCTGAAGGGGTTAATCTCTTACCCTTCTCCAGCGCTGGGCTCCCTCGGCGCTGGGGACTCTCCTCCCTCTTCCAACATCATCCGCCGAATGCGCACGCACGGCAAGAGCCGCACGCGCATTCAATCAGTCCATGGGAAAGCAATTCTCAATGCTTTCCTATGGATGTCAGCGTCTTCTCACTGTGATTTTCACAGTGAGAAGCGCGGAAGCGCCTCTAGCGGCTGTCAATGAGACAGCCACTAGAGGCTGGATTAACCCTAATGTAAACATAGAAGTTTCTATGAAACTGCTATGTTTACATCTGCAGGGTTACACTCTACACTCTGTTTGAATGAATTCTTTCTACCTGCCCTTGGATCATTCAAAAGAGAGACATGGATGGGGTGATGAAGTGAAAGACAGATAGAGGGTGGAGTGAGAGGCAAGTGGACATGGTTGATACAGACACAAGTGGAAGTGTAAACACAAACAATAGTGAGGTGGAGAGTCAAGTGGGGTTGGCTAAAACTAGATAAAAATTTGCAGTGGATGAGGAGAGGCAAAACTCCTGCACTCAACACACGTTCATCTCTACATTGTACACAAACATACGGTCAATCATTCCATATAAATACAGCATTGCATTTACACACACAATCACACTCTAAAGCAGGCTTCCCCAAACCCCGGTCCTCCAGATGTTGCTGGACTACAGCTCTCATGATTCTATGAATGAAATAGATAGGCTGAGGATCATGGGAGTTGTAGTTCAGCAACATCTGGAGGGCCGGAGTTTAGGGAAGCCTGCTCTAAAGAAACACATCCCTTTATTAACATTTACTTGTACTACTCATACATAGAACCCAGTCACGTACTGACACTGCATGCAATTAATTTACCTGTATATACACTTGCGCTATGAAATAAATATATATTTTTGCAATCTGAAGCACATGCAATCTAAAGCCTTAAACTAACAAATTGCATTCTTGCAGCAGTTAGAGTGCGGAACTGCAGTACCGTGCTGTCTCGTTGGTAACACAAATACTTATCTGCCATATCAGGCCTATCTGACACCAGAATATAGTAACTCTGTCAACCTACACCAAGTGCCTGGGCATCCAAAGACTATGTCTGAATCACTAACGATCCCAAGTTATATGACCATGTAAGTGACTTGTCCATTCCCTGTAGGATGCTATTCCATTACCTCCATCTACTAAATACTACTATATGGACCCAGAATTACTAATTTCTTACAAAGCTCTGGTCCCTATACTTGTCAACTTTCCTAAATAACTGATTTGTTTTTGTTTCCTGGCTTCCTGACATTGGCTTTGTGTGCCAATCCTGTACCTGTTTTGCCTGTGGCTATAACGTAATCCTAACACTGAACCAGCTGTCCTGACAAACAGGCAGGTTTACTGAGTATGAGTAGTATTACTTTGGTTTACATCTAACCTATGCACTATTATTCATTGTCTACAAGTCTGTCCCAGCTTTAGACTCAAACAAGGGGTTTATATACTAGTTTGAGTAACTGCCAACATCATTTTTCCTGAAGTACCTAGTTCTTGTAACATTAAGAACAAACATTGTGGATGTTGCTCAGTACAGCTACAAACAGAAACAATGTTGCTCTTAGCTGTTATGACCCTTCCCCATATTGTAACCATTCGAAATGTGATGAAGAATAAGGGCTATGAGATCTTAGCAATGACAGAGAGAGCGCTCCCTTCCCTGATGAATGGCAAGTGGAGAATTGAGAATAAAGTATGGGCAATGATGTACCCCATGGATAATGGGCGGTGTTAAAAGCATATTTTGGAATTGGTGAGTTACGCTCAGATGTGAGCCTCCAAGTTATTTTAATAAATAGCAGAGTGTAATGATTTAATTAAGCATAATTTGTTTTGCTGATTTTTTTTTTTTACAGCACTCACAATTTAACCTTATAATGACCATTCTTAGGGATGAAAGAGGAAAAGGGATGATATAGTGTGCAAACTTCTTCTTGTCCTGGTCATGATGAGCAATCGCAGTGGAAATAATTCTGATACGCATAGCTGGGCCAGAAACATGAAGACCTTTAAAGGTTTCAGTTACTTCTTCTGTAAACATTCCATAGTTAGATCTACCAATGGATCTTATTGGGTAGTCAGTCAGGGGCACTCTTTCATGTGTATTAGGTCAACCCTTTTAAGCCCACTACTGTTTTGATGGTACTGTAAATGCACAGAGCTCTCAGAGATTATAGCTGGAGTGTTCTGTTGTTTTTATTTACAGATCATTTTAAACATGCTGTATAAACCCATACCTTCCAAGTGTCTCTATTTAGGAGGGACTATTTGGGGCCCAAATCCCTCTGTCCCTCTTTTCTATCCTAATGTCCCTCTTTTCTAGAAGATCTATATTGATGGTGTGCCTGGGTGTGTAACAGAGCGCCACAGTAATAATACTCACAGTAATGTGTCTTTGAGGTACAATAAATGTGTTTAGAAATCAGTCTCTGTAAATAACATATATTGCACTTGTTCTAAGTTATATTTTAGTTACATAAATTGTCATTAGTACCTTTTCTCAGAATAGCTCTGCCTCTAGCCACACCCCCACTCACAATCCTACATTTAAAGTGTCCCTCTTTGTCCATTTGCAATGTTGGGAGGTATGAAAACTTCAGCTTCAACTTACACTCATTCAGTGGCAGAACTACCGCGGTCGCAGTGGTGGCAGCTGCGACCGGGCCTGGCACTCCAGGGGGACCGGCCACTCCCTGCGACCGCGGTGCCTGCTGAAGGCAGTCACTGAACCCCAGGGAAGTAACCCTCCGGCACCTAAAGGTAAGAAACAGGGTGGTGACTAAAAATTTTAACAGTTTGTGTGTGTGAATGTGTGTGTGTGTGTGTGTGTGTGTATGTCTGTCTGTATCTGTATGTGTGTGTGTGTGTGTGTGTGTGTGAATGTCTGTATCTGTGTGTGTCTGCATGTGTGTCTGTATGTGTGTGTCTGCATGTGTGTCTGTATGTGTATTTTTGTTTGTATCTGTCTGCATGTGGGTCTGTATGTGTATCTGTTTGTATGTATAGGTATCTGTATGTGTATCTGTTTGCATGTGTGTCAGTGTGTGCTCTTATGTATCTGTATGTGTGTCACAGTTTATATGTGTATGTGTGTCATTCTGTGTATCTGAATGTTTGTGCATGTGTGTCTGTATGTGTATCTGTTTTTCTGTATGTGTATCTGTTTTTCTGCACATGTTTCTGTATGTGTATCTGTTGGTCTGCATGTGTGTCAGTGTGTGCCCCTATGTATCTGTATGTGTGTCACTGTTTGTATCTGTATGCGTGTCATTCTGTGTATCTATACGTGTATCTGTCTGTATGTGTGTCTGTGTATCCGCATGTGTGTCAGTGTGTGTCTGTGTATCTATATGTGTGTCAGTGTTTGTAACTGTAGAAGTGTCATCCTGTGTATCTGAATGTGTGTCATTATGTGAGGCTGTGTATTAGCATGTGTGTCCGTGTATGCATCTGTATGTGTTATGTAACACAAATGGAGGGGTGGGGGGGATCCCAGGGCAATTTTTGCAGCGGGACCCTGTGTTTTCTAGTTACGACTCTGCACTCAGTGTACCTGTGACACATCAAATTAGCATTTTCGTGCTGAACTGCAATGCTACACATATTAACGTCCCCTGAAACCAAACATTCTCTCTTTGGTTCAATACATATTGATACATATTTTTCTATTTTGGGGAAATAGAAGCTGCTCTCTATAAAGTCCAATTCCCACAACCCCTCTACTTCCTTGCCTCATCTTCTGCAATTACTGGTAGATTATGGGAAGGTTTCTAATTATAAGCTAAACAGTAACAAGACCCAAGTGCTCCCCATCGGTATCCCAAAAAGTATATCTCTCCACCTGCAAAAAGCCTATCCGTTTGACTGGAGAACCACATATATAACCTAACTAGGGGTCAAACTTGCAAGCACACCCCACAAAATGGAATCACTCAACTACCAACCCCTCATACAATCATGTTCCACAAGCGTTCAGAACTGGAACAAGGTGCATTTATCCTGGCTTGGGAGATTGAATACCATAAAGATGATTACCAAAACTTCTTTATGTGTTTTGCATGTTACCCCTGCACGTACCCCAGTCCCTGTGTAAAAAAAAATTCAATCCACTCTAGTGAAATTTGTATGGGGTCAACAGAAACCTTGTATACCAGTAGCTCTGATGCAAGAATCAGCTTTGGGATTCCCCAAAGTGATAGCTTATTGTAGAGCTGCCCTACTGGAAGCAGAGGTACAATGGGTGTACTAAGAAAACAAAATAACTGAGGAAGTTAGGGGTAGCACCACAATATGGAGAAATATAGAATAAGCAAATACATAGAAACAATTAGGAAGCTATAATATAGCACACAAGTATATATATGAAGTCCCAAGAGGAGCAAAAAAGTCCAATATATGAAAGGCCAAAGTTATAGTTTGGAAATACTCTTGCAAAAAGCGCTTCTCCAACAGAATGTCTGCGTGATTCCTCAATGGAAGGAATAATAGGGTAGTATGTTCTATCTGAGAACAGCCAAAAGGAATAAGATATAGTCCTACTCACGTTTTATGGAGCTGTAACTAGCTCCAGTATGAATGGCATACAGTGGTACATTCCCCACTTGCAAGGATACGTAATCAGATTTTTAGCGATTTTTTGTACTACTCTCAAGATATCCTTGGTGGGGATTATACCACCCATGCCCTATCCATCGAGCAGTTCGCCTTCTCTGGCAAATGTGAGTACGTTCTTCATTTAATTTTAACCTTCCAATATTTTATATAGAAAGCACTATTGTGTTTCTTTTTTTTGCTCCTCAAGACTCTCTCGTATCCTTGCAAGTTGGTAATTGTATGTATGTCAGTGCCCTCCATGTGTAACTGTGTGTGTCAGTGTGTCCTATGTGAGTGTGTGTGTGTGTGTGTGTGTGTGTGTGTGTGTGTGTGTGACAGAGTCCTCTGTGTGTAAATGTGTGTTTATGTCAGTGTCCTCTCTGTATAACCACTATGTGTGTATTATAATTTAATTATGTGACTTTTATACTTCAGATAAATAGTTTGTATACTCCTTGCATACACAATATTCACATTATCTCATATTTATTTTAAATATATTATTTACTACCTTTAATTAGGCTTGTTCTCCAATAAGGGATTGACTTAAATATCAGTGTCTACATGTTTCATTTGGCATTAAAATCAAGAGAACTTACTTTCTAGAGTTAGGGGTACTTAGGTTTTTTTTTTTACACCTGCATCTACTTCTCTGTAAAAGGTTGAGAAACACTGAATTAGAGCTTCTGGATTTGAACAATTACACAACAGTTAGAAATATACACATGTAAAACCAGGATGAAACACTCATTTGTATCCTTTGAAAATGTATTATTTGTTGAATTCATTATGGAATTAAATCAACACTAGGTCCGAAGAGTAATATTATCCATTGATATAAAGCAAATTACACCACAGAGACCAGTAGTCATTAACACAAAGTTCAGCTCATGTCATCCAGCCCAGCAGACTTGGATCAAGGCCATTGGCAACCTCCTCCGTACACAATTCTATGTTTCGCAGGAAGGAATGCCTTGATTTAATGGGTGAATGATTACTGGCCTACTGGTGCTACTGCACAGAATGCTATTCAATTACCTAATTAATTATTTCATAATTCAGTGGACGAACGCACAGGATACAGATTCAACATCACATCAGCATCAGTCAAGGCACGGTTATCTAACGGGAAACAATTAAGCAAATGTGACATGTTATTAGTTACAAAAAATATACTGTACAATTACAGTGTGTTATTTTACTTGCGTCATTAACAGACGGAAATGTCATTAATGCAACAGGAATTGGCAGTAGGATTCAGAAATCTTAATTTGACTATACAATTTTGCATTGATTTGCGTTATAAGTTTTAAACTATTTGATTGTCACGAAGCAAAGAAAAATAATAAGTGAAGTTTTCAAAGGTATTTGCTTTGAAAGCAACAAATTGATGACTTGCTGGTTGACATGTTTTGCATGACATTACATGATATTTTGACAAAATTGAAATAAAAAAAAATAGTAAAGAACAATATAGCATAAAATTAACTGAGTATGCTCTCTTTTACTAATTGTGTGTAAATTGGCACGATAAACGAGGTCCATCATCTCTGTATGATATATTTGACGCAACATCGGGGGAAAACAAATCTAGTATGTCCAGTATAAAAAGGATTGTGTTATATTATTATGGGGGATTGGCCCGCTATAACCTTGGTTAAGTACCAATCTGTGAATTCAAAAGTGGATTTAATTTTAGACTGAGTGGAACTGTCTAGTGAGTTGATATAAGGTTACCAGGTGATAAAGTGATGCAATATGCTTTTCTGTGCCGCGGCCAAGAAGCGCCTATTCTCACATGATAAAGGTATATTGTTGAGATTATGATCTGTTGTTTGATACACAATAAAGGTATATTGTTGAGATTATATTTGTAGTTTGATACATTTTATTTGCACCAGGTATGGTTGGTTTGTTTTGGATAGATATTTTTTGTTTAGATTGGGGGATTATAGGCTATATAGTTGAATTGTATAATATTGGTGGCACTATATGTATCTATATGTATTATTAGGCTGTTAAAGTTTTTTTTATTAATGATGGAGGGGTTATATTTCTTAGCAGTAGATGTATTATGGGATTAGGTAAGAACTGCTAAAGTTTACACTAAGAGTCATTTTTTTAATAGTGTATTTTCTTAATTGCTACTGTATTTTTGATCAGCAGCTAAATGTGTGTCATTGTCTTTGTACACAGCATAGTGATAATAAACCTGTACATAGGGGGTAGTGTTATACTCAGGAGACTTTGCTTGATACAAATATTAGTGTTTCAAAACAGTAAAATGTATTGGCTGCAATAAGCAAAGCCTGATTTCCAGACTTTCAAGCCTTCACCTTCTCTACACACACTAAAACCAGAAACCCCACAAACCTCATCACAATACCCTGCCCTTTACCCTCACTTACCAACATTCAGTGTGCACTCTGGAACGCCCGCTCCGTCTGCAGTCATTTAAAATCAACAGCCATACACAACTTTTTCATCTCAAACTCAATCACACTACTTGCACTTACAGAGACCTCTTTATGTTTTGGTGTGCTACAATTCTCTCACACTCCCAGACTCAACTGTAAAGGAGGTGGTGTAGGAATCCTTCTCTCCCCTCAATGTACCTTTCAACCAATCATAACTGCCCCTGCCCTATCCTTTTCTTCTTTTGAAGTTCACACTGTCCGCCTATTTAAACCCAGTCCTTTAAGAATTGCTATCATCTACCCTCCCCCCTCCCCCCCCCCCCCCCCCCCCCCCCCCGGTCATCCTAGACTATTCATTGAGCACTTTTCTTCCTGGCTACTCCACTTCCTCTCATCTAGCACTACTTCCCCAATTTCACTGATGCCTCTCGTCTGCTCTCTGTAACCTCCTCCTTTGGCCTTACGCAATGGTCCAATTTAGCAACCCATACAGTGGGAAACACTCTTGATCTCGCCTTCACCAATCTCTGTACCACCTCTAATCTCTCCAATGTTCCTTTTCCTCTGTTTGACCACTGATGACTTTTGACATCAGCATACCTAAGACCCAATTGACACCACCCTCCTAACATCAATCTCTTGGAAACCTCCAATGTCTTGACCTAGAGCATTTCTCCACTAATCTCCAAATTCTTTCTTTTACCTATTTCAAACCTCACCTGTACTAGCTCTGCAACCTCCTTCTACAATTCCACCCTCTCCTCTCAACTAGACATTATGACACCTCGTACATTTAAACGCAGCAAGCGCCCCCAACAACAACCTTGGCACACCAAGATGACTCGATACCTCCAAAAATGCTCCAGAACTGCTGAACTCTGTTGGAGAAAGTCTTACTGTGTGTCTGACTTTCTCCACTATAAATTTATTCTGCGCTCAAACAACTTGGCTCTTTACAGCTTCAATACCATCATAACCACACTCTCCCGTGAACCCAAACAACTATTTCACACATTTAACTCTCTTCTTCGTCCTATAGTTCCTCCTACACCTACTAACTTGACCGCCTCAGACATTGCAACTCACTTCACTGACAAGATCTCTACAATCAGGGAAGAGATATCTCATCTTTCTTCTTCCCCTTGCAATACTTCCCCCTACCTCACTTCCTCTGCTGTTCTATGTTCATTAGCACCCACTACAGCGGAAGAGGTTTCTGCTCTGCCGCAGTCCTCCCGCCCCACCCCCTTCTCCCTCGATCCAATTCCCTCGCATCTCATCCGTACTCTTTCTTCTCCTTCTCTTTCTCTACCTCTAACAAAAATTCTCAATCTCTCTCCTCTAGCATATTTACATCGACCTTCAAACATGCAGCTATAATCCCAATTGTAAAGAAGCCCAACCTTGACCCTATCCAACTACCGTCCTATCTCGCTACTGCCTTTTGCATCCAAGATCCTTGAAAGAGTTATGTATGCGAGATTGACAGACTTCCTCGAGTCTAACTTTCTGCTAGACCCGCTTCAGTCTGGTTTCCGCGCTAAGCACTCTGTGGAAACGGCACTGACCAAAGCATCCAATGATCTACTTGCTGCAAAATCTCATGGTCACTACTCTATCATAATTCTCCTTGACCTGTCTGCGGCTTTTGACACTGTTGATCATCAATAGCTTCTTCTCATCCTCCGCAATATCGGTCTACAAGATATTGTTCTCCTGGTGCTCCTCTACCTCTCCCAGCGCTCTTTCAGTGTTTCTTTCTCTGGCTCTGCTTCTTCTCCCCAACTGTTGGTGTCTCCCAAGGTTCAGTCCTTGATCCCCTACTGTTCTCTATCTATACTGCCTCTCTTGGTAAACTCATTAGCTCCTTTAGCTTCCAATATCATTTATGTGCGGATGACTCGCAAATCTACCTCTCCTGATCTCTCCTGATCTCTCCCTCTTGACTAGTGTCTCTGACTGCCTTTCTGCTCTTTCTAACTGGATGGCTGCCCACTTCCTTAAACTCAACTTGACCAAAACTGAAATTCTGGTCTTTCCTCCCTCAAGTGTTGTTACTTCTGTGTCTGTCTCCCTCCAAGTCCACGATGCTACCATCAGCTCCACCACGCAGGCTCACTGCCTAGGTGTTCTCTTTGACTCCGACCTCTCCTTCACGCCTCATGTTCAGTCTATCGCCAAATCCTGTCGCTTCCATCTCAAAAACATTGCGCGCATCTGACCCTACTTAACGTCAGATGTGACTAAGGTGCTGGTCAATTCCACTGTCTATTCTCGCCTTGACTTCTGTAATCCGCTTCTCAGTGGTCTTACGTGCTCTCAACTTGCGTTGTTACAGTCCATAATGAATGTGGCGGCGAGGCTCATCTTCCTGTCCGCTCGCACCTCCCATGCCTCACCCTTCTGTCAGTCCCTACATTGGCTTCCTGTAAGATATAGGCCTCAATTTAAAATTCTGATTCTTACTTTCAAATCTCTACATAATGCGGCTCCCACCTATCTATCCTCCCTAATACACAAGTATGTCCTGTCTAGGCCCTTACACTCTGCTGAAGACTTACGTCTATCTTCTGTCCGTACTCCCAACTCTGATGCTCATCTTCAAGACTTCTCGAGGGCTGCACCATTCCTATGGAACTCACTTCCCTCCTCCGTTAGATGCTCACCCAGTCTCCACTCCTTCAAAAAACCCACTTCTTCATAAAAGCATATCAATTAAACTGTTAATAGCTCCCGACTGATTCCTCTCTTGCAACCGTCATAAGTCTAATACTATCCTTACCTTTAGTGTCACTTTACTCCACTCCCTCTAGCATGTATGCTCATTGAGCAGGGCCCTCAACCCATCTGTTTCTGTGTGTCCAACTTGTCTGGTTACAACTACATGTTTATTCGTCCACCCACTGTAAAGTGCTGCGGAATTTGTTGCCGCTATATAAATAATAACCTAATAATAACATAAGAATATCACAATGAAGATCTCATCAGTGAAAGTGCTGTTTTATTTCAGTTATCACACACAAACGGCACCTTCACTGATGATATCATTGTGATATGTTTTACTGTTTTGAAACACTAATATTTGTGTTCAGCGAAGTCTCCAAAGTATAACAGTACCCCCCATGTATAGGTTCTACAGTGTTTTCAAAAGTTACAGAGTCAAATATAAGACTTGCATTTAATTTTTTTCCCTTTGAAATTTGCCAAATTGACTATGTTGCCTTTGAGACTGTATGATAGCCCAGGAATGAGAATTACCCCCATGATGGCATACCATTTACAAAAGTAGAAAACGCAAGGTATTGCAAATGGGGTATGTCCAGTCTTTTCTAGTAGCCACTTACTCATAAGCACTGGCCAAAATGAGTGTTTTTCAAATAGTTTTTTGCATTTTTCACACACAAACAAATATGAACGCTAACTTTGGCCAGTGTTTGTGACTAAGTGGCCCTATAAAATGAAGATTATATCTCCTGCTTCTGAGTGCAATCTGCAGCTGGTTGCTTCCAAAGACTTTCAGCATTACTAAGCGTGTTGCCATGGTAACATGTGTCATATGTCTTTGTAACTGGAGCAATGAAAATATAGCTTTTAGCCCCTGGTCAGATTAACTGCTCCCTGCAGTGGTCTTCCTGTGTGTGTAATGGGCAGGTGAGGGTCTGATCCCTCCACTGGCCCATGAAGGGAGTTCCTTGTTTCAGCAAGTCTCACTAAGCATCAGACTGAATGTGCCGGCTAGAAGATTCTTTGACTTGGCCTCTGGCCATCGCGGTCATACTTGGCCGGCATTTGCACAGTTTGCCCGATGGCTTGATTCAATATACCATCATCACAGAAATATAGACTAGCACAAATCCAAATCTAACATAGAAACATAGAATGTGACGGCAGATAAGAACCATTCGGCCCATCTAGTCTGCCCAGTTTTCTAAATACTTTCATTAGTCCCTGGCCTTATCTTATAGTTAGGATAGGCTTATGCCTATCCCACGCATGCTTTAACTCCTTTACTGTGTTAACCTCTACCACTTCAGCTGGAAGGCTATTCCCTGCATCCACTACCCTCTCAGTAAAGTAATACTTCCTGATATTATTTTTAAACCTTTGTCCCTCTAGTTTAAGACTATGTCCTCTTGTTGTGGTAGTTTTTCTTCTTTTAAATATAGTCTCCTCCTTTACTGTGTTGATTCCCTTTATGTATTTAAATGTTTCTATCATATCCCCCCCCCCCCCCCCGTCTCGTCTTTCCTCCAAGCTATACATGTTAACCCTTTAAGACCGGAGGGCGTAGTATTACACCCTATTTTAAGCGGCTCTGAATGCCGCCGGGCGTAATAGTACACCCTCCGTTTTTTTTAACTTACCTGGTCGACGGCGATCCCACGCCGGCGATCACGGTTGGGGGGACTCCCAGGGAGCCCCCCGCGGCACATCCGACGTCCTGGGGGCCCCCCCGGCCATGTGAGAGTGAGGTCCTTGCGAGGACCTCACAATCACATGGCCGGGTTAGCTGGCTCAGGCATTGCCAGCAGGGGGACTAACTGTAATGACAGATAGTCCCCCTGCAGGCTGAATTCAAATAAAATTAAATTAAATCAGTGTAAAACAAAAATAATTATATACTTGGATCATATATATATATATATATATATATATATATATATATATATATATATACACATATTCATACACACACACTGTCTAGGTGTATTTTACTATTAATATATATATATATATATATACACATACGTATATATATACATATATTAATTCTACACATATATTTCTGTAATATTTTTACATAATTAGGTATCTTAATTAAATACAATTAGCAGGACCTGGCTGACAACCCATGCCGAAAATAAAGGGAATTTAATTTGCTAGCACTATATTTAACCCTATAACTTTCCAAGACACCATAAAACCTGTACATGGGGGGTACTGTTCTACTCGGAAGACTTCGCTGAACACAAATATTAGTGTTTCAAAACAGTAAAATGTATTACAACGATGATATCGCCAGTAAAATGTAAGTTTTTTGCATTTTTCACGCACAAACAGCACTTACACGGATGATATTATTGCTGCAATACTTTTTACTGTTTTGAAACACAAATATTTGTGTTCAGCGAAGTCTCCCGAGTACAACAGTACCCCTCATGTACAGGTTTTATGGTGTTTTCAAAAGTTACAGCGTCAAATATAAGGCTTGTGTTTTATTTTTTTCACATTAAAATTCGCCAGATTGGTTACGTTGCCTTTGAGACCCTATGGTAGCCCAAGAATGAAAATTACCCCTATGATGGCATACCATTTGCAATAGTAAACAACCCAAGGTATTGCAAACGGGGTATGTCCAGTTTTTTTTTAGTAACCACTTAGTCACAAACACTGGCCAAAATTGGCGTTTTTTTGCATTTTTCACACACAAACAAATACTAACGCTAACTTTGGCCAGTGTTTGTGACCAAATGGCTACTAAAAAAGACTGGACATACACCATTTACAATACCTTATGTTGTCTACTATTGCAAATGGTATGCCATTATGGGTGTAAATTTTATTCCTGGGCTACTATACAGTCCCAAAGGCAACGTAACCAATCTGGCGAATTTCAATTTCAAATGTAACGTGCTATATTTGACCCTGTAACTTCCCAAAACACCATAAAACCTGTACACAGGGGGTACTGTTTTACACGTGAGACTTACAAATATGTGTATTTTATTGCAGTAAAAGCAAACAGTATTATGACATTGACAGTTAAAATGTCATGTAGAACTAAAAAAATAACAAAATTTCTTATTTACTCCCATTTTTTTCATATTAAATTATGTTTCATAGCTAAATATTTGATATTAAATGAAAGCCCTGTTTCCTCTGAATAAAATTATATATAATAAGGGGGGGTGCATTTAATATGAAAGAGGTGAATTACGGTTGGACAGACATATAGCGCAAATGCCAGGTTTTGTGGGGGCGTGGCCTGGAAGCCGAGGAAGATGGCAGCGTGATTCCTGAGCTCCCTTCCAGGCTCGACTATTTTCAGCGTTTATCCTCGCCAAAAGCACCTTTCTGCCCCGACAATGGGCAAATCTCATAAGGCAACACCGGCCACCAAGTCTGCCGACACTCCCAGAGGGAGCAGCCATCATTCCCTGAGGCAATACCTGATCGCCCCGGCGGACCCGGACACGCAGGCCTCCAACGACTCTGCGGCCTCCGAAGGGCCTTTCCCGCCATCACCACAAAGGGGGGAGACCCTCATCGGGACCCCCCTAGGGGACACCCCAGCCACCCACCCTGACTGGATGGATATCCTGCGTAACTTGCCTACGAAGGAAGACCTGCGAGCGGCGAACAGCGAGCTCCGCTCCTCCATCACGTCGGAGCTGCAGGCCATGAGGGAAGAATTTTGCGGCCTGCGCCAGAGGGTCTCTCAGCTTGAGGCGGACTGCGACCACATGTCATCGGCGCAGTCCGCAACCGCAGACTCCCTGCAACTCAGCACCCTTCCAATCCGACAAATGGCTTACCATCTAGAAGACCTCGATAACCGGGGCAGGCGGCAAAACCTAAGGATTCGTGGTGTGCCGGAAGAAGTAGACGACACAACCCCAGTACAACACACCCTTACGGGCCTATTCAATAACCTACTGGACAGACCACCACAGGCCCCACTCGAGATGGTGAGAGCCCACAGAGCCCTCAGACCGAGGGGACCGCCTGGGGGCATCCCCCGAGACATAATATGCTGCTTAGCCAATTTCCAACAAAAAGAGGAGATCCTCCGCAAAGCAAGAGAACTGGGCAGGGTACTACTAGACGGCACGGAGATCCAGCTATACCCGGATCTGTCACCCACTACGCTGGCGTACCGCAGGGCTTTGCGCCCTTTCACCAGGCAGCTACAATCCAACAAAATTAAATACCGCTGGTGTTTCCCACACGGACTCCAAGTACAAACTCCGAAAGGCCCTTTCGAAATTCGAGAAAAGAACGACATGGAAGCTATTGCGAGAGAGCTGCAAATAACACCTGCTTCCTTAACCTGGCCTGACCCCCTGATGCTTTACACGCCCGCCCAGAGAACCGGGAGACAGGCCGCCGGATGCCAGATACCAAGGACCACACGCCAACAGGCAGCAGGCCCACGCGGCCTATAAACGGACACAACACCCGAACGGCACCTGTCCCGGGTACTTTGGGCCCGGCAACGGGACGCCCACTTCATCGAGCTCCACGCAACCTCTACCGTGATGACTGCGGCCCAGACGGTCCATCTCAGACCTTACAACCCACACCTGGAACTGTTGACACCACCACCCACCCCTACTCACAGACCCCCTCACCCAGCAGGGAACCACGACCCCGGGGCGCTGATCCAAGTAACGAAGAGCTCAAGGAGGCCCTAGAGACCGCCACGGAGCGGGACACACCAGCTACAGACTCTGTTGCACAACCACGGAACCGACCTGGGTTACCCCAGGCCTCAGGGCCGGCCAGGACTGCATGGAGCAAGTGCTCTGGGGGACTCTATCTCACTGCCTGAGAACCGCAAGTACAAATCTAACACCGGCCTCGCGGCCCAGGGGCCTACCCACTCCTGAAGGGGGACCGGGGGGAGGGATAGGCTGGGGTTACAGCTAAACGGGAGCGGGATGGGGGGGATTCCCTATGTATGCTATGCAATTGTATCCGGAGATCGGGGGCTGCGGGGCGGGCTGGGTCACCGTCACCTCCTTAATAGACCCGTGACGACCTTATCAGGAGCGGGCCGGGGGGACGGGGACCCGGCGCGCCCGGGCCTCCGAGAGGGTGGGTGGGGGAGGGAGAAACCCGGAGATGGAACACTGTTTGAGGGGGAGACACAGAGCCTTAGGAACGGGGGCCGCAGACCGGACCAGGCAACCGCACCCCCCGAGCTGACCTGCGATGACCTACCCAGGAGCAGGCGGGGGTGCGGGGTCCCGGCCCGCTCGGGCCCTCGGATGGCGAATGGATTACACTCATCGTGTCCCCGAGAGGACAACACGGAGGGGGGGGGGGGGACAATAAAGAGAGGCCCACTTGGGCCCCACGACACGGACCTCGAGAACACAACACTGGGTGGCCTGGGGGCTGGGCCATCACGACATGGGATAGGTGCCACCATATCCTAACGCCTGTATTCATATTTAAATGTAAATTTTAATACATGTTTACTGTTATTGTGTTTAACTGCTTTATATACTGTTGCTTGCTGTTGCCGAAATGCATCTGCCCCACACACCTCAGGCGAGGACACGCATACTTATGCTATAGCTACTGATAGAGCCACGAAGGGGACATAAGGGAAACCGACTGCGTAGGACGAACAGGGTTGACAAGAGATCACAAGGTGACTCGCCCACGACAGTTCGCACGCAGCGGGACCACGGTTTACCCAGAGGCCTAGGCCTTCCTCCTACTCCCCCAAGAGACAGGCGCCACGCAAAGGCGGCCGAGACACTGGGCCCCCTACTAGGCTCAGGTCTTAGGGACCGCCTGGACGCCACACTCTAACGCCTCTGACGCGGCGGAATCCCACAAACCTAATCCCTAACCCCCTCACACAGACGCTACATAGACCCCTTACTAACTGACGACTGACGGACTGACGGGTCCTAGAGATGTCACTCACACCGGCCAACCTTACGATCCTATCCCTGAATGCGAGAGGCCTGAACAAGCCTGAACGCAGAGCAGCTGCTCTACGGGACTTTCACGCGGCCAGTGCGTCCATAGTGTACATACAGGAGACACATTTTAGAGAAGGGTCCAGACCCAAACTACGGGACCACCGATACACTGCAGGGTATTTTAGTGATTACCACGGTGGCAAGGCAAGAGGTGCAGCAATACTCATACACAAAAGGGTACCCCTCCAGGAGACAGGAGTCCAAACGGACAGGGAAGGTAGATATGTGTTTCTGAAGGGGACAATAGCGGGCCAGACGTACACGTTCGCCAACGTGTACGCCCCCAACCAGAGACACCATAGGTTTTTCTCACAGACTCTCCGCAAACTGGCAGCATTCACTGAGGGCATAGTAGTCTTGGGCGGGGACTTCAATCTGACGCTAGACCCGAGGTGGGACTCATCCACCGGCACCTCACAAGTCCCGACGCAACACCTATCCACAATCAAAACTCTCCTCGTTAAATACAAACTAGTAGATAGCTGGAGGGCCCTCCACCCGGACGAACGGGATTACACATTTTTCTCACACCCACACAACACATACACCAGGATAGATTACTTCTTCCTCCAACACTATCACCTACCACTGGTCCTACAAACTGACCATGGTACGGCGACGTGGTCAGACCACGCCCCGGTGACGCTCACACTGGCCTCACCACTATTCCGTCCCAGAGTAGCCAAGTGGAGACTCAATGAATACCTCCTGTCCGATCCCACTGTCAAAGCGGACATAGCATCGACCCTCAGGGAGTACTTCTCCATCAACACACCCGACCAAACGACCCCGACGATAGTATGGGAGGCACACAAAAGTGTAGTCAGGGGCCACTTCATCAGACAGGGCGCCACACAGAAAACATTGAGGGAGAAGAGAATGACCACACTCCTAGCAGACATTCAGGCCATAGACACCCTCAACAAAACCCAACAGACACAAGCACAACAGGAACAACTGCTTTCGTTACGAAGGGACCTGACCAAACTACTACAAACTAGATACCACAGAGACGCGCTGCGGCATAAGGCATTCTTCTCGTTACACGGCAACAAGAGTGGCAGACTCCTGGCACGGATGCTTGCTAAACGCAGACAACAGACATATATTGACCGCATCCGCGACAACAAGAACACACTACACAGACTCCCCGCCAGGATACAGGAGGTAATCAGGTCGTACTATGCCGACCTGTACGCACTCCCGAGCCCGACATCAACACAGGCAACCACGCGACTGTCGGAAGCAATCGATAATTACCTTGCCAACCACACCATACCCACACTAGACCGGGACACGGCAACCTTACTTGACGAAACAATCACACAAGAGGAGCTAGCCGCGGCTATCAAACGGACGGCACCAGGCAAAAGCCTGGGCCCTGACGGTCTCCCGCTGTGCTACTATAAGGCATATGCCGACATACTGTACGCCCCCCTGGTTGAGGCATTTAATGCCATAAGGGAGGGACACTGCTTCCCCAAGCAAACACTGGCGGCCCATATCACCATCCTCCCTAAGGAGGGCAAAGATGTAGAACACTGCGGGAGTTATCGACCCATATCCCTCATAAACTGCGACCTTAAATTACTAGCTAAAATATTAGCCACGAGACTGCAGGCACACATACCCACACTGGTACACCCGGACCAGGTGGGATTCGTGACGGGGAGAGAGGCCAGGGATAACACTATACGCACCCTCACGCTGATACACGGAGACAAACGCAAAAGAAGCAACCTTCTCCTGCTGTCGACAGACGCGGAGAAGGCCTTTGACAGAGTCAACTGGAACTATCTGTTCCGGACACTGACACACGCCGGCCTAGGCCCGGGAATCATGGGGTGGATAACAGCTCTCTACTCACAACCCTCAGCCCAAGTGATAATCAACGGGGCGCTATCAGCGCCATTTGACATTCTCAATGGTACCCGACAGGGATGCCCTCTCTCCCCGTTACTCTTCGTCCTGGCTCTCGAACCACTCATGGTAGCGATTAGGGATAACCCCGACATAATGGGAGTCCAGGCAGGGATGAACCACCATAAAGTAGCAGCGTATGCAGATGACCTGCTTTTCTATGTAACAAACCCGGAAGTATCCCTTCCCAATATCCTGAAAGCCTTTCGGGACTTTGGGAAGATCTCCAACTTCAAAATAAACCTTGCGAAATCATACATACTGAACATCGACATCCCGGAACACAGGGCGACACAGATGCGCCACCAATACACATTCCAGTGGGCTACACATAAAATTAAATACTTGGGTATTTGGCTCACACGAAAAGCAGGGGACATACTCAGGGAAAATTTCGACGCGATGCACACACGGTTCCGCACTGAACTACAGGAATGGGCACACCCCCACATATCGTGGCTAGGTAGGATACAGGTAGTTAAAATGAATTTCCTCCCCCGCCTCCTATACCTCCTACAAACCATCCCCATCACGATCCCTCGCACGTTCTTTACCACACTCCGCACAGCCCTGGGCAGATACGTCTGGAACGGGAAGCGGCCGAGACTTAGACACACACTACTGACACAGCCGAAGGATAGAGGTGGCCTGGCCTTACCAGACTTCACCCTCTATTACAGAGCTTGCCACCTTCTTAGGATAATAGAATGGACCAAACCGGGGGTCCAGAAACAATGGAAACAGGCAGAGGAACACGACGCAGGTGCCCCAATCTCAATACTACCTTGGCAGCCCCCAGGGATAAGGAACGAGAACAAGAAATGCTCCCCATACATAAAAGCGACTCTGCAGGAGTGGCACAACTCTAAAGGGAAACACGACCTATCACCGTACCCATCGCCCCTGCTCCCCCTGATACACAACCCGAGCTTCCCCCCTGGACTGGACCCTAGAGCGTTCAAATCCCTCATACCTGACCCACTACCTAGACTCAAACACGTCTACAAGACGAGCGGACTAAAAACACTAAGGGAACTAGGAGGGGAAGGGGAACACAACCTCTTGACGTGCCTCAAGTATAAACAGATCCAGACATACACCGCGACGCTCCCTCCGGGGCCCGCACTGACAAGAGCCCCCACATACTTCGAAGACCATTGTCTGACCTCAGACCCGCTGACACACGGAGTATCCCTCATGTACACCTCACTCCTGACACGAACGCAGACTGCACAGCCTAGCTTTATGGGAAAATGGGAGGCAGCACTGGGACGCACATTCAGTAACGCGGAATGGGAAAAAATATGCTACTTGACGCACCACTGCTCCACTTTTAGTAAGACCCAAGAAACAGCGTACAAACTGCTCACTCACTGGTACTGCACGCCCGCCGCATTGAGCATGCGTATCCCTGACTGTCCCCCAGAGTGCTGGAGATGCGGCACGGAAAGGGGCACGCTCCTGCACATCTGGTGGGAATGTAACAAGATAACCCAGTATTGGAAGACCATACACAAAATCATTAGGCAATTTTCAGACGACCCACCACCTTTCGGCCCGGCCGAAATGCTACTACATCACACTAAAACCACTCGATCCGCATACAAACGATCAATGACAATTCGTATCCTTAACATAGCCAAAACAGTCATCCCACAACACTGGAAAAAAGAGAACACACCCCCGTTGGGGGCGTGGTTCACTCAAATGGAGGAGCTAAGATCTCTGGAAGAACTCCACGCCACCGCAAACAACACATACCAGACTTATCTCAACACATGGACGCACTGGCTGCTGAGAGCGACAACTCCAAATTTCTGGGCGGAACGCGAACCCGGGGATGGGACTGTACCAGGACGATCTGAGGACCCAGGCGCTGACTGACCTAGCCCACCTGACACCCCCCGCCATAACCCATAACCTTTGACTGGCCCACTGGTCACCCGCGGCCCGCGACACCCGGGGGGGGGCATACCCTGCCTGGGCCTCGGGGATCGCGGAGGACCGGGGTAGCCCATATAACACCTCCCTGCCATGCCGTGGCGCACACGCAGGGGATCAGAACCGGAAATAGACTACCTACTAGGACACGGACTGGACGGACCACATGGACGGTCGAGACTGATACGACACTGACCACGCACGACCAGGGGGTAACGACCCTTAATAGTACCGCACAGGGTCAAGGAGGGACCGGCGGGTCCACGTAGCACACGGGACCTGAGAACCCACATCCACTAACGACCACGCAAACGTTGTTGGCCACGACAACCGCTACTGACACCCTCTAGCACGGCCCAACCATCAAACGGAACCCACCACACGGGGGGCTTCGGACCTCAGTTGACGCTCTGTTACACAAGACCCACACCCCACATCCGTACAAACACATATTACACCCAGGGATGCACATTTAACAGGCTAATTTGAGGTTATGTACATGTCTACGCAATGAATATGCCAATGGAGATCTGCGTATCTCACAGTTCAAAGCTAATCTGAAGTAGTACGCATGACTACACACTGTATTTGCCAATGGAGACCTGCGTGTCTCACAGTTCATAGTTAAATGGATGATATATACTTGTATTACGTTCAGTGAGTCAATGGAGACCTGCGAGTCTCACAATTTACAGCCATAGTGATGTGGAACGTATATTTTTTGCGAGTGAAACAATAAAAATATATTTACAAAAAAAAAAAAAATGCCAGGTTTTGTTTACGTTTTGTTTAGTTCACAACGTGTACATTTGGCTCAGTCCTTCAGGGGTTAAGATCCTTTTCCGTGTAAGTTTTATCCTGCAATCCATGAACCAGTTTAGTAGCCCTTCACTGAACTCTCTCTAAAGTATCTCTCTCTAAAATATCCTTCTGGAGATCCGGTCTCCAGTACTGCATACAATACTCCAAGCATCTCAAAACTAATTAACTTGGGGGGGCGTGGCAAACTGCCGAGCGACCTAGCTGCTTAGGAACTGCTCCGGTACCTAGGCTCTAAATATCCACAAAAATCCACCCTCAGAGTGATTCAAAATTCACAGATTTTACTATTACCATGACGTAAAGTCATGATTTTATTAATGACACGGAGGCTCCTATTATGCTGCACTCTTTCTTTATTTCCCTCAGCAGCAAAGAAAAAATTTGAAAACATAACCAGTACAGAACATTAACAGTCTGAGAGCAGTGTCTCCTTAGCAACGGTAACAGCCAATCAGGTTCTTCTCTCCAGCATAATAGGTTCTGTCAACCAATCCTATTTCTCTTTATTTGCGATCCCGAAGAATGATAACCGTCAAACTGAGAAAAATTAATCCGGGTACCAATGTAATATTCATAATAAGACGTAGGTTAGGCTGTAGAAAAAGGAGAAATCTGGTAATATTCTAGTATAAAACTGAATGTATGCAACATTACCAGGCATTGTGGATCGAGTGTATGTATTTTACGCTAATGTGAAAACGTAGTAATGGTTGAGAAACATAACCGGAGGGAAACTCCATGACATCAGGACTTACCGTGCACCCACTTACCACTAATCCGACCTTTGTGGTTAAGATCAAGCAAACATTTATAACATTACGACGAAACTTCCCAAGTCAGGACTTACCTTGAGATCAACTTACCCAAATTCCCTCCTTCCTCGGGTTGGGTGGGAGGGATAATACTCGCCTCCGTGTCATTAATAAAATCATGACTTTACGTCATGGTAATAGTAAAATCTGTGAATTTTATTAAGACACGGAGGCTCCTATTATGCTGGTTTAAAGCTGGGAGACTACCGTTCCTGCAAAGTGTTGAATAGGTTTAAAATAGAAATCACGAAAGGTGGATTCTGATGACCAATTGGCCGCTTTCATAATGTCTTCAAGTCGGCAACCAATCGAGGAGGCCTTGGAGGCCATCGCTCCCCGAACAGAGTGAGGTGTGAACAATGAAGTGTCAATGCTCGCTGAGGACATAATCCACTTAACCCAGCGAGCTAGTGTCGGAGTGGAAACTGGAAGGTGTGGTTTTTGGAATGAGATGAAGAGTTCATGTTTCGTTATGTCTCGTATTGTTGAGGTACGAGATTCGTAAGTTTGTAAGCATTTGACCGGACGAGTGGCCTGTCTCGAAACGCTGGGTATGACACACTCTTAGATGATGTCTTTGTTCTTCGAGAAATATCGAAAGTGACCCCTTCGGGGGTGTAGGAGTGTGTGGTGAGGTCTAAAGCCCTGACATCAGAAACCCTCTTACAGGATATGAGGCACAGGAGCATCACTAGTTTAGCAGATAGTTGTTTCGGAGACATGACTGCATTGTCTGGCCATGCTTCTAGAAAAGTGAGAACGATGGAGACGTCCCATAATACTGAATATCGTGGTAACGGTGGTCGTGCAAATTTCATGCCGCGTAAAAGTCTACATATCATTGGCTGTCTTCCTATCGGGATTCCATCTAGACCCCGATGTGAAGCCGAAATGGCAGCACGATACAGGTTTACCATCTTGCCATCTTGAAATAGTGAAGTCAGGAACTGAAGGATCGAAGTCAAAGGAGCCGATATGGGATCCAAATCTCGTTCCAATCACCAATCACGCCATCTGTTCCAAGCAGACTTATAAGCCTGTCTCGTGCCGGGTGCCCATGCGCCCTCGAGAAGCTGGAGAGTTGCCTCCGAAACTCCCTGGATTGCCCAAGGTCCCCTGAAATCAACCACGCTGTGAGATGGAGAAGACCTTGCTGTATCAAGGGATGAGGGGATCCGTCCGGGTCCTGGAGGAGGTACTCGAAGTGTGGGAGAATGCGGGGTATATCTATCGCCATCTCTAAGAGGGGAGGGAACCATGGTTGGGAAGGCCATAACGGTGTCACAATCACCATTGTTCCCGTCTGGCGATGTAGTTGCAGTAGGCAACGTGGGATCAATGCGAACGTTGGAAAGGCATAATTCCTTGTGGACGCCCAATCTTGGGTGAATGCATCTGTTGCCAGTGCAGATGGGTCCGGTCTCCAGCTGACAAATCTGGGTATTTGTGCATTCAAGCGGGAAGCAAAGAGATCTTTGTCCAAGGGGCCCCATAATGACCGGATCTCTTTGAAGACCCTGGGGCTCAGTCGCCAGTCGCTGGGGTCCCTGAGGTGTCGTGAGCACCAATCCGCAGTGGTGTTGCATAGACCGGGAATGTATTCTGCTGTGACTGAAATGCCTTGTGACAGGCAGAATTGCCAGAAATCTCGTGCCATGTTCGCCAGAATCCTCGATTTCGTGCCCCCTAGAGGGTTGATATACCGAATTGCTGATATATTGTCCATCTTCAAAAGAATAGAGCACTGGGCATGGGTTGGCGAAAAGCTGCGGATCGCGAAGGATCCAGCGAGAAGTTCCAGGCAATTGATATGGAGGGAGGATTCCATGTCGGACCATCTGCCACCTGTAGATACATTCCCACAGCGTGCACCCCAACCGAGTAAACTCGCGTCGGATTCTATAATGAGGTCTGGTGTGGTGCCAAAGATGGCGCGACCATTCCAGGCTTCCATATGGAGGAGCCACCATTTTAGTTCTTCTTTTGCTTCTGCATTTAGGGTGATCCAGTCCGAGTAAGCTACCCCGTCTCTCAAATGGGAAGAATGTAGGCGTTGTAGTGCCCGATAATGTAGAGGGCCTGGAAAAATGGCTTGTATAGAGGCCACTAGAAGACCTATCACCCTTGCCAATTGTCTGATAGTGAGCTGGGGCGTTGCCAGCGTGCGTCTGATTTCTTTCTTTATACCGTTCAGTTTCGTTATTGGCAGATGTAAGGTTTGAGACGTAGAGTCCACGATGAGGCCCAAGAATTCTATGTGTTGTGTGGGAACCAGAATGGATTTCTCCCAATTGATGAGAAAACCATAGGCGTGCGCACGGGGTGTGCCGGGTGTGCCTGGGCACACCCTAATCCCCGCGGCACGCCTATGCATTGAGACCGGCAGGGGAGATCTCAGGATCTCCCCTGTCGGCTCATGCAGAGCCGGCGCTATCCGAGCGCCGGCTCTGCTCTCAGCCTCCCCTCACCGGCTCACAGGCAGTGAGGGAGGCAGGAGAGGACCCGGGGAGCTATTGCCAGCAGCTCCGCCGGGTTCCTCTCGCGAGATCTGAGCGTTGCCGCGGCAACGCTTAGATCTCGCGTGAGTGAACGCTAGCCCTGCGGGGCTAGAGTTCACTCTCCTCTGGACCACCAGGGATGGCAGCAGCAGCAGGATCCCCCCTCCCAGGCATAAGGTAAGAAGGGAGGGGGGATAACTGATCTGCCTCCACCTCCACTGGACCACCAGGGACAAGGAACAAGAATCCCCCCTCCCCACATAAAGTAAGAAGGGAGGGGGGATATTTAGTAATGTACCCCCACCTCCACCCCCCACAATCACCCACACACATACACACATACACAGCACACACACACACACATACACAGCACACACACACACATACACAGCACCCACACACACATACACAGCACCCACAGACATACACAGCACCCACACACAGCACCCACAGACATACACAGCACCCACAGACATACACAGCACCCACAGACATACACAGCACCCACACACAGCACCCACAGACATACACAGCACCGACATACACAGCACCCACAGACATCCACAGCACCCACAGACATACACAGCACCCACACACAGCACCCACAGACATACACAGCACCCACACACATACACATACACAGCACACCCACAGACATACACAGCACACCCACAGACATACACAGTACACCCACAGACATACACAGCACCCACAGACATACACAGCACCCACACACATACACAGCACCCACACACATACACATACACAGCACACCCACAGACATACACAGCACACCCACAGACATACACAGCACACCCACAGACATACACAGCACCCACAGACATACACAGCACCCACAGACATACACAGCACCCACAGACCTACACAGCACCCACAGACATACACAGCACCTACACACATACAGCACCCACAGACACACAGCACCCACACACATACAGCACCCACACACATACAGCACCCACACACATACAGCACCCACACACACACATACAGCACCCACACACACATACAGCACCCACACACACAGCACCCTCACAAACACAAACAGGACCCTAACAAACACACACACACAAAACACTACCAGTACCCTCACACACAAACAGCACCCTGACACACAGTACATTTACAGCACCCTCACAAGTGCACACACACACACACACACACACACACAAACAGCACCCTGACACACAGTACATTCATAGCACCCTCACAAGCACGCACACACAAACACCCTCACCCACATAGTACACTACCAGCACACACACATCACACTAACAGCACCCTCACACAGCACACACACAGCTTTGTGTGTGTGTGTATATATGTGTATATATATATATACATATATATACATATATATATATATATATATATATATATATATATACACACGCCGCGTGTGCTTGTGCTTGAGGGTGCACACCCTAATGCAATAGGCTGCGCACGCCTATGGAGAAAACCCAGGTTTTGTAGCAGAGTCTGAGTCCAGTGTAGATGGGTTTCGGCAAGTTGCGAAGATTGGCCCATAACGAGGATGTCGTCTAAGTAGATTACGAGACGTACTCCTCGACTGCGCAATAAGGCGACTACGGGCTTCATCAGTTTGGTGAAGCACCACGGAGCTGAAGATAGTCCGAACGGGAGACATGAGAATCTCCATTTCCTGCCATATGAATTGCAGGAAGTCCTGGTGTTGTAAGGCAACCGGTACCGTGAGGTACGCATCTTGTAGGTCTAACTTTACCATCCAATCTGATGGTTGGAGGAGGTCTCTTAGACAATGTATTCCCTCCATTTTGAAATGGTTGTATGCTACGTAAGTGTTGAGATGCTTCAAATTGATCACTGGGCGAACACCTTTTTTGGCAACTAGGAATAGGTTGCTCACATACCCTGGTGTTTTCACAGGGATTTCTGTAATGGCCTGTTTTCTTACCAAATCTCGTATCTCCTTGGTGACAAGGGTTGTGTCTTGTTGGGAAAAATGGATTTCCCGTGGGGGGTAGTGTTGTATTGGTGTGGATAGGAAGTCTATGCCATATCCCTTTACAGTGTTCAGTACCCAGACATCTGTTGTAATGTGTGCCCATACATGGGAAAAATGACGGAGTCTGCCCCCCACTGCCCCTAGGGAAGAATGAAACTTAAGAGGACTTACCATAAGGTCGTCGTCCTGAGTGGGCACTTCGTGGTCCGCGAGCAACCCATGGCCGCCCACGTTGTGGGGAGAAGGCCAGGGCGTTGCGATGTTCCTGGAAGGTAGCTCGCCCAATGTAGGAGCCTCGGTTCTGTCTGAAAGAACTCCTGTTAACACGGCCGGACAGGCGGCTCCTGGCTCTTCCGGCCCCACCAAAAACCTTAGGGTGGAATACTTTGCGCATGTTAGATTGCACCTTATCAAGGGCAGTAAACATCTGGACAAAGGAGCCCAGTTCCTTAACGAAGTTGTCTCCGAACAGGAGACCTTTGGCTTGGGTGCCCGACTCATTCAGAGCCATATTAATTAATTTTGGTTTAATTTTAAGCAATATTGATTTGCAACGCTCCATAGCCATCGCAGTGTTGGCAATTAAGCAAATCAGTCTTTGGATCCACCCGCTTATTGTGGCTCGGTCTAACTCCTGGTCGTCTTCGACCATCTAAATATCTTGGTTGCTGGACCAAGTATGTCTAACACTTTATCCTGGCAATTGCGCAGGGAAAAATCCAAGCCTTTGTTAGGCTTCCAACCTGTTTTACTCAGGAATTGTATAATTTTTGGGTCTACTGCAGGTGTTCTGCAAGCATCATCAGGGACCGTGGGTCGTGGGCATTCTGCCCGGAGATTATTGCGTGTCGCCTTATCCAAAGGCTTGCGCACTCTAGATGCAATATATCTCGCCACATGGTCCGAGGGTGACCATTCCGCTGATCGCGGGTGACGCAGGTCAACAGGGTCAAACAGGGGCTCCCCGTGGGGGTCCAGGATTGTATCCGTGTCCCCTGGGGTTTTTTGGTCCACCTGATATACATCGGCTTGAGACGCAGTGCGGTCTCGGTCAGGATCGTAACCTTCAGCCAGACTATCTGATTCTAGATCCGAGGGATCTTCAGAATCCTGATAAGTCTCCTCCTCAATATCACTGAGATCCGACTCAGAGTCTAGTTGGGCTTTTGCCCTCTTCCATAACCTAGCCGATTTTGCCCGGCTAGTGGCTCTTTTGCGCGGTGGTGGAATAGGCGCGCCATCTCTGACAGGTGCATAGCTGTCCATCTGAGATAGAGAGGAGTGTTTTGATTTGGTCAATGCCTTGCGGCCAGCCTGAGGCTGTATAGGGGCCTGGGTAGTGGCTGTTTGAGCTGATATCTGTGCCTGCATGAGGGCATGTGTCAGTGTCTGTGACAGTGAATCAGACATAAGTCCCATAGCTGAAGTAAAGGCTTTTGTCATAGCCTGTGACATAGTTCTGTCAAATAAAGTCTGCATATCAGCAGTGGTATTAAATTCAGCTGAAGGTGTATTTGAAATCCCTTGAATGGGGACCGGAGACCCAGAGGGAGTTTGATTATCCGGTAGGGAGTTTGATTATCCAGATTATGTCAGTAGGCATATTGATTATGCTGAGAAACTGACAGGTGTAAAGAGACAGTTTAAATTTGACCTATAGAAATAAAACCTTGAAAGGAGGGTTGATTAACCCAAAGCAAGGGGGAGGAAATCAGGCACAAACAATTACTCACAATATAGTAAATGTAAATAAGTACAGATAAGTGTAAAAATTAAACCGGAGATACCGTGAGCCGTCCGACCGCCATTAACATTAAACTCCAACTCCGAGGTCTGGCCGTTGGGGGCGGTATCAGATAATGAGCGCGAGAAAAAATGTCCGTGGCGAAAATCCCGAGCAAGACAGAAGCTTGTCGTCTAACTGGCCGTCGAATGTAGTAATATAATCGTGACGGGGGAACTACAGAAAATAAGCTATTTTCGCGATCCGCCAATAAGTGGTTAGAGGAAACCAAATGAACGGCGGTCGGCTCTGACAGGGTAAAAGACGCTGACAGGATACTAGATTTCCGTCAAACTTTCCTGCGCCCGATCAACAAAGATTGGGCTCAGGTCGGCAGTGTTGGAATCAGGATCCTTAGAGATCATTAATGTAATAACAGTTATGCATACAAAATATAAAATATAAGGAAACTGTATATGAGGAGAATCAATTAAAGGGATACCTAAATCCCACAGATCTTTGTACATAGACAATATTAATCAATATAACGTTAAAGGTACAGTAATGAATTACAACTATATGAATATAATTAAAGTAATACAAAATATGATCCCCACTGTTAAGGAACCGTGGGGACCTGATGTTACTTTACTGAGGGAGCAGCAAAGAAAGAGGAATAGGATTGGTTGACAGAACCTATTATGCTGGAGAGAAGAACCTGATTGGCTGTTACCGTTGCTAAGGAGACACTGCTCTCAGACTGTTAATGTTATGTACTGGTTATGTTTTCAAATTTTTTCTTTGCTGCTGAGGGAAATAAAGAAAGAGTGCAGCATAATAGGAGCCTCCGTGTCTTAATAAAATTCAAACACACTGGCTATGTCTCACCCTAAAAGTAAGGAGAACACCCAGAAAGCTGAAACGCTTATTTTTTTCGGCCCAAAACCGTCTCTTTTACCTGACAATGAGCAGGGCCTAAAACAAGATGGTGCCAACAACTTGGCGGCGGATAACCCGCTACCAGAGAAAATACCCCACGACAACAAGGGGAGCCTCACCAAAGATCACCTAAACCAAACCCTAGAAGCCATGTTCGACATATTGGTGAAAGTATGGCAGGCCTCGATAGAACAACTACACAAGGAGGTTCTGAAGATCGGGAACAGAATGGCACATGTGAAGCAAAAATTCAGTGAGTTCGCCACGGCCCACAATGATATATATGGCAGACTATGTTCTAGCACTTGAGCATAAAATAGAGCTAATGCCTGTATGCTTTCACAAATGCCTGTATGGCACAACTAGTAGTTCTGTAAATGGAGAGGAATGTTTGTATACCAGGGTGCTGACAGGGTTCCCTGGTGCTCATGAAGCTCAGGCAATCATCATTCTGTTGGGACTTTAAAGGAACACTGCAAGGTAAGGGATACAAACATGTGTTCCTAAACCTATAGTGTGCTTAACCATTTTTCACTTACCTGATTACAGTACGGAGGCTGCCTCAGCAGTGTCTAGGCCTCCTCCTCCCGTGATGTCAGGGCGACGGTGGGACCTCGTGCGCATGTATGGGACTCACTGCACATACATTAAAGCTTCTACATAGGATTAAATCAATACTTTTCTATGGAGAATTTGAAGATGTTAGACGTCCTCATGAAAAGGGGCAAGCTCTGCCCATCACCCCCCTCCTCTCCTTTATGTAACACTCCATGGATGAAAATGATTTGAACATTTATCATTTTGTCAATTGATCCTAAACAGAAAGAAAGCATAATTTGATTAAATTTACAACATGGCTATAATTACAACATTATTACCCAAGTTAACTGCCTGACATTAATTATCATTACTATAGATATTGTATTTTTTTTTCATTATTTTATAAAACAAATAAACTTACTTTGCGCAAGGTGAAAAATAACATAACTACTTAAAAATAACAAATATGCTGAGATTTGCTATATTAAAAGCCCTTTATATTTTGACATTAAAAAGAACAGTCATGTATTATTATTATTATTTTATTATTTATATAGCGCCAGCAAATTCCACAGCGCTGTACAATGGTTGGATTAACAGACATGTAATTGTAAGCAGACAAGTTGGACACACAGGAACAGAGGGGTTGAGGGCCCTGCTCAATGAGCTTACATGCTAGAGGGAGTGGGGTATAGTGACACAAAGGGTATAAGTAGGAGTAATGAAATAGGTTGCTAGAAAAGTATTCACTAATAACTTATATTTGACAGTTGCAGGAGAGGAGTCATGAGGGGGAGGGAGGAATGGAATCCCGCTAACAGTTTAAATGATATGCTTATACGTTTAGAAGTAAATGAAATTACTAGATATGGCATCAACTTTTGGTTTAGTCCAGTTAATGCAGCTGTTTCTGCTGTTTCATCTGACAACTGTTTGCCTAAGCTGGCTGTACTGGGTTTCATTACATATGCGTGTGCAATTATAAGGGATAGGAATTGTAGATGATGATGCTTGAGTTGGTAACATTTAGCAAATCAATACTCTGTGGCCCCATTTTGCCAATTCGAAAAATGTCCATGTTTGAACCCTGAATTAGGCAAGTTCATAATGTAATTATCAGGAACTTGGTAACTTGTATATTGGTGATGTTGCAGTACACATAGAACAAAATATGCTGATCTCAAATTCATGGAGTAAATTGCGATTATACCGCATACATATTCTAATTTTCACAAAATCACTAAAAAAGTGTAATAATGTCAGACATTTTGGCAGAGATTGCTAGTATAACTGTAGCATTAAAATTGTCACAATGACCCAAGTTAAATGTCCTGGATTGTTAAAAAATATATTTGTGTGTATAGTATATGTCATTACATTTAATAGTGTGACATTACCATCTAGTGGTGAAAAGCTTGTATTACAATGGAACTTTCCCCAGGTTAATGAATAAAATAGTGCATGTAATCCCAAAAGGTAATACAAAGTGTGCAATCTAGTTTAGCCACCTGAGGACTCATTATGGTGTCAGGTGTACATGATATTTTTTAGGAATGGTTCTTTGAAAATATTTTATCCAACTGATTTTCCCTTAGTTCTCAAGGGTTCTCAGTGCCTCCATTACCACTTCCTTTTCTGTGGTGATTTAAGCTATTGCAATAAAAGTTGGACTATCTGTTGCCTCAAAAAAAAGGTCTGATAACTGGTTTGCGCCACAAACCTTAGTAATAATGTGCTGCACTGACAGGGCTGCAACAAATAAACAAAGAAAACACACATTGTTGGGGTCTCAGGAACCCCATGTAGCCAAATTAAAGATGTCCCGAATAGTTCGCTGGTGAATAGTTCCTGGCGAACATGGCTTGTTCGCGTTTGCCACGGACGGCGAACATATGCAATGTTCGGTCCGCCCCCTATTTGTCATCATTGAGTAAACTTTGACCCTGTACCTCACAGTCAGCAGACACATTCCAGCCAATCAGCAGCAGACCCTCCCTCCCAGACCCTCATACCTCCTGGACAGCATCCATTTTAGATTCATTCGGAAGCTGCATTCTTTTTTTTTTTTTTTTTAGACAGAAGTGTGTTATATTTGAGCATGCTAGGCTGAACGTGCATATATCATGGCTAGTTGCACTGAGGGTATGAGTATATAGCAGTACATTGTTGTGAAAGATGGCTGTCATGTTTAGGGTGTAGCTTGCACGTTATCAACTGTGTATTTATATCATCAGCTACACCACTAGTTATAAATCAAGTGTGAGTCGCCCCATGAGATGAGACTAGTGAATAACATAATACATGAACGGTTAAGGTAAAGGCATGTAAGGAACTACGACAATAAACTCTTTAGGAGGTGAAATAATGACATGTTTAAACGCTTGCTACTTTACGATTGGTTAATGTGCAGAGAGCAGTTCATGTGATCAAAGGCATGGTGTGGAGGATCGGCTATAGTGGGACATGCTTGGCTTTTAATCAGTGGCGGATCCAGAGCCTGATCTCGGGAGGGGCACTTGTAGATTATTTAAAGAAATAATCCAGACACAATAACCACTACAGCTCAGTGTAGTGGTTATGGTGTCTATAGTGCCGAGACCCCCTCCCAGAGTAAGTAGTCAAACCGTTTAAGAACAGTTTGACAACTTACCTGAAGTCTGCTGGGAAATGGGGCTGTAGTAGTGCATAGGAGCAGTAGTGTGTGTGAGTGGTGCAATGTGTATGGGGTGCAGTGTGTGTGTGAGGGGGACAGTGTGTGAGCGTGTGTGAGAGCGGCAGTGTATGTCAGGGATGCAGTGTATGTGTGGGACAGTATGTGTGTGTAACAGTTGCAGTGTGTGTGTGAGTATTGCAGTGTATGTGTGAGTGTGGGCAATGTGTGTATATGGGGCGGCAGTGTATGGGGGCAGTGTGTGTGTATGGGGGGCAGTGTGTGTGTATGAGGGGGCAGTACGGGTCTATGGGGTCAGTGTGTGTGTATGGGGGCAGTATGGGGGTCAGTGTGTGTGTATAGGGGCAGTGTGTGTGCATGGGGGGCAGTATGGGTGTATGGGGCAGTGTGTGTGTATGGGGGGCAGTGTGTGTGTATGGGGGCAGTATGGGTGTATGGGGGCAGTGTGGGTGTATGGGGGCAGTGTGGGTGTATGGGGGGCAGTGTGTGTGTATGGGGGGCAGTATGGGTGTATGGGGGCAGTGTGGGCGTATGGGGGGCAGTATGTGTGTATGGGGGCAGTGTGTGTATGAGGGGGCAGTACGGGTCTATGGGGGGCAGTGTGTGTGTATGGGGGGCAGTATGGGTGCAGTGTGTGTGTATGGGGGGCAGTATGGGGGCAGTGTGTGTATGAGGGGGCAGTACGGGTCTATGGGGAGCAGTGTGTGTGTATGGGGGGCAGTGTGTGTGTATGGGGGGCAGTGTGCGTGTATGGGGGGCAGTGTGTGTGTATGGGGGCAGTATGGGTGTATGGGGGCAGTGTGGGTGTATGGGGGCAGTGTGGGTGTATGGGGGGCAGTGTGTGTGTATGGGGGGCAGTATGGGTGTATGGGGGCAGTGTGGGCGTATGGGGGGCAGTATGTGTGTATGGGGGCAGTGTGTGTATGAGGGGGCAGTACGGGTCTATGGGGGGCAGTGTGTGTGTATGGGGGGCAGTATGGGTGCAGTGTGTGTGTATGGGGGGCAGTATGGGGGCAGTGTGTGTATGAGGGGGCAGTACGGGTCTATGGGGAGCAGTGTGTGTGTATGGGGGGCAGTGTGTGTGTATGGGGGGCAGTGTGCGTGTATGGGGGGCAGTGTGCATGTATGGGCGGCGAGCGTGTATGGGCGGCAGTGTGTGTGTATGGGCGGCAGTGTGTGTGTATGGGGGCAGTGTGTGTGTATGGGGGGCAGTGTGTGTGTGTATGGGGGGCAGTGTGGGTGTATGGGGGCAGTGTGTGTGTATGGTGGCAGTGTGTGTGTATGGGGGGCAGTATGGGTGTATGGGGGCAGTATGGGTGCATGGGGGCAGTATGGGTGTATGGGGGCAGTATAGGTGTATGGGGGCAGTGTGTGTGTATAGGGGGCAGTGTGTGTGTATAGGGGGCAGTATGGGTGTATGGGGGCAGTATGGGTGTATGGGGGCAGTATGGGTGTATGGGGGCAGTATAGGTGTATGGGGGCAGTATGGGTGTATGGGGGCAGTGTGTGTGTATGGGGGGCAGTATGGGTGTATGGGGGCAGTATGGGTGTATGGGGGCAGTATAGGTGTATGGGGGCAGTATGGGTGTATGGGGGCAGTGTGTGTGTAATGGGGGGCAGTGTGTGTGTGTGTGTGATATAAGGGTATGGGGGCTTTTTTTTTTATATATATATATATATATTCTATTTAAATAAATATTCTATGTCCCCCCTCCCTTCTTACCTTTACTGGGGGGAGGGGGGACATTTCCCTGGTGGTCCGGTGGGCGATTCATTGGTGGTCCCAGTGGGAGAGTGAACTCTAGCCCACGCTCCCAGGCTAAAGTTCACTCTCGCGAGATTTGGAGCGTTGCCGTGGTAACCGCGGCAACGCTCCAAATCTCGCGAGAGGAGGACCCGGAGGAACTGCAGCCTGACCTCCGGGTCCTCCCTCTCACTCACTCCTTCCCCCGCCGGCCGCCAGCACAGTGCCTGCGGACCGGGGAGGGAGATCTGTGATCTCCCCTCCGGTCCGCACGCACATTGCAGGGCTGGCAGGGGAGGGAGGGAGAGGGAGACCGTCGGTATTCTCGGGGGGGGCAATTGCCCCGTTGCCCCCCCCCTGGATCCGCCACTGCTTTTAATGGGGACTGCTTCGCTTAGCTGTGGTGGAGCTTGTTGGAGCTGTGGTGGAGCTTGTTGGGGCTGTGGTGGAGCTTGTTGGGGCTTCCTACTTGTTATTTGCTTCCAAAATTGATTAAAGAGTCTGTCCAGCTTAGACTCAATATCCTGCCATGCTTTGCTGGTACCAGGAGGACACGCGGCTGCCGCCATATTGGGAGAGTCGCAGATGAGTATGTCAGCCTGGGCGGCTGTGCTCTGTGTCTCCATTAGCTCCATACAGCCTCTCAGGGGTGGACCGAGATAACCCCCACCGGTCCGAGGGGGGGGGGGTAACGGAGCTCCTGCCGGGAAGTAGCTGCTCCTGGGCATCCCAGGATCGGGAGATCGGCCGCCTCTCCTGCCCGGTGAGCACCAGGCCACACTTGCCACGCGGAGGTAAGTAAGACTCTATCAAGTTGCTGACCGCTATTAAGCATGTCGGGTCGGTCAGGTAGGAGCAACATTGCTGGGTCACCCCCTTCTGGGATGAAATTCGCTTGTTGATAGCTGCTTAAAGTGAGAAATTGAGGGAGCTCACACGAAGTGCGTCTTTCCTCCATGACAGCTAGGCCCCGCCCCCCGGAAGCTGCATTCTTAGTGAGAGGAGGGACAGTGTAGCTGCTGCTGATTTAATAGGGAAATCGATAGCTAGGCTAGTGTATTCAGTGTCCACTACAGTCCTGAAGGACTCATCTGATCTCTGCTGTAAGGACAGCACCCCAAAAAGCCCTTTTTAGGGCTAGAACATCAGTCTGCTTTTTTTTTTTTCCTGTGTAATCTAATTGCAGTTGCCTGCTTGCCATCATGTGTGTCAGGCTTGCCAGCATGTGTGTCATACTGTGCCCACTTGCCCAGTGCCACCACTCCTATCTGGTGGCACATTAGATTGCACGCGCAGTGCCCCAAATTTGAAGTAGGAGGACCGACCAAGCATCTTTTTCCATCTCCCGGTTCCTAAAATCGATGCCATATACACGTCCCCTGATAGGGGACGCAACAGGGATTAAACTGATAGGAATAGTACTACTTAACACACCTTATAATAACGCAGAGAGAGGCAACGCAGAGAGAGGAGTCTGAAGAAGAGGAGTCAGAGGAGGAAGGTGGCTTTGAGGAGGTGGAAGACCAAACACAGCAGGCGTCCCAGGGGGCTTGTTGTCACCTTTCGGGGACCCTTAGTGTTGTACGTGGCTGGGTGGAGGAAGAGACCTTCAATGACATCAGTGAGGACAAGGAACGGGACCTGGCTAGCTTGGTATCCAACCTTGTGCAAATGGGGAGTTTGTGGTTGTGCAAATTGACTGTTTGCGGTTGTTTGCGGTGCGTTAAACGGGGAGTTTGGTCTGTCACTGTGAAACGGCCGTAACCCTTACACTACCTGATCGATACAACATCATACCTGATGTTTTAAAGCACGTTATTCCAAACAATTTAGGAATGTTAGGTGATTTATGCCCTTTATGGATTAAAACCAGACAATGCATCAACTATGTAATTTTCCATGGGAGTTTTGACATGGATCCCCCTCTTGTGAGGAAATAAGTTATTTTGCAGTGTACTGTGAAATGCATCTTGATATTTATAACCAGTCTGTGTTGTAAGTACTTGGAAATGCTGGTTAGAGGTAAGACGTGAATCGGTAGCTGTGTTTGCTCTTTTCACGAGCATCCTTTCAACTGTATTGATGTAATTAGATCTGCACACTATTTAGTGTTAACATGTTGTGGTTCTATTTCACCTATGTATCTCTGCACTGCGTTATCCAATTCAATGACTCATTATTGATTAGGCTAGATCAGCACCACTAATAAAATGTGTGCATCTTGTACATTATTCACCAGTTAGGGATTGTTACAGGGTTTGCATTAGTCAATGGTTCAATATTTTAACCACACGCTCTGACTTTTCAGTATTTCATGCCTTTCTGCAGGATAATCCTCACCATTACACATGTACACACTGTGCTAAGTACTCTTAAGACGATAGGCATGCGCACAGGGTGTGCCGGCTGCGTCCAGACATATCTATAGCAAACTTACCTGATGCTTGCGCATGCGATGCTCCCCTCATCAGGCTGTATAATCTGAGCGCTACACACGCTACACGCATGACTTAAAAAGCATACTTACCATTCGGTCCGGCAAACAGTTCCCTCTTCTGATTCGCTCAAGCCGAAATCCACACAGCCATCTTCTTTCCTGCAAAATACTAGAAGCTACCTGATTTATTGGCATGTCATTGATCAATTTAAATGTGGTAACTTCACGCCTACCCTTAAAGTGACCATGTCATTCAGGCAACCCTATTGTAAATCATTTTAGAGTCACAGAGATGACATAGTCCAACTAGAACAATTGTTGACTTATATAATGCTAATTCGGACCCTTGTTCACTGTCCTATAGTGGTTTCTGCCTTGATACACATTAGTGCTTATAGTAAGTCTCTCTTGATATATTTTAAAGTGGACCTCATCTTGTATTTGACTCTGTGTATTTCTGGTACCCCGATCTGGCTTGTTTCTGACCTTGAGTATTTCTGGAATCCTTGTTATTCCGTTTATCCGTCCTTCTAAATTCCTGAACTTGGCTATTACTGACTTTGTTACAAATATAAAGAGGGTATGCAGGTACACAAAAATCATCCATGCATTCCCTACCTGGAGGTATTGGTAGAAGTCAGTTGTGGATCTTAAAAGAAGTATAGAACCAAAGATAGTATGTATCTTGAGAACTGCAAGCTATAAAGTACACCCGGTCTGTGCAAATATAACCTTATAAGGTTACTTCCTATGTCCATAGAGAGAGACTCAAGTTGTGGTCTCAATATTCCTGTTTAAATAAAAAGAGCTTTATTGCAAATGGCACAAAAGAAATATAGGAACAAGGAATGTTAGAGGTGGTATCTGGGTATATGTGGTAAAGTAGGTATTAAATACTACTACAATACAGCTTCCAGTCAACTACCGAGACAGACAAGAGTTCCTCACATAGTCTAGAGGAGCTTATTAGCTTTTTGGATAGTATTGAAATATGTCAGCAAGTTAGATTGTCAGGTCCCCTGCCCATGCGTCGCTCACGGCGACCTTGCTTACCTCATCACCGCGAGCAGCATCATCTGGTCCCTGTCTCCAGACTGGCAGTATGTCTGAGGCTGCACGCTCCAGAGCAGCTTTGTTACATGTGTGGTGCACCTGGTCTTGTGACCTGGCACACAGTGATAACCTCAGAGACCACAAGGGAGGGAAGAAACTCCTCCCACGTGTTGTGGTTAACACTAATTGGAGGATAGCCAATCAGACAGACCCTGTGTGTATATAAGCTAACCCCTCCCTTGCCTCAGTGCCCTGTTGTGGTCTTTGGATTACCATTGAGCGTTGCACTTATAATTTGGATTTCCTGGTTACTGATATTTGGCTTTGTCTCTCGTTATTCCGTCTCTCCATTTCCCTTGATCTCGGCTCGTGTTTTGACTATCCCTTTTTGCATTACCTGACTATTCTAAGGATCGGTATTGCAATTTTCTCTACTCTGTCCTGTCTGCGTGTTAGGGTTCCCTAGTGAACGTTACATAGATAACTCTTCTGAGGACTGGTATCTCAAACGGTGCAGTGAGTCTATGCTGTATGTAGCCAAGTATTTTGCTCAGCTAGTCACAGATGGTAAGTAATGGAAGGGAAAAGAGAGCAAGAAGTTCTAGTGTCAGTAACATACTGACATGAATTAACAAATTAACAAAGCCTTTCTTACTACTTTACATGTTAATCTTACTAAATAGACATAGAAAGAGAAAGAAAAGTGAAAAAAAAGTTAAAGCAACATGTTAAATCAAAGGTGAATCAAAAATAAAGGTGCCCAGTAAAAATGTCAACACCCAGAGCTTCAAACGCCCGACGCGGGTTTCGGTGCAATTATACATGCACCTTCGTCAGGTATCCTCTTTCTATTTGTAACTTTTACACTAAAAGGGTCAAGCCCTGAGAGAGATCCCTGGAATCTCTCATTGATGCTTTGTTAGTCTGGACCACTGTGACACAGCCTGCTTTGTGAGGCAAAAGTGAGGAAATGGATCACAGGATGTATCAATTTGCTTAGGCTTTCCAGACATTATTAGCGAGAACCGGTCAGCTCTCTCCTGATAACCCTGCACCCTTGCCACCGCTCAGCTTCTACAATTACAACAGGATGTCAACCTACTTAACCCCACCTCCGAGATATGGAGGTAATAAAAAACTTGTAGGGGATTCATCAATCAAATAGAATTACATTTTGAGATGTCGCCCAGATCTTTCTCTACTGAGAGGCCTAATTTTGTTTTGTTGTTCATGCACCAACTCACAGACAAGGCTATGGAGTGGGCTAATCTGACATGGGAAGCTAATAAGTCTCTGATATATGATTACCAGAGTTTTGTAACGGCTTTCTGCAATGTGTTTGAGCCACCAGGTAGGGAGAGAAGTGCAGCCAAAGCCCTGATGAGAATCAAACAGAGCCAGAGAAGCAATATAGGAGAAAGGTAGAAATGATTGTATGATGCATCTCCAAAACTCTCGCACCTAAGGTCGCTGTACCCATCCCTGCATAACGGTTGCCCTACGTAGAGTATTCTGCGGCCTTGGGTGTGACATCTAAGTACCCTTTCTTGCCTCAGAATCAATTGCTTCTTCCTATCACCTTGTTTTTGGGAAATAAATCAATTGTCATACAAGGCTTAATTGATTAAGGAGCAGCCTATACCTTTATTGAAAAAAAAAACAATAAGCTGTGTCTTTAAGACAATACCAATAATCAGTATTAAAAATGCAAATACACTAAAATATACACAAACCAACCCTACAGTGTGTATAAAAAGCAAAAGTGCTATAGTCCACGTGACATACACTGTAATTCAATCAACGGGCAAAGTGCAAAACTCTCGCAATTATGTGCAGAAATTAGTGTTGCCACAAGCAGTGCTCTAATTAATATGGCACTTTAATCACATGGTCATATATTATGACGAATGTCCCATAGAAGTATTAAATATGTAATAAAGAGAAACATACTCACACAAAAAATAGAGAGAATATTGTAACAGTGAAGTCTGCTTTAACTATGGACGCTCCAATGCAATGCATATGTAGACTTGAGGCTGTAGTGTAGCAGAATTATGTTTATTTGTAACACACTGTAACACACTGTAAAAATAGCAGGCAGGCAGATAAGACCTCTCCTCACCACCAAGTGGTGATCGTGTTTCTTCCGGGAGGCAGGGCTTATTGTCGGGGTGCGTAATTCTGTAAGAGTGTGATGCGTTTTGCCCATGTCATCTGCCCTTTATGCATCCATAATCCATAATCCTCAATATAGGTCTAAAAAATGGGCGGAAACTTCCCCATAAATCCAAAAAGGGCATTTCGTGATTGGATACACTACAAAACTATATGCAAATAAATAAATGCAAATCACTAGTCCCAATCAGTCCAAATTAAGGATATATCTCCCAAACTACCAAACATAGTTCCATACATAAAAATAGACATGCACAAAATTAAGTATAAAAACAACACATACAACTTACTTTAGCTAAATTAAGCAGTTTTAGTGTATAGATCATTCCCCTGCAATTTCACTGCTCAATTCACTGTCATTTAGGAGTTAAATCACTTTGTTTCTGTTTATGCATTAACATAGCAGGGGATAAGAAAATCTTAATTAAACAGAACTTGCAATAAAGAAAGCCTAAATAGGGCTCTCTTTACAGGAAGTATTTATGGAAGGCTGTGCAGGTCACATGCAGGGAGGTGTGACTAGGGTTCATAAACAAAGGGATTTAACTCCTAAATGGCAGAGGATTGAGCAGTGAGGCTGCAGGGGCATGTTCTATACACCAAAACTGCTTCATTAAGCTACAAATAACAGAAAACAGTATAGAAGTGGCGCTCAAGGATCAAATAAGTGGATGGTGCAGCCAAAACCAAGTATATCACCACTATATATACTTAAAGAATCATGTACAACCAAAAAGAGGTAAAAGCGCACACACACACCAGACGGGAGTGATTACCTGAAATCGGGCAAATAGGTATCTCCTCCTTTACACACAATAATTAGATTCACTATTGGAAAATCCCTATACAAAAAATATAAACACAGAGAAGGACATAGTGCAACCTGTATATTATATATAAAACAAAGGGAAATTCTGAGATGAAATCACTCACACTTTTATGAGCCGTTTAAAAGTAGGCTCAGGACTTATGCAGCTTTCATGTCACTTAAATGGGACATGCACATTTCCTTGAATCCTCAAGGCCTGAGGATTCAAGGAAATGTGCATGTCCCATTTAAGTGACATGAAAGCTGCATAAGTCCTGAGCCTACTTTTAAACGGCTCATAAAAGTGTGAGTGACTTCATCTCAGAATTTCCCTTTGTTTTATATATAATATACAGGTTGCACTATGTCCTTCTCTGTGTTTATATTTTTTGTATAGGGATTTTCCAATAGTGAATCTAATTATTGTGTGTAAAGGAGGAGATACCTATTTGCCCGATTTCAGGTAATCACTCCCGTCTGGTGTGTGTGTGCGCTTTTACCTCTTTTTGGTTGTTCATTAAGCTACAGTTGTTCAGGTGACTATAGTGTCCCTTTAATGTAAAACCAAATGCACATTATATACATAACAAATGCACATTATATACATAAAAAAACAGCTTGTATTATATAAACACTGATGGAATATAATTATTCTTAAAAAGAATAAATAACAATAGTAATACATTACTATAATTAAAAATGTAAAAAAATATTATGAAAATGTCTTTAGTGTAAAAAAAACGTTGGAACCACAGGGTTTGAATATTGAATTCAATATTTTTTGATTTTTTTTTACACTATTTTTGCTCAGAGATGGGTATTAAACTGTCATTTTCTTCAGCCTACCATCCTCAGACTAATGGAGATGCTGAACATTTTCCATTGCTTCATATCTCATTATGATTGTTTGTCCTGCTATCTTAGGCCAAGTTTGCTTGCAATAATGCTACTTACGAATCCTCAGGTCACAGCCATTTCTAAGTTGTCTATGGCCGGTATCCGATTGTTTTCCGGACTGCATACTCCTCACAGGGAATGACAGTTTTGGATGAACATATGACTGGTTTGCATAATACTTGGGAGCAGGTACAGCATCTCTTGGTTCTTTCTTCCCAACAACAGTAGAAACATGATAATAGACATTGTCATGCAGCTCCTTCCTGTGTGATAGGGCATAAGGTCTGACTTTCTACATGCAATATCCGTCTCCGAGTACCTCACATGAAATTTGCACCTCTTTTTTTTGTCCATTCCATATCTTGGTTAAAGTAAACCCTTTTTCATATGCCTTGGACTTACCTCATTCAATGCCTATACCTAACTTCTTTCACACCTCCTTGTTGAAATCTCTTGCATTTAACCGATTTACTGGACCTTATGCTCCTCCTATATCTGTTGAGTAGGTTGAGGAATATGAGGTTGAATCTATCCTTGACTCTAGGTTCATTAGGGGCTCTTTGCAGTATCTTGTCCATTCGAAGGTTGGTCCAGAGGAGCATAGTTGGGTACCCCAGTTGGCTGTCCATTCTGCCCGATTAGTTTTTTTACTAGCATCATCTGGGCAAGCCTGGTCTTTCACACTTGTTGGGCATATCCTTCTGGGGGGTTCTTTAGCAAAATTAACTCATTCTCGAGCCTTGCGATGCTGCCCTTGTCGGGTTGCATGAGCTGAACGTTACATGCGGCCACTTGACCTGAAAAGTGAAGTCTTGCATACTTACCATTCGGCCTGGTGAACAGTTCCATTATCTGATTCGCTCAAGCTGTAATCCACACAGCCATCTTCTTTCATGCAAAATACTAGATGCTGCTTGCTTTAATGGTGCATCTTTTATCATTTCAAATATGGTGAGGTCACACCTGCTCTTAAAATTACAACATAATTTAGGCGACTCTCTTGTCAATTATTTTGGATCATCGTTTTGGAGTCGCAGAGATGACACAGACCAATCAGAGCAGTTGTTAGCCTATATAATTCAAATTTAGGCCCTCATTAATTGCCCTATCGTGGTTTCTGCCTTGGTACACGTTAGTGCTTATAGTCCATGCTGCTCAATAGTAATAGTTAGTATATAGTTAGTTTTTTTTTTTTTTATTCTTTATTTTTTGCTGTGCATGAAATAACATTCGCTTGTCACCAATGCCACAACAGCATTTACACACATTTTGAAAGAACATTCTCGTTCATTGCTGTACAGCATTCAGCATTGTTTATTCAGAGTTCCCGAGAGTCCCTACTTTTTATTTCCTCCCTAAGATCCACAAGTGCAAAGAAAGACCCCCAGGAAGACCAATTATTAGTGGGATTGATTCCCTAACATCTAGGCTCTCAGAGTTTATAGATTTCCATCTTCAGAAATATGCTCAGGGGGCTTTGTCATATATTAAAGATACGAAACATCTCATCCAAGAATTAGAATCGATCGAATGGAATGAGAGTTACGTATGGGTCACTTTGGACGTGACTTCTTTGTATACTGTGATCGATCACGATCTCGGTATAGAAGCAGTCAGAAGGAACTTGGAGAGGGACTCTGATATCGAACCTCCTTTTTGTTCCTATTTAGAAGAGGCCATACGATTCATCCTTACTCACAATTTTTTTAGCTTCAATGAGGAATTCTTCTTGGAAATAAAGGGCACAGCAATGGGCACCAAATTTGCACCAAGTTATGCCAACGTGTTTATGGACCATTAGGAACAAACATCTATCTGGTCCAATAACCCTTTTGGTGCAAACTTGGTGCTCTGGAGACGCTATATAGATGACGTTCTCATCATCTGGCGTGGCCCTCTAGAAGAACTTAGGGATTTTTTCTCCTATGTCAACAGCAATCCCTTATCTTTGACCTTTACTCCTAAGATAGGTATCTCGAATATAGACTTTTTAGATCTGTCTATTTATATTGAAAATGGAGCCATTAAAACCAAAACTTTCTTCAAGGACACTGATATCAATAGTTTTATAGATATCAATAGTGGGCACCATCCTAACTGGCTAAAGGGGGTTCCCAAAAGCCAGTTTATTAGGATGCGGAGAAATTGTAGCGATTAAGACGCATTCTTTACTCAAGCTGAGGTCCTAAAAAGTCGCTTTGTGGAGAAAGGCTATAACTCAGAGTATCTGGATGCAGAAATCAATAAGGTGGGAGAAATTGCCCGTAACGATCTCCTTATAGATAAAAGAAAAGATGCCCTTAGGAATTCTAAATTTGATTTCTCTTTTAACACACAATATAGCTCCAAGGCTTATGATATTCAAAGGATCATCAAAAGACACTGGGGGCTGTTGATGGAGAATGAATATCTTAATCAACAGATTCCCCATTTTCCTAAAGTCATCTTTAGAAGAGGGGTTAATTTAAAACAAATTTTGGCACCAAGTACCTTTAGATCTGGAAAGAGCAAAACAAAATGTAAGGAGGGTTACCATACTTGTGGAAATTGTGTTAGCTGTAATCACAAATTCAATAGCATCACAAGTTTTGAAAGTACAGTCAATAAGAAAAGGTTTAAAATCAAAGGCAATCTATCCTGTTTTTCAACACATGTTGTGTACCTGCTCACGTGTGGGTGTGGTATGCAATATGTGGGAAGAACGGGAAGAAAAGCCAAAGTCAGGTTTCAGGAACACAGACACAATATTAAAAATCATTTGTTGACTCACTCAGTGCCAGTGCACTGTAACAAATGTCCAGTCTTCAGTTTTAAGACCCTCAAATGCATCATTATTGAACAAGTAACCTTAGACGATAGAGGGGGTGATTTGATGTTATTATTAAGAAAAAGAGAGGGATACTGGATACATACCCTACAAACCATGCAACCTAGGGGACTTAACGTTGATTTCGATTTGGTCTGTTTCCTTTAACATATACTTCCCCTATACACTTTTTCACACTTTTTTGTACTTTTGTTGCACTTTTCTCTTTACTCTTGGTTTTAATGACAAATATGGGTCTTGATTATGTGATACATAATTTTGGAAGAAAATGATATATTTTCTTCATCCGTATACCATACTGTGTATTGTTACTAAGGGTTTACCAATAGTTGTGAGGGATTTATCCCCTAGAAAATATCATTATGTCTTATGACTATTATTGTCACGTATATGTGTTAAATTATCTTTTTATTTGTGGCTATTCTCCGCTCGAGCGGTGGAACGCATATCAGGTGGAACGCATAAAATTTCGGAAGAGAGAGGTGAGACGCATATCCGGTTGCGTCATTGGCTCGCACCCGGAAGTACTATGGACGGACGAACCCGGAAGTGAGCTAATGATTGGAGGACATTCCGGGCGCGCCAAACCGGACGGATTGAAAAGAGCAACCAGCATCATATGGAAGATTGTATCTACACACAGAAGGACGCCTTTTCCCCTGAGGAAGTTCAAGGACGTTTGAACGAAACGCGTAGGGCTTATTAATAGTGTTAGAGTTTTTCATTGTCTATATTAGGCTGTTTTTATTTTACTTTTATCGTTTCGACTGGGTTAAAGTTGATCCTGCAAGCTATCCTGTGATCCTGAGACCGGTTGATTTTATATGCCTATTTGCCACTACAACACTGTAAGTGTGCCTTATTATTAAAGTATAATTTTTTACCAAGATACTCTGCACTATTTTGCTTTCTTATTCCCTTCTATGTACCATATGATGGCTTACTTATCCTGAGATATTCATCGTTCTATAAGATATGCCTACAATCAACTTTGGTTTGAGTGTGAATTACTATATATACTTCCACTCTCCTTTAAAAGTTTACAGTATTATGCTATGTTTGTTCCTGTTATTATTGTATTGTAGATCCATTGTTTTTCCATATCTATTGAGGACCTGGAGGAGTCCTTAGCTGCTGTACATTTAGTTCAAGGGTAATTGTTTTTGCTGTCCACTATTACCCACTAAGAGTGTGTTCTATCCACTAGGAGGTGAATCTACGTTTTCTATATTTGGTTATACTTACCATTTGGCCTGGTGAACAGTTCCATTATCTGATTCGCTCAAGCTGTAATCCACACAGCCATCTTCTTTCATGCAAAATACTAGATGCTGCTTGCTTTAATGGTGCATCTTTTATCATTTCAAATATGGTGAGGTCACACCTGCTCTTAAAATTACAACATAATTTAGGCGACTCCCTTGTCAATTATTTTGGATCATCGTTTTGGAGTCGCAGAGATGACACAGACCAATCAGAGCAGTTGTTAGCCTATATAATTCAAATTTAGGCCCTCATTAATTGTCCTATCGTGGTTTCTGCCTTGGTACACGTTAGTGCTTATAGTCCATGCTGCTCAATAGTAATAGTTAGTATATAGTTAGTTTTTTTTTTTTTTTATTCTTTATTTTTTGCTGTGCATGAAATAACATTCGCTTGTCACCAATGCCACAACAGCATTTACACACATTTTGAAAGAACATTCTCGTTCATTGCTGTACAGCATTCAGAGTAGACGCACAATTTTTTCTTAACCTTACAAGCTAGGTACATGCTATAACTACATCTGTCATAATAAACTGCTTAAGTGAGTAGTAACAGTAGCTTAAAGTTAGTATAAATTTTTATGTCAAATGTCATCGCTTTCTTATCTAAACATTTCTGCTTCATTAAAACGTTGCTGTGTGATACTAAGACTTAGGTACAGTTGCTTTTATGGCCCTAACCATCTCACCAAGGCGCTCATACAGATAGCATGAAACCACCGAAGAATGTTATCGCATTATAAACATCAAATGTAACTTTAAATATAACTTTATCAAGAGATGGCCGCAACAAAAGCTACAGCAAAACCTGTTCCAGGTAACTATAGTGCTGGTGCATAATCCCCTCACACTTTTTTTGAAGATGTACGTCAGACAGTGCATAAGTTATGCTTTAACTGAGGGTGAGTTGTGATCATGGATGGTAATGCAGTGAACAGAATACGCTTAACTGTCCATGTATCTTCTCGGGCGTAGTCCGCTGGGTAAGCTGGTCAGACGCTTATTGTGAGGTCCAGGGGCAAGCTTGGCATTAATAAGTGAGTTCATTAAAACTGTTCATTATGTGTATTTCGCAAACGTGCGTTTGAAGATTATCATGGGGTAAAGCTGGAGCTGTGGATATTACAAGATGCAGTCTCTGGGTTCCCCGTCAGGGGTGTCATCCCACTCTGGTGTTTGTCAAGCGCCTCATATGCCCCAGTGGCGCTGTGGTGTCTTCCTGCGCCGTTTTGTTGACCTGTGGTGCAGTGGCTTAGGTCCAGGCTGGTGGGGTAAGTTATTGCTGGATGGGTGCAGGGTGGGTCTCGCCCTGGCTCAAGCTCCCGTGAGCTCCGGGCCCCCATCAGGTCACTGTTGGTGCTGGACAGGGTCTTGAGCGTGATCGCAACATACCCCAGCAGCTAGGGGTCAGCGTGGTCACTTTCCTGGGCATATATGCGCTGTGGACCTCCAGTTAACTCCGAATTTCGGGCCCTGGAGCGGGAGCTTAGACAGAACGCTTCTGATCCCGTCGGCGGTCAGACCCCACCCCCATATAGTTAGTTTTTATAGACTCTCTTGATATATTTTGATATTGACCATGGCTTGTATTTGACTTTGTGTATTTCTGATATCCTGTCCCGGTGTCAGGGTACCTGTGGTCTCTACCTCCAAAAGAGGTAGAGACTTAGCTGTTCCACCATTCAGACGGTCTGATGACTCCCTTCCCCGCGGTCTATCCGGTCATGCAAGGCCGGCCGCGAGGGAGTGACTGCCTTTTACACCATCTAGGCAGGAAGTCATCATCAGGACACTCCCCCGGATCGACCTGTCAGTCAATTGCTGCAGGACCAATCAGGACGTCTCGGAGGTGTGGTTACTGCTCTGAACAGGGTATTTAACAGAGCTTCCTTCATTAGCTCATTGCCCTGTCGTGGTTCTAGCTTGTTCTAGTCACTCAGTGCTTGTGTATTCTATTATCCCTTTTGGTTTTGACCCGGCTTGTTTACCTTACTCTGCTTATCTCTGTTACCCTTGATTCGGCTTGTCTCTCGCTTACCTGTCTTCTGTTACCCTCGACCTCGGCTTGTCTTTGACCATTCTATACGGTACTACTTACGTTAGTCCGGCCATTCTAAGGTCCGGTATACGTATCTGGCTACTGTTTGTACTCTGCGTGTTGGATCCCTGTCCCGATCCTGACACCCGGCTTGTTTCTAACCTTGAGTATTTCTGATATCCTGACCTGGTATGTTTATACGTATTTCTATATTCCTGACCTTAGCTATTAATTACTTTGTCTTCATCTTTCTTGCATTATCCGGGCAATCTAACCAGGTAATACTTCTATCAAGTACCTCTGTTTGTGGGATTCGCTATTTCTGTAAGTTGGGGTTCAACCCTTTGGCAATATTGTAATGAAGCCGGAGTGCCACACAAACACACACAGTCTGAAACATAAACACACACAAACACACTGATACACAAACACACACTCATCATTGACACACAGTCTGTGTGTCAATGATGAGCGTGTTTTTGTGTGTCAGACTGTCAATGGTAAGTGTGTGTTTATATGTTAGTCTGACACACAAGCAAACACAAACACACACTCATCATTAATACAGTCTGACACTAACACACACTCATCATTGACAAACAGTCTGACACTCAAACACACACAGTATGACACACAAAAACAGGGCCGGACTGGGACAAAAATTCAGCCCGGGCAATTAAAGGCAGAGCAGCCCACTATTAGGGGCGGGGTCAGAAAGGGGGCATGTCATGTCACCACCACCAAATGAGTATGTTAATGTCACGCTTCTCCAGAGCATCCAGTGTTTTTAGATGGAAGTAAATGCCATGTTGTTTCTTTTGGGGCGCAAGCATGCACTGTGTTTGCTGGCGATTTGTCTCTGGTGTCCTCAATAGTGGGATACCAGAGATCAAAACAGGAACAGGGCTGTGTAGAACAGACTTTTTGTGTTGTATTGTGTGTAAAGGGGTCTGTTTGTGGCGTACTGCATGTGGCTAGGGACTGCAGTCTGTGTTTCTGGGTTGTAAAGTATGTGTGTGTGTATTTATATAGGGCCTGTGGAGTGTGTGGGCCTAGTGGATGTAGTGTGTGCATGTAAAGAGCTGTACTGTGTGTTTGTGAGTGTATCTAGGGGCTCTAGTGAGTGTATGCATATAGTAGCTGTACAGCACATGTGTATAGGTGCAGTGATATATGCATAGGTGGTGTAGGGTGTACAGGGGGTGCGGAATATGTATTTATAGGGGATATAAATTACTGTGTTTGCATGCAGGAGGTGTAATCAGGGCCAGATTAAGAGCCCAGTGGGCCTGGTGCTGACAATTATGACGGGCCTAATTACAGAATCATATCGACCAAAAACACTCAGAAGCGTCATGTATCTGATGGAGATGGTGCTGGAGAGAAAGAAAACAGCAGCTATAAGAAAAAACACATACCCTATGCTAATCCATAACCCCTAACAGCAGTGTCCAGTCAAGCAGGAAGTCAATGGGCACGGTAAAAGGGTGTGCCACTGACACAAATCACGTAACCTGCCAAAAGGGGAGAACATGCCCAAAAAGAGGACATGTCTGCCCAAAGAATTAGAAGGCCAGCCTGGCATGAATGCATGTCAGGCTGCCTGCCAATCATGCAAGCTGGCCAACTAAGGGCATACTGTGCAGACAGCACCCTGAGCTTGGCATAAATGCATCTAATGATGCGCTCGCTCAGCGCTTTCTAAGGACTGTCCCCTAGCACTCGCTGGTCCACTTGTAACTAGCAGGCAGAAGCTCCTGGTATATAGTCTGGGACAGAGAAAAGCTGTATGTAGTGAGTGTAGAAGAAAGGGGACATGCCACAGTGTTAGAGAGAACAAAGTCAGCATTACCTTAAAGGATCACTATAGGGTCAGGAACACAAACATGAATTCATGACCCTATAGTGTTAACACCACCATCTAGCCCCCCTGGGCCCCTCATGCCTCCATAAATATAGCAAAATCTTACTGTATTCAAGCTTGAAGCTGTAACTTGAAGCTGTAACTCTGCATGCTGTTAGACTCAGAAAAACAAGCAGTCTGCTGACATCATTAGAAGTGGTGGCCTGATCCAATCACAGTGCTTCCCCATAGGATTGGCTGACACTGACAAAGAGGCAGATCAGGGGCAGAGCCAGCATGATTCAAACACAGCCCTGGCCAATCAGCATCTCCTCATAGAGATGAAATGAATCAATGAATCTCTATGAGGAAAGTTCAGTGTCTGCATGCAGAGGGAGGAGACACTGAATGTTTGGATGCATTTTAGGCATCCATGACCCAGGAAGGATCTCTAACAGCCATCTAAGGAGTGGCCAGTGAAGTTATCACTAGGCTGTAATGTAAACACGGCATTTTCTCTGAAAAGACAGTGTTTACAGCAAAAAGCCTGACGGTAATGATTCTACTCACCAGAACAAATTCAATAAGCTGTAGTTGTTCTGGTGACTATAGTGTCCCTTTAACTATATTCATTGTCAGCCAGTCCACACAAGTTTTGTTCCCATACATCCCTCTTAAGTTTCCATACTTAAGTAAGAGTATGTGAAAAGTAGTTAGGGTTGCCACCTTTCTTGGAAAAACATACCGGCCTTGCTAATTTGCATAATTAAATATGTATGGGTGACATCACATGATGTAAATCACAAGGAGTGACATAAGAGAAAATGCTGTAAAATCACCAAAAAACTACTTAGTTTGATTCTGCTGTATAGATGGATTCCTCTCAGTGCCCCATGTCTCTCAGTGCCCCCATGTCTCTCAGTGCCCTCATGACTCAGTGCCCCCATGTGTCGATTACTCCAGGCCTCAGTGTTCCTATGTATCAGTGTCTCAGTGCCCCATGTCATCCAGTGTCCCCTAGTGTCGTGTCTCCAGGTCTCCCAGTGATCCTATGTATCACAGTGTCTCAATGCCCCATTTCTCCCTGTGTCCCCATGTCACTAGGACACTAGGAAGACGGGGAGACCTGGGGACACAGGGAGACCTAGGGACACGGAGACACCAGTGACACTAGGAGACTAGGGACTCTGGCTAGGACACATGGGGACACTGGGAAAACAGGGGACACTTGAAGACATGGGGACACAGACACTAGAGACACTGGCTGGGGGACATGTGGACATTGAGAAATGGGGGCACTGGGAGACATGGGGACACTGAGACACCAGGACCACAGACACTAGGGACACTAGCTTGGAGACATGGGGACATTGAGACACTTGATGCACTGGGAGACATGGGGACAGTGAGACACTGGCAGACTGGGAGCACTGGTAGACTAGGGGGCACTGAGACACCAGGGACACTGGTTGGGAGACATAGGGACACTGTGTCCCCATGTGTCTGTGTCATAATGTCTCCCAATGTCCCTTAGTGTCTCAGTGTATGCCTCCTTGCAGCCTTTCCCCCCATCCTTTACTTCCCTGAGGTGTAGGCTGTCTCTGCAGGGTGGGAGCTGCTGTCTGGACTCTCTGTAGCAGCACCCCTGCAGATCAGTGAGTATAGATAGGCAGGGAGGGATATGCTGGAACTTCCTATCCCTGCCTCTCTCCACACAGCGACCCCTACTGGCCAGTGCTGGTATTGCATACTAATCTCTTGTTTATTCTGAGAAAAATACCAGCATTTGTATTGCCAATATCACTGCAATATTGGCACGAGCCAGGCAGCCTCAAATACTGGCTGTGCCAATAAAATAAAAGCCAGGTGGAATTCCTAAGAGTAGTGTGTGAAAAAAAAAAAGTAAAAAAAAAATGATTTTTTTTTTTTTTTTTAATCAATGGGCCTATTCCATGGGCCTGGGCCTGGAGCTGCAGCTCCATCAGCCCCTATGTTAATCGGGCCCTGGGTGTAATGTGTGTGTTTAAAGGGTCATAACGCATGAAAGTGCAGGGAGTGCAATGTATGTTTAGGGGTATAGAGTGTGTATGTGTGTGCCAGGGGTATAGTGTGTATATTAGGGGTATAGAGAGTGTGTGAAGTGTGTTTGTGTGTAAGTGCAGGAGGTGTAGTGTGGATATAGGGCTATAGAGTGTGTGCTGTGTGTTAATGCAGGGGCTGTAGTGTGTATATAGGGGGATAGAGTGTGTTTAGTGTGTTTGTGTGTTAGTGCAGGGGATGCTGTGTGTTTGTGTGTTAGTTCAGGGGATGCTGTGTGTGTAGTGTGTTAGTGCAGTTAAGCAGTATGTTTGTGTGAGTGCAGGGGGTACAGTGTGTGTAGTGTGTTTGTGTGTTAGTGCAGGGGGTGCAGTGTGTTTGTGCAGTGTGCGTAGTGTGTTAGTGCAGTTTGTGTAGTGTGTTTGTGCAGTTTGTGTAGTGTGTTTGTGTGTTAGTGCAGGGGGTGCAGTGTATTTGTGTGTTAGTGCAGGTGGCTGCAGTGTGTTTGTTAGTGCAGGGGGTGCAGTGTGTTTGTGCAGTGTGTGTAGTGTGTTTGTGTGTTAGTGCAGGGGGTGCAGTGTGTTTGTGCAGTGTGTGTAGTATGTTAGTGCAGTTTGTGTAGTGTGTGTGTGTTAGTGCAGGGGGTGCAGTGTATTTGTGTGTTAGTGTGTTTGTGTGTTAGTGCAGGGGGTGCAGTGTATTTGTGTTAGTGTAGTGTGTTTGTGTGTTAGTGCAGGGGGTGCAGTGTGTGTGTGTGTGTGTGTGTGTGTGTAGTGTGTGTATGTGAGGGGGGTGTATATAGTGGATGATATGGCCATACATTATTAATTTAAGAATTAAACAAAAAAAGTAATACAAAAAAAATGACAATACCATTTACTCCCCCCTTTTAACTTGGCAGGGGAGAGAGGAAGCATTCACATACTTGGTGGTCCAGTGAGGGGGGGGCACGCCACGCACCGATCCCAGGTGGTCCAGCAGGAGGTAATTCAGTCTGTACCCCACAGGGTACAGACCATGTTTCTCTCCCTCTCGCGAGCGCTGTTTTTTCAGAGCGTTGCCACGGGTTACCATGGCAACGCTCTGATAATCTCGGAGCTCGCGAGAGGAAGAGAAGGAAGCTGCTCGGCGTTCTCCCCTCCGGCCCATGATGAGAGACAGGACTCCACCTTGGGGCCGGTGCTTCCCTGCATGGGACGGCAGGAGAGATCTCTTGATCTTTCCTGCCGGCCTCGGCCCATGGCCATCGCGGCCCACCGGGCATTTGCCCGGTTTGCCCGATGGCCAGTCCAGGCCTGCACAAAAACACACAAGGGGTTGGCTGCACTCACCTAAACATGCTTTAATGGGGTGCTGCTGGGGGCCAATAAGTACAGTAAAAATGAAAATCCAGCGCACTCCCTTATCTACTAAACAGCTACATTGCTGCTGACAGATTTTGCTAGTTTTATTAAAAATACCTAATCTAGGCAAAAAATAATGGGGGTTTAGTTACATTATATGATCATACATTGCATAAGCCTGCCACAACGTCAATGTACCCCATCTTTGGCAGGTCCTACTCTAACAGCCAACTGTCTACTAAATGAGCTACTCACTTGGGGAAATCCTTCCATCTCGAGTTCTCTGCAATACAGGGCTAAATAGGGTCCAGAGAGGAGACACCTGTGACCGGGAGGGGTGCAAACCAAAGGAGCTGGCTAGACTCCTATATGTATATGAGAAAACAAGGGATTGGCTGCACTCACCTAAACATGCTTAAATGGGGTGCTGCTGGTTGCCAATAAGTACAGTAAAGTGAGTAGCTCATTTAGTAGACAGTTGGCTGTTAGAGTAGGACCTGCCAAAGATGGGGTACATTGACATTGTGGCAGGCTTATGCAATGTATGATCACATAACACAAAAACACACAAACACACTGACATACACAAACACACACTCATCATTGACATATAGTCTGACACAAAACACAGACTCATCATTGATACACAGTCTAATACACAAACAAGCACACAATCATCATTGATAAACAATCTGACACACAAGCACAGTGACACACACTCATCACTGATAAACAGTCTGACACACAAACACACACAGACTGACACATAAACACACACAAACTCACTGATATACACTGATATACACAAACACATGCTCATCATTGACACACAGAGTGTGTTTGTGTGTCAGACTGTCAATGATGAGTGCTTGTGTGTCAGACTGTAAATGGTAAGTGTGTGTTTGTATGTCAATCTGACACACAGGCACCCACAGTCTGACACACAAACTCACACTCATCATTGATACAGTTTGACACCCAAACACACACTCATCATTGACAAACAGTCTGACACACAAACACACACAGTCTGACACACAAAAACACACAAACACACTGACATACACAAACACACTCATCATTGATATATAGTCTGACACACAAACACACATTCACTGGCACACGTATACTGACACAAACAGGCATGAACACATTTACTGTCACACACTTACTCTGACTGACTTACTGTCGTTAGATAGCAGCTGCCATGGTACTTTGATGAGCAATGCAGCTTGATACATCAAGATATAAAAAAAGAAATGTACTGTATTTTATCCCAAAAGAACCAAAGAGCAATGCTAAACACCCAAAAGTGTACCTCACATACACCCAAATAATAGTAACAAAGGGGAAAATCTGTACTGCACCAACAAGTGACCGTACAGATTAAAGGGGTAGCAGAGCAAATATCATAAAAATACGACCTGTGTATAAAATGACACAACAATTTCCAGGATATCTAGAATGTATAAAAAAATCACACAATGGTGAAGTATGTACAATAATGAGTGGTTCAGACCCGGAGGTAGAGAACTTACAAGATTATACTGGAGATCAGCGCCTGTCTCCCTTCCAAAGGGTATATATACAAAACGGCGTTTCCTTCAGGATGGGTATGCGATGTGGTATAGCAGCATATGCAGAGACCTCCAATCCTCAAAGGCAAAAAGATATATAGAGCAGTATTGTAGTAAAAAAGAGAATTTATTAGTACAAAATGCACTTACATCAATAAAAAGTAAAAGCAGCTTGTCTCCACTAAACAAGTGGTACCCAGGAGAAAACGGAATCCCTCTGTGGTAAAATGAACAATAAAAAGAAAAGCTTGATACATCATTACAGCCATTCACATAGCTAAGGCCGCTGGATGTAACATCATGTATCCTAGCAGCCTTAGCTCTGTGCACTGCGTGGAGCGATTGGCTACTGGCACTTCTTGCTCCTCCTACATCTTGCAGCAGCAAGTTTTTTAAATGCCAACAGTAAGTGCCGGCCATCACCAGGTAATAGAGACCCACTTGGAAATTTCTCTGTATCCTGGTGGGCTCAGAATGACCGGTGGGAGGAAGCATCGGCCCTGCCTTTCCCTGTCACAATCACTCCCCCTCTACCACACTCACCCCCAACCATGTCACACTCATCACCCGTCACACTAACCCTGTAACCTTGTAACACACACCACTCCTCACCCTGCCACACAACCGGCCCCACTCACCCCCTCATCCTCGATACACTCACGACCACTCATCCTGCCACTCACCAACCTTATCTGTGTGTGTTTGTGTTATCTGTGTGTGAATGTGTGTCAGTGTGTGTGTATATGTATTTTTGTACATGTGTGCATCTGTGTGTGTACATGTGTGCATTTGTGTATGTCAGTGTATATATGCAGTATGCATCAGTGTGTATCTGTATGTGTCAGTGTGTGTGTTTCAATGTGTATGTGTGGGCCTGTATATGTGCATACATCCCAGAAACCAAATGCCAACTCTACACACAAACACATTCACACACAAACACTACACAGAAGTACTCCTCTGTTTTCAAATAGTAACAGTACATAAAACACACAACTGCATCCACATGTCCCCCGTGTTCACAAATAAATACATACATTCAAACACACAAAATATGCTCACATTCAAACTCAAACTCTGCTCACAAATACAGCTCCTCAAGGATGGGCACATGGTACATCCCCAGCTGATAAAGCACTCTGGGAGTTGTTTGACAGATGGGTATCTACCTTCTGGACATGCTTTCCCTAGAGGAGGCCCAAGAAAAATTATTGCACTAGGGCCATCTCTACATAGTCTAGTTGTGTCTAGTTCCACTAATGCAAAGCTAAAACACACAGCCCCCCCTCCCCATACAGCTCTCAGCTAACTCCACACACAGCCCTCACTACACATGCTTTCACACACCCACACCACTCACAGAATCAGAGCCAAGGGCTCTAGTAGGGGGGCCCAATCTAGAACCCATAGCAAACGTAATCTGGTTCTGATTAGAGTCCATCTCCTACTACAACACCAACGACAGGTAATGTTATTTTTAATTAGAATTGTGATTATATGTACTAAAACAATGCACAGAGCTCCACAGTTCTACACCTCTTTTTATATGTGGAGCTCTGTCTTCATCTCCTCCTACCGCACTCGCCCTGTCAGAAAGCCCTTTCTGCTCTTCCTCTCCCACTCATGCCTCCTTATCACCTCATCCTCCCATCACTCCCAGCCATCCCTCCTTCACTAGCCACCACTTCCACCCACCTCCCATCCCCTATCACTTCCACCTATTCCACCTATGATGGACACACAGCACTCACTGCCACATACATCACAACACTTACGTAACCAGAGTTTTATTAGCAAACCATAGCAAACATTTAGGTCTCGATTTTACATAAACTTTTAAAATGATTTAATATTTTGAAAACTATGTCAATATTTTTGTTATACTGATATACTTATATATATATATGGCATATTTTTTATATTTTAATATTTTGAAAAATTATTTTTAAAGCTAATCTAAAAATATTAAAACATTTGAACAGTGTATCCAAAAACAGTAAGTTAGGCCTTAGTCTTTTATCCATGTATCCATTCCTCCTCCCCGATGTTATGTTTCATGGCCCTTCTTTAGGGAGTTATTTGCTGGGAGGCAGGATCGCACTAACCTTCTATTTGGTGACAGCTGTAATGCCAGACAACACAATGCAGTGGTTACAAATAATCCATTATGTACTGCATGGAACATTCCCTTGACCAATTTGTGTCCCTTCAATCCACTTACAGGAAATAGTTGCTTGAGCCTCACATTTTTATGCACTGATGGTGAGAGAGGATGGGGTTCTCAGTTTTTTTTTTGTTTTTTTTTTTTAATTCTTTATTTTTGTAGTGCATATAAACGTAACAGAACGTACATGCGGTACCCCAAAGGCAATCCACATGCTTTTTCAAACATTAAGTACAGTGAGGTATATATTAGTTCTTGCACATTTTTAGTGTTAATTTTAGTAAGCTTAGGATATAACAGGACTTTGCACTATTTTGGCATATTAGATACAGTCTAAACAGGCTATACAATAACGTCTGACCACATGAATTCTATCATATTCTGCCTTAAGTCATTGACTTCAAAGTGTACGCTTAAAACTATAATTAGGCTTAGTCTGCACGTTTGCTGATCTGTTGACATCATAGATCATGCATATGTAGAAATTCAAGTGAGTACTACAGGCTAGTACGAGGAACTGCCTGCAACTTTAAACTACAGGTTATAATAAGTCGCACGTTTGTTGGTTCTAAGCTGTAGCATTAAGAGTAAGAAAATTAAGAAAACACAACAGGCTGTACAATAACGTCTGACCACATGAGTTCTATTATATTCTGCTTACGTAATCGACTTTAAAGTGTATGCTTAAAACAATATTCAGGCTTAGTCTGCATATTCGCTGATCAGTTGACATCATAGATTATGCATGTGTAAAAATTCAGGTGAGTACTACAGGCTAGTACTAGAAACTGACTGCAACTTTAAACTACTGGTTATAATAACTCACATGTTTGTTGTTTCGAAGCTGAAACATTAGGATTAATAAAACACATTAAATGCAGGCTGAGTGATAATATCTATAGCAATGGTGCTCTTGCTGTGTACAGGCTTTAGATATGGAGCATACAGTGCTCCTGGTATAGGAACAGAAGGATATTGGAAAGAGGAGGAAGAAGAGAACAGACGGATACAAAAAGGAGACACCTGGTCAACCTATGGTAACAAGGCAATCTGGATGTTCATATTATAGTGCCTGGCTTTCTCCAGTGCTCGGGCGGAATTGTGGCTATAGTCCGCTGTGTAGCCCTGAGTCAACCGACGCCAGCTCTGCACTTGGTATGCGTGTTGGCCTCTCGGGCCTCGCGGCTGGATTGGTGGTGCCAGTTGTGTGAGTCCAATAAGCTGCCAGGCGCAGCCTTAGCTGCTCCCCCTTCTTGCACTTTCCATGTGCGGCGTTGAGCCAGTGAGGATCGTGACCTCCATGGGTTGGCATTTTTGTATGGCAGGCAGCTTAAGGAGATCGCCTCTGGGGGTCTTTGCCCCTGTTGCGGGCGTCTGGAGCTCCGTGGTCGAGGTGAGTAGTAGTGTCCATGCAGCTGGCCTGGTCGGCGGAGTTTTGTTCGCCACTGTGGTTTCTTGCGCTTTCTCCGTTTGTTAGTTGTGCGGGGGTGGGGGTTATGCTTGCCGCTTCGTGTAGTAGAATATCCCCCTGGAACTGCCTGGCTTTCTGCAGGTTTGTAGGACAGCTCGTTGGGTTGATCTCCCTCTGGAGAATGATTTGGTGTTGCTGCAAATAATGCCTCCAATTTGGCCCAGAAGTCCGCAAAGGTGGCATCCAGTCGCTCTAGCACATATTCTGCAGCACCTTCCCGTGTCTCCATGTGCTGCAGTAGGCCCTGATGGTGATGCAGGGGCCCGGCCGCCATCTTAGGTGGATCAGCCACGATCATGCGTCGGGAGGTGGGAGCTGTGCAGGGTTGACAGGGGCACCAGCCAGTGGATACCGGGATAACCCCCGCCGGTCCAGAGGGGGGGGGAAGGAGCATAGCTTCGGTTACCCGGGCCATTCAGGCAACGAAGGAGCCTGGAGAGCGGCCGTCTCTCCAGAGCTCAGGCTTTCGTAGGCCGCTGACTGCTATCAGGACCTTCCCGGGGTCGGATCAGCTCACGGCGAGTATCCTCTGGTGTACCGTGACTCCCTCGGTAAGATAGGTGCCGAAAACGGTCTGCTAGGTGAGTGACCTGAGTGTAAATCTCGATTTATAGGGACCAGATGCAGGAGCTCTTGCCGAGCACATCTGGTTCCCTTGGCAGTCAGGCTCCGCCCCCGGGTTCTCAGTTTTGCCCCACATCAGTAAAGTAGAACACTCTTCTACCACAGGTATAGCCACTAACAGACAGCTGTACCACTTCAAACAACAGTAACTTATTTTGTTTTGGAGGCATAAAACTGTTGAACAAGCAGTCAGAGAACACTTGGTTATGAGTTTTAGAGATTAGCATAATTATGCAGGTTTTGTTTTACATTTATTTATTGTTTTTATTGTTATTTTTTGTCTGAATTTATTAATTTTTGTATTTCCAGATTTCTCTTACATATTTTGTTTTATTTTTTTTACAATTTATGACATACATAGTGTTGTATTAGAGGGAGAAACACACTTGCGCCGTGCTAAGCTATGTGCCTAATAATCTAATTGGTCAGCATGAGGCCACTAAATATGCCCCAGCTGGCAGAGGGAAGCTCATCTGCAACTCAATAGCAGTTCATCCATTGACATATATGGGACTCATGCTCATCAGTTGCCAGAATTATCTAGTCAGGGCAGGCGCATAAGGGGGCACAGGCGGTCTGGTTGACCAGCAGGAGGGAAGCGCACAGCGCAGGACGAGTGGAGGGGTGGGGATATAAATCATGTTATATCCCTGCTCCCTGTGTAACACACCACGTGGTTGGCGTCTAATGATGAGGCTTGACTCCTGAATTGGATACACAGATCACAGAGAAGGACAACATGGTTCCCAGGGTTGAGATGTAAGTATATAATTGCAACTGCATGTATGACTGCCTGTGTCTGTATGACTTTGTATGTCTTTTTATGTGTTTGTCTGTATGGCTCTGTATGACTGTATGTCTCTGTATGCCTGTGTCTGTATAGCTATATGCCTGTGTATGTATGTAAGTCTCTGTAAGCCTATCGTTATTTCTCTCTATGCCTGTGTATGTATGTTTCTGTATAACTGTGTCTGTATGTCTCTTTATATCTGTGCCTGTATGGCTGTGTATGACTGTATGTCTCTGTATGTAGGTCTCTGTATGCCTGTGTATGTGTGTTTCTGTATGACTATATATCTCTGTGTGCCCGTGTATGTATGTCTATTTATGTATGTGTCTGTCTGTATGGCTCTGTATGACTGTATGTCTGTGCATGCACGGCTCTGTAAGACTGTGAATGTATGTCGGTGTATGTATATTTGTATGTTTCTGTATGCCTGTGTCAGTTTGACTGTATGTCTGTGGATGTCTGTATCTGTATGGCTACATCTTCATGTCTCTGTATGACTGTGTCTATGTCTCTGTATGACAGTGACTGTATGTCACTGTGTCTCTATATGACTTTAAGTCTGTGTTTGTATGACAGTGTACCTTTATATGTAGATCATATGGTTATGTGTCTGTGTCTTTGTGCATGTATGACTGTGTTTGTTGTGCATTTTATGACTGTGTGTCTATCTTTGTGACTCTGTGTCTGAAAAACTGTATATGTGTCTGTTTATGTATTTGTGTATGTATGTATTTTTGCCTGTATGTGTATATATAGAAAAAAGAGACACAGACACTGAAGGGGGTGTAGTACACACAAAGGGGCAAAGGGGTAAGCTAATTCAAAAGAGAAGAAAATGTTACTTGCGCTTTTTCCTTAATCCCTATGTATATTTAGACAAATGGAGGTCATTTAGTTGCTCCAATGGCCATTGGAGGGATGCCCGCCTGCCAACGTCAAGGCAGACCCCCCCCTAAGCGGGTCCTAACACTGACCCTTCAGCCTGCTTCCTTGAGCCTCTGGCAAAGATATCTCTAATGAGACAGAAAGGGGTATTTTTTATATACACCCCTTTACTTATTAACCCTTAATAGGGAACACATGGGATGGGCAGCAGCATTGTAACCAGGCTGTGTGATACAAAGTAAATACAAATACAAAAAGAGAAGTCCTGCGCTAAAGCAGCAAGGACTACAACACACATCAGCCCCAATATGTAGTAAAAACCAAAGAAAAGAAAATGTTACTTGCGCTTTTTCCTTAATCCCTATGTATATTTAGACAAATGGAGGTCATTTAATTGCTCCAATGGCCATTGGAGGGATGCCCGCCTGCCAACGTCAAGGCAGACCCCCCCTAAGCGGGTCCTAACACTGACCCTTCAGCCTGCTTCGTTGAGCCTCTGGCAAAGATATCTCTAATGAGACAGAAAGGGGTATTTTTTATATACACCCCTTTACTTATTAACCCTTAATAGGGAACACATGGGATGGGCAGCAGCATTGTAACCAGGCTGTGTGATACAAAGTAAATACAAATACAAAAAGAGAAGTCCTGCGCTAAAGCAGCAAGGACTACAACACACATCAGCCCCAATATGTAGTAAAAACCAAAGAAAAGAAAATGTTACTTGCGCTTTTTCCTTAATCCCTATGTATATTTAGACAAATGGAGGTCATTTAGTTGCTCCAATGGCCATTGGAGGGATGCCCGCCTGCCAACGTCAAGGCAGACCCCCCCTAAGCGGGTCCTAACACTGACCCTTCAGCCTGCTTCCTTGAGCCTCTGGCAAAGATATCTCTAATGAGACAGAAAGGGGTATTTTTTATATACACCCCTTTACTTATTAACCCTTAATAGGGAACACATGGGATGGGCAGCAGCATTGTAACCAGGCTGTGTGATACAAAGTAAATACAAATACAAAAAGAGAAGTCCTGCGCTAAAGCAGCAAGGACTACAACACACATCAGCCCCAATATGTAGTAAAAACCAAAGAAAAGAAAATGTTACTTGCGCTTTTTCCTTAATCCCTATGTATATTTAGACAAATGGAGGTCATTTAGTTGCTCCAATGGCCATTGGAGGGATGCCCGCCTGCCAACGTCAAGGCAGACCCCCCCTAAGCGGGTCCTAACACTGACCCTTCAGCCTGCTCCCTTGAGCCTCTGGCAAAGATATCTCTAATGAGACAGAAAGGGGTATTTTTTATATACACCCCTTTACTTATTAACCCTTAATAGGGAACACATGGGATGGGCAGCAGCATTGTAACCAGGCTGTGTGATACAAAGTAAATACAAATACAAAAAGAGAAGTCCTGCGCTAAAGCAGCAAGGACTACAACACACATCAGCCCCAATATGTAGTAAAAACCAAAGAAAAGAAAATGTTACTTGCGCTTTTTCCTTAATCCCTATGTATATTTAGACAAATGGAGGTCATTTAGTTGCTCCAATGGCCATTGGAGGGATGCCCGCCTGCCAACGTCAAGGCAGACCCCCCCTAAGCGGGTCCTAACACTGACCCTTCAGCCTGCTTCCTTGAGCCTCTGGCAAAGATATCTCTAATGAGACAGAAAGGGGTATTTTTTATATACACCCCTTTACTTATTAACCCTTAATAGGGAACACATGGGATGGGCAGCAGCATTGTAACCAGGCTGTGTGATACAAAGTAAATACAAATACAAAAAGAGAAGTCCTGCGCTAAAGCAGCAAGGACTACAACACACATCAGCCCCAATATGTAGTAAAAACCAAAGAAAAGAAAATGTTACTTGCGCTTTTTCCTTAATCCCTATGTATATTTAGACAAATGGAGGTCATTTAGTTGCTCCAATGGCCATTGGAGGGATGCCCGCCTGCCAACGTCAAGGCAGACCCCCCCTAAGCGGGTCCTAACACTGACCCTTCAGCCTGCTTCCTTGAGCCTCTGGCAAAGATATCTCTAATGAGACAGAAAGGGGTATTTTTTATATACACCCCTTTACTTATTAACCCTTAATAGGGAACACATGGGATGGGCAGCAGCATTGTAACCAGGCTGTGTGATACAAAGTAAATACAAAAAGAGAAGTCCTGCGCTAAAGCAGCAAGGACTACAACACACATCAGCCCCAATATGTAGTAAAAACCAAAGAAAAGAAAATGTTACTTGCGCTTTTTCCTTAATCCCTATGTATATTTAGACAAATGGAGGTCATTTAGTTGCTCCAATGGCCATTGGAGGGATGCCCGCCTGCCAACGTCAAGGCAGACCCCCCCTAAGCGGGTCCTAACACTGACCCTTCAGCCTGCTTCCTTGAGCCTCTGGCAAAGATATCTCTAATGAGACAGAAAGGGGTATTTTTTATATACACCCCTTTACTTATTAACCCTTAATAGGGAACACATGGGATGGGCAGCAGCATTGTAACCAGGCTGTGTGATACAAAGTAAATACAAATACAAAAAGAGAAGTCCTGCGCTAAAGCAGCAAGGACTACAACACACATCAGCCCCAATATGTAGTAAAAACCAAAGAAAAGAAAATGTTACTTGCGCTTTTTCCTTAATCCCTATGTATATTTAGACAAATGGAGGTCATTTAGTTGCTCCAATGGCCATTGGAGGGATGCCCGCCTGCCAACGTCAAGGCAGACCCCCCCTAAGCGGGTCTGCCTTGACGTTGGCAGGCGGGCATCCCTCCAATGGCCATTGGAGCAACTAAATGACCTCCATTTGTCTAAATATACATAGGGATTAAGGAAAAAGCGCAAGTAACATTTTCTTTTCTTTGGTTTTTACTACATATTGGGGCTGATGTGTGTTGTAGTCCTTGCTGCTTTAGCGCAGGACTTCTCTTTTTGTATTTGTATTTACTTTGTATCACACAGCCTGGTTACAATGCTGCTGCCCATCCCATGTGTTCCCTATTAAGGGTTAATAAGTAAAGGGGTGTATATAAAAAATACCCCTTTCTGTCTCATTAGAGATATCTTTGCCAGAGGCTCAAGGAAGCAGGCTGAAGGGTCAGTGTTAGGACCCGCTTAGGGGGGGGTCTGCCTTGACGTTGGCAGGCGGGCATCCCTCCAATGGCCATTGGAGCAACTAAATGACCTCCATTTGTCTAAATATACATAGGGATTAAGGAAAAAGCGCAAGTAACATTTTCTTTTCTTTGGTTTTTACTACATATTGGGGCTGATGTGTGTTGTAGTCCTTGCTGCTTTAGCGCAGGACTTCTCTTTTTGTATTTGTATTTACTTTGTATCACACAGCCTGGTTACAATGCTGCTGCCCATCCCATGTGTTCCCTATTAAGGGTTAATAAGTAAAGGGGTGTATATAAAAAATACCCCTTTCTGTCTCATTAGAGATATCTTTGCCAGAGGCTCAAGGAAGCAGGCTGAAGGGTCAGTGTTAGGACCCGCTTAGGGGGGGTCTGCCTTGACGTTGGCAGGCGGGCATCCCTCCAATGGCCATTGGAGCAACTAAATGACCTCCATTTGTCTAAATATACATAGGGATTAAGGAAAAAGCGCAAGTAACATTTTCTTTTCTTTGGTTTTTACTACATATTGGGGCTGATGTGTGTTGTAGTCCTTGCTGCTTTAGCGCAGGACTTCTCTTTTTGTATTTGTAATTCAAAAGAGGGTTACGACACACACAGGTAAAAATGCTCTTTTTCTTTATGGGGTAGGGGGTGTAGTGGCGAAATGCATCTTCGCCTGTGTAGCCACTACAGCCACTACACTACATAATTGTGTCGGATCTGTACCTAGCCCACAGTTTAGATTACACATTTCAGTAAGGGAATATAAATAAGATTTTCATTCATGGCATCAAAAAAATCTTTTTTATTTTTGTCTGTTAAAGAATTTTTTTTTTTTAAAGTAAATATAGCACAGACACATTGGAGCAATAGTACAGAAATATAGCAATTAGATAATTTTCTTCCAGTTACGAGCATGCACATACTGTATGACTTGTCTGTCATGACACTTTACTATAACATGAATCCAAAGAGAAGGAAATGACTGATGAATGAGTAACAATTTTTCATATGTGTGACCTATACAGGTGCTGACAAAGTAAATTCTGTTAAACCTTATCAAAGACATCCCAAGCTTGTTTCCTTTAACTCATCGCTAACTAGACTATAGCATAGGCGGTAAACAGACAAAATGTGTAATCATGTTAATGTTCATATTGTTTGATAACTGCCTTGAAGTGTCATGCAACACAGGACATGATGAGAACATTGACAATCCCATCATTGTCAGTAAGAAATAGTACTGTAGGCCCTAAATAGGTCCTACAATTCTAACTTATCTCCTAACTCCCAAATCCTACAGCCCAACAATTATACGCAATCTTAACTTCAGAAACTCCTACCATATACACAATCTCTTACTCCAAATGAATTAGGGCTAGTGCGCCTATGAGTAACAGTCCTATAGAAAGAATGCAAAAACATTTTTGAAAAAGTCTATGGTAGCATGCAAACTTCAGCTTGATTACTTAACTCCTTGGGGTTATGTATTACAGTGTTTTTTTCTGAAACGTGGTGCAAACATGGAAAATGGTCTGGTTCACCAATGCAATGTACCTGCTGGTTCCACTGGTTTCCATGGTGACCACACTATTTCGTACCTTTTTGTACATAACCATCCCTAACCATTTGTGTTTAGATTCACCTACCTATCAGATTGTCAAAATTAACTGTGGGGGCAGGTAATAGGCTGCCAACCCCTCCCCACCCATCCCCTTTTTTTAATTTTTATTTAATCTACTTCCCTACCATATGATCAGTGATCTGTCAATAACCTATTGTTTCATTTAACCCCTTAAGGACACATGAGATGTCATGATTCCTTTTTATTCCAGAAGTTTGGTCCTTAAGGGGTTAAGGTCCCCTGATGTCCACATCAAGTGGACAAGGATCTCCTATTTTTTTTACAGGCCCAAACAGTACATAGCCATTCGGAGTTTAGTGAATAACCCAGATATAGAGTAATAAAATTAATCTTCTGTAATACTCATCCTATGCATACTCTTCCCGTTAAACAGGGAAGAACACTTTCAAGGTCTTTAATTTTGTTTGTTTATTTATTTAGCATTATTATCCCTGGGGAGGGTATTGATTATTTTAAATGCTATGTGGAGAAGATAAACTCTTTTCAAATATGTCTTGTTTTACTCATAGCTGTGCACAACACATTATATGAGGGTGTGCACACATATCAAATTAATATATAAACTTAATTTGAAAAAAAAAAAATTTTTTACTGATAACCAGCTTGTTACAGAGACATGAGTTTTTATTCAAAAAGGCATTATTACTAGGAGGCGATCTTAACTCTGGTAAAGATTCAGAAAAAAATAAGTTTTTATGTAAAAGTAATATGGCGAGATACAATGAAAATTCCAAGATTTTACTATTTACATGACGTAAAGTCATTACTTTATTAAAGACACGGAGGCGAGTATATATGCAATCTCTTTCTTATTTATTCCCTCAGCAGCAAGAAAAAGTTGAGAAAACGAAAAAAACTTTAAACATTAATGTGGTGGAATCTCGGTAAAAATAAATTTAGTAGGCCGAGATTACCACGTGGTATGTGTACGTGCATATGCTGGTGTATCGGTCGGTTGGTTGCACGTGGCAAAGATACAATCAGTAGTGTACGGAGCATGTGCGAGAATACAGGATGTAGTATTCCCCTCCTCCATTGTGCTGGGCAAGCCATGTGGTCAAACAGGAAGTTAGTTCTTGTTCGATTGATTGGGTAAGAGTATGTGTGGGTGGAGCTTATTATGGGAGGAGTTACATGCCTTTATAAGGAGCCTACACTATTGTTCGGGGCTCAGAACTTGTTGTATTTTGGTGACATTAGTCCCTCTGAGTCCCGGTCGGTGAATCGAATAAAGAATCTTTTCCTTCCTGAAGAAACCTGTGTCCATCTCTCTGTGCTTGGCTTCCGTCAGTTTCTCCAGTATCATTTGGTGCATTGGCCGGGAAGCTCATCGTTCAACGGTAGCTGAGAAGCAGAGGCGTGAGACGGTCTATCTTTGCCCACGCTCTCTACGGCTGCACCCCTGAACTTCTGCGTGGACCTCCCTTCGTCTCGGCGCCACTGGTCTGTTGTCCAGGAGATCATCGGCCTCTACGTAGTAAGTGCTGGGGTGTCCCCGTCGATGAGTGTGAACTCAGGTTCAGGAACGAGGAGGTAAGACGACCGCTGTTTTAGACGGTGGACCCACTAGGGGTATTGGATACCGATTGTGGGGTAGGCGAGGGAAGGAGCGAAGGCGCACCGCTCAATTAAACGCCCTGTAGTCAGCCCGTTTAATTTTGGTTTGGAGTCAGGCGGGGTTCTGGTGTAAATAGCCCAAGCCGGACACCGGTGTCTTGTCTAGACTAGCGTTCTAGGGTGTATATTACGTTCGCTAGGTCGGAGGGACCGGGAGACTAAGCGGCGCCTGTGTAAATTCGGTTCGCTAGATCTCAACCTATCTTGGCTAAGTGGGAAGGCGTGTAAATTTGGAACCCACTAGACTTTTGATAGAGTATATAGACTAAGAGGGTTCTGTTGTAAATTCCGCCCTCTAGTTCGCTATATGTGGTGCTTGGGCAGTGTGGCTAACCAAAACGGATGTAGATAGTTTTAGGTAGTCCATCAACTAGATGGTTGGGACTAGTTGGGAATTGTAAATGTGTTAAAGATTGTTGTAGTAGCGTGTATATCTTGCTAGATAGCGTGAGCTCTGCCGTCTAGCGAGAGTGTGAATAGTGTGTAACTGTATTATAGCGCACGGTACCATAACCATGTATAATAACTACTGATAGTGTAAATAACTACTAATAACTGTCGTCTATGTTGTATGTTTAACACCATAACCACTACTAATTGAACTGTGACTTTAAATTGTACTCTAACCAATGCTAACCGTACTATAACTACAGTTTGTAAGGACGATGTTACTGGGGTATGTTATAGACGGGTAATTCAGATATAGGGAATTATAGCGTGGGTGACTGTATAGTTTCGCCAAAGGGCACAGTATTAGTTACTTAGTGACTGGTGTAACAGCTGTGTGTGTACGGGAATTCCCTGAGTGTTTTGTTGTGTGCGTTTCGCTTAGTAACTGTACCACGTGGTGCTGTTGCCGAGGGAACGGGTGTGACCGTTGGAAGAGTGTTTGTTTAGTTTCTGTTGGAGACGACGCTTCATTGTTGGTATGGGTGCGTCAGATTCAACGGTGATGGATCCCTTAGGATGCATGCTGAAAAACTTTAAAAAGGGATACACTGTATATGATTTTGGGGTAAAGATGTCTCCAACACGCCTCACTACTTTATGTAGTAGGGAATGGCCTACTTTGGTTGCCGCATGGCCACCACGTGGCAGTTTGGATCCTAATCTGGTACAGCGTGTACACGTGGCTGTATCAGGTAGGCCTGAACTTTACGGCCAGTTTCCATATATTGATTGTTGGAAGCAGGCCGTAAATGACTCGCCAAAATGGATCCGGGTATGCCACGAGGAACAATGTCGCCTCATGGTGGCTCGAACTCGCTTGTCCACTAAGGCCGTAATTACGCCCATTTTGGACACGTCTCCTGAGTCCGAGATCCCCATGCCGCCCCCTTATTCCTCCTCCACCGGAAGAGGAAGAGCTGTTGGTAACGCTCCTCCCCTTGCCCCGTTGTCCCCACCTACCCCTTCCTCTAGCTCAGAGCCCAACCCCCTTGTTTTAAACCCTCCCCTTCCGGTACCTACCTCTGTTAATTCCACATACCCAGATTTGGCGCCATTTCTAGTTTCTGGTCAGGCTCCTCCTAGCCCGGCCCGGAATATTTTACTCACCGACCTCCCTCTCAGTAAAGCATCCCCTTGTCTTACTACCCCTCGACCGGAACCCCTTACTGACGTATCTAAACGAAGCCCCATACTAACAAGACAACTGACCGGTACCCTCCAACCCCGACATTATCAGATGCCTCTCTGATTGACACCTGGCCCGACACACATCAACGGTGATGGCCAGATACAACAAGCTGATCCCGTCTTTGTTTATGTACCCTTCACGACAACTGATCTATTTAACTGGAAGACCCATAACTCCTCATACACCGAAAAGCCTCAAGCCATGACGGATTTGTTTACCTCCATAGTCCAGACACATAATCCCACTTGGGCTGATTGCCAGCAACTGCTTATGACATTATTTAATAACGAGGAAAGGACAAGGATAAACCAAGCGGCAATTAAAGCGCTGGAAGAAGTGGCCCGTACACAAAATCAGGCCAACCCGGCAGCATGGGCCGCAGCACATTATCCAAACACTGATCCGGAGTGGAATGTCAATGGCGCAGACATGGCCCATTTAAAAGCATATAGGGACGCTATTATTGCTGGCATGAAAGCCGGAGGGAAGAAGGCGATTAATATGTCTAAGACGAGGTGTTACAGAAATGTGATGAATCGCCCAGTGTCTTTTATGACCGATTATTGGAGGCATACCGTTTGTATAACCCCTTTAATCCAGAGGCTCCTGAGAATTCCCGGATGGTTAACTCTGCCTTTGTCAGCCAAGCCTACGGAGATATAAAGCGCAAGCTGCAGAAGTTAGAGGGGTTTGTAGGGATGTCTATAACCCAACTAATGGAAATAGCCAATAACGTATACATGAATAGGGAGACAGAGACGAAGAAGGAGGAAGAGCGTAAGATGCGTAGGAAAGCAGATATGCTAGCGGTAGCTATCGCAGGCGTAGATAGGAGGGAAAAGGAAGTGTATAGGGGAACGGATAAAGGCGAGAGTAAATGGAATAGGGAACCTTTGAGTAGGAACCAATGCGCGTACTGTAGGGAAGAAGGGCATTGGAGAAGTGAGTGTCCACAAAGGGAACAGTATGAGAGAGACAGACCTAGGGCAGGGTATAGTAATAATTATAGAGGCAGAGCGAGAGGTAGAGGAGGCCCTGGAGGAAATAGTGGTAATAATAGAGGAAGCGTTAGTGGGGATAGGTATTATCCAGCAGCGCAGAGACCCCGCGATAGAGAAGATAGGGACTTTGTAGGTTTGGCGGACACAGTCATGGAGGACTATTGATGCCGACCGGGCTTCATCCCCCTTGGCCGAGCGGAGCCTATGGTCGATGTAGCAATAGGGGGAAAAAGGAGTGCTTTCATGATTGACACTGGTGCTGAACATTCGGTGGTGACTGACCTAGTTGCTCCTCCATCTGGAAGAACTATCACCGTAATAGGAGCAACTGGAAGGAGTGCTGCTAAACCGGTTCTTAAAAGTCGACTCTGTACATTGGGAGGCCACGTGGTGAAACATCAATTCCTTTATATGCCTGAATGTCCAGTCCAACTGCTAGGACGTGATTTGTTGTCAAAATTACAAGCACAGATAACGTTTCTACCTAATGGAACAACATCTTTAAAGTTCAATGGACCTTCAGGTATAATGACAATATCTGTACCAAAGGAAGAAGAGTGGCGACTTTATACAGCGTTGACTAGTCAAAACCCTAAGAGTGATGAATCCTTGTTCAATATACCAGGAGTGTGGGCAGAGAACAACCCACCAGGACTTGCTCGCAATATACCACCAATTCGAATCGAACTAAAACTTGGGGTTTATCCAGTGAGCTTAAGACAATATCACATCCCACAAAAGGCCAAGAAGAATATACAATCTTATTTGGATAAGTTCATAAGGTATGGTATCCTAAAATTCTGTACTTCCCCCTGGAACACCCCATTGTTGCCTGTTCAAAAGCCCGGTACAGATGAGTATCGCCCTGTGCAGGACTCGAGAGCAGTCAATGATGCGGTCGTAAGTATACACCCAGTTGTGCCGAATCCATATAACCTGCTTGCTTTAATTCCGGGCGGGGCTACCTATTTTACTGTCTTGGATCTTAAAAATGCCTTCTTTTGCCTTCGAATTGCTGCGGAAAGCCAGTGTATCTTTGCATTCCAATGGGAAAATGCTGTATCGGGCTCGAAACGCCAGATGACTTGGACAAGACTGCCCCAAGGGTTTAAAAATTCACCTACCCTATTTGGATCAGCTTTAAGTCAAGACTTACTGGATTTCAAGTCCATCCCAGGAGAGTGTGTACTATTACAATACGTAGATGATTTGTTGATAGCGGCAGTTACAAGAGAAATATGTCAGCAAGCAACACATGATTTACTACACATTCTTTGGAAGGCAGGATACAAGGTGTCCAGGAAGAAAGCTCAGTTGTGTCAGCCAACTGTCAAGTATCTGGGATTCCATATCTCTGAAGGTCAAAGGATAATGGGGCCAGAGAGAAAAGAAGCTGTATGCCAAATACCAATACCCAAGAATAGAAGACAAGTGCGGGAATTCTTGGGGGCAGCAGGCTTCTGTAGGATATGGATTCCCAGTTATGCGATATTAGCGAAACCTCTTTATGCAGCTATAAAAGGTACAGAACACGATCCCTTCCTGTGGACCCCTGAACAGCAAAAGGCATTTGAAGATGCGAAGAAGGCATTGATGAGTGCCCCAGCATTAGGTCTACCTGATCATACACGTCCATTCTACTTATATGTACACGAGCAAAGAAGAATGGCTGTGGGAGTATTGACACAGTACTTGGGATCATGGCAACGACCTGTTGCATATATGTCCTAACAACTGGATGCAGTGGCCAGTGGTCTTCCACCTTGTCTAAGAGCCGTAGCTGCCGCCACCCTGCTGGTAGCCGAAGCTGATAAACACTGGGTCAGGAACTCTATGTGCAAGTCCCGCACGCAGTACAGACGTTGCTAGACTATAAAGGCAATCAATAGTTTAGCAATAGCCGCCTGACTAAGTATCAAGCTATGTTATGTGAAAACCCGAGAGTGCATCTAGAGACTGTTAATACCTTGAATCCAGCTACCCTTTTGCCACAACCTACTGAGAGTCAACATGATTGCCTGGAGGTGATGGATGAAGTGTTCTCAAGTAGACCAGATCTTCGTGATTTTCCCATCCAGAACCCTGATGTCCAGTACTATACGGACGGCAGTAGTTATGTGAAAGAAGGGATTCGCTATGCAGGATATGCAGTAACAACCATAGACAAGGTGATAGAAGATTGGCCATTGTCAAAATGAACATCGGCACAGAAGGCAGAACTAATCGCACTCACACGAGCGTTACAATTGGCTGAAGGTTTAAGAGTGAACATCTACACGGACTCCAAGTATGCGTTTTTAACCACTCATGCCCACGGAGCCTTGTATAAAGAAAGAGGACTACTGAATTCAGAGGGTAAAGAAATCAAGTACGCAGCTGAGATATTACAACTACTGGAAGCCGTGTGGGAACCGAAAGAAGTTGGTATCATACATTGTCGAGCGCATCTGAAAGGTGATGGTGATGTAACCAAAGGAAATCGGATGGCAGATAATGCAGCTAAGCGTGCCGCTGAATCAGGAACACAGGAGTATGTAGAACATATAGCTGCTCTTATACCGACCCCACTGTCTCAATAAACTCCAGTTTATACAGCTTAAGAAGAAAAGTGGTTAAAGACTGAAGCTGGGAAGTACCTGGAGAATAATTGGTATCAGTTAGAAGATGGAAGAATAGTCATTCCAGCATCACTAACTGTAGAAATTGTCCAGAATTATCATAACGGGACACATTCTGGAAGAGATAGTATGGAAGAATCTCTCAGGAAACATTTCTACATACCAAGATTGTCCAACTTGACTCAAGCCATTGTACGAAGATGTGTGATATGTGCCAAGAATAACGCAAGGTAAGGACCAGTGAAACCACCGGGAGTCCAGTATATGGGGGGACTCCCTATGTCCGATCTTCAAATAGACTATACGGTAATGCCTAAATCCGGTGGACATCGCTACCTACTAGTAGTTGTGTGTACCTACTCAGGTTGGGTAGAAGCATGTCCTACTCGTACAGAGAAAGCAGGAGAAGTTGTGCGATTCCTGTTGCGAGAAATAATACCCCGATATGGACTACCATGTTCTATAGGATCGGATAATGGTCCAGCCTTTGTTCACCAGTGCCTACAACAACTCACTCATATGCTTGGTATTAAGTGGAAGCTTCATACGGCATATAGACCTCAGAGTTCTGGGAAAGTGTAAAGGATGAACAGAACTATTAAGAATCAATTGGCAAAGATGTGTCAAGAGACTCAACTTAAGTGGAATGTTCTTTTGCCCATAGCTCTGTTGCGTATTCGTAGTACACCCACCAGAAGGATGGGTCTCTCACCTTTTGAAATCATGTATGGGCGTCCACCTCCCGTACTTGGTAACTTAAGGGGGGATTTGAGTCAGTTGAATTACCCGGCAGCAGGTTGTAGAGTTGGGTAAAACTATGGAGGAGGTACAGAAATGGGTACAAGATAGATTACCTGTGAATATTTATCCACCTGTTCATAGTTATCATCCAGGAGATCAAGTATGGATAAAAGAGTGGAACAGTGTACCGTTGGGGCCTAAGTGGAGGGGTCCTTATGTTGTCCTTTTGTCTACCCCTACAGCTATAAAGGTGGCTGAAGTGACTCCGTGGATTCATCACTCCAGGGTTAAACCAGCATCAGTAGATTCTTGGCAAGCTACACCAGATCCAGAGAATCCCTGCAAGATCCAGTTAAAGCGCACAACTCAGTCAGAGTAACGAGGAGATATTGGGGTTTCAAGTGTAATTAAAGAGATCAGCAAGTAAGTGTTTTGACGGCCATAATAAAGCCTGACCACTTACCCACGTGACATAGCCAGAGTGTCTTGAAGGGAAGAGAGGACTTGAAGAACTCTATTCCTTGCAGCCCTTACAAACTGGAAGCTGAGGTGCCATTGCACAGACGAAGAATGAGGATGACGACGTCAAGAGAAATGCATTTGATAATGTATATATTTGTGTTTTTAATTATTCAGGAAGGTAGAGGTACCGACACACCTGGCTGTGAGGTTTGCATTAAGACTACTAAAACAGGTAATCATATTTCCCAGACCCTTATTTGGCATTCACAATATGAGTGTAAAGGATATGTATCTAGGTGTAGATACTTAGGTATAGACTACAGTGTGTGCCATTTAGGAGTAGGAGAACCTAAGTGCTTCAATCCGGAGTATCAACCCCGTACAATTTGGTTGACCCTTCGGAATGGAGACTCACAGGGGACCCTAATAAATAAAACAATACTAGAAACCGTATATTCTTCGGGTGTTCTGCTATTTGATGCATGTAAGGCGATATCAAGTGGTAGAAAACCGTGGAATGTATGCGGGGATCTTAAGTGGGAGAGAACGTATGGGTCTAATGATAAGTATTTTTGCCCCAGTAGTAAGAACAAATACATAGATCCGAAATGCCCAAATAGGGATTATAATTATTGTCCATATTGGTCTTGTGTAGGGTGGGCAACTTGGGGACAGACAGCAGATAAGGATATGATTGTTACTAAGTTGCCTACCAGACCATATTGTAGGTCTATGGAGTGTAATCCAGTCCATATACTTATTAATAAACCTAAAACAGTTTATAGATAGGTTTGGAAACTTATTTGGGTTCCAGATATATGGGACGGGTTTGGATCCTGGGACAATATTATTTATAGGGATAGAGACCGATACCGTAGCATCCCAAACTCATCAGGTTTTCCATTCTTTTTATGAAGAGATGAGTGTAGAAAATAAGATCCCCCATAATGCTAAGAACCTGTTTATTGATCTAGCTGAAAGTATTGCTGGTAGTCTTAATGTGACCAACTGCTATGTGTGTGGAGGTACTAATATGGGAGACCAATGGCCCTGGGAAGCAAAGGAGGTAATGTATTCTGGTTCTGAGACAATTGAACAAAAAATATATCTTCTCAAGCCGATTATCAAATGAGTGTTAGAGGTAAATCTGAGTGGCGATTAAAGACCTTCATTATAGGTTATGTTTGCATAGCAAGGAAAGGAATAATGTTTAATACATCTGTAGGAGACTTAACTTGTCTAGGGCAAAAAGCTTATGATGATAATACAAAGAATACAACTTGGTGGTCGGCTTCAAATGTCTCAGAACCACCTAACCCGTTTGCAAGTTATACCAATTTAAAGGACGTGTGGTTTGACCTATCTACTACATTTAGTTGGAAAGCCTCAGCAAATTTGTACTGGATATGTGGTAAGAAAGCCTATTCGGAATTACCACAGGACTGGGAAGGGGCATGTGTGTTAGGTATGCTCAAGCCATCCTTCTTCTTGTTGCCTATTGAAACAGGAGAGACTTTGGGAGTTAAGGTATATGATGTGAATCATAGGAAGAAAAGAGGACCCCTAGAGATAGGTACCTGGGAAGATAATGAGTGGCCTCCCCAGCGTATTATAGATTATTATGGGCCAGCTACATGGGCAGAGCAGGGCCGGATTAACATAGGGGCTGATGGAGCTGCAGCTCCAGGCCCAGGCCCATGGAATAGGCCCATTTAAAAAAAAAAATTAAATTTTTTTTTTTTTTTTTTTTACACACTACTCTTCTTAGGTTTGCCATCTGACTGGTATTTTACTGGCACAGCCGGTATTTGAGTGTGCCTGGCCGTGCCGGTATTGCAGTAATACCGGCAATACAAATGCAGGTATTTTTCTCAGAATAAATGGACATTACTCTGCAATACCAGCACCGGCCAGTAGGGGTCACTGTGTGTGGAGAGAGGCAGGGATAGGAAGTTACAACATATCCCTGCCTCTCTCTACTACTCACTGATCCATGGGTAAGTGAGGGATGGGGGGAAAGGCAGCAGGGACACATGGGGACACTGAGACACTAGGGGACACAGACACTAGGGGACACAGACACTAGGGGACACAGACACTAGGGGACACAGACACATGGGGACACAGACACTAGGGGACACTGAGACACTAGGATACAGAAACTGGGTGACCTGGGAACACTGAGACACTTGGGGATGCTGGAAAACATGGGGACGCTGAGACACATGGGGACGCTGAGACACATGGGGACGCTGTGAGACATAGGGACATTGGGAGACACTGAGACATTGGGACACAGAGACACTATGTCCCCATTTCTCCCAGTGTTCCCATGTCCCCCAGCCAGTGTCCCTAGTGTCTCAGTGTCCCCAAGTCTCCCAGTGTCTGTGTCCCCATGTCTCCCAGTGTCCCTATATGTCCCAGTGTCCCCATGTCTATGTCCACAACTGTCCCCATGTCTTCCAGTGTCCCCAAGTGTCTGTCTCCCAGCCAGTGTCCCCTAGTCTCCCAGTGTATGTGTTCCCATGTCTATGTGTCCCTAGTGTCTTAGTGTCCCCAAATGTTTCAGTGTCCCCATGTCTCTCAGTGTCTGTGTCCCTAGTGTCTCAGTGTCCCCATTTCTCCCAGTTTCCCTAAATGTCTCAGTGTTCCCATGTCTCCCAGTGTCCCCATGTCTGTGTGTTCCCGGGTCTCTCAGTGTCCCCATGTCTCTCAGTGTCCCCGGGTCTCACTGTGTCCCCAGTATCCTAGTGACATGGGGACACACAGACATTGGGACACTGGGCGACATGGGGACACTGAGACACTGGGAGACTAGGGGACTGGGCGACATGGGGACACTGACACTGTGATACATAGGGACACTGAGACACTGGGTGACTTGCGAGACTGAGACACTGGGAGACATTGGGAGCAATCCATCTACACAGCAGAACCAAACTGTGAGTAGTTTGTTGGTGATTTTACAGAATTTTCTCTGATGTCACTCCTTGTGATTATACAAATGATTAAGGCTGGTATTTTTATTCCCAAGAAAGGTGGCAACCCTAACTACTCTTCACATACTCTTGCTTAAAGGAGCACTATAGGGTCAGGAACACAATCATGTATTTCTGACCCTATTATGTTAAAACCACCACCCTGGCCCCTTCTTGCCTCCCTAAGTATAGTAAAATATAACTTGTATTCAAGTCTGCAGCTGCTGGCTCTGTCTCTGAACTGGCTGTCTGCTGACATCATCAGAAGTGGTGGTCTGAGCAAATTACAATACTTGCCCATAGGATTGGCTGAGACTGTCAACCAGGCAGATCAGGGGCAGAGCCATCACAAGTCCAACATGGCCCTGGCCAATCAGCATCTCCTCATAAAGATAAATTGAATAAATGCATCTCTATGAGGAAAGTTCAGTGTCTGCATGCAGAGGGTGGAGACACTGAATGGCAGTGCTGCACAATAGGCAGTACTGCCCCAGGAAGCACCTCTAGCAGCCATCTAAGGAGCGGCCAGTGGAGTTATTTTCTCTGAAAAGACAGTGTTTACTGCAAAAGGCCTGAATGGAATGATTCTACTTACCAGAACAAATACAATAAGCTGTAGTTGTTCTGGTGACTATAGTGTCCCTTTAAGTTTGGAAGCTTGAGAGGTGTCAGGATCGGGACAGGGATCCAACACGCAGGGTACAAAGAGTGGAAAGGTACGTATACCGGACCTTAGAATGGCCGGACTAACGTACCGAGAGTAATAGAGAATAGTCAGAGACAAGCCGAGGTCGAGGGAACGAGAAGACAGATAAGCGAGAGACAAGCCGGGTCAAGGGATAACAGAGAAGCAGGATAGTACAACAAGCCGAGTCAAAACCAAATAGAGCAAACTAGAATACCAGAGCACTGAGTGACTAGACAAGCTAGAACCACGACAGGGCAATGAGCTGAAGAGAGAAGTAAGCTTAAATACCCTGGCTCCGGATGGTAAGCACGCCTCTGACAAGTACCGATTGGATATCGGACACTTGAGTGACAGGTCGCTCGTGATAGCGTCATGACGTCACGTATTGAGCGTCCTGCTAGAAAAGGACGTGGATTCCTCGCGGTCGGTGTTTAAGTGACTGGATGAACCGCGAGGAACGAAGGAAACAGCTCGCCTGGACGGGCAAACCACCAAGTCTCTACCTCCCTTAGAGGTAGAGGCCTCAGGTACCCTGACAGTACCCCCCCTCTCAGATACGCCCACCGGGCGGAAGGAACCGGGGCGAGATGGGAAGCGGAGGTGAAATGCTCTGCGAAGGCGAGAAGCATGAACGTCCTCCTGAGGTACCCAACTCCTCTCCTCAGGACCATATCCCCTCCAGTTGACCAGATATTGCAATTTTCCCCTTGAAATTCTGGAATCAATGATGGAGCTGACCTCGTACTCCTCCCGACCCTCCACCTGAACAGGACGAGGTGAGGAGACCTTAGAGGAGAATTTGTTGCAAATAAGAGGTTTCAACAAGGAGACATGAAAAGAGTTAGGAATGCGTAAGGCAGGTGGCAGAGCAAGGCGATACGCAACCGGATTGATACGAGTGAGAACCCTGTAAGGACCTATGTAGCGAGGAGCAAATTTCATAGATGGAACTTTTAGGCGAATATTCTTAGTACTCAACCATACCCTATCCCCAGGAACAAAAACAGGAGCCGCTCTTCTATGCTTGTCAGCGTGTTTCTTGAACAACGAGGAATTATGTAACAGAATTTGCCGAGTCTGATCCCATAATTTCTTCAGGTTGGCGACATGATCATCAACCGACGGTATCCCCTGAGAAGAGGAAACCGAAGGAAAAATCGAAGGATGAAAGCCATAGTTCATGAAGAAAGGGCTAGAGCGAGTTGAATCACAAACAAGGTTATTGTGTGCGAACTCCGCCCAAGGAATCAGACCGACCCAATCGTCCTGGTGTTCGGAAACAAAGCAACGTAGATACTGCTCGATCTTTTGATTGGTACGTTCCGCAGCTCCGTTAGACTGAGGGTGATAGGCAGAGGAGAAGTTCAATTTGATACCCATTTGAGAGCAAAAGGATCTCCAGAAACGTGAGACAAATTGAGAACCTCTATCAGAAACAATCTCCGAAGGAATCCCATGTAGACGAAAAACCTCTCTCGCAAAAATCTCCGCCAATTCAGGAGAAGTCGGAAGTTTAGGTAATGGCACGAAATGGGCCATCTTAGTAAATCTATCCACCACCGTGAGAATAACAGTCTGTCTCTTGGAAGCAGGCAAATCAACGATAAAGTCTATGGACAAACAGGACCAAGGTTTCTCAGGAATGTCCAAGGGGTGTAACAGGCCACATGGAGAAGCATGAGGTTGTTTAGTCTTGGCACAAGTCTCACAAGCTGCGACGAACTCCTCAATATCTTTTCGTAGTGAAGGCCACCAGAAATCCTTGGATATCAGAGAGTATGTCTTGCGAATACCAGGATGACCAGCTACTTTACTTTCGTGAAAACATTGTAAGAGCTCCAGTTGAAGTTCAGGAGGAACAAAGTTTCTTCCCTCAGGGGTGTTTCCGGGAGCTAGATGTTGTGACTTCAAGATCTGGTCAAGTAGCGGAGAATGAATTTTGAGACTGGTATTAGCAATAATATTGCATTTGGGTACAATGGAGGACAGAAGTGGTTCAACTGAAGCAGAAGGCTCATATTGGCGAGATAGCGCATCGGCTTTAGAATTCTTTGAGCCGGGTCTGTAAGTCAGAACGTAATTGAAATGGGTAAGAAACAACGACCAACGAGCCTGCCTGGAGGACAAACGCTTGGCCTCTCCGATATAAGACAGATTTTTGTGGTCTGTTAGAATGGTAACAGGATGTAATGTACCCTCCAATAAATGTCTCCACTCTTTCAAAGCCTTGATAACCGCTAGTAATTCTCTGTCACCAATGTCATATCTGCTCTCAGTACCGGACAATTTTTTAGAGAAAAATCCACATGGATGTAATGGTTTGTCAACACCCAACCTTTGAGATAGGACAGCACCTAAACCAGTCTCTGATGCGTCTACCTCAAGTAAAAAAGGCAGGGAAGTGTCGGGGTGAACTAAAATTGGAGCGGAAGCGAAAAGCTCCTTGAGAGTTTTGAACGCAAGAAGAGCTTCAGTAGTCCAATTCTTAGTATCAGCCCCCTGTTTGGTCATATTAGTGATAGGTGCGATAATCGAAGAATAGCCCTTAATAAAGCGCCTATAATAATTAGAAAAACCAATAAATCTCTGTATGGCTTTAAGACCTTTGGGTAAAGGCCACTCTAGAATGGACTGGAGCTTATCCGGATCCATCTTAAATCCTTCCCCAGAGATCACATAGCCGAGAAAGGTTACCTGGGTTTGATCAAAGCTACATTTCTCCAACTTGCAGTACAAGCCATGCTGGAGAAGCTTGTGCAAAACCCTCCTGACTTGCTTATGATGAGTCTCAATCTCACTAGAATGTATGAGTATATCATCTAGGTATACAATGACGCAATCTTGCTGAAATTCTCTAAGAACCTCATTTATCAGATCCTGGAATACAGCTGGTGCATTGCATAACCCAAAAGGCATAACAGTATATTCATAGTGGCCACATCGAGTATTGAATGCCGTCATCCACTCATGTCCCTGCTGGATTCTCACCAAGTTATATGCCCCTCTGAGGTCTAACTTGGTGAAAATTGTAGAGCCCTTCAAACGATCGAAGAGTTCGGTGATCAAGGGAATCGGGTAGGCATTTTTAATGGTTATCTTATTTAGGCCTCGATAATCAATACAAGGTCTCAAAGAACCATCCTTCTTTTTAACAAAAAAAAATCCAGCCCCGGCAGGGGAGGAGGACCTCCTAATGAATCCCTTGTCTAAATTTTCGTGAATATACTCCTCTAGAACTGAGTTCTCTTTCGTAGATAACGGGTATACATGACCTCTGGGGGGCATGGTACCAGGGAGTAGGTTAATTTTGCAATCAAAGGACCTGTGTGGAGGTAAGGTATCGGCTTTCTTTTTGTCAAATACTGCCTTTAAATCTAGATACTGAGACGGAATTTGTGTCTCTGTAGGGTTGTCAGAGTTAGCCGATGTGTTGGTTACTCCGAGAGGTGAGACCTTCCGCAAGCATTTTTCTTGACAATTCTGTCCCCACGAAACTATCTCCCCTGACTCCCAATTAATAATAGGGTTATGTCTCCTCAACCAGGAGTACCCCAGGACTATGGGAATAGACGGAGAAGAAATGAGCAGTAAGGATATGTCCTCTCTATGTAGGATGCCAACAGTTAAGTTAATCGGTATGGTCTCATGGAAAATAACAGGCTCAAGTAACGGTCTACCATCGATGGCCTCAACAGCCAGTGGTGTCTCTTTTAACTGGGATGGAATAGCATGCTTGGCAGCAAAACCCTGATCTATAAAGCTCTCAGCAGCTCCAGAATCGATTAGTGCCATAGTCTTAACTACTCCCTTCTCCCACTTTAAAGAAACGGGTAACAGGAGCCTGAGCTCTTTGTAGTTGTGAATAGAGGACAAAGTAGAAACACCCAAGGCCTGTCCTCTAGAGAAACTTAGGTGCGAGCGTTTCCCGAACGATTGGGACAATTTAGGCGTAAATGACCTCTGACTCCACAATACATACATAAACCCTCCCTTCTCCTGTACTGTCTCTCCCTCTCTGTGAGATGAGTACTGCCTATCTGCATAGGTTCAGAAATACGTAAGTCCTCGAACTCAGAATCTTGAAAGGTAGGCGCTAGTTTAAAGGAGGGTCTACGGGTCCTATCTCGAGTGTTCTGCCTCTCTCTTAGGCGTTCATCAATACGAGATATAAAAGAAATTAAATCCTCCAAATTTTCAGGGAGTTCTCTAGTAGCGACCTCGTCAAGAATTACATCTGATAGCCCATTCAGAAACACATCTATATAAGCCTGTTCGTTCCACTTAACTTCTGCCGCCAAGGACCTGAACTCTAGTGCATAATCCACAAGTGTTCGATTGTCCTGTCTAAGGCGCAACAGTAATCTAGCTGCATTGACCTTTCTACCAGGAGGGTCAAAAGTTCTTCTAAACGCAGCTACAAAGGCATTATAATTATAGACTAGTGGATTATCATTCTCCCATAAAGGGTTGGCCCATCTCAGAGCTTTCTCAATGAGTAAAGTAATAACAAATCCAACCTTCGCTCTATCTGTAGGATAAGAGCGGGGTTGTAATTCGAAATGGATGCTAATCTGGTTCAGAAAGCCACGACACCTCTCCGGTGACCCGCCATAACGTACTGGTGGGGTAATACGGGAAGAAGCACCTACAGTGGCTACCTCTAGACCTGAGACTGCAGGAGAAATAGACGGAGTACGTGTCTCCTCAGGTGGATTACTAGCACGAGACAAAAGTGCCTGTAGTGCCAAAGCCATCTGATCCATCCTATGCTCCATGGCGTCAAACCTGGGATCCGAAGAACCAAGCTGACTGTTTGTACCTGCAGGATCCATTGGCCCTGTCGTAATGTCAGGATCGGGACAGGGATCCAACACGCAGGGTACAAAGAGTGGAAAGGTACGTATACCGGACCTTAGAATGGCCGGACTAACGTACCGAGAGTAATAGAGAATAGTCAGAGACAAGCCGAGGTCGAGGGAACGAGAAGACAGATAAGCGAGAGACAAGCCGGGTCAAGGGATAACAGAGAAGCAGGATAGTACAACAAGCCGAGTCAAAACCAAATAGAGCAAACTAGAATACCAGAGCACTGAGTGACTAGACAAGCTAGAACCACGACAGGGCAATGAGCTGAAGAGAGAAGTAAGCTTAAATACCCTGGCTCCGGATGGTAAGCACGCCTCTGACAAGTACCGATTGGATATCGGACACTTGAGTGACAGGTCGCTCGTGATAGCGTCATGACGTCACGTATTGAGCGTCCTGCTAGAAAAGGACGTGGATTCCTCGCGGTCGGTGTTTAAGTGACTGGATGAACCGCGAGGAACGAAGGAAACAGCTCGCCTGGACGGGCAAACCACCAAGTCTCTACCTCCCTTAGAGGTAGAGGCCTCAGGTACCCTGACAAGAGGGATGTATGGGAACAAAACTTGTGTGGACTGGCTGACAATAAAATTAGTTTAGATAATGCAGACATTGGTCTCTCTAACACTGTGGCATGTCCCCTTTCTTCTAAACTCACTACATACACCTTTTCTCTGGTTCAGACTATATACCAGAAATTTCTGCCTGCTAGTAAGAAAGTAAGGAGACAAGTGGACCAGCGAGTGCTAGGGGACAGTCCTTAGAAAGCATGGAGTGAGCGCATTATTAGACGCATTTATGTCAAGTTCAGGGTGCTGCCTGCATTGTATGCCCTTAGTTGGACAGCCTGCATGATTGGCGTGCAGCCTGACATGCATTCATGCCAGGCTGTCCTTCAAATTCTTTGGACAGACATGCCCCCTTTTTAGGCATGTTCTCCCCTTTTGGCAGGTCTGGTTACGTGATTCGCACCAGTGTCCCACCCTTTTACCCTGCCCATTGACTTCCTGCTTCACTGGACACTGCTGTTAGGGGTTATGGATTTACTTGAAAAATGAAAGCATAAATTAGAGAGATTAGCATAGAGTATGTGTTTTTTTATAGCTGCATCCTATGAGTTTCCCTCCAGGACCATCTCCATCAGATACATGACGCTTGGGAGGTATGACTGTTTTAGTGTTTTTGGTCGATAAGATTCCGTAATTAGGCCCATCATAATTGTCAGCACCAGGCCCACTGTGCTCTTAATCCGGCCCTGGGGCAGAGGATGGTACTTTTGGATATAGAACCCCAATATATATGCTTAACCGTATTATAAGGTTACAGGCAGTGGTTGCGATAATTACCAAGCGCTCAATCTCCTAGCGAAACATAATACTAGGATGAGGACAGCCGTTTACCAAAATAGATTAGCTTTGGATTACCTATTGGCAGTAGAGGGAGGTGTATGTGGGAAGTTTAACCTAAGCAATTGCTGTCTTCAAATAGATGATGAAGGGCAAGCAATAGCTGAGCTTACTAGCTATATGGTTAAACTAGCGCATGTGCCTACTCTGGTATGGAAAGGGTATAATCCAAGTAGTTGGTTTGGTAATTGGTATGAGCAGTTTGGCGGACTTAAGGCATTGGTAGGTGGAGTCATGCTAATCTTGATGCTGTGTCTTCTCCTACCACGTCTTGTTCCTTTGGTAGTTAGGTCTGTGCAGGGCATTATATAAAATATAGCAGAGAGAAAGGCTGCTGCACAGATAATGGATATATATAGATATGAGGATCTAAATCAGGGAGAACAAGTACAGGAAGAGGAATGTTGAGGGATTCATGTCTTTATGGAGTCGCAAAGTCTGGTCTGGTTCATGGCAACCTGAGGTATATGCAAACTATGGTTAAGTGATGCCTCTGGAATTGTGAAAATATCAGAGGCATCAAAGGGGGGAATGTGGTGGAATCTCGGTAAAAATAAATTTAGTAGGCCGAGATTACCACGTGGTATGTGTACGTGCATATACTGGTGTATCGGTCGGTTGGTTGCACGTGGCAAAGATACAATCAGTAGTGTACGGAGCATGTGCGAGAATACAGGATGTAGTATTCCCCTCCTCCATTGTGCTGGGCAAGCCATGTGGTCAAACAGGAAGTTAGTTCTTGTTCGATTGATTGGGTAAGAGTATGTGTGGGTGGAGCTTATTATGGGAGGAGTTACATGCCTATATAAGGAGCCTACACTATTGTTCGGGGCTCAGATCTTGTTGTATTTTGGTGACATTAGTCCCTCTGAGTCCCGGTCAGTGAATCGAATAAAGAATCTCTTCCTTCCTGAAGAAACCTATGTCCATCTCTCTGTGCTTGGCTTCCGTCAGTTTCTCCGGTATCATTAACATTTAAATCTGCCTAGCAACAGTGGCAGCCAATAATGTCACAGTGTCCATATGAAAGGAAGCTGTCATCTATTGCTCCTCCTCTTTCTGTCTGCGACCTTCCATAGAACGAATTAACGTCCAATAACATCCAATCAGTTAATAACGAGATTATCCGTATCACCATTTAGGCTGCAAAGAAAAACAAATATGTGGTAAAACCTTATCTTTCGACTATTTGTATATCTTTGAACAACATAATCATAAATCCAAGTATTCCAAGATAACCAAAATCTTCTTATCCTACCTTAAAATTTTAACTATGAAATAATTCAAACATGCCGTATGTGACTTACCATAGTTCTTGTACCAGAAATATATAACCACTGTATCCACCTTCCGCGGTTGGGCGGGAGGGAATAATACTCGCCTCCGTGTCTTTAAAGGACCACTATAGTGCCAGGAAAACATACTCGTTTTCATGGCACTATAGTGCCCTGAGAGTGCCGCCACCCTCAGGGACCCCCTCCCGCCGGGCTCTGGGGAGAGGAAAGGGGTTAAAACTTACCTTTCTCCAGCGCCGGGCGGGGAGCTCTTCTCCTCCGATCCTCCTCCTCTCCTCCCATTCGGCTGAATGCACACGCGCAGCAAGAGCTGCGCGCGCATTCAGCCGGTCTCATAGGAAAGCATTATCAATGGTTTCCTATGGTCGCTTGCGTGCTCTCACTGTGATTTTAACAGTGAGAATCACGCAAGCGCCTCTAGCGGCTGTCAATGAGACAGCCACTAGAGGCTTTGAGGGCTGGATTAACCCATTTATAAACATAGCTGTTTCTCTGAAATTGCTATGTTTATAAAAAAATGGGTTAACCCTAGTTGGACCTGGCACCCAGACCACTTAATTAGGCTGAAGTGGTCTGGGTGCCTAGAGTGGTCCTTTAATAAAATCATGACTTTACGTCATGTAAATAGTAAAATCTTGGAATTTTATTATAGACACGGAGGCTCGTATATATGCAATTTCAAAGCTGATCGATAATCCTTGAAGAAAAATGCTCAATAGGTCGACAATAAAAGTCCCTAAACGTAGACTCATTAGACCAATCATCCGCTTTCATGATATCCTCCAAGCGACAACCTATCGTCGAAGCCTTGGAAGCCTTCGCCCCTCTTACAGAATGAGGTGAAAAACTTACATCAATCCCTGCTGTAGAAAGCATCCATCTTGTCCAGCGGCCCAATATGGGAGATGAGACTGGGAGGTGTGGTTTCCGAAGGGAAATAAATAATGCGCCTTCCTGTGGAGACCGAAGGGTAGTCGTGTAGGCCAGATATGCCTTCAGACATAGTACAGGGCACAGATTAGGTTTGTTAGGGAAACCTGGATAGAACACTTGTTTAGTTGAGGTCTTAGTTATTCGTGAAATGTTAACTAACACTCCGCCCGATTGAAAATTGATGGCGTTCCAGTCCAAGGCCCTGACATCTGAAACCCGTTTACATGCAAGTAAACACAGGAGGATGAGTAATTTTGCAGAAAGTTTCTGAAGTGAGAGCTCTTGATTTGTCGGCCACGAGTCTAAGAAATTGAGGACTATGTTGACATCCCAGAAGGCCGAATACCTGGCCGTTGGAGGTCTCCAATTCCTTTCATGAGTCGACAAGTCACGGGGTGGTTTCCTGCTGTATTTCCTGTAAACCCCTGATGGCCTGCTGCTATAGCCGATCTGTTTACATTGATCGTACGATATGCTTTTCCTGCTTCAAACATAGATGTGAGGAAATGTAGTATCTTACTCAGAGGGGCAGATATGGGATCCACTTCCCTTGCCAGGCACCAGCTAGACCATGATCTCCATGCTGAATGGTAAGCGTTTCTAGTGCCTGGTGCCCACGCCTGTGCCAAAAGCTTGAGCGTTGCCTGTGGAACGTCAGGGATGGTCCAGGGTCCCCTGAAAGGAGCCAAGCTATGAGGCGTAACAGACCTCTGTCCACTAAGTCGTGCGAGTTCCCATCCGGGTCGGTCAGCAACTCCAGCAGGTTCGGGACCAATCAAGGGAAATCTATTGACATCTCCAGCAGTCTGGGGAACCACGTCTGTGTCCGCCATAACGGGGTAACCAATACCAAGGAACCTTTGTACCGTCTGAGATGGATGAGAGTCCGAGGTATGAGGTTGAACGGTGGGAATGCATAATGCCTTGTCTGTGGCCATACTTGTAGGAATGCATCGGTCGCTAGAGCTGCCGGGCCTGGTCTCCAGCTGTAAAACTTCGGGAGTTGTGTGTTCAACCGATCAGCAAATAGGTCGATGTCCAGTTTACCCCACAGTGCTTGTAGTTGGAGAAAAGTCTGTCTGTGTAACTTCCAATTTCCCGAGTCCCTGAGGTATCTGGAGTTCCAATCTGCTATGGAGTTGTCCAGCCCCGGAATGTTTTCCGCAATCACGGAGATGTTGTTGCGGAGACATAAGTGCCAAAACTCTTTGGCGCGGAGGGTCAACATCTTTGATTTTGTGCCCCCCAAGTGGTTTATGTATCTCACCGCTGACACACTGTCGCTGACACAGGCTGCGGATGGCGAATGATCCAAGCAGTTGATGTGGGGCCATGTTTCTTGCTCCGACCATCTGCCACCGGTAGTAATATCTCCACAGCGTGCGCCCCAGCCATATGAGCTGGCGTCCGACTCTATAATCATGTCTGGTGTTGCCCCGTATATCGCTCTGCCATTCCAGGCCTCCATGTGGGCGAGCCACCAAGCTAGTTCCTCCCTGGACTCTGCGTCCATAATGAGTCGCGTTTCGTATGTGTGGCCAGCACGGAGATAGGAGCCTTTGAGTCTCTGTAACGCCCGGTAGTGCAGCGGGCCTGGAAATATTGCCTGGATGGATGAGGCGAGCAGACCTATGATTCGTGCCAGTTTTCGTATTGAGAAGTCTGGAGCTCGTAAGATTCGTCTGATCTCCTTTTTTATGGTCTTGACCTTGTCTTCCGGAAGGCAGAGGGTCTATTGAATGGAATTGACTTGAAAGCCTAAACATTCTATGCCCTGTGTTGATTCTAAGATCGACTTCTCCCAGTTGATGAGGAAGCCTACGTTCTGTAGGAGGTGCAGTGTCCAATCCAAGTGGGTAAGCAATAGGGATGGTGAGCTGGCTAGAAGAAGGATGTCATCTAGGTATATGATGAGTCTGACCCCTTGTGCTCTGAGGAATGCTATCACTGGTTTTATCACTTTGGTGAAGCACTATGGTGCCGAGGATAGACCGAATGGAAGGCATTTGAAGTGCCATCTTCCTTGCCAGGTAAAATGCAATAAGTCTCTGTAGTCTTCCGCGATGGGAATTGTCAGATATGCGTCTCGCAGGTCTAACTTGACCATCCAGTCCGCTGGTAGAAGTAAATCTCCGAGGCAGTGAATGCCCTCCAATTTGAAGTGTCTGTACTGAAGGAACGCATTTAGCTGTCAAAGATTTATCACTGGGCGTACTCCGCCCCCTTTCTTTGGCACTAGGAATAGAGTGCTTGTGAAGCCCTGTTGGTTTACCGGGATCTCTTGCATTCTTGTTGACCAGATCTGAAATCTCTAGAGTAATCAGTATAGCCTGATCGTGGGGGAGCGATAGCTCTCTTGGGGCCATGAGCTGTATGGGAGTGGCTATTAGGTCTAACTGGTAGCCCTGTACTGTTTGAAGAACCCACCGGTCTGACGTAATCATTTGCCACACATGGGTAAAACTGGCCAATCTGCCACCCACCTTTACCTGGGGGAAAGGGGTAGTAAGTACACTTACCATAGGGCCGTCGTCCCAATACAAATGGGTACGTATCTCTGAGGGAGCAGCAAGAAAGAGGAGGAGCAACAGATGACAGCTTTCTTTCATATGGACACTGTGACATTATTGGCTGCCACTGTTCCTAGGCAGAGTTTTTTTCGTTTTCTCAACTTTTTCTTGCTGCTGAGGGAATAAATAAGAAAGAGAATGCATATATACGAGCCTCCGTGTCTATAATAAAATCTTAAAATAAGCTTTAAAGAGGAAAAAAAAAAAAGTGGAGATGCCGGGGATTGAACCCGGGGCCTCATACATGCAAAGCATGCGCTCTACCACTGAGCTACATCCCCTACTAGACATTTATGCATGCTCCGAAGTATATGTAGCAGGGATCCGGGGGAGGGGAGTTGTTTATTTTTCACACTTGTTACGTTACATTAACATTAGAGTTTTGCAACCATAGCTTACAGGTAACATATCAGAGTTCTGTTTGTGTCGGAGTCAGTCGTTTTCCCAGGGACATAGAACTCTTTCACCATGATGGAGCTGATAGACGATCGAATCCTGGACTGGTATCACCCTGCAGTCCCCCTCCAGCCCATAGAGGGCGCTCTCTTGGCCCGGGCAATGCCCTGTCTGAGCTAATCCCTTCCTCGGGCAATAGGCTGCTGCCGGTCACGTGATGTTCCAGAAGGCTGTGCGCAGTTGCAGTGCTGGGGTTACTTCCCGCAAGCCGGTGGTTGCGGCTGTGGGCTGTGACCGGTTGTGATCCGCACGGATCGGAAAAATGTCCGCCACGGGCCCCCCAGCAGGGCAGCACAACGGTGAGAGCGACCACAGGCATAGTGAGAGGGCTGTGAGGAGATACCATGGGCTAACACCAGGAGACTGTGTGTACAATGACATGGGGACAGACTGACATGGGGACAGACTGACTGACATGGGGACAGACTGACTGACATGGGGACAGACTGACTGACATGGGGACAGACTGACTGACATGGGGACAGACTGACTGACAGGGGGACAGACTGACTGACATGGGGACTGACTGACTGACTGACATGGGGACTGACTGACTGACTGACATGGGGACTGACTGACTGACATGGGGACTGACTGACTGACATGGGGACTGACTGACTGACATGGGGACTGACTGACTGACTGAGAAGGGGACTGACTGACTGACTGACTGACTGAGAGAGGGACGGACTGACTGACTGAGAGGGGGACTGACTGACTGACTGACTGACTGACTGAGAGGGGGACTGACTGACTGACTGAGAGGGGGACTGACTGACTGACTGACTGACTGAGAGGGGGACTGACTGACTGACTGACTGACTGACTGAGAGGGGGACTGACTGACTGACTGAGAGGGGGACTGACTGACTGACAGGGTGACTGACAGGGGGACTGACTGACTGACTGACAGGGGGACTGACTGACTGACTGACAGGGGGACTGACTGACTGACAGGGGGACTGACTGACTGACTGACAGGGGGACTGACTGACTGACTGACAGGGGGACTGACTGACTGACTGACAGGGGGACTGACTGACTGACAGGGGGACTGACTGACTGACTGACAGGGGGACTGACTGACTGACTGACAGGGGGACTGACTGACTGACTGACAGGGGGACTGACTGACTGACTGACAGGGGGACTGACTGACTGACAGGGGGACTGACTGACTGACTGACAGGGGGACTGACTGACTGACTGACAGGGGGACTGACTGACTGACTGACAGGGGGACTGACTGACTGACTGACAGGGGGACTGACTGACTGACTGACAGGGGGACTGACTGACTGACTGACAGGGGGACTGACTGACTGACTGACTGACTGACAGGGGGACTGACTGACTGACTGACTGACTGACAGGGGGACTGACTGACTGACTGACAGGGGGACTGACTGACTGACAGGGGGACTGACTGACTGACAGGGGGACTGACTGACTGACTGACAGGGGGACTGACTGACTGACTGACAGGGGGACTGACTGACTGACTGACTGGGGGACTGACTGACTGACTGACTGGGGGACTGACTGACTGACTGGGGGACTGACTGACTGACTGGGGGACTGACTGACTGACTGGGGGACTGACTGACTGACTGGGGGACTGACTGACTGACTGACTGGGGGACTGACTGACTGGGGGACTGACTGACTGGGGGACTGACTGGGGGACTGACTGACTGGGGGACTGACTGGGGGACTGACTGGGGGACTGACTGGGGGACCGACTGACTGACTGGGGGACTGACTGACTGACTGACTGACTGACTGACTGACTGACTGACTGAGGGACTGACTGACTGACTGAGGGACTGACTGACTGACTGAGGGACTGACTGACTGACTGAGGGACTGACTGGGGGACTGACTGGGGGACTGACTGGGGGACTGACTGGGGGACTGACTGACTGACTGACTGACTGACTGACTGACTGACTGACTGACTGACTGAGGGACTGACTGGGGGACTGACTGGGGGACTGACTGGGGGACTGACTGGGGGACTGACTGGGGGACTGACTGGGGGACTGACTGGGGGACTGACTGGGGGACTGACTGACTGACTGACTGACTGGGGGACTGACTGACTGACTGACTGGGGGACTGACTGACTGACTGGGGGACAGACTGACTGGGGGACAGACTGACTGGGGGACAGACTGACTGGGGGACAGACTGACTGGGGGACAGACTGACTGGGGGACAGACTGACTGGGGGACAGACTGACTGGGGGACAGACTGACTGGGGGACAGACTGACTGGGGGACAGACTGACTGGGGGACAGACTGACTGGGGGACAGACTGACTGGGGGACAGACTGACTGGGGGACAGACTGACTGGGGGACAGACTGACTGGGGGACAGACTGACTGGGGGACAGACTGACTGGGGGACAGACTGACTGGGGGACAGACTGACTGGGGGACAGACTGACATGGGGGACAGACTGACATGGGGGACTGACTGACATGGGGGACTGACTGACATGGGGGACTGACTGACTGACTGACATGGGGGACTGACTGACTGACATGGGGGACTGACTGACTGACTGACATGGGGGACTGACTGACTGGGGGACATGGGGGACAGACTGACTGGGGGACATGGGGGACAGACTGACTGACATGGGGGACTGACTGACTGGGGGACATGGGGGACAGACTGACTGGGGGACAGACTGACTGGGGGACAGACTGACTGGGGGACAGACTGACTGGGGGACAGACTGACTGACTGACATGGGGGACAGACTGACTGGGGGACAGACTGACTGGGGGACAGACTGACTGGGGGACAGACTGACTGGGGGACTGACTGACATGGGGGACAGACTGACTGGGGGACAGACTGACTGACTGACATGGGGGACAGACTGACTGGGGGACAGACTGACTGACTGACATGGGGGACAGACTGACTGGGGGACAGACTGACTGACTGACATGGGGGACAGACTGACTGGGGGACAGACTGACTGACTGACATGGGGGACAGACTGACTGACTGACATGGGGGCGAACCGACATGGGGGCCGATAGAAAACTGTCCAAAGGTAGATCCCCAGATTTTGTACAACTACCAAATGATTCGACAGCTAAGGCCATTATGGCCACCCATTAATTAAGGAGACACTCCATGCACTGACTTTATGGAACTGCGACTCACATGATTCTTTCAGAGTATTTAGAATCTAACTTTTGGTTGCTCCAGCAAATATGTTAATCTTACTTGATGTCAACTATGCTTCAATTTTAGCTTCTTACAGGAGTTATTCGCTAAAGTGAGAATTCAAAGTGAATTTCAAATTTGAAAGGAAACTATAGTAACCAGAACTTATAAAGCTTAATGTAATTGTTCTGGTGTGTATAGGCCATTTCTGCAGGTATTTTTTATGTAAACATTACCTTTTCAGAAAAAGGTAGTTTTTAGATTAATGCCTAGGGACACCTCCATTGGCAGTCACTCAGACGGCCACTAGAGGTGCTTCCTGGGTGTGCAGCACTGTGCATGGAGACACTGAACATTCCACATTGATATAAAGGGATTCTCTAGTGCCAGGAAAACATATTAGTTTTCCTGGCACTGCAGGACCCTGTAGTGCCCCTCTTGCTCCCACCCCCCTTCCCCAGTTGCTGAAGGGGTTAAAATCCCCTTCAGTGACTTACCGGAGTCCAGCGCCGATGTCCCTTGGCGCTGGTCAGCCTCCGCCTACGCTCCGAGTCGGCGGGGAAGACCTAATGCGCATGCGTGGCAATGGCCACGATGCTTTCTAATGGGGATTTTGGCGACGCTGGAGTTCCTCACATAGCGTAAGGATGTCCAGCATCGTATAACACACTTTTCGTGTTCTAAGAACACGGAAGTCCCTCTAGTGGCTGTCTGATAGACTGCCACTAGAGGAGGACTTAACCCTGCAGGGTAAATATTGCAGTTTATGAAAACTGCAATAATTACACTTGCAGGGTTAAGGGTAGTGGGAGTTGGCACCCAGACCACTCTACTGGGCAGAAGTGGTCTGGGTGCCTGGAGTGTCCCTTTAATGTTCTTCTTGAGGAGATGCTGATTGGCCAGTGTTGCGTTTGGCTCCCCCATAGGAAAGTATTGGATTGGCTGAGATTGTCAGTTCTGATGATCTCAGCCAAGGAAGTGGATTGTGGGCGGAGCCAACACCGGCATACCTGCGCAGAGCTGGAATAAAGGTACGTTTATTACATTATTTAAGCAGGGGCATGCCAGCTTAAAGTGTGTTTAACACTATGGGGTCAGGAATACTGATTTGCCAGTGCTGCAGTGCCCCCCTATTCATGACCATATAGTTTTCCTTTAAGATTAAGGTAGCCGAAATGGAAACATTATCTAAGTCACCTAAGTTAAGCTACTTTTGCCTTACATTTAAATTCACTTTGTATTCTCACTTCAGTAAATAACCCTGCAAGTGTTTTTTGTGCTTTTACACCATATACTGCATTTTTTCAGTTACGCCTATAGGAAAAATTACAGATTTTGTGAGGGGTTTTTCACACTGCTGCCAACTTGGAAAGATTTTATTAACTTTCTAATGTATGTTGTCTTTACTGCCTGAAATAGAACACTGAATAAAATTCCTTCAGAGCTAGAGGGATTTTAAGTTCTAATATGTGTGTATGTATTTTTTTTTCCATACTCCTTTATATATGTGCAAATAACCAATTGTAGTGTGTTTCAGAAAATAAGTGTAATGTTTACCAATTCTAAGTAACCCTTATCAATACAGCTGCTGTGCTTCAAGTTTTCTCATATGATTTCCTTTGGATTAAGTGTACATTAAAAACAAGTGCGTATGGTATTAAAAGGTGTGTTATGTAATTGTACACCTGCATATAGTGGATTTGTTTACTACCTTGCTGGAGCTTCAGAATATGAAGGAGGGGTTACTGATTCTGGATTGTTATAAAAATGTCCAAAAGGGAATCAAGAATGTATTTTTCTGATTGTCTAATGGTGATAATATTTATTATTAAGGTATTTATGTTTTGTCTGTTGAGATTTCATTACTGGTGTTAATGTTCTAAATTTTAATCTATTTTGGTCTATTATCGATTTATTTGTAGGCTAACTATTTTAAGTCAGATGGTTCTTTTTCAAAGGAAATTGGTTGTATGTGGACTCAGTTATATATCACATGCTTCTTGTCAGTTTATTGTCCATTCAATAGCAAACCCAGTGGTGGTGGTTAATAAAAGGGTATTTGTTTAGATGACCGGCACAAAACATTTGAACCATGTATCTAGATCAAATATATAATGAGAATGAGATTGCTTTAAATTTACATATCTTGTAAATCTCTGTAGTTGGTAATGTATTAAATTACCTAGGTTATGACAACTTACTGTTAGTGATGTTACAATCAGTGCTGTGTAATGCAGATTAAAGGACCACTATAGTGCCAGGAAAACAAACTCGTTTTCCTGGCACTATAGTGCCCTGAGGGTGCTCCCACCCTTAGGGTCCCACTCCCCGGGCTGAAGGGGTAGGAAGGGGGTTAAACACTCACCTTGCTCCCTCGGCGCTGGGTACTCTCCTCCTCCTTCGGTTGTCATCAGCTGAATGTGCCGCGTGCGCATTCAGCCAGTCCATAGTAAAGCATTCTCAAAAGGAGCTGCAGGAGAAGATCACTGCTCCCTAATGCGCCGCCTCTGCCGACCACCTTGTTGCTCTCCAGGGTGGCAGGCCGGCTAGCTCCAATGCTCCCTGAGCCGCCACCCCGATGCTCCCCAGGGCAGACGGCTCCATTGTTTGCCCAGCCGGACGCTTTAGGTAAAGGGCTGACAAATCCCAGGCGCCAGGGTGAAATGTGTAGTCGCCATGGTAACCGGGTGCTTGGGATTTGTCGAGCCCTTGAAGTAGAGACTTGATCAGTCTATGCAAAGAGCATGGTTTTATGGTTCTTAAAGTTTTCCAAATCAGTGCTCATGACCCAGCAGCAGTTCAGGTTTTGTCAATATCTGCATTGGAATTTAAATGGGAAATATATAAATCTTGGATTGTTGATGTTGGTTTGGGAATCACTGGTCTCCAGCACAGACCTTGCTAGAATGCAACCACTGTTCAGGCTCTCTGGGGTAGGTAGGGACAATAGCACGCACACACTGTAAGTTGGACAATTTAAAAATTGCTTTTAGAATTAAAGTAGAATTAAATAAAGTAGAAGTAGTAAAAAAGCCAAAACCAAAGAAATGTATTAGAATGACTGGATTTAATGTAAAAGAGAATGGTCAGGAACAAGCCGAGGTCAGGGACACAGAAAGAGACAAGAACGAGAATACAAGCCAAAAGATCAAGGATACCAGAATACGGGATAGTCTAAAACAAGCCAAAGTCAATGTACCAGTAGGAGAAAGAAGATGAACATGCTCTCTGATAACCACCAGTGGAAACCATGACAGGGCACTGAAGAACTGGTGAAAGAAGTTTAAATACCTCTAGCATGGCCGTGATTGGATGATTCATGTCACATGACATCAGAACGTACATGAACGTTGTCCCAATGTCCATTAAAATGCCTCTAGCGTGCAGCGAGTGGCGTCTTATATCATGCTGGATATGAGCGCAACCGGAGGAGGCCAAGTAGCAGCCCGAGTCCCTAACCGATGTGCAGGTACGCACAGGCAACTTTATAATCAGTTGCTGTAGCACATTATATTTGTACCACTTTTTGCAAGTTACTCCAATTATAAGCAACTCTGTGCAAGGACACTGACTAAGGGTCTCCTTGCACATAACCTATGCAAAGAGCATGGTTTTATGGTTCTTAAAGTGGCCCTTTAATATTGGCCTTTATGGCTATATAAAGGCTTTTGTCTTTTGCTTCTCATTGCACGTAGTCCCCAGAGAGCAAATGAGATCAGCTGGTGATGTTATTTAATGTCTGTTTAAAGCAAGCATATTTGGAAATCATGTTGTCGAAGATAGCTAGGTAAACCTGTATAACATTTATACATCTAACACTGGTGTTACATATGGTGAATGTATGCTGCAATCCAGCATTGTAATAACTGCATATTCTAGTCTTGTATCATTCATTATTAAAAGGTGGTAGGATATTAACAGCAAGAGCAGACTGAGAAATGGGTCATTTAAGTGAAAAGAGACTGGCCATTGTTTCAGCTAATAGTTATTATTCAGCCTCTGGCTGACCTTTTTAAAAGTAAGATGTTGTAGCAACAACTCCTGCAGTTTGTTTGTGTTAAAATGTTGCACCCGTTGACATTTCTCGGTTGCAATGGCAATCTGTAGCATGTGATTTGTCAAGCACTGTTATACACCATATATTCAATAAGCAATCTAAGTAAGGGCCTGTCAGTATTTTGGTTCTTTCAGGGTTATCCCCCTAAACTGGAATTTTCAGGAAAAGACTTGGATTGCCAATTTCATGTCAAAATATTTGTGCTGGGAAAATAACGGAAAAATATATACTAAACTGTTGGTCTAAAATAAGCAATTTTCTTGCTTATTCATTAAAATTGCAGTTGTAGCAGATATATCGGATTGACGCAGTGGCATGGTAATTGTAGTCTTATGATGCAACTACATTCCCAGTGATTCTTCTGTGATGATGTTTTGTCTACCTTTATAAAATATGTAGGGCTGTTTGTTAGTGTATTCTGGTTAGAAAATTAATATTGTCAACCAAAAGCTCAATGGCCAAAGTTGGGACACCCTTGACTTCAAGTTTGTATCTTAAGGAATCTGCGACTTACCTGTCTTTTGGACAGAATACTATTTATATATAATTTTGGTCAAGTGAGTGCTTCCTCTCTCTTCTCATGTACACATTTATCCTATTCAATTTTCGTGTGAGTACTTAACTTTTTTTCATTTTTTTCTTTTCTTTTCAGGACTAGCCCAAGGTCAGCCATCATCGGCATACAGACAGTATCCATCAGCTCACAGTGCAGCCCCTGCATTCTACTCCCAAGTGCCGAGTAAAGTTGCTCCTTCGTACATGGATGGCCAACATGGAGATAACTATTACTCCAGCAGCTATGCAGCTTTGCCCCAAAACCCTCCACCACATCCTATCCATCCTAATCTTGTGAGCACAAGTCAACAAGCACACCAGTTGTATCACACGTCACCTCAAGGTTACCATATTCCAGTATCACAAGGAGTAGGGCCTTCAACAGTTAATGCAAATCCTGGTTTCCAGCAGCCACACCCTGCAATTGCTAGTGAATATGGTTATGCATCATATCCTGTCACTTCATCATGTCCACCTCAGGGAATGCCCACTTATTCTGGCCAATATGCGTCCTCCACAGCTGGTAGTACACAATATGCAGGATCACTTCGACCGTCAGTCCCGTGTGAGTATGGACAAATGATGGCCTCCCAAAGCATTCAAGCCATCCCTCAGGTCAATAATAATGCAAATAAGTTCTTGGTTGGGGGTGGCCCTTCAGTTCTTCATCATAATTTGCATCAACATAGTGCACCGGCAGTGCCAGGTGCAGAACAGCAAAGGTTCCTTGATGGTCAACTGCAAAACCATGGTGTCTCTTCACTTGAGAAACACCATCCATCGAGTACAGGTAAGAATTGCATACTTAACATTGCCTTGTTGTGCTGGTAAATATTGTTTTATGATATATACAAAATGTGACAATCACAACTTGAGTGTACAACAGTGAAGAAAAAATATAACTAAAGGAACCCTTAAAACAGAGAAAATGATATCATTTGCAATATAATACTGTATGTGACTTTTGATGATTTCTTAAGAATTATGTAATTTGGATGGAACCTCCAATCTTCAGTATTAGTAAGTAATGAAGCTGCCCGATTTAAGCCAGGATAAATATGAGTGTGATCAGATATGGAGTTATACTGGGAAGGTTCAGGGCCTAGTCTATGGTCCCATTCAACAGCCAAAACAAAATGTCAATTCAGGGAATCCCAATGCCTTCAATATGAATGTTAGATGGTGCAATCAGAGGACTGATATCCACATCTGGTTGTTGAATATAACTTTATAGGTGATTAAAATGAGGAAACCACACACTCATCCATGGCTACACGTAATGGCATGGACAGCTTGGCAAAAATAGAAAGGAAGAAAATAGAACCAAAAAAGACCAAACTTTTCAGTTGGTTTTGAAAGAGGTGGTGTCTGTTAAGTTGGGGAGGGGAGTGAAACAATTATTTAAACAAAGACTCTTGTGGGTATTAGAGTGACACATAGGGCAAAATAGGCAAGTTGTTTTTCTTTATATAGCATATATAGCAGGGTATGAGTTGTAGTTAGTTTCTTCTCTTGTCCAGTGTAACTGTTGAGTTGATGCACTCTCAGAAATATAGGAAATAGCAGCTCAGCAACCGCACAAGCCAATATTCCTTAAAAGAAGACTCCAAGCACAATAATCACTACAGCCTTCTGCCACAGTTTTCTGGCTCTCTCCCAGGGTAAGCAGCCAAACCGATTATCTGGGCTCTGTTTCCACCTCCAGTTGAGCCTGCAGCACAGAGCTAAGCCAGGCCATGCAGGCCAGGCTCATTGTTGGAAAGTGTCAGTTGAGCAGACTTTTATGGTAATGCTTCTTAAGGTGTTCCCTTAAAGGACCACAATAGTGCCAGGAAAACATACTTGTTTTCCTGGCTCTATAGGGTCCTTGGGTCCCCCTCACCCTCTTGGCCCCCCTCCCGCCGGGCTCTAGGGGGAGGAAGGGGTTAAATTCCTACCCTTTTCCAGCGCCGGGACCCCCTCTTCTCTTCTGACGTCATCGGCTGAATGCGCATGCGCGGCAAGAGCAGCGCGCACATTCAGCCAGTCTCATAGGAAAGCATTGACGCTGGCATCTTCTCACTGTGAAAATCACAGTGAGAAGTGCGGAAGCGCCTCTAGCGGCTGTCAATGAGACAACCACTAGTGGCTGGATTAACCCATTTGTAAACATAGCAGTTTCTCTGAAACTGCTATGTTTACAGCAGGCAGAGTTAATCCTAGATGGACCTGGCATCCAGTCCACTTCATTAAGCTGAAGTGGTCTGGGTGCCTATAGTGGTCTTTTAATTTTTCCAAGGAGTAATATCAATGCTAATAATAATAGTAGCAACCAGGTTGTAGAAATCTATACATGAGCTATGTGCAGCAAAATGAATGTACCATGAAGTGGGTTGTAGCCTGCTTTTGAACACAGAAGACACACAGTCTGGTTACAGCAAGATATCAGATTCACTTGTGAGTGGTAAGTATCACTACTACTAATGCTAGATAAAACTGGTTCACAGAGAGTTTTTACAAAGAAAAAAATATTCCACCTTCTGTTCTCAGCCTTTTTGGCTAACCTGACTTGGATGAATACATTAATAAAATATGAGTTCAAGTCCTTGTATTTGCATTGTTTTAAATGTATCCATTACAATTTATTATTATTATTGCACTGCAATCTTTGTAGTGTGTATTGGCAGTTTATAAATACAATAATTGAATCTAGTTACTATTGTCAGAATGAACATTATATTTGCGGCATCTGCAGTATTTCATTAGCAAGAAAACCATTTAGAAATGTTTGTGGTTTTTTTTTTGTTCTTTCTATCTTTCAGTGTCTTCTGCGTTCCCTGTGTCCAGGCAGAATGCAGATAGCATGCAAACGTCTTTTGGATTACCTTCAGTTACATCCCTCGCTCAGCACCCTACAGCTGGGAACCAGACATCGGGAGCTCTAGTGTCTACTGGACAATCTCCCCATCCACCAGTACAAGAAGGTAACTGCAAAAACACTGGAGTAAACATATTATTCCTCTTGTTACCCCTAATATAAGTCTTTAAAGGAACACTATAGAGTCAGGAATACAAATGTGTATTCCTTACCCTATTATGTTAAAAACACTATATACGGTACCCCCCAAGAGTTAAACCCCCCTTTTATGCCAGCGCTGCTGGGTCTGCAAGCATTGGCTACGCCCCTGATCTGCCCTTTTGATCATAGCCAATCCAATTAAAAGATTTCGCATCTTGTACTTAATGAGCAAAAGTTGAGTTCTGCTCCCAAAAATCAAATACGTGATTAGACTTTTTTAATTTAAACAATGTGAGCAAAAGTTGAGTACATAATCACCTACAGCTCAGAGCTATAATAGAAGGTGAAGAGAAAGAACAAACAGCTGAGCAGAGTCCTCAAAAGGGAAAAATGCCAGCACTTGCACACATTGGCCACTAATGTACTCACAGGTGCCCTTCTCCAACAAATTCTTAAGCAAAGGAGAAAGCGGATATACCAAACAAGAATACTAAACACCCATTACCCCTGGCTGTTCATTCACACTCATGATCCCATCCATCCACACTCATTATCTCAGCCATACATGCGCACTCATAATCCCCAGCCGTCTTTACACATCCATTAAACCTAGCCATCCATGCACACCTATTTATCCCAGGCAACATCCAATACCAATTGGACCCAGCAATCCATGCACACTCATTAATCCCAATGAACTTTCAAAACACATCAGCCCCAGCCATTCAACATACTTTGCAAAGTATGACTCTCTCTTCCTCTACCTGAGCTGCATTGAAAAGTTTTTAATTGTTTACTACTTCTTCTATTGTTGCAACTTATTTTTGTGTTTTGGAGCAAATCTTTAACAGACATATTAAAATAGCTAACAATGTACATGATAATGTTTGATCTGTAACCAAGCAAAACTTGTACAGATCATAGAAATAACTGATAAATTGCAAGTAAAATTGAAAGTAATTTTGAAGAACTTTGCTGTTGGATGTAAATCACAAGTAAACTGTTTTGCAATTGCATCATAGTAAATACCTAATTAGGCAAGGTATTTACTATGATCCAATTGTAAACAGGGTATGTGAATTAACCACATGTAATTAAAGAGCGTGCAATATGGAAACTGTTTACTTTTTATTACGGGCATGTAAATAGGGCTCCAAGTAAGTTGTCATACTATGTTTAAGTTTATCCTCTTACCTTCCATTAAAAGCACCGGGGCATCATCACATCAATAACCTCAGTATTCTTAATCTTTGCACAGCTGTAGAATTATTCGATGAAATAAACATTTTATAAAGGTTTTTATAAAAGTTTTACCCTTCTTAAAGCATACAAAGGCAGGAAGGAAAAGCTTTGATCTCATACAACATTATGGTGTGGTTGTTTTTTTTTTGTTTTTTTTTAATATATAAATGTTTGAATTGATCTAGGATATGGCTTAATGTTGTAAGTGATGAAGTTGCCATAGTTTGTGTCCTGTTGTAGGTCGTGAAATTCAGCATTGTGGGGGAGGCCTTGCATAATGATTCTCTGCTTTCCTGTCAGTCTGACCATTCTTGTCTTTTGTGCTTTCTGTACTCTACAGGCATGCAGTATGCTGGATATGTCAATAATCAAGCTAACTCTGCACCATCTCCCTTGTCATCCAGCTCAGACGATGATGAGGAAGAGGAGGATGATGAGGAAGCAGGTCTGCTTTAGCTTTTTTACGGTGTCTAGCATGATCCCTTATGACTGTTCCTTTCTCCTTGTACAATTACTAACTTTACTGACCTATTTTACTGGAAACATTTGCACAAGGCTCCTTTTGTGTATAGCATTGTTAAAAATGTTGTTCTCTACAGTTTGGTTGGTTAGTTTATTCTTTCTTCAGTTCCAGATTATAATGGTATACCTGTTGTTTGCATGAGAAATATGGTGGATTTCCTTGGTTATCCCTTATAATTTTGTTTCTCTTTATAAAATGGCAGTCAAAGTGTTAGTTGCAGGAACTTCTGACAGTTTGATCAAACCATGCGCCTGAAATTTAATGAAATGTTCATCCATTCTTTTCAGTGAGTTGAACATAAAACTCATCTGATTGTCTGAACTCTTACAAACTTTAATTATCATAAATCCTCTGAAATATTACATTCTAAGTGTATTGTATTCTGAGATTTGTATTGTACACCTTAGGTTCCACCCCTCTGGTGTGGTCCATCAGGGGTACTTTAAGGTAAGAATTATTTCAAACGATTCTCATCTGTTTAATTTGTGTCTTAAAGGCACACTCCAAGCACCGTAACCACTGCATCTCATTCTAAGATATCAAACAATATTAGAATGTCACCAGCAGAAGAAGCCAGATGTCTCCATAAAACAAGGCAGGTCCGATGCTGGTTGCGAGTGCTTAGCTAATGCTCTAAACCAGTGTTTGTGGTAGTCTTTTGCTTTAGAGACATCTGGCTTCTCCAGAAGTAGGGCTGTAGTGGTGTTGGGTGCTTAGAGTGTTTCTTTAAAAGCCTCTTCAGGGCTGCAATCTTTTTTTTTTTTTTATACATAATCAAGATAGTGTATTAAAAATATGCAAAATCAACCAATCACAAATAATAATAATAATAGTAGAAAAAGTTAATGCATTAAAAATAATTTCACAAGGCTCAGATTTTCAGCAATTCTCTGTGGGGACTTCATCAGCAATCAGCTTGCTCCAATAACTTTCTTATGGAAAGTGCTGACTTAATCCAATATATCTATGCACAGTTGAGAATTATGGGCAGAACATGGGTTTGCATAAATTGTAGTTCGGTTTTACTGTGATTCTTGATAACATGGGCATCTTTGTTATTGGAGAAACAGTGTTGTTTAGGAGGGAGGGACATAAAGGGAGCTATTGCACAACATATGTTTGTACAATAACGAGAAGGGGGACAGGCTAGGCAGAATGCTGCAAATGTGGTTTTTTTCTGGTTGTTTTTGTCTCTCATTGAAATACTTTACAAAACAAAGCATGCAAAATAATAGCTAAATATTTATGCCAAAATCTGTATAATTGCTTAAAAGTTGTAATGGTGCCCGGAGTATCCCTTTAAATAATTTTTTTTTCTTCTGCTCAAAAATCTAAAACTGGAAAACAAATCAAATACTTAGTAAATATAGGGTAAAATTGTATAGCACAGTAAATATTTTGTGCTTTAAGCTTACTTTGGGCAGTTGCAAATGATTTATCATGTATGCTAAGACACAGTGCATTTAGTGGGAACATTTTAGAAATGGCCCCTTGCTCATATGGCAAAAAACAAAATAAAAGGTACCTATTTCCAACACATCTCCTTTACTCTGGGGAACCACCATAACAACTCTAACTGGCTCCCACAGATACAAGCCACTTTGCTGATAGTCTTTGGGGAGGCCTACTTGGTGATGTACAAATTGTTGTTCATAGTGAAGCAATATTTATGTCACTGGTGCTAGCTCATATCTAGTGAGGAATTTTCACTTCTGTACTATGTGTCAATTTTGACTAGCTTGAATGACATTGGTAGGTGGAGAGCAGATAACTCTCAGGCAGTCACTGGTACCCAGGTTGTACAAAATTAATATTATAATGCAGAAGAAGAAATTCTGCATTATCAGTGCGTCTGTGGAGTTGGTGGCCTTCAAGGGGCTGGGAAGAGCCCTGTTGTTTGTCAAACTGCTCTTGAAGAGACACTATAGGCACCTAGATCACTTAACACAGCATCTAGTGGCTGTTATACTGAAAAATAAAACTCTGCTATATCAATTAGATGGCCCAATAGTGACCATCAGGTTGGCCCACTATTTTGCTGCCCATATGCGCTAGCCTCCCATTGCTTTCCTCAGGGAAAGTAGTGGATAGGCTGATATCATTATTATTATTATTATTATTATTGCCATTTATATATAGCGCCAACAGATTCCGTAGCGCTTTACAATATTATGAGAGGGGGGAATTAACTATAAATAGGACAATTACAAGAAAACTTACAGGAACAATAGGTTGAAGAGGACCCTGCTCAAACAAGCTTGTCTATAGGAGGTGGGGTATAAAACACATTACGGCAGGAAATATCAATCAAATAAGGTGGGAGTGAAGCAGAGCTGGAGGAGAGAGTAAAGTGCTACCCTATAGGAGAGAGCAAGAGACAGGTGTGTAAGGTAGAGGTTACTCTGGGAGGCCATAAGCTTTCCTAACGAGATGGGTTTTAAGGCACTTCTTAAAGGATTGAGGACTAGGGGAGAGTCTGATGGGGCTAGGCAGGCCATTCCATAGGAAGGGAGCCTACGAGAGTTGGCCGTACGGGTGCGAGCAGTGGACAGGAGGTGGTCACGGGCATGATCTCTGCATTGGAGGTGGGACCACACCCGGAGAGAGCAGCGTTGGAGAGAAGGTAAGTTACCTTTTCTTGCACTTGGAGAATGTGGTTGTAACTAAACATTTAATGGACACTATAGGGTTAGTAGTACACATTTGTATTCTTAATCCTACAGTGATCCTTTAAATAGATTGACATACAACCAGAGAATAGGGTGCAGAGGCCTAGGCGACAGTTTTTGAAAAAACTAGCCTACGAATGGACAGATTATATGTTAAAATATAAAGGCTTTATTCAACCCCCATAGGAACTTTAAAATTCTCAAGTAAAGATATTTCTGTATCCAAAATATCTGTTCTATGTCTTAGTAGATGCAGTCCGGGGACAGTATAGACTACGCATTTTGTATTAAAACTTTACTTTGTCTTTACAAAGTATATCGGATTCCCAAAAACAAAACTTTGATTCATTATTAATAAATGAAATGTTTCTGCTTGTTTCATGATGCATTGATCTATTTCATGATTGGTAAAATGTGTTTGTACTCCCTAAGTTGAGCAAAGGTTGCTTGTTGAGTAATTGCTCTTTTCAGTTTAAAGGGACACTATAGTCACCAGAACAACTACAGTTTAATGTAGTTGTTCTGGTGAGTATAATCATTGCCTTCAGGCATTTTTATGCAAACACAGTTTACATTGCCTCTAGGGACACCTCCAAGTGGCCACTCCTCAGACGGAAGTCACAAGCAATAGTGACTGGTCCCTCTGAGCTCACATGCAGTGCTAACGTCCCTTTGAAATCAGTAGTTAACCCAGCGAGGTGTTCTTGGGGACACATGCATTCATATACTTAATTATTGTTCATTAATTTAATTTACTTAATTTTCTACTTACATCACATTTAAATGTCAACAGGTCCCATGTTATTAACTAAAACTCAGAAACATAGAAACATAGAATGTGACGGCAGATAAGAACCATTCGGCCCATCTAGTCTGCCCAGTTTTCTAAATACTTTCATAAGTCCCTGGCCTTATCTTATAGTTAGGATAGCCTTATGCCTATCCCACGCATGCTTAAACTCCTTTACTGTGTTAACCTCTACCACTTCAGCCGGAAGGCTATTCCATGCATCCACTACCCTCTCAGTAAAGTAATACTTCCTGATATTATTTTTAAACCTTTGTCCCTCTAATTTAAGACTATGTCCTCTTGTTGTGGTAGTTTTTCTTCTTTTAAATATAGTCTCCTCCTTTACTGTGTTGATTCCCTTTATGTATTTAAATGTTTCTATCATATCCCCCCTGTCTCGTCTTTCCTCCAAGCTATACATGTTAAGATTCTTTAACCTTTCTTGGTAAGTTTTATCCTGCAATCCATAAACCAGTTTAGTAGCCCTTCTTTGAACTCTCTCTAAGTTTGGTGAATGGAACCCTACATTATTAAATTATTTATTTGCTACACTGAGAGCTGGTGAGATTAAAGCGGCTCTGTCTTGGCTTTTTTTGGCGGGGGAGGTGAGTTAAATATATGAAACTGCAAGTAGTGTCACTGGTGGCTGTCTGGAATACTAGAGGCACTGCCACTAGAGGCAGTATGTACAATGCAATGTAAACACTGCATTTTCTTTGAAACTGCAGTGTCTTATCTTGCTTAGTTAAGGGGACATGGGCACTGAACCCAGAGCACTTAATTTAGTTGAAAAGTTCTGGGTGCCTATAAAACAAGAAGAAGAGAAAAAGGATTTGTTTAAAAGCAAAACCTGCAAAGTGACAGAACTGCTTTAAGACCACAATAACTAAGCTGAAAAAATGCAAATTCAATCTGTTGCAAGATTATCTTTTAGTAATACCTTGTGATTATATTTTTTCAAATTACTGCTTCGGTTCTGCAGCAAAATTGATGTTGAGAGATTTAAAATTGTTCACATTTAAAATGAATGGAAACAACATCAATCCTGTAGAAATGAACTGCACTGACCAGTTAGACTAGTGCCACGGATATGTAATGATAATAAAAAAAAAAAAATATATATATATATATATCTTGATATCCATGTATTACTAGGTATTGATGAAAGTTCCTCCACCACCAGCAGTTCATCCTCAGAGCCGAAAAATTATGATGTCCTTGAAGGGGGAGGTTACACAGGTAACTAGTTCTTTATGACCACGATTATAATCATGGTGCCAGTTGAATAAAAACACGTACAGGGTTTTTTTATTAATGTGATAGTTGTCCTGAATTCAGAGTGAATTTCAAATTTAAGGCCAAAAATAGCAAAATTAGAGAAATTCTACAAGTCACCTTGTTTTCAATTGGCCTATTTTGGTCTAAACATTCACTTTGAATTCCTGGTAATTGTCATGTTAGTAACTAATTTTAAACATATTCAGTGGCTACCGTATATATTCGAGTATAAGCCGACCCGAATATAAGCCGAGGCCCTAATTTTACCCCCAAAAAACTGGAAAAACTTATTGACTCGAGTATAAGACTAGGGTGGGAAATGCAGCAGCTACTGGTAAATTTCTAAATAAAATTAGATCCTAAAAAAATTATATTAATTGAATATTTATTTACAGTGTGTGTATATAATGAATGCAGTGTGTGTGTATATGATGAATGCAGTGTGTGTGTATATGATGAATGCAGTGTGTGTGTAGATGAATGCAGTGTGTGTGTATATGAATGCAGTGTGTGTATATGAATGCAGTGTGTGTGTATATGAATGCAGTGTGTGTGTATATGAATGCAGTGTGTGTGTATGAGTGCAGTTTGTGCAGTGTGTATGTATGAGTGCAGTGTGTGTGTGTGATGCAGAGTGTGATGCAGAGCCTTGGTGGGGGGTGGGCATTTTTTATATTTTTTTTATTATTATTTAAAAAAAAAATTATATTATTATTTATTTATTTTTATTATTTTATTATTATTATTATTATTATTTTTTCGTCCCCCCTCCCTGCTTGATACATGGCAGGGAGGGGGGCTCTCCTTCCCTGGTGGTCCAGTGGCATTGGCAGTTCAGTGGGGGAACGGAGGGGGGCTGGCAGAGCGTTTACTTACCTCTCCTGCAGCTTCTGTCAGCTCCCTCCTTCTCCGCGCCGGTCCGTGCAGCTCTTCTGTCAGCTCACACTGTAAGTCTCGCGAGAGCCGCACTATGGCCCCGCGGCTCTCGCGAGACTTACACTGGGAGCTGACAGAGGTGCTGAACGGACCGCCGCGGAGGAGGAGGGAGCTGACAGGAGCTGCAGGAGAGGTAAGTAACTGCACACAGCCCCCAGTCTGTATTATGGCAATGTAAATTGCCATAATACAGACATTGACTCGAGTATAAGCCGAGTTGGGGTTTTTCAGCACAAAAAATGCTTATACTCGAGTATATACGGTAATGCCTTTGGCATAACTGCCACACACCTAATTTGTTGTTTGTTTTATTGTTTACATGTTACTCAGGTTAGAGAACATACTTGACATACATATATTTGCTTCTAATTTGTTATTAGAGACTTTGTTTAAATAGACATAAAATTAAAAGTGTTTAGAGTGCAAATATCATGCAATACCATCTTCAATTTAAAGGAACACTCCGGTGTTATAAATATGCTGGGGTGTTCTGTAGTGGATTTCTGGGTTCCTCCTTTCATGTAAAAAAAAAAATATATATATATATATATATATATATATATATATTTTTTTTTACGTCTGCACCAGCTTTGAAAGCAGTCTCCTTGTTACATCTCCACACGGCCTCTGGTGGATCTTCACGAGTGATCGTTGCTCGGCTAATACAGGATGTCTGATAAAGAAGCATTAGGAAACATTGTGCATGCGTATCAATGCTAAAGAAACATTAAATCCAGTGTGTCTGTATGTGAAGTGTCTTTTCCACCTTGAGGTGAAAACGTTTGAAGAAGATATGGCAGGATTCAACTAAAGAGTTTTATAAAAGTGCCGATAACTCTTTAAATTTAATTATTTAGCGACAGATGTGGAGTTCCTTTTTTTTCCTTTCTTTAATAGTTTTTTTTCTAGCAATCTAAATACTTGGTAGCAATTCTGAAACGTACACTTTAACAACATTTCTTAGAAGATGAAAGAAAGCGTTAGAAACCTCCTTTTAATATTTTTATTTTTTTTAATTTACTTGGGTAAAGCAAAGAAAATGGGAGCTATCTTTTTTTTTTTTCCCAAATTAGACCTAGGTTAATTTTACTGGGCACTTAAATTAAGGGTTGCTTGTGATCAACTTTGGAAGAAAACACATCATTGGCTTGGTATAGTCAGTAATTATTGATCATTTTATTAAAAGCAGCATGAATAATTGTTTTGTATTTCTAGAGGCACCACCGAGTGGCCCATCTCTTACCAATGTCTCCAAACCTGCTAAGGCAATTGGCCATGGATACCCAGCACTTCAACCTGGCTACCAAAATGCCACATCACAACAGAACTCCCAGTCTAATACTCCTGTTCACCAACCTAGCTATTCACAGTATTCTACGGTAAGAAACTTGTTACAGTAAAATAAGCCTCTGATGCAAAATGATGCATGTACTTGACAAAATTATGCATGTACTTGTATGGCTGCATGTACTTGACAAGCCGCAAATACATTTTGAAACCATTTCTATGAATCCTTTATTCAGCACCTAAAATGTCACTTTGTCTCGCATTGCGTGGCAGGAACAGCCATGCTTCCCCTTGCAGGCTCTGCCAAAGTCACATGTGCCGGGTGCTAGTTACACAAGTGCCAATTACTCTGTAAGTACAGCATTTCAAGCAGAAACGCTGCAAATACCAACTCCTACAACCATGACCACTTCAAATCACTAAAATGGTCACTATGGCTGTAGTAACCCTTTAATGTGAAATGGTGATTTGTATAATTATTTTACTCATAATATGAAATATTCAAGAGTTTTTTTTTTTTTTTTTTTTAAATATTAAAACAATAAGCCTTAAAGGGGAACCAGAACAACTACAGCTTAATGTAGTTGATCTGGTGAGTATAATCATTATATGCAGGCATTTTCATGCAAACACTGCCTTTTCAGAGAACAGTCAGTGTTTACATTCCACTTAGGGACACCTCCAAGTGGCCACTCCTCAGATGGCCACTGGAGGTGCTTCCTGGCTCAGTGCTGCACAGTAGGCAGCTCTGGTGTTCAGCGTCCCCACGCTCTGCATGGGGACTCTGAATTTTCCTCATAGAGATGCATTGATTTAATGCATCTCTATGAGGAGGTGCTAATTGGCCAAAATGGCGTATGGCCCGACCCCTTGCCAATTTTAGCCAATCCAAAGGTTTCCCCATTGCAAAGCATTGGATTGACTTAAAATCTGCAATTCTGATGATGTCACCAATGGGGGCGGAGCCAGCTCCGGCTGACCCGCGTGGCGCTGGGAATGCAGTGAGTTTCATTAACATGTAAGGGGCTTAAAGTGGGTTTTGCACTCTAGGGTCAGGAATACATGTTTGTGTTCCTGACCCTATATTGTTCCTTTAAGGTAATGATTAAAATTTAGTATCTTTTTATCTTTAGTAGTTATAAAGGGACTCTCCAGTGCCAGGAAAACATATCCGTTTTCCTGGCAATGCAGCACCCTGCAGTACCCTCTCCCACCACCCATTCCATGTTGTTGAAGGGGTTAAAACCCCTTCAATGACTTACCTGAATCCAGCGCCGATATGCCTCTGCGCTGGGTCAGGCTCAGCCCACGCCAATGTCAGTCGGTAGGGGAGACCTAATGCGCATGCAATGCTTTCCTATGGGGATTCCGGCGACGCTGGAGGTCCTCATACATAGTGTGAGGATGTCCAGCATCGTTTAAATCACTTTTCGTGTTCTAAGATCACGGAAGTCCCTCTAGTGGCTGTCTGATAGAGGTTCAAATCCCTCATCTGGCACTTCTGGGGTGACCTAGTCTGGCAGTCTGGATGTCGCGGTGAGAACCGTGACAACAGGTATGTGAGGCCATAAGCTTTCCTAAAGAGATGGGTTTTAATGAAATGTTAATTGATTATCAATGCCGAAACGGTGATATGGTAACCATATCTGACCATATTATCAACTAAATTTAAAGAACTGAAGTGGCTCAGAGGTAGGAACACAGGCTTATAACCATAAAGCACCCAGGTTCAAATCTCCTGTTGGGCACTTCTGGGGCGACCTCGTGAGAACTGTGACAGTTAATAACTTTGCTAAGAGCAGTCTCAGTAGAGCGGACAAAAGGAGCAGGGATATGGGACGCTAGAGGGGGAGGACAGGTCAAGAGATATTTTTGCAACTGAATTTTGGCTCAGAGGTTAGACAGCAGGATTAGGATAGCAAAGTACCCAGGTTCAAATCCCCTAGAGGTTAACACAGTAAAGGAGTTTGAGCATGCATGGGATATGCATAAGGCTATCCTAACTGTAAGATAAGGCCAGGGACTAATGAAAGTATTTGAAAAAATGGGCAGACTGGATGGGCCGAATGGTTCTTATCTGCCGTCACATTCTATGTTTCTATGCCTGTATTCCAGTGTCCAACATTAATGTATGGTATGGTTCCCTGGCTTTCACACTTGCCATCTAGCTAACACTCTCAGCAGCCCGCTGGTAAAGCATTGGGAATTCTCTGGGCTTTGAGAAAGGGAAGGCAGGCAGCTGCCTGGATGGCTGGGGGCATGCAAGGGATTGTACAGAAAGTTGTGAACCAAAAAATACATTACATACATTTTTACTTTCCAAAGTAGGTCATTTATACAGGAATCTTGTCGCTTGTTACTATCTGTCACAGGCACATATGGCTTTGTTCTTTAGTTATGGATTATAAGGATCATCCAGGCTCAGCTATGAATCTCCTTAAATAGGAGAGTAACATGCACACGAATTTGGCCCTGCTTATGTGTTTGTCAGTTTCCTTGAGTGTTATTTAAAAAATATTATCTTTTCAAGTCCCATGCTGCAATGGGGTGGCATTTCACAATTCTTGAAAACAAATGCATGGTGTAGCTGATTGTCTTCAGCTGCCACTATTAAGTCAGGCCCTGGATTTATGAGATCATGGAAATAAAATACAACACGAGTATAGGAAAGCTCAATAGCACATACTTGGTACAATAATTGCATCTCAGGATCATGGAAACCTTCAAACTAGTGATTTTTATTAGGCCATCTCTCAAACGCCGCAAAGGCTTTCCCCCCCCCCTCAATTTACCTTCTCATGCTAAAATTGTATCTATACTTCGTTGCTCTTGTTTTTTTGTTAATGTTTTTTTTCCATCTCCCCCTTCTTGTATATTTCTGCTTGACAGCATTACAACCAACTGCCAGCTTCTCTTGGAGGATTAAGTCTTCAACAGGCTCAACAACCAGAAGGCCTGCGACCTGTGAACCTAATTCAAGATAGGAATGTCCTCCCTCCATCCACCTTGCCTGCTCCAGCTCCTAACATGAGTTTGGACCTTAGAAAGTTAAACTGCAATCCAGAGTAGGTATTCTTCATCAGTGAACAGAATCATTTTTAATATATTTTTTTTTAATTCTTTATTTTTGTTGCGCACGTTATACATAGCAATGACATGCGCCACAACAGCGTGTCTGAGATTGTACTTAAATTGAACAGTGGCATGAGGAATTGCACAGTTTTATATAATTATAACAATCATCAGATTGGCTAAACAGTGAAGTCATTAGAATAAAGTGAAAAAGGTCAACGCTTAACAGTGCTAGGCTAGGTATGCTATCATAGTTGTCCACATTTTTAGGCTACCAAGCTAGTGTACAATTTGTGTAGGCATTATAAGAAGGGTTATTGAGTCTTGTAGGGGAGCAACAGCATGCAGTATAAGCTTCAATGAACCACATTAGCTTACATTTAAATAGGCAATTTTTTTGTAATTTTAGATTCTCTTTTACAATGTAGTTACAGTGCTGCCTTGCATAGTGGTTTTCCTATTTACAAGAAAATACTGTAAGCAGAGTGTGAGTTGTTATTCAGGCTAGTGTTGAGGTATAGACAGGTTATCTGTACGTTAGCTAGTCTAAATGTTCCAGCAGTGCATTTTATGTAACAGTGATAGGTACAGGCGAGTTTTAAGTAGCTTATATAGTAATTCAGAGACAAGCAAGTCAGTCATACCTCTAAGTGTATCTGACAGTGTTAGAGAGGCCACCTAAACTGTGTTTGACTCTCGATTCACATGGAAGTTTAGAGCAGGCTGAGTGTTAATCAATCTATTACCATTAGACCTAGTGAAACACGGAATCGTTGGTTGCAAGTGTTACTCTGGCCTAATCGGTCAATTAATTATGCGTATGAGTATGAGTATTGATCAATGAATTATAACATAAACAACGTGAACTTATATTGCATTGCATATTTAGTGTAGTGTACTGCTAGCGTTTAAAACATATTTACAAGTTGTTTCACGAAAACAAACCGCTTTAGACCAAATAAAGTCCTGGTACCTCCTACATGCTCCATAGGAAAGACAGGTGTTAGATATCTTATCAAGATAATAGTAAGAGAGGCAGAAACGAAAAATTATACCAATAACGATAACAGGGAGCGGCTAGGTAAGTTCGGCAATTGCGGGTCTGTGTCCTCTGGTGTTAGGGGACTTGCAGCGTGGATAGCAGAGCTGCGGAGGGTTGTTCTGCCACTTTCAGCCGATGCCCTTGCTGTGTGCTAGCCCAGGGCGTGGATGCGAGTTGAGGCTTAGGGAGTCCATGTAGCCCTGTGAGCTCTGTTAGTTGTCGGTGTTTCGGGGACTTGGTGTGATGCGGTAATCCCACAGGTGTGGTTGGTGCCGATCGGCTGCACCCTGCTTTTCCATGTGGGGCTCTGCTTCTTTCATTCTCCGGCGTGAATGCAGTGATGTGTGGTCTGACTGGGGCCCACGGCTTAGTTCACGGGCTGGGGCGAGTCCCTTAGGCCTTCTTCGTGCCGGTGGGTGACACTGTGATGCGTGGCCCTTCTGCCCGAGTGATCTGGGTACATGGGGTAAGTCTCTGCCGGAACGCTGTGTGGTGCAGCATCGACGGGTTGGGCAGACATGTTTGCGTTGGTGCCCTGCTCGGATGGTCTTTGGTGCTGGGCGATGCCTCAACCGTCGGGCTGTTTGAGGTGGGTCGCTGGGTTGCGGTCGCTTCGAGGGAGCAGGAGGCCAGGTTGGTGGGGTTTGATTCAGCTTACGCTCCAGCTTCCTCCAGAATGCTTCGAAATGGAGGTTAAGTCGTGTAAGAATATCATGTTTGTCGAGTGAGTCGTCGGCACATGTCGGATCCGCCATTTTAGGTAGGCCTCCGTTTGTGGGCGACTTTCCATTTTTCAGCTTATCTGGGATAGCCACCCCAGGGTGGACCGGGATCACCCCCGCAGGTCCAGGGGGGGATAGCAGGGTTGACTTGTGCGGTTGTCAGCTACAGGGCGCCTCCGGGTCAGGGGAGCGGCCGCCTCCCCCGCCCGGCGTACACTAGGCCGCGATGCCGTTCGTGGCTCCATCTGGCTCCAGTCAGGTAGCAGAGTGGCCCGCTGTGTGCCCTTTATCGTGGGCGACCAGTGGGTGTTCGATACTGCCGGTTGTGTCGTTTTCGGCTTGTTTTGTGGAGATTTTGCTGGAGCTCATGGAAAACACGACTCTCCGCCATGATGGTTAGGCCCCGCCCCTAATATTTGGTTTTAATGTAAAGAAACTATAATTACATATAATCACATTTCTGTACTTGTAAGAAGTGAAAAATAATTAAATGTAAAAATTCACATGTCTCATGTCTCTAAGCTGTCTCTAAGCTGCATTCATAAAGGACAGCCACTAGAGACCGGATTAACCCTCAGTGTAAACATAGCAGTTTTTTTGAAACTGCTATGTTTTCAGCTGCAGGGCTAAAACTAGAGGGACCTGGCACCCAGACCACTTAATTGAGCTGAAGTGGTCTGGGTGACTATAGTGGTCCTTTAACTTCGTGTCAATCCGTGTTATAAGTCCCTTCCTTTGCAACTGGCAGGTAGCCTTGAGAAAGCATACAGAGAAGAGGAGAAATGAAACAATGTTTAGATTTCTCATCTCAAGTGGCAGTGTTTTCCCCAGCTTTGCCTTGTCTTAACTAGATTTTCTAATTTGGGAATCCGTAGATTCTTTTGTGTTTTATTCACTGGTGTAAATTCCAGGAAAGTGATAGTTTTTCTTTAATTATTAACTTTGTTGCTGCTAAAGTGACCCCCAACTCTATTAGTAGTTGTAGCAGGTTTTGGTCATTTGTTTCTCAAGACTAATTAAGGGGTCTCCTGAAATTGGCGTTTTTTTTAAACTTGTATTCACTTTTTGACAGAAAGTACAGGATGCTATTGTATTTATTAAAACTGTAAACAACCTATATTGTTGTAATTTATATTTGAAACCAAATAGCAAAATGTGAGGTTGTGGTTGTATGATTCAGCCCATGATCCTCTGTCATGTGAGTGTAAATAATACTTGAATATCCATGTGTAAACTGGGAGAGTAATTGGCCCTCCCCTTAACAAACACATTAAGATGTGCTGCTACAAGTTAGTCAACTATGTGCAATCAAAGGCAATGAGAATGTTAGTGCTTTAATAAAGGCTGTTACTTGAAGTGTACAGTATTAATTCCTTTGTATTAATGGAAAAGCATTTACTCTTTAATAACCTTCTTAATAGCAAAGAGTTACTTAAACTTCCGCTAATGCTTTAAACCCGTTTTGGCAGAAATATACTACTTATGTGTGCACAAGATTTTAAATAGGCTTTATTGTGCTTTTATTTTAAACACTGTCAGAAGGGCAGGACATTGCTTACAATATGCTGCTAAACCTTCCAGAAGCATGTAGATTATTTTATTTTTTTAGTAAAAAAACTAGAAGAAAAAAAAACAACTATTGGTAAGGATCATAATATGTATCTAGTATTTGAGCTTTTAAAAAGCATAGTGCTCTAACATTGTCTACCCTTCCTTCCAGTTACTTCAGTAAAGCTAAATGTGTTTTGCTATAATTCTTGGCATCGTGTAAGTCATAAACATCTGCAGTTTTAAGAAAAGCCATCACTACTGTAGGTCTTTTTTCTCTTTCTTTGTGTTCTAGAATATTAAGAGAGCTATATCAAACAGAAAATGGGACTTTGAATTTCATCCAATTATTACCAAAATGTATATTTCTATTGTGGAAGGAGAACGTCAGCTTTAGTTATATTACAAAAGTAGGCCAAATCAGGGGCCTTGGGGAAGAGTCAAAAATGTACTTTACTACATCGATGGGGCAGTGCCAAGTGACTCTTGGCATCATAACCATTAGTTCATGTTTTTGTAGCTGTTACCTAGACTGCCCCTTTAATAATTTTACTTGTCACCATTAAGTAAATTAGCTGATGAACCATTTCACACTGCATCTTCCTGATGACTGGGAGTTCCAGAAAGTTATAATAATTACTGTGCGAACACAAAGAAGGCTGTGTTAAAGAAACTGGCGTGAGCCAATACATTGGAATTCAATAAACCATAGTGAGAAAATGGAGTGTTCATGAGTCAGTTACTATTCGTTCGTCTCTACTCCACTTCCATTTTTAAACCTGTGCTTGTTTGTTCCTGCCAGTAGGTAGCATTTCAATTATTCCTTTTTCCTATTTGTAGTTATTTTAGGTGCACACTTAATGGTATTCCACATACCCAAGCTCTGTTGAATAAAGCCAAGCTCCCACTAGGACTACTACTTCATCCTTTCAAAAGCAAACCGGTAAGCAAATCTCTTACACCATTTCTTTTTTTTTTTTATAATTCTTTATTTTGGTTGTGAAGGGAGTAAAACTCATGCTTGCAGTGCCACGTTATCAAAAGTGTACAATATCAAGGCATAAGGAACAGTTGCACATTTTTTTTTGTAAGTAGTAGTATAGCACCTATGAGTATTAGAGAATTCTAAAATAGTAAGGAGATCACTAGGCATAACATTGCAAACAAATCTCAACAAAATGCTAGGTCTACGGTGCTTGTCAGCTAATAAAAGGAACATATCGCGCTAGTAGGATAGAGCTGACTGTCATTGCACAATATGAGATTAGTGAAACAGGCTTATGCAGGGCAGTCCATGAATGGGTATTTATTCTTGGCTTAAAGCCTGGGCATATATCCTGATATTTTAGTTAACCGTTAATATACTTGTTTATGCAGGGTATGTCAAGGGCCAGTTGCATCATGTGCCGGCTTGCAAGGGTTAAAAAGTGAACCTGTAGAGGCTGAGGAAGAAGGTGTGCCTAACCCTCTGCTGCCCTTGTACGTAATCATAAGGTTAGCTACTACGTGTAGTCACCTGCTTTGTCCCAGTGGGACTGTGCGTCTTCATGGTGATACTTCGTTCTATGTCCCTGACAAAGGGGGAAACAGATGTGAGAGGCAACGTGTCTAAAATAAGGAGAAGCAGAGTAAAACAGTGGAGCACCCGGACAGCCACTAAAGGGACTTCTGGGTGGTTAGCCGACGTTTGGTCTCTTAATTCATGCTGGACGTCCTCATGTTATGCTTGAGGACATCCAGCGTCAACCAAAACCCCATAGGAAAGCATTATACAATGAATTCAGTGGGAGAAGTCTTAATGTGTTTTAGCTAACCCCGGCTGGGTGATGTCGGTGGTATAGTGCTGGGCACGATGATTCCTAGCGTGAAGATCTTCTCTAGTGGCTGATAGCAACTAAATGTGTTGTTCAAACAAATGTAAACGTTAACGTTTCTCTGAAAAAATAATGTTTTATGATGTCTGAAAAGAAAGGGACAACTGTACCCAAAAAACAACAACATTTTATTAAAATAAAGTAGTTTTGGTTCTAACAGTGACCCTTTAAGTATTCTGCTTCATATGGCAAAACCAACATTTCATTTACTCTCATCATATATGCGTGCTTTAGACTAATGAACTCCGTTCTGGAAAATAAGCACCTTTTTCTGTTTGTGTAACTGAATAGCTCAACTGGACGATCCCGATTTGAAGAGGGTTTAAAGTTGTAAAGCAGTTCCAATATGGTCACTTAATGCCGAAAAACAATCTTCAAGTTAGAGTAATGACTGAATTGACTAATTTGGTTAGATTAACTATTGATCCATTTACTATTGATCATATTTAAGTGTTTATCAGTTTAGACATATATATTCCTTTCCCTTCGTTTTTGTCTTGTCATGTTCTTTATTTATTTTCTTCTAGCACATGCCTGTGATATCTCCCGGTACCATTGTAAGATGCAGAACTTGTAGAACATACATAAATCCTTTCGTATCGTTTATTGACCAGCGGAGGTGGAAATGCAACCTTTGTTACAAAGTGAATGATGGTAGGTCTGGAAGCATCTATCAGCTTAAGACCTTTCTACTTCAATCAATAATGTATTATTTTTCATGTGTTGATTCAGCTACATAGGCTATACTGGAGACTGCAGAAATAATAAGTATTTTCTTTGTGACTGTTAAGTCCGTAATAATTCATGGGTTTGTTAATTCAGCAATTCTTCATGATGTGGTCGTGCCACAGTTGCTTGATTTGCCATACTTTATATCAATGGAATAATGTTGACAGTTTTATTGTTAAGAATATTTGTTCAATATCTTTGAGTGTTTTCTTGCAACAGTAACCTCCTTTTATAGAGGCAGTTATTGTAATTTTAGAATTTATGTAAATCTTCGTATCACTGTTTGTTCGTTTCATAACATTTTCAGATAATTCCATGCATGTTTATTTACAGTACCTGAAGAATTCATGTATAATCCAGTAACTCGATCCTATGGAGAGCCTCACAAAAGACCCGAAGTTCTGAATCCTTCAATAGAATTTATTGCTTCTTCTGACTATATGGTAACATAGCAAAAAATGCAGAACTTGTGGAATGAGACTGGACAGAATATTTTCAGTTTTATTTTATTATTATTATTAAAATGTCATATAAATATACTTATCTCAACATATGTACTTTATAGTTATATAATCTTTTTTTCTTTCCTTTTACTTTAAAATCCTCTTTTGTCTATGATTAATTTTCCCTGAGCATTAGCACACAAAATAAATCTGTAATATAGAGACTTGCCCAGCAATAAACATATTTTTTACAGGAACATTGTAGTGCTAGTTATACAAACATGCATTCCTAATGCTATAGTTTCCTAGTCTCTATTTAGATTCAGTTCCTCCCCCTTTTGCCATCCTGGTTCTAATCATAAATAATTAATGAAATATAAAGTAATCAAACAATTATTCCAACCTAGCAGTTCCTTTAGCTCATTTGCAATCACAACCTTATCTTAAACACACTGTAAGATTCTTCATGTGGTTTCTGTTAATACACATTTACATTGGTTGCAGTATTATCTGACTTTTTTTTTTTTAATTTTTGTAACTTTGTTGTTTTTTTGTTTTTTTGTTTTTTCTCTTCTCAAAGCTGCGGCCTCCTCCTCCAGCAGTATATCTCTTTATTCTAGATGTGTCCTACAATGCTGTAGAATCTGGATATTTAAAAATCTTTTCACAAGCTCTCCTGGATAATTTAGACAGGTATGCATGATCCTAGGCAGTCTGACATGTCACACATGTATATATATGTGTATGTGTGCGTAATCAGAAAAAATGCTTGCATGGTAATTGTGCCTCACAATAGTTCTATTACTTTCAATATTGCACTGCCCTGTGCGAGATTGATAGTTATGAACAGCCAATGTTTGTTTGGTCGGTCGGTCCTTAATTCAGCCAGAGACATGGGAGAGAGAAGCACACTGAGTAAGTTCCTTTCCAGCACATCATTATTGAGGCAGTTTCTGAATTAATAACAGTAGCTGCTGCCTGGTGGTGTCAGTCTCTCCCAATGTGATGAATGTCTCTATGGTTAGTGGTTTTGCAGTGCACAGTGTGGATCCAAACTGTCCAGTGGGTTTATAAATTGCATGGCATGATGTCACCAACCAAATTTATTGAAAAATTTTATATGTATTAACTAAAGTCTGTTCTACAACAATTTAAGCTGTGATTAGTGTGTTGGTCTTTAAGTGAGCTAGGTCAAGAGCGTAATCTAGGTCCCAACTAATGTTGATGATTATCTTGCTACTAGTTGCTCATTCCGAGAACTTCCATATTTACTGGAGCCTTCATTAGTGTGTATTCAATGTGTGTTATATTGTGTGTTACAGGTTGCGTGGAGATTCCAGAACAAGAATTGGATTTATTACATTTGATAGCAAAGTCCACTTTTACAATTTGCAGGAAGATCTGTCTCAGCCCCAAATGCTGATTGTTTCAGACTTAGATGGTGGGTTCTGAGAACATCATGACTAAGTTTTTCTGTTCTGAATGCATATATATTTATTGCAAGTCAGTGAACATAAATTGAAAGTCGTACATTTACATTCCTGCTTATTGTTTCTTTTTTTAAATTCTTCTATTCATCTTAGAATGCATTATGTGGTTTAGTTTGTTGCATAACTCTATAAACTCACAATTAAAGGTGTGTAAACTCTAGCAAACAAGTTTGGAAATTAATTGCATTTTCCATGTTTTTATTGTTGGAATACAAATGACGTGAAACACTCTCAGTAGGTCATGATGTTGGCTAAAAATGCACAAAATAGGCCATCCCAAAGCTGTAATTTTCACACCACTTTTAACACGCAATTGTCTATTTAACCACTAGAACTGTTGAGTGGGATCAGCTATAATGCTGATCCATGTGGAAATTCCCACCAATGAAAAGGTGTTTCATTTCTATTTGGGTGGGGGATTATTTTTTTAAGATTATTTTTTTTTTGTTTTAAAGATTTTATTTAAATTATATTTGTATGAGTAGAAATTTATAGAAATGTGTGTATCTTCTTTATTCTTTTTATCTATCTTTATTGCACAGTGTGGTTAACTTAGAATCTTTTCTCCTGCTCTTTTAATAGCATCCTGTGTGTGATTAAATTTTTATTAATAGATAAGGAGCAAAAACACTCTGTGCTTTTAGAGCTGATTTGAAAATGAAACAATTTTTTCCACGAAGGCCGAGTGAGTCTTAGTCAGGGGAGGTGTGGCTAGGGCTGCATAATAGAGTGGTTTAACTCCTAAATGGCAGAGAATTGATCAGTGAGATTGCAAGGGCATGATCTATAAACCAAAACCGCTTGCTGAAGACCAAGTTGTTTAGAGTATCCCTTTAAGAGGAGGATTTTGTGGAATATGACCTGCCTTGGATTGAGTACTGTCTGCAGATATAATAAGACAATCTATTTTGTTTCTTATTCGTATATCTTCTTATCTTAGCAGCTCCTTGGCACATAAGTTACAAAGCTAAGTACATTCTATTAAATACGTGAAACTTTTTGTTAGGTTTTTTTTTTTTTTTTCAGTCCACTTTGGGCTTTTTATAGTTTTAAAATTGAAAATATACTTGCCTGTCCACAATAGTACGAGAGATTGCTCATGAGGGAAAGATCCCATAACACACATTGTTTCTCAAACTCCATCAGTAGTTGAAGATTTGTTGTTTCTATTTATTTATTTTATTTTCACTTTCAGACATTTTTTTACCTACACCTGATGGACTACTTGTAAATCTGCATGAAAGCATAGAGGTATGTATACTTTAAATGTGTGGTAGTTATGTGGTGTGAAGAGAATCCTAGTAAAGGGTTTTCACAAAATGTACATGGGATTGATGTGATTTTGCTTTTTTGGGGATTAAATAACTTAAAAAAAAAAAAAAAAAAAACTCCTGTAAGCGCTGTCTTATATAAAATCAAATTATGTAATGTCTGCCAGTTATTTTAATGTGCAAATCATGTTTCAGATTCTGCATTACACGATGTGTCTATACAGCAGCAGTGAGGGGCTGTTTGTCCCTGCTCTCTGATTCTGATAGGACTCACATATCCACCTAATATGCACCTTTAATTTAGGCATGCTTTACTCTCTGATATTTTAAGTACAGTTGTGACTACCAACACCTTTAGGCAGCTGTGTCCTATATACTGCTGCAATATATACATACTGTTTACTGTTGATATGGATCATACTCCCATCAACAATATAACTTAATACCTATCCTCCCCTTATTGGTTAGATTAATTTTCAAGCAGGCAGAGGCTCTGTTCAGTGACAAGTTCCTCCTTCACCTGTTCTGTTTCCAGAGTGTGTGTGTGTCTTTGAATATTACATTCTATAACATCATTCTAGACTGTCAGAGATTGCTGTGCATGCATCTTGTGTTTAGATAGATTGGGCTGTAGGGAGGAGTATGTCACTGCACTGGATACTTTAACAGAACACGTCTGTCTGTCTATTAAATATATAGAAAATATCTTTTTTTTTAGTGTTCCCTATCCAATTTGTGCTGGAAGTCCAGGATATCTGGCTCTAGTACATAAGCATAATCCGTATATGAAGTTTTGCTTTTAATATAATCTGACCACTTTAAAAACATTTTATGTTGTATGTCACTGTTCCTAGTCCTTTTTTGGATTCAGCCCCCATTACGATTATAATTGTCATGAAACTTGTAATGCAGCACCAACACACTCTTTGCAATATCTGCTCCACGGATGCAGTGAAATCTTTCAAATTGATGATATCTAAGACAAAGTTTCTTGACAATTGCCTCTATTCATCAATTCAGTGTGTGGTAACACAAAAATTGAAGATGTTCGTAAATTGAAGTGCTTAAGAAGGAAGTGCCACTAGAGGCGTCTTCTTGGACAAACATAAATATCAATCATCTATGCATCAAAACCACTTACTTAAGATGCTGTGCATTTAGAGTATCACTTTAACACTATTCTATGCATTCCTGATACCTTGACAATATACCAAGTCTGGGAAGTGCAGCCGAATGTCTGCAAATGTATTTTTACATATGTTATTGGCTCTTAGAATACAAATATGTATTGTACCCTGTTAATAGGTGACATGCCCGGGCCCCCACCTGTAAGGAGGAAAACAGCAGTTTTACGTTATTTTTACTTTTTCCCCTTGAAACCCAGGTCTCTGTTTTGTCCTGCCTCTATGACTGAGATCAACATATGATCTCCACCACTTCACAGCTTTTCCAGAGGCAACATAGAATGTGACGGCAGATAAGAACCATTTGGCCCATCTAGTCTGCCCAAATGTCTTAATACTCTCAGTCCCTAGCCTTATATCTAGGATAGCCTTATGCCTATCCCACGCATGCCTAAACTTATGTTTAAGAGCACATTGGGCGACATGTGCTGTGCAAGGCAAAATACAGCGCAGCACCAATCAGAACCTCTCTGAGTTTCACTTGGCTATTTCAGCCAAAGCACCTCTAGTGGCTATCAGTGACCGCAATTACAGGCATTTAAAGCCTGAAATGTAAATGAGTTTTAAAAGACCACTTCTAACAAACCTGAACAGTGCTCAGATCACCTACAGCTTGAAGGAAAAGGCCTTATGCATATCTGAGTTTCTGCAAGGTACACTATGGAGGAAACTATCTACTCTTAATACTGGACACTATAATTGTATTGAATTTTAACCACTTGCATACTTTTAAACTATGTATCTCTAACCACCATTTCTTTGTCATTGTATCTTAACTGGGTGTGCTTGTTCTTTAATATATGTATGTGTGTGTGTGTGTGTGTATATACATGTGTGTATTTGTATGTATATATATATAGATATATATATATATATATATATAGAGAGAGAGATGTGTGTGTTTGCTCACACATACATGCATATATTCTGCAGTTTATCTTGTCCTGCATGCTACGGCTAGTTGCTCCCTGCCCTGCTCATCACTGGTTTATTAACTTAAATGTTATTTAACATTCTGCTTATCTCTAAAGACTTTCTCTGTTATTTTTGCTCCCCCCCCGCCTTATTTTATTGATACCCACCCAAATGTCTTGCTTGACCAATCCTCACCTCTTCTGTGCATCTCCATTCCATAGATTTTATTGCAGTCCTGTTTTGACCCTATCATCCCTGTCTTCCACAGTCAGAGTTTTAAAAGACCACTTCTAACAAACCTGAACAGTGCTCAGGGTCCCACCCACCCCTCCCCAACACCACCCCACCCCATGTTTCTTACTACATTTATAGATAGGATCCCTCACACAACTTTAGATAACTCCAAATAGCAGCTGCAAACACTACCAGTAATGAGCACAATCCACCTTCTTAACCCCTAACACTCAGTCCTCCTTCTTACTTCGGCTCATTCTCCTTTCCTCTAATTACCTACCCATCAGAGCAATGCTCTATACTCTCCTCCTCTCCTTCTCTCTTATCTCCCTCAGACTCAAAATATCTCATTCCACCCACCTCCCTCAACACACTCACATTTACATCAATCCCTCTTTGCTACACTCCCCCCTTCTCTCATCTCAAGCCCTGCACTCATTTCTCTATTCTCTCTCTCCTGCTCTAACCCAATCTCACCCTAGTCGCCGCCCATATAAAACCCATTCACACCTCCTGTCACTATCTCTCCTCCTACTTGTGGCAGCTGGTGACGTCTCTCCCAACCCAGGGCCCCACACCTCATCTGCTCACACCAAAATAAATAGAAACCATGCAAACCTCCTCCAAATACCCTGCAGTTTATCCAACTCTACCAAAATTCAGTGTGCACTCTGGAACGCTCGCTCCATTTGCACTAACATCAAATCTACAGCCATACATGACCTCATCATCTCTAACTCGCTCACAATATTGGCACTCACTGAGACCTGGCTGTCCCCATCCGATACCGCTACTCCTGCTTCTTTATGTTTCGGTGGTCTACAGTTCTCCCATACTCCTAGACTCGACTGTAAAGGAGGTGGTGTAGGCATCCTTCTCTCCCCTCAATGCACCTTTCAACCTATCCTCCCTGCCCCTGCCCTATCCTTTACTTCCTTTGAAGTTCACACTGTACGCCTTTTTAAGCCCACTCCTTTAAGAATTGCCATCATCTATCGCCCCCCCGGTCACCCTAAACTATTTATTGAACACTTTTCCTCCTGGTTACCCCATTTTCTTTCCTCTAGCACTCCCTCTCTCATACTTGGGGACTTCAATATCCCTATCAACAAGCTCAACTGCCCTGATGCCTCCCGTCTGCTCTCTGTAACCTCCTCCTTTGGACTCTCACAGATTTCCTCCTCCGCAACTCACACCGCAGGAAACACTCTTGACCTCATCTTCACCAATCTCTGTACCACCTCTGATCTCTCCACTGATCCATTTCCTTTGTCTGACCACCATCTGCTAACATTTAACATCTGCATACCTCATACCAAAATTTCAACACCATCAACTCTCCAACCTTGCAGAAACCTTAACTCCCTCGATCTCCAGCACTTCTCCACCACACTCCAAACACTCCTTTTACCCATCTCAAATCTCAACTGCCCTAACTCTGCAACCTCACTCTACAACTCCACTCTCTCCTCTCAACTTGACATCATGGCACCTCCTACAGTTAAACGCAGCAAGCGCCCCCAACTACAACCCTGGCACACTAAGCTGACCCGTTACCTCCAAAAATGTTCCAGAACTGCTGAACGCTGCTGGAGAAAGTCTCACTCTGCATCTGACTTTGTCCACTATAAATTTATGCTGCGCTCCTACAGCATGGCTCTTTCCTCTGCAAAAGTAAACTACTTCAAAACCCTCATAAGCACACTGTCCCATCAACCCAAACACCTGTTTCACACTTTTGATGCTCTTCTTTGCCCTGTGACTACCCCTCCTTCCACCACCTTGTCCGCCACAAACTTTGCATCTCATTTCACTGAGAAGATCTCTACAATCAGGAAAGAGATCTCTAATCTCTCTCCTTCCCCTATCATTATATCACCCAACCCCACTCCCCCTGCCATCCTATGCACATTTGCACCTGCTACAGCACAAGAGGTTTCTGCACTGCTCCTGTCCTCCCGCCCCACCACCTGCTCTCTCGATCCTATTCCCTCGCATCTCATCCGCACTTTGTCTCCCTTTCTTGCTCTTCCTCTCGCTAGCATTTTCAATCTCTCCCTTTCCTCTGGCACATTTCCCTCACTCTTCAAACATGCAACCGTAACCCCGATTCTGAAAAAGCCCAACCTTGATCCCAACTCCCCATCCAACTACCGCCCTATCTCGCTACTCCCATTTGCCTCCAAGATCCTCGAGAGAGTTGTGTACGCCAGATTGACAGACTTTCTCGAATCCAACTCTCTGCTTGACCCCCTTCAGTCTGGATTCCGCGCTGGTCACTCTGTCGAAACTGCTGTGACCAAAGTATCCAACGACTTAATTGCTGCTAAATCTCACGGCCAATACTCTATCCTAATCCTCCTTGATCTTTCTGCCGCATTTGACACTGTTGATCATCAACAGCTTCTTCACATTCTTCGTAACTTTGGTCTACGGGATACTGCTCTCTCCTGGTGCTCCTCCTACCTCTCCCAGCGCTCTTTCAGTGTTTCTTTCTCTGGTTCTGCCTCTTCTCACCAACCCCTCTCTGTCGGCGTCCCCCAAGGATCTGTCCTCGGCCCCCTATTGTTCTCCATCTATACTGCCTCCCTTGGTAAACTCATCAGCTCCTTTGGTTTCCAATATCATTTATATGCAGATGACACGCAAATCTACCTGTCCTCCCCTGATCTCTCTCCGCCCACCTTGACTCGTGTTTCTGACTACCTCTCTGCTATTTCCAACTGGATGGCTGCTCACTTCCTTAAACTCAACCTGTCCAAAACAGAACTTCTAGTTTTTCCTCCCTCAAGTGCTGCTACTCCTGTTGTCTCCATCCAAGTCAACGGCGCTACTATCACCTCTACCTCGCAGGCTCGCTGCCTAGGGGTTCTTTTCGATTCTGACCTCTCTTTTACTCCCCATGTCCAATCGATAGTCAAATCCTGTCGCTTCCAACTCAAGAACATAGCGCGCATCCGCCCATATCTAACGCCGGACGCGGCTAAGATATTGGTTCATGCTGTTGTTCTCTCTCGCCTCGACTACTGCAATCCCCTTCTGACCGGTCTTACATGTTCCCAGCTTGCACCGCTGCAATCTGTAATGAACGCGGCTGCGAGGCTTATTTTCCTGTCCGGTCGCACCTCCCACGCCTCCACGCTCTGTCAGTCCCTGCATTGGCTTCCAGTTAGATATAGGGCCCAATTCAAAATTCTGTCACTTGCTTACAAATCCCTACATAATGCTGCTCCAACATACCTATCCTCCCTCATACACAAGTATGTCCCGTCGAGACCCCTGCGCTCATCCCAAGACCTACGCCTATCCTCTACCCGGATCCCCACCTCTGACGCTCGCCTTCAAGACTTCTCTAGGGCTGCACCTATTCTGTGGAACTCCCTTCCCTCCTCAATCAGACTTTCACCCAGCCTCCACTCCTTCAAAAAAATCTTTGAAAACTCACTTCTTCGTTAAAGCGTATCAATTAAACTGTCAGCAGGCTTCTCATCCCCCACCCCATGACTCCTTTCCTGCAACTGTCAAAAATGACCTACCAAGCACTCAATAAACCCTTCTCTAACAAACTATTTAATTCCCCTACTTTAACCCGTTTGTGTCACTATACCCCACTCCCTCTAGCATGTAAGCTCATTGAGCAGGGCCCTCGACCCCCTCTGTTCCTGTACGTCCAGTGGTCTGATCTCAATTATGTGTCTGTTAGTCCACCCATTGTACAGCGCTACGGAATTTGTTGGCGCTATATAAATAATAAAATAATAATAATAATAATAAATGTTGCTTTCCTACAGAACAGCAGTGTTTCACATTGCAGGGTTAAAATGACAGGGACATTGCACCTATGGAGATGGAGTGGTCTTAGTGCCTGTAGTGTCCCTTTAATTCTTTTTGCAGTAATATGACTGTGCATTTGTTGCAAGTTAAAAGTAGAGAACTCTGTTAGGTGAAACATATAATTGAAAGTATTTAGGGAATTGTTATTACCAAAGATGTTTTCTGAGATGACCTTGGGGAGTTTGCTACGTAAAATAACATTGTAATGCTTTTTTTCTTCACAGCTCATTAAAGATCTATTAACTGCTTTGCCCAATATGTTTAACAACACCCGAGAAACACACAGTGCCCTGGGCCCTGCTCTTCAAGGAGCTTTTAAACTTATGTCTCCAATGGGTGGACGGATTTCAGTGTTTCAGACTCAGCTGCCATCTCTGGGTGCAGGGCTTCTACATTCTAGAGAGGATCCTAATCAGAGATCAAGCATCAAGGTATGTTTTCAACTCAAACATGCCCATTTTAATCCCCATATTGTTACCTTGCTGTTATTTTTTAAAGCAATTTTGTTGGGACAGCTGTTTCGTTGTTAATGCAACTCATCAGCATGAAGTTGGTTACTGGCTTGCTATTGATCCTTGGTGTTACTTGTGGAGCACAAAGTAATAGAGTAATAATGGAGAAAAAAGTGATTGAAAACTCCTTTCACCTGAAGTCAGTGGATAGTAAATATTTTGTTAAACACGTATCTGTCCAGGAGTGGCCATGTATGCAAATGTGAGATTTAGGTGGGAAAGAAAAGTCTTATGGCTTATGATCTGTTTTTACCAATGACTGACATCAGGTGATAGGGGTTTTCAGTCACTTTTTTCCACCATAACTCTATTGCTTTGTGTTATATATCTGATTCTAAATGTAGTTAATATATTATTTGTATATATAAATATTTTACTAGTTAGGTATTTGGGAACCTGCTTGACAATCTCATAAGACTTTACAGAACACAATTATGAGTGTTTAAGAGAAGTAAAACGTTTAATAAGGATGATATAATCAGTGAAAAATGCATATAATTTTGTGTGAAAAATACAAAACAAAAACAAATATTAACACTAACTTTGGCCAGGGTTTGTGACTAAGTGGCTACTAAAAAAAAAGATTGGACATAACCCATTTTGAATGGGTTTTGTAAATGGTAGCTATAATAGGGTTATTTTTTCATTCCTGGGCTACCATACAGTCTCAAAGTGAACATAGGCCCAGCAAACCAATCTGGCAAATTTCAATGTATAAAAACTGAAATTGGCAAGTGTTTGACACGCTGCATAATGTTCTCTAAACCATAAAACTGAAGGTTCATTATTTACACAAACAAAAACTGCTAAACCATTTTAAAGTGTTGACAACTCATTTAGACATCATGTGTATTATTTTAAGCTCTAGTGATAAGCCTACTTCTCTAAATGCTCTATACTACTAGCAACAAGCCAAACAAAATGTTGGCAGTTCTGATGATCAAATTATGTTTCTGTTGAACTGTTGGCAAAGAAATGACAAAAGAGGAAAGTGCAGCTATAACAGCACACAGTTGGTGCTTTAACAGGATAATCCACTCATATTTACTACTTTGCATGTACGGCGTCATTGTCAATCCTTTCCTCATAGTGAAAATATTGCCCAGCTATAAGCCCACCCTGTTACAAAGGGGAATATTCCTTAGAGGAGCTGATGCCATGGCCACATCATTAGCTCCAGTTAAGAGAAATAGATTTTAGCTGTAAGCAATTAATTACTGTCCACTTGGGGTGTGCATTAATATGCATTTCTTAACCAGGTGCTAGGCAACATACCCCATGAACTAGATTATGAGAAATCTAATCAGCACTAACAATTGGATGGTTTAGAATTGGCTAACAGGTGTCTGATATTTTCTGATTTGAGCAGGGCTCAATACGGGTAACTGCAACATAATTTATTTATTTTTTACAATCTTGTTGGTACCACAAGTTTTTGTTGTAAATCAGAAAATTTGAAAATAATGTACACACAGTAAACCTGTAAGGGCATTTAAGTGTGGCACTTGTAAAATTCAAACAATAGAAAACAAAATTATATGAGCGCATTTCTAATTCAAAGTATTAAAGAGTGTTATCGAGGGGGGCGGGGCCTGACTTCCAAGCAGACCAGACGTGTGCTGAGCTAGCTCCAGCATTTGGTACCTATAAAACGAGTTAATAGTCGGTGGGCTTGCTGATTTTGCCTCAGGAGTTTAATTCCTACACAGAGGGCTCCACAGAGAATCTGGGGATACCACATTTGGGTCTCTTTTCAAACGGACTGTGGAGCTAGCTTATTGCGGCCTACAGGCAGCGGGGTGAGGGAGAGGCGGACGCTCTCCTGACTCTCTAACTGGCTGTGCAAATTTAGCATGCCTGCTACTCCCCTTCCCCACCCCCCCACCCTTTTGAACCTGTGGGGGTTACCATGGTTCCGGCGGCCCATATACCACTCACCATCCCGTCGGGCCAACAAGGCTCCCAAGATGGCAGAGACCAGTGTTGGAAATATGAAGCTGTCAAACATGACTGCCTCACTGTCTGCACTCAAACTCCTCTTCCTAAAATTTCTAGCCCACATAGCAAAGAGAAAGAGAAAGCGAAGATTGCGATCTCTCTTGCATGGGTACGGTGAACAGACGAGAACTCCTACTCCTATACCACAGAGTGTCCCCGCAATACCAAACAAAATATCCCTGCGTACTCGACCAGTGTGCAAACATCTAGCCCTTACCAGGAGACGACATCGTTATCTGCTCTGGTAGCTACCACTAGTACAAGAGTGCTTGGGGCTGTGTTGGGAGTTGGCACCAGGGAGCCAGGGAAAGGCCTCCCACTGTGCCCTCCAAAATGGCAGTGGAGATCGGGAGACCCCGAGCAAGCTTTGGGCAAGGCTGCAGCTTATGCTACACGGCGGTGAAAATCACTCGGAACACAAGGATTCTCTCCTGGGAGCCCAGCAGTTAGCTCGCAAATCAGGAGTCGGTTGGGAATGCTTGTCGCACACAGAGACCAGCAGCGGCTGCAAGCCAGATTATCTACAGGGTGGTGGACTCCTGTACATTATTTACTTCCTGTCTACTACTGGTGTTATGGTTTACTCTTTATTTAATTGCTTATGTATAATATGCGTGTGCAAATTTCCTTTACCCAGTCCTAGCTCCCTCCCCCCCCCCCCCCCCCTGGACCTGGGGAGGTCATCCCGGTCTATAAGGGCATCAAGCAAAGTGTCGGTCTGGGCCTCAACACCCGCCCTGGCAAGGAAGCTCCAGCGGGTGATAATTCACAAAATGGCCGCTGTGCGCCAGCTATGTGAGCGAACAGCCGGAATGAACGAGCTGACTGAAGGGGAAATCACCAAGCACCATCAGACCACCATGACAGCCTATCCCAGGCTTATACTGGCAGGCTATGATGGCAAGATCAAGGTACAGGCTGTGGGCAAACAATAAGGGGAAAAGAGGCATACACAAAACGGGACCCTACTGAACTGCCCTTATACAGCAGACCCTCAAGGGTCACCAGACCCTACAGCTGCCAACCCCGACAAAACATGCCAGAGCGACCGAACAACAAACCACCCACCCTGCATCCAGTTAGAAAGGACCCACCCTACCAGACCGGACCTACGACACCATAACCACCGCCATACGCCAAGGCACAGCGCAGGACGACTAAACTGCAGCCCCAGGGCACAAGCAGCACCTACCAAGCGATGGCACAGCGGCGAGAGCCACAGGAGAGCTACCTGCTGACCAACCTTGGAGCCGACGCAGGCACAGTCGACCACACAAATCCTGCTCAATCTGGCGGACTCATGTAACTAAGCCGAAACCCAGAGACAATGATCTAAGATTGGGTTCTGTTCACTCGTGCACTGTACCTGTCATGTTAAACATATATTAACAGAATATCAGAAACTCCTTGATAAGCGACACTAATGTGTATAGATTATATATATATATATACAAAAAAGGGATAATCGTTTGATATATATATATATATATATATATATATATATATATATATATGAGCATAGCTAATCTAGCACCATAAAGCGATAGTTATCTTACGACATATGTTCATGTTTTTAGCCTGTTATAACTAATGATATGCAATTACACTAATTGGATTGCCAATGACATGGATATTGCACCATTCTAGCAACACTATTGTGTATAAGCTTTATATATACAAGCATAGCTAATCTAGCACCGCGAAGGGGTGGATATTTTACGTCATATGTTCATGTTTCTAGCATGTTACTACTAATGATACGCAATTACATTACTCGGATTGCTTATAGCATGGTTACAGCACCGTTCTAACTTACTTATACTTACTTATATGTGTTTAAATCCAAATGTTTAAGCCTGATTACAAAAAAAAAAAAAGTGCCTGTCATTCATGTGCCCCGCATGTCTAGCGTGGGAAAAGCCAGAGGACTGCTTTTGGGGCACCTCTCGCCAGCCTGTACTATTTACATGCACAGCAAAAATAAAGAATTAAAAAAAATAAAAATAAAGAATTATATATATTAAAAAAAAAATGTTATCGATCTTCTGATATGTTACTTCAGAGAAAATGCGCAAAAGGACTAGTATGGAAACTTGCCGATTCCTGGTAGCCCTTCTACACCCAACAGAGTAACTCACTATACAGAAAGTCCTACAGTGGACCCTGCAGCAGCAGTGCATCTTCCACAGTCCGGGACTTGAGCAACGCTTTTACTCCTGGCACTACAACTCTTTGCTGTACCGGGAGAGGCGCAGGCGGCGACTGGGGGCCTTTCAAGCGTTCTTTTGGATTTTCGAGGGCCTGACAGAACATGGACTGCATCCCCACTCGGTACCGCCAGATTGCAGAGACTGAAATCCTGCAGTTGTCCACGGCAAACCTAGGATTCTTTCTGGAGCGGGCCATAATAGCCAATTTCACAGCATTGTCCTGGGTGACTGCTTTGTCTCTGGTTGCATCCACAGCAGCAGTTGGCGCCTTCCTGATCCTGAATGCTGACACGATGGGCGACAATCCTTCTCCTTCTTTCACCTCCATTGCTTGTGTCACTTTATAGACAATGTCTAGCAAAGCCTGTTGGCCAACTATTTCTGGCGCTCCGCTGATTCATACATTATTTTTTTTCCTGCTGATTTCGCTCCTCTTGTGATGCCTCTGTACGTGAATGGAGGTGATCCACTGGATGAGGGATTCCACTGCTCACGCTTTCCTTCTCTGGACTTGACGACCCCAATTATGCCGTAACCCACCGATCTCTTTCTGCACTCCCGTGAGGCCTGCTTTTTAAATCTCTCACAGGTCCAGGAGGAGTTTTTAATGTCCACTTAAGTAGATGGAGACATGTCTGTGTCAGTCCTCAGATACACATTACCAGTAGCTTGCGATGTCGGTAGTCTCTCGTCATCCTGGAAATAATCAATCGCTTGAGCCATGCTGCCCCCTAGGCACCATTATGAGTCGGGCCTGCGGCGGTGGCCTCTAAAAGGATATCACGGACATTGCTGCTTTCTGAACGAGCAAATTTGTGGTGTTTTCACCCCATCTCTCTTTCGGAGGCTGCCAAAGTTTCTGTAGCTGGTCGGTATTCTTTTAATTTCGTGGCATAAAGGTCTTTCTTTAGTAAATAGAAGCCCGAGCATCTTACTTGTACGTCTGCTCAGCTAGCCACACCAACATGATTTTTTTTTTTTTTATTTTAGAAAATAAATTGGGTTAAATCCCAGTTTTGAGAATACCTTTCAATATACGCAGTAGTTTTTTTTTTTTTTTTAAATCTAATCTGAAATACTGTAGGTAGCTATCTAGTTGCTAGCTCTATGACTTGTACAGACATACATTGAGCCTATTTTGTATTGAAGCAAAATGTCTTAACATTGTTTGTCGCACATCAAACTGACATAATCTACATAGGTGGCCAATAACTGAAATGGTAGCTTTGTATTGTTTAAATACCAAATTGGCACTGCTATTCACAATATGAAAACATCTGCAAACAAAAAGGATGCACAACAAATTAAAGGGACCCTACAAGTTAAATTATTGCAGTTTTTTTAGGAACACTCCCCTAATAGCTGTCAGGCTTCCGCAACTATAATACCTCTGTTATAGCTCAAATGACTGTCATTGATAGCATTTTATTGGCGCAGCGTTTTGCACTTGCCTCCCAGTGATTCCTTAGAAGCTGAGGTTTGGTTGACTATCATTGAGACTGTGGATCACAGATGGAGTGCCAGCATGGAGACCAATTTACCTCCTGGTGTAAGGCAAGTACAACTTTTAAACCTCTGCCAGGTGGGGTTGGATACCTATATAGTTAGGGGAACACTATAGAGTTAGGAATACATGCTTGCATTACCAACGCAATAGTGTTACTTTGAGTATATTATATTGTAAGAAATATTAATTGTTTACAAATGATCTAAAGTACTTGTCTGCAGTTTACATTTGTATTATTACATGTGTAATATTCACAATTTCTGTTTTGCACAATGTTTTTCTGATTAGCCTATTCATTTTGTTTTACAGGGAGTGCAGCATTTGGGTCCTGCTACAGACTTTTACAAGAAACTGGCTCTAGATTGCTCTGGACAGCAGACTGCAGTTGATTTGTTTCTTTTAAGTTCTCAATATTCTGATCTCGCCTCGCTAGGTATGTAGAAATCAGTCTCCGTTTCCCATATTTAGACCTATAACATTAACTAAAATAAATCAGACTATATATTTCAAGATAAGTAATTAGAAGTAATTTCCTATTGTTTGAATTATTCAATGTGCTTTTTTCGCTCAAGGACTTTTTCAATTCAAAGCATATATCTGAGGAGCTCTTTACATCAGTGATCACAAATGTAGTCAATTAAAAAAAATGAATGTTAAAGAGAAAATGTACACTTTAGTTTTTTTTTACTTTTCCCATTATCTTTCATCAGTATAAACCTTTGGTGATGTAATGTGTGTATGTGTGTGTATGTGTGTGTATATGTATATATTTATACTTAAATGAACACTACAGCAGGGCTTAACAAATTTGCTTTGAATCTAGGAGCCAGGTAAAAAAGTTAGGTGCCAGATTTTTTTAAACTTACAAAGCTTTATATCACCATATGATATAGTGCAAGGAATCCAGGAGATGTACAATAGATTCAAAGTATAGAATAAAATATATATTTTTTTAGATACAATAATATGTTGCCTAGATACAAAATATACGGTATGTGTATCTTAATCCCTGGTTGGAAGAAACAACACAGGGTAAATTATACTTATACCAAATAATATACTTTTATAAGGAAAAAAAGATTAAAATAATGTCCATTTGTAATAAAGCATACCAGTATGTGGAACTGGTTTCTCAAAAGTAATATAGGCAATGTATCGCCAGAACCACTAATAAGAGAAAACTGGAAATATAAATAAAAACCAGTTTATTACAAGTTAAAAATAAAGATAAAAATCAATGCACAAAAATATAGCCAGTCTATTACAGGTCAAAAGAGCAAGAAAACCTTAACTTCCACCCGTGATAGATGAGGATACTGTTAGTGAATTTGTTCATTGGATCCTGACCGCCGCTGAGGACGGCGTGCGTTTCAAGGTGCGTTCCACTACGGACCTCACTCCGAGGTATCGGCACTTTGGTAGGTCTGGAATCCGAAAATGGATGGCGGTTTCTTTCGACTGGACCTTGGCTGGCAGTGGATGTGCTTCTTGTACAACCACTGTACAAGAAGCACAACCACTACAAGATTACTCACAGTGATTACTCACAGGACCAGTCGAGGGGAGTCCAGCACGGCGTGGGGAAAAAAAGGTGAGTGAAAATACCATTCCCAATGTAAAACGGAAGGGGTCTGGTCACCTAAACACACACGTGTCCATGACAGGCGCGCACTGGTTCCAGGACAGACACTCACACTGACCGACACATTCCCACATTATTGCTTGTTTTTTTTTTTTTTTAAATTCTTTATTTTTGGTGCAAAAATACTTTACAAGCATACCCGTGTAGCCACGACAGCAGACACAGGCAGGTTAATGCAGACATGTTCATGGCATGATACATTTGCACATTTTTGTGAAATTGGAATATAACAAGGTATTTATATATTGCTTACATAAAATAGCGTGCTAAAGTATTTGAGCCTATGAATAGGTAAACATAAGATTGGTATTCCGCTTAGACCATTTGGTATGATGCTAACATGCTCTGGACCCGAGCTAACCTCCGTGATTTAACTAACGAGCGATACATTCAATATATTTTACATGTTATTCAAGAATACATTTGTGATAGTCTGATCGAGTGATCTACGAGAGAGACCCCCTGGGATCCCCTACATAGGCTTACAAAGACATAAAACAAACTAAAAAGAGTATTTATTGCTTGTTTTAATACCTGTGGGGTCCAGTGGGAGACCGGCTGGGGGATCGTGCAGGCTGGCGACCGGCTGGGGGATCATGCAGGCTTGCGACCGGCTGGGGGATCGTGCAGGCTTGCGACCGGCTGGGGGATCGTGCAGGCTTGCGACCGGCTGGGGGATCGTGCAGGCGGGCGACCGACTGGGGGATCGTGCAGGTGGGGGATCATGCAGGCGGGACACCGGCTGGGGGGTTGTGGAGGCGGACGGCCAGCTGCGTGTATTGTTGCCAGCGGCAAGGGAGCTGTGTTGTCCCTGCTCTGCTTCCCCGTGTGCTGCTTAATGAGACTGGAGCCGGAATACGACGTCATATTCTGTCTCCGATCTCATTAAGCGGCCGCGGGGAAGCAGAGCAGGGACATCACAGCTCCCTCGCCACCCTCCTACTATTCGCGCAGTTAGTGGCCTGTCTCCACGACCACCCACCATGCCTCCGTCCTGCATAATATCCCAGCTTGACCCTGGCCGCCCCCTCGCGCCTGCCCCTGGCCGCCCCCTCGCGCCTGCCCCTGGCCGCCCCCCCGCGCCTGCCCCTGGCCGCCCCCCCCGCGCCTGCCCCATGGCCGCCCCCCCGCGCCTGCCCCATGGCCGCCCCCCCGCGCCTGCCCCTGGCCGCCCCCCCCGCGCCTGCCCCATGCCGCCCCCCCCCGCGCCTGCCCCTGGCCGCCCCCCCCCCCCCCGCGCCTGCCCCTGGCCGTCCTCCCGCCTGCCTCTGAGGTAAGGAGCTTGCATATCCTAGGCGCTATGGCAACCTGTCGTTGAGCCCTGCGCTATAGTGTCAGGAATGCAACATATATTCCTTATATTATAATGCTGGAAACATGTTTTTTGTCACCTTTTCTCCCACACTGCAGCTGGCCATGTCTCCATGGCTGAGATGATCAAGTTTTATATCATCAGCCAATCCAATGCTTTCTGATAGGAAAGCACAGGGAGGCTGTTGCACATGCACAGCACTGTGCCAATCAGCCTCTCCTCATAGAGCTGCATTGAACCAATGCATCTCTATGAGGAACGTTCAGTGCCCCCATGCAAAACCTTGAGACACTGAATGCCAGTGCTACACACTGCATCACTAGGAATCACCTCTAGTGGCCATCTGGGTGACTGCCATTAAAGGTGTTACTAGCTGACAATGTAAATGCTGCATTTTCTCTGAAAAGGCTGTGTGTACAGTACTAAGGCTGCAGGGACATGTTGAAGACACCATGCTATCTGTATCACTATATCTATGCTTTAGTGAGATCTTATTTTGATATATTTAATGTTATATCAGCATTTTTTTGCTTAGCATTATTGTTTTGTGTCAAAATAATTTTATGTTGCATTGTTTATCAAGTATAAAATTATTTTGATTTGTGTTCCTGAATTAATGTACCTTTATTTTCACAGCGTGTATGTCAAAGTACAGTGCAGGGTCTGTATATTATTATCCATCATTCCATGCAACTCACAATCCAGCTCAGGCAGATAAATTAAAGCAAGACCTCAATCGTTATCTCACCAGAAAAGTTGGATTTGAAGCAGTAATGCGAATACGTTGCACTAAAGGTATGGAATATTTACGTGTTTACCCTTTGCATTTATGTTGTATGACTCTCGAATATCTCATCCAAACCTATCTTTATTTTCTCAGCAAGTATGAAAGTCGAGTTGGGTGTAAAATTGGTCTAAAGTTCTAAGAGTGAGAGTGGTTCAAATACTGCTATTGGCAAAACTACTCTTTAATTTTAGTACACAACACTATATTTTTTTAAATGTTGCCTCAATTAGTGAATTTGTTTGAAACTAGCAATATTATCCAAACCTTGGTTTGAATTGACCTCCTATGAAATTGATTTTGAATCTGCTGCTTTACATGTATATATAATATTCATTTTTTATTAAATCTCACACAACTATTTCACCTCTTAACATTTATATTTGAATATTTAAAGGAACACTAGTGTCAGGAATTCAAACATTCCTTACACAGTAGTGTTAAACAAACTATTTAGCACACCAGCCATCCTCATATCTCTTTAAAAAGGTTTTAAATTTACCTTTTCTCCTACACTGCTCCAGTAGCGTGGCGGCTGGTCCCATCTTCATGGCTGAGATCATCATCCCATAGGAAAGCATTTGGTGTCTATTGCAGTGTTTCCCAACCCAGTCCTCAAGGCACACCTACCAGTCCAGGATTTAAGGATTACCCAGTTTTGTCTAAGGTGTTTTTTCTTTTTTTTTTTCTAAAAACACCTTAGACAAAACTGGGTAATCCTTAAATCCTGGACTGGTAGGTGTGCCTTGAGGACCTTGCCTTGGGTTGGGAAACACTGGTCTATTGCACATGCACTTCCAAACGCAACAATGTGTCACTTGGTATCTCCTCATAGAGATGCATTGAGCATGGTGACACTGAATGCCAGTACTGCACAGTGTAGCACTGTGGTAGGAAACCCCTCTAGTGGCCATCTGAGTGACTGCTACCATAGGGTTTACTAGGCAGCAATGTAAAACTGCCTTTTCTCTGAAAAGGCAGTTTTTACATTAATATGCCTGCAAGGACAGACTTTATAGACACTAAAATCACTACATTAAGTTGTATTGGTTCTGTTGAAAAGTGTCAGTTTAAGCTGCATTTTCTTTATAAAATGCAACATGAACGGACAACAGTGTTACTTGTATTGTGGGGAAATTATTCCATTGTGGGGTTCCGGAGAAATCATAATGAACCAGAAGACTGACAGTCTGCTGACTCATATCTCCAGAATGCAAAGATATATTAGGTTAGGATTATTGTCCATGTGAAATTAGCTTAGTGCGTAATGAGTTACGGTCGTGTATGGTTCGAATCTGTCATTAAAGAGTTTTCATGAATCTGATAAGGTGCACTTCAAGCAGGGAAGCCAACATAGGTAGTATAATGCAGCACGTTTGTGTGCGTTTTTGCCCCAGGCAGGGGCCTGTAGATTACTGATGATGTCATCTACAAGATTTTCTTATTCACCGTAGTGCAATGGTCTAACCATTTAGCTTACAGTCCATTACATTGTGCACTGTATTTAAGACGTCTGTATGTGCCATATTCCTGCCCCTCACTGCTGGCCTACATGTTCCACAAAGACCGTATCGGAGTAGCACATCTGAAATCAGTTGTTGGTTTTCATTGCAACACAAATGCAAGGATGCCTTACACACAAACACATTCAATATTTTTTTTAAGTAATGTCTTTATTCTTTTTTGTGTTTTGTATTACATTTTCAGGTCTCTCCATACACACTTTTCACGGGAATTTTTTTGTGCGTTCCACGGACCTATTGTCTCTCGCAAATGTTAATGAAGATTCTGGTTTTGCAGTACAGATGTCTGTTGAAGAAAATCTGACTGACACATCTCTGGCATGCTTTCAGGTTGCACTTCTTTACACTTCTAGCAAAGGTAAGTTCATCCGCATACACTGCTTAAGTTTATGATTAACAGATTTTAACAAATTAAATTTGAATGGCAAAACTGACGATAAAAAAAAAAAACATTATGTGGAAAAACTCTTAATCTTCGTCACAGTGTTTGATATTTTAATCTAATTAGCAAAAAATCTGAGTTTAGTGTATTCATGTGTGTTTTTAGGGTGTTTTTTTTGCACAGGGCTAGTTGCTGCAATAGCTATAATCAGTTACCTTAAAGCGGCACTGTCATGCCGAACTTACCTTTCCTCAATCTCTTCCTCTTCTCCCCCTCTCTCGGGATCTGTTATTCCTTTCTTCCTGTCTTCTTTAGTTTTCTTTAAAATCATAAGACAAAGTAGGGACTCTGTCTTATGGAGGATTCCTCCGCTTGACCAGCTCTGACCAGCGGAGGAGCAAAGTGTGCTTCATTTCCGCTGGTCAGAGCAATTTTCCCCATGATCCCTAGCTTTCCTCCCAGTTCCCACAATGCTTCCTGTCAGTATTGCCGAACGTCCTGTCACTTAGACAGAACGCCGGCAAAACTGCCGAATTGCATCCTAACAGAATGAGCACTGTTTCTCCATTGGTGTTAGGATGCAATTCGGTACTTTGTTCGGATCGGAATTTCATTCAAATGAATGAAACTCCGATCCTATTCATTGCTGTGGCTGCATCTTGCAGCCGCTTAGTAGATAACTCCCTAATTCCCACGGTATCAGGGAGCTATCTACTAAAAGGCTGAAAGACCTAAATTGGTCTTTCAGCCAAATTTACTAACACTAAGTAAAAATGACTTGGTATTAGTAAATAATATGCCCCTACTCGCTATACCGCGAGTAGGGGCATGTCTAGTAAGCAGTGAGCAGCCTGTGGCTGCTCACTGTAAAAAAAAAAAAATATTGCCCCCCACCCCTAAAAGATGGGTGGGGGCTGTAAAGTAAAATAAGGGAGGGAGACCTATTGTCCCCCCCCGGCCCCCACCCCTGGCCGGCGGGTGGGGGCCATAATGGTAATAAGAGGGGGGGGACCTACTGTCCTCCCCCCCCCCCGGCCCCCACCCCTGGGCGGCGGGTGGGGGCCATAATAGTAGTAGGGGGGGGGACCTACTGTCCTCCCCCCCGGCCCCCACCCCTGGCCGGCGGGTGGGGGCCATAATGGTAATAAGAGGGGGGGACGACCTACTGTCCTGCCCCCACCCCTGGGCGGCGGGTGGGGGCCATAATGGTAATAAGAGGGGGGGGGACCTACTGCCCCCCCCCCGGCCCCCACCCCTGGGCGGCGGGTGGGGGCACTAAATAAATCCCCCCCCCCCCATCAAGGTGACTAGGGGTGCCCAAGCCCCTAGTCAACCACCCCCCACCCAAATAAAAAATGCCCCTACCTACCCCCCTCACCCTAAAAAATAGTGAGGGGGGAATAAAATTGCTAACCTGTAAAGTAAAATTAAACTTACCATTCGACGTCTTCTTTTTTCTAAAATCTTCATTTTTCAGCCCCATAAAAGGGCAAATAAAAAACCATCATAGCCGTTGAACTAAAAAAAAAAAAAAAAACCCGAGCGCAAAAAAAAAAAAAAAAACCTGACGAAAAAGAAAAAACCCGAGCGCACAAAAAAATAATCCATCTTCACCCATGGAGGGCTCCGCGCAGACTGAGCTCCGCAGGGCAAGCCAAACCCCGCCCTGCAATTAGCCTAAGAACACTCTGATTGGTGGGTTTAAGCCAATCAGAGTGCTCTTTGTCATTTTACAAGCGTGGGAAAGTTCTTTGGAATTTTCCCACGCTTGTAAAATGACACAGAGCACTGTGATTGGATGGCTTGAAATCCATCCAATCACAGTGCTCTGTGTCATTTTACAAGCGTGGGAAAGTTCTTTGGAATTTTCCCACGCTTGTAAAATGACACAGAGCACTGTGATTGGATGGCTTGAAATCCATCCAATCACAGTGCTCTTTGTCATTTTACAAGCGTGGGAAAGTTCTTTGGAATTTTCCCACGCTTGTAAAATGACACAGAGCACTGTGATTGGATGGCTTGAAATCCATCCAATCACAGTGCTCTGTGTCATTTTACAAGCGTGGGAAAGTTCTTTGGAATTTTCCCACGCTTGTAAAATGACACAGAGCACTGTGATTGGATGGCTTGAAATCCATCCAATCACAGTGCTCTGTGTCATTTTACAAGCGTGGGAAAGTTCTTTGGAATTTTCCCACGCTTGTAAAATGACACAGAGCACTGTGATTGGATGGCTTGAAATCCATCCAATCACAGTGCTCTGTGTCATTTTACAAGCGTGGGAAAGTTCTTTGGAATTTTCCCACGCTTGTAAAATGACACAGAGCACTGTGATTGGATGGCTTGAAATCCATCCAATCACAGTGCTCTGTGTCATTTTACAAGCGTGGGAAAGTTCTTTGGAATTTTCCCACGCTTGTAAAATGACACAGAGCACTGTGATTAGATGGATTTCAAGCCATCCAATCACAGTGCTCTGTGTCATTTTACAAGCGTCGGAAAATTCCAAAGAACTTTCCCACGCTTGTAAAATGACAAAGAGCACTCTGATTGGCTTAAACCCACCAATCAGAGTGTTCTTAGGCTAATTGCAGGGCGGGGCAAGGCTTTATAAGCCTTGCCCCGCCCTGCGGAGCTCAGTCTGCGCGGAGCCCTCCATGGGTGAAGATGGATTATTTTTTTGTGCGCTCGGGTTTTTTCTTTTTCGTCAGGTTTTTTTTTTTTTTGCGCTCGGGTTTTTTTATTTTATTTTTAGTTCGACGGCTATGATGGTTTTTTATTTGGCCTTTTTTGGGGCTGAAAATGAAGATTTTAGAAAAAAGAAGACGTCGAATGGTAAGTTTAATTTTACTTTACAGGTTAGCAATTTTATTCCCCCCTCACTATTTTTTAGGGTGAGGGGGGTAGGTAGGGGCATTTTTTATTTGGGTGGGGGGTGGGTGACTAGGGGCTTGGGCACCCCTAGTCACCTTGATGGGGGGGGGGGATTTACTTAGTACCCCCACCCGCCGCCCAGGGGTGGGGGCGGGGGGAGGACAGTAGGTCCCCCCCATTATCGTTATGGCCCCCACCCGCCGCCCAGGGGTGGGGGCCGGGGGGAGGACAGTAGGTCCGTCCCCCCCCCCCTTTTACCATTAGGGCCGCCGCCCAGGGGTGGGGGCCGAGGTCCCCCCCGCCCCCCTTATTACTATTATGGCCCCCACCCGCCGCCCAGGGGTGGGGGCCGGGGGGGAGGACAGTAGGTCCCCCCCCTATTACTATTATGGCCCCCACCCGCCGCCCAGGGGTGTGGGGCCGGGGGTGGAGGACAGTAGGTTCCCCCCCCCCCTATTACTATTATGGCCCCCACCCGCCGCCCAGGGGTGGGGGGCGGGGGGTGGAGGACAGTAGGTTCCCCCCCCCCCCCCTTATTACTATTATGGCCCCCACCCGCCGCCCAGGGGTGGGGGCCTGAGGGGAGGACAGTAGGTCCCCCCTCATTCCCATTATGGCCCCCACCCGCCGTCCAGGGGTGGGGGCCGGCGGGGGAGGACAGTAGGTCCCCCGTCCCCCCCTTATTACCCTTTTTTTTTACAGTGAGCAGCCACAGGCTGCTCACTGTTTAGTGGACATGCCCCTACTCGCGATATAGCAAGTAGGGGCATTGGGGAGATTTTAATCTCCCTTGTGCTATTATGGGGGTCATATTGACCCCCATAGAGTGAGGAGGGGACCTGGGGGGCTTATGAAGTGGTGGGGAGCACTGCTCCCTGCCGCTTCTGTCTTTACATATTGCAAGGAGGGAGCTGCACGCCGGTAGCTCCCTCCTTGTAATAAAAGCGAACAAACAAACGAACACTGATACACAGTGTTAGTTTGTTCGTCTGATTTTTTTCTATTCATTCATTCATTCGTCTGTCTGATGAATGAATGAATAGGTAAAATTCCCGTTCGCATGTCCAGGTGTTTCACTGGGCATGTGCGGGAATCTCAGGGCTATCTAGTGTGGGTAGATGACGTGTCCCACAGGGACTTCACCTACCCACACAAAGATGGCGGCGCCCTGAATATAGATCGGGGCAGAAAATAAAGAATAAAAAATAGGTAATGTGGGGGGCATAGGGGCATTTGGGGGTGACTAGGGGGTCGATTGGATGTAGTTGAGGCGGGAGGGGGGTTAAAAAAAAAAACGGAATTCGGCATGACAGTGCCGCTTTAAATTGTGAAGCATGGTCTCCATGGTAAATCCTCTGAGATTGGGGAATCACACAAATGTAATCAAATATCTCAATTCCGATTGAGTATTTATTTTAATGTACCAAAGTGCACCAATTAATGGAAAGTCTTATGCAAAAATACAACTTAGAAGATTTTAATTATTATTAAATGCTGGGTATATTAAAGAGACACTGCACTGTGTGTTTTATCCATTTTGTTTCGCTGGGCTCTCATGTTGAAGTTTATGTACAACCTCTGTTAATTATTAAGGTTTTTGTTGTGCTTTTTAAAATTAAATAATTCTGAACAATGTTAATCTACATTGCATGTCTGCAATCCTTGCTTAGTCGCAGCATATCATTTTACATTTATTGATTCCTACTGTGCCATATATGGGGTCACATAAAATGAATACCTAAGTATGCAGGCCATTTCTCTGCAGATGAGCACACTTGTAGCATCACTCACCCTGAACATAAAAGTGTTAGAATATATAATATTTTCACACCATATGCACATTTAAGCAACTTATTAGAACTTCTAAATCTTTAGTTTGTCTAGAAATGCAGCTCTCTGAATTTATCTGTAACTAGTTAATTGCTTACATTTTAATCTGTTTGTTATACATTTGTTTCTTCTAGACTGTGCAATAATAATTGTATAATACTGGAGTTTCAAATTAATGACTGGTATAATATCTGGTTTTTTTTGTGTTTGTTTTTTTTATGCTGAACAGGTCAGCGGAGGATTCGAGTACACACACTTTGCTTGCCTGTGGTGAATTCATTGCCCGATGTTTTCGCAGGCGTTGATGTACAAGCAGTTACCTGTCTCTTGGCTAACATGGGTATGCAAAACCGCTCTGATTTTGAAACGAAAACCAATGCAGTCTTTTTAAAGGCTCCTTATAAATCACTTACATTATCATGTAAGGTACTGTTATGATGACATTATTCAATTGGTCTGGTTTTTTTTTTGTAAAGTAAAAAAAAATTATTTGCAATCCTCAAACAAATTTCATAATGCATTGTGCTATGTAGGCTCTCATTACTATCAAATATGCATTCTCCAAATATTATGTAAAGTATTTCAGTACTTTCAACTCTACATATTAAGTGGCTGCTTTGCGCACAAGGTTATATGCCACTCTGCTCTAAGTGCATTGCCAAACATTCCGTTAAATCTACTTGTGGATTTATAATGTGCATCAATGGTTTAACCACATGGTTTCCTAAAGCAAATAGGAATAACACATAATTATTGCAATGTGTTTACCCATGCCAAGCATCTGTACACTTTAGTGGTCAGTTAATATAAGTATTATTGGATCACCTAACAGCCATACTTCCCTCTAAAACCATACATGCCTCCAGCAATACTCCATTACTACAACCATGTTCTCTCACCAAAGCCTTCACAGCTCTTATGGAATATCTTTCGGTATATCCTCTTGTATATTTTCACCATACCCAGTTACCTCCCAGCCATATATGCCTTACTGGCCAGTGACCCCATTGTTGGATTACGTTAGGGAGCTAATGGACTGCGTCTGTATAAGGGTCACAGACAATGTGTGGCATTGCTAGATTTTGTGATAGATTCTAAAAGGTTGACACAAACACAGATACACAAACTTAAAATATGCTTTGATTGACACATACCCACACGTATTTAGGCATGCAGTTTCTGCATTGCTACAGACACTTATGCCTTGCTTCATGACTGATAAAATGTCCTCCTTTTCTTTTCTTTCTTTTTTGTGTGTGTAACAGGCTTAATAACATTGATGCAGGCATTTGGGGACAGAGTGGATGTGACCCTTCAGTTAACAATCCCTTTTCCTGTCCTCTCTCCCTCTGTATCTGCCACTGCCTGCTGGACAGTAGCAATTGCAGTAGTTGTGCTAGTTCTAGTTATGGTGTAGTTTCTCTGGAGTGTACCTAGTACCCTTTCTTTATTACTTTTTGTAAATGCGTTGTTGTAAAGGACTTTTTAGGAACGTTATAACATTTTATAATATTTTAATCAGTATAAAAACACGTGTGTAAGCATCTAGTTGTATGTAGGTGTTATGTGATTACAATCATATTGCTCGAAATGTCTTAACTGCTATAGTTAGAACAAACAAGGCTAGTTTTTTTTTTTTTTTTTTTTTAATCAGTTGTTATTTTTTAAAATAGTTTCTACTGAAAAGGAAAAAAAATTGATATAGAACTAGTGTTATTTTACAAAAACAAAGGTATAACAATAGGGATCAGAGCTGCCCTCTAGAATCCCAGCCTCCCACATCGGTGAAGATTCTGACTGCTTTATTGCTTGTATATCCATTTGTTGTCACCAAGATTAAATGTATTCCTGTTTTCAGCTTCTGATTTAAATAATTAAAATATAGATGAAGCTGCTTAACTAGTTTTTTATACAAGTTCCATTATTTGCTTTGTAATGAATGTGATTTTAAAACATAATAAAAGCTCTTCATAAGTATTCATTTTTTTACTTTTCAATGTATGTGGTTTTGTTATTTCAGCTGTTGATCGATCAATCACATCAAGTCTTTCAGATGCCAGAGATGCGTTGGTAAATGCAGTGGTGGACTCTTTATCATCTTACAACTCAACACTTTCAAATCTACAGCAATCCACATTAGTAGCACCGCAGTCTCTCAAACTATTTCCCCTCTACATTCTCTCCCTTCTGAAGCAAGTATGTTATATTATTATGTTTGTAATGATTGTGTGTGTGTGTTATGTGTTAGTAAACGTGTCTATGTAATATATATATATACATACACACATCGTAGTAGCTTGCACTCCAAGAAGACTTTTGTAGTGCCCGGTGCTGGTTGTGGCAAAGGTAGATATGGGTGTAGAAACAATCGCATTCCTGGGACTTGGTTGAAGTAGTAAAATTTAGCTTTTATTTATTCCATATAAAATATCAACGTTTCAGCTCCAACATGGAGCTTTCATCTGTCCTAATATATACACATACACACACACACACACATATATATATATCTCGTCTATATTTATCGTCAGACTTCTGCTAGTTTACATATTTGCACTTGCATTAAAAACATAAAAATGTGGCGTTAAATACAGTTGACCTGAAGTTACATGAGCCTAGTTATAACACCTGCACTGCAAGGCCAGTTCTAAGCATTTTGGTATTTATTTTACTTTGTCTGTTTTATATAAATGAGATATTGAAATGTAGTATACTAAAAGAAATAAATACATTATTTATAAAATAAACAAATATATTTAAAGGACCACTATAGTACCAGGAAAACAAACTTGTTTTCCTGGCACTATAGTGTTAATAGGTCCCCCCCCCACCCTCAGGGTCCCACTCCCACCAGGCTGAAGGGAGAGGAAAGGGTTAAATTCTTACCTTTCTCCAGCGCTGGGTTCCCACGGCGCTGGGGACTCTCCTCCCTCTTCCAACGTCATCCGCCGTATGCGCGTTCAATCAGTCCATAGGAAAGCATTTCTCAATGCTTTCCTATGGACGGCAGCATCTTCTCACTGTGAAAATAACAGCCACTAGAGGCTGGATTAACCCTATTGTAAACATAGCAGTATATCTGAAACTGCTATGTTTACAGCTGCAGGGTTAATCCTAGATGGACCTGGCACCCAGACCACTTCATTGAGCTGAAGCGGTCTGGGTGCCTATAGTGGTCCTTTAAAGGACGTGTGTGTGTCATCACTCACAGACAGCGTGAATACTTGAAAATGAGATTACTCTCAATGTATCCTTGCAGATATATATTTAATTTTTTATAAATACAGTGAAAATAATATGGTTATGAGCCTCTAACATTGACAGAAATGTATTCACTGACAAATGCAGTCTTTGATGCACATGTATTCTTAACAGGTTGCCTAATTATATGTATCATCTAGTTATTTCTTTCTATTTGTTCTCTGCGTGAGAAATAAGAAATCCAATCTGTTCGTTAATGCTCTCTCCTTAGAAAGCCTTCAGGACTGGCACCAGCACACGTCTAGATGATCGAGTCTTTGCTATGTGCCAGATGAAATATCAGCCTCTGGTTCATCTGATGAAAATGATTCATCCAAATCTCTACAGGGTAGACCGGCTCACTGATGAGGTATGGAGAGATATGCATGAAATATGAAGCAATCCTCTGCAGTCTGCATTTACACTGTGCTGAAAGTGCCATTTTAGCATTTCCAGACATCCCACTCTGATTGTTTCAATTGAAATCACAGCTTGTGTCTTTGTTGCAATAAAGTTGCTTTATGGGCTGGTCCAGGACAGTAAATTGTGTTTATTTGTTCTCTCAGCTGTGCAAAATTAATGCACTCTTTTCATACTGTCAATTGCCTACAGCTTATGCATTTAGTTGTGTGTTTTGGTGAAGACTTATTGAAATATATATTTTTCTCTCTCAGGTTTAATTGTTTGAAAAGTTCAGATTAGTTGTAATTAAACTAATCTTCGTTTATAGAAGTTGGATAATTTCCTGGGCCAGTATTTTGTCTTTTTTGTGATGTTCTTTTCTTGCTCTCATGCCTTCAACATAATCGGCTGGGGGTTCTAAACTGCTTATAATTGCTATCACAAACCTCTCTCAAACCTGTATTATTGGCTCTGGTTTCCTGTAACTAGCTGGAAAGCAGGGTTAGAGAAGTGATAACAGCTGCTTCTAGTGAGAACGGGTTTTGATGATAGCAGGAGCGATTTTCTGATTCAGCTAGCGTGAAATGAGAGTTAAGTTAGGCCGATTTGGCAGTATTGCTTGGATGTAGCTCTCTTCTGCTTTCCATCTGTTGGGATACAGTGTTTTCTTGTTCAGTCTTGGAATGTGGATATGGTTTATAATACGATATAGTAACATGTAGGAGATCTAAATAGGTAAGGAATACAAAGAAATATAATGGCTGAACAAGTTTAAAATGAAAAGGGTAGTTTGGCAGTACTAGACATGTAGAAAAGATGGTGCACAAAAATAGAATGTGATATGAATAACAGAAGGAACCCAAATAACAACAACCTACTTGTGTACAAAATTTGTGGGGTCACTGCGAGAGGGATAAAGGAAGAAGGAGAGTAAAGGGGGGGGGGGGGAAGGGTAAGGTAAGTAGGTGGGGTGAGAATATAGCCACATTTTCTGTGTATTGGGTAGAAGCTTATGTGAGCTTGAACCCCAGACCAGTAATCTTTGCATTAGAGAAAAAACGCCCTCCAAATTATCTACATACCCTATTAAAAAGGAAACCAAGTAACTAGATGAATGTGTTCATTCTATTACTTTTGAAGGGTTTCAAGAATGCTCTTTACTCCATATTTGGTGGACTTGACCAGTAATTTCTCCCTAATGGGAATTGGTAAAAGGGGGAATTACTAAAACATTGGCAATGGCTCCTGCATTCACTTCTGAAGCTGTTCTACATGATCAAACACCCCTACCGTTGGGGAGATACAAAAAAGTGCATAACAAGATACCTTCTTAACGCAGCAAAGGCCTTAATGCCAATCCTATGGAAGCTCCCACCCTCCAGCTGAGGTGTGAAAGGGTAGAGAAGCTATATGAAATGGAGGCACTCCACTAATGTATGTTTTTTTTTCTTTTTTGTATAATTTGTTCAATATTATTATATATGGCTTATGTATATTGCCATAAAATCTGCCATACTTATGTATTTGACATGAGTTTTTTTGCTGAATTGCAATGAAGTATTGGGTTTAATTGAAATTAATTAATAGTGTTAATAGGTCCGCCCCTCCCTCATGGCCCCCCTCCCGCCGGGCTCAAGAGGAGTTTAGGGGAAAATCACAGTGAAAGGCGCAAAAGTTGCGGGTCAGAGAATAAGGCTTCAGAAAAGGGGGGGCTTACTAATCCCACCCCCCCCCCTCCTTCCTTTTCCCTCTCCATTTTTACCCCACTTCCCTTTTAATACACATCGTTCCTTACCCCCCTTCCCTCCCCCACTGACACTCCAGGTGCCTCTCCCCAAGTCTGAGTGGGGATAAGTTGATGCCTTCAGACTTGAAAATTAACCATAGGTATAGCCAGGAAGTTTTTGACTGTGGCAGGTTGAGGGAACGGGAAAACTAGCAAGCTTTATTAAAAAAAATGTATACTCTTATACTCCGGCAGGATGTTTCTCTTAAACCAAACGGACCTTGTCTTTTCTTGTCTGAAACTTTACATAAAATTAAAATAAAGATTGTCAAAAACATAAAAAAATATTATTACAAAGGAACACTCTAGACACCACAACAACTTCATCAAAATGAAGTTGTTGTGGTGCCAGGAAGTTCCCAGGTACTTTCTTACTTGAAGGGGTTAAACCATTCTCGAACGGTTTAACTCTAAAGGTTGCTTCCAACACCATATCTCCAATTTTCACAGTGTGTTTTTTTTTAAATATTTTTCTTTCAATCACTTCCTTCCCCTCGCCAGCTCCGACCTCTATGAAGCATTTAATAGGACCTCGGAGAGAGGGGGGAGGCTTTGGCATCAAATGGGGCATGCAGAGCAGCGCCAGTTGGGTTTTTTTTTTTTTTTTTTTTAGTTTTAAGGTGTAGGATAGGGAGGAAGCAATTTACTAACATTTAATAAATAATTTGTAACTAAAATGAAACGTGTCTTGTAGAGGACAATTTACAATGTAAATTACTTTACATTGTAGAGTATCTAAATTGTATTGTAGCATCTATTTTGCTCTATAATCTGTGTGTTTACTTTGTTAATAATTTAATGTCAAAATAGTGGAGTTAAAGATTGTATTCAAAATAACTTTTTCATATTATAAAATAATTTCATAATTATCATATTTGACAGTGAAACATGTTACAACTAGTGCCTAACTAATGAAACCGTTTAATAATGCTGCTATTTTGTTTAACAGGGTGCTATCCTTGTAAATGACTGGACTGTACCACAACCATGCCTTCAGGCCTTGTCTGCAGAAAAACTATCAAGAGATGGAGCTTTCTTGATGGATTCTGGCTCAGTATGTATATTTTTTTTTTAACAATTTGCTTGTAATATACGCTATATTTTTTAATATAACTTTCCAGTTCTGATTGACATGTGTGGAACCAAATATCAGTAGTGATTATACTATTGATCTTTATAGTAACGGATAATGTAAAGTTTCTAAGCATTTAAATAATAATAGATCCTGTCTCCAACTTTACAATGCTCAGTACAGTTTGAGTGTTTAAAACACTATATTTTTAGATTCAGGATGTTTAAAATTAACATCAGCTGGGGGGGCGGAGCCTGCGCTCGAGCTGAATGGCCGCATAAGGACAGAGCTCCCCGGCTAACGGCTAAATAAACAGCACATACAGCGGCTAATCAGCACGAAACCTCTCCGCAAAGCTTGTGTACCCACCATGTCACAACGGCGGGCACAAAAAACGGCAGAAGCCAAAGAGAAGCACTCCTTCTTCGCAGCCAAACCGGCAAATCTAAAGGCCGCGGTACAGGCGATTCAAGATGGCGATGGCAGTGAAGAAGAAGAGGATCGCTATAGGCCGCAATCACCTCAAAACACTATCCTTATTCAGGGGGAGCAGATCCAAAAAATGCTGGATGATATGGCGGTCAAGATCCAAACCACGGTACAATCCGCTATTGCAGATCTCCGCCGTGACATTATGGAAATCGGCAACCGCACAGCCCACATGGAAGGCAAAATGGCGGACTTCGCCGAAGCCCACAGCAGCTTAGCAGCAAAAATGGTGGAGTTAGAAGAACGGATTGAAAGACATGAACTGAAATCTATGGATTTAGAGGATAGGTCACGGCGCCAGAACTTACGGATAAGAGGGGTCCCTGAAGATGTTCCAACGACGGATCTAATGGCATACCTCACGGGACTGTTTTAAGCCATGACCCCAGACATACCAAACAACATGTTTCTTATGGACAGAGCACATAGAGTAGCAAAGCCCCAACATTTGCCTGCATCCGCTGCGAGGGATGTACTCACTAAACTACACTATTACCATGTTAAGGAGGCCCTTCTTCGATCCAAAAGACCGACGCATGACTTACCGGAGCAATACAAACACATCCAAGTGTATGCTGACCTCTCCGCAGAGACGCTCCGACGCCGAAGAGCTTTCCGTGTCATAACCTCAGAGCTACGGAATAAAAAATACCATACCGCTGGGGCTTCCCGATAAAGCTACTGATCACGAAAGACGGTAAAACATATGTCGCCTCGGACGCAGAGGCGGGCATCCAACTGCTACGTGGATGGGGCATTGACACAGAGACTCCAGTTGAAAGGCCCAAACGGCAAGCAGGCATCCAGCCGGAATGGCAGACGGTCAAACACACTAAATCCTCCAAGACGTCGGCGGGTAAATGAAGGCGTTAAGCAGCACCCTCTCGACCCATATGGATCCTAGCCTCGCATCTGCACCATGGACCAGAGTAATATGCAAGAATTTTCCTGTGTGTTAATGTTGACTTATATATATTATGTGGAGAGCAGAAAGGGGGGAACAAATAACAGACCTGAGGGAAAGCAGGAAAGGGCACTCTGACTAGGGCGCAGTAATACCAGAGACCTAAGGGAGTGTCCCCCCACAAGGCCACCATTAGGCCCAGGCCACATCAAACCCAAATCCCTCTTAACAGCCAAAAGGCTCATAGCCCTTTCCCCCCCTCCCCTGCCAATTTCGCTAATATCCGACATGCTTGCAATATAGCTACGGAGGACTCTGAATATATAAGGTCACTTATATGAAGCCGACGGGCGGGACACGGAGTGTATCTGCCCATGGTTCAGAATTGACAGAGGTTTCCCTCTTTTATAGTCATACAAATCTTTTCTTTAAATGATTCAAAACTCAGAGCCAGAGGCACGGGGGCTACAGGTACCTGAGCGGCCGGCAGGCTGGACCTGGATCCCATCACCCCCTCGCAGGTTAGAGCTAGTGGGAGAAACTAGCGGGTTAAACTTCATCACTAGATACCACTAGGGTATCAATGAACCAGTTCAATTTATGTTTATGTTTGTGTATATATGTTAACTGTTTTTTTTTATATGGTCACAACTGAAAACACAGGTGTAACAGCCTATACATGTTTACGGGGCAGAGACGAGGGAGCATACTCAGGTTGGAATCCACGCACACGTATAACCAGAATATGGCCACACAAGAGCCACATACGGTCTCAGAGGACTAACTTTCACGTAAACACAGGCTCTAGCCGGTTGCTGAGGGCACACCACACGGGTGTCCCACAAAACATATTTGAGACACAGGGTCAGGACACCGCGCTCACACACTGTCCGCATTCAGTATGAAAATATATTCCCGCAATACACAGGGTTTAAATATTCCGTACAAAAGACATGTCCTAGACAGAGAACTTAAAAAGACGCAGGCTGATATGGTATATCTGCAGGAAACCCACTTCAGGACAGACGCACACCCACAACTGAACTCACGCTTATACCCTCCCCAACTTCACGCCACTATGCCACAGAAATCCAAAGGGGTCTCCATACTCCTAAGTAAAGACCTCAAAGTAATATCACACAGCCACATACTAGACCCCGGGGGACGTTACATCATTTGGCAATGTACCATAAATGATGCAGACTACACGCTGGTAAATGTTTATTCCCCCAACACCAATCAGAGGAATTTCCTCCACGGGGTTCTCACCAAAGTGGAAAAGATGAGGAAGGGCACTCTCCTGCTGTGCGGAGACTTTAACCACATATTTGATCCACTGTGGGACTCCACAAGGCCGTCCTCCTCTCCACATTATAGCTCTCTAAAAAAACAAAGCAAGGCCCTTAGAAAATTAGTGTCATCGTTCGGTCTCCGTGACGTGTGGAGAGCCCTCCACCCAGGGGAAAGGGCATACACACACCACTCGAAAGTACATAACACGTACTCAAGAATAGACGGATGTCTCATGCACGATTCCACCATGTCCAAAATACTAGACTGCGAAATCACAGCAATAAACTGGTCGGACCACGCACCAGTCACACTGACGATCACTAACACGTACGACTACAAACACAGGAACCCGTGGCGCCTCAATGAGCACCTACTAAACGACACGCAATTTTGCTCTCATATAGAGAAGGAACTAAAACACTACTTTAATACGAACACCTCTTCGGTCCAAAACCCCCACATACTCTGGCTGGCACACAAGGCGGTGGTGAGAGGCACATTAATAAGTAGAGAGTCATACATTAAGAAGCAATCCGAAAAAGAACTGTCACAATGCAGACAGCAACTGGAGTCACTGCATAGAGATAACCAAACACAACCATCACTAGAATGTAAACAGCAAATCTCGGCCCTACAAGCTAAACTTAATGGGATCAGACTACATAAGTTTGGTCTCATGCTAAAAAGATTGAAATCACACTTATATGAACAGGGTAACAAAGCGAGCAAACTTTTAGCCCAAAAACTAAGGGACAGGCAACAACAAACACGTATAGCTCACATAATAAATAAAGAAGGACAAAAACTTCACCTGCCCGCCGAGATTTGCAGAGAGCTTGCGCAGTACTACGGGCAGCTCTATAACCTCAAAGACGACCCAAACTCCCCAAACCCCACAGCGGCAGGCATTCAGGCCTATCTAAAGCAGATCCCTTTACCTTCCCTGACTGAAACCCAAAAATTAGCTTTAGCAGCCCCTTTCACGGAGAACGAAATAATAGAATGCATCGACTCCCTCCCCACAGGAAAAGCCCCAGGCCCAGACGGCTATACAAATGCTTACTACGCAAAGTTCAAACACCTTTTAACCCCGCACCTCACAACAGCATTCAACCATGCGAAACGCACAGGAGCCTTCCCCTCGGAATTCCTGGCAGCTAGGGTGATAACCCTCCCAAAACCCGGCAAACCACCAACACTCTGCCAGAACTTCCGCCCAATTTCCCTACTGAACTCGGACACCAAGCTGTATGCTAAAATACTAGCCACCCGCCTTAAGAACATCCTCCCTACCATTGTTTCAGACGACCAAGTGGGCTTTGTACATGGGAGACAGGGGTCAGACAACACACGGAAAGTAGTGAAATTTTACAAACCATACACATGGACCGGACTCAAGGGCTTATAATCTCTCTCGACGCGGAGAAAGCATTTGACAGACTGAATTGGCTCTTTCTAGACGCTGTTCTAGCGAAATTTGACTTCCCCCACGAATATCAATTGGCGGTTAAGGCCTTGTACAGCTTCCCGAATGCCTCAGTATCAACATCAGGGTTCCAATCCATCCCGTTCACCATATCAAATGGTACGCGCCAGGGGTGCCCCATGTCACCTCTCCTTTATGTCCTTGCCCTAGAGCCACTGGCAGAGGCGATCAGACGCAACCCTAACATACACGGGATACCTATTGGCGACCGGGAATACAAAATCAACCTATTTGCGAACGATGTCCTTTTAACTCTTGCCCAACCAAATATATCACTTCCCAACCTGCAGAAAGAACTACAAAACTACAGCACACACTCCTACTATAAACTCAACGTTAACAAAACCCAAGCGATGGGAATAGGCATCGAGGGCGACACCATGGAACGCCTACGCAAGGCGTTTAAATATGACTGGAGCCAGGACTACCTCACCTTCTTAGGCTTAAAACTGACAAAATCCCACAACTCTCTCTTTGCAACAAACTATCAAAAATTACTCACTGAGATAGAAAATACGCTAAAGACATGGGAAGGGAAATTCATAACATGGGTGGGCCGTTGCGCAGCTATAAAAATGGTGATACTGCCAAAGATACTATATTTATTCCGCACACTACAAATAAACGTCCCCGTGAAATTCCTCAAGGCCCTACAGACAACCTTGTTGAGATTTAGCTGGCAACGCAAGAAACCAAGGGTCCCTTGGAGACTCTTATTTCGCACAATACGAGACGGGGGACTGGGATTCCCCAACATAAGAGAATACCACAGGGCCACGCACCTAGCCAACATCATTGGGTGCCATTCGCAGCCTCAAACCCCACAATGGGTGTCTTTGGAGTCCCATAGACTGGAAGGGAAACACCTCACATACTTTTTATGGGCACCCAAGGAGCTACGCCCTCACACCCCCAAAATACTACCAACCACCAGACTGATGCTATCTATATGGGACAAGAACAGACCTAGGGTATGTTCGGCAACCAAGTGGTCCCCGGCGACCCCACTGAGAACTCTACACATTCTAAACCCCTCGTTCAATTTTAAGATATGGGCGGCTCACAATGTAACCCACCTGTACCAGGTAACACATCGAGGTGCACTCAGAAGCTTCTCGGACTTGAGAACACTGTTCAATGTCCCACACACAGCACACTTCTCATATCTACAGATGTACCACACACTTAAAGAGGAGATACATCAGAATAGGGGGAAAGACGGGATAACACAGATGACGAGGTTCGAACACAAATGTATGACAACGCATCAGCAGAAAAAAAAACCTCTCATTTTGTTACTCCACACTTATAGAAGAACCACAAACACAACTATGGGGGTTCCAAAGGGAATGGCACAAAGACCTTGAAAGAGACCTGTCAACTCAGGAATGGTGCATGGCCTTTACAGCACATACGGGTTTATCGGCCTGTGCCTCCCACCTTGAGTTGTCAAGGAAGCTCCTATACAGGTGGCATCTGACCCCTAGTAAATTGTCCAAAATGTACAACACGTCCGATAACAGATGCTGGAGGTGCCAAAAGGCCTCTGGAGACACAATCCATATATGGTGGAGATGCCCGCTGATCCAGCCATTCTGGGAGAGCGTATCAGACATAATCTCTAACAGTACAGGGAGACGAATCCCACGTACCATAGAAACATACCTTCTGCACATCATATCACATGATCTGCCGAAGCCAACACGTACACTGACGTTTCTCATAATAATAGCAGCAACGACACTGATAGCAAGAAACTGGAAGTCAGGGACGATACCAACGATAGAGGAACTGACACACCTAATCTCCACAAATGTGGAATATGAAAGGTTCACAACGACTCAGTTACGTGCAGGAGGCACAAAGACCCAAATGTATGACATGTGGCAAACATACAGAGATGGCTCACCAGTAAACTTAAGTGACAGCACGCACGACCCCACCTAAATATGCTTGGAAAGTGTAAAGAGACGGACAGGGATACAGTGTCTAGACAGGGGTTACGTATTATGAAGATCCTGAGGTTCGGAGGGCACCAAACGGCGCTTAGACAGACAGTTGGTAGCACATTCACATGGGCCACACAGTCACAGAGCTCCTCATGGTAGGCACACGTGATACACAAAACTGACCATATGTTGTATGTAAGTTTGGTTATTTGTAAATAGTTTAATTATAGTATGTTATATCAGAGTGGACGCAGAACCTAACTGGGCAGCCACACTTGCCAACCACAGATGCATATGTTGAAAATTCTGTAAAATTCGAGACAAGACACGTTTATCTATGTATTAAGTCTTTGTATTATGCATTGAACCCCCCATGCCCTTTTTTGATTCTGTACCCCAACATCCGCTTGCAACTCGGCAAAAACATACAATAAAAATTGTCAATTATAAAAAAAATGAACATCAGCTAGTCTGCTTAGAAATGTATACTGGGGTGAAGCTAGCAGCAGAACAGAGTGGTCGCACTATCCTGAGCTCTGTGCTAATGCTACTAAATATTGCGATAATTAAGGGGAACTGAGGCCAGGAACCGACAAGAAACTACCACCTTACTGCCTGACGGCGCAATGGGTCGAAAAAATTAAAAACAGCGGGCGGATACAGGCCCTTTTAGCCGAGATATTGGGGAATTGCTGTGGGGCCCTCAAAAATCTTCATGGGACAAAATGGCGCAGAGAGATGAAGGTTCCTCCGAGGACCTCTCCTACGACCCTGGAGAGGTAGTCTCGCCTGACCCGTCAGCAGCGCCTAAAGCTAAGCCGCCAGCCAATGGGGACCAATTGAAAGACATGCTTTCTGAATTGAGAGCATAGCGGCTGATATGGCCTATTATAAAGACGAACATAGCGGCTGATATGGCCTATTATAAAGACGCCATTGAAGGCGCCGCGACCAAGATTACCTTATTAGAGCCTGCAACAAGCACACAAGATACAAGATTCATCACTGTGGAACGCAAATTCGAGGAACTCCAAGGGAAACAAAAAGCGATGGCAGACAGAACCGAGGCACTGGAAGACCAAAGACGGAGAAACAACTTGAAAATGCGGGGAATCCCGGACTCGGTGAGCTTGACCGACCTGCCGCACTATGTGCGCCGCATGCTTAACACGCTATTACCTCCAAAACAAGCCAAGGTTGAGAGAATGTTCCGACTGCCGAAACCGGCATCCGCACCAACAGAGGCGACAGCAGACCTGATAATTAGATTCCAATCCCTGCAAGACGTTACCTCGATTCGCGCAGCGGCCCGGGGACATACTTCCCTGCTGTTTGAAGAATCTGCCTTATCGTTTTTTCTGGACCTCACCAGAGGCGCCATGGCGTGGCGTAAGTCCCTGCGGCCCTTACTGATAACCCTAAGAGCAAAAGGCATCACCTACCGCTGGGGGGTTGCCGAGGGCTCTGTCCTTTACACACCAGGGCTTGACATATAAGGCTCAGAATTTCCAAGAGCTGGAAAACCATCTGCAACACCTGTATCTACTCAGACCGGGAAAGACAGCAACGAAAGACCTGGCACGTCTGAATCCCTCCAATATACCGGAGTTCACCCCCCGCTCCAAACAACGCAGAGTGCACGCCGGGGACGGAACCTGAGCAATGCCGCCCAACACTTGGACTTTCATACCAATGACTGGTCCGCCGGTCTGCACCACTGCATACCGCATGTATAATACAGGGAGTGCAGAATTATTAGGCAAATGAGTATTTTGACCACATCATCCTCTTTATGCATGTTGTCTTACTCCAAGCTGTATAGGCTCGAAAGCCTACTACCAATTAAGCATATTAGGTGATATGCATCTCTGTAATGAGAAGGGGTGTGGTCTAATGACATCAACACCCTATATCAGGTGTGCATAATTATTAGGCAACTTCCTTTCCTTTGGCAAAATGGGTCAAAAGAAGGACTTGACAGGCTCAGAAAAGTCAAAAATAGTGAGATATCTTGCAGAGGGATGCAGCACTCTTAAAATTGCAAAGCTTCTGAAGCGTGATCATCGAACAATCAAGCGTTTCATTCAAAATAGTCAACAGGGTCGCAAGAAGCGTGTGGAAAAAACAAGGCGCAAAATAACTGCCCATGAACTGAGAAAAGTCAAGCGTGCAGCTGCCAAGATGCCACTTGCCACCAGTTTGGCCATATTTCAGAGCTGCAACATCACTGGAGTGCCCAAAAGCACAAGGTGTGCAATACTCAGAGACATGGCCAAGGTAAGAGGCTGAAAGACGACCACCACTGAACAAGACACACAAGCTGAAACGTCAAGACTGGGCCAAGAAATATCTCAAGACTGATTTTTCTAAGGTTTTATGGACTGATGAAATGAGTGAGTCTTGATGGGCCAGATGGATGGGCCCGTGGCTGGATTGGTAAAGGGCAGAGAGCTCCAGTCCGACTCAGACGCCAGCAAGGTGGAGGTGGAGTACTGGTTTGGGCTGGTATCATCAAAGATGAGCTTGTGGGGCCTTTTCGGGTTGAGGATGGAGTCAAGCTCAACTCCCAGTCCTACTGCCAGTTTCTGGAAGACACCTTCTTCAAGCAGTGGTACAGGAAGAAGTCTGCATCCTTCAAGAAAAACATGATTTTCATGCAGGACAATGCTCCATCACACGCGTCCAAGTACTCCACAGCGTGGCTGGCAAGAAAGGGTATAAAAGAAGAAAATCTAATGACATGGCCTCTTTGTTCACCTGATCTGAACCCCATTGAGAACCTGTGGTCCATCATCAAATGTGAGATTTACAAGGAGGGAAAACAGTACACCTCTCTGAACAGTGTCTGGGAGGCTGTGGTTGCTTCTGCACGCAATGTTGATGGTGAACAGATCAAAACACTGACAGAATCCATGGATGGCAGGCTTTTGAGTGTCCTTGCAAAGAAAGGTGGCTATATTGGTCACTGATTTGTTTTTGTTTTGTTTTTGAATGTCAGAAATGTATATTTGTGAATGTTGAGATGTTATATTGGTTTCACTGGTAAAAATAAATAATTGAAATGGGTATATATTTGTTTTTTGTTAAGTTGCCTAATAATTATGCACAGTAATAGTCACCTGCACACACAGATATCCCCCTAAAATAGCTAAAACTAAAAACAAACTAAAAACTACTTCCAAAAATATTCAGCTTTGATATTAATGAGTTTTTTGGGTTCATTGAGAACATGGTTGTTGTTCAATAATAAAATTAATCCTCAAAAATACAACTTGCCTAATAATTCTGCACTCCCTGTAAAGTTGCCATAGGCTGTTCTCAGTTTATTTTATACTGTTTACTTTATATAGTTTATTTTATACCGTTTATTTTATACTGTCTCGCCCACTGCACACATCTGGGAAAAAAGTTTCCCCTAGGCACACTCCTCAGGCTCACGCTGCGCCATTAGTTGCTGGGGACTGTAACGGAGGCCACCTCCCTCCCCCCCCCCCCCCCGTCACCCCCCACCAAGTATTGATATGACAACGCATCTTAAGTGCAGACCCAGAGAGGGGCTCCATATCTCTAAGAGGTATTGCTACACGCAAGTGCCTTCCCGGACTCATGCCACTCTATTCTAGTGGGGGTAATTACTGCGACCTCTCAACATTACACTCTAATGTAAAACTTATGTCATGCTAAACTAATTCACACATCCCCGAGCCATGGTAGCCTATATGTTAAAATTCACTGAAGCACATCACCATGGACACATTAGTCTGAATTGTTTAATTTCATAAAAGTGCCTGTCTTTATCTGCCACACACTTGTTACATTTGTTTGACGTGCACTTGCATTTGCTGCATTAGCGAGCTTATTGTTATATGCTGCACAATAAAAATAAAGAATATAAAAAAAAATGTATACTGTTTTACCACTGGCATAAATAAGATGAGACAAAAGTAACTAGTGTGAGACATCATTGACATGAATATCACAAGCTCAATAGTCACATTATCTCACAAGGTTCAAAATCCTCACTGGTTCACCAATAATTATTTTTAGCATTCCATCCAATTCTGTCCCAATACGTTTTATCTGTAGATGATTTCTTAGTGAGTTAATCAACTTGTCATTAACTTAACAAAAAAAAAAACTTTATTTTGAAGAGAAAAATCATGACAGATGTTTGGGGTTGCACTGTAAGACATCGATAAAACTGATGTCTGTTCCACTAGGGTGTACGTTATAGTTCTGTTGTAAAAAAAATTGTTACATTATTTACATTTAAAACTTTAAAAGGACACTCCAGTCCAGTAGCTGCTGAAGTGCATTCAGTGCATTTAGCTTGCTGAAGTGCATTCAAGTTAACTGTGTGTTCCCTGTGCCCAATCAGAACTTTTATGAATCCCCTCGGTAATATTCTCTGACTGTGCAGCAGACAGCCAGGAGGGTTTCCTATGTTACTTACTGTGAACTGCAGAAGTGAGTGCTTTTCTTTCTCTGTGCTTTTCTGTCAGAAGCATTATTAGCATATTGCAGAGATTGCACTGCATGTACCATCTGTCCCAATGTTTCTCTTTAAAAAGCATCTGATTAAGACACAAGTCTAAAGATATGAAGGAACTCTCCAATTAATATATACAGTACATTCAGAAATTATTCTGACCCCTTGTTTTTTTCATATATTTAATGTTGCAGCTATACGCCCTAATTGTTTAAATGTTTTTTCCACATGAATCTAAACCCAATAATCCATACTGACAAAGCAAAAACTATTTTTTTCAAAACTTTGTACATTTATTAAAAAGAAAAAGTGCATTTTGGCACTTAAAATTTAGCTCAAATACATCCCTCTTTGCTCGGTCATCTTTGAGATGATTTTACACTTTGATTGGAGTACACCACTGGTAAATTTAGTTGACTGAATTTTGAAATTCACACAGCTGTATATCTATATGGAGTCTACATGCATTTCAGAGCAAAAACCAAGCCATCAGGTTCGGGTAAAGGTAACCATCTGCAGAGCTCAGAGGCTGGATCACAGATCTTGGGAAGAACACACACTAATTTGGTTGCATTAAAGGTTCCCAAGAGCACAGTGGCCTCCATAATTCTTAAATGGAAGAAGTAGGAAACAACTAGGACTCTTTCTACAGCTAATGGCTTCAGAGATCATATATGAAAATGGGAGAAATTAGCTGAAGGTCAACCATGACTACAACACGCCACTGCTCTTGTCTTTGTTGCAGTATAACCAGATGTAAACCTCTCCTTAACGCAGGACACATAAAATCCTGCTTGGAATTTGCAAAAAAGCACCTGAAGGCCTCTGACTGTAAGAAATAAGACTCTTTGGTCTGATGAAACAAAGCTTGAACATTTTGGCTTCACTACAAATCGTCTTGTCTGGAGGTAACCAAGCACTGCTCATCACCATTGCAATACCATTATAATGGTGGTAGCATTATACTGTGGGGGTGTTATTCAGCAGCAGGGTCTGGAACACTGGTCAGGGTTGATAAAAAGTTGAACTCTGCAAAATACAGAGATAATCTTAATGAAAACGTTCTCCAGTGTGCTCAGGACCTAAAACGTCGCCGAAGGTTCACTTACCAAAAGATAATGTCTCTAAGCACACAATCAAGACAATGCAAGAGTGGCTTAGGGACAACTCTATGAATGTCCTCGAGTGGCCCAGACATAGCCCAGATTTGAACCCAATCAAACATCTCTAGAGAGACCTAAAAATGTCTGTCGTCTGAGGATTCCCATTCAACTGACAGAGCTTGAGAGAATCTGCAGAGATGAAAGGCTGACATTTTGCAAAGCCAGTGTGCCAATCCTATTGCATTGTGAAAAAAAAAAACATTGAAGCTGTAATCGCTGCCACATGTGCTTTAACTAGGTACTGAGTTAAGGTTCTGAACATTTACGTCAGTGCTCATAATTGCCAGGAGCCATTGGCGAGTTAAAACTTAACCCTGGTGAGTAGGCGATAGCTTACAGTGGCAAGTAACTTGAGGCCTTGCTAGTAGCATAGGACTTCAAATGTTAAATCACTGTTCTTTTGTTTAATATATTTGCAGTAATGTCAAAAATCTTGTTTTTGCTTTGTCATTATGGGGTATTGAGTGTAGATTGATGTAAAAAAATAAAAATAAATTTGAAATATATATAATGCCATGTTGGGGAAAAACAAATCCCCCTTTTTTGTGTAAACAAAAACATGAATTTTATTTAAAGGGACACTATAGTCACCTGAACAACTTCAGCTTAATGAGGTTGTTCAGGTGAGTGCTACAGCTACCCGGAGCCTTTTTCTTGTAAGCACTGTATTTTCTGAGAAAATGCAGTGTTTACATTGGAAGCTTGGAACACCTCTTGTTGCAGTCAATCAGACGGCCACCAGAGGGACTTCCGAGTTCAGAGGCCCTAAAAAGGCCTCTCGTCCGATGCATTCTGGGTGAATGCATCAGACGGGCTATCAGCACACAAAGCACTGTGAACGCGCTTTGTGTGCTGATAGCCTGTCAGCACTGCTGTGGGCGTGGCTTCAGCTGACAGCTTCAGCTTCAGCTGACAGCTGAAGCCCGAACCCACAGGGACGCTTACTGTCCACAATAGTGGTTGAAGGGGGGGGGGGGGGGGGAGACCTACTCTCCTTCCCCCCCCCCCGGCCCTAAAATTATCAATAAGGGGGGGACCTACTGTCCCCCCACCCCGGCCCCCACCCCTGAGCGGTGGGTGGGGGCCCTAAAATTATCGATAAGGGGGGGGACCTACTGTCCCCCCCCGGCCCCCACCCCTGTGCGGCGGGTGGGGGTCCTAAAATTATCAATAAGGGGGGGGACCTATTGTCCCCCCCCGGCCCCCACCCCTGAGCGGTGGGTGGGGGCCCTAAAATTATCGATAAGGGGGGGGACCTACTGTCCCCCCCCGGCCCCCACCCCTGTGCGGCGGGTGGGGGCCCTAAAATTATCAATAAGGGGGGACCTACTGTCCCCCCCCCGGCCCCCACCCCTGTGCGGCGGGTGGGGGCCCTAAAATTATCAATAAGGGGGGACCTACTGTCCCCCCCGGCCCCCACCCCTGAGCGGTGGGTGGGGGCCCTAAATACAAAGGGGGGGGACCCTAGTTAACCCTCCCCCCCCCCAAAAAAAAAAATTATCTCCCTACCTACCCCCCTCACCCTAAAAATAATGAGGGGGGGAACATTAACTAAAAACCTGTAAAAAAATAAAAATAAAAAGAGATAAAAAAAACTTACCATTCAATGTTTTCTTTCTTCTAAAATCTTCTTTCTTCAGCCCAAAAAAGGGCAAATAAAAATCCATAATAACCGACGCAATTAAAAAAAAAAAAAAAAAAAACGAGCGCAAAAAAAAAAATCCATCTTCACCCATGGAGGGCTCCGCGCAGACTGAGCTCCGCAGGGTGGGGAAGGCTTATAAAGCCTTGCCCCGCCCTGCAATTAGGCTAAGAACACTCTGATTGGTGGGTTTAAACCAATCAGAGTGCTCTTTGTCATTTTACAAGCGTGGGAAAGTTCTTTGGAATTTTCCCACGCTTGTAAAATGACACAGAGCACTGTGATTGGATGGATTTCAAGCCATCCAATCACAGTGCTCTGTGTCATTTTACAAGCGTGGGAAAGTTCTTTGGAATTTTCCCACGCTTGTAAAATGACACAGAGCACTGTGATTGGATGGCTTGAAACCCATCCAATCACAGTGCTCTGTGTCATTTTACAAGCGTGGGAAAATTCCAAAGAACTTTCCCACGCTTAATCCATCCAATCACAGTGCTCTGTGTCATTTTACAAGCGTGGGAAAATTCCAAAGAACTTTCCCACGCTTGTAAAATGACAAAGAGCACTGTGATTGGATGGCTTGAAATCCATCCAATCACAGTGCTCTGTGTCATTTTACAAGCGTGGGAAAATTCCAAAGAACTTTCCCACGCTTGTAAAATGACAAAGAGCACTCTGATTGGCTCAAACCCACCAATCAGAGTGTTCTTAGCCTAATTGCAGGGCGGGGCAAGGCTTTATAAGCCTTCCCCCGCCCTGCGGAGCTCAGTCTGCGCGGAGCCCTCCATGGGTGAAGATGGATTATTTTTTTTTGCGCTCGTTTTTTTTTTTTTTTTTTTAATTGCGTCGGTTATTATGGATTTTTATTTGGCCTTTTTTGGGGCTGAAGAAAGAAGATTTTAGAAGAAAGAAAACATCGAATGGTAAGTTGATTTTATCTCATTTTTTCTTTTTTACAGGTTTTTAGTTAATGGTCCCCCCTCATTATTTTTAGGGTGAGGGGGGTAGGTAGGGAGATATTTTTTTTTTTGGGGGGGGGGAGGAGGGTTAACTAGGGTCCCCCCCCCCTTTGTATTTAGGGCCCCCACCCACCGCTCAGGGGTGGGGGCCGGGGGGGACAATAGGTCCCCCCCTTATTGATAATTTTAGCGCCCCCACCCGCCGCACAGGGGTGGGGGCCGGGGGGGGACAGTAGGTCCCCCCCCTTATCGATAATTTTAGGGCCCCCACCCACCGCTCAGGGGTGGGGGCCGGGGGGGGACAATAGGTCCCCCCCCTTATTGATCATTTTAGGGCCCCCACCCGCCGCACAGGGGTGGGGGCCGGGGGGGGACAGTAGGTCCCCCCCTTATCGATAATTTTAGGGCCCCCACCCACCGCTCAGGGGTGGGGGCCGGGGGGGACAATAGGTCCCCCCCCTTATCGATAATTTTAGGGCCCCCACCCACCGCTCAGGGGTGGGGGCCGGGGGGGGGGACAATAGGTCCCCCCCCTATTGATCATTTTAGGGCCCCCACCCGCCGCTCAGGGGTGGGGGCCGGGGGGGGCAGTAGGTCCCCCCCCTCATTGATAATTTTAGGGCCCCCACCCGCCGCACAGGGGTGGGGGCCGGGGGGGGACAGTAGGTCCCCCCCCCCTTATTGATAATTTTAGAAAGCGAGCTGAGCTGTCAGTCAGACAGCTCAGCTCGCGAACGCGCATTCCGCGCACATGCGCGGTAAAGCGCTCAGGTTCTTCATAGGGCGGCATTCAATGCCGCTCTATGAAGAACGCGATTGGTGCAGCGCGAAGCCGTCCCATTGGGCCCTGCGATTTCGTCATTTTGACGAAAAAGGGGGCGCGGCCTAGCGGGGAGCTCGGCGCTGGAACGGAGGTAAGTTTTTAATATAAAAACACCGATTTTTTTTTTTTAATTAATGAAAGTTCATATAAAAGCAAGAAGAAAGGCTGGGGGACCTGTCTTTCTTGCTTTTATATGGTGACTATAGAGTCCCTTTAATAGAGCTTGTTGTATATAAAATAAGTTGATGCCATTTGAACATAATATGAAACCATTAACTTTGACTGCGCAAAATAATACTATGTATTTTTAGATATTCTAACTGCTTTTTATTGTTTCTTACTTTAACTTTATTTATATTTTACTCTCCATAGTCTCTCTACCTCTGGGTAGGAAGAAATTGTGAAACAAATTTTTTGAAGGATGTACTAGGATTCCCCAATTATGCATCAGTTCCACAAAGGATGGTGAGTATGCAACACAGTTTGATATAGAGCAATAAATAAATGTATTATTCTATAGGTTGGCAATTGTATTAAGGTCGTGCACACACGAAAAACAAGTTACTAAAACTTAGTTATGCATATACAGTGTTCACATGATCTTCTTGGGATGATTCATGTCATAGTGGAATTGTAAATTGCTAATGTACTATTTACTAAGGCTCCATAACAATATAAAATTAAGTGTTTATGCCTATAAAACCACAAAAATCCAAACCATGAAAACAAGATTACACAAATAGTACATTAAAAAATAACTTTAACCTCAACACTATATTTTTATATAATGATCTTTTCATCAAGGTTTGAAAGGAAATTGACTGTTTGTTAAATAAATTATACGTAAAAAATTTAGAAAATGTCATCCCTACGTTTAGTGTATGACAGGCAGTGGTGTATCCTGGTTTTGTGCTGCCCTAGGCAGGACAAAACTCAGGCGCCCCCCCTCCCCCCGCGCCACCCCCACCAAACCTTTCCCCCCGCCCCGCATTCTAAATACACACACACACACTCGCTAACAGAAACACACACACACTAACAGACACACTCACACTCACTAACAGACAAACACACTCACTCACTAGCAGACACAAACTAACATACACACACACTCACAGGCAAACACACACTAACAGACACACACACTAACAGACACAGACACACACACTAACAGACACAGACACACACACTAACAGACACAGACACAAACACTAACAGACACACACACTGACACACACACACTAACAGACACACTAACAGACACACACACACACACTAACAGACACAAACACTGACACACACACACACACACACTAACAGACACAGACACACACTAACAGACACACACACTAACAGACACAGACACACACTCACCCACCCACATTAACCCTTTTTTTAAAATTTATTTTTAACACAATTTTATTTTTTAATTTAACCCCCCCCCCCAGCCTCCTTACCTTTGGGAATGCTGGGGAGGGGGGGGGGTGTCTCTTCCTCCCTGGTGGTCCAGTGGCTGCTGGGTGATCGGGCGGCACTGCCTGGCGGGAGGGCGTCTGGCCGGCGAGGGAGCACTTCCCCTGAGCTGTCTGCTCAGCTCCCTCGCCAGCCTCAGAGTGAGGCTGGGAGCCGGAATATGACGTCATATTCCGGCTCCGCCTCCCAGCCTCACTCTGCGGCTGGCGAGGGAGTTGAGCAGACAGCTCAGAGGAAGTGCTCCCTCGCCGGCCGGCCACCCGCCCGCCCGCCAGGCAGTGCCGCCCGATCGCCCAGCAGCCCGCCGGCATGTCTGTTAGCCGCAAGGCTAACAAGACATTTGCCTTGGGCATTTGGGGGCGGCTTTTTTTGCCGCCCCCTGGAAAATGCCGCCCAAGGCAAATGCCTTGTTTGCCTCGCGGCTAATACGCCCCTGATGACAGGATCCTTCAGCACCTTGGGTCACACAGTGTTTCAATTTGACAATTGGTGGTCTGATGATGTTGGTGCACTGTGCTTGAAGTTGAGCAGGGAAGACTTGATATAGGTTTATAAACACTGTGTTACTCAAGGCGTGAAGGCTGAAGGATCCAGTCATATACTAAATATAGGGATTTAAAATATATATATATTTAATTTGACACAATCTATTTCATTTCAAAACCTGATGAAAGTATCATTATTAAGTGTTCTTGCATAGCAAGACCACTTAATGTTATCTCACATATATATTATTATTCTTATTATAGCCAAATTTGCCACCCTAACTCCTCCCACAGTTTTTACACTACATAGACAAAAATTTACCAAAACGTGCAGATTGTTCCCGATCGCGTTGCTATTACTTTGTGGAACATTTCGCTGAATGGTTCTCGGAATATCGTCGATCTTGTGGCGAAATTTGTCCCATAGGAATGAATGGCAAAGCTAGAGTGGGAGCTGGCAAAAGCTGAAAAATCAGGACATGATTTCTAAACTGCCACTACTCCCTCATTTTCAAGCCCACCTACACAAATCTTATATCAAAACGTTCAGCTATCCCTGCTGCCACTAAAAATGTCCACGGCTAAGCCATAGTCAGACCATTGACATTCATTGAAACGCCACTCTGCAAAGCTCACATTTGAAGGGCAATTTCTAAACTGCGACTGTGCCTTCCTTGTTAATATCTCAGAGACATACTATACATCAAAATGTAGGTATGGGTCTTGTGATTCTCACAATATAAAGCTCTTCACTGTAGGATTTATAGTTTTTAAAATACGACCGTTTGAAGATGGCAACCGCAAAAATACTCTGACCTGTGCAAGGCTGCAGCAGCAAGTGATGTCATAGACAGGGCCATTTGCACCTGCTAATGTTTTTATAACTGTATGTTTTAATGTAACTGTGCAACAACGTTGCAATTAAATGTGCTATATAAATAAATAACAGTTACTCCGCCCACTCCAGTTGTATACTACTGGTGGAGGCAAGAACACTTCACAATTTCCCCAGAAATTGTAGCTTTTCTAGTATTAAAATATATTGTTGAGGTGACAGTTGTCCTTTAAGATAAAATGATCAATTTGTTGACCTCATAATTTACTCCTACTCTGATTTAAGATCTTAAATACCAGTCATGTTCATGTAAAGTGCTTAGTACAACTGTTATACTGGTGCTATATAAACTAAGTATATGGGTGTAATTTATCTTTTTTTTTTTTGATAGATATACAATAAAAACAAAACAAAAAAGCACTAACTGCTGTTTACAGGATGTGTATTTTAAAACGAAATGTTGTATTATTGGGTTTTTTAGGGTGCTTATCTCGAACTCTTTTATTTCTAAATCAGTTGCTATAATCATAGTTGATAAACATAATGTTATGATTTATTTTCCAATATAGAATCATCTTCCTGAGTTAGACACATTGGCATCAGAAAGACTGAGACATTTTATATCTTGGCTCAAGCAAGATAGTCCTTTGAACCCTATTCTTTATATCATAAAGTAAGTATTTGTCTATGGTTATGTTATAAAACATGGTGCATTGTATTTCTTTTCCCTTGGATGGTGAGAGTCCACAAGTTGTGACATATGGGATAAAGTCTCTCCTGTCCAAAGTACAGTGGTACCTCTGTTTACAAATTGAATGCGTTCTCCGGGACGTTTCGTATTGTGAAAAATTCGTAAACATTTCCTATAGGAATGCATTGAAAACCAATTAGTCTGGTTTTTGAAAAAAGTCAAAATGAGCTGGCATGGAAACCAACCCACAATGCAGAACACACAGTAAAAGGTAGGCATGTGCATGGGGAAAATTTTCGGTTCGGTTCGGCATTCCGCAGTTCGGGACTTCGGAAATTCAGCAACTTCGGCATTTCGGGACTTCGGCACCTCGGGACTTCTCTTGCAGCCGCTTGATAGATAACTCCCTAATTCCCATGGTATTAGGGAGTTATCTACCAAAAGGCTGAAAGACCTAAATTAGTCTTTCAGCCAAATTTACTAATACTAAGTAAAAATTACTTATTATTAGTCAATTTTGCCCCTACTCGCTATACCGCGAGTAGGGGCATGTCTAGTAAACAGTGAGCAGCTTGTGACTGCTCACTGTTTAATAAAAAATAAAAAATAGTGCCCCACCCCTGAGCGGCGGTGGGGGCCCTAAATACTAATAAGGGGGGGAACTAATGTCCTCCCCCCTGACCCCCACCCCTGAGCGGTGGGTGGGGACCCTAAACAAGAATAAGGGGGGGGACCTAGTGTCCTCCCACCTGGCCCCCACCCCTCAGCGGCGGTGGGGGCCCTAAATACTAATAATGGGGGGGCCTAATGTCCTCCCCCCCACCCCTGAGCGGCGGGTGGGGGCCCTAAAGTCCTCCCTCCTGGCCCCCACCCCTGAGCGGTGGGTGGGGGTCCTAAAAAGTGTGTGTCCCCCCCCCAGGTGACTAGGGGTCCCCAATCCCCTAGTCACCCCTCCACCCCCAATAAAAATGATCCCCCTACCTACCCCCCTCACCCTAAAAACTAATGAGGGGGGGACCTTTAACTAAGTACCTGTAAAAAAAAAAAAATAAACTTACCATTCGATGTTTTCTTTCTTCTAAAATATTTATTTCAGCCCCAAAAAAGGCCAAATAGAAAAACCATAATAACCGCCGCAATTATATATAAAAAAAAAAGCGCAAAAAAAATAATCCTTCTTCACCCGGCGAGGGCTTGTGCAGACTGAGCTCTGCAGGGGGGGAAAGGCTTATAAAGCCTTGCCCCGCCCTGCAATTAGGCTCAGAGCACTCTGATTGGTGGATTTCAAGCTAACCAATCAGAGTGCTCTGACAGGTAAATTAAGAGACTGACAGGTAAGTCTCTACATTTACCTGTCACAGCACTCTGGTTGGTTGGTTTGAAATCCACCAATCAGAGTGCTCTGTGTCATTTTACACAGCGTGGGAAAATTCTTTGGAATTTTCCCACGCTGTGTAATTTGACTCATAGCACTCTGATTGGTTACTTAATCCACCAATCAGAGAGTTATGAGTCAAATTACACAGCGTGGGAAAATTCCAAAGAACTTTCCCACGCTGTGTAAAATGACACAGAGCACTCTGATTGGTGGATTTCAAACCAACCACTCAGAGTGCTGTGACAGGTAAATGTAGGGACTTACCTGTCAGTCTCTTCATTTACCTGTCAGAGCACTCTGATTGGATGGCTTAAACCCACCAATCAGAGTGCTCTGAGCCTAATTGCAGGGCGGGGCAAGGCTTTATAAGCCTTCCCCGCCCTGCAGAGCTCAGTCTGCGCGGAGCCCTCGCCGGGTGAAGGATTATTTTTTTTTGCGCTCATTTTTTTTTTTATATATAATTGCATCGGTTATTATGTTTTTTTTATTTGGCCTTTTTTGGTGCTGAAAAAAGAAGATTTTAGAAGAAAGAAAACATTGAATGGTAAGTTTTATTTTTTTTTTACAGGTACTTAGTTAAAGGCATTATCATTATTTTTAGGGTGAGGGGAGTAGGTAGAGGGATCATTTTTATTGGGGGGGGGAGGGGGTGGACATTTTTTTTAGGGTCCCCACCCGCCGCTGAGGGGTGGGGTCCAGGGGGAAGGACCTTAGGTCCCCCCCCCCCCTTATTCCAATTTAGGGCTCCCACCCGTCGCTCAGGGGGGAGGACATTAGGACCTCCCCCCCTTACTCCAATTTAGGGCCCCCACCCGCCGCTCAGGGGTGGGGACCAGGGGGGAGGACATTAGGTGTGCCCCCCCCCTATTTTACTGTAAGGCCCCCACCCACCGCTCAGGGGTGGGGGCCAAGGGGGGAGGACATTAGATCCCCCCCTTATTTTACTGTAGGGCTCCCATCCACCGCTCAGCGGTGGGGGCCAGGGGGGAGGACATTAGGTCCCCCCTTATTCTGATTTAGGGCCCCCACCCACCGCTCAGGAGTGGGGTCCGGGGGAGGACAATAGGTCCCCCCCCCCCATTATTTTACATTAGGGCCCCCACCCACCGCTCAGGGGTGGGGGCTAGGAGGGTGGACATTAGGTCCCCCCCTTATTCTGATTTAGGGCCCTCACCCACAGCTCAGGGGTGGGGGCCGGGGGGAGGACAATAGGTTCCCCCCCCCCCATTATTTTACATTAGGGCCCCCACCCGCCGCTCGGGGGGGGGGGGGGGGCGCAATAGGTGGGGGCTCGGGAGGGGGGACCTTATTTTTTTTTTTTTTTTTTTTTTTTACAGTGAGCAGCCACAGGCTCATTTCCGTTTCAGCCTCTCCGGTAGAAGGTGGACTTACTGAAGCAAGATGATTTTTTTTTTTCCATACATACACATATATATATAAATATAATTTTTCTTGAACGATGCAACTGGTTGCCTCTTTATATTTTAACACTGTCAAAATTCAGATTAAGAAAGTCAAAGATGTTTTCTAACAAACGCCAATTTTGTGTTACTTCAGGGATGATAGTGCAGTGAAGACTGACTTTTTCCAGCACTTAATTGAAGACAGAACAGAGGCCGCATTCTCCTATTATGAATTTTTGCTGCATATTCAGCAACAGATTTGCAAGTGAAAGAAGCAGAATTTTGGTGGAAACAAACCAGGTTGACACAATGCTGAAATCATTCCCGTACTTTGACGTACTCCAATACAAAGCCGAATTGAAAAGTTGATGGACGCTGAACTGGATTTTTTTTTTTTTTTTCAGGTTTGAATCAGTGTAAAACAAGTATACAGAAGAAAATTCTTTCTGTAACGGTCATTTTCTGCAGGTTTGTGTGTGTTATGTGATATGGTGCTGTTTGTTTACGTGGAACAATGAATCCAAGAGCTATTTTTTTCCTATATCTGAAACCATTAGATAACGTTTTTTTGTTATAAACGTATGATATTTCTTCCAGAAATGAAGAGATGCCAAAGGGCAATGTTAAACACATCTTTGAACTTGTTTTTAATGTAATCCTTTACAATGCTTGGCATTCTTGACCTGGAAGACTAGAATTTGCATATATTAGTAGATAAATACAGATCTAATGTATATATGACTGCTTTTGTAAAGTATGTGTAAAAATGTAACTACAGACAATGAATTGCTCACGTGTGCAGCAGTGATGAGTGAACTGTTTATGACTGATTTGGGTTTACTGAGAGCTGCCGTTTCATCAGAAGACACAGCATTTCATCTTGTGTTATATTATTTGTATTGATTTATTTATGACGTACATACCAATTAAACATATTTTGCTTGATAAAGTGGTTTTATACTTATGCAAGCAATATTTTAAAGATCAACGTCTGAATATATAGACACGTCCTTATTAAGATGTATTTTACTGTTTTGTTTCTCTAAATAATTAAAGGTTTAAAACTAAATTGTTATCACTGGCAGGTCCAGCTTTGTTATTATTAGCAGGTCTTGTTGCCTTTTTTTCTTCTAGCTGTTTTTTTTGCATCCAACACACACACAGTAGGCATGGTTTGTTCTGTTTTATATTTTTATCACTTTTTTTTCTTTATTTCCTACAAAAAAAGCGAATACATGTAAAACATTATGCAATCTCTCATGAAACAAAGTTTATTTTATTGAATGCTAGAAAGACATTTAAACATATTTCATATGAAATAAAAATGATCTGCATCGTGGCTCTGCACTAAATGATAGCATAAAGACAACAAAATATCATCCCACTTTTGGAAATCACAATTGTTTTCATTCCACAGAGTTAGTAGGTTTCTCAACTTTAACCCCTTAAGGACCAAACTTCTGGAATAAAAGGGAATCCTGACATGTCACACATGTCATGTGTCCTTAAGGGGTTAAAGTAGTAAGTGGGAATTATAAAAAATATATATTGGGCATGACCTGGGTGGTAGTTCAACTACAATCTGGTTCTTGTGAACCTAAAGCACATTTGTTCTTACCTGCTACTAAACCTCAGATTTTCATGACTTTTTTTACCTACCTCCACACAGATTTGGTCTAAACTGCTAAATAAATTACCCATATGCAGCCAATGAAAATCCTTACAACTGAGATTTACTCTATCAGAGGCATGGCATTGATGAGATATGTTATGTAGAGTGTTATTTGGGACAAAGCACTTTCTCCAATTTTGAGTTTCACACAGTCTCACGTGTACCAATCATATTGAGATATTGCATGAAATTACTTTTGCAACATGTTGGCAATAATGTACATTAATGCACCTCAGCAGCAATGTCAAAAACATGTTACACAAGTGGTGGATATTTAGACTCTGTTTACAGTAACAAACTGAATAGGCATGCACATGGCTAAATCTGCTTCTGTAGTTGAATATTGGAAACAACCCAATCCCCTTTACCTTCTAAAAGGAAAGACATTGAAGCTGATAAAGTTGTGGAACAAATGATCCACTCCCTACAAAGATTTGAGCAATAACTTACCAGTCCTTTATTAATCCTCACTCCTCCTTTGTTAGGTCCACTGGTTATTGGGTGTCTAGAGGACCAGTGTTCTGTCTAATTTTTTTCTATTTCTTCTTCAGGGAGGAACGGGTTCATATATTATGGCTGTGGAATCTGCTGTTTTGTGGAGTTCCAGCAAATTCTAAATAATAAATCATGGGAGTTGTGTTCTCCACCTTTTACTCGTGAGGTAGCAGAAAACTAAATTGCCTTGATCATGTCTCCTAGTTATTATGTAGAGAAACTGTGGGCTTTTCCATAAATGATTCTGAGCATGCTCAATGAGATGTTATAGGCATCTATTGCGCATTGGGAGAGAAGATTCCTGTTCCCATCAGGCATCGGAAGTGGGTAATGGCAGAATGCGATGGTGGTAAGCTCTGACCATTGAGACAATTTTTAGACAAGGATTTTCTTCTGTCACTTAAACACAGGTTTTATGTTTTTTTTAATCTATCACCCTTTGCCTACTTTTCTTGTGATTTTCTCATTAGTGTTGTCTTTTTTTTTTTCCTTTATTTAGGTTGCGACAGACAGTGAGATTCATCTCTTGTACATTATTCCGGTTTGCGCAGAAACCAACCTTAGCAGAAATTTTGCAGTTACAGTTACAAGTTCAAGGCTTACGCAGAAGCCAAAGCATACTTTTGTTTTGTTTGTGTCTTAGTCGGTTTGTTTGGAGCATGACAAATGCATTCATCTTCTGTAATTTTTTGGATTTTAGGTATCGAGCTATAACAATCAGGTGCATATTACACGTCTTATGAACAAATTAAAGGAAAGGAAATAAAAGTAAACTACAAAGAGTGGAAGAGAAAAGATGTCGCTCTCCCATCTTGGCTTTGTGGGGAGGGGGGGGGACAGGCCGACCTCTTCGTTTTCTAGATAACTTAGTGAAAGTGGTTTATGGCCATTTACCCTCTACACTTTTGGCTATGTGGGTTCTTGGGCTCAAGCATCCCTGTAGGGGGCCTTCAAATTGAGGTACTTACATATTTTCAGGACGGGGGGAGGGGGGGAGGAAGGCCAGTGAGCGGGCGGAGGAAGTTGTGCCCTTTAGGAGGAGGTGTGGACTCTGCTGCCGGGGTGGGGGGGGGAGGGGGGGATGGCTGCGCATTGGTGCTGTTCCCAGTGAGTCAATATATTCCTCCCAGGGTTCCCACACTTTGAGGAAGCGTGGGTATGTTTCTCGCACTTGAGCTGTCAGCTTGTCCATGAGGCAAGCTTCTTTGATGTTGTGAATTACCTTGTCCATGTGTGGGGTATCAACCTGGAGCCATGTCAGCGCTAGAGCCCGCCTGGCAGCTAGGTTTATTTTGTTTAGGAGCTTTATTTCTTTGTTGGGTAAGTTATCTATTGGTTTGGCTATGAGAAATGCCCAGGGGTCTGGTCGGATTGTTTTTTTAAGTATCGTTGTCAAGAGTCTGGTTATGTCCTCCCAGTATCGGGTAACTTTTGGGCATGTCCATCACATGTGCAGATATGTACCCTTTTCCCCGCAACCCCTCCAGCATGTCTGTGGGAGTTTTACCCATTCTGTGCAGTTTCACTGGGGTCGTATACCATCTCATGAGCGTTTTGTAGCACTGTTTTTGGTGTAGAACGCATATTGAGGATTTGGCTGCTGCTTCCCATCTGTCCTGCCACTCCCCCCCCCCCCCCCCCCCCCCCTCCTCTGGTGTCTGAGTTTCTTTTGTAGGTGCGCTTAGTTGTATATAAAAGGCGTGTGATAAGGCCGGTACGCGGTCCGTCGGCCATACAGAGTGTTTCAAAGAATGTGGGTTTAAGTCTAGCCGCCTCTGCGATGTTGAGTGTTCTAGCAAAGTCCCTGAGCTGGATATATCGAAAGTAGTCTTTTGAGGCAAGCAGGGCCAGGGTTTTCAAGTTTTCAAATGTGCAGAACGTGTCCGCCTGAAAGAGGTGGCAGTAGTGTTGGACTCCCGTGTCCTCCAGACCTCTAAAGTCCCTTGGTGGACATTCCCGGTGGGAACGCTTTATTTCGGAGGTATGGAGTTAAGGGTGATGTGGGGTATGTAAGTGCGTATTTATGTGCCGTGATGTTCCAGACTCTAATAGAGTTTAGAATGGCAAGTAGTGTGTAGTTCGGGACGGTCAGCTTTAGGCACCCATATCCAAAATTGCGGTAAGTCGGTCCTCATAAGGAGTGTTTCTATGTCAACCCATCTGTGTCTATCCGGTGGTGAGTGCCATTTGATTATTTGAGCTAGGTGAGCTGAGAGGTAGTATAAGTGGAGGTTGGGAAGGCCTAGCCCCCCTTTGCTCTTTGTCGTGTACATTGTGTGCCGTGCCACTCTGTGTCTCCTTCCGGCCCAGACAAAGTTATCTATCGCTGTTTGTAGCGCTTGGAGATTGTTTTTGGATACTGCTACCGGCAACGCCTGAAAGAGGAACAGTAAGCGCGGTAGGAGATTCATTTTAATGGTGTGTGGTCTACCCAGCCACGAGATAGGTTTGTCATGCCACCTATCCAGGTCCTGCCGTAGGGTGTTTAGCAATCTGTGGTGGTTTTCTGTATATAGATCTGAATAGTTTAACTTGAAGTTGTCTTCTTAACACAGTTATTATTTTACATTGCTTTCTAGGTGACCAGTCAACTATTTACAATCTGACATCTTACTAACTTATCAAGGAATATGTAAACAACTACAAAAAAGAGTGGCCAACTTGATAACACACACCACTGAATAGTAGTCATATTATTAGCTCTGTGATATGAAAATCATCTCATTGGTCAGTTTTGAGTTAGGGAAGCTCACTTAATGTTATGTAAGGCATTTTTGTTTTCCTCTGATTATTTGGCTTTTGATAGAATGAAGATAATTCAACACAGTTTGACATTCTAAAAAAGACATGATCCATCAAACCTAGAAATACACATTTTTTAAAGAGTTTACTTACTTTTTTCTACTAGTGTGTCAAATTCACAACCATGGTGCGTACGCATGCAACGGTGAATGGCAGCCACATTGGGACCAGTCTTATCCAAGACAGCCCTTATATGAAATGTTTCCTAAGAACTTTTGCATATCTAAGATGCCAAGTTTCAGTTTATGCAGCTCGATGGTGCTTGCACTGTGCTTATTAAGGGCTTGTCTCTGGTGTACTAAGAAACCTGACACTAGGCAACAGAACAGGAGCCCCAAATTCGTTTTCCTTGAATCACTGGTTGTGCACCTGATCTCTCGGGTGCCTACTTTCCTGGTAATTCTCACTTTGGTGAATAACCCTGTGAGTGCCATAGACATACACAGATTTATATAAATGCTGCCTCATGCTGTGAACATCAGACTTAAAGGAACACTATAGGGTCAGGAACACACACATGTATTCCTGCCCTAGGGTGCTAAAACCACCATTTAGGTGGCTTGCCCCTCCTTAGAAAGGGTTTTAAAAAAACAACAACTTACCTTTATTCCAGCGCTGCGCAGGTCTGCTACTGCTGGCCCCGCCTTTGATGCGCCTCCTTGGTGACATCAGAATTTCCGATTTTTAGCGAATCCAATGCTTTCCCTATTGGATTGGCTGAAATCGGCAAAGAGGCGGGATGGGGAGGCAGAGCGTGGAGACGCTTAACGGCAGTGGTGCCTACTGTGCAGCACTGACTCAGGAAGCACCTCTAGCAGTCATCTGAGGAGTGGCAACAGAGGGTGTCCATAGTGGGCAATGTAAACACTGCATTTACTTTGAAAAGGCAGTGCTTACATGAAAATGCCTCAAGGGAATTATTATACTCACCAGAACAACTACTTTAAGCTACAGTTGTTCTGGTGACTAAAAGAGGTGGGGTTACATAACGTGACACTTTGTAGCTTCAACAACCCACCACCCTCTGATAATCAACAGGTTGATCATGTTCTTACTGCATCTATCCTGGCTATTTTCAGGGATCCTTACTCCTAATCTATTTCTCCTAAAATTCATAAGTGACTACGTAGACAAAAGACACTATTTGTCACAATATCTATGAAGGCACCCGACTGGTTCAGATAAGTAAAACTCACCTTTCCCTGCACCCACCAAACATCAAGTGGCAAAGTTACTTTCGAAGGTCTTTGCAAATTATTCAAAGACCTGAGGCGGTGACAAAGTTGATTTTAAGCCAACAGCACCACAAAGGTATTACAAGGTCATGAGGCACCACGGGGCAAGTCCTTTATTGGCATTCCCTTCAAGGCCAGTTCCATGCCCTTGACAGTTTGCAGGTTCCGTGCCGAAGATATTTTCTTATAAATAATAGAAACACTTCTAGGTCCAATTAATTTTAAAGGAACACTAAAGCATTAGGAATACAAATACGTATTGCGCTGCAGTGGTCCTGTAATAGGCAATGCAATTTAAAAGCAAGATGCAAAATTACTGTCAAATAATGCCCTCTTTATCTCCTATTTCTGTCTCCTCAAGCAGAGTATGTTATGGATTACCTAATTGTACCAATTTACATCACAAACCTGTAGTTTTTTTTTAATATGGGCACTATTCTCAATCTCTAATTCACAGGGATGTCTTCACAGATACTTGGATATTAAAAATAATAGATCTACTCATGTATTTGTTAGTTTGCTAATCACGTCTGTATATCTGTGAAGTTTGTGCCACCATTCCACTTCACACAATATGGAGGTTCTATATGGATTGGAATCCTCAGATCAGGGCATATACATTGCATTCAGAACATTTTCAGACCGCTTCTATTTATTTTATTATGCACTCATTACCCCATAATGACAAAGAAAAAAAAAAAGATTTTTGAAAACATTTAAACATTTTTTCACTGAAATTTCACATTGACAGAGCCCTGACACTTGAAATTTAGTTTGGATACATCCTATTTAACTGGATTATCTTTGAGATGTTTGTACATTTTGATTGGAGTCCACCTGTGGAAATTTAAATTGATTTGATTTGACTTGGAATGGTACACACCTGTCTATGTAAGGTCTCACAGTTGTGAATGCATAGAGCAAAAGTACTGAATACTCATGTAAATGTTATATATTAGGTTGTTCTGTTTAATATATTTGCAATGGTGGAAAAAAAAAAACAGTTCTTTGCTTTGTCATTAGGGGTATTGAGTGTAGCTTGATGTGGTAAAATAATTTAAACAATTGTATCATAAGGCTGCAGCAAAACGTAAAAAAAATAAAAATAGTTTTGAATACTTTACGAATGCAATGCAGGTCTTTCCTGTTACAATTTGTACATTTGCCAAATATACAGCCATTATTTTTTGTCTGGGGAATGTTGATACGGGAGTGTGAGCAGGGCCAGACCGGGGATGGTGGGAAGGGGTTTGGTCTGGCCATTTAAAAGCAAAGCTGACCAATAAGAGGAGCGTGGCAAAGGAGTATGTCATGTCATCATGATGTGCACTCCTTCAAAGTGAGCATGTTTGGCTAGGGCTGTAATATATGTGTATCTAGTGGTTCTAGTTTGTGTTTGCATAGGGGCTGGAGTATGTGTGTAGGGCATATTGCTTCCAGTGTATGAAATGGGAGCAACATATTATGGTTTTTTTTAAATACATATTTATTCCCCAATCCCAAGAGCCAAAATGTCCCAGCATTACGGAGTGTTGCCATGGGGCACATGTATGATTGTCTGTTCGTATGAGTAATTAGTGTGCGTCTATCAATGTATGTCAGTATGAGTCTGTATCTTAGTGTTACTGTGTATCTATGCATGTTACTGTTCCCACAACATTGCAAACAGCATTGTGCAAAAGGTTTTGGTATGCTGAAGCATTAAGATTTGCCTTCACTGGCAGTAATGGGCCTAGCCCAACCCCTGAAAAGCCCCTTACCATTATCCCTCCTCCACCAAACTTTACAGTTGGCACAATGCAGTCAGCAGGTAACGTTCTCTTGACATCTGCCAAACCCAGACTTGCCCATCAGACTGTTAAATAGAGAAGCGTGATTAGTCACTCTACAGAACATGTTTCCACTGCTCCAGAGTCCAGTGGCAGCGTGCTTCACACCACTCGATCCAATGCTTGCACTCAGCTGCTCGGCAATGGAAACCCATTCCATGAAGCTCCCGCCACACAGTTTTTATGAGAAAATGCCAGTGAAAGTTTTGAACTCTTCAGCTATGGAATCAGCAGACATCTGGTGACTTTTACGCACCATGTGCCTCAGCGATCCTGCTCTGTGACTTTACGTGGTCTTCCACTTTGTGGCTGAGTTGCTGCTGTTCCTACATGCTTCCACTTTCCAATAATACTACTTACAGTTGATAGTGGAATATCTAACACCTCTGGCTCTGTATGTTATGGTGCCCTGTCTGAGCAGATTGGGGGATCAAGAGATCTCCTTACTCTGCTCACTACAGCATTAAAATCATGGGCTGCGTGGGGGATCATCACATCTTCCCAACCAGCCCAGCATTCCCACTTTATTTAAAAGTTGCATGATTCACCTTTCTTCACACCCCGTGCAGAATGCTGGCAGGACTGTCACTAGATTTTGTCTGAGGAGAGGTGAAGACAGGAGCTTACATCATCTAGCAGATATGTGATAAGATAGCATAGGATAAAATTATTGGTGAAGCAAGTATATAAGTAACAGTACAGATTTAGTTGCTTGGTGGAAGGAAAAGGTAAGCTTTTTGAAAACAAGAAAAACAAATGGAAAATGAGTAAGAAGAAGAACATTGGATAAACAGCTTTTTAAAGATTAGCAAAGGTTGTGTCAGGTAGTGTAAGAATGAGAGATGGGGCATAAGAGAGTGCTGTCTGCAGAGAGGAGCTAGCAGCTGATGACCATAAATCAGTAGTTTGGGGAGTCTATATCCTATATCCCCCACCCCCCCCCCATGCTGCCAAAACCGATCTGATGCATTGAGATATGGACTCTGAACATGTCCTGTGGTATCTGGCATCAAGACACTATCGTCACCAAAACAACTTTACCTTAATGAAGCAGTTTTGGTGTATAAATCATGACCCTGCAATCTCCCTACTCAATTCTCTGCCATTTAGGAGTTAAATCACTTTGTTTATCCATCTCTAGCCACACCTCCCTGCATGTGACTTACACAGCCTTCCTAAACACTTCCAGTAAAGAGTCATTTAATGTTTACACTTCCTTTATTACAAATTCTGTTTAATTTAGAACTGCTGCTCAACCCCTTTGAAGCAAACTGCGATGCACAGTGTGTTCTGGCACATTTTTATCATGGCCGGCATTAAGGGCTTCAGCAATTTGTTGCAGTAGCTCTTCTGATGATTGGACCAAGCAGGCTAGTCTTTGCTCCCCACGTTCATCAATGAGCCTAAGGCACCCGTGATACCGGTTCACCAGTTGCCCTTCCTTCCACCAGTTTTGGTAGGTACTAACCACTGCATACCGGGAACACCCCACAAGCCATCACTATTTGGCCCTTGTCAAAGTCACTCAGATCTTTTCACTTGCCCATTTCTCTCACTTCCAACACGTGAAATTTAAAAACTGACTGTTCAGTTGCTGCCTAACAATATAATCAATGTTATTCACTTCACCTGTCAGTGGTTTTAATGTTGTGGCTGATCAGTGTATATGTATGTCTAATTCAATGTGTGTTATTTGTAGTTATACATATATAGAGTATAGTTATTTTAATAAGTAATGCCCTATTGGGCATTACTGGCTCCCCCTCCCGACCCGTTGGTAAAAATAAACCTAAAAAAGCTTTACCTGGACCTACCTGGAATCCAGTACTGGTCGAAGCTCCCTTTGCTGGTCTCCATAACTCTTCTGATGTCACAGCTGCCTTGTCTGGTCCTATCAAATGCTTTTCACAGCGCATGCGCACGCGCACACCCTGTTATGGCAAATAAAGGGAGGAAATATTCTAAAAATACAAAACAAAAAAAAGAAGAGCGAGAGAGAGCGCACAGATGCACACTTCCAATGGTAGAAGCTCTGCATGTCTGTCGCCAGAGCGGTGACGACAGACATTTTTTTTGTAAAGAATTGAAATGTTAGTGGCTGCCTAATTCATGTGTGGAAAGGGTGTAACTAGCCCCCAGCACAGAAGTGCAAATCTCTCTGTAGGAATGTGCATCTGCAGTGTTTGTACTTGAAAGGCTGCAAATACTAACACTGCACACACACATTCCTACCACCATGGCCACTTCTAAAATCAGAAGTGGTGATTGTGGATGGAGTAACCCTTTAAAATCCATCACTTGGGCTCACAGTGTAGATATTGCTATACAGTACTAAGCGTGTGCTGCTCCCCCTGCTGGCCGAGCCCGCTCCTGCAACTCATGGCAGTGGAGGGAGGCGGTTCGGGTGGTAAAGTGTCTGGGAGGAAGTGAAGTGTTTCCCAGTCACATTACGGAGCGGCTGGGGAGAACTGCTTGCCACAGGGACCGGGGCCGGCTATGAGCAGATAGGGCTACCAGGAGCGCGGTACGGAGGGCGCAGAGTGCCGGGAGGATGGCTGTACTGGCCGCACTATGGAGGAGCCTGCCTGTGGCTGCAGGATCCCAGGTGAGACCCAATCAGTACAGAACCGGGCACACAGTGTGCTCAGGGCAGCTCCCTCCTACTCTCTACTTCTTTTTTTTTTTAAGTTTCTGGCTTCTGTCACTCTCGCTATTAAAAAAAGTCTGCAGTAGTGGCTGAGAGTCCTGGTAGTTGCAATTCATTAGCTCTAGATTCTTTCCGATGAAGGCTGGCTTGCTAGGAGTTGTTGTGGATCAGTTCTTGCATTGTTACTGTTTTCTCTGGCGTTCTAGAACCCCCTCCTGGTTTAATGTGTTTTTCTCTGTGCAGTTTAGCATGGTGTCTGTTTGCAGTTTTTTTTTTTTCTTTAATCCTGTTTGTTGTTGCTCTTTGCAGCCCCATTACATGACTCATTCAGCTGATGGCAGTGTTTAGTGAAGAGCCTTGTGATTGTGATGTGTAGGGCTCCCTGATTATATACTGTGTGTCCATGCTGATTACAAGCATCTCTCTTTATACACATTTCATTTGTGGAGGACCCACGCGTTAGTTGTTCTTGCTCAACCACAGATGTACAAGAATTAACCTCAAAGGTGTCTGGCTTGGTATTATTATCCTAAATATTCTACGCAGAAATCTAAATTTAGACTTAACTTTGTAGCAGTTTTAAGAACTCTTCAGTAACCTCACAGGTGATATGGTGTTTAGGCAGTGTTCCTCCTGAGGACAGGTGCATACCCAGTAACCTTGCTACACAGAACTATTCTAAAACGAACTTGTGTGGTACCAAAAGGGTTAATATTTACCTGTCTGTACAGCCAATCAGTATTTTGATGTGTAATCTGAAATTCTATACGTTAGTCATTTAGACACTACCCTCTGAAAAGTCTTTTCCAATGACCCAGTCAGAGGCCGGAATAGTGGAAGTATAGGATCAGTCTTTATTGCAGGACATAGAGAAGCTGTCAAAACTGGCTCTGAGAGCACACTCATTAAGATATTGAATATACATTATATCAGTGAAAGAGAATTAAAAAAAATGTATTTAATCTTGGCAGGCTTTACACCTTCTTTGTCTAATCTACTAAAAGGAAAGTACAGTCTTCTAATTGGGTGTAGGACAACTCCTCCTCACATGTCTGCTGGCCTTGAAAACCTAAGCAATTATAGTGCTGATCACACACTTTGCCTATTAACCCTTCTGTTACCAGACAGCAAGCTTATCCAATATATCAGGCGGATTATACTGCTTTGCATTTTAGCATTTTATATATATATATATATATATATATATCAGTGTTTAATGGATGTACACTTAACATAAATACATGTGGGGAATTGACAATTGAATTGCAAGTTCTAGGCCGCATTAGCTGCTTCTGCATAGTTTAGTATATATTACTGCTGCATTTCGTCTCTGTATTGCATAGCTCAAGGTTGCCTGCTGTGTTCTACTTTGATTCTGTGAAGTTGCAAAAATGTTTTGGCTGTCCTTCCTGCACAAACCCAGGTAAACGGTGGTTCGTCGTCGTCGTCTTCTTCTGTCCTATTTTCTAACTTTATTTTCTTTTGGGTGTGGTAGTTGTATTAGTCTATAGCTTTGTAAAGAATTGGCCTGATCACAGGAAAATCTCTTGCAATCCAGTAAAGCAGGAGGGAGTGAAGTGAGTAATTGCTGACTGTGAATTGCAGGGTAAAAATCAGGAATGGGTTTAATCACACATCTTCTGGTGAATGCCAAAAAAAATAACCATTTTGTCTGTGAATGGCTCTGCTATAAAGGCAAAGACATGTCAACTGTAACATAAGGACATAAAGAGGAACTTACATATTTGAAAGCCATTTTTTTAAAATCTATCACATAAAATGTATCTAGTACTTACTATTATTTATTTATGGCATCTTTATGGGAGTGATATGTAATAAATATATATATATATATATATATATATATATATATATATATATATATATATTTTTTTTTTTTTTTTTTAAAAACCAGGCCTGATTAGTTAGTTCTTAAACAAGAATAAATTAATATTACTTAACATTTTAGCTCAAAAACTAATACGGAAGACACAGTAGGATCCTACGCTGAACGAAAGGAATGACTGTCATTTGTCAGTCTAAAGATGGCTTACTGCATAGCCTTCTTTATTAACAATGTTCCATTTTATATGTGCACAAGAATCATTGCTATCTCAGCCAATCTGCCAAGACTTTCAAATTTGTATTCTCACACTTGAAGCATGTTTTGGCAAGCAAAGCTGCCAATATTGGTGGACAGACCATGGCCATGGTAAAATGTTCCGTTTCCTTCTGCGACTTCCTGGTTTCCCTATACTACTTCTTTCAACATTTTTATTTTATATTGTATTCTTTTGTCATCTTTATTTTATTTAAATTTGTAAAGTAAACATAGGTAACTGGTACCCCCGAGTAATGAAACTACACTGGTATAAGACCTGCATTCTGAAAAGGCACACAGAGTAGTTCATGCAAATCATTTTTTATTTTTTTTTTGTACAATAATAGTATCACTATTCATATTGTCTTTGTTTCCGTTTACCTTCAGTGTGATCTTTATAGCCCAACACACTAAAATTTGAGGGAATGGGGCACACCGCTATGGCAAAAGGTACAAAAAAAGCAAAACACACTAGCACTTTTTCCATAATCAATTCTAGTACAATAAAAAAATGCAAGTTAATTTGCATTCATAGATAGTTATATTGAGATGCGATCTGATAGTTCTATTAATTCAGTCTTGCTGTTTTATTGTGTTCGTCAGTGTGTGTGTGTGTGTGTATGTGTGTGTGTGTGTGTGTATAACATACACACACACACTCTGCAAGGACTCTGGCTTACAATTCAATATAAATAAAAAATGTCCAGGACTCCTTTTAATTAAAGTGATATCCCTTTATTAATCACTGGTAAGCATCAATGTTTTAACAAAGGGTATTTTTCAAGCAATCTGTTGTTTGGAAAATATGATTATGTAGAAGAGATAGACATAGAATGCTTAGAGAAGCACTTGCTGTTAAATGCTCAGGGAAATAGGAAGGGATTTGCAATGGTAAAACTGGCTCTGTCTGTAACCATTGTGTGTCAGAGGTCTACAGAGGTGATACAGAAAATACACTTATAATGTATTTCTGGATACAGCATGTACCATAAATCCTCCCACTTCACAGCTTTCTATTTTCTTCACTAAAGGCAGATATTGGCATACTGCATTTAAAAAAATAAAAATAAAAATAATAATAATAATAATTAAAAATGCTTTAAACAAAAACACTTTTGATCAGCGTGAAAACTGCAATTTATGCCACTCTATGAATATAGATGCTCTTTTGCTACACACTTCATCTTATTTTGGTGATAGATTCAATTAAAATTAATTAAATTTCCTGTAAATGGATTGACATATGTAGAGATTTATTTTGATGTTGACGTTTCTGTATGGGGTTACTCTTGTTTCTAAATTGGGCCTATGATTGATGGATGCACTCTGAGTCTTTAAAGTGCAATATTACTTACCTTACCAGATTTTGCATGAAAAATATTGCCAGCTATAATCTTCATAATTAAGACAAATAATTGGGTTCATTTAAAACAGCAGCTGTCCCGAAACTAATCAGAAATGCATGCACAGTTGCATCATTGCTCGCATTGACTTAATTTCAAGTTCTCACATGGCCAATAATGTTTCGACGAAGCACTGAAAAACAGTTTGAGTGTTTCATGTACATACACACGTTTAATGTTAGTTCCATGAATTGCTTATGTCTTGTTGCTACTGAGGTATTTAGCGTCATGGAAGAGAAGCTCCATAAAAAGAAACCTCCTAGGCGCTTTTTTCTATTTCACTATTTTGAACTATTCAGTATCCTTCAGCAGAAGTGAGTAAGTATGGCTGTAGCCGATAGATAATGAGGGTAATCTAGAGAAGTTGCTAGATATAACTTGATAATCTGCCCTGCTTATCACATGATGATTGACATTGAACTGGCTCCAAGTCACTGTTCGATTTCACTGTTTATGTATGAGTGAGTTATTTTCCCATAAGACTATGAGAACTGTTCATCCTGGTGTATGTGCTGTCGGTGACATTTGAATATAGGAAGCAGCCATTCTGTATTATTAAAGAATAATAAACTTATTTGTTTACCAAAAGTCTTTGCAGTCTATTACAGATCCATAGATAAAAATCTTTTGTTTTCAATGTTCCTCCTCCATTAAGCCAACTTAGCAATGGGTCGAGAAAGCTTAAAGGGACACAGCAGTCAAAGGAACCACCAACTATAGCTTAATTTATGCTTAAAGGGTCAGGAACACAAACCTGTATCCCTGACCCTATAGTGTGAAACCCACCATCTAGCCCCCCTGGGTCCCTCATGCCTCCATAAATATAGCAAAATCTTACTGTATGCAAGCCTGAAGCTGTAACTCTGCATGCTGTTTGCCTCAGAAAAACAAGCAGTCTGCTGACATCATCAGAAGTGGTAGCCTGATCCAATCACAGTGCTTCCCCATAGGATTGGCTGAGATTGATAAAGAGGCAGATCAGGGGCAGAGCCAGCATGATTCAAACACAGCCCTGGCCAATCAGCATCTCCTCATAGAGATGAACTGAATCAACGAATCTCTATGAGGAAAGTTCAGTGTCTGCATACAGAGGGAGGAGACACTGAATGTTTGGATGCATTTTAGGCAGCCATGACCCAGGAAGGATCTCTAACATCCATCTGAGAAGTGGCCAGTGAAGTTGTCACTAGGCTGTAATGTAAACACTGCATTTTCTCTGAAAAGTGTTTACAGCAAAAAGCCTGAAGGTAATGATTTTACTCACCAGAACAAATTCAATAAGCTGTAGTTGTTCTGATGACTATAGTGTCTCTTTAATCTATTGTTTGGACCTGCAGACTGAGCTAGGAAAATGCTACATTTTCAGAGAAAAAGGAGTGTTGACATTGCTGCCTAGTAACTGCTCTAGTGTTCTATCTGAAATGACCTTTTTTGAACTTGTTTTAATAAAACGTCAAAGTACAGATGCAGCTTTCTTTTTAAGCGTACAAAGTGAGTTGCTTATTTATAGGCTGGCCAACCTATCTCAATGTTTTCCTCTTATAGCACTTGGATGATGAATAGTGCCAGTTGATGTTACTCATGGAATATCTATAGGTTGAAGTTGCACCGTTATACGTGTTATAATGCATTTACTAATATGCAAATAAAATAAAACTAAAAACTCCAACTAGGAAGATCATGCAAGGGGTGCACCAACCTATATGACCACGTGTCCATTTAGAAGTTGTCATGAAGTAAACAATCTATATGTGCGTAATTTCAGCTTGAAATGCTGCACATACAGAGATATCTGCACCGGTGGCACGTGTGTCTTGGGTAGCTTGGCACTCTGTTCCAGGTTGCCTAATGTTAATTCCATGCAAAAATTATTTGTCTGTCTGCACACACAGCGCTCTGGTAACACCCGTAAGCAGTTTACATCTGCCAGGGGAATCATGTATGTCCCCGTCTCTCTAAATTATTCAATTTTTTTTTTGTAAGTCCACCCCACACTCCTTCCCTTCTCTGCTCAGAGTGCCTACATGCTTTGAGATCATTTGATTGGACCTCGGAGTGGGAAGAAGTGATGTAGTGCGTGACGACAGACTGGGCATGGAAATGCTTAAGGAAAAACCTTGCATGGTGCTGGATTCTCGATAATTTTATTCTTACCCTCCAGGTTTTGGCACTAGTGTCCAATAGAGCATTATAAATGTTGTGAATCTGACCCGATCAGCACGGCACTCCTAGTCTCCGAGCTACGTGCGTTATTAGGGTGGGTCACTTGCATGGCTTGCTCCTGACAGCCTAATGGACACTACTTTCTTGCAGCCCCTTAAGTCAATCCTTTGAGGACCACGTCACGCAGGCGACTGTATTCTCTTACTTTTTGGGCGTGACCCATCAGTGTACACATGAGTATATTTAAAGGCACATTGCACCTCTTTCATTATCCTAATGTGGTTGCTGTTCCCGATTAATCCATTCTTTGCCTAGTTCCTAATATTTCTGCTTTGGCATTGGTTTGTCTTTTGGGTTCGGAGTATCTCTGTATCCCTGACCTAGCTTGTTGTATGTTTTCCTGCTGTTCTGTGTTTTTTTTTCTTCACCCAGCTAGTACATCTGATTATCCGCTCTAAGGTCCAGTAACGCATCTATTCTGTTTCTCTTATTGGTTTTCCCAAGTTCTGCGTATTATGGTGTGTTCACTTTGACAATAAATTTAATAAAATAATTGGCAAAGAAAGATTTGGACTAACCATTGAAGTTGCACAGTTGAGAGAAACTGTGTGCAGGCATTCTCTTCACTCTTCAGAAGGAGGTTTCACAAACCTAGAGCCTCATGTTCTAGTCTAAAGGGTCTGATCTCAATGAGAAGCCTTTATTGGGCCCTTTCCCTTAGAATAATAGACTGTCAATTTCCTCCTGGGGTAAAGGGGAGGGCTTACAAAGTCTGCAAAAGACCTGCAGCTTTTGAAAGTTGTTTTAAGATGTACCCCAATGAAAAGTGCAGGCATGTATTATTGGGGTATATCTGCCGAATAGTGAATTTAACTTTTTTGCCCATTTGGGATGTGGAGTGTTCCTTTTAATGGATATTGAAATGACCTACATTTTAAATTGAATTCGTTATGGAAAAACCACAAATGTGCAAGTCTTGGTTGTGAAAGTGAAGCACTATTCAATGGAAGACAAGAAGAAACTGCATACATTTATCTGGAGAGGATGGTAATGCACGTGAAATACTTGGGAGAAAAAGAACGAGATTATTCGGCTTCAGTCCATTTTATAAGTGTTCTTCAGTGGAGGAAGTGAAACTTAAACGCCAGCCACAATATATTATTGATTGTAAGTAACACCCTTCCTGTACAGATTAACTGTGCTGCAGAATTAAAAGGGAATTTATTTATTTATTGTAGTAAATTAAAATGACAAATACAGCATAAAAGTCTCCAGGGAGCACTCATACCATAGACTAATCAAAAATAACAATTGAGCATTAAAGGAACACTCCAACTACCATAACCACTACAGTCTGCTGGTGTGGCACCATAGTATTTATCTAGGTGCTGCCATGCACTATAAATATTGGGTTTGTTAGTGTGTGTATGCGTGTTTGTTTGGTGTAACTTGTGACTTCTTGGATTAACATTCTATACTCGGAGTAATATATATAATATGAAACTTATCAATAGCAAATATGACAAAAAGCAAATGCAGATTTGAAAATGGAAAACTGCACATCAGTAAAAGTTATAGCCTAGAATTTATTGTAGAAAAAAAATGCAGACTATCGCTTCAATTGAACAAGCTTTCTAAAATATTCAATACTGTTAGAAAAAAATCCAAATTACTTATCTACAAACATTATCGTAGACTTTAATGATGACTTCTGTCACCATGAAAGTCTGTGGTAATCTTTTGAAATATCTTAAATATATATAATATATACACATCTAGATATCTCAAAATATTAAAGCATTTTTTTTTAATATTAAATTTGAACATCTTCTCCAATATAAGGCCTACGTTTCCAATTTTTTTTGGAAATAATGAAGAAAAAGTCTATCCGTGCCTACCTATGTGCAAAAGTGAGGGAAACGTTAAATGCATCTTTTTCAGATTTCTTAAAGGGAAGCCACTGATGGGTGCTATCAATGGCACCTGGTCCAAAGCTCCATTATTAAAGCCTCTGAACCGGATAGGAAATGGAGGGGCAGAGTGATTGGGAGCGGTTTTAAAGACCTGTTCATTAACCCCTTAAGGACCGGACTGTTTTGGCCATGTTGTATGTTAAGGACCAGGGCTATTTTAACACTTCTGTTCCCATACAAATTATATATTGGGGTTTTTTCAGGACAAGAAGGGCGTTCTTTACATACCATTATTTGTATCATGTCATATAATTTACTTTAAAAAAAATATATTTAAAATATGGTGAAAAACATGTTTTTTGACTTTTACTCAGGGTGTCCCTATAATGCTTTGATTTAGTGATTCCAGCATTGTAATATAAGTTTAGATCCTGCCTGAGTCTGTCCAGAATTAACATGTATTTCCCCCCTCCTTCATTGCACGCTTGTTTATTTTTAGTTTGAAGTCCTGTTTGCTAGTATAATTGTCTCCCATCTAGTGGGCCCAGCTATAGAGCAAGCACTGTAACTGGGTCTGTGTGATGTATTCCGAAAGGGACAGCTGCAGCATGAAGCAGAGGCTTAGTACAGTCATGACATGCCGGCAACTGTTATTAATTAGATTTACCTCAAATTGGCTGGTGACTCATGATGCGATAATGTATTTAATACTGCTTTTGGTTTGTCCTGTTTCTTACACTTAGCTCGGTAGACACGAAGGTTACAAAGATCACAATTTGAAATTAAAACTGTAAATAATTTTGACCTTTCCAACTTTTATAACAATGTCTCATCAGTATTTATTTCCCACATAGCTCTTAAAGAAAAATTGCATTAGAACCACTTCAGCTCATTGAAGAGGTTAGAGTGCTTGTAGTTTTCTGGCGCCTTCCACTGTTTTATTGCTACATACAGTACCTAGCTACATTCGGAGGTATGCGATTGTAGTAGTGTTTGGCTATAGGAAGGTGTTACTGGTAAGACCCATAATGGCTTGGTCTGCCTGGGAAAAGGAGGGAGCCCACACCCACTGGATGGTGGTAAAAATCTGTCTGGCCGCCCCCTGACTGACAGGACCTTGCGTGGAGCACTACTGAAGCACTGTCTGCATGGTCGTAATGCCCGCTGCACATCTAATAATGTGCTTGCTCTGTCCTGCCCAGGGACAAGTTACCTGCTGGTCCTGGGTGCGGCACACTAGGGAATTAACAGAACCCCAAAATCTGGACTTTCCTGCCCGCAGGGACAGAATGTTAAAATGTTCTGCCCCCTTCTTCCTCTAATGTGAACGACTAAGGAAGAGTTGTGCTTCGCCTTACACCATACCACATAATACCAGCAATAGCTGCCAATGATAAGCTGATACCATATTCTATTAACTCTAGTGAGTTAATGCATTTCCAATCACCCACAAAATTTAGTTGTAACATGTAAGCTACCTTACCAATATTCTGTATTAAATATTATTCAGAGAATTCCCTTTTATTTAGGTATTTTATATTTGTACTAAATATTTAGCACCTTACATGACAAGACAGTTCAGATTGTGGTTGTCACAAAGGCACCCTACTTCAAGAGTGTGCATGACGTAGTTGTGATGGTGAAAGGGTTAAAGTCCACTATTTGTCTGCGCTAGACCGGAAATAATGACAAAATCCCCCTTAACACCACCCTCACTTAAACATAATTATATAACTATTAGGGATGCACTGAAATTTCAGCTGCCAAAATTTTCGACCGAAAATGGGCGTCTCCTGTTTCGGCCAAAAACTGGTCAAATTTGCAGAAATTAAAAAAATAAAATAAAAAATACATCATATATTACAATGAAAGATAGTAATGATAACATGAAAAGTCAAGAATACTGCACTTGGGACAGGGGGGAAAGAACACTATGGGACAGGGGAGGGGGGGGGGGGAGAACACTGTGGGGCAGGGGAGGAAGGGGGAGAAAAGAACACTGTGTGGGGCAGGGGAGGAAGGGGGAGAAAAGAACACTGTGTGACTAGGGAGGAGGGGGGAGAAAAGAACACTGTGGGACTGGGGAGGAGGGGGGAGAAAAGAACACTGTGGGACTGGGGAGGAGGGGGGAGAAAAGAACACTGTGGGACTGGGGAGGAGGGGGGAGAAAAGAACACTGTGGGACTGGGGAGGAGGGGGGAGAAAAGAACACTGTGGGACTGGGGAGGAGGGGGGAGAAAAGAACACTGTGGGACTGGGGAGGAGGGGGGAGAAAAGAACACTGTGGGACTGGGGAGGAGGGGGGAGAAAAGAACACTGTGGGACTGGGGAGGAGGGGGGAGAAAAGAACATTAAGGGGGTGGGGAGGAGGGGGGAGAAAAGAACATTAAGGGGGTGGGGGCACTAAAAGAGAAGGGAGAAGGGACATTTTTCATGTTAGATTAATTAATTAAAAAGTCTAATATTAATGAAATTATAGAAACATTTTCTTTTTAAATCATTTTTTGGGGGGGAAGGAATTTTCGGTTTCCAAGCCTGGACCTAGAGGTGGAGATAAGGCGTATTTACAGAAACAATATATAGCCACTCCCCTGTGTTCCAGAAAACAGCAATCCAAATATAAACTTTTGCTTTTATCACCTCTTCTGTACTTGCCACAGAAATAATTCCCTCTATGAATTTGTTACCATTTTCCCATTCCAGAGATACGTCACATGCTTTTCTTGTGACCTAATATAGAGGATATCACAATCCCTGCTACATGGTTTAGGTTGTGCAACTCATGTTTAGGCTAAATTAAAAGATTGGGCTTGTCCCATTCCAAATATAATAAACATGAGGCTTAATTGTTAAGCTGTGGGTAAGTAGTAATGTTTCTCTTGGATATGCTACTGTAACACAAGGGTCTTCATGAAACTAATACCATTACCATATCAAAGGATTGACCTATCAATTGAGAGTTTCAGGCCATATGGTCAAAATCCGTTTAAATTGAAAGTAGACATACAGGCGGCTCAAGTGTAAAATGTCTCACCTTGCAGGGCCTTTGATAGATCAAAAGGACAATCCTTTTCACACTTTGCAGAAGCCCCTTTTGATCAAAAGAGCAATTTCTCTCTGCCATTTGTCCTGTACCAAGGGGTCAAATTATTGATGCACTACACAAGTTATATTAAATAGCAATATTTCATAGTGTAATAATAAATTATGCACCCTTGCCGTGACAGGGGACATTTATCAAAGTGTTCTGTAATAGGAGTCAATAGAGTGGGCCTGCTGTGTTCACAGTGATTGCCCCACTTTAAGTATTTTTAAACTTTTTACCTATTGTTTAATTTCTCTTAAACCCTGTATACGTTCTCTATGCTTTCTGCCAGGTGCTTATCTTACAGAGCTTATAGCAATCACTGAAAGGGAGATAAAGTCGATAAATGCATATTGTTAAAGGACACTATAGTCACCTGAACAACTACAGCTTAATGTAGTTGTTCAGGTGAGCTCTATAGCTCCCTGCAGGCAATCTAATCTTCATAGAAAATACAGTGTTTACATTGATTGATAGGAATACCTCCAGTGGCCATCACTCAGACGGCCACCAGAGGGGCTTCCTATCATGTAGGGCCCTAAAAAAGCCATGTAGACGTCAGACATATTAAAATACGTCTGACGCGTGCAGGAGAGAGAAGGCACTGTGTGCGCTCCTTCTCTCTCCTGCCTGTCAGCAGAGGAGAGGGGGCGGGCAAAGACCGCAAGCTGAGCTGTCAGTCATGCGCACAAGGGAGCAATGACACTTCCGAATGGAAGCGTCTGATTGCTCCCTGCTCACGCCCGCCTATTTCGTCATTTTGACTAAATAGTGGGCGCGGCTTCACGAGGCTCCCGGCGCTGGAACGAGGTGAGTAAAAAGGGCTGCATGGAGTGTCCCTTTAACTGATTTATTTTTCTTAGTCAATTATTTTATGTTCATTTACTCTTCTTCTATGATTATGTCCATGAGTCTGTTACCCTGCAAGTTGCAAGGACATTTTTTTTTTTTTTGCATTATGAGTTGCAGATCAGGATATTCACGTTTTATGCTCTGTAAGTGTAACCTTATACTAGTCACCTGATGAAGGCCTTAAGCAAGAAGGGTTCTTGATGGAATGTGAGCTTTTATCTTTTAAAACAAATGCAGTAGTTCTGTTTGCTTGACATGGCAAAGTCCCATATAAATCTGTATATTTTGTATCATGGTCATTTTCCAAATGGTATAGACAGGGTTGATAATTTCCACTAGCAATTTAAAAAAAATGTCTAGTAAAAAATTCACCCTTGGATAGTGTGTCATTACACCTCCAGGCTTGCAGTGACGAGTGTGTTTTTAAGGCCTGGTAGTAGCTCATGCCTCCCAACTGTCCCTATTTGGGTGAAAGTTCTAACTTTAGGGACTGTCCCCAAAAAGTGTAGTGAAACGGTGATCCCTGCATCTTGCACTCTCCGTAGGATTGACATGCATTCACGCCAAGATGATCAGTCAATCCTTCGGGTAAACCTCTTTTGGGACAATATTTGTCGTCACTGGCCCTACCCCTTCTGTTCCTGCCGACTGGCATCCTGCTTGTAGGGACAAGGATGTTGGAATGTATGGTAGCCTACCATTCGAGTTCTAGTTTTTCTGCCTTTGGAGGTTGGGAAGTCTTTCCAGTTCCAACTAGGATGAATGGGGATAGCACATACTTTGTTCTAGATGAATGATGAATATGACCCATAGCGAAGGTGTGATTTTGGAGCGTTGAAGCAGGTGTGAGGATGGTAGACTTTCTCAGACATTTCAGTTGAGGTCAGTAGGTTTGATATTGTGTAGTATTCGCATTCTGCCAAAGGAAAAAATAAGGTAAATTCACTGGTTTCGTGGACACTTTGTGAAATGACATACTGCTGTCACACGAGCAGTAGGGGCTGTAGTGGGTGCAGAACGTAATAGGAGCTGTAGCAGGTGCAGCAGAGGATTGGAAGCTGTAGTGGGTGCAGGGGAATAGGAACTGGTGAGTGCAGGACGGATAGGTGCTGTAGTAGGTGGGGGGTAATAGTGGCTGTGGTAGTAGATGCTGTACTGGAGGCAGGGGGTTAATGGGGGATGTAGGGAAGGCAGGGGGTAATGGGGGCTTTAGTGAGTGCACTAAGCTGTAATTGGGCAATAGTGAGGGGATGATTTAATAAAGAACATTAAAAGCATTTATTCCCTCCTCCTTGAGCCTTACCTTTGTCCATGGAGGAGAGAATCCCTGGTCAACCGGTGGAGAACATACTTGTCAACACTCCTTCTGTCCGGCACCGGTAAATGTATCAGTGTTGCCGTGGTAACGTGCAGCGGCACTCTAATACAGTAGGAGGAGGAAGACCAAGTTCTTCCTGCTCCCGCATGGCATCAGGGCAGTCTGGCCAGTGAGGGAGATTTTTGATGAAAATTGTCAGGAGGCAAGGCAAAATTTAGGGGGGCAATTCCCCTCCCCTGCCTTCCTTTAACGACACCTATGGTTTACAGCTTAAGAGTCATTCCAAGAGTTAATACCCTACCTGTTAACAAATATTTACTAAAGGCAGTTTACACCTGCAACTGTTTATTTTGTTTTGGCGAGCCCAGCCTTTTCCTAAGAAAGCAGCGTGTGACTGGGTGCTGAGCAGTTTAAGGATTTCTTACTGCTTGTCAATAAACTGTGATTATATCATGGTGATTTATTTTTAGTATTATTAACCTCCTTAATGACCAGTGACCTTATTATACTGCTATGGATGTCCTTCCCTTAAGGACCCATTATGGAATATTTCAGTCATGCAGCGGCTGTAAGAGGGAGTTAGAGATCATATTGTGGCAACTTGTCATATGTGCTGCTAGTGTATAGTGCAAAATGTTTAGGGAGTGTTCTGCACTGCAAGAGATTCTCTCTACTGATGTCAGCAAGAGGATCCCTCTAACAGTATTGCTAGGGTCAGTTGACATCAGCAGAGGGAATCCCTCTAAATTAATTGTTATAATTAGGATTAGATTCATACTTAGCTAAGGTATACATAAGAGGTATTGTCCTCTGGAGATGTTGCGGAGTACAATTAAAGGAATTCTATTACAGTGACAAAATATACAGCAAAAATACAATGTTTATGTAAATAGTATAAAATAAAAATGAATACCACAAACTTGGAATAAAAATGGTGATTGGCCAATAAAGCTCAAAATATATCATTTAAGACAGGGCTCGACAAATGGGTGTTTTTTCATTTCAATAAAGTGGCCTGGGTGCAGTTGTCCTGTCAGTTTAACTATTCAAGGTAAAATATTGCCATTTTGCAGAAATGGCACTGTTTACCAAGGTAAAACAACCACTGGAGGTGTTTCCACTACAATGACTTCGTAAAACACAGTCACGTGAAGTTGCAGCCCCCATAGGAAAGCATTGACTCGCCACGCATTAGATAACCAGCAGTGCCACTGTCTGAGGCTTCCTGTTCAAAGTAGTGCCTTAGGGTAAGTGTTCAAAAACCTTTTAAATATTTTTTGCAGGGCATCCGATGTCTAACATCTTAGTGCACCCTAAATGGGTCAGAATGCAATGCTAAGAACACAGTATGTCCATGGTCTATATTCTGGCCTAAGTTCTACTAGCAGTTTCTGCAGAGAGACAATATTTATTATCATCAGTTTGTGTTATGTCTGGGGAAAAAGAGTAGTAATTGGTGTTTTATTTCGTACATTACAACCTGACTACTGAAAGCTGATTGATGTTATTGCCACAAAAGTGCCATTGGGATTAGTTAACATTGCTGCTCAGGAGACTTACCTACTCATCAGTGTTTTGTTTTAATTATTTTTGATCTGGTACTGCTCCAGTTTTGACATTGTAAACTGCCTGAGATGGGAGAAACCATCCTTTGCAATGAAAAAGTTGTGGAATTTATCACCAACAACCTAAAAAAAAAAAAGAAATATGAGTATTGAACATTGAAAAGCAAGTAAATAATCCTGATATTAAATCTTAATGCAATGTTGAAGGAAACCTGTCTTCCATGGAAGAAACCTCTTCCATGACAGTGACATGCATGCCTCGTTCCGAATGTGCCGTAGCTGTGGTTGGTATGCATGGAAAACTCCTGCGGGTGGCTGCTTCTATTCTCTATTATCAATCAGTTATAAGAGTGTGTGCTAAAGAATTGACAGGTGTGGAAAGAAAATAACTATTTTTTTAAAAAAAAAAGTGTTTTCTTTAACCCCTTAAGGACCAAACTTCTGGAATAAAAGGGAATCATGACATTTCACACATGTCATGTGTCCTTAAAGGGTTAAAAAGAGCTAAAGAACATTAGTCTCCAAATTACCCCAGATGGAATAAAATCAACCTCCTATGATCACTTGGGAGTAGCAGATATATGCATTTGTCATTTGTCAATACATTTTTTTTTTTCACAATTGTATGTGCACTACAGCGCAAGTTGTTTAATTTAGACACTCAAAGCACCATAAAACCCTTTAGCAACTAATGCTATTAGCACCAGATTATGGTTCAAGTAATTTTTTTATTTTTTTTTTCCCTTCAAATGTTCCTTCATGAGATAATGAAATTGCAAGAATAAAGAAATTTCCTGACCATTGCAGAATTGTATACTGTAGGTAGACATATCAAACAAGTGATTCACGTGGTGTGTTATTGGAGTGCTGTACTATATGACCCATAAACTCCTGTTGGATATAGCCCAGCTCAGATGAATGGAAAATGAGATACTCCTGATAGGTTGACTTACTTGCTAGGCAGTGTTCACTGGAAAACCTGTAAATGCAGTAATGTGCAAGCTGGAAAACCTGTAAATGCAGTAATGTGCAAGCTGGAAAACCTGTAAATTTGCAGTAAACACATACACTTGTAATATGAGGTGTTTGCTTGATGTATTCTTCTATCTTCCTATGCTAGAGTTGCAACAACTACTCTTTCTTTCTCTTTCCATAGCAATAAAAGATTCCATTAGTGTTGAACGAACGAGGCTATATAATAATAAATGGCCTACTTGAACTACCTATATAAATCTTTGAAATGAAATGTAGAAATGTATTTAGTCGAATACTAGTTGGTCTTGTTTCTTGTTATAGGTGGATGAAGTTAACCATTAATTTCACTCTTTCTTAAGTGCACAATTCATTGTCAACTGAGGGGTGTAATGGGAGACATATGCAGGGTGTGTTTTTTTTTAATTGCCCAAGCAATTATTGGAGGGGAGGGGTGTTGACCTTAGCCGATGCAATGCCACAAGGTAATTTTTAGCCGCAAAAAGGAAAATTAGTTTTATTCCTGAGAATAATCAGATAGACAGCCAACCTAAAACGGCTCTGTTGCGATGGTGGCATCACTGCTTGCAATGCGGTGGCCTGAGAGTGCAGGGGAAGGTACATTTTACCTGCCTGGTGCTGTCCCTTGCACCTGCAGCCAGTGGGTCCTCTTTATCTGCATGGAGCCTCATTAGTCTATTGATGCCTATGAAGATCCTGAAAGACAACAAGAACCTTCAAAGACATTGCCTATATTCCCCAAAGCCTTCACTAGTGATAGCTGTAGGAAATGACAAAACTTTACAAAGGGAGCTCTGCCTTTTGTCCGGCTTAACAAAATTACATAAGACATAAGTATGTCCTCCTTTCTTATGTATGTTAGGAAAAATAGTACACAGCTGCTTTAAGTTATTAATGACTCCTTAAAACACCACAGCTTGAGAATTTTTTTTTATTTTATTTTTTTATCATCCTTTTTAGAGTCTGATGCAAATAAAGTACAAAATAGTCTCAATGCATCAGAGGTATTTTTTAGTAAAATCAATCAACATTCCATCCACATTCATACTACATTCGTCAATCATTCGGACGCAGGGTAGGTCATTGAGAAATCAGGGATAACTTAGAATCAGTTAAGTGTGAAATTCACAGAATAAAGGTCTTATTTAAACTTCTAGAACGTATTATTAGTATAGGAAGATGTTGGGCATTTTACCCAGTTTTTTTTTGGAAAAGTCCAATTGATTATTCATCAAAAAATAACCTTTCTCCAAAGAGCCTTGATAATTAATTTGAGATCTTATTTCATGCCAATTTTGGTGTCCTTGCTTTTTCCAATTTCTGGCTATGCATATTTTAGCTGCCAGCATAATATGGATCATTAGATTAACCCCTTAAGGACCAAACTTCTGGAATAAAAGGGAATCATGACATGTCACACATGCCATGTGTCCTTAAGGGGTTAAAGGGACACTATAGTCACGAGAACAACTACAGCTTATTGAATTTGTTCTGGTGAGTAGAATCATTACCTCCAGGCTTTTTGCTGTAAACACTGTCTTTTCAGAGAAAATGCAGTGTTTACATTACAGCCTAGTGATAACTTCACTGGCCACTTCTCAGATAGCTGTTAGAGATCCTTCCTGGGTCATGACTGCCTAAAATGCATCCAAACATTCACTCCTCCCCATAGGCGTGCGCAGCCTATTGTATAAGGGTGTGCACCCTAAAACACACGCCATATATATATATATATATATATATATATATATATATATACACACACATATACCACTGTGTGTGTGTGTGTGTAAGGGTGCTGTTAGTGTGAGTGCTGTAAGGGTGCTGTGTGTGTAAGGGTGATGTATGTGTGAGTGATGTGTGTGTCTGTGTGTGTGTAAGGGTGCTGTGTGTGTAGGGGTGTTGTTAGTGTGGGTGTGTGCTGTATGTTTGTGTGTAATGTGTGGGGTGGCCGTTTAGTTAATATCCCCCCTCCCTTCTTACCTCATGTAGGGAGGGGGGACCGTGCTGCCATTGATGCCTGGTGGTCCAGTGGTGAGTGAACTCTAGCCCTGCATCCGGCGGGGCCAGAGTTCACTCTCGCAAGATCTGAGCGTTGCTGCGGTTACCGCGGCAACGCTCCGACCTCACGAGAGGAACCCGGCGGAGCTGCTGGTTGAGCTCCCCAGGTCCTCTCCTGCCTCCCTACATGCCTGGCATGTGGAGGGAGGCACATAGCACGGGCCACGGGGATTAAGGTGTGCCTAGGCACACCCAGCATACCCCGTGCACACGCCTATGCTCCTCCCTCTGCATGCAGACACTGAACTTTCCTCATAGAGATTCATTGATTCAATTAATCTCTATGAGGAAATGCAGATTGGCCAGTGCTGTGTTTGAATCATGCTGGCTCTGCCCCTGATCTGCCTCTTTGTCAGTCTCAGCCAATCCTATTGGGAAGCATTGTGATTGGATAAGGCCACCACGTCTGATGATGTCAACAGACTGCTTGTTTTTTGTTTTTTTTTTTAGGCAAATAGCATGCAAATCTACAGCTTCTGGCTTGAATACAGTAAAAATTTGCTATATTTATGGAGGCATGAGGGGCCCAGGGGGCCTAGATGGTATTTTTAACAATATAGGGTCAGGAATACATGTTTGTGTCCCTGACCCTATAGTAATCCTTTAAGTGAAAATGTGTCCATTTGGGGAGGGTCTAAATGGAGAAGAAAAGGTTCTATAGCCAGGATATAGAGCATGGGAGTCAATGGGCAGCCCTGCCGTGTTCCATAGCCGGGCCAATGATTTTTGCAGATGGATTAGTATATAGAGTCATAATACAATCTCTGAAGTTACCTATAATACCAAATTGTTGTTAAACTATATCCAGAAATTGCTAGTCCAGCCTATCAATTGCCTTTTCGGTCAATCGTTTCTATATTCATGTCACAGCCTTAATTTGATTTCTGAAAGTAAAAGCGAGATTTTTGATACAGAACAATGTCCTGCTTTGTATTTTGTATGAACTCTGCTTGCGCGTTCAAGGTACATTAAGTTTATGGCCAATTCCATGGATTCTGTTGCAAAGAGAAGTTTGAAACACGTTATCTTGAATTCAGCAATAACCTGACCAGAAACTGGAATGCAATTAGTAGACATTTTGTTATAGATGGTGTGGGAGTATAAAAGCATGATTTATGCATGTTACTTATTACTTGAATTTAATATTCTTAATATGAGTTAATTTTGGATAATTACTATTATATAATATATATGGCTAGTGGAGTTAATTTGTAATGTTAGCGGTTAAACAGATTTTCTCTTGAAAACGTTCATGGCGATTTTTAAAAGTACAGTCTAAGCAACATAACCACTATAGCTTTGTTTAGTGATTATGCTACCATCTGATCCCTTTAACTTAATTTTTTTATATATTGTTGTTTTTTTTTTCTTCTTTAATCTGCTCCCAAACAGTTTGGATATTTTTTTGTTATTTTATTCAGAGATAAACAGAGAAGTACGGTAAGCAATAGAGGGGGGGAAAAGGAGCTGTGGAAAAAAAACAAAAAAAAACCCCAGTATATAACAGTTTGACAAAATCCAGGGGTTCCGTAGCATATGTAGTTACCCCTTCCCTTGCTGTATTACTTATATGGAATTTACACTTGGCTTTTGACATTGTTGCACATAGAAGGCTTATCAATAAACTGCAATCTTTAAGTTTGGATTCCAATATTGTTGAATGGGTAAGGCAGTGGCTGAGTGACAGGCAACAGAGGGTTATAGTCAATGGAGTATAATCGGAGCTTGGGCTTGTCACCAGTGGGGTACCTCAGGGATCTGTACTTGGACCCATTCTCTTTAATATTTTTATTAGTGATATTGCAGAAGGACTTGATGGTAAGGTATGTCTTTCTGCTGATGATACTAAGATATGTAACAGGGTTGATGTTCCAGGAGGGATAAGCCAAATGGCAAATGATTTGGGTAAACTAGAAAAATGGTCAGAGCTGTGGCAACTGACATTTAATGTGGATAAGTGCAAGATAATGCATCTTGGACGTAAAAACCCAAGGGCAGAGTACAGAATATTTCATACAGTCCTAACCTCAACAAATGATGAAAGGAGATGCTAGCAGAATGCTTGGTTGTATAGAGAGAGCACTGGTGAGACCTCACTTGGAGTATTGTACAGAGAATATCCCTCCGGACCGTATCTCCAGAAGGATATTGATACTTTAGAGAGAGTTCAGAGAAGGACTGCTAAACTGGTTCATGGATTGCAGGATAAAACTTGAAAGAAAGAAAATGTTAAATGATTTTAACATGTATAGCTTGGAGGAAAGACGAGACCTGATATAAACATTTAAATACATAAAAGGAATCAACACGGTAAAGGAGGAGACCATATTTAAAAGATGTGTGTGGAAAGCTACTATCTGCCCAGTGCCCCAAACTCCATGTTAATTCTTATTGTTACATAAAGATCTATAAATTATCACAGCTCGGCATCCGAGACTAGAATAGTATTATTGGTTTAACAGTCAAAAATCAATCTTCTGGGGGGGGGGGAGGGGGGGTGAAAAGCACATTTATAGATTCTGACAACATAAATGGCACCAGCATACGATTCTGTCATGCCTTGCTAGTTTTAGAATGCACAAGTCACTATTGAGGCAGCTTATGTTCATTCAGCAGGCAGTGAGTGTACACGCTAGCACACATAGTCACTGGAGAGAGGCCAATGACTACATCAAACTCCCACCAGATACACATTTTTATAAGGGAAAAAAGTTTGCTGTCTTTTTTTTTTTTTTTCCCCTTTTGCAATCTCATGATGTTTTTCTGTTTTTTTTTTTTTTTTTTTTTTAGATCTTCTGATTATATTTTTGAGAATCCTTAAAGCAGCACTCACACCCCTTGCAAAATGAGTACTTTATATAGATACACAAAAACAACACACCTCTATACTGCCACACATACCAACAATAAGTGTGTGTGTGTAAATATTTTCACCCCTCCTGGGTGGTACGTTTATTTCTCTTTCTCGGGTCCGCTACCAGAGGCCTGGGAGTTTGAGGGTTCTGCGCAGTATCTTAGCCGTTCCTAGAACTGCTGCACACGAGAGGAACAGCATTACAGAAGGCATAATGGTTCTCTTGGCCTTGTCCAGTAAGGTATGATATGCATATCTTCCCAACTGGACCGCTTAGCACTTGTGGGCCCCGGGGACAACCAGGCCACTTAACGGAGTACTGGCTGTCACTCTCGTGCCCCTCAAAACACACAGTCTCTTTCTGCAAGCGAGCGAGAGCGAGAAAGATTGCGTGTTTAGATATTTAAGTGTCATCTTTCTTTCAAGTGACTTTTTCACTTGGCTCAGCAGAGAAAACATAGAAAATCTAAGTGATTATGTAGGTCATTCCTTTTATAACGTTATGTTACCCACTTCAAAAAGAAACAAAAATATAATTTAAACTTGATCTGGGAAGAACAGAATTAAGTAGTATCAAACCCCATGAAAAAATCTAGGGGTAGGGAAGAACGCAAAACAGAAAGAAACAATTGCTAAGGGTCTCAAACTAAAACAAGTAATGCGACTCTAAGCAGACCTGGATATACGTATAGCTAGCTGGAAAATAAAGGTAAATGCTAATGGCTGGATCACCCAAGCCAGGGAGGTATGTGCTACAAAAATTGTAAATAAATAAAGTAAATGAAGTATATACAAAAGATCCAGTCACTACTGTCTGATAGGCCTGGGATATAGTCAAAGTACAGAGGTCTATTATGGGATAGAGGGAAAAAAATAAAAAATCCTTTAATGTAAATTATTAAATGAATATATCCATATCCCTGCCCCTAGTACCTACCCAGCCATATATATACATCCACTGCATGCTAGAAGCTAGGGCTTAAACCTAATACTTAATGGTATAGTATAGGTCCTCAGCTCCCATTCAGATATACAGTTAATCAAAGGAAAATATTCAAAAAATAAAAAAGTGGAACTGTATAACCCGGGTCCTAGTAATGCAAAAAGGAAGTAAAGCAGTATAGGGAGAGAGAAATATAGGACAGAATAAGAGGTCAGTCCTAAATGTACTGACAAATGCTTTATAAAGCCTCTCTCCCTTTTCAGCTAACTAGACAGACATGGTAGAGAAAGGACAAGCAAACAAATCAAAAGTGGTGGTTTAGAGCATAATCAAAGTGCTCCACACCCAAAGTGTTTAGTCAGTGCCCATGTGAGGACCAAAAAAAAAATATTAATGCTAAGAAACGCCCAACGCGCGTTTCGGTGCCTATGTCATGCACCTTCGTCAGGGACCAAATTAATGTTGTCACTAACCTCCCTTAAATATCAAATGCGCCCAAGTTCTCAAAATTCTGTAGCCAATTATCCGGATCGGGGAGAAATCCCCTCAGGTGTTCCAAAGTTACCTTGATGTGTCCAATTGGTATCGGTGATTCCTGCCGGGTGGGAGTAGGGAAGAACTACTGCTCCTTCGTACCTCCCAAGACAAGAAGGGTCACCTAAGTTGTGCTCACAACTAGGGGGTAACCCTGAAACTGAATAAAAATCTAATGGAATCCCAGTCACCCTCCCTACCTTGGGAAAGAGCACAGCTAAATTTTAGCCCGCCCATGTTGCCCTGTCTGCTATTGCTGACCCATACGCAGGGCGGTGCGCACAGTTGAGGAAGGAGGTCAGTCTTGCTGGCATACACTGATGTGGTCATTTTTACTGGCCATGCCCCTCCCGGTTGATTGGCTCATGGGCGAATTACCGGCTGACAGCCCATTGGATCGTGCACATATGGCTAATTAAAGGTATGATATTTAAACTTTCTCTGTCTATACACGTTTATTCTGCCCCTGACAACAGCGTTTTAGCATGCGGAAACGCGCGGTGCCATGGTATATAGGGACAGTGGGAAATTTATTTGTGAATGGAGGTTTATTGGGACCCTAATATCTATTTTGAATCTCTGAGCCCTTTCTTTCAACTGGCCTCTGACGCATGTCACATGGGAGATCTGAAGGAGTTCATTGTTACTGTACTGACCCTCCATTGTCCCCTGTAATGGCATTTTGATGCCACCCCCCCCCTGAGGTGGACACCATCCACCTCTTTAAATCCATTTTTAATTGTGTTTTACACACTTTCCTTCCTTTCTTGTGGCTTATCAACATGTTTTGATTATTCATAAAGCTTAGATATTTGATGAGCTATTAATCCACTTTTGTTGTGCTCTTTCCCAAGGTACCCCCCTCTTTAGAGAGGGTGAATGGGATTCCGTTATTATTTTTTCATTTCAATGCTTTATGTAAATATATATTTTTTGGAGTGCAATCATACTTTGTTTTTGTTTTTTTTTCTCAAAGATTATATCACTCCGGAACTGGATAAAAATGTGTTATCTTTAAAACAAGTGTTCTGTGTTGTTGGTTAGTTATCTTCTACCTTACACCAATAAACATGGTTAAAGTGTTTATTGGTATGATATGTGCTGTATAGATAAATATAAGCAGGGTTCTTATGTAAACTTCAAATCGCAAAATTGAGTTTAAAATATTTAATTTAGAAAGATTCTCCAATCCAGCCGTAGACACAAGTTGGTAATCTTACTCTGTTTTGCGATTCCAAAGTTCAGAGTTTAGTAAATATCCCTGAATGACTGTGTTGCACCACCATTTGTTTGGTGCCCTCATCTTTTCATGATGGCATGCATGTTCGGAATCCACTTGAGATCATTTAATTTCATGGTTCTCTTGCAGGAAATGATAAGACCGAAAGGGACACTATAGTCTCCAAAACAACTTTAGCTTAATGAAGCAGTTCTTATGCATAGACCAGGAGTTTCCAAATCCGCGGCCTGGGACCATTAGCAGTGCAGCTTTGTTGCGGTTCACACTGTTGGGTGGCAGGAAGAACTTTACATACTGTGCTCCTCCTGGAGAGCGCTCGTGCAGGGAGGTGTTATGACGTCATCTCGGCATCACTACTGGGCGCACAACAGAGCTATCAAGGAGTAGCACAGTGCTTCCAGCCCAGCAACCACTGGAGAGAAGATCCATTCCAGCCCTCCCAGAGCAAGTTAAGGAGGCTAAGTACTGAATCAATGCATGTAATTTTTGTGTATATTTTGTCAGTGATTGTGTGTGTGTGTGTGATGGGTGGTCTGTGATTGTGTGTGGAGGATGGGTCTGTCTGTAAGTCAGTAATTATGTGTTTGTGGGTCTGATTGTGTGTGCGTGTGTGTGTGTGTATAGGTCTGTGTGTGGGTCTGTGATTGTGTGTATCGGTCTGAGTGTGTACACCTGTGATTATGTGTATGTATGCGACTGTATAGGTCTGGGATTGTGTGTGTGTGGGTTATGTGTGCATATGTATATACGTTTGTTTAGTAGATAACTCCCTAAGTTGGTATCCTTAAATGTGGCAATACCACATAAGGATAATCAATAACAAGGGAGTTATCTACTAAACAGATTTTATATGCAGCCCAATTCCTCTGCACTCAATGTGGCCCATGGAAGTCAAAAGGTTGGACACCCATGGTATATAGATAATGCCTCTGAAGATTCACTGCTCAATTCTATGCCATTTAGTAGTTGGGTTTACAAAGGCTACAGATACTCGATCTGCTGCTTTTGCAGGCCAATATTTCATATATCCATAAAGGAAACATTATAAACAAGTTACATTGTTTATTTATTTATGCTGTGTAGTGAGTGCTTAGTCTGTTTTATTTGCCTGATCTCTTCTTCACTACCCAGCACAGTCTAAGAACATGGCTGGGATCCAGGAAGAGGAGTGCTTGTGATCTGTGAGAAGAGGCTGGGATTGAAGTTAAGAAAAACGCATTTAAGATTTTCCATGTATACAAAATTGTGTGTTTTTCTTTATTTACTTTTATCAATGCTCCAACCTACCTGTGCCCTGAAATGGCCAAGGAAAAGTTTAACTGGATCCTAAATTATAGGAAAATCTGTCAAACCCTATTTAAATTGAACTTCTACTTTTTGATACAGAACAGGTACAGATTTTTCCCATTTTTTTATTTTTCTTAATGCTTGCAAAAAAATAATTATTCTGTTCTCTTCCCAAATGTGCCTGTGGGACTTGACATCCTATATGCTGACACACACTCACTGCACACTGCAGTAAATGACTCCTTTATAAATTTATTCAGTGGATGAAACCCTAACTAGGACAGGTTTGTTGTTGGCACCCAATCCCACAGCTTGAAAGTTGTCTGGTAGATAATGTGCATTCTTATACACCTCTTTGGCAGAAACTGGTGCTAAACCCATTTCAGGTTAAAGGGAAGCTACACTGATCAGATCACATTAAAACCACCTACCTAATATCGTGTCAGTCCCCCTCGTGCTCCCAAAATAGCTCTGATGCATTGAGGCATGGACTCCACAAGACATCTGAACATGTCCTGGGAAATATGGCACCAAGACATTAGCAGCATATCCTTTAAGTCCTGCAATTTGCAAGGTGTGGCCTCTGTAGATCAGATTTGTTGTTCCAGCACATCCCACAGATGCTCAATTGGATAGAGGTGTGAGTAATTTTGAGGCTAATGCAACACTTTGAACTCTTAGTCATTGTCCTTAAACCATTCCTAAACAATTTTTGCAGTGTGTCAGGGTACATTATCCTGCTGACAGAGGCCACTCATCAGGGAACACCATTGCGATGAAAGGGTATACATGGTCAACAACAATCTCTATGTAGGTGCATGTCAAAGTAACATCCATATGAATGCCAGGACCCACGGTTTCCTAGCAGAACATTGTCCAGAGCATAACCCTGCCTCCAGCCGCCTGGCTTCTTCCTATAGTGCATCATGCTGCCATATCTTCCCCAGGTAGAGGTCGCAACCAGCCATCCACCTGATCTAAAAGAAAATGTGATTCATCAGACCAAGCAGCAGTCTTCCATTGCTCTATGGTCCAGTTCTGATGCTCACTACCCCATTTAAAGGTGCTTTTCGTGGTGGACATCCTGCTGATGTCTTTTGCGTTTTCATCCAATAGAATTCTTCTCACAGAGAAGCATTGGAGACAAGATACATATGCGCAGCAATATACTACATTCTTTCGTTCAAATGCTCGCTATGTAAACATTGCTATTTCTATTAAATGGCAATATCCAGCCATAGACACAAGGGTTAACAGACCATGGGCACTGCACACAGACCATTTCCTTGAGATGAAATGGTCTTGGTGCTTAGAATGTCCCTTTAATGGTGTTTTTTGTGCATAGACTCTGTCCCTTTTTTCAGAGAAATGGCAATGTTTACATTGGTCTTAAACCATGCCTCTAGAGCCTGTTATACCCACAGTTATTAAAGGTTCATGTAGATCCTTTGAAAATCAAACTTCTTCTCGTTTTGTCATCATCGTGCCCAGTAGGACGCCCACTATGTCTCCAATGTATAAGAAGCATGGGATTGGGCAAAAGTTATCAATCCTGAAAACTTTACTGGAAGTAGAGCGTCTGGCTTGGCACGGGAATAAAGATGAGTTTTATAGAGAGTTGTGTTTTTTTTTTCCTTTTCTAAAAAACAAAATATATGGTTGGGACAATAATCAAAATATTAACTCTCTAATATTAAAATAAATATATTTATTTTAAATTTTAGTGTCCCTATAACTTTTGATACTGGATATTAACACTTTGCTTCACAGACATCCATTTCCTGCTGCAATATATTTATCGTATGCAAGCATTTCAATCTTGGCTTATAAAAATATATTTGCTAATTAGCTTATAGAACTTAAATTAATGCTTATAGTCTGGAAACCAAGTGCTGATGAAGGGACTGGCTCAAAGATTTAGGACATTAAGCAATGGAAGAATTGGCTGTTTCTGCTTCCAATTAGATTTTCCAATATAATCCCATGTGGCTATGCCAGAGAGTGTTTCTAGAATTTGCTGAATTTCTCCCAATTAATACATTATGTTTTGAAAACATCAGCTCTTTGGAGAATGACACGAATCTTGCACACCCCATTTATGCTTCTTTTTCCTTTTTATGTACCGGTATGTGCAATTTATTTGTATTATTCCCTATTCCTGTTAGCATTTGTACTTCAAAAATCCATTACCTTTTGGATAATAAAAACAACCTTTTATTGTGTTAGCACCCTTTCTGTTACATCTGTTATCACATTTTGCTTCCTTTCTTGGTAGCAAAGCGTAAATAATGTTTTTGGCAATTTGAAGATGTCCAAAATGTGATGCAGTGTCAGATATTCACAAAAATCATGAATTTTGGGGTGAAATGCAGTTTGAAATAGTTTATATTTATTTAGCAGTTACTAGATATACAATTTACCTGTACTTGCCAGTTTTCTCTGTTTCAGTGTTCAGCAGCTTCCCCCCTCCGCAGCAGCGGAGTCATCTAGAGTGAACAGGGCTAACATGGGAACTCAACAGCCAATCAGGATGGAAAGGTGGGGGGGCGTCGGGCAGCAATAAAGGGAATGTTCAGGCTACAAAACCTTTATATTAGTTGAACAATGCCGTTAATAAAAACATGCATTTTATTTTATTTATTTATTTTAAACTCTTTTTCTAACTGACTAAAATCCTATCTTTTTAGTTTCGTTAAGCTATAGAGTTGCTTTTTGCTGTTGAGCCAGTCCATTCCCTTTTTGCCCTGCTCTTACTTCATTTTTAGTTCAAGGCAGTGACCTGTCAAATGTCACTTATAGAGAAACTCCGATAAAAAGTTGGTTATATAAAAAATAAATACAATCATATGTTTGAAAGCGTTTTTTTTTTTTTTCTTCCAGTTTTTGCGTGAGATCCATTTCTAAACTTTCACATGAGGCTACTGGGCCCCTTGCAAGTCCTAAAGTTGACCCTCTGCTGACCTAATTGGCCTTAGCTGCTTCACAGTTCTGCGCAAGGAGTTAAGGACACCCCCCAGTCATTAAATCTCACGAAGACCATCTAATTGGCCCAGTGCAGCCTTTGCCACTCATTCACATTGGGCTCCCAATATTTTTCAATGGGAGTTTTTATGTCCATTTGTATTCCTAACACTATAGTTTACCTTTTTCAAAGAAATGGTTTTTATTCATAGACTGTGCCGTTTAAGAGTCACACAATTGCCCAAATACAACAAATTAAAAAAAACACTATTTAGTAGATATAGCCGCAGTATTAAAACATCCTAGCAATTAATGTTTTTTTTCATTGGGGGTGTATCTAAAAACATATTGGAAAAAGCTTTAGTCTGCAGACTTTGCAAGTCCTTTCCTTCCTCAGCCCAGACTTTTTGGGAGGTCCTCCATTGACTTCATTTTCCCCTCTCACCCATCACCAGTAACGACAGGAGATTTGCCATTTTTGTGAAATAAAGGAAAAATACTAAAACAAACTAGTAAATTGCAAAAACAGAAGATTGGTGTGGTGTGGTAAATGTAGCAATCAATTGAGGTCAGTGGAATGGAGATAAGTACGATAGAATTCTTAAATTTTGGATAACTTCTCTATTCTGGAAACTCACAATCCACATATATCACAGGTGTGAAGTTACAAACCTTACCAATCTTTAATCACTTAAAATTGATAAAAACATGACATTGAAATATATATTTCACTCACAAGCAAAAGCCCACTACTTGTGGCTAGATGGACATGTTGATAGGTCTGAAAAGACTTCCAATATGAAGCTAACAAATGTCCCCAGCAGTCTATCCAGTCATCAGACCACCTGCTTGTTCTGGGTATAGATCCCTTGCAGCAGGAGGAAGAGATCTTGTCCTAGTGGAAATAAGATATTAAATGGGAGACAAATCCTCACGATGCTCCTAAATCCCAACCAGTTTGTCCTGTGGACTTCCTCAGCATAGAGCTCTACCCTTGGAAGATTTGGAATGTCACACCTGTGGATTATGTGGAGTTGTGAGTTTCCATAATAAAGAAGTATCTCAAAATGTAAGCACTCTCTCCTACTTATCTCAATTCCATTGATCTCTATTGATTGCTACATTTATCACCCCACACCAATCTTCTGTTTTTGGTATTTATTTGTGTATCACAGATTTTTCACAGTTGACTGGCATGTTGGTACTATTGGGGTGATTACGATCGTTGCTTGGTTTTGTAGAAGACAAACTAGTGACTACTTTGTATTACATTCATTCACTAAGATGAAAATTCCAAGTGAATACCTTGGCTACCTTGGCCTAAAACTCATATTCACTGTGAATTCACTTTGAATTCTCACTTTAGTGAATAACCTTGTTTTTATATTTTTTTACTCTTTGGTACTTCCATGAAATTCTAACACAATCAATGTGTGTACTTCATAAATATTTAAAGGGACTCTATAGTCACCTGAACAACTTTAGCTTAATGAAGCAGTTTTGGTGTATAGAACATGCCCCTGCAGCCTCACTGCTCAATCCTCTGCCATTTAGGAGTTAAATCCCTTTGTTTATGAACCCTAGTCACACCTCCCTGCATGTGACTTGCACAGCCTTCCATAAACACTTCCTGTAAAGAGAGCCCTATTTAGGCTTTCTTTATTGCAAGTTCTGTTTAATTAAGATTTTCTTATCCCCTGCTATGTTAATAGCTTGCTAGACCCTGCAAGAGCCTCCTGTATGTGATTAAAGTTCAATTTAGAGATTGAGATACAATTATTTAGGGTAAATTACATCTGTTTGAAAGTGAAACCAGTTTTTTTTTTCCATGCAGGCTCTGTCAATCATAGCCAGGGGAGGTGTGGCTAGGGCTGCATAAAACAGAAACAAAGTGATCTAACTCCTAAATGACAGTGAATTGAGCAGGGGAATGATCTATACACTAAAACTGCTTTATTTAGCTAAAGTAATTTAGGTGACTATAGTGTTCCTTTAACCTATATTCATATTAGGGGGTCGGGCTGACAGTGCTGCTTTAAAGGGAAACTATAGTGCTGGGATAACAAAGTTGTTTTCTTCGCTATATTGTGACCTATTATGCCCTCCCTTCCCCCCCCAGCCCCCCCCTGTCCCCCGTCCCCTGTCCCCAGTGGTGCTGAAGGGCTTAAAACTTCTTTACCCATACCTGATTCCTGCCCCGATGTTCCTCGGTGCTGACTCAGGCACAGCCACTGCCCCTTCTACCTACGTCAGCAAGCGAGTGCCACACTTGCATTATGACTTCCCATAGGAAATAATTGTATAATGCTTTTCTATGGGGTTTTGGGTTACGCTGGATGCGTACCCTTAGGTGTACAATTCAGGGGCTAGGAACCGCTGCCTGAGTCTATTGGGTCGCCCATGCACTCTGGGCCACCCGATACACAAGTGCCTTCAGGGGTCCGGTCGCGCGCTGCATCACTTTTATAACGCGACCGGACCCCTGTGTTCCTGCAGCCAAAGCTGGGATGAAGTGACACCTTGTAATTACTTCCTCCCAGCTCGCACACCAAGCATGCCGAGCTAGAGAAGGGGGGGGGGGGGGTAGGGCGGGGCGGAGCGGACCGGGAGAGCAGCAGGACCCTATCTCGAACCAGACGCAGCCAGCCAAAAGGTAGGATGTGTGTGTTTTTGTGTATTTATATGTCTGTGAGTCTGTATGAGTCATTATATCTGCATGTGTATCTGTATGTCAGTGTATGTGTCTGTGTGTGTACCTGTATGCCAATGTATTTGTCTGTGTGTGTCACTGTATGTGTATCTCAAGGCTTGACAAACCCAGGCACCAGGTCGCCATGGCAACTAGGAATTTTGTTCTGGCGCCTGGAATATGTCGGCCAGGAGCAGCAAGGGAGAATACAGGTGATAAAACTTACCAGGAAAGGTTAAAGGATCTTAACATGTATAGCTTGGAGGAAAGACGAGACAGGGGGGATATGATAGAAACATTTAAATACATAAAGGGAATCAACACAGTAAAGGAGGAGACTATATTTAAAAGAAGAAAAACTACCACAACAAGAGGACATTCAATTAGAGGGACAAAGGTTTAAAAATAATATCAGGAATTATTACTTTACTGAGAGGGTAGTGGATGCATGGAATGGCCTTCCAGCTGAAGTGGTAGAGGTTAACACAGTAACGGAGTTTAAGCATGCGTGGGATAGGCATAAGGGTATCCTAACTATAAGATAAGGCCAGGGACTAATGAAAGTATTTAGAAAATTGGGCAGACTAGATGGGCCGAATGGTTCTTATCTGCTGTCACATTCTATGTGTATCAGAGTATGTATCTGTGTGTCAGGGTGTGTATCTATGTATCAGGGTATGTATCCTTAAGTGTGTAAGTATCTATGTGTCTGTGTATATGCATGTATGTCAGGGTATGTATCTGTGTGTATCTATGTGTCAGGGTATGTATCTGTACGTCAGAATGTGTGTCTGTGTGTGTGTGTCAGGGTGTGAATCCTTATGTGCGTCTATGTGTGTGTGTAGTGTTCTTTTTTCCCCCCTCCCCTGTCCCATAGTGTTCTTTTCCCCCCCTCCCCTGTCCCATAGTGTTCTTTTCCCCCCCCTCCCCTGTCCCATAGTGTTCTTTTCCCCCCTCCCCTGTCCCATAGTGTTCTTTTCCCCCCCTCCCCTGTCCCATAGTGTTCTTTTCCCCCCCATGTCCCATAGTGTTCTTCCCCCCCCCATGTCCCATAGTGTTCTTCCCCCCCATGTCCCATAGTGTTCTTCCCCCCCCCCATGTCCCATAGTGTTCTTCCCCCCCCCCATGTCCCATAGTGTTCTTCCCCCCCCCCATGTCCCATAGTGTTCTTCCCCCCCATGTCCCATAGTGTTCTTCCCCCCCCCATGTCCCATAGTGTTCTTCCCCCCCCATGTCCCATAGTGTTCTTCCCCTCCCCATGTCCCATAGTGTTCTTCCCCTCCCCATGTCCCATAGTGTTCTTCCCCCCCCATGTCCCATAGTGTTCTTCCCCCCCCATGTCCCATAGTGTTATTCCCCCCCCATGTCCCATAGTGTTCTTCCCCCCCCATGTCCCATAGTGTTCTTCCCCCCCCATGTCCCATAGTGTTCTTCCCCCCCCATGTCCCATAGTGTTCTTCCCCCCCCATGTCCCATAGTGTTCTTCCCCCCCATGTCCCATAGTGTTCTTCCCCCCCATGTCCCATAGTGTTCTTCCCCCCATGTCCCATAGTGTTCTCCCCCCCCCATGTCCCATAGTGTTCTTCCCCCCCCATGTCCCATAGTGTTCTTCCCCCCCCCATGTCCCATAGTGTTCTTCCCCCCCCCCATGTCCCATAGTGTTCTTCCCCCCCCATGTCCCATAGTGTTCTTCCCCCCCCATGTCCCATAGTGTTCTTCCCCCCCCATGTCCCATAGTGTTCTCCCCCCCCCATGTCCCATAGTGTTCTCCCCCCCCCCATGTCCCATAGTGTTCTCCCCCCCCCCCATGTCCCATAGTGTTCTTCCCCCCCATCCCATAGTGTTCTACCCCCCTCCCCTGTCCCATAGTGTTCTTTCCCCCGTCCCCTGGCCCATAGTGCCCCCCCCCCAGTCCAGTTTTCATGACTTTTCATGTTATCATGAGGAGAAGGAGATTGAACAGAGAAAAATGTATACATTTTAAATAAACAGAAAGAAAAGGTATAAAAACAGGTATGAAACATACACACTCACATTCACCAACAGAAACTCCTCCACCGACAGACACTGACACACATGCACACTCACTGACAGACACACATACACACTTACAGACACGCATTCATTGACAGATACACATACACACTCACTGACCAGACACATGCACACTCGGTGTCAGACACACACACACACACACACACACACTGATACACAAGTACTCACTGACAAAAACACACACACTCTGTGTCACACACATTCGCTAACAGACTTACACATTGACTGACAGATACAGACACTGACAGACATACACTCTCACTGACACACTCACTAACAGACACACACATACCAACAAACACACCCACTCTTACTAACAGACACAGACGCACTAACCAACCGACACACACACTAGCACACTCACCAACACACACACACTAGCACACTCCCTAACAGGCACACTAACACACTCCCTAACAGACACACACACTCTCACAAACAGACAGACAGACATACACATCAGCCGGCTAGCTCCTGGGCGTTTGGGGGGCGGCTTTTTTTTTTTTTGGCTGCCCCCCTGAAAGTTCCGCCCAAGGCAGATGCCTTGTCAGCCTCGCGGTAAATTCACAGCTGGAACAAATACCAGGTATGCCAGTTGTTAATAAGACATTTAGTGGTGGTAGGTTACCTTGTACATTAACCATCATTAAGGGGTTAAATGCACTCTAAAGCAAGATTCCCATCATTCTTCAGATGCCCAATAATTGAGACTGTTCTTGCAGGTAATGGGAAATTGTGAAAGTGCTATTTCTTTCCTGTACTACAGGTTTGGCAGTAATGATTTTTCTGAAAAAGAAAGACTCGAGACAGACAAATTTGAATCCGTTAAGTGCTTGGACACAGAGTGAAGCCGAGGACAGAATGCATCAGATTTCAATTTCACAATAGCACAGGTTACAGTTGTAATTTAAATGATCAAGGAATAATAAGCACCGGAGAGAAAGGTTTGTTCATTTAGCCTATGGAAAAGACTATAGTTTTTATCAGTTCATTTTCTGCTCTGTTAAGAATAGCACATACTTCTTCTCTACAATAATGACCATAAAATGACAGTGCAGTAATGCTAGGATTTCAATTACTCGATAAGTAGCGAGAATGCTGCGATCTGCCAGGAGGTGTTCAGTTTCGCACCAAGGAAAACGTTAGGATAAAGATACTGTCTGAAAATGAAAACCTCATTCAGTTGTTTTCATTGACACCTGTGCAACTTAATAAATACTTTGAAATGCTTTTGCGTCCTCAGCATATTTTCAAAGAAAGGCCAAAGTTATATCATTACAATGATTGTTAGTTTTTTTTTTTTTTTTTATTCTTGTTAACATTTATTTAGCAAGGTTATCAAAAACAGTATGTGAATAACGGAGTAATCCTGTGCCGGGAATAGAAATAAGATAAACAAGTTTGTGTACTGCAAAATTTGAATGCAATAAAAAAATATCATAGTTGGTGCATATGGTAACAGTGGCAACGTAATATTGTTACATAATAACAAAACTTACAGTCAGTATTTTCAAGATCTTGCATTAAATAGCCAGTGATTAGGCTAAATCCCAGAGGAACAGGTACCAGCAAACGGGCACCAAAGGAAGAAGAATGAGCTGACAGGAAATAAATGTATCCCATGTGAGGAGGCAAGGTCGAAAAAGAGTAAGAAAAGCTTAGCCAAGCATTGGATTGGCAGAAATCAGCAAGGAGGCAGGATGGGTGCGGAGCCAAGTGCAGTTTTTGCCAATCAGCATCTCCTCATAGAGATGCATTGAATCAGTGCATCTCTCTGTGGAAAAGAGCGTGGAGATACTGAACGCCAGTGCTGCATACTGTGCATCACTGCCCCAGGAAGCACCTTCAGTGGCCATCTGAGGAGTGGCCACGTGGAGGTGTTCCTAGGGGGCAATGGAAACACTGCATTTTCTCTGATAGTGCCCAAAGGGAATGATTATTAAGCTGTAGTTGTTCTGGTGACTATAGTGTCCCTTTAACTCTACATTTTTTTACCCAAACTTTTATATTAAAATATTTCCTTGCTGGTTCTTGTACCTATGTACAACCTATGTAGTTTCCTTTTCATTTCTTCGTTGTACAATACCACAGTTTACCAGATCATCAGGAAGCACAGTAAAACTTTCTGTTGATTAGTAGTTGTGGAAATATGGATGCCTTCAAGAGTCTTAACTTCATGTATCCAGTCGATCGCTGTCATCCACTCTGGGGGAGAGTTGGGTCAGCCCTCCGATCACTTAATGGGGTACCCAGGGAGTACATCTGTGCTGTTTGCTGGGTCTTTAGGGATTAGAGGATGAACTCTGGCAGGGCCTACAAAAATATTGGCTGGGTGAGCATAAAATAAAAATGTATTCCTGACCCTTTAGTGTTAATTACAAAATCCAATCCCCCTAAATATAGTAAAATCTTACATTTATTCCAGCCTGCTGCTGCTTCCTCTGCCCCTGAGCTGCCTGCTTGGCTGACATCATCAGAAGTGTTGATCTGAGCCAATCACAATGCTTTCACATAGGAGACTGTCAAGGAGGCAGATCAGGGACAGAGCCAGCACAAGCCAAACACAACCCTGGCGAATCAGCATCTCCTCATTGAATCAATGCATATCTATGAGGAAAGTTCAGTGTCTCCATGCAGAGGATAGAGACACTGAGTGGCAGTGCTGCACACTGTGCAGCACTGCCCCCAGGAAGGACCTCTAGTAGTCATATGAGGAGTGGAGGTATCCCTTGTCTGTAATATAAACACTGCCTTTTCTCTGGAAAAAAAAGTGTTTACTGCACAAAGCCTTAACGGAATAATTATACTCACCAGAACAAATACAATAAGCTATAGTTGTTCTGGTGACCACAGTGTCCTTTTAAGCAGACTCCTTCCAAACTGCTGTGAAGGTTGGGGAAAATGACTGCCTGTTGAGAAGGGGGTGGATCTACTTATACCAATTTCAGAGTTCTGTTTCCCGTCCTTTCTGCTTTGAAGGGAGGACCTAACCCATATCTAAGTGCTGCCATGCTTTACTCCAGAAGACAATTACTTTATTCCTGGTGCTTATCAGCAATAATATAAATAAGTCAAAAAGATATCACTCCTGGGACTTGTTCTCAGAATACAACTTAATTGTTAAATAAAATTGCTAGCATTTTAGTTTTATACAAAAAAAACCTTTCATTAGGAACCTAGTGTGTGTGTATGTGTGTATGTGTGTGTGTGTGTGTATATATATATATATGTGTGTGTTATTTAAATTCTGCTTCATTCATATACTGTCTACTACAAGAAAGATAATTTTTTACCCCTGAGGCAGCTACTTGATGCATGTCAAAGTAGCATAAAATTCTTTGCTAAAAATAGAATCAAAATCTATGGGTAACAGAGTCTGAAATTGTATGGTAACCACAATATGCTTTTTTACAAAAATGTTCTCATTATTTTAGCTCATTTATTATAAAGTTAATTTATATTTATTCCAAAGCATGTAAAGCATCCTTTTAAAAATCATATTATGTATTAAATGCTTTCGTTTTTATTTCAAACGGAAAGTTGATCTAAATGGGATTTGTCGGTCGTGTAAATGTAATTTATTTGTAATCAGATTATTACAAAGAAAATGCCAGAATTGCACCTTTGACTTTGCAGTAAAATAACACGCTAACTAGTGTCCAGATTATGCCTCTTCCTTGGCAATCTTATTTGCCAACAGCAGCGAGTTGTTGTATATTTACTTCTTGAAAAAAAGGCATAATTATTATTATTATTTTTTATAATTTTCTTTATTCGTAGGTTTTGGTAGTTTGAAAATAAAACGCTGGCATTCGACAGTCATTTAAAAAAACAAAAAAAAAACAAATACTTATGAGACATGAGCAGGCTTGATAAAGCATATTGGTTCTTATCGGCCAACACAATGTTCCATGTAGGGATGGACCATAAATCTCAGGGTGTAGTGGAGAGAAGAGGTGATTTACTTGTCACGAAATAAGTGACATTATTATTTGTCGGTTGCAAAAGCAAAAGATTAATTGTAGTATTTGAAACCCTGTCAGACAGTCGATCTCCAAAAATCCTTTATCTGACTAGTACGTGTTTTTTTTATCTTTTGTCTTAAACAGAAGGTTTGAAAAGAGGAGAGGCACGCACTTTTAATTCTTGCATACATTAAAGGGATACTGTAGTGTCAGGAATATTATTCCTGACACTATTGATGTAACAACACATTTTAGCTCCTCGGCTTTGTTTGTCTCTTTTTAAAGTTATTTTGCTCTCCTTATTTACAGCGCCGCACCTGACTCCGTCTCCCATCCTGTGATCATTTGACAATCTCAGCCAATCCAATGCTTTCCCATAGTAAAGCATTGGGGGGCTATTATGCATGCACTGCAAATGCCAATCAGCATCTTCTCAAAGAGCTGCATTGAACCAGTGCATCTCTATATGGAGTGTTCAGTGTCTTCATGCAGAGCGTGCAGCACTGACCCATGATGCACCTTTAGTGGCCGTCAGAGTGACTGCCACTAGAGGTATTCCTAGGCAGTAATGTAAACACTGCCTTTTCAGTGCTTACAGCAAAAAAGCCTGCAAGGACAGGCTATAGATACCAGTCATACATTAAAAGAGCACTATAGGGTCAGGAACACAAACATGTATTCCTGACCCTATAGCGTTAAAACCACCATCTGGGCCCCTCATGTCTCCATAAATATAGCAAAATGTCACTGTATTCAAGCCTGAAGCTGTAACTCTGCATGCTGTTTGCCTCAGAAAAACAAGCAGTCTGCTGACATAATCAGAAGTTGTAGCCTGATCCAATTACAATGCTTCCCATAGGATTGGCTGAGACTGACAAAGAGGCAGATCAGGGGCAGAGCGAGCATGATTCAAACACAGTCCTGGCCAATCAGCATCTCCTCATAGAGATGAATTGAATCAATGAATCTCTATGAGAAAAGTTCAGTGTCTCCATGCAGAGGGAGGAGACACTGAATGTTTGGATGCATTTTAGGCAGCCATGACCCAGGAAGGATCTCTAACAGCCATCTGAGGAGTGACCAGTAAAGGTTATCACTAGGCTGTAATGTAAACACATTTTCTCTGAAAAGACCGTGTTTACAGCAAAAAGCCTGAAGGTAATGATTCTACTCACCTGAACAAATTCAACAAGCTGTAGTTGTTCTGGTGACTATAGTGTCCCTTTAAGCTGTAGTTGTCCTGCTGACTATAGTGTCACTTTAAGGCTTTTTTTTTTATTTTAAATGTACTTTGATTGTCTCATGACTTTTTTTTTGTATGTTGTGTTGCATTGCGGTTGTAACAATGAACTTGGGCATCCATATAGCAATGAGCCGTGTAACACCCCTCATGTAATGAATAATTACCAGATTTTACTAATTACATGACGTAAATTCATGATTTTATTCAGGACACGGAGGCGAGTATTAGGCTTTATTGATATTTTTAATATAGCAATAACAAGAAAACAAATACCCTTAAGGGTTAACCATATAACATTCCAGATATATTAACCAATAGGATCAGTCCTTGTACTATGTCCCCTCATGTGACCTAAGCTACTCCCTCTTTCTGGCTGACGCTGAAGCTGAACACATCAACAGGGAAAATTCTCAAACTTGGATAATCTCCGGTAGAGGGTTCCGGTGAGTCTTCCGATATAGTTGGGAGATAGCGGATGATCCCGGTTATTTCATCACAGGGTTAAGCTGTAGGAGACAGAGAGATACATGGTAAAATATATTCAAATATTGTTGTCATGCATATAAGCTGTACCAGTTTTTAAATTTTTCTTAATTCCAGTAAATTCACCATCTAAATTATAATTATTATTATATAACCTTGCATCTGAACATCCAAACCACTCCAACCTGTTTATGAGCAATTGGGTGGGAAGATACATGTATGGCTTACCTTTCCTTGGGTGGGCTAATACTCGCCTCCGTGTCCTTAATAAAATCATGACTTTAGGTCATGTAATTGGTTAAATCTGGTAATTTTATTAAAGGACACGGAGGCTCATATTAGGCTAGTTTAAAGCTGTGAGATGACCATAGACGAGATATGTTCTGTTGGGCGAAAATAGTATTCTTTGAACGTCGATTCTCGGGACCAATCAGCTGTGCGGAGGAGGTCTTCCAATTTACAACCAATGGAGAATGCTTTAGAGGCCATAGGGCCTCTAGTAGAATGTGCTCCGTAAACTGATGTGTCGATGTTAGCAGCTGCCATTATCCATTTCACCCAGCGTGCCAGAGTTCCCGTGGATACTGGGTGATGAGGTTTCCTCACTGCCAAGAACAGGTCATGTGTTGTTGGGTTCCGGAATGACTGGGTCCGCAGTTCGTATTCCCGCAGGCATGCCACCGGGCAGAGGGTAGCGTTGTGAGGAAAGGAGGGATAGAAGACTGAAGTGATTTTCGACTTAGTACATCTGGTGATATTAAACAGGACACCATATGGGGTGATGGACCGTGCATCGATATCCGGGGCCCGCACATCTGATACCCTTTTGCAGGAAATTAAGCACAGGAGCATAGCTAATTTTGCAGACACTTGTTTGAGTGTGGGTTCCGAGTTTGGAGGCCAGTCTTGCAACAAACGAAGGACCATATTAACATCCCATAAGGCCGTGTAGCGGGGTTGTGGTTGACGTGCAAATTTTATGCCTCGTAGAAGACAACAGATCAATAAGTGTTTCCCGGCCGGGAAACCCTCCCAACCGTTGTGCCCAGCTGAAATCGCCGACCTGTAGACGTTTATGGTGCGGTAAGCCAAGCCTTGATCATAAAGGGTAGTAAGGAAACCCAGAACCTGATTTACAGGAGCACGTATGGGATCCACGTGTTGTTCCACGCATCAACTACACCATGTGTTCCAGGCATGAGTATAGGATCGTCTTGTCCCTGGGGCCCAAGCTCCTGCCAATAAGTCCAAAGTTGCTTGTGAAACGTTCGGCACGGACCATGGTCCCCTGAGAGGAGCCATGTTATGAGTCTGAGATGGCCTTGCACTAGAAGTGGGTGAGAGTTCCCATCGGGGTCTGACAATAATTCCGTGCCTCCTGGGATCAATCTGGGAAGGTCGATCGACATTTCCATGAGTGAAGGGAACCATGGCTGTGCCGTCCAGAATGGCGTTTTTAAAACCAACGATGCCCGGGAGCGTTGTAGGTGTAGGAGAGTTTGCGCTATGAGTGAGAAGGGAGGAAAGGCGTATAGCCTGTTCGGCCAGTTTTGTAGGAAGGCATCCACTGCCATGGCGTCTAGGTCCGGTCTCCAGCTGAAGAATGAGGGAAGTTGAGCATTCAGCCGGGAGGCAAAAAGGTCGATGTGCATAGGTCCCCAGAGTTGGTGGAGCTTCTGGAATATTGTGCGATTCAATCGCCAGGCGCTGTTGTCTCGTAAGTGTCTGGAGTTCCAATCCGCTATGGTGTTGGAGAGTCATGGGAGGTATTCCGCCTGTACTGATATGTTGCGACTCAGGCAGAAGTGCCAAAATTATTTCGCCAGGTTCGTGAGTGTTGAGGATCTCGTGCCACCCAAGTGGTTGATGTAGCGAACGGCTGAGATATTGTTCATGCGCAGAAGTATGGAACAATTGGTCGTGTGTCCGAGGAGGCTCCGGAGGGCGAATGACCCAGCTAGGAGTTCCAAAACATTGATGTGGAGTTCTTTTTCTTCTGAAGACCATTTCCACCTGTAGAGGTAGGACCACAACGAGCCCCCCATCCAAGTCTGCTCGCGTCGGATTCTATGACGAGATCCGGGGTGGTTCCGAAGATTGCCTTGCCGTTCCATGCTTCCATGTGTTGAAGCCACCATGCCAGTTCCTCTTTTGCTGCGCAGTCTAGAGGTACAGAATCTGAATAGGATTGACCCAAGCGTAGGTGGGTGGCTTTGAGCTGTTGCAGGGATCTGTAATGGAGAGGTCCTAGGAAGATCGCTTGTATGGAGGCAGATAGCAGGCCAATTATCCTGGCTAGTTGTCGGAGGGTTAAGACTGGTCGTGTCAACGTCCTCCGGATTTCCTTCTTGATGAGTTTTACCTTCATGGTAGGTAAACTGAGTGTTCCGTGAATTGCGTCTATATCGAAGCCCAGAAACTCTATTGAGTGGGAAGGTTGCAGGATCGATTTGTCCCGATTGATTAGGAAACCCAGATTTTGCAGAAGGGTCAACGCCCAGGATAGATGTTGGTTCAGTAGCTGGGTGTCCTGGGCCATGATCAGCATGTCGTCGAGGTATATGATCAGACGTACACCTCTGCTGCAAAGAAGAGCGACTACCGGTTTCAGCAGCTTGGTGACAGGCCGAAAGGGAGGCAGCGGAAACGCCATTGAAATTGAAGTAGGTGGTGACATTCCTTGGAGGTCCAATTTTACCATCCAGTCTCCCAGTCTTAGCAGGTCTCGGAGGCAGTGTTTCCCTTCCATCTTGAAGTGATGGTATGTGACAAAGGCGTTGAGAGGCCGCAAGTTTATTACTGGTCTCGTGCCCCCACCTTTCTTGGGTACTAGGAAGATGTTGCTTAGGAACCTGGGGGCGATAATTGAGACTTTGTATATCGCACCTTTCTCCTCTAGTGTGCGAATCTCTTTTGACACCAGATGTTTGTCTCGTGGGGAAAAAAACAATCCGATGTGGCAATGAGAATTGAATCGGTTGTTGTGTGAATTCGATGTGGTAGCTGAGGATGGTCTCTAGGACCCAGGCATCTGAGGTTAGGTTGTGCCAAGCATCTTGAAAATGAAACAATCTGCCCCCCACAAGTGATAAGGAATGGGTGTGTAATGGGAAATGACTCACCATAAGGCTGACGGCCATAGGAGGATCCCCTGGTTCCACGTGGGTGCCACGACCTGCCCCTGGTCTGGAAGAACGATGACTGTGCCCTTGGTTCGGGCGGATGGAACCGTGTTGTGGCGGAGCCTCGATAGCCCCGGAACGGAGTCCGGGAGGGGCGGCCGGACAGACGGCCCCGCTGTCTGCCGGCCCCACCGAAAACCTTCTGCGAGAACACTCGCTTCATATTATGTTGTGCCTTATCTAGTGCCGTAAACGTGCTGACATAATTGATCAGGGTTTTGACAAAGTCGTCCCTGAATAAGAGACCTTTTGAAATTCTTTATTTTTGCATTTTCTGTTGTGCATAGTATAACAATAACAATAGGCCTGCTCAGCCCCAATAGCAGTCGCAAGCAAAATGATAACAGGCATATTTCACATTTTGTGGCATGTAGGTATGTAGCAAAATTTTTGAAAATAAGTATATTCGTGTAAGAAAAGGTTATATGCTATGGTGCTTGGTAGGCAGGTTATGAAGTCTACGTTCAGATACATGAGCATCCTTAGCTACTTCGACATTTATACAGTGAGCTATGTAGATTAACAGCTGTGCATCCATGTTTGTGCCAGCTAGAAACTAGTGTGTTGCGTGGGGAACCATGTGTGAATATGGCTTAGTGCTGGCATTCAAACCCATGTACACATCGTAGCGCAATGATTAGACAGCCTTAAACTAAATGAGGTAGTGGGACCTTCTAGTAGCTTTAGTCGCCATTAGTGTACTTAGGTACAATAGCTTGGTGTTTAAGACAGAGTTCTCATGTGTTAGTGTAAAAGGAAATATGGTACCGTGTTGCTGTCTAGGCTACTATAATTATCTGAGAAAGCAAAATGTGAGTGGTTAGTCTGTGTACAGTCGTAGTCCGGATGAAAAGTGTCCTTTCAGCCTATTTCCGTGGCCATTAGGTTGGGTTAAGGTTTGTGCTTTAAGACAATTGGTCAAATATTTAGGGGTTAACGGATTCTTCAGGGTGTGCTTTCGGGTAGGGAGAGGGCCTCCTGGCCGTTGTGAGGCTCGGTGTAGGTTGAGCACTTTTATGGATGTGTTCGTCCGTCGTCTCTTATGCTGTGGTATGCCCCCTCTGTCCTATAGGTTAACTCAGTATCGTTATGTCTGCCTATTAGGTGGTGAGCGCCACGTATGGGTCGGGTGTTCGGCCCGTCGGTACAAACGGGACCGATCTCGCCGGGTCCCACGAGTGTTGAGGAGACGTTGCACTCTGCTGGCCTGTCTGTGTGAGGGAATCTGGCGGTAGGCCCAATGCGTGTAATAGCGGTGTTGCATCGTTCAACTTCCTGATCTGGTGGGAGTCTGCCCCCTGCTGTACGGTGAGTACATGGGTCATCTGCCATCGATATTTGAGGTCTCTTTGGCGGAGGAGCGTGGTAAGTGGTTGGAGGGATCACCGCCATGCTAGGGTGCCTCTCGAGAGATCGGTGAAGAAGTTTAGTGTCATCCCTTCAAATTAGAGTGGCGTCTTCTCCCTCAAGGAGTTTTGAACTGCTGTTTTATCTGTTCTGGATTGAACGGTGAGTATGACATCTCGTGTGGCCTCTGAAGGCGCCCTGGGGGATTTGGGTATCCTAAATATGTTAGCGGGGGGTGATCTTGTTTAACTGCATGGGTGGTAGTATTGTGGCAATAAGGCGAGCAACAGCCTGAGCCAGGTCCGCTTCGGGGATCTTTTTAGTGAACCCCCTTACTTTTATGTTGTCCCTCCATCCGGCATCCTCTTGCTCCGCCATGCGGTGTTCATGGAGCTTTTGTTGACGTTGAATGTCGAGTATGGTTTGCCTGATTTCCACAATATCTCGGGTGGTGTTGTTGGCTGTGTGTTCCAATGCGTTTAAGCGGGTTGTCATCCCTTTTAGGTCTCCCCTGAGTGCAGCGATGTCGTTGTGCAGATCTTTGTGGTGAACCGCTAGCAGCCGCGTGAGGACCGCAATAGTCACCGGAGCTGTCTCTGGGTTGGAGCTGGTCAATTGTGGAGGTCTCCCCACCTTGGTTGCTGGCAGGTATTCGTCTCCGGACGGATCATCCGAAAAATCGGAACAGCCGCCATGCATCGCCGCCATGTCGGATCCACATGCCCCGCGGGCCTGCTTCCACATGTCGCCAATTGTGAGTCCGGGTGAGTGTTTTTCGTTTGGCTTTTTTTGTTTTTTCGTCCCATGTCGCTCAGGGGTACTGTGGTGTGCCTTAGCAGGTAGTTTTAGGGTGCTTATCCTGGGTTTTTTCCCCGTTTTTCTCGTTTTTCTGTCGGAGCTCCCAGCCTGTGCGACTGCTTGTCTTGGCTGTCAGACTCCGCCCCCCAATAAGAGACCTTTTGCCTGTGTGCCAGGCTCGGAGATTGTCAGATGTACTAATTTTGGCTCAATTTTCATTAATATGGCTTTACGCCGTTCTGTGGCCAAAGTGGTATTGGCATTTCCAATTAGGCATATGCCTCTCTGGATCCATCCTCTGATGGCCATTAAATCAATTGAGGTCCCCCCAGTAAGGGCCGCTTTGACCATGTCGAAGATTTTAGCTATAGGCCCGAGTATGTCCAGGATCTTGTCTTGGCAATTCTTTAGGGAGTAGTCCAATCCCTTTTTTGCCCTCCATCCTGACTTACCCAGGAACTGGGCGATCTTGGGGTCCACCTCGGGGGTCACGCAGGCCATTTCTGGGACAGTGGGGCGTGGGCATTCCACCCTCAGCTTGTTCCTTGTGGCCTTATCGAGGGGTTTTCTCACCCTGGTCGCTATGTAAATGGCCACATGAGTTGTGGGGTACCAGTCCGCTGAGCGCGGATTGTGCAAGGTGTCAGGATCAAAGAGGAGTTCCCCTTGGGGATCCGTCTCTTGCCCAGCGTCTAGCGCTGGAGGCGCGACCTCGCCTCGTTCGGGGGACAAGCCATCTGAATAGACTGGGTCGATGGTATCGGACCCATCTGAAACCTCCTCTGAGTCCGAATCAGAGTCGGACGAATCAGGTAGGGCTTTTGCCCTCTTCCAATTCCACACCGTTTTTGCCCGGCAGGGGGCTCTTTTACTTGGGAGCACTACATCATCAGTCTCAACAGGGCGCAACCTGTGCGTCTTACTGGTTTTGGTAGATGGTGCGATTTGCATGTAGCCTTGCGGCCGCTAGGCACCATTGGCTTGCTATCAGAGGATATAGGGGGTGCAGAGCCAGGGGTTTGGCTGGATGCCCTGATAGCGGAGGAGATAGAGTGAGACAGGGTGTCCGACATCACCCCCATGGCGTTTAAAATGGCCTGTGTAACTGACCTACTCATCGTAGCATCCAGGAGCGCCTGGAACTCCTCTGAGTTTACGTGCTCCTGGGATGCGTCCCCAAAGCCCCCAGTGGCAGCAGTGTCTGTAGACAGGGCTGTTGTATCACGTTTGCTGGGTTTAGTAGAGGTGGGGGGGTAACCGTCTGTTTATCAGCAGGGGACTGCATACTGGTCAGGATGTGTCACAATAAATTCATACTGGGTAAGGCACTAAAACAGAAATGTCACCAGTGGACAAGTGCACACTGACACCACTGCAGTGGTATATGCACCAGAGGCTCAAGGTAACTGGCCTAACACACTGTATACAGGTATACAGGCAGCTAGGGCAAAGCACAAGCTAGTTAGGCACAAATCACAAAATGGCACAAATAATATGGTGGCTTACCGAGTGTTCCCTCAGGAATGACTCCTGGGGGACACTGGTAAGCTGCCCAACACCCCCCCTATCCAATCAGCTCGCGCCCCTCCCTGACAGAGTGGCGCGAGCCGCGGGTGAAAAGAGCGGCAAATTTTCCAAACACAAGATGGCCGCCGCGATGCGCGGGAGCGAACCGCGCATGCGCGGGCGGTCTAAGTGGCGGTTATATCAATAGCCGTCCGTCTGGCTGCTAAGTTACTCGTTCCGATCCGGGGAGGTGAGGAGGGGGTGGGAGGGGGGTACCTCGGGGTCCTGGGAGAGCGTCCCCCACCCGGTGGGAAATAGAAAGAAGCGAGTTATAAACAACCCGAAACAGCAGTGCAGGATGGGGCTTGCCCCAGGGGAGAGGCAAGTACACTGAGGACAGTTGGAGAAACACACAAGCTATAAGAGATTGATAGAGAAATAATTTTAACCAACAATATTAAACAATAAGAGAATGAAACACAGTAAACACAACACAATTTTTAGAGCTGAAAAAATTATGTGGTACTTAGCTGAGGCAGCAGCAAAGAAAGAGGGAGTGGCTTAGGTCACATGAGGGGACATAGTACAAGGACTGATCCTATTGGTTAATATATCTGGAATGTTATATGGTTAACCCTTAAGGGTATTTGTTTTCTTGTTATTGCTATATTAAAAATAGCAATATCCTTTCTTTGCTGCTGAGGAATAAAGAAAGAGATAAAGCCTACTATGAGCCTCCTTGTCCTTTAATAAAGTTGGCATTTTTTCCGGAAAGGTTGAGGTTCCTATTTGTTTTAAATTATAAAGCATTCTGAATTTTATTTTTGAATTTAATTTAAATGAAATGGTCACTGGTAAGTTATCCTGATATGTCCTGGAGTTGAATTGAATACTTTCATATTTTGCATTAATTAAATCCTGCCTACAAATGTAAGAACATATGCTAAGAATAATTAAAATACAAAATAAAATTGTGTTTTCTCGGCATCCAAGAAATACAATGGAGATTCTGTTCCCAACTGTATACTTTGTCTTTTGTTAATTTTGGACCTTTCCAGTTGAAGTCTCACTAGATTTATTGTAGAATAGGTTTGGCCAGTGTATATACTTATTTTACATCTGGGTTTGTGTATTGTCAGCGGAAAAGACTGTGTATGCAAACCCGTGTGTGTTATCTCCTAAGATTCCCATTTTGTTCTATTGTAACTAATTTGTGCAATAAATATCACAACTCTTACCCAATGCACATGGGAAAACTATATTACATCTTGTAACTCCTTTCTGCGAGACACTGACTGCACTGAAATACGCTTTCATTTTTTCTTTTCTTTTTTTACTATACAATGTTCTTTTCTATTAAACTTCGTAGAAATTATTACTGTGGACTTTAGGTTTTGTTGTTTTTTTCTTTTTTTTTGTTTTGTTTGTTTTTTAAATCCTTTATCTCTTTAACTTATTGACACCCTCACTGGATGTAAATCCGTAAGTAATTTTACAGTTACAGGGTTTTTGCAAAAATAAAAACTTTAACATAACTGCTAGCAATGTATATCCGTTTACAGCCTGGCTCATTGTTTAGTGCAGGCCTCCTAAGCATTCCGATTTTGGTGGGATAATATTTATATATAGGATATTTTAAATCTAGAATTTCCAACAATTCTCACTTGAATAAATAACCCTCACAGTGAGCGCACCACAGCTGAACACAAAATATGGTAGATGCTTATATTAAAGGACCACTAAAGGCACCCAGACCACTTCAGCTTAATGAAGTGGTCTGGGTGCCAGGTCCATCTAGAATTAACCCTGCCTGCTGTAAACATAGCAGTTTCAGAGAAAGGTAAGATTGAACCCCTTCCACCCACTAGAGTCTGGCAGGAGGGGGGCCCTGAGGGTGGGGGGGACCTAGAGACGCTATAGTGCCAGGAAAACGAGTATGTTTTCCTGGCACTATAGTGGTCCTTTAATAAAATAATGTGTTCTATAAAGATGATCTTAATATCTCTTCATTTGTATTAAAGGGACACTATAGTCACCTGAACAACTTCAGCTTAATGAGGTTGTTTAGGTGAGTGCTACAGCTACCCGGAGCCTTTTTCTTGTAAGCACTGTATTTTCTGAGAAAATGCAGTGTTTACATTGGAAGCTTGGAACACCTCTTGTTGCAGTCAATCAGACGGCCACCAGAGGGACTTCCGAGTTCAGAGGCCCTAAAAAGGCCTCTCGTCCGATGCATTCTGGGTGAATGCATCAGACGGGCTATCAGCACACAAAGCACTGTGAACGCGCTTTGTGTGCTGACAGCCTGTCAGCACTGCTGTGGGCGTGGCTTCAGCTGACAGCTGAAGCCCGAACCCACAGGGATGCTGTCTGGCCACAATAGTGGTTGAAGGGGGGGGGGGGACCTACTCTCCTCCCCCCCCCGGCCCCCACCCCTGAGCAGTGGGTGGGGGCCCTAAAAATAAGGGGGGCACATACTGCCCCCCCGGCCCCCACCCCTGTGCGGCGGGTGGGGGCCCTAAAATTATCAATAAGGGGGGACCTACTATTGTCCCCCCCGGCCCCCACCCCTGTGCGGCGGGTGGCGGCCCTAAAATAATAAATAAGGGGGGGGACATACTGCCCCCCCGGCCCCCACCCCTGTGCGGCGGGTGGGGGCCCTAAAATAATAAATAAGGGGGGGGACATACTGCGCCCCCCCCCCAGCCCCCACCCCTGTGCGGCGGGTGGGGGCCCTAAAATAATAAATAAGGGGGGGGACATACTGCCCCCCCGGCCCCCACCCCTGTGCGGCGGGTGGGGGCCCTAAAATTATCAATAAGGGGGGGACCTATTGTCCCCCCCGGCCCCCACCCCTGAGCGGTGGGTGGGGGGACCCTAGTTAACCCTCCCCCCCCAAAAAAAAAAACTTATCTCCCTACCTACTCCCCTCACCCTAAAAATAATGAGGGGGGACCCTTTAACTAAAAACCTGTAAAGAAAAAAAAATAAGATAAAAACAACTTACCATTCGATGTTTTCTTTCTTCTAAAATCTTCTTTCTTCAGCCCCAAAAAAGGCCAAATAAAAAGCCATAATAACCGACGCAATAAAAAAAAACCAAAAAAAAACCAGAGTGTTCTTAGCCTAATTGCAGGGCGGGGCAAGGCTTTATAAGCCTTCCCCCGCATTGCAGAGCTCAGTCTGCGCGGAGCCCTCCATGGGTGAAGATGGATTATTTTTTTTGCGCTCGGGGTTTTTTTTTTTTTTTTTTTATTGCGTCGGTTATTATGGATTTTTATTTGGCCTTTTTTGGGGCTGAAGAAAGAAGATTTTAGAAGAAAGAAAACATCGAATGGTAAGTTGTTTTTATCTTATTTTTTTTTCTTTACAGGTTTTTAGTTAAAGGGTCCCCACTCATTATTTTTAGGGTGAGGGGGATAGGTAGGGAGATATTTTTTTTTTTTGGGGGGGGGGGAGAGGGTTAACTAGGGTCCCCACCCCCTTTGTATTTAGGGCCCCCACCCACCGCTCAGGGGTGGGGGCCCGGGGGGGACAATAGGTCCCCCCCTATTGATAATTTTAGGGCCCCCACCCACCGCTCAGGGGTGGGGGCCGGGGGGGGCAGTAGGTCCCCCCCCTTATTGTGAATTTTAGGGCCCCCACCCGCCACACAGGGGTGGGGGCCGGCGGGGGGGCAGTAGCCCCCCCCCCTTATTGTGAATTTTAGGGCCCCCACCCGCCGCACAGGGGTGGGGGCCGGGGGGGGACAGTAGGTCCCCTCCCTATTGTTAATTTTAGGGCCCCCACCCACCGCTCAGGGGTGGGGGCCGGGGGGGGGACAGTAGGTCCCCCCCTTATTTTTTATTTTAGGGCCCCCACCCGCCGCACAGGGGTGGGGGCCGGGGGGGGGGGCAGTAGGTCCCCCCCTATTGTGAATTTTAGGGCCCCCACCCACCGCTCAGGGGTGGGGGCCGGGGGGGACAGTAGGTCCCCCCCCTTATTGATAATTTTAGGGCCCCCACCCGCCGCTCAGGGGTGGGGGCCGGGGGGGGACAGTAGGTCCCCCCTTATTGATATAGTTTTAGAAAGCGAGCTGAGCTGTCAGTCAGACAGCTCAGCTCGCGAACGCGCATTCCGCGCACATGCGCGGTAAAGCGCTCATGTTCTTCATAGGGCGGCTGTCAATGCCGCTCTATGATTAACGCGATTGGTGCAGCGCGAAACCGCGCATGCGCACCACATCGCCCTGACGCTTCTCTCAGAGAAGCGTCCTATTGGGCCCCGCGATTTCGTCATTTTGACGAAAAAGGGGGCGCGGCCTGGCTGGGAGCTCGGCGCTGGAACGGAGGTAAGTTTTTAATATAAAAACACCTTGAATTTTTTTTTAATTAAATGTAAGTTCATATAAAAGCAAGAAGGAAGGCTGGGGGACCTGTCTTTCTTGCTTTTATATGTAGACTATAGAGTCCCTTTAATGTAGCAGTCCTAAGAAAGCCTCCTTGCAATTTCATTAAGCTTTCATTTGCATTTATCAGGCAAGAACAAAGTGTTCTCTTGATGTTTTAATTAAAACAGCATGGAATGGTAAAAATATTCTTGCTCCTCCATGACTATTTAGATTTGGCTAGCAGCGTCCTTTAAAAGCATCACATCCAGTGCTTGTTGTCAGAAATCAAATTATTCATTTAAAACATATTTTGGCAATGTTTTAAGGGACTCTATAGCATTTATTGTACTAGCAGGAAAATAGAAAAAAAAAATGCAGCAACGGTGCACCTAATCTTAGTGTAATAAGAACTAGTTAGGTTTGTCCCCCTCCCCACAAAAGGAATAAAATGAAAAAAAAATTAAAGGAACACTATAGTCACCTAAATTACTTTAGCTAAATAAAGCAGTTTCAGTGTATAGATCATTCCCCTGCAATTTCACTGATCAATTCACTGTCATTTAGGAGTTAAATCACTTTGTTTCTGTTTATGCAGCCCAGCCACACCTCCCCTGGCTATGATTGACAGAGCCTGCATGAAAAAAAAAACCTGGTTTCACTTTCAAACAGGTGTAATTTACCTTAAATAATTGTATCTCAATCTCTAAATTGAACTTTAATCACATACAGGAGGCTCTTGCAGGGCCTAGCAAGCTATTAACATAGCAGGCGATAAGAACATCTTAATTAAACAGAACTTGCAATAAAGAAAGCCTAAATAGGGCTCTCTTTACAGGAAGTGTTTATGGAAGGCTGTGCAAGTCACATGCAGGGAGGTGTGACAAGGGTTCATAAACAAAGGGATTTAACTCCTAAATGGCAGAGGATTGAGCAGTGAGGCTGCAGGGGCATGTTCTATACACCAAAACTGCTTCATTAAGTTGTTCAGGTGACTAGTGTCCCTTTAACTGCTTTAGGTGTGACTATAGTTCCTCTCCTGGCAAAGGTCATCATTAGTGATGGTCTTGGTCAACCCAATACTACCCCATGCACAACAGTTGCTGTACTGCAACAATCAACATCTTGTCATAGAGATGCATTGAGTCAATATGTCTCTATTGGAGAGCATTTGGTGTCTTCATACTGATCTTGAACATGCCGAATGTCAATCCTGGACCAGTTGGGTTATGGAATTTATATTGCCCGACGCCCAGGACATGCAGTGCTGAGTGGGCAGTTTCATATTCCTTTAGGTATGCCGAGGGAGGGGGGGATGATTGGTACCCCTGGAAGTTTCCTAGTGTACACCGTAGAATAAGTCTAGCTGGGGCCGCAGTAGACTGGCAAATATGGGGAGGTGCAGCCACTCCTCGCGAGGCACACAGATGAAGGCTGCCGGAATACAGCATCCTATCCTGGTGGCCTACACTGTGCGTTGAAGAAATAGAATTGAAGGGGTAAAGCTGCAGACAAAGTGATGGACCATAAATGCTGCTTGTAATGTTAAAGATGCATTCTGACTGTGCAGTATGTGGGTCGTATCTAATTTGTGTGTAAATGGGTCAGTGTTTATCAGTTTGTCTGTGTGCCAGTATGGAGTGCGTGTATGGGTCAGTGTATGTTTGTGGGTATGTGTGTCAGTGTGTGTGCAACAGAATGCACAGTGTGTGGCGCAGCGATTGTGTGTTGCAGTGTGTGTCAAAGAATGTGTGTGAGAGTTGGTCAGTGAGGACAAAGTTTAAAAAAAAATAATCAATTTTCGTTTATGAAATTTGTGAGTTTTATACATATATGCATGTATTATATACATTTTATATATGTATATATTATAAGCATTGCTTATATATGCAGAAAAAAGTCATGTTTTAGAGAATAAAAATCTGAATCACATTACTTTAAAAATACAGCAAGCACACACAGTACATATAGAGCCAGCACACCTCGCAAGCATACACACAGACCACATACACACTATGAAAGACTATGGGGGTGCTAAGGGTGAGACATTTAGGGTAATTTCACATCCCTTTACTTGCTTTCTGAGTGACATCTGTTAGAGGTGGTATTAGGAAGCCATGTAAACACTGCCTTTTCTCAGAAAAGTCGTCATTCATAGAATAATATGTTGAGTGAGAATAAACAAGGCAGTGTGTATGGTGAAATGTTATAAAACCGTCATTTTTATTATACTGTTAGACCCATGACTGTCTGGCCTTCCAGGTTGCTGTCAGTGATAAGTGCAGCATTCAGTTATTATTCTCTATTATTATCTAGATGTGCTTATCGACAACATGCTGTGCATCATCAGTACATCTGTGCATCTCATGAATTTATGATAATTTGCCATTTCCTGATCAAGGATTTATAAATAGAACAGCACAGTGGTAATACATTCATAACAAATAAAACACTAAATAGGTAGGAAATAGTTTCACATGCCTCTATGCATTCAGCTTGCCAGAGTGTTTTATCTATGAGGAGTATCCTATTTTAATTCAATATTATACAAGTGGCAATTTCTATGAGAACTCTATACTTTTTATAATTAAATTATACAACTCCTCCCTGGCTGTCAATCAGCCAGAGTGCTTCCTCATTCTGTTAGCTTCAGGTGTACACTCCTATAACTCTTTTTCTTTCCTTTCTCTTTCTTTCCTTCTCCCCCATTACTCTTCTACAGACCTTAGACCTGCTGCTCCAGCTCCTTTGCAGATCACAGGCATGTGTACACAGAGGGCACAGTTTTAGAATAAGAAGAGTATCTTGCAAGAAAAAAGGGGTGAGTTTGCAAAGACTGCAGCCATAAAAGCTGCAGTTTTTGCAAACTCTTTTCAGTTATTTCTCCAATGACTGCATCCATTTATTCATTGGGGTAAATCTACTAAATGGTAATGGTTTTTGTTTTTACGAATTTGTTTATATTTTCAGTTTGGAGTGGATGCTGCAAAATTCTGCGCTACACCAATCCACATCCCCTCATAGAGAGGCATTGAATCAATGCCTCTCTATGGGGAACGGAGAGCATGGAGATGCTGATCAATCAGGGAGCACCTCAAGTGGCTGTCTGCGTGACTGTCCCTACAGGTGTTCCCAGGCGGTCTTATAAACGCAGAATTTTCTCTGAAAAGGCAGTGTTTACATTAAAAGCTGTAGTTGTTCTGGTGATTATAGTGTCCCTTTAACAGTGATGTTGCTTGAATATACTGACTGCTCACACCATTTGTATGAAGAATGCAAAAAGCTTTGCTGCGTTTGATAGAGTTCAGTATTTCACTTCAAAGATGCAACGATAAATATTCCATAGTAACCTGTACAGTAATGACTTTCATACAACAGGTACCATATGGTTCACTTCTCTCCAATGCAGACTATGAAATTACGCTTGCAGCAAATACTTGCACAGTGAAAGGCACATTGTATATACTTAGCTAAACAATAGAGTAAACCACACCAAAAGTAAATAAAAGTGGTATAGAACTTCCCTTAAGGCTCTAAATTTAAAGGGACACTCCACTACCCAAATAAAATAAATAAAAACAAAGAACTATGTAGTTTATATACTCCCAATGTAAATTTGCATACATTAACATATGAATTATTTTAATTGGGGGCATATCTAAAGATAGTTTATAATAGATCTCTTGTCTGCAGCCTTTGCAAGCCCTCCCCTTCTAACCCCTCCCAGACTTTCTGTGGCTGTCCAATCACAGATTTCCCAATGAAACTTTAAGTTAAACTCAAGAGGCAGCAATTGCTCAAAGTACCTGTCTTTGCAAGACAGGTACTTTGAGCAATTGCTGCCTCTTGAGTTTAGCTCCACTGAGCTAACTAAACAAAGAAGTAACAGTGACCTGTTCTCCAAATGATTTATGAAAAATAACTTAAAATTATGCATAAATGTGCCTGAAGGAGATATTGACCTGTTGAAAGTAGAACTGCAATGATATATATTATTTTATAAGCAGTTGCCTGGAGCCTTATGAATTTGATGGATCTGTGCCCCTGGGGACACACCAAAACAGCATAAAAACAAGGTTGGACCCAAAGCTAGGTTAACATCCACTTTTCTTGAGGATGTTTAAGAGTTACCATTGTGTATAGTGTTAGTGCATGGCTGCCCAATAGGTATATCCCCAGATGTTGTAGAACTACAACTCCCATAATGCTTGGCATACATTTAGAATGACAAAGCATCATAGGAGTTGTAGTTCTAATCTACAAAGTGTGGGGGGGGGTCTATCTATTGGGCAGCCCTGTGTATTAGTATATTTAAAGGAGATGTGATTCACTATAAATCAGTGGTTCCCAAACTGTGTGCTGCAGAATATTTCCACGGTGCTATGATTATAGCACCAGGGAAACATTACCGGTGAACAGGGACCCAGTCAAGTGCCGCGGTCATTTAAGACTGCGACCGGGCCCCTGTAATGTCGGCCGGCTGGGAGCAAGTGACAGCCTGTCACTTTCTCCCAGCATCCTGCGGGGAGACAGCGTGGAAGGGAGAGTAGGCAGCCAAAGCGTGAGGGGAGACGAGCATGAAGCGCTCCAGATCCCTCATTACTACAGCAGCAGGACTCCAAGCCACCCTCCTCGCACATAAGGTAAGCTAACAGGAGGGTGGCTGGAGATATAAAAAAAATAAAAAATAAATCACTTGTGAGTGAGTTTGTGTGTGTGTATATATTTGTCAGTGTGCATCTGTGTGTCAGGATGTGTGTATCTGTGTCACGGTGTGGGCATGTATCAATGTTTGTGTGTGTCACGGTGCATGTGTGTATATGTTGGTGTGTGTCTGTGTATTTATATGCATCTCTGTGTTAATGTGCATGAATATCTGTGTAAGTATGTATGTGGTAGTGTATGTGCATACATCCAAGCAAACCCCAGCACAACATACAAGCACACTTCTGCAATGTAACACAAATATTACATACAAACACCCCTGTATTCAAAAAAAAAAAAATATATATATATATACACACCACTTCACTTAAACACAAATTCTTCACACAAATGTACATCCACATTTAAAAGTAAACATTACATTCAGACACACCCCTGTATTAAAACACAATAACTATATACAAGCACCCCTTCAAACACCAACACTGTACATTACACTATAGCGTCAGTAAATGCCGCAGCGTTGTTCAGATATACAACCTAGAAATTTTGACTTTGGGTGCCTTGGAAAAATACTGAAATATTAAGGGCGCCTTGAACCTAAACGTTTGGGAACCACAGCTATAAATGATGAATTGTTCCATATGATATTTATCAAGTGTGAGTGAAGAGTTAAATATTTCTTAAAATAAAGTTCCAGGTATGTTAAAATTGCCTAGTAGCACAATCTGGAGCCAGTTCTAATTTGTTTCCGTTGAATAGAAGATAAGACACCATACACACATGAGAGCTACACAATGTATTTCAGCTTCTCCTGCCTAAAGCAGTAAAATAAATTACAAATTCTCAGGCAGAAATTTATTAATTAATGCGTTCTATGATAAGAAAAGCCAGCCGTCGAACTGCCTGTATTTTAGTTGAGAGATTTGTTATTTTAAAATATTTTATAACATCTTGCTGTGTGACTCTGTACCATACATTTTAAATCTGTTATATAAAAAAGTAAAATATATTTGCAGTATATACATCATGTCAAACACTGGCATGTGTAAATCTAAATCTACCTATTATTTGTGTTTATTTTTTACACAGAATTACGGTAAAATAATCTGATTTTATTTAATCCTAGTGATAAATAATTACAGAGTAAACAAACACATTCTATCGCTGAAAGGGAAGGTAGTAAATCTAAATCTAAACAAATTTTTTTTTTTTTTTTTTTAATTAATACATCAAATATACTTTTTATTGCAGAAAGTGAGAAACCTTGTGTGCTTTATAACCGGTGGCAAACACATTCTCTGATTCCCCCTGAAACCACTGTATACCACAAACACTGTGATCATCAGAGGGCAAAAACGGCCGATGAGGAAAATTCCAATTTGCTTTTAAACCTTGTAATTACCATGTAGAACATACTAATTGATTGCTTTGTGGTTTATACTGAAAAGGGCAGCACACACAGGTATATGTTAAACCTCCTGCACTTTGGGGACATTCGGGTTCATTCTCTGCCATGAATGATCTAATGCTTTCTATAATCTACTAGCTTCTTGCCCTGCCTAATTATTGAACTAATGACACTGTTTTATTCCCTCCACACCCATCAGCAAGTTGCTCCAATTTGCAAGATGTATAGGAGTGATTAATCTTCGCTGTGTTTTTCAATATTTTGCCTCTTTTTTTCTGTCTTTAATGGCCGGGTAAGATCAGGATGGTAGTTAATTGGATATAATTATTCATTATTCTGGCTTGATGAATGCCAGCCCCTTAGATGACAGAGATGATGTAACATCCAGAAAGATGAGGTGAGAAGGTCACGGCATTTAAGCATACTTGGGCATTGTAGCACTTGTGAAGCCCACCATTCTATAATAAGGTCACACGCTAAGATGGAGTGTTGAGGTTCAGATGACTAAATTGTCCATGCAGTGCTGTTGAGTGCAGTTTCAATATACCGTAGATAATATTCCTGAGTACTTATTGATAGTATACCTAGTAGCCTACAGAGTATTGCTTTTAATGGACATCAAATTGCTTATGTCCGGCTTAGAAACTGGGAAATTATAGTTTTAATAGCTGGAGAGAGCTGCCTTTTGGCTATCTATTCAATCTCTAGATAGAACGTTTCTCAGTGCAGTTCAGGCATTTTATAATATTTCTAAAAGTTTAAATGACTTTTTTAACTACTTTGCCTTGGAGCTCTGTGTTCCTTTATAATTGGGTACACATTATGTATATTCAAAGGTTTGTTTTTGTTTTTTGTTTGTTTTATTTCAATAACAGTTGTATAACTGAAGGGGTATGTATGATGACCTTTTATAGCCGGAGTCTCAATTCTCTGTCTTGTTCAAAGGCGAATCCTTCATTGGTGTGAGTGTCAAATAATTTTTGTTCCAGGTTGGCTAATGACACCCCAATATACTGCCTGGGGTGTAGTTACACCAGCAGTTTGCATGTGCGGAATGCTGCACATACAGACTCCAGGTACCGTGACCACTTCAAATGACTGTCATGGTTTTTGGTCTTTTTTTCAGTTTTCTGTTTTTGTAGCTAATATAATTTTTTTTTTTTATTTGAAATAAAATGTAAAAAGTTTAAAAGTAATTATCTCTGCAGTTTTTTGGCTAGAGATTTATCACTTTGTTTTCTTTTATTTCTGTAACAAGCTGTAAACTTGTAATGAGTTAGCAGGAAGGACAATCCCAAAGGATGCTGTTCTAAAACTGCCTATGTACTTCAGTTTAGCTTGGAAATAATACACAGATATGCTGCTGTAGCGGAATCATCACTAACATCCATCATTTAACAATGTGTTCTGTTCAGTTTCTCCACAGGGTAAATACCATTTACACAATGTTCTCTTTAATATGAGAATATTAATGCATATTGGATGCTGAGAATAGGCCCTTCAGTATTATGTGCTGCTGAGAGAACCTAAATGAAAAGCTCACATTTACTTGTGTGGGCTTAAAAAAAAATTTTTGTTTGCGCATGTATATAATGGAAGGAATTAACGCTCCGTCATACATCAGACAAATGGCTTTGAATACAGGGCTCACCCTGAATTCCTGTTGCTATTTACAAACCTTCTCTCTGCCTCAACCAGGGTACATGTTAGCAGAATCTCTTTGACTGTTTGAGTTTAGTACAGTGTTTTTCAATCGAATCATGATAGGAATACTTCAGGTACCTGAAGTGATTATGGTGCCCAGAATTAACGGACGTCCTCCTAATGTATGTATTCAAACCATTTGTAAACGGTTTGCTAGCGTACTAGGGCCCGTTGGCGGTTTGTCACAGCCTTCAGTAAAGCCGTAGAGCTAAATCCTTCACCGCAGTGCGGACTTATTTGCCGAGACCGTCGGCTGTGCACTCTAAGCCAGTGGGTTAAACCCTGCACTGCTGGCTAGCTCTCGGCAAACGAGCTAAGCCCTGCACCTTTGTCTTTCTTGGAGGAGATGACCAGCAGACTACAGGTAACTTGTAAAACCATTGCAAACTGTTCCACTACTTATCATAGGATCATACTGGCTAGAGTGTTCCATAGTGGTTATGGTGCTTGGAGTGTTTGTATCAGTTACAATTTTCTTTGCTTGCCCTCTAAATAATGCCAATACCACATTCTCTATTGAGTCCAGGTAGTAATGGGGTGCTTTGATAGGCATATGACCTCAATAGGCAACTTTCTCATCATTTTTCCCCTACCCAAGAAATTAAAATTTCAAGGCGAAAGCAAACGACAAAGTGGATCATTCTGGAGCTGTATCCACCAAATGCCCTGTTTGGGTCCAGTTATGGCTCCTTTAAATAGCAAATGGTGGTACTACAAGCCCGTGTCAAATTTTACACATGACGGGGGCTGTGGGTAAATTAACGCCTTATACCCTCAGAAAAAGGACTAGTGTTAGATTATACTGTGTCTCCTCTTGCTTTTTAAAACTTTGTTGTCTGTTAGAATTTTCAAGCATTTGAAAGACCTCAGCTGCTCTCATGCTAATGCCACATTGATTAAGTCTGTAGCAATGGTATTTGCAGTTGTAGCTATTCATACATAATGGCAGATGAACCCTTGTGTACCAGATGCTTGTTCCTCAGATAGCATTACAGTAGCTGACCTTATTCAGTGTGGCATGACACAAGTACTATACCTTTTCTATTTAATTTACAGTCTAGGACAGTAACACAGAGATGCATGCCAAGAGAGCACATGCAAATGTTACGGTTGGTTTAGGATTTGGAAACAACACGGTTGATCAATTTTACAACATTCCAAATAGTAATGCCCACGTTTTATATTTACACTTTGCAGCAAATGTATGGACTCTGACATTCCTCTAGTAGCTTAACAGTCTTCAGCTTCTTCTTGAGTGTTACCATACATTTTTAAGTATATCAAAAGAATCTTGTGTACATAAACAAGTTCATATGTATCATTCATTTTATTATTTAGCTTTTAGTTAAAAAGAAAAATGTAGCACTTAATTAAGATTATAGGTACACTATGTTGGCTTAATCTTAAATTTTATCACATGACAAGAGGCTTCCTATTTTGCATTTTTAACGCTTGAGGAATAAGAGCAAAAGAAGCATGAGAAGGACGAAAATAGAACACACTGAATGTATCTTTGCGTGACCAGTCAGCTGAACGCATGATATCAGCAAGCAAAGCGCCCAACAAAAACACCTGTGACGCAGCCGCACCTCGTACCAAATGCGCTCTGAAACAAGATTCAATGCCAGCTAAGGATAGAAGCCAATGTAATCATCTGACCAAAGTAGTGGCAGATACTGATCGATGTGGTTGGACATATAAGATGAGTAATTGACCCATCGAGGAGCAAACGACGAAGCAGAGCAGTAACTTCCATGTAATGTAATAACATCTTTACCACGCAGAGTTGAGGGTCTTGAGGAAAAAACGGGTAACAAAACTTCATTGAGTCAGTCTTAGTGCGTTGAGAAACCAAAATGAGACCCCGTCCACGTCGAAAGCTCGAACATCGGACACCTGACAAAAGGACACCAAACAGAGCAAAAGCGTCGGTTTCACGGAGAGTTGCTGTAACGATAACAACGAATTGCCCGGCCAGCCACAGAGAAAATGCAGAACAATGTCGGCGTCCCGAAGGTGTGCATATTTCAAGGCAGAGGACTTGACAATTTAATCCCACAGAGCAGTCTACAAACAAGTGGGTCTTGACCAACCGGTAGGCCCCGAATCGGAATGTGGGCCGCCGAACGTAAAACGTTGATGGAACAATAGGCTAGTCCTGATGAAAACAGATAAAAAGTTTAACCGTATGGGAATACGTACAGTAAAGGGATCGGAGTCTCTTTCCAAACACCAGTCAGCCCATTTGTTCCAGGCTGTGAGGTAGCTGCACCTAGTGCCAGGCGCCCACAAGTCCCTAGTGACCTGTGATAGGCCGTCGACCGACCAGGATCCCCTGAAATCGTCCAAGCCACGAGTTCCAGATGGTCATGGAGAATGAGGGGGTGAGGTGCCACCTGAGTGTCGGTCAAGAGATGAGGGAACAAAGGAATGAGGAGAGGGTCTTCGGGCGATAGCTCCAATTGGTCCGGGAACCATGCCTGGCTCAGCCATAACGGTGCGATGAGGAGCAGAGCGGTTCCCTGAACTCAAACCTGTTGTAGGACTCTTGCCAACATGGAGAATGGAGAAATGGCATAATCTCCTGTCGGTGGCCATCTCTGGAGAAATGCGTCCACCACTACACATTCTGGATCCGGAAGCCAGCTGAAGAACCTGGGAAGTTGGCGGTTGGCCCGGGAAGCGAATAGGTAGAGTTGGAACGGGCCCTTGCAGTCGACTAGTTGTGAATCGCTGCTGTCACTCAATGTCGTGAGTACCAATCCGCCGGGTGATTGGATATCCCTGGAAGGTATTCCGCCCGTAACGTGATGTTGTGGGATAGACTAAAAACTGTAGATGTCCTTGGTCGCTTCCAATAAAGCCTGTGAGCCAGCACCGCCCAGGTGGTTGATATATTGGATGGCTGAGACATTGTCCATGCGCAGCAGGATGCAGCAATTGGTCATGTTACGAGCCAAGGTCCTCCAGTGGATGAGTCCACACAGTGGACCTCCCCAGCCCCAGAGGCTGGCATCCGACTCCACCACGAAATCCGGTGATGGGCCAAATATGACCTTCCCGTTCCAAGCCTGCATATTTAGGAGTTGCCAACGGAGTTCCATCCATACTTCAGCGGTGAGTGGTACATTCTGGTCGTATGAGAGGCCGGATCGCAGGTAGTGTGCCCTAACGTCTCTGCATGGCCTGATAATGGAGAGGGCCCGGGTAAATTGCTTGTTTGGAGGTCGAGAAGAGGCAGACAATCCGAGCCAGCTGTCTTAGAGAAACGTGTTCAATGTGTAGAATCTTTTGAAATTCTTTCCGAATGGCCTTTATTTTCTGGAGGGGTAGGCGTAGAACACACATATTCGAGTCTATTTCGAATCACAGGAATTGGATGACTCGAGTCGACACCAATGCTGACTTTTCCTGGTTTACTATGAAGCCCAAGGATTCGAGTAAGTGTTCAGCAAAGTCCGTCTGATATTGTAGTCGGGACACCAAATCGCAGAAAATCAGTAAATCGTCCAGATAAATGATGCATCTTACCCCCATAGATCGGAGACGAGCCATGATTGGTTTCAGTAGTTTCGTGAAACACCATGGGGCCGAGTTGAATCAGAATGGGAGACAAGTGAACTGGCATGGCCGACCTCGCCAATGGAAACAGAGGAACCTGCGGCATGAGGGGTCCACTGGCACCAACAGGTAGGCGTCTTTGAGGTGCGAGCCGTCGTAAAACAGGTAGGTCGCTAAACTAGGACCACCTGTATTGCATTCTCAACAGAGCCAGAGTTTAGAGTATCCTAGCGTGGACCACTCAATGACTCTCTGTAGGTGGACCGCCCTGTAGTAAATGGACAGATCTGAGAGTACTAGACCCCCTTGAGTATAGATCAGGTAAGTAGGGAGTATCAAAGTTGGGCTCATAGTCCCTACTTCTCATTTATTTTAATCATAAATGATTGCATACTATTGAAATAAAACATTCATGTTTTATATAAATAATCATGCTGAACAGTTTACATTGTTTGTGCACAGAGAGAGTATATATAAAAAGTAAGCATGAACCCAGCTGTCAAACTTGCACTGATGTGAAAGCTTGTGAAATGTCTTTGTTTTGCATTCATCACTGGCTTCACCCACCAGACTGTAGGCATCAGAGAAAGCAGTGCTGTCACTGGGAAAAATGTGTTTCTAAGTTAAACTCTGCTCAGAATGCAAAATCCCTTGGCAGTTAAAAATAAATAAAAATAAATAAAAATAATGAATGGAATGTTTCATTTCCCAGGGATAAATGTGATGGATGTTTTTCCATATTTTTACATTTTTCTTGCGTGCTTTGAAGCATTTATAATCACTGTATCAGTAGACCTGGCAGTTCTAATAACCCCAATACTCTAAAAGCATTATCCTATTATAATCTAGTTACCGTTACTGTTTGGAGAGGAAAAAAAAGAAACCAAGTTGCACGTTCCCTATTTATTTTCTCATCCTGATTTATTTGCTGGGAGGTGGAGCAGAGCTTGCATGGACATGTGTTTCTCTGGAGTATAATTATTCCAACTTTCTATGTCATTATGATTATAGTTAACCAAACTGAATATGTATAAATGCACATGAGTTACACGTCGGTTTTTAATATTGCTTGAAACCAATAGCAGCTGAATATTTGTTTAGATTTTTGTTCAAATGACTTAATTTAAGATTATTGAGAAATGTGAGTGTGGCATGGTGAAGTTGGTTGACCGTGTGTGTTGGGTGGCAGTTTGACCAGCCTCCCCACACTGTCATCTGCTCCCTAGTGGTCTCCCTCCCTGTTGGTCCTGTGGACTGGCTATCCAGTCAGCAGCTCCGCCAGGTGCAGAGTTGCAGTCCATATGGTTATTGTCTTGCGATCTCCGTCACTGGAAATGTCAGAACGTTGCCATGGTTTGCATCTTTCGGAGCTGCAGACTCTGCTGGGCTCTCGCTCCCCATTGCAGACCGAATGGAGGGGGCTCCACAATCTGCGACACACAGGGTAAGCTGCCAGGACCCCTCTAGTGTCGGGCCCCCTTTCATGGACTGGGGCCATATTGATCAGTATGCCCTGAGGCGATTGAGGTGGCTTCCTAACTCTCCTAATTAGAGGCCCGTCTCTGAGTTAACGTGTATGTCAAAGAACTGCCTGGGACCCATGCACGGGTTGGCTCTGGTCAGCACACTGGTTGCGGAGCACTACACTACATATACGGTACGTTTTTTCACATACCTCTTGATTATTTCGTTTTCATGGCATTGTGTTTATATGCCTGTTACCCTCATAGTATTTACCATCTGCCTTGCGAGAGTTGTAGTACTGCATCAACTGAAGGGTGTAGTTTTCTCCCTTTGTGTCTCAGACCATATTAAATAAATGTCACATTCATTATAGTTTTATTGCGGTTGTCTATAAAACATTAAATTTTCAGGACAAAGTTCTCAATATCGCCATGATAATTTGTTCCTCTATCTATTACAGTGTTTTAGTAACCTGGCTAGTAGTAAAGACGTAAAATCAATGTGAGGCATGCTAGGAGCATATTGGAATCCAGCCTGATAAACTGATTATTAACGTTAGCAGCTGGGGCACCTGATAGTGCTGTTTGTGTCTGCAATGAAAGCAATGGATTAATACTGTGCAATAGCCTGGAACGCTTTTATTACTAGAAGAACAACAGTGTGGAATATAAAGCTTTGCTGTACAGCATATTAAAATCCTCTGCAATAGGTGAATTTGGTTAGATTAATTATGGCCAATAAGGCTTAGGTTTGAGCATGTTACTATGATAAACATGGTCTGTTCCAAACAACGCTACCAGCCTCAAAGTTATAGATGTTTTCTTCTTTTTTTTTTTTTATTTTTTTTTTTGTCCTTTACTTTGGTAGTGCAGGTGATGGGTTACAGGCTATGCATGTCATAATGTGGAAAATCAAACATGAAGCAAAACATAACCAGATTACACACATCCGTTTACAGATAGGAAAATAATAACACCCTGCACTAATTTTATGATTTGGTCACGTCTGTCTATTCTATGGGTAGGCCGTGTGGTGTGGTTGTCTGTGGTCGCTTCGTGACAGGGAGTAAGCACACAGTGATCATAAAGCTACCCGTAGTTGAGTTTGCTTCGGCACGGTTGTATTCAGGGGTTAGGAGATTACTGTCGTACATTTGGATGCAGTCCCCTATTTGTTTAATGGGTAGCTGGCTTTAGAGGTGGAGGTGTGTGAGTAAGTCCCTGCCTTTGTGGTGCATGGTCTAGCTCCGTCATAACTTGGGTCAAGTTGAGTCGAGTATATGAATTACATAAGACTGAGAAGTGCTGAGCTGCTCTCATAAATTTGTAAGGCGTAATAAGTGGGACCCTACCAACTGAAAGTCATAGATGTAAATAACGATAGCAACAGAATAAAGTATAAGAACAAAACATAATCCTAACTAGGCTGACAGCACACACACCCACACACACAGCACCTACACACATACAGCACCCTCACACAGCACACACACACACATACAGCACCTTCACACATACAGCACCCACACACACAGCACCTACACACATACAGCACCCGCACACACATACAGCACCCGCACACACATACAGCACCCGCACACACATACAGCACCCGCACACACATACAGCACCCGCACACATACAGCACCTACACAGCACCTACACACACATATAGCACCCCCACACACACAGCACACATACAGCACACACACAGCACCCACACCCACATACAGCACCCACACACAAACAGCGCCCTTACACACACACACACACACACACACACACAGCGCCCTTACACACACACACACACACACACACACAGCGCCCTTACACACACGCAAAGTAGTGTGTGTGTGTGTGTATAAATATATATATATATATATATATATATATATATACACACATACATATACACGCGGCGTGTGTTTGTGCTTTAGGGTGCACACCCTAATGCAATAGGCTGCGCACGCCTATGATACCACCCACTACCCCGTAAAGATAAATAGATCTTCTTTATGCATCCTGGAGTTTGGAAGATGTCACAGATACTGTTACACACTAGGATGACAATATTCAGATAATTTGGTGACTGGGTTTCATTGAAGAAACCTCTGTATTTAAAATATAACGTAGTGCTAGAAGAAATGCAAGCTGTCACGAGAGGGGATGGGGAGTGATCAATAAATCAGATGAATTATATTGTACGCTCTGTCTTCGTTTAATTAACTGCACTTCATTTACAGCATGCTCTGTTGGTTAAGGTTCCAGGAGTTTCTTAGTGCCCCCTCCCCCCTACATGTTTAGTAATACCGTATCAGAATGCTTTGACTTCTTAGCTGTGTGTACTGGGCTCAGCACCCCACTTTAGTTACGTTGAGCCTAAAGATTCTCAGCATGCTCTTGTTAGCTCTCCTGAGCTAAGCCCTGCAGTGCATGGCAAGCTGATTTGCTGAGTGTTAGCTGATGACTCTCAGCCAATTAGCTTTGCATCGCTGAACCAAGGTTCCGCTGAGCTAACAAAAATGTTCAAAACATTAGCACCTGTGCACCTTCGTCCAGTAGGAAGCGTTGAGGCAATTTGCAGGAAGTGTATATAATAACTATTTTTTTTTTTTTTTTTTAAATAAGCAGGGCACTGTATTTCCAGAGTACAAATTAAATTGTGCATATGCACAGTACATTCAATTAGTGTGTTCATAACCTGACATTTAATCAAATATAGCTTCTTGAGCGTTATGAAGTTCACATCTTACATTTTGAATACAGCATATGTATCAAATTTAAAGGGGCATGCATCACTGGGCAATTTTTTTTTAACCCAGCAAGCAAACCGTTTTAAAGAAATATACAAATCAAAATAAAGCAATACAAACTTTAAAAAGTATTTGTATTATCTAAGACTTGCCACATTGATAATCTATCCTTAATGTTAAATGATAGCAAATGAGTTGTAAACAAAAACCCCACAAATATTTTAGTTATATCAACTTGTTTAATGCAATAGCTGCTGTGTAGCAGAATACACTGCAGATGTTGTGCGGCAGATAAAATGGGTCATTGCTAGCCTAGCCTAAAGGGATGATGCACCAATCACTACCTCATAAGATCTAATACAGTATCCACTGAACCGTATTGATCTTATAAGAAATATAGGTTGAAAGCAATTAATGCAGAATGTAGCTATTTGTCTGGCTTCTGGTTGTTGGGTTTTATTTATTTATTCTCTCCCATTGATGGCATAGACTGCATGCAGTAAAAATACCGGGGGGGGGGGGGGGGGGGTTAAATCCCTGTTGGTACCAAGGACCCCTGGGTATCTTTCGATACTTGGGTCTGCTGTAAGTCAGCTGGGGCCACATTTAGTGATCTCACTCAGCCACAGGATTTATTTCACTGCCCCTAGCCTCCAACATAAAAAAGGGATTCCAAGGTATCTTTCCATACCTGAGGGTCCTCTGTCTGTTGGGGCCACTGTTGGTTCCCCATACTGACAGGAGAGCTATGCACTCAAAGTGAGTACTAAGCATCATCAGCAGAGGGAATCCCTTTAGAGGGTGGGACTAGGATTAGAGGTTGGATTAGGGGTAGGATTATAGGTTGGATTAGGAGGTGGAATAAGGGTTGGATTAGGGTGTGTGTTTGTGTGTGTGTGTGTATGTATGTATATGTGTGTGTATATGTATGTATACACACACACCCTTTGCATCTTTTCTTAAGTCGTGTTTCAAATCTGTTGTATACAGCAAACACAGACTCCAATGAATCTAATATATTTAAGTTATTCACCACTCTACTTGTCGGATATTATTTCCTCCTATCATACACTCAGATCAAACAAGGTTTGTTAAAACTAGGCAGGACCATACTTGAAAATTGCTCAGCCTACTCCATATTATACAAACCTCTTATACTCACTGTTTATGTATGGCTTTAGATGCAGAAAAAGCCTTTGACAATTTGAACTGGCAGGACATGTCTATAGCATTGGAGATTTACAGCTTCCCTCCCTGTGGTGATCAAGACTATTATGGCCCTTTACTCTCAGCCTTTCGCACAGATCTATTACACTGGCTTTACTTCACCCCATTGCTCATTTGCAAAGGCACTAGGCAGGGTCTTCTTTCCCCTATACTGTTTTTTTATGACTCTGGAACCCTATTTAAAGCCTTACGACAACATCCGGAAGTCTCAGGCATTTCCTTTAATTGTAATCAGATTCTACTGGTTACATCCAGTTATCAATTACAAATCCTCACTCTACTCTCTCTGCCATAAATTCAATGCTGTCACTTTTTGGAAGGCTTTCTTATTATAAACTGAATATCGTTAAAGCCCAGATACTGCTCATTGGGATCATTACTCTCTATTAGCTTCACTAAAAGCCGCTTATGATTAGAGAGCAGACTATATAAAATACTTAAAAGTGAAAATTCTGAATTCCCTCATGAATCTTTATACATTTAACTATGCCTTTCTTATCAATACTGTCAAAATAGAACTACAGTCCTGGAAGCATGTTACCCTGTCCTGGCTGGACTGGATTATAACACTTTAACCCCTTAAGGACCAAACTTCTGGAATAAAAGGGAATCATGACATGTCACACATGTCATGTGTCCTCAAGGGGTTAAAAAAAAAAATATAGTTATGATGTGACTTTTTCATTCATTGCCTCTACAAGCCCAGCTTCTTTCTTTCAGACCATCTAGCAATTGTTCACTAGGTACCGTATTTTTCGCTCCATAAGACGCACCTCACCATAAGACGCACCTAGTTTTTAGAGGAAGAAACCCAGAAAAAAATATTCTGAACAAACTGTCCCATAGTGTTTCTTACTATGGGACAGTTTGTACAGAATATTTTTTTTCTCCCCTGTCCCATAGTGTCCCCCCCTCCCATAGTCTTCTCCTCTCTCCCATAGTCTTCACTCACCCCCTCCCCATAGTCTTCACCCACCCCCTCCCCATAGTCTTCATCCACCCCCTCCCCATAGACTTCATCCCCCCCTCCCCATAGACTTCATCCCCCCCTCCCCATAGACTTCATCCCCCCTCCCCATAGACTTCATCCCCCCCCTCCCCATAGACTTCATCCCCCCCCTCCCCATAGACTTCATCCACCCCCTCCCCATAGACTTCATCCACCCCCTCCCCATAGACTTCATCCACCCCCTCCCCATAGTCTTCATCCCCCCATCCCCATAGTCTTCATCCACCCCCTCCCCATAGTCTTCATCCCCCCCTCCCCATAGTCTTCATCCCCCCCTCCCCATAGTCTTCATCCCCCCCTCCCCATAGACTTCATCCCCCCCCTCCCCATAGACTTCATCCCCCCCCTCCCCATAGACTTCATCCCCCCCCTCCCCATAGACTTCATCCCCCCCCTCCCCATAGACTTCATCCACCCCCTCCCCATAGACTTCATCCACCCCCCCTTACTGTCCCCCTCCCCTTACTGTCCCCCTCCCCTTGTCCCATAATTACTTACCTGTCTTGTAGCGTTGGCCGGCAGCACAGGGCGCACCGCGGTAGTGGAACTTGAATTTCATGTTCCGGTTTCCGGCGGGACTGAAAGGAAGTGCGCACTCAGCTTGTGCACACTTCCTTTCAGTCCCGCCGGAAACCGGAACATGAAATTCAAGTTCCACTACCGCGGTGCGCCCTGTGCTGCCGGCCAACGCTGCAAGACAGGTAAGTAAAGCTTCATATTCGCTCCATAAGACGCACAGACATTTCCCCTCACTTTTGAGGGGGAAAAAGTGCGTCTTATGGAGCGAAAAATACGGTATATTTGGGGGCATAAGCACTGTGGAGTGGCCAATACAACCTTTTTATTACATACTACGAAAAGAGGTCTGATATTCATCCAACATTGGTGAATACCACACAGCTACCATACTGTCATGTCATGTCATACTGTGCTCCAGGGTCAAGTCCTGGAGAAAAACGTGTGGGAACTCACCCATGATTCCCACCCCACCCCCTAAAAAAAAAAATGAATGTATGAATGTATAATGAATGTAGTGAGTGTAGTCTGTATAATGAATGTAGTATTTTTGTAGTGAATGCAGAATGTGTATAATGAATGTAGTGTGTTTGTAGTGAGTGCAGAGTGTGTATAGTGAATATAGTGTGTTTGTAGTGAGTGCAGAGTGTGTATAATGAATGTAGTGTGTTTGTAGTGAGTGTAGTCTGTATAATGAATGTAGTGTTTTTGTAGTGAATGCAGAATGTGTATAATGAATGTAGTGTGTTTGCAGTGAGTGCAGAGGGTGTATAGTGAATATAGTGTGTTTGTAGTGAGTGCAGAGTGTGTATAATGAATGTAGTGTGTTTGTAGTGAGTGCAGAGTGTGTATAATGCATGTAGTGTGTTTGTAGTGAGTGCAGAGTGTGTATAATGCATGTAGTGTGTTTGTAGTGAGTGTAGTCTGTATCATGAATGTAGTGTTTTTGTAGTGAATGCAGAATGTGTATAATGAATGTAGTGTGTTTGTAGTGAGTGCAGAGTGTGTATAGTGAATATAGTGTGTTTGTAGTGAGTGCAGAGTGTGTATAATGAATGTAGTGTGTTTGTAGTGAGTGCAGAGTGTGTATATATAATGCATGTAGTGTGTTTGTAGTGAGTGTAGTCTGTATAATGAATGTAGTGTTTTTGTAGTGAATGCAGAATGTGTATAATGAATGTAGTGTGTTTGTAGTGAGTGCAGAGTGTGTATAGTGAATATAGTGTGTTTGTAGTGAGTGCAGAGTGTGTATAATGAATGTAGTGTTTGTAGTGAGTGCAGTCTGTATAATGAATGTAGTGTTTGTAGTGAGTGCAGTCTGTATAATGAATGTAGTGTTTGTAGTGTGTGCAGTCTGTATAATGAATGTAGTGTGTTTGTAGTGAGTGCAGAGTGTGTATTATGAATGTAGTGTGTTTGTAGTCAGTGCAGTCTGTATAATGAATGTAGTGTGTTTGTAGTGAGTGCAGAGTGTGTATAATGAATGTAGTGTGTTTGTAGTGAGTGCAGTGTGTATAATGAATGTAGTGTGTTTGTAGTGAGTGCAGAGTGTGTATAATGAATGTAGTGTGTTTGTAGTGAGTGCAGAGTGTGTATAATGAATGTAGTGTGTTTGTAGTGAGTGCAGAGTGTGTATAATGAATGTAGTGTGTTTGTAGTGAGTGCAGAGTGCGTATAATGAATGCAGTGTATGTAGTGTGTAGTGTGAATGGAGTGTGTTTGAAGTGAGTGCAGAGTGTGTATAATGAATGCAGTGTGTGTAGTAAATGTAGTGTGTTTGTAGTGAATGCAGAGTATGTATAATGAATGCAGTGTGTGTGTGCTCTGGATGGTGTGTGTGTGTGCTCTGGATGGTGTGTGTGTGTGTGTGTGTGTGCTCTGGATGGTGTGTGTGTGTGTGTGTGTGTGTGCTGGATGGTGTGTGTGTGTGTGTGTGTGTGTTGGATGGTGTGTTTGTGCTGGCCTGGATGGTGTGTGTGTGTGTGTGTGTGTGTGTGTGTGTGTGTGTGTTAGATGGTGTATGTATGCTGGCATGGATGATGTGTGCGTGTGTGTGTGTGCTGGATGGTGTGTGTGTGTGTGTGTGTGTGTGTGTTGGATTGTGTGTGTGTGTGTGTGTGTGTGTGTGTGTTGGATGGTGTGTTTGTGCTGGCCTGGATGATGTGTGTGTTTGTGCTGGCCTGGATGATGTGTGTGTGTGTGGGTGTGTTTGTGCTGGCCTGGATGATGTGTGTGTGTGTGTGTGTGTGCTGGATGGTGTGTGGGTGTTGGATGGTGTGTGTGCTGGCCTGGATGATGTGTGTGTGTGTGCGCGTGCTGGATGGTGTGTTTGTGCTGGTCTGGATGGTGTGTGTGTGTGTGTGCGCTGGCCTGGATGATGGGTGTGTGTGTGTGTGTGTGTGTGTGTGCTGGATGATAGAGGGGTGGAGGGAGCCAGCCGCTGCACACAGGGGCCATCACGCGCTGTGTTCCCTCTCCAGCTCTAACTCTCGCGAGACTTTCCTGTGCGGAGCGGGTCTCGCGAGAGTTAGAGCCGGAGAGGGAACACAGCGTGTGATGGCCCCTGTGTGCAGGTAGCATGGCAGGTCCTGCAGGACTGGTAATGGGAACGGCTTTCCTGCTTTGGTAAAAGTGCAGGAACGCCGTTCCCATGCGTTCCTGCAGGACTCGAGCCCTGCTGTGCTCATAGAAACTACATGTTCTACCCAGGTTGAGCTACCAAAGTAAATGTGGACACCTATGAGCCTTTGGACATGTGTATTTACTTGTCTGAAAATCCAACCCAGTCAAAACATATACAGAGACAATGTAGACATTTCTAAACATTGGGCGTAGCTACAGCCATCTAGAAGTGTCAATCACCCAGCCATCACCAGTGACAGCTGCAGAGAATTGGGTATGTCTATGGAGGATCCTGTGGTCTTGCGGGACCCTCTATAGATATCAATGCTGAACTCTCGCACATGCTACAATTGCTGTGTGGGATCATTTTTTAAAAATATTTTTTTTTTAAGTGCCGGGTTATACGCTACTTATCTAGTCAATCACCCATTACCGCTTTAACTCTGTCCACTCCCAACCTGTCATCGTCTGGGACTTTGCAGAATTGGCAAACACCTCCGGCGGTGACATCGCTGCTGGTGGTCCAGTGGCTGGAAGTGCAGGTAAAGTTGAGATTTACTTAACTGAACCTGTCCCTCGAGGGCATGGCCATATTCCTTTGGCAAATACTCTTCAGCTTGCCAGGAGCCGACTTCACTGCTGTACTCTTCCGCATGTGCGAGAGTTCAGCATTGATATCTATAGAGGGTCCCGCAAGACCACAGGATCCTCCATAGACATACCCAATTCTCTGCAGCTGTCACTGGTGATGGCTGGGTGATTGACACTTCTAGATGGCTGTAGCTACGCCCAATGTTTAGAAATGTCTACATTGTCTCTGTATATGTTTTGACTGGGTTGGATTTTCAGTAAAATGCCAATACAGTCAAAATGAGTTTTCCATATGAAATACAAATTTTTCAGTGAGGGGTGACAGTGCCGCTTTAATCTACAGAGGTAGGATTCCATGGCATCACTAAAATTAGACATTTTCTACAGAATTACAAGCTATTAACTTGCTTATAACCTCCCCTTGAGAGACCTCTTCTTACTTCTATATATAGAAGGGATTCTCACAAAACATGTCCCCATGAGCAGCATAACTTTTCCTTACTACTAACTAAACTTTGAATTACCTCCAGTATACAACCAAAAGTCTAACTCTAAGTTACTCAGTGGGATGCCAATTTCCCTTAAAAATGTGGTGGAAAGCATTTCTTCTCTTCATAAAATAACAAAATGTACAAATTATGAAATGCATGATAAACTGCCGACCTCTTGGAGATGTGAGAACGTTTATAGGACCTTTATATCATGTTTGGCGGTTGTGCCCTGGATACTGTGATTTTTATCCCAGTTAATTTCCTTTTGCAGGTTGCAAAATCCCCTGAATATTTTTGTTCTTCCTTCCTGCTTGGATGCTGCCTCAAAATTGAAATAACCTCTTTCTGAATATTCACCTGACCCTACATTTTAGTTGCCAGTGGCTTATGGAGTTAACCCTCCTGTATGAAATCCCCACGTACACCTAGTTCAATCAATCAATATCAATTGGATATGTAGCAGGATTAGGTCTCCTCTCGTATGGTTATTTCTGGTGCTTTCCCTTAATAGCTGTCCCTACAATGGGTATTGAGACACTTCTACACAATATTATATTTGGGAACTCTAGCGGAGCTCTAGTCCTAGCAGGGACTCTTCTCCGCTGGATCCACCAAAGTATAACCAGGAACAATAAAACAGCCAAGGAAAATCCCACCTCCTCCCCAGAGACTGGACGATATACAGTTTTGGAAGTACAACTGAACTTTGTCACATACACGGCTTTTATGCCCAGTCCCATGCAAGGGGTTTCACATACAATAATGCAGGGTTTTAAATCCCAAGATCCTTATTTAAGGATTGCCTGAGAAAACTCCTCTAATTTAATTATTTCCCAGGTACAGAAAATCCAACAAAATATCCTGTACCCCAAAAGTACCCCAACCATACCCAAGAACCCCACAAAAAGTACATTCTCCGATAGCCCCGATCTGTGTGTCCAACATATCCAAGAATCACTCAGATCAGTTCGGTAGAATGGGAATACAACCGTGGTAAACTTTTGACTGGTCCAGACACGAGGCGCTAGCCTGAAACAGTTCCAGAGAAATAGATGTCCTGGCCGCTCTCAGTTCATGAGGTTCCCGTGCGAACACCATTCAAGGGAATCTCTTATTTTCAGGAAACAAATGCTCCTCCTGTTTGGTAGTTCATATCTCCCGAACGTCGTTCGTGTAGCTGGTTGGTAAACCTTAGACAGCTGCCCGTTCCAGTTCCCGGTGTTCATGCGGGTACCTAGCTGAAAATAGTTCCAGGCACTCGGATGACCAAGTACCGCTGCCAACGTTCGGGAGACAAGATGGCCACCATTCTCTCTGCCACATGTTCAGTTATATGAAATGGTGGCCACCCAGGGAAAGCACTCATTAATTGTTTCCCTTGCGGTTTCACACGTAAGTGTTTGGTGTCATCGTTCTAATGGGGCACATGGGTGGTCCTTGTTTGGAGACAAAGGGATTCCGTTAGTATAGAGTCTCCTGAATGGAACCACACAAAACAGGGGAAAAACACACGAAAGGTGGAAGTTCTGTTATAGGGGATACGGACAGCCTAGAAAGGGGAATACAAAGTGTCTGGCAAGCGTCCACCATGCTAGCACTACAATGAGAGCTTACTGACAGTACCCTATGTATTGACTTAGCAGTACTCGACGTTCATGTAGAATTGTATTTCTTAATTTGTGGCATCCCTATTTCTCCTATGTAGGACAAATATTTACCGTTGAATGCAGTGTCATTTTTGTGGCCCTGACTGCCTCATTTTTTCTACCATATGTATGTGTCTTTCTTTTTCTTTTTGTTTGTTTTTTTGTATCTTGTGGAAAACCAATACAATCCAAGTCCCCAGCGCCGAGGGAGCCCGGTGCTGGAAAAAAGGTAAGGGATAAACCCCTTCCTCACTATAGAGCCCGGGGGGAGGGGGCCCCGAAGGTGAGGGGGACCCAAGGACCCTATAGAGCCAGGAAAACAAGTAAGTTTTCCTGGCACTATAGTGGTCCTTTAAAATTGTCATTTCGGTTAAATTCTGCTCTGTTACATTTCGCTCAGGATTTCATGTAATAAAAGATCTTGCCATTCATGCAGTAAATGCCTGGGCATTTTAGTTCCTGCACATATTAGTAGATATATGATTTTGTCAAATAAAATTACGCTTAGCATTTTACCGCTCAATACAGTATGTCACCTTACACTATGCACTGTTTGGTACATATACAGTATTTCTACATACTACATGGATAATTTTCTCTAGTATATATGCATATGATTCCCCCAATCGGTACTCACCTTGTTCTCCTATTTCACATATTTAGGCGCTATATCAACTATAGCAACCTTCCGGTAAACCAAGTATAACAGTGTTCTTCCACCAACCTTGTTCAGGTATTGGCCTCCTTACTCTCTTTTTGCTTAATTTAAACACCCATATTCAGTTTAACTGCCTTTTACGTGTCCCACGTTGTGCCCACGTAGGGGGCTTGTCTTTTCATCAGGCCTACGTGTTGGTCCTCAATACATTATGGCATATGGTGACATCTACTGTACTATCTGTCTTCAAGCTTGTTCACATCTCTCCTCTAAACTTATTAGGAATCACACGTTACATTCCTACAACTATCAGGTAATTGTAAACATTTCTCCTTAATCTCCTCTCCCTACTCGTGTCTACCTCGTTTACCCACACATATGTTATTTATAGGTGCACTTAACTCACACCGCACTAATTTAAGTAAGCTCTCATCAGCTTTCTAAAGGTACGTTCTCCAATTAGACACTAGCATTGTCCATCCGTCACATGTCTCGGGTTTAATTATTAATCTTTATTGTCAGATAGGTGTCTTTGTAGTTACTCTTTCTACAGCTCTCTCCTCCTTCTGTTCCCTATTTCACTCTATTTAGGTATGTACGGTCACTATCACGTTTATTCCTATAAGACAAGCCCTGCTAGGGATAGAGAACTGTCTGCAAGGGTTAGGAGCTGGCTTTAGTGTTTAGTCTCATGACCCCAGTAGGCCTAACCCTAACCCCCCCCGCCCCCCCCCCCCCCCAATCCACCACCACCGCTGAACACACGGCCCTGCGTTAGTTAAAATAACATGTTTTAATTTTTCAAATATTTTTGTTTCCCCTTCTTTAGGGGTTTTGCAGGGTGCCACATGCCACGGCACACATATTTTTCTCTTTACCTTCACTGAGAGGCCAACACCCCACCACACCGACTTGTGGCTACGAACACCCACGGGCCAAACAATAGAGCCTCTCATCGCCACTTAGCAACTCACAGGGATCCACCTGTCACACAGTAGTTAAGTACTTCGCCTCCGGCACTAGCTAGCCAGCCAGTTCTATATACGGAGTTCCATAAAGGGCTTTCAATTAGCCTTTTTACTAATCTCTTTATAGGATGTCACAAGATTCTATCCAAGGAGACGACTTGTCTCTCCAGGGCACTGCTGCTAGGCCCAGCACTCCTGTTAGACCAGGCTCACCCACTGACTCTATCGTTCCTGCTACCCCAGGGTCACTGAGGTCCTGGACCATACACAAACTAGCCGCGGAACTACGACGCAGAGACATCCCTTACTCTGCCACTGCTAGGAAAGCAGAACTTTACAATTTTGTTAGCAGCTCAGTCTAGAGAACCCATGTCTAGCACAAGTTCACAAGAGTTGCAGGGCTAAAGTTGTGGACAATTTCAAGACACCTTGTCATCTATCTTGTCTACCCTCAAGCTGTCTAACGAGAGGATGACGAAGATGGAGACAATCATCCCTACCACTAGCAGCGCACCTGACCTTTTAGCCTCCATGTCTACACCTGCAAACTCCCAGGGTAATGCCATTGCTATTGCACCCGCACCCACCACTTCACGTGTTATTGCCCCAGCTCACTCCGTCCCCTCCTCCATTAAGAAAGACATCCTTGATGGCAAGGACGTCAGCCTAGTCTCCCTAATCAATGCTTTGCAGGACATACTAGAGAATAGAGCCTTTAATTACTGTGATCCTTAAAACCAGGGATCCATGACTCAATAAAAAATGATCCATCCCTGAATTAGTTCTCGGTTTTGGGTTGTACAGATATGTCATCTGCTCTGTATACCCACAGAGGCGTGAAGAATTCAACATTTATTTACACAAGGTGGTGTACCTGGGGCACAAGCATGGGGGCTTGTGGGGGCTTGCTGCTAAAACAGCAGCAGCTCTGGCTCAGTTCAACACAGAGTTGTTTTGCAGGCATTTCGCCGGCTTGAGGCCCCCATCTTGTGCGGTATGTTTCTCCACCTCTCACTCCTCCAACTGGTGTCCCTGCAAAGCAGACCCCTCTATGTCACACCCCTCCACTTCCTACCCCTTCACCACCCCCTCCGTCAGTCAGGATAGGGGACAGACAGATAAGCTAGGCAGACCAGTTGTATTCTTGGGCAAGGTGCAGGTGTGCAACAATTTTAATGCAGGAACCTGTAATTACACCACTTACAGGTTGTTGCACATTTGCTACATCTGCTTTAGAGAGCACATACAAGATCCAGGTGCCTCTCTAAGCTTTTCCCTTAGAAATGACTGATGGAAGTCAACATTGTCACGCTAGCCTATCACTTGCACACTCACCCCTCCCTCCCACCACTTGGTGGAATTTTTGTTTTCAGTATTTTCCAACGGGTTTCACACATGGCTAGTAGCACTCCCCTCTGACACACTAGAATGCCCCAACTTACTCTCTGCTACAAACGACCCATCTGCTGTTGACAAGTTGCTACGGAAAGATACCTCGTCAGGTTTTATGATTGGCCCTTTTCCGCATCCTCCTTTTTCTATATGGTGCACAAACCCTATTGGAGTGGTTACCAATGACACTTCTAATAAAAAATGCATAATCATCGATTTGTCCACGCCTCATTCTTTTCACAATCCTAGTAAATTCACTAATACCGGCTGAAAAAAATTATCTCCATTACGCCACCGTGGATCATGTCATACAAGCCATTCTACTGGCCGGTGAACAAGCCTGGCTCTGTAAGACTGATATTACAAACACGTTTAAATTACTACCTATCCATCCGTCACTCTTGCATATCGATGGCGACAAATGCAGGGATAATTATTAGTTTGCCACCAAACTCACCTTCGGCTCCAGTAGCAGCCTGAAACTGTTCAACATCTTTGCAGGATGCTCCTGAATATAGTGGTACACTATTTGGATGATTTCTAACTGGTTGAGGCAGGTTCACTTACACTACGTAGCATCCTTAGCACCACATCACTGTTTTCAACACTAGGTGTTCCATTGTCCCCGGACAAAGCGATAGGCCCCACAACACAGTTGGTATTCCTGGGTATCTCACTAGAGTCCATGCAGGCATGCCTCTCCGATGTGAATTGAATACGCATTGGACAATAACTGGACCAGTTCCTACAAAAAGGTTCTGGTTCAAAGAGGGATCTCTAGTCTTTACTGGGATACCTCAATTTCGCGATTGCTATCATTTCACAGGGGAGATCTTTTATCTCCAGGTTACTCTGCCATCTGCCTGGCGTACCTGTCGATGGCACCATAGTCCTCAATTCCCCAGCCGTAGCCGATTTATGTATGTGGAAGCACTTCCTGGCAGAGGGGAATGGTAACTCCATGTACATCCCCACTGACCAACCACTCCCCCGTAATTTGGACTGATGCAGCAGCCCACACTGGGTTCGCTGCAATTTTTGGTAACCACTGGTTTAGGGATGTTTGGCCTCAAGAAACACTTGCCTTACCGGCCTTCAAAACATTTTTGAGATCTACCCCATTGTAGCAACTACTCATACTTGGAGTCACCTGTTTCTCAGGTAATTTAGCGGCTTGCGAGATCATCAATAAAGGGTGCAATTCCTCCTTGACCATAATGAGTTTGGTACGAAAGTTGACGTGGCTGGCCGCCAACCTACAATTCTTCTTAGTGTGCGAACACATTCCGGGCATTCAAAATACGACAGCTGATGCTTTGTCCCGGTCTAATATTCATGTATTCTACAAGGTGTATCCCTCCGCCAACGAACTCCCATCCTGAATAGCGACATTTCTGGAGGTAATCATGGACTAACGGGATTATTAACCCACGGACGATCACTCTCACACAATGCCCTGTCAGCCAACACTAAGACAACATACTATAGGGCGTTGACTGTTTTCCGCATATTTGGTGGGGAGTTTCACGTTTTGGATAATTACTCTATTGAGACCATGGTGGCTTTTGCCTCTTTTTGTCACTTACACCTCACATTAGCACATAACACATTCAAATTATATCTTACAGGTATACAGCATTACGTCCTCACTACCTTTCCCAATCACCCACCTTTTCTTTCTTCATACCCCATTAAAACTATTCTTAAAGGTATCAACAAAATAGATCAACCTCCTACTACCTATAGACTACCCATAGACGACCCATATTTAGGAATATCCCGGATCTATTGGGCACAAACCCATTTAACGCCCAGACTAACTCTATCATCAAAGTAGCTATTTACATTGCCTTCTACTGCTTCTTTAGACCCCTAGAGTTCACTGTGATCCGTCAATCCGATATCAGCACAAGTTTAAAATAATTGGACATGGTCAAACACGGCAACACATATGTTATGTCATTACATACATCTAAAACTAACCACACAAACTATTCTACTAAAATTCCTTCTCTTTCCAACAGATAACCTCTGGTGTCCCGTAAAAATACTCATTACAATACACTATTCATTTCTATCCACATGCAACAGCCTCCTGACTAACTCTCCCTTACTACTACTTCACGGACACCCACTTACCACCTCCAAGTTCATATTTCACGTTAGAACATTGCTGCTAAGACTGGGACAAAACCCTGCCTTGTTTTCTGGTCACTCCTTCAGAATTGGTGCAGCCTCCAGTACGGACACACCAGCCCATGTCATTAAAAGAATGGGCAGATGGAAATCCTCCGTCTACAACAGTTATATCCCGCAACCTGAGAAAGAACTCAGGAAAGCTTTTAAATGTTTAGCATTATGAGTTTGCAATAAAGTGTGTTTTCTGCTATATCTTTTTGCCCTCTTTATTACAGGCCTACCCGTATGTTGGTTTCAGCACACCAATACCAACTTTCCTCCTGTCCTCTATTTCCATATACGATTTTAAGTTCGGACTACAAATATATACACACAATTCCAAACATGCAGATGAAAATTAGAACTTCTCACTATAACATTCTCATTTCAAAGAGACTTACATAAAATAGTGTTGTGTGTGTGTATATGTGTGTATGTATGTATGTGTATGTATATGTATATGTATGTGTATGTATATATATATATATATATATATATATATATAATGCATGCTAGGATGAAAACTAGTTTTTCTTATGTGCTCAGAGGGGCAATATCTCTTTAAAGGGATTATCACTTTTGAGATCATTTTATGCTACCGGTTCTCAGATTTAAACCATTTGTCATTCATAAGATACGTTATGAATAATGTCATTGTGAAATTCATGGTTTTGCACATGATTATCTGATGTATACACATTTACAAATTGCTTAGAATAATGTGTTCCCTATGTATCATTAGCACCACTTCAATTTCTCTGTAGCTCTCTTGGATAGTAGCAAACATCAGGAAAACAGGATTAAGTTGAATAAAATATAATAGCCATTATGCATGCCAATGCCCCCTAAATGACAGTTTTTTTATTGAAAAGGAGAGTAAAATGCTTCCATCTGCTTTGTTGAGAATTTCCAGAGGGTTTTAGCCAAGGCTTGACAAATTTGCTTGAAATCTAGGAGCCAGCTACAAAAGTTAGGAGCCAGGTTTGTCAACGCCCAAAATACAATTCTTAAAGGGACACTATAGACATCAGAACCACTACAGCTTAAGGTAGTTGTTCTGAAGTCTATATCTTGTCCCTGAACGCTTTTCAATATCAACACTGACTTTTCAGTCAAAAGGCAGGGTTTACATTGCTGTTTAGTGAGACCTCTAGCGACAGTCACTCAGACGGCCTCTAGAGGTGCTTCCTGGCTCAGTGCTTCACACTGTGCTGCACCTTTGTTAATGTTCCTTATAGGGATGCATGGTTTAAATGCATCTCTATAAGGAGAAGTTGATTGGCGCAGTGCATGCGCAATAGTCTCCCAATGCTATCCTATGGGGAAGCATTGGATTGGCTGAAATCTTCAAAATTGATTAACTCAGCCATGGTGGTAGTGCTAGCCGCGGTGTCACCAGCATGGCGTGGGAAAAAAGGTGAGTAAAAACACCTTTCCCATGTGATTGGAGGGGGAGCAGGTCACGTAAACACACACACACACACACACACTCACTGACAGAAACACTCACTGATACACTCTCACAGAAAGACACACACACTCTCACTGGCAGAGACATTCACCGACCGACATACACTCACACACACTGACAGACACTCACTGACCGACATACACACTCGCAAATAATTACTTTTTTATTTTAATTTAAATCCACCCAGCCTCCCTACCTTTTTTGAGCTGAAGTGGGTAGGCTTTCCCTGGGGTCCAGGCAGCTGGTCACCTTGGGGGCTGGACAGGCTCACAAATCCCAGGCGCCAGGACAAATTTTCTTGTCGCCATGGCAACCTGGGATTCGTCTAGCCCCGGTTTAATCTAAGCCGTGTAAGATCTCTCTGTATCTTTTAGAATGGTATTTTGGCACGTCTGTTTTGTACCTATTATTTTTAAAAGCCGGAATCATAGGCATTGCATAATAATATATCAGAAACATACTTTCACAGACTTATAAAACTTTTTTTTACAATTGGTGAAACTGAATTAATGACTACATAGAACTGAATTTAAAGGGTTACTACAGCCACCATGACCAGTATGGCTTTTACAAGTGACCATGTTGTAAGGAACATATGTAACGTGTTTTAGCTTGAACACTGCATATGCCGATATTTGTACTTTAGTTGCACCCGTGACTAAGGCAGCCTGAAACAATGTTCCTTCCCTGTGTCCCCTTCCCAGGTCTCATCAAATACTTGATTGGACCACGAGAGGGCACCCATGCAAGCTAGGTTTATACCCGTTTTTAAAGGAACACTATAGGGTCAGGAACACAAACCTGTATTCCTGACCCAATAGTGTTAAAACCACCATCTATCCCCCTAGGGCCGCTCATGCATCCCTAAATATAGCAATATCTTACTTGTATTCAAGCCTGAAGCTTGCGGTTTGCCTCAGATAAACATGCTGTCTGCTGACATGTGGCCTGATCCAATCACAGTGCTTCCCCATAGGATTGGTTGAGACTGACAAAGAGGCAGATCAGGGGAAGAGCCAGCATGATTCAAACACAGTCCTGGCCAATCAGCATCTCCTCATACAGATGAATTAAATCAATGTATCTCAATGAGGAAAGTTCTGTGTCTGCATACAGAGGGAGGAGATACTGAATGTTTGGATGCATTTTAGGCAGCCATGACCCAGGAAGGATCTCTAACAGCTATCTGAGGAGTGGCCAGTGAAGTTATCACTAGGCTGTAATGTAAACACTGCATTTTCCCTGAATGATTCTACTCACCAGAACAAATTCAATAAGCTGTAGTTGTTCTGGTGACTATAGTGTCCCTTTAACCCCTTAAGGACACATGGCATGTGTGACATGTCATGATTCCCTTTTATTCCAGAAGTTTGGTCCTTAAGGGGTTGAAGCTTTATAATGGGTAGACCTAATGCTATTGTAAATAAAATAAATAAGTATATGTATGTTATTTGTTTTTAATTTACAAATGTCTTCAATTGTTATCTTCCAGATCAGAAATATAAGACCTAAACTGAAACTGAGTTTTAACACTGTGCTGTTTTACAGCACTCATCTGCCCTCTAGTGGTAAGTATTGTTTTTAGCATGTGTAAATTTGCCAAACGTTGTTTGTTTTGTTTAGTTTTTTTACAATTTGACAAGTAATGCACACCATGAAAATGCTGACCTGATGTGACCCAATTTTATACATCATGTTGGAAAAAAAATAAATGTAAGAATTATTAATCAAAGTAGTAGTTAGACCCAGTTAGATTATCCCACATTTTCCCAAGTCTGTCCCAGGATCTGTGTCAATAGGGTCCATTAGGATCCACACATTGGTTTTCCTTTTTGGTGATATACACAGCTGTACGACACTTTGTAGCTAAGAGATGGAGAGACACAGACCCAGAATTTAAATATTCAAGAAAAAGGTGACATTTGCACCCGCCAGCCCAACCGACCCTCCTGCTGTCTCACTCTATGAGCTTCCATTGCTTTGCTGATCTGATGCTTGAGCTATTTTTCTCTCTACTCTTTACATTAACTTGTTTGCTTAATGCATGTTTTGTGTTTATACCTATTCTTGCCCCATAAACACTCGTACAATACTAGATTATTATTATTATTATTTTTCCCTACCTTAGAATGCACTCTATATATCTTGTTATATTCATGTATAAAAGGGGGCAGGTGATGGTGGAGCCTTGGACATGCTTCAATTATACAAACTAGAGATATGCCATATTACTAAACTACTTTCTACCAGCAGTGGGATTCAAAAAATTTAGTAACTAGTATGTTTCCAACTCCACATGGCCGGCCCAAGACATTGTGCTGCCTGGGTCCAAGACTCCATCCACCCCTCCAGTCACGCACGCACATCAACACAGTCACACATATATACCCTGGGAGACAAATTGAATGCTATTAATGCATTAAATGCATAAACCTTGTATATCATGCCAATGAGCAGTAAATAAAAAATATTAGGTTTACCATGACAATGAGCGGTAAATGGATAAACTTGATATATCATGCCAATGGAAAGTAAATGCATAAACTTGGTTAATCATGCCAGTGAGCCGCATGTGCTTCCAAAATCCAAGAAGCCTGCCAGTGCCATCTCTCTCCCACCAGCCTCTCTGTAACAAAAAGAGTGGGCTGATATGAAGAAATGTTGAACAAAAACTGGTCTGGGCAATTTTCAGTCCCATTACATGATTTCTGCAAATGATTTGGCACTTGAGCTCACAAACATTCAAAATCACTGACCTAGTAGTTTGAATGAATACACAGAGCAAACAAAGGTCAAATGTGTCCTTCACTATAGCGAGTAGTCCATGATCTGATATAAACATTCTCTTCTCCATATATTTTTGTCTAGATGTCACTGTTCACTACAGTCATGGATTGCCTGTCATTACCCTCCCTCTCCCCTCTCGCAAAGAGCGCTGCCAGTTCACGGTCAAACCAATGACAACTAGTGTTGGAACATTCTTGAAAGATATCCAGAAGGAAGACAGAGGAATCAACATGGTTTCTGTCACATCAGCAGGTATTGACTTTTACCTTCATTTTCCAGTCAAGTACTGATAGTTGCCAATTTTATTTTAGTGTGAGGTAAGGATTGTGTAATGCTGTCTAAGCTATTGCAGACCCAGCAGGAATTTGACTTCTTTATTTTTCAGTGCAAATAAGTAGGAACAGACGTACTTGCGATGCCACAACAGCATAGACAAGTCATTGAGTGACATACATAGTAATATAGAGCATGGCATGTGTCAACGTTGCACATTTTTTACAAGAGTAAGTCAAAGTGAGAAGTAAAGTAAGAAGAAACAAGCGGGTCAATAGTGTCTAGCTGTTAGGCTGAAGAATCATTTTGCTTCGGTATGCTAGGCTGTATATGACAGTTAACTTGTCAAAAAGCTTGCAAGAATAAATCCCTAGGACAGTCTGCTTCAATTTGTAAATCATAAAGACACTTATCCAAAACAGGCAATGCACATGTGTCTGAACAGATGTCGTAATCTAACCTATCTAGGCAAGTTATATCAGACAAGAGAATGCTAAAAAGGTGTGATTATGGATAGAAATCCTAGATCAGTGGTAGTCAACCTTTTTCTAACTACCGCCCACTAATGCATCTTTTTGGTTGAAAAAAATGTCCTTACCGCCCACCAGTTTTCGCGCAAGTGCGGAATATTTTTTTGAAAGGAGGGTGTTTTAAAAAATAAATAAATAAATGTACCTACATTTATCTTTTTATTTCCAATTAATGCATGTTTATAATGTTTTTAACTTTATAAAGTTTCATGAGAAAACAATAAAGTAAATTGAAATTACCTTTACTAGTGATTAATGAGATCCTTGAGGTTGATGCTGCAAGACTAAATATTTGATATCTGGTTCGATTTTCGTAAGGAACAAACGAAGGTCTCCTCTTTCGGTGATATTCAGACGACTTCTCTGTTTGCGCATAATATGATTTCTCATCTGTGCGTCAGCTCCCCTCTTCTCCCTCCTCAATTCCACTCCCCACCTTTTTTTTCCCTTTTTAAATTTTTTTTTGTAACCTTCTTTATAGCAATGCCCAGTAGGAAGGCTGAACTAGGTATCCCACTTACTATTACTTACTATAGCCCACTATAACAGACAGGCACACATACATACATACATACATACATGTATGCTATACAATCAGATGGTCTAACAGTGACCATTTGATTGTTTCGGCGTTTTGTCGAGCATATGCACTAGCCTCCCAATATTTTCCTAGGTGGAAACATTGTATTGGCTGAGATAATCAATCTTGGTGATCTCAGCCATGGAGGTGGAGTGACCGTGGCAAGACTACCTTGGAGAGGGAGTGTAGGTAAGTAAAACTCACTTTTTAAACCATCACACTAACTGGCATTACACCCCAAAAATAGCTTTTTAGTTCACTTTCAATCATGCACTGTGGAGCTGAAAGTCAAACAATAAACCACACAAAAACAAAAGTTTATCACATAATTGGTATTATCTCGCTGTCCCACTGGGAGTGGTTGCTACATATAGCCTCAATAAGTCTCATATCAGTACTGGTTACATCTCAATAAAAATATTATAATGAATCGTAGCTGAGAAAGTGTTTTGGGTTCCTGCAGGTCTGGGCTTTGTACTCTAAATATAAACTTCCTTCAATTAGTCTGACATTCATGTAGAACTTTATAATATACCATTCCTACTTGGCATGATAATCAGTTCTAAAGGCAGCACAGTGTTTTGTCTTGGAGAGGCAGCTGATGAATGGATAACCGTGTATATCTGCATTTTTTTTTTCTTCATGCTATTCACGCATTAAAATACTTTCACCTACAGATGGTATCAAGTTCTCCTCTACAACCTTGATGGAATTGTTACTAATGAATGATTTCAGACTGGTTATTAATGACTCCACATACCTTGTCCAACCCCCTCCCAGAGGTAAGAATTGGATAGAGACCCAACTCAGTATTTGGAATATATTAGTTTTATTAAATGATGAATATGTATTTATTTTTTTATGGCATAGTTGCTCAAATACGTATTGCATTTCAATATGTTTGGACAGTATTATTTTGTAATACACCGTACAATTCCTAAGACAAACCAAAATCCAAATATGACCAAACAATTCAGTTTTTACTTTCCAGATTGCTGCTCTGCCCTTGTATAGCCAAATTATGTAACTGGTCAAAACCATCCGACGACAAGTTTTATTTATTTTCCTTAAACAAAGACTATTTCTTTTTCTCATTTTATGAAAAAAATTAAAGTTTCTGCATAGTTTTCACGATAAGATATATTTTTTTCTTTTATATTTAAAAATCTATTTTGTTGTTGTTTTGTTTTGCTTGCTTTATACTCCTGTGCTCTGTTCTATATGCTTTTGGTTCTTTAGCTCTTCTTCTTTGTCAAGAAACAAGAAATTGCTGATGCAATCATGAGAAACACACAAAGCGTAGTTATCTTTACTGAGTATTTTTTTTTTGTCAGAAAGTGTAGACTGTTAAATGTCATTGTTTGTAGTAAGTCATCAAGGATGTTGATCTCTTTCCACTAATGTACAGAATTTCTCATAACCAATACTATGTAATAAAAATGAGTCTAAAAAACATTTTTTGGGGAAATGCAGTTTGTTTAGGGTTTTTGTGTTTGTTTTGGTGTTTTGTTTTTGTACTTGTGACTACAGATGGTATATATTTTTTTAATGTATTGTTGTGTTTATTACATTTTAACTATGTTTACAGACATGGTACAACATCTCTGTCAATATAATTTATTGTATATAACTCAACAAAGTAAATCAATGGCAACATAATGTCAAAACTGTAAAATACTCACTGTATCATTAAGTACAAAAGCTAAGCAAGACTGTATCAATTACTCAATACTCTGACATTTGTGGTCACTACCACCAGTCAGGCTATTCTGTTAATTTAAAATTTTAGATCCAGACTAATAGAAAGTAAATACTATTGATTTGATTGCCATTATTTTATTACTTTAGCTGAACTCTCCTTTGAAATTGAACCCTTGTTCTCAGACAGATTTGGTTTAATATATCAGAGTAGGATGCTGCTAATAGAGCTCCATGCCTGTTCACAGCAGTGTATTATTTAAACAAGTGTAAAGTGAGATTTTCAGCCGTTTAAAATCATAGTCTAACAGCTGGGATGAGAAGGGTAACTGTCCATGGTTGCTATTACCTACGTCTATCCTCTGTCCGTACTCCCACATCTGATGCTCTCCTCCAAGACTTCTCCAGGGCTGCACCTTTTCTGTGGAACTCACTTCCCTTCTCCGTTCGACTTTCATCCAGTCTCCAAAAATCTTTGAAAACATACTTCTTCAGGAACGCATATCATTTAAACTGTTAGAGGGTTTTCATCCCTCCTACCCCCCACGACTCCTCTCCTGCAACTGTCAAAAATAACCTTCTAAGTTCTCAGTGAATACTTTTCTAGCAACCTATTTCATTACCCCTACTTATACCTTTTGTGTCACTATACCCCACTCCCTCTAGCATGTAAGCTCATCGAGCAGGGCCCTCAGCCCCTCTGTTCCTGTGCGTCCATTTTTCTGGGTACAACTACTTTTCTGTTAGTCCACTTATTGTACAGCGCTATGGAATTTGCTGGTGCTATATAAATAATAATATTAGGAGAAATGAAATGCTAGAACAGAATATAGGCATTATTTGCTGGAAAGGGTTTATTGAAATGTAGCCTTTTGAAATATGGAGGTCTGGCATTTCACTTAAATTGGAAATACTCCTTGGCTGGTTATCTGTTGTTTTGCAGTAGTTCATTGTTATATGTTGAAATAATAAAAATATTATCAGTGGACATGAATGTTGCTTTCTTTTTCGTTATCTGCAGTTTTTTGGTTTTTTTTGGACTTAACGAAAACATTGGCATTCTCTGTTTAAATGCCCTAGTTGTTATTACAGTAATAATTCAGCTGTTGTATTTTATGGTTAATATGTTTGACTTAAATTTAACAGTTATTACAGTTGGTAAGTAAACAATCTCTGAAATACACATTTTCAAAACAAAATGGTTCTATAGAATTTTTTCCAGCACAACAAAGAGCGCAGTTAAATGATCACTATAGTCACCAGAACAACCTTAGCTTAACCCCTTAAATACGGCGGGCGTTCTATGCCGTCCTTAAGGGGCTTGCTCTAAATGCCGGCGGGCGGCATAGAACGTCCTAGCCGTTCTTGCCGCCCACGTGGCCGCCGCCATTAGCCCGCTGCAGATCTCGGTCGGGGGGCATGCCTGGCCACCCAGGCAGTCCCCCTGTGCCCACTGACCGCGGTCTGCAGCCTCTGATCGCAGTGACAGGCTGTCACTGCGATCAGTATTTACCATGTGTCAGCCGATTGTAAAATCTGCTGACACATATTGCCGGCTCCATTCTCCCGCTGCAGATGGCGGTCGGGGGACATGCCCTGCGATCTGATTGTAGTGACAGCCTGTCACTGCGATCAGTGTTACTATGTGTCAGCCTATTGGCTTACACATGTAACTTCCGCCATGATCCCCCTGCAGATCGTGGTGGGGGGCATGCCTGTACCACCCAGGCACTCCCCCTGTGGCCAATTACCGCGATCTGCAGCATGTGATCACAGTGACAGCCAGTCACTCTGATCACTGTTACTATGTGTCAGCCAATGATCTCAAATCACTGGCTGACACATTGTCTCTGCCCCTCTCCTCACCTCACTTAGATCTGAGAGAGAGAGGCAGGGAGATCGTTGATTTTGCAGCTCCTGTGAAAAGAAAGTTTTAAAACTTTTTAAAAGTTAAAAAAATATATATATTTTATTTAACCCTTTCAGTGCTGATCACAGCATATTACTGTCATCCGCCTGATTATGGCATTTAGTACTTTTGTACTATAATTTTTTGGGGGGGCTCCAAAAAAAATATTTTTAATTTTTTTTTTTGACCCTATGTGTCAGTCGCAGCAACCCAAATCTCCTTTAACCCTTTCCCTGTTGCCGTGATCACTGTACTATACAGTATATCTGCTGTACAGTACTGTATCAGTGATCACTGTGATCAGAGGGCTCTCTTAACAGACTGACTTTTTTTAGGGTTATTTTTATATACAAAAAAATAAACAAAAACTTTCAGTACTGATCGCAGCTGCCTATATTAGTACATTTATTTTATTTTTTGAGGGCGGGTAGTGGGTTTTAGGCAGGTAGATAAGAATTAATTACCCCCTTAGTATATCACTTAATTAATTTGTGCCACTCTGGCAGGCAGTGATAGTGACACCAGGGGTCAAGTCCTGGGTAAAAAAGTGCAGGAACTCACCCAAGATCCACTCCCCCCCCCCCCCCCCCCCCAAAAAAAAATATATGATACGCTTGTATGCAGGGGCTGAGTAAGGGCACGGGGCTGAGGAGGGGGACAGGAGCTGAGGAAGAGGGACAGGAGCTTAGGAGGGGGGGGGGCATGGGCTGAGGTAAGGGATAGGGCTGAGGAAAGGGACAGGAACTGAGGAAAGGGACAGGAACTGAGGAAAGGGACAGGAACTGAGGAAAGGGACAGGAACTGAGGAAAGGGACAGGAACTGAGGAAAGGGACAGGAACTGAGGAAAGGGACAGGAACTGAGGAAAGGGACTGGAACTGAGGGGCTGAGGAGGGGGACTGGAACTGAGGGGCTGAGGAGGGGGACCAGGGGCTGACGAAGGGGGCAGGGGCTGAGGAAGGGGGCAGGGGCTGAGGAGAGGGACAAGGGCTGAGGAAGGGGGAGAGGGACTGAGGAAGGGGGAGAGGGGCTGAGGAAGAGGGACAGGGGCTGAGGAAGAGGGACAGGGGCTGAGGAAGAGGGACAGGGGCTGAGGAAGAGGGACAGGGGCTGAGGAAGAGGGACAGGGGCTGAGGAAGAGGGACAGGGGCTGAGGAAGAGGGACAGGGGCTGAGGAAGAGGGGCAGGGGCTGAGGAAGAGGGGCAGGGGCTGAGGAAGAGGGGCAGGGGCTGAGGAAGAGGGGCAGGGGCTGAGGAAGAGGGGCAGGGGCTGATGCTCGTATGCAGGGGCTCATGCTCGTATGCAGGGGCTGAGTAAGGTGGACAGGGGCTGAGTAAGGGCACGGGGCTGAGGAGGGGGACATGAGCTGAGGAGGGGGACAGGAGCTGAGGAGGGGGACAGGAGCTGAGGGGGGGGCATGGGCTGAGGTAAGGGATAGGGGCTGAGGAAAGGGACAGGAACTGAGGAAAGGGACAGGAACTGAGGAAAGGGACAGGAACTGAGGAAAGGGACAGGAACTGAGGAAAGGGACAGGAACTGAGGAAAGGGACAGGAACTGAGGAAAGGGACAGGAACTGAGGAAAGGGACTGGAACTGAGGGGCTGATGAGGGGGACCAGGGGCTGACGAAGGGGGCAGGGGCTGACGAAGGGGGCAGGGGCTGAGGAGAGGGACAAGGGCTGAGGAAGGGGGCAGGGGCTGAGGAGAGGGACAAGGGCTGAGGAAGGGGGAGAGGGACTGAGGAAGGGGGAGAGGGGCTGAGGAAGAGGGACAGGGGCTGAGGAAGAGGGACAGGGGCTGAGGAAGAGGGACAGGGGCTGAGGAAGAGGGACAGGGGCTGAGGAAGAGGGACAGGGGCTGAGGAAGAGGGACAGGGGCTGAGGAAGAGGGGCAGGGGCTGAGGAAGAGGGGCAGGGGCTGAGGAAGAGGGGCAGGGGCTGAGGAAGAGGGGCAGGGGCTGAGGAAGAGGGGCAGGGGCTGAGGAAGAGGGGCAGGGGCTGAGGAAGAGGGGCAGGGGCTGAGGAAGAGGGGCAGGGGCTGAGGAAGAGGGGCAGGGGCTGAGGAAGAGGGACAGGGGCTGAGGAAGAGGGACAGGGGCTGAGGAAGAGGGACAGGGGCTGAGGAAGAGGGACAGGGGCTGAGGAAGAGGGACAGGGGCTGAGGAAGAGGGGCAGGGGCTGAGGAAGAGGGGCAGGGGCTGAGGAAGAGGGGCAGGGGCTGAGGAAGAGGGGCAGGGGCTGAGGAAGAGGGGCAGGGGCTGAGGAAGAGGGGCAGGGGCTGATGCTCGTATGCAGGGGCTCATGCTCGTATGCAGGGGCTGAGTAAGGTGGACAGGGGCTGAGTAAGGGCACGGGGCTGAGGAGGGGGACATGAGCTGAGGAGGGGGACAGGAGCTGAGGAGGGGGACAGGAGCTGAGGGGGGGGGCATGGGCTGAGGTAAGGGACAGGAACTGAGGAAAGGGACAGGAACTGAGGAAAGGGACAGGAACTGAGGAAAGGGACAGGAACTGAGGAAAGGGACAGGAACTGAGGAAAGGGACAGGAACTGAGGAAAGGGACAGGAACTGAGGAAAGGGACTGGAACTGAGGGGCTGATGAGGGGGACCAGGGGCTGACGAAGGGGGCAGGGGCTGACGAAGGGGGCAGGGGCTGAGGAGAGGGACAAGGGCTGAGGAAGGGGGCAGGGGCTGAGGAGAGGGACAAGGGCTGAGGAAGGGGGAGAGGGACTGAGGAAGGGGGAGAGGGGCTGAGGAAGAGGGACAGGGGCTGAGGAAGAGGGACAGGGGCTGAGGAAGAGGGACAGGGGCTGAGGAAGAGGGACAGGGGCTGAGGAAGAGGGACAGGGGCTGAGGAAGAGGGACAGGGGCTGAGGAAGAGGGGCAGGGGCTGAGGAAGAGGGGCTGAGGAAGAGGGGCAGGGGCTGAGGAAGAGGGGCAGGGGCTGAGGAAGAGGGGCAGGGGCTGAGGAAGAGGGGCAGGGGCTGAGGAAGAGGGGCAGGGGCTGAGGAAGAGGGGCAGGGGCTGAGGAAGAGGGGCAGGGGCTGAGGAAGAGGGGCAGGGGCTGAGGAAGAGGGACAGGGGCTGAGGAAGAGGGACAGGGGCTGAGGAAGAGGGGCAGGGGCTGAGGAAGAGGGGCAGGGGCTGAGGAAGAGGGGCAGGGGCTGAGGAAGAGGGGCAGGGGCTGAGGAAGAGGGGCAGGGGCTGAGGAAGAGGGGCAGGGGCTGAGGAAGAGGGGCAGGGGCTGAGGAAGAGGGGCAGGGGCTGAGGAAGAGGGGCAGGGGCTGAGGAAGAGGGGCAGGGGCTGAGGAAGAGGGGCAGGGGCTGAGGAGGCGGACAGGGGCTGAGGAGGGGGACAGGGGCTGAGTAAGGGGATAGGGCTTGAGGAGGGTGGCAGGAACTGAGGAGGGGGGACAGGGCCTTAAATAGGGGGACAGGGACTGGGGAAAGGGACTGAGGAGGGGGACAGGGACTGAGGAGGGGGACAGGGACTGGGGAAAGGAACTAAGGAGGGGGGACAGGGACTGAGGAGGGGGGCAGGAACTGAGGAGGGGGGACAGGGACTTAAATAGGGGGAAAGGGATAAAAAACAAACAAAAAAAAAACTAAAGTGCCTTCCCCCCTCCCTGAGGCTTACCTTGGGCCAGGAGGGGTGGGACAGGATCTGGAACCTGCAGCCTGCAGTCAGTGGAGTAAGCCGGCCTCTCCTGATGATGTCAGGAGGAAGGGGCGTGACTTCCTCTGCTCCCCAGCGGTCCTGTGAGAAGAGCAGAGAAAGTCACGCCCCCTCCTACTGACATTATCAGGAGAGGCCGGACGACTCCACTGACTGCAGGGGGAGAGGTGAGTTTAAAAATCCGAGTCCCCAGTCAGAGGCAGGGGATTCGGATTTGTGCTCCCCCTGCTCTGGCAGCCACTTGTGCCAGCCCTGGGTCCTGCAGAACTAGTAATGGGAACGGCGTTCCTGCTGTGGAAAAAGTGCAGGAACGCCGTTCCCACGCGTTCCTGCAGGACTCAAGCCCTGAGTGACACTCTATAAGACAGTGACACTATCACTGCCTCTGACATTGAGCCTCTGAGTGAGTATTTAAACAATATATTCCATCTAAGCGGTCCCAATATGGCGTTAAATTTTTATAAATTATGCGAATCCTGTACTGGTTACACATGGGCGTTTCGCATTTACCAGGGGAAGGATAGCCATCTTGACCCACCAGGATACCCTGATTCTGTGGGTACAAGTGGCAAGATTGTTTGAGATCTAATCCTTCCCTTGTTAAATAAGGGATATAGGCTATGGGTTGACAATTATTATACCAGTATAGAATTATTTAAAAATGTATATTGCTTTGAAACCCTAGCCTGTGGCACAATGAGGAAGAATCTCAGGTTTTCCCCAAATCCTGGCAAGAGGCAAAAACAGTAGAGGGTCCTCTTCAGCTCTCCACCAGGATGAGTTGCTTGCCCTTCGCTTCGAGATAGAAAGGATGTATACATGCTGTCTACGATGCACGACGAAAGTAAAGTGCCAGTATCTGTGAGAGGTAGCACTGAGCATCTGGAAAAGCCGAAGTGTATTGTAGACTACAGCAAGTTTATGGGGGGAGTAGACTTGGCTGACCAATGCATACATCCCTATCTGGTGAACCGAAAAACTAGGACCTGGTACAAGAAAATTGCAATCTACATGAGCCAGATTGCAATTTTTAATGCCTATGTCCTCTATACAAAAGAGGTCATAGGTAGGCCCTGCCCTTTCCTCGAATTCACATTAAGCCTTTTGTCCCGTATGTTATTTACCCAGCCCCCCAATCCCACTTTGGAATCAGGAGATCTCCAAAGACTTTGTGGCACTTCCCTTCCCGAATCCCACCCACCCCCAATAAATAGCTCCCCAAAGAAAGTGCCATGTTTGCTACAAGAAAGGCGTCCGAAAGGACTCCAGTTATTATTGCCCAACCTGCCCATCTCTACCCGCCCTCTGCATAACAGACTGTTTCAAAGTCTACCATACAGAGCTGAATTTCTGAATCACTCTGTATGGGACTTTGGCAGTTTGTTTGCTTGATTTCCCTGGATTTCTGACCTCAGCTTGTCCTGACTACGCTTTTAGCTGCCTGTACCGACCCATTGGCTTGTTTTTCCGACTACTCTGACTTCTGGATTCCCCTGACCTTGGCCTGTCCCTGTTTACGCTAGCCATTCTAAAGTGGCTACACCAAACAACTCAAAATACTACATTTGTAGTACTTGAAATGTGACTTCCCAATAAAAAACGAATCACAGGGTTAATGCTGCGATTAGCACTGAAAGGGTTACAAAAAATCGCTATCTAAAAAAAAATAAAAAAATAAAAAATTTCACTTCTCAAACTTTTCACACATTAACTCTCTATGTGAGATCAAAGACCTCTCTGCCTTCAGATCAAAGTGTATGTGGAGGTACTGTTTTATTCCTGTGATTTAATAAAAACCTGGAAACATGGTACATGTGGGTACCGTTATATTCAGAAGACCGTGTTAAATCCAAATACCAAGTCTCTATTGCACTAACAAATATCAGGATTATGACATTTCCTGTGAAAATGCAATTTATCTGATTAAAAAGACAAAAATAAAAGTAAAAAATCGCTACCTGGGCCCTTCATTTCTGATAAAGTGGTTAGGGGTAGGCAACCTTTTAGCAGCACTGTGCCGATATAGGATTGTGAGGTCCCGTAGCGTGCCGGTCCTATTTTTTAAAATTTAGGTGTGTATGCTGCCGTATTCTGCGTGTTATTTTTACTGCAGTTGCTTTGCATCATTGTATTTGTGCGTATATGAGCTATTATATTGTATATGTTCATTAGTAGTTTATGGTATTGTGTATGATACATATGAATGTGGGCTGTGTATGAGGTCTGCTTGTGGAATTGTGTGTGGATGGATATGTCACATTGTGTGTTTGGTAGTGTGTGTGGGCTGTTTGGGGTATTGCATGTGAAAGGCTGCATGTGGGGTTTGTGTGCATGTATGTGGATTGTTAGTGGGTTACGATTGTGCAGGTAGTGTGTGTGGGCTGTTCGTATTATTTGTATAAGGGGAGGGTTATTCTTCATTTCTGTGTTATGAATGTAAATTAGTGATAGTAAAAATGTCTATTTACTGTGTATACCTGTATTCATTATCTACTCAAAATGGCTGCTAGAGCACCCGCTCCCACCGACTAACTACCTCGTATAACAAGATGGCGCCTACATCCGGAGTAAAATCCCGGGATGATGGTGACATCACGCCTCGTAGGATGTGCATTAGATAAGACACTTAACACCTAACCAATTAGAGATGTATTCTCTCTGTTATCTACATTTTTGCATATGATGTATTTTTGCCTTTATACGGGGCTTGCCGCCCCCTGAGTAAACATTACGAAGTTTTTCATTAACCTGATACCTGTGTCTCAGTGTAATTTACTTCAAAACGTGCACGCATTTATTTTAACAATTTGGAAAGGAGCAGATACGCAGATAAACACTTGGTTTGATCCACAATATCTGTGTATATCTAGCAGTATGGTTGGCTTCCCTGGGTTCCAGTGGGGACCAGGCTGGCCTGGTACAGGTCAAAGACAGGAGCTGCAACAGGAGCTGCAACAGCAGCTGCAGGCTGCTATACTACGTTGTGGATTCCCATTCACAAGTGCTTGGAGGAAGTGATCTGAGATCATTTCCTCTATGTGCTGCAATGTTTAAATTGAGGATTGTCCTTCACCATCTTTTCGTATTAGCAGATATTTGAAGTTTTGCTGGGACTCCTGATAGGCCAGAGCCTGTTTGGCTCTAGCAGCCTTGAGTGCCGTGCAAAGACACCTCGAGTGCCGTGCACGGCACTAGTGCCGTAGGTTGCCTACCTCTGGGTTAGACTAAACATCTTAAAATGCACCATTTGGAATACTCTGGGTTGCCTACATTTGAAAATGGTATGCCATAATAGTGGAAATGTTCTTACCCAGGCTGCCATGCTCTCTCAAAGACAGAAAATCACTTTGCCAAATTTCAATGTAAAAAAGCATAAATGGATAAGCCGTATATATGACCCTGTAACTTTCCAAAACACCATAAAACCTATACATAGGGGGTACTGTGGTGCTCGTGAGACATCACTGATCAGAACTATAAGTGTTTCAGGGCAGTAAACTATATACTGACAATAATATCAGTAAAAGTACATTTTTTTTATGTGAAAAATGCAAAAAAAAATCAAAAAACAAACACTAACTTTGGCTAGGGTTTGTGCCAAAGTGGCTACTACAAGAGACTGGACTACCCCCAGGGCCGGATTAACATAGGGGCTGATGGAGCTGCAGCTCCAGGCCCAGGCCCATGGAATAGGCCCATTTAAAAAAAAAAAAAAAAAAATTTTTTTTTTTACTTTTTTTTTTTTTTACACACTACTCTTAGGTTTGCCACCTGGCTGGTATTTTAATGGAACAGGCAGTATTTGAGGCTGCCTGGCACAGCCGGTATTGCAGTAATACCGGCAATACAAATTGCAGGTCATTTTCTTAGTATAAAAGGAAATTACTCTGCAATACCAGCACCGGCCAGTAGGGGTCACTGTGTGTGGAGAGAGGCAGGGATAGGAAGTTACAGCATATCCCTGCCTCTCTCTACTACTCACTGATCCGTGGGGGAGCAGCTACACAGCACAGAGAGTCCAGGCAGCAGCTTTACAGCTCAGGTAAGTGAGGGATAGGGTGAAAGGCTGCAGGGAGACATGGAGACACTGAGACACTAGAGGACACATGGGGACACATACACTAGGGGACACTGGGAGACCTGGGGACACTGAGATACTTGGGGACACTGGAAAACATGGTGACACTGAGACACTAGGGGGCACTGTGAGACATGGGGACGCTGAGACACATGGGGACAGTGTGAGACATAGGGACATTGGGAGAAGCTGAGATATTGGGACACAGAGATTCTAGGGACACAGTGCCCCCATGTCCCCCAGCCAGTGTCCCCATGGCTCTCAGATTCCCCTAGTCTCCCAGTGTCTGTGTCCCCATATCTCGGTGTCCCTATTGACTCAGAGTCCCTATGTCTCCCAGTGTCCCCATGTCTCCCAGCCAGTGTCCCCATGTCTCCCAGTGTCCATAAGTCTCCCAGTGTCCACAAGTCTCCCAGTGTCCACAAGTCTCCCAGTGTCTGTGTCCCCATGTCTCTCAGTGTCCACATGTCTTCCAGTGTCCCCATGCCTCCCATGTCTATGTCCACAAGTGTCCCCATGTCTCCTAGTGTCCCCAAGTGTCTGTCTCCCAGCCAGTGTCCATAGTGTCTCAGTAACCCCTAGTCTCCCACTGTCTGTGTTCCCATGTCTCTCAGTGTCCCTAGTGTCTTAATTTCCCCAAATGTTTCAGTGTCCCCATGTCTCTGTGTCCCCATGTCTCTGTGTCCCCATGTCTCTGTGTCCCCATGTCTCTGTGTCCCCATGTCTCTGTCCCCATGTCTCTGTCCCCATGTCTCTGTCCCCATGTCTCTGTCCCCATGTCTGTATTCACATGTGCCCCCATGTGTCCCCAGGTCTTTGTGTCCCCAGGTGACTGTGTCCCCATGTCTCACTGTGTCCCCTAGTATCCTAGTGACACACTGAGACATGGGGACAATGGGAGAAATGGGGACACAGACACTGGGAGACTAGGGGACTGGGCTACATGGGGACACTGGCACTGTGATACATAGGGACACTGAGACAATGGGTGACTTGCGAGACTGGGAGACAGGGAGACACTGGGAGCAATTCCTCTATACAGCAGAATCAAACTGTGAGTAGTTTGTTGGTGATTTTACAGAATTTTCTCTTATGTCACTCCTTGTGATTTACATCATGTGATGTCACGCATAACTAATTATACAAATGATTAAGGCTGGTATTTTTTTTCCAAGAAAGGTGGAAACCCTAACTACTCTTCACATACTCTTGCTTAAAGGAACACTATAGGGTCAGGAACACAATCATGTATTTCTGACCCTATAAAAGCTATTAACAGTTTAACTGATATGCTTTCCTGAAGAAGTAAGTAAATGTAAAAACCACCATCTAGCCCCCGTGGCCCCTTCTTGCCTCCCTAAATATAGTAAAATCTTACTTGTATTCTGTAGTCTGCAGCTGCTGGCTCTGCCTCTAAACTGACTCTGTCTGCTGACATCATCAGAAGTGGTGGTCTGAGCAAATTGCAATGCTTCCCTGTAGGATTGGCTGAGACTGTCAACTAGGCAGATCAGGGGCAGAGCCAGCACAAGTCAAACATAGCCCTGGCCAATCAGCATCTCCTCATAAAGATAAATTGAATCAATGCATCTCTATGAGGAAAGTTCAGTGTCTGCATGCAGAGGGTGGAGACACTGAATGGCAGTGCTGCACACTAGGAAGTACTGCCCCATGAAGCACCTCTAGCCGCCATCTAAGGAGTGGCCAGTGGAGTTATTTTCTCTGAAAAGACATTGTTTACTGCAAAAAGCCTAAAGGGAATGATTCTACTTACCAGAAGAAATACAATAATCTGTAGTTGTTCTGGTGACTATAGTGTCCCTTTAAGTTTGTTTAAGAGGGATGTATGGCAACAAAACTTGTGTGGACTGGCTGACAATAAAATTAGGTAATTAGGTAATGCAGACTTTGGTTTCTCTAACACTGTGACATGTCCTCTTTCTTCTACACTCACTATATACACCTTTACTCTGTCCCAGACTATATACCAGGAACGTCTGCCTGCTAGTAAGATGATAAGGAGACAAGTGGACATGTGAGTGCTAGGGGACAGTCCTTAGAAAGCGTGGGGTAGGCGCATCATTTGATGCATTTATGTTAAGCTCTGGGTGCTGCCTGCATAGTATGCCCTTAGCTGGACAGCATTCATGCCAGGCTGGCCTTTCAATTCTTTGGACAGACATGCCCCCTTTTTGGGCATGTTCACCCCTTTTGGCAGGTCTGGTCACGTGATTTGCATCAGTGGCACACCCTTTTACCCTTCCCTTTGACTTCCTGCTTCACTGGACACTGCTGTTAGGGGTTCTGGATTTACTTGAAAGATGAAAGCATAAATTAGAGAGAGATTAGCATAGAGTATGTGTTTTCTTATAGCTGCATCCTTTGAGTTTCCCTCCAACGCCATCTCCATCAGATACATGACGCTTGGGAGGTATGTTTTAGTGTTTTTGGTCGATAAGATTCTGTAATTAGGCCCATCATAATTGTCAGCTCCAGGCCCTCTGGGCTCTTAATCTGGCCCTGACTACCCCATTTTGAATACCCTGTGATGTCTACTTTTTCAAATGGTATGGCATGAGGGGTGATTTTCATTTCTTGGCTGCCATACGGTCTCTAAGGCAGCCTAGACAGAGCAAACCAATATGACAAATTTCAATGTAGAAAAAAAAAATGAATGGACAAGCCATATATGTGACCCTGTAACTTTCCAAAACGCCATATAACCTATACATGGGGGTCACTGTTTTACCCGTGAGACACTTCTGAATACAAATATGTATGTTTTATTGCAGGAAAACCAAACAATATTGTGACATTAACAGTTAAATTGCCATGCAGAAATTGAAAAATAACATTTCTTAATTTTTTTAACGTTTTTTTTAGATTTTATTCATATAAAATGGAGTTCCATATATGAATGTTTGATATTAAATGAAAGCTCTGTTTCCCCTGAACGAAATGATATATAATAAGTGTGGGTGCAATTAGTATGAAAGTGGTAAATTATTGTTGAACAGAGTCGTATTCTGTGGTTTGTTTACTTTTTGTTTTGCTCACAACTTGAACATTTGGCTCAGTCCATGAGGGGTTAATAAAGCAGTTTTAGTGTATAGATCATGCCTCTGAAGTTTCGCTGCCATTTAGGAGTTAAATCACTTTGTTTCTGTTCATGCAGCTATTGCCACACCTCACCTGGCTGCGACTCACATCCTGCATGAAGAAAATGGCTTAATTTTCAATCATATGTTACTTGCTTTAAAAGTTTTTCTCTCCTGCTCTGCAAATGGAACTTTAATTACATACAAGAGGCTCTGCAGGTTCTAGCAAGTAATAAGAAATTCTAAATAAAACAGAATTTGCAATAAAGTAAGAGTAAACATTAGATGACGCTTTACAGGAAGTGTTTAGAAAGGATATGCAAATCACATACAGGGAGGAGTGAGAAGGACTGCATAAATAAAGAGATTTAACTCCTAAATGGCAGATAATTGAGTAGTGATATGCATGGGCATACACCAAAACTGCTTCATTAAGCTAAAGTAGTTTCAGTGACTATAGTGTCCCCCTTTAATAACTTTCTTTCTCTGTTAAAGTGAATCTAAAATCTGAAAATAACAATTGTTACTTTGGGACTATAGGTTCCCTTCTCTATACCGTCCTTCTCTCCACCCACCTGTGAGTTTAAAAATGTAAGTTAAATAAAGGTTACTCCTCAGCATGCGTGCTGATGTCTTCACAGTTTTTTTCCAATCCATTATTCCTCACAGGGTAGCAATGGATTGATGTGCATGTGCGGTCAAACGCTGCACTCCTCCAATCAAATGGTGTTATATGCTGCATTCGATTCTCAGACCAAGTTTCACTCTACCTGAAAGAGAGATTGCCTCCAGTGGCTGCCTGGAAGACAGGCACTAGAGGTGGATTTAACTGTGCAATGTAAACATGGAAGAGTTAAAATTAAAGGACAACAGCAAGCTTGTTGTGATGCAATGAATATGCTGGTTGTGCTGTTTTTACTCATTTTAATGCTTTTATTACAGAGATCCTGCACACGAAGGACTCAAGTGAAATGGACGCCATTAAATCTCTGGTTCACAGACTACACACAGCTCTGCATTCAGAAGAACATTACCTTAAGAAAGAGCAGCAGCTAATGCGGAAACTTGACGACCTAAATGAACAGCTTCGGCCCCTAGAGCAGGTCAGTGAGTTTCTCTCCTGAATCCATCCAGTTGATACATTTTGTTCATGTGGTTTATTTTGCTCACTGAAAATATTTAGGCTGGGGCATATCACTGAGGCGTTGGTTCTGTACCAAGCTTCTAAAAGGGGTTCTATAAGCAGGAACATTCCATTGGTTTCCATGGTAATTGCTTCACCGGAAGATATTTGACCCACGACGTCTCTTTAATAAATATATCCTAATTATATTAAAATGTGTAGAATTAATATGGTTAATCACCCTGAAATTAATAAAATTCCTCAATCTCATAAGCCAACCACTCTGTTTGTTATTGGTTATATAAACTAGACCGACATTCACCTTCTTGAATAGGAGATAATGCAATCTGAAGAAGTAGATTTATTGCTAATCTTTACACACTGCAAGTGAAGATTAACACAGGAGATGGATTAATAAATACACAAGTGCATAACACAATCCATAATAATTAAATGCAGCTAGAAAGTTGATTGATGTAGCCTAAACAACATAGCTTAGACTTGCAATTCCATACATCATGAATGCTCTGCTGTGCAATCTGCTAATTTATCCACTCCACTTGATTTAAAACTCATAAGGGAATTACAGTATGTAGTAATAATGACAAAATTTAAACCAGTTTAATGAAGCATAATTTGTAATTACCCAGTGTTCTGATCCGTTACTCAACAAAATGCGTTGTCCTTGTCAATATAAGGTACAAACCGCTGCTCTCTATACTAGATCGCAAGGGAAGAGCCTTTAGTTTGCTATAGGAAAGGTATGGAAGCAGGAGATGTATTGCAGATTTGACCTTGGATTTTGAGAAAATAAACCAGATTGGATAATCAATGGGGACTCTTTGCCACATTCTCTGAACAGATTTAGTTTCTGTATCTTCTGATTATCTTTATTTTCTTTAGATGAAAGCTGAAATAATGGCTAAATCAGATGGCAAGACCACACGACTAATGTGGATTGGACTAGCCCTCATGTCTACCCAGGGTGGGGCTTTGGCATGGCTTACGTGGTGGGTCTACTCCTGGGATATCATGGAACCGGTCACTTATTTTATAGGATATGGAAGTGCCATTGCCTTTTACGCATACTTTGTACTAACCAAAGAGGTGAGATATTTTAAATGTATTTGAATTATACAGCATACCTGGGATGGTGGGAGAAGGAGTCAAATATGAGACATGAAGCCCCAACTCTATTCGATATCCAGACCAATCCCAATGATAGTAATGTAATAGATAAGAATGACTGAAATATCATAGCTGCTTCCTTGTTCTTGTAGAAGCTAAAGAATTGCAGTGCACAAGGGAAATTCAGAAGTAATTTTATATGTATTCTCTTTATATTGAGTTGACTCAATACGAAGTGTCCTTTCATGTTTTAATAATTGTTTGGCTCTCATAAACATGATAAATTAGTATCCTAGTAAACAACATTTCTACTACAGTGGAGCTGAACTTGAGTATCTGCAAGTGGTATTCAAGTTCAACAATAAGAACAGTTTGCTTTAAAAACATTTTTTTTTTTTTTTTAATTCTTTCTATCGCTTTCTTTTTTTTCTCCAGTGTCTGTAACGGCACAGTATGTTCTGTCCAGTAGACAGAGCTTAATTTACATGTCAGACATCTGTAGGCTCAAAATTGACCCCTGTTTCCCAACCCAGTAAAAGGCATATAAATATGTAGAATGAATTTATTAACAGGACATTGAAGGCCTAAAAACAACTTCAAAAATAATTTCACATTTGACTTCTGCATATGTTAAGATATGTGCGTGTGCATATTTCTACTTGTAATGTAAATATATTCAGAGTTAAAAATATTGTTAGAAGTGGTTAGGGTAATGGGGTGTTAAGGCTAGACATGGGTTAACATCAGAGTGAGATTACATATGGTGATTCATTAGATTAACAGCTCAAGAGGGGTTGTTTGGGATTACTAACTTTAGGGCTAGAGTGGGGTTACATTATCATTGGGGTACATGAAATGCTTGGTTTCTAAGCGCAGTTAAACATCGGATTAAGGTAAATGGTTTCTTTTCACGTAGGTCTTGAGCCTCCTATGTCTTCTGTAGACCAGTCAGCCTCTTAAGATTGATATTATAGCTGCCGGAGTGGTTATACAGTGTGCATCACTGAGGACTATCCCTGATCTTCTCGCAAGCCATTTCCTGTGTGAGAGGTTACTAGTGGGGAGATAGGAAGTGACTTCTTCCTCTTCCTGTCAAGCTTAACAAACCGACATTGGTGTACGAGGGACAGTGCTGCTGTTTACACCCCATGTAACTATTCCTGCAGCTCTGCTACTAAGGCTGACTGAAATACAGAAAACTCTGGACAAGGCTCCTAGTACTAATCTCTTCCTACCAGCATATTTAAACGAACACTATAGTGTCAGGAATACAAACAAGTATTCTGGACACTATAACTGTAATAGCATTGTTTATGCCCCAGACTCCCTGCATTTCTTCCAGCGCGGAGTGGGTTTCATCATGGCTGGCTCTGCACCTGCTCTGCCTCTTTGGATGAGTTAAGAGCAATGGTTTCCCATAGGAAAGCTTTGGGAGGCTATTGCACATGCGCAGCAAAACTCTGCGATGCGCCAGTTAGCATGTTCTCATAGAGATGCATTGAATCAACACATCTCTGAATGACTGCCACTAGAGGTGTTACTAGACCGTAATGTAAACACTGGCTTTTCTCTGCAGAGACCGTCTATAGACATCAGAACCACTACATTAAACTGTAGTTGTTCTGGTGAATATAGTTTCCCTTTAAGCTCAAAAAGGTACATTATAAGTGCTGAAACAGCGTTCCCTTGTTGTCAGGCACCATCTGATGCCCACTCTGCCAAATGTCAAATCCAGCCCTGACACTAGGCTATATTTGCCCATACCCTACGCATGCTTCGCTCAGAGTTTACCCATGAATTGTTCCTTACAGCACTTTAACCCACTTTAAGACTGTATTTGAATGCATGGATTTCTTTTAAATCCTCTGCTTTGAAGGTGTATCGGAATTATTCCTCCTTGCTGCATCTCAGAGCTTGCTTTCCCACACTGGCCAGGGGCGTAAATTGAAGGGAATGAGTCCTCATTTGACTTATTCAGTTCCTTCAGGTTGAGATGTGATTAGTCAGCGTATATAAAGCTAAATGAGGAATTGTCTTCAGAGTACAAGACTGATGACAAGTGCAAAAATGGATGCAGGGAAATTGATTTCCTCCACTTTGTCATGGACAGGCTATAGTTTTTACGTAATATCTCTCTACAAAATGGTTATGTTACATTAGCTCCATCTAAATATGTATGTTAGTATATTCATAAGTATGAATCTAGTCACTAACGATTTGTAGAGGTTACTGTCTCTCTCTCTCTTTCTATCTCTCTCTCTCTATCTATATCTCTATCTATCATTATATCTATCAATCTAATCCAGTTTTCAGTACTATGTACTGTGCCTGCATGAGGGAAAATAACTGTTTAAGAATGAAATAAATTGTATATTTTTTTTTTTTTTTTTTTAGGATTATGTTTACCCAGCTATCAGAGAACGGCAATTTCTTCACAATATTTACAAACGAGCCAAGAAGCAAAAGTTTGATGTTGAAAAGTACAATAAACTGAGAGACGAATTTACAGAGGTATTGGCCATTAGGGAAAATAAATAGAAAAGCTATCCTACACTAACAGTACGTCATTGGAAATGTTTTTACCTGGCTTTATATTGCTTGCTGCAGCACCTAACTTGGATTGGCCTTGTCGACCAGTAGAATCATGGGGGATACTCTAAACTTTGTTAATATCTAGATAACCAGTGCACTACAATTAATATAAATAAAATAAATTCATTTTAATAATTTAATTTTGGATAAATAGCAAGGTGCCATTGACCTTTTCAATAATTATTATTTTATTATTTATATAGCGCTTCAAATTCCGTAGCGCTGTACAATGGGTGGACTAACATACATGTAATTGTAACCAGACAACTGGATGTACAGCAACAGAGGGGTGGAGGGCCCTGCTCCATGTGCTTGCATTCTAGAGGGAGTGGGATGTAGTGACACAGAGGGTAAAAGTAGGGGGATGAAGTAGGTTGTTAGAAAAGTATTAATTGAGGGCTTAGTAGGTAATTTTTGACAGTTGCAGGAGAGGAGTCATGGAGGGTGGGGGATGAAAACCTGCTAACAGTTTAATTGATATGCTTTCTTGAAGAAGTGTATTTTCAATGATTTTTTGAATGAGTGGAGACTGGGTGAAATTCTTACGGAGAAGGGAAGGGAGTTCCACAGAGGAGGGGCAGCCCTGGAAAAGTCTTGGAGGCGAGTGTTAGAGGTGGGAGTACGAACAGAGGATATACGTAGGTCTTTGGAGAGGGTAGGGGCCTCGACGGGACATACTTGTGTATTTGGAGGATAGGTAGGTTGGAGCAGCATTATGTAGGGACTTGTAAGCAAGCACCAGAATTTTAAATTGAGCCCTATATCTAACTGGAAGACAATGCAGGGACTGACTTAGCGGGGAGACGTGAGAGGTGCGGGCGGACAGGAAAATGAGCCTCGCTGCCGCATTCATTATAGATTGCAGCATTGCAATCTGGGAACACGTAAGACCACTGAGAAGAGTATTGCAGTAGTCCAGGCGAGAGAGAACAAGAGCATGGACCAGCACCTTAGCCGCATCCCGGGGTTAAATAGGGGTGGATGCGTGCTATGTTTTTGAGATGGAAGCGACAGGATTTGACAATTGATTGGATATGAGGGGTGAAGGAGAGGTTGGAGTCAAAAAGAACACCCAGGCAGCGAGCCTGTGAGGTAGAGGTAATGGTAGCGCCGTTGACTTGGAGGGAGGGAGACACGGGAGTAGTAACACTTGAGGGAGGAAAGACCAGAAGTTCTGTATTGGACAGGTTGAGTTTAAGGAAGTGAGCAGCCATCCATTTGAAAATCGCAGAGAGGCAGTCAGAGACTCGAGTCAAGATGGGCGGAGAGAGATCAGGAGAGGACAGGTAGATTTGCGTGTCATCCGCATAGATATGATAACGGAAGCCAAAGGAGCTGATGAGTTTACCAACGGAGGCAGTATAGATAGAGAACAGTAGGGGACCAAGGACAGAACCTTGGGGGATGCCGACAGAGAGTGGTTGGGGGGGAAGAGGCAGAGTCAGAGAAAGAAAAACTGAAAGAGCACTAGGAGAGCAGTATCCCGTAGACCAAAATTACGGAGAATGAAAAGAATCTGCTGATGATCAACAGTGTCAAAGGCAGCAGAAAGATCAAGGAGGATTAGGATAGAGTAATGGCCGCAAGATTTAGCAGCAATTAAATAATGGGTGGGTAATACCTGGTAATGAGGTTTGCTCAACTATTGGAAGGGTCTGTCTGCAAGACACACTTTATTCCTTCTCACCTTTCTCTGACTGTGCTGTTCTGCTTTCTCATTGCTGCTCATATTGTCTGATGTAATGATATGATCCAATCTAACAAGCTGGACGCATTCCGTGAAATTGTTTGATTGAATTCTATACATGACTTGCAAATGCTTGTTTTTTTCTGCATTTTTATCTTCCCATCCATTCATGCTACTCAATTAGCATAATGCTAAAATACAACAAATATTTAGGCAGTATGGCTGCACAAAAAGGGATGCACAAAAATAACTTTGTGACGCATAAAGTATAAAATAAATAAAATGTTGTTTATGCATAACAAAAAACAAGTATAGTGTTAAAGGAGCACTGTAGTGTCAGGAAAACAAACCCGTTTTCCTGACACTATAGTGCCCTAAGGGTACCCCCACCTTCAGGGTCCCCCTCCCTTGGGACCTTTCCTCCCCCGCCGACGTCAGCTCCCGAGTGGAGCGGAATGCGCATGCGTGGCAAGTGCCGTGCCCGCATTCAAACAGTCCATAGGAAAGCATTTCTCAATGCTTTCCTACGGACGTTCTGCACGCTGGATGCAAATTTCTCATCCAGCATCGCAGATGCACCTCTAGCGGCTGTCCGGAAGACAGCCACTAGAGGTTGGATTAACCCTGCTATGTAAACATAGCAGTTTCTCTGAAACTACCATGTTTACATGTGAAGGGTTAAAACCTGGGGGCCTGGCACCCAGACCACTTCATTGAGCTGAAGTGGTCTGGGTGACTATAGTGTCCCTTTAACTTCTACATGGCATATTGTCTGCAATAGGTAAACCTAATGTGTTAATACACCAACTGTTGTAATTGTTCAGACCTTAAAGGGACACTATAGTCCCCAAAACAACTTAAGCTTAATGAAGCCGTCTTGGTTGGCACCCCTTATGGTATACCACCTCCCATACCAGGTGAATTTCTTCTTTTGAGTATTAATTACAGAACATTGCACCATTCTATCCTACTCATGAAGGCAAGACTAGTTTTCCCTAAATTAAGAAGGTGGCCCATAATAACTGTCTGACATGCATTCTGTCAAATACAGGCTCTGAAAATGCACGTCGGTACTGGAGTGTGATGATTTTTTGCCATTAGGAACAATAGAGTGTAAAGATGAAAGTAAGATATGTTTGTAATCTCGAACGTACAGACTAGGCATCAACCTATCAAGGTTATCTAGTAGATGGCACCATTTAAAACTGACATATCCATTTTAGCTTTATATTATTCGTTATATCTTTTTTGTCACATTGTCCCTATCCCCCATGGGTATAGGGAGTCTCATCACTAGGTTATTTAGTATCTACTTTTCTTTGTACAGGGTTACAGATCTGACTTTTACACTTTATCTCCTGTAGGGAGACCGATATGTTTAATCCTACAGGTAACACACAGTGGCTATAAGCTTTGGTTATTACCCTATAGGATCTGTCTTACTTCCTTATACTTAGTGATTATAAATTAGACTGTTAGACCAATTTTGGGATTTACCCCCCACCCCCCATCCCCCCCACCCTTTTTTTTTTTCTTTGTGCAAACAAAGTTTTAATAAAATGTTCTTATATATTGTCAATTGTATTAATATTTTTTAATAATAGTTTAAGTTTTATACACTGGGCTGCCTACTTTCAAGGGTTTCTCCATTCCCTTTGCTTTTTCTTCTTTTGAGGAATAATTACCGAACATTGCACCATTCTATTCTACTGATAAAGGCAAGGCAACATTTTCCTAACTTACTAGCTACAAACTTTTTTCCCCAACAAGTTTGTGAACTACATCTGGCTTGATACTAAGGGTCAGCCATTACCGGTTATAAAAAGATTACGCTGAGATGTCTGTATATTGACGTTGACTATATTTGCACTAATAATTGGCATCTAAAGCACTCAATGTGCGTAGATACCTTATTGAAGAATTGCCCTGTCCCTTTTATTAACTATATAAACTACTTTCACTCCAATATGTCCTTTTATAATACAGTGATGTCAAAATGGCCACTTGTATTAACTTTAAATTTATAGATTGAGCAGCCATGAGTTATGTTACTAAAAGAAGCAAATCATCTCCTCCCCGAAAATAAAAAAATATTGTAAAATAAATGTGGTCTTTACTAGTTTTTTTTTCTTTTTGTTCTAGATTGAAGAAAACTTGAAGCGTTTGCGAAATCCTCTGCAACTGAGCCTTCCCATCGAGCAGCTACGGGAAAGGGAATAATCTAAACTAGTTTTATTTGGTTAACTTGATTTTTCCTTATGTGGGCAAAGAAGATATATATATATATATATATATATTTTTTTTTTTTTTTTAAATTTAAAAAAACAAACAATAAACTGGATAGTTTTTAACACTACTGGAAGAGATTGTGATAAACCATAAGCAAAACCTAGAGGTTAATTTTCAGGTTTGGGCATTTATTAATATCTGAGATTTTTTGGGGGGGTGGGGAGGTTTCCTGTATGTTTGCCACCTGGAGAGAAAAATCCCTTTATTTGAGCTTGTAAGCCAGTCTGATTGTATAGGAAGTGTTTATTGTTCTAATTTACACGACAAAAATTCTCTTTTGTTAATAAAAGCAAATGCATTTTTTTTGGAGTTTTTGATATTTGTCTCTGTATAACCCTTTTAAACTGAAAATGTGCAAAATGGATGCAGAGCACGCGTTATCTGCATTTGAGTCACATTGACATTTTTTTTACACGAAACAGAAACACCAGATAAAGAGAGTGTTTAACCTCCAAATATAGCCAGCCATACATGTTAGTCTCAGAAGTTTGCATTACAATTAGAAGCAATAGCCAACGATAAGATCTTACAGTTGGCAATTTCATGTTTTTAAAGTAAGATTAACAATTGTCAGGACCGAGTGTGCCGCTGCATCCCTAACTGCTATATATCGTTCGACGAGTCTAGTCGCAGAGTCTCAACAAATGACAGCCTGCTGTAACTGTAGCCTCTCTGGTCCCAGATGTGATGCGGCAGCATTTTCATTGGGAATGTCACTCTTCAATGAGTCCCGAACAGAGTCCCAGCCTCTCTGTTCCAAACTGTTTGCCCTGCTCTATAGAGTAAATGTGGAGTGCTTTATAGGAATTGTGGTGGGTTGGTTCTGGGGAAGGGATGCATTCCCACAGCATGTGGGTGGTGGTGTGTATCCCCTACCTTCCAATAAAAGGCTACTACTCCTTCTCAGCCCTCAGCTTTGTCCTATAGTACTTGAGCTCCTGTACTAACCGCAGTGTTCCAGAGCACGCTGCTATCCTGTACAAACCCACAGTGTTCCAGAGCATGCTGCTATCCTGTACAAACCCAGTGTTCCAGAGCACGCTGCTATCCTGTACAAACCCAGTGTTCCAGAGCATGCTGCTGTCCCATACAAACCCAGTGTTCCAGAGGACGCTGCTATCCTGTACAAACCCACAGTGTTCCAGAGCATGCTGCTATCCTGTACAAACCCAGTGTTCCAGAGAACGCTGCTATCCTGTACAAACCCACAGTGTTCCAGAGCATGCTGCTATCCTGTACAAACCCAGTGTTCCAGAGCATGCTGCTGTCCCATACAAACCCAGTGTTCCAGAGGACGCTGCTATCCTGTACAAACCCACAGTGTTCCAGAGCATGCTGCTATCCTGTACAAACCCAGTGTTCCAGAGGACGCTGCTATCCTGTACAAACCCACAGTGTTCCAGAGCATGCTGCTATCCTGTACAAACCCACAGTGTTCCAGAGCATGCTGCTGTCCCATACAAACCCAGTGTTCCAGAGGACGCTGCTATCCTGTACAAACCCACAGTGTTCCAGAGCACGCTGCTATCCTGTACAAACCCACAGTGTTCCAGAGAACGCTGCTATCCTGTACAAACCCACAGTGTTCCAGAGCATGCTGCTATCCTGTACAAACCCACAGTGTTCCAGAGCATGCTGCTATCCTGTACAAACCCACAGTGTTCCAGAGAACGCTGCTATCCTGTACAAACCCACAGTGTTCCAGAGCATGCTGTGATCCTGTACAAACCTACAGTGTTCGAGAGCACGCTGCTATCCTGTACAAACAGTGTTCCAGAGCACGCTGCTATCTTGTACAAACCCACAGTGTTCCAGAGCACACTGCTATCCTGTACAAACCCACAGTTTTCCAGAACATGCTGCTATCCTGTACAAACCCACAGTGTTCCAGAGCACGCTGCTATCCTGTACAAACCCACAGTGTTCCAGAGCATGCTGCTATCCTGTACAAACCCACAGTGTTCCAGAGCATGCTGCTATCCTGTACAAACCCACAGTGTTCCAGAGCATGCTGCTATCCTGTACAAACCTACAGTGTTCGAGAGAACGCTGCTATCCTGTACAAACCCACAGTGTTTCAGAGCACGCTGCTATCCTGTCCAAACCCACAGTATTCCAGAGCATGCTGCTGTCCTGTACAAACCTACAGTGTTCTAGAGCATGCTGCTATCCTGCCCAAACCCACAGTGTTCCAGAGCACGCTGCTATCCTGCCCAAACCCACAGAGTTCCAGAGCATGCTGCTATCCTGTTCAAACCTACAGTGTTCCAGAGCACGCTGCTATCCTGTACAAACCCACAGTGTTCCAGAGCATGCTGCTATCCTGTACAAACCCACAGTGTTCCAGAGCATGCTGCTATCCTGTACAAACCCACAGTGTTCCAGAGCATGCTGCTATCCTGTACAAACCTACAGTGTTCGAGAGAACGCTGCTATCCTGTACAAACCCACAGTGTTTCAGAGCACGCTGCTATCCTGTCCAAACCCACAGTGTTTCAGAGCACGCTGCTATCCTGTCCAAACCCACAGTGTTCCAGAGCATGCTGCTGTCCTGTACAAACCTACAGTGTTCTAGAGCATGCTGCTATCCTGCCCAAACCCACAGTGTTCCAGAGCACGCTGCTATCCTGTACAAACCCACAGAGTTCCAGAGCATGCTGCTATCCTGTTCAAACCTACAGTGTTCCAGAGCACGCTGCTATCCTGTACAAACCCACAGTGTTCCAGAGCACGCTGCTATCCTGTACAAACCCTCAGAGTCTCCAAACAACTTACGTTTCTGTACAGATTCTCAGTACAAGCTGAATTCTTGTGCTGACCTATGGTACAAACAATCACTAGTTCAGATAAGTGGTAATTGGCACAATATTTTAGATATATAGATGATCTGTTTTTTATCTGGGAAGGTACTGAGGACTCTCTTAATCCGTTCCTGCAGCACTTAAATCGAAATGATAGAAGTATTATTTTTACTTGGGAGTAGAGTAAATCTTCCATCCATTTTTTAGATTTAGAATTTTTTATTAAGAATGACAAAATCAACACAAAAACTTTCTTTAAAAAAAGTATGCACGATGACTGGCCCAGACCAGAACAACAATTGCTAAACAAGATAGCATTAGCTGCTAGGAAGGCCCTAGCCCAAACGTGGTTGCAGCCTACCACTCCCCCAATGACTACAGTACTGAACAAGATCAAAGAGTGTCACCTTATGGACAAATTGACGGCCCAAATATGAGGCTCTATGAAAGCATTCACTAAGGTGTGGGAACCATGGGATAACTACATAGACGACTAGTAAACCACGAGCGACGTCCAAGACTACCCCCCCCACCTTCCCCCCCTTCCTCACAAACTCCCACCCCCCTCCTTTTTAATTCCTGCCTTTCACCTACCTTTTCCCAAATACTAGGCCGAGCTCACCGGCAACCCGGCCTATAAGTTCAACACTTCAAAGCCACCATAACACGATGGCATCTTAAATATCCAGTTAAGAGTTACATGCTAAGTTATAAGTTCACAAGTGTTGTTCTTACCATACTATTGAAAAACAATGACAGACAGGTGTTTAATACAAACGATGTAAACGGAATGTCTTACAAACCGCCTGAATGATACTGCGGCTTCTGCCCAAGCCATACAACTGCATATCGCAATTATTTCTGTCATTGACAAAATAAAGAATTATAAAAAAAAAAAGTATGCACGAATAATGTTATTGATGTGTCCAGCTGCCACCATAAGCCTTGGCTCCATGGCATACCCAAGAGTCAGTTTCTTCGTCTTCGAAGAAACTGCTCTCTCACCCAAAACTTTGAAGAACAATCCCAGTTGTTCAACAAATTCTCCCCAAAAGATTATCCCAAGATCAAACATTAAAAAATCTCAGTGAAAAAAATAGATCAGAATTATTAGAATACAAAAGAAAAAAAGACACTAAAAGCGCTCCATTATTGCCAATTATTTTCGACTTCAACAACAAAAGTAATGTTATGAAGAAGATTATAAAGAAACATTGGCATATATTAAAACAGGATGAGACTCTAGCTGAAATTATCCCTGACAAACCACATGTTATATTTAGAGGGGCACCCAGCTTCAAGTCTATCCTCACAAGTAACTACTAAGCAGAAATATAATACCCCTTCCCCTAGCCTCTCTACTTTTTTAACTAAACCCAGCGGCTTTTTAAATAGTAGTATGCAAACGTACGAGTGACACTCAAATCTAAAACCACCTCTTTCAAATCATCATTCACACAGAAAATATATCAGATAAAACACTTCATTCACTGCAACACGAGAAATGTAATCTATTTATTGGAATGTCCTTGTGGGCTACAATATGTTGTTATGACCACTAGGGATTTAAAAAACAGATTGGCCGAAGATTGTCGAAACATTTTAAAAGGCTATGAGAATCACTCAGTGTCTAAGCACTTTTTAAAGCATGGAAAGAATCCAAAACATCTTAAATGCATTGGTATACATATCTGTAATGTCCCATGGAGAGGTGGAGACATCAAAAAAGTTTTGGGCAAAAAGGAAATGGAATGGGCTTACAATCTGAAAACCCTCGCCCGAGAGGTCTTAATATAGACTTCGATCTTTTTAATTTTTTATAAATAACATATTATTAATATAATAAATTTTTTTTGTAAAAAGAAATTTCTTAAACTTTTAGTATAATTGCTTTTGTTTATATATGTACCTTCAATGCCCCCTTTTTACCAATATGTTTATTATTTTTATTAAGGGTTTTTTAAATTTTTTTTTGCCTATTTTCTTTTACTATAGTGCTTCCATGTTCTGTATAAATTTAGTAACCATTTTTATATACTGTACTATTTATATTATATATTAACCCCTTAAGGACTGGACTTTTTTTGCGATGTTGTACATTTGCGACCAGGCATCTTTTTACACTTTTGTGGTGTTTGTGTTTAGCTGTAATTTTCCGCTCTCTCATTTACTGTTCCTATACAAATTATATATTGTTTTTTTCAGGACAAAAGGGGCTTTCTTTACATACCATTATTTATATAATCTCATGTAATTTAATTTTTAAAAAATGAAAAAATATGATGAAAAATTGAAAAAAATACATGTTTTTTGACTTTTATGTGAAAAATCTTTTATTCATCTACAAAAGCGAATGAAAAAAACTGCTAAATAGATTAAAAATTTTGTCCTGAGTTTAAAAATACCCAGTGTTTACATGTTTTTTGCTATTTTTTTGCATGTTATAGGGCTATAAGTACAAGTAGGATATTGCGGTTTCAAAACATACATTTTTAAAATGTATCAATAGTGACATTGTAACACTATTATCTGTCATAAATCGCTGAATAACACCCCACATGTACATATTTTTTTTTAAAGTAGACAACCCAGGGTATTCAATATGGGGTATGTCCAGACTTTTTTAGTAGCCACTTAGTCGCAAACACTGGCCAAAGTTAGCGTTCATATTTGTTTGTGTGTGAAAAAAGTAAAAAACTAAATTGAACGCTAATTTTGGCCAGTGTTTGTGACCAAGTGGTTACTAAAAAAGACTGGACATACCCCATTTGCAATACCTTGGGTTGTCTTCTTTCGCAAATGGTATGCCATCATGGGGGTAATTCTCATTCCTGGGCTACCATACCCTCTCAAAGGCAACGTAACCAACCTGGCCATTTTCAATGCAAAAATATTTGACCCATATATTTGACCCTGTAACTTTCAAAAACGCTATAAAACCTGTACATAGGGGGTACTGTTATACTCAGGAGACTTTGCTGAACACAAATATTAGTGTTTCAAAACTGGAAAATGTATCACAACAATTATATCATCAGTAAACGTGCTGTTTATGTGTGAAAAATGCAAAAAAAGTCACTTTCACTGACAATATCATCGCTGTGATATGTTTTACTGTTTTGAATCACTAATATTTGTGTTCAGCAAAGTCTCCCGAGTAAAACAGTACCCCCCATGTACAGGTTTTAGGGTGTCGTAGAACGTTACAGGGTAAAATACAGTGCTAGCAAATTAAATTCTCTAGACTTTCGGCCTGGGTTGGCAGGCAGGTCCCTTAAATTGCAATCAATAAAATAACTTAATTATGTAAAAATATTACATAAATACGCACGTAGAATTTAAATATATATGCATATTTATATATTTGAAGTCTACGTGTATATTTATATAATTATTTGTCATTTTGTATATGGACATATGAATAGTTCGTATTCTTTTTATTTATTTATATATACATAGATATATATACAATTTCATTCCAAGTGTATTTTGATATAAATATATATATATATATTAATATCAAAATACAGTTAGAATAACATTTCGTATAGATATATAATTTTTTTTAATTTTTATTATTATTTTTAATTTTTTTAATTTAATTTAAATTATTTATTATTCGTATTGTATAATAATATATATATACAATATATATATAGTTATTATATATATTATATATATACGTGTGTAAATTAATTATAAGTGTATTTTTATATTAATATATGTACATATTAATATAAAAATACACTTAGCATGACATTATATATATATGATATATAGACATATATTATATAGGTATAATATATGTCTATATATCATATATATACACATATATAATAATATTTTTTTTTGATTAACTATAACTTTAAATTTTTTTTATGATTTTACAGTTGCAGGGAGACTGCCTGTCAGCACAGACAGTCCCCCTGCAGGCAGATACTTGGACACCTATTGTGACCATGTGGTCGCCCTGTTGGGCGATCACATGGCCACAGGGGTCCTAAACCGCCATGGGGAGACTGTCTGGGCTGCAGGCAGTCTCCCCACAACGGGAGCACCGCCGATCGCCGCCGGGGGAACGACGGCGATCGGGTAAGTACATTTTAAATTTAGGACGGTTCAGGACCGTCGTCGGTCGGCAACGCAAAAATGCCGATGACGGTCCTGAACCGTCTTGCGTCCTTAAGGGGTTAATGTACACAATACAATATATACTGTCTCTTTAAGTTTTCAGGATTTACATTACTCAATCATACCCATCACTATATTAGTTATGTTTATTTAAAAACTCACTGTATGTAAGTACCCTTTTTTTGTTAATACTTATTGCATATGTATATTTTATTAATATATTTATTTATCATTATTTTTCTGATATGCCCCCTTTGGGCTTTGAACCTATGTCCCTCAAAGGGCTGGTGCAGGCAGACAACTTGATTCACACATTTTCGTCACTCCTCTTTAGGAGATGACTATTTCTTTTAGGCAGCCCATCCCCCTGCGTCATTTAAGAGGCTTACACATGCGTCCCATTGAAACGGGACGCATGCATTTCATTCAGCATCACGTGACGCAGAAGTGTTTTAGCCGCGCGTCACGTGACTTTCTTCTAACTTTGAATTACATATGTTTTAAGCTTCGTTTTGCGGCGGAAATGGCTGCAATTTTTTATTATATGTTTCTTTACATTACTATGCTCAAAAGTGTTTTTTATTATATGTACTATGCTAATGTGATTATGATGACGTCATTATGGCGGGAAATTCAAATTTCAACAGTATCATTGTACCCTATATAAACTCATGTATGTCAGGTTATGTTCTTTTCATTATTATCTACTTGAAGAAGCCTTTTTAGGCAAAACGCGTTTAGATATGGTTTTTACCATATTGTAATAAAGGAATTATTTTGGCACAAAAAATTCTGATTGCCATATTCCTTTTTTATTATTATTTTACCCCTTTTTTTTTTACCTGGCTACATTGATATTCAGCACTCAATAAAGAAGCACAAAGAATCCGTAGGTGGGGCCTGCTCTACAGATCGTGAGTACATTTTATATCTCTTAAAATTGTTTTATCTATAACACAGAGAGCACTATATTTAACTTTTTTTACTTTTGGGCTGGACCGTACCAACACTGGATGATTCGTCCCATATATCTGCCAACCAGCGCCACTTCACATATCCTTGAGTGGGGATTATTCCACTTCACGCATCCAATACCAGAGCTGGATTTTAGCTCTGCAAAGTGTGAGTAATACTGATTACCACTATTTTATTATTTTATTTTGCCTACATACTGTACCATTGGAGTCCTGTTCTTGTTTTCTTTCCGCATATGCTTCACTGAATTACAAGTACATATCCGTGAAGACTTGCTCCATTTTTCAAGAGTCCTCCCTATAAGCGTGGATTGTATCATTCTGGACTTATGAGTTACCTGGACTATTATTAAAATCTTTATCATTTGTTTTTGAGGCGCACCCTTTTTTCTGTTTTGTGTTATTTTATATGTGGTGGGACTGCCTGGAGGTACAAAAATATTGGAAACAGATCGCGGCATTGCTGCGAGACGGTTTCGATAGAGACGTTAAACTTGACCCTTGGTTATTCCTCCTGGCCAGGTCCATGGACGACTGGTCAGGTACGGAACAGAAGCTGTTACATAATGTGAACTTGGCGGCCAGGAAGGCCTTGGCCCAGGTGTGGCTACAAAGGGAGACCCCCTCACTCACAGCAGTTACACAAAAAAATCAAAGATACATTACTCATGGACAAATAACAGCTCAGGTCAGGGGCACCATGAATAAATTTGAAAAGATTTGGGTTCCTTGGATGGATAGCAATGTGGGAGCTTAGGAGTAGGGCGGGGTGGGCTAATTCCCCCACGACACCGCTCTCCATGCTATCATGAGGCAACATCTGATGACCTCACATCACCATCCCTTCTGGGGGGACTCTAAGGATCCCCCCGGGGAATTTATGCGTCATCTAATGCCCCATAGCGAGATGCTTTTACAAACTTGTAGACGCACCTGGTCATACACCGCCTGGGCTGGAATTCTCCTCCCGTGACTGTCCCTCTCCTGCTCTTTCCAGTTCTGACATCCCCCCCCCATCCCATATCTCTATTACCTTACTTTCTGCATTATCTCTTTTTCCTTTGTTCTTTGTTACCTCTTTCTCTATCATTCAACTTAACCTTATCTTTCCTCTGACTACCAACAGCATTTCGACCCGCTGTTCTTATAGGATTTAATGACTATCGAGTAGTGGTTAGATTTATGAGAAATACATAGGGCTGGAAGAGTAGAATTGTAGGATCACCACATTCATTATAGGGACGAGGGTGTTGATAATGGGCTACTGTTCTCGCTTACAAAAAGACATAAAAACTAAGCTCAACTTCTGAAGTCGTTCTATACTTGGTTGGTCGGATCACTTCTGTTTTCTCTTATCTTTCATTTAAATACCCTGGCGGGTCATAACCGATGTAAAGACTTCCACAATTGCTAGGTTTTGCTTTATTGACTTTACTGCTGCTAATAGCTGTTTTGTATGTTAGCTTATTTCTGCATCATGTTATTACGAAACTATTGTTATCTGGATGTAAACTGATATGTTTTTTTGCTTCTGTTAAACTTGTTGATGACTTGCCTTGGAATATATAAAGAATATAAAAAAAAAAACACACACACATTGTTAAAAGAGAAAAAAAAAACAGCCAGAGACTTTTTTTGCCATTGGTTTGTTTTTTTTCACAATAAAGTGAACAGAATCCTCCCTAACCCTTTAGCAACATGTTGTGTTGGGGGCATGTCTACTAAACAGATGGGCATATATTGAGGAAATATGTTTGTTTTCTAGAAGGATATATAAACTTTGTCTGCTGTAATTGTTTTTTTTTACAAGTTCTGATCTAGACCACAATATTTTCCAATGCAGAAAGAAAAGTCCTGCGCTCACTCCCATCACTGGGTGGCAGCAAATGACTACAGTACACATCAGCCCCAATATATAGTAAAAACCAAAGAAAAACAAGTTACCTGCGCTCTCTCCTTAATCCCTATGTATTTTTTTAACAAATTACGTTTTTTTAGTTACCTCCAATGGCCATGAGAGGATGAGCCCAACTGCCAACATCAAGGCAGACCCCCCTAGGTGGGTCCTAACTCTAACCATTCACCTTGCTTCATTGAGCCTCTGGCAAAAATCTCTAATGAGACAGAAAGGGGTATTTTTTTATATACACCCCTATACATGATTAACCCTTAATAGGGAACACATGGGATGGGCGGCTGCATTGCAACAAGGCTGAGTAATACAAAAATTGGATACAAATGCAGAAAGAAAAGTCCTGCGCTCACTCCCATCACTGGGCGGCAGCAAATGACTATAGTACACATCAGCCCCAATATATAGTAAAAACCAAAGAAAAACAAGTTACCTGCGCTCTCTCCTTAATCCCTATGTATTTTTAAACAAATGGAATTTTTTTAGTTACCTCCAATGGCCATGAGAGGATGAGCCCACCTGCCAACGTCAAGGCAGACCCTCCTAGGTGGGTCCTAACTCTAACCATTCACCTTGCTTCCTTGAGCCTCTGGCAAAGATCTCTAATGAGACAGAAAGGGGTATTTTTTATATACACCCCTATACATGATTAACCCTTAATATGGAACACATGGGATGGGCGGCACAATATTTTCCGGTTATGGTTCCAGTTGAAACATATCTTCTATGTGGGAATGCATGCAGAATAGTTTACGAAAGTTCATGAAAATACTTAGCAGTGAAAAACTGGATAGAATTCTGCTAAAATGGGCTGCTAGATTTGAAACATTAACTCGAATACTCCATTGGTTTCCTTAATTCTAGTGTCTTTTTTTTTTTTTTGCAGAATTGATCTGTATCTTCTTTTTTTTTCAGAAGCACAGACATTCTTGTTTTGCCCCAACAGCAGTGGCTGGATTTATATACACATTTACAGACAGGCTAGGAGACATTTTAGCAGATAATAGCGAATGTGAGCGGTGTAGCTAAAACTGTTGTGGAGGAACACTGCACTATTGGTGATATAAAAAAAAAACATTATGAAACATTAGCATGAGGCTTTAAACAGTAATAGTATTATGTGTCATGGCGATGGTGCAGCACGTTTGTTTACTTAAAGGGTGCAGTTGTGTCTGGTAAATACACTTGTATTTCCAATGCTTAGCCTCATGTAGGCACTCCAGACCATACTATTAGCAGTCGGTCCTAGGTGTCATACAATGCATATATCGCCTTTTCTCTACATTCTCAGAATGAGATAGGATGAAGTGTACTAGACACAATGCATAAGAGAGTGGAGCCATTCAAGCAAAATAAACGGGAAAGGAAAAATAATATAGAACTGTGCAATATGTTAAACTGGCGTAATGCTAATATGGTAGTACCGCTGGCGCCTGTCAGTCCAGTAGGAGAGTGTCCCATGCAAAAGGAGCTGATTGAGGACTGTATCAGCAATGGAGTTGAGTTGTAACAATCAGGCCATCAGAAAAATGAGCACCAGAGTTCAACCGATTCCCGTAGCCATCCAGCTCCAAGTGAGCATGCCAAGTTCCTTGGGGAGGATGGCAAGACAGATGCTTGGGGTTGCTTCCCTCCAGCCTTGGACCACTTTTAGGGGTCAACACCAGTAAGCCACGGACTCAGGGGCTCTGCGAGGAGGGCATACAGTGGGTGAGACAGGAGTGTACCAGATTGCTGGTGCCCTTAGGGGGCCTTCCCCACTTCTTCCTCCGATCCTGCTTTTCGGGCGAGTAAGTGGGGGTTGCCATGTGTTCCCTCAGCTTGGCCCAAAATTTTTCAAATATTCCCTCCAGCGAGGTCATTAAGCAGCTTAAGTTGCCGCGGCAGGTCCCGGGAATTGGACTTAGGCGCGTCCGCCATCTTGGATTTGACAGAGGTGTTATCCTCTGTGCTTTGAAGGACTCTGGGTTGCAGGCCAGCAGGGACGGGATTACCCCCACCAGTTCAGAGGGAGGGGTAGGAGTGTGGAAGACTTGATTCTTATTCTTTGGAGCAAGGAGAGCGGCCGTCTATCCTGAGCTCCGTCGCAAGTAGGCCTCAGTTTAGCGTTGCAGGCACTCGGTTGCAGAGCAGTCTGAGTAAGGTGTCTTTCGGCACAGCAAGTTACCCCCAGGATGGTAGGGGCACAATATCATGTGTACAAGCTGATTGCTGGGTGGATCTCCCAGTTTGTGACGGAAACTGCAGGAGCCAGCTTTCCACGCGTCTGCTCGACTTGGCGGTCAAGCTCCGCTCCGCTCCCCTCGATCTGCATCTTCTTACACACAATTTGATGGGATATAAATTCGCCAACAGGGAGGCTTGTGTTTTTCCCCTGTGACTCTGTATCCAAGAAGGGATAGGGTCAAAAACTAGAATAGCTTTATGGTTTTCTTTGAGTATTAGTTAAATTGCCAGAGAGCAAGGAAGAAGGAACTTTGACACAGTGTGTGTATCTCACCCAGCCACCAGCAGCCTCTTGTAGGTTTCTGGGGTTAGTATGCTGTGTGACAATAGATGTAAAGGTTGCACAAAACTGATATTGCCAACCAGGAAGAGAGTAATCCAGCTGACTGATTGACAAGTCCAGTGAGGCTGCCCTACACACAGAACAAAAGATAAAAACTTTGCTTTTAATAAGGGGCATTATAAAAATAATCTCTGCTGCATGTACATTGAATCTATTTATTGAGCTGACCCAGTGACATAAATGTAGAGATAACAGCGCATAGATGTTATCATAGTATAGCATAGTATATCCATTATATACTTTCTTCTTGCATGAAGTACTCTATTATATTTAATCATTTTTGCTTTTTCTGGAGCAGTTCATCCATGTTTGAGTCAGTTGGTCTTAATGTATTTGGTAGCATACTAAGTTTTAGAATTTCCAATATTTTGTTAGGATATTAGTTGCATGTTTAGCAAATGTACAGGTAGAACAGAACTACTTCTGGCCACAAGAGGGCACACATTGATGATTTTACTAGCTGCACAGAGAAGTCTTTTTTTTTTTAAATGTAATTGTATTTATTTATTGGCATTAAGTAACCTTTGTACTTCAGCTATGACAAGAAGTCCATAAGTATTATGCAGTGAGGAAATTCACTCATTATGTTTTATTCATATTTAATGTGTGAAATATTTCTTCAGGAAGGATCTGAGTAGACGCTGATAGACTGCAAATGCTAGTCAGCTGCACATGCTGTTCCTTGATTACAAATTGATTAACTACTTCACACCTACCCCCTCTATTTTGGAAGGATGATAAGGATCCGTCTTGAGCGTTTTAGAAATTGATATTTCATTTGAGACCAATTTGGCAGTAAGCACTATCCATTTAGCAAGCCGTCTAATGTAAAATAACGATTCTAATGGGATTTTCCCTATAATTGATTTCTAATTTTTAGTAAATGTCCAGGGTCATCTTCTATGCTAACATGGATTTGGGCACACAAGCCAGTTCTATTTCTATGTCCACCCCTTTCTCAGCCTTCCTTACCTCAGTTTAGTCCCCCTTCCTCCATGTCAATTTTGCTCTATGCATTACTAAACCCCCTTTCTCTAACTAAGCCTCCCCTTTCTTTACTTGATTTGGCCTCTCTCTCATCTCCTCTTCATGCTATCCTCTCATCCTCTGTTTGCTTTATTCTTGTCGCACTCTGTATAAACATCTATCCATGCAAGCAGCACTTAATTCCCGTTCCTTATTAAATAGCTTTATATGTTCGCCGTCCTCTGTTCTCGACATGGTCTAATTTCCTTCACTTTCTGTCCCAGCCATCAACCACTTCTAATGTCTCGACTCTGCTAAATGTATTTCCTCACAAACTCTGTTTTAAAGTCTCCTTTATATTCCATTCACCCTCATCTACCTCGCTTTGCAATTGTTTTGTATGAAAGCCAGTTGGCTACTTTTTAACCCATTGATTGCAGGGTTGACTGCGTTTGACTTGGGGGGCCAACTGCCAATAAATAGCCCAATTTGAAACCAACTCAGTAAATTCCAATCTCTTTGTTAATTTTATTCTGAAAGTTTTATACTGATACTGCAAGAACTAGAATCCAATAATAAAAGAATACAATTGCATGACATGGTTTAGTACTGTGCTTTCTATGCTGGTAATTGCCCTCCTACCCTATTGCCAGCCCTCCCTTGATTGATTGTTAAAGAATAATAGAGAGAATTTCATGTAATGCTACCTTGCTGCGTTTATGCTAATGTGCTCTCATTCAGATTTATTTTTCTTTTTAATTATAGATTTGTATTGCAAGTGCAATTAGAAATAGCTATATGGAATATCAATAAAATAAGCCGGGCGGTCTCCTCAAGCTATTAAATTATTAAGGCACAAAGTGTAGCTTCTGAAAAAAGATTTAATTTATGGTGGTATGTAGTTAGTCCTGTTTAAACCTGACAGGGGGTTCAATCACCAAGGGAACAAGATTGTTTGAAAGAAAATCTGATGTCATATATGGAACCCACACAAAATGCACTGGAGTGCTATTTCAAAAGGTTACCAAAGAATGTATTTATATGTGCAACTTCCTAATTGTGGTAATTTCTACATGGAACTTCCTATTGTGTTCTTAATAATACATTTATAAAATATATAACACTATTATCCTCCTTCTGCCAATGTAGTTTATTGTTTGCTAGTCTAGATCGTCTTAACCACTGGTTCATTCGTCATACCTGGTGACCAATAACATACGTTGATGTGTTCAAAGTGGCGACGTATAATAACTTATGTGACATATGAGACCACTAGTCTATTAAATACAGGGTTATTCACTAATGCCTTATGGAACTGTAAAAAGTGAAGAGGTGGGCTATAAAATTAATATGGTAAACAAATTGGCCACGAAGAAGAGCTACAAAAACTGAATCTTTTTACTTTAGAAATAAAGGTGTCTCAGAGGGAATATGATCGCACTATTCACTATATGGACAAAAGTATTGGGACTAGAGATGTCGCGAACATAAAATTTTCTGTTTGCGAACGGTGAACGCAAATTTTCTGTTTGCGAACGGGCAAACCGGGCGAACCGCCTTAGACTTCAATAGGCAGGCAAATTTTAAAACCCACAGGGACTCTTTCTGGCCACAATAGTGATGGAAAAGTTGTTTCAAGGGGACTAACACCTGGACTGTGGCATGCCGGAGGGGGATCCATGGCAAAACTCCCATGGAAAATTACATAGTTGATGCAGAGTCTGGTTTTTATCCATAAAGGGCATAAATCACCTAACATTCCTAAATTGTTTGGAATAACGTGCTTTAAAACATCAGGTATGATGTTGTATCGATCAGGTAGTGTAAGGGTTACGCCCGCTTCACAGTGACAGACCAAACTCCCCGTTTAACGCACCGCAAAGGTTGGATACCAAGCTAGCCATGTCCCGTTCCTTGTCCTCACTGATGTCATTGAAGGTCTCTTCCTCCACCCAGCCACGTACAACACCAAGGGTCCCTGAAAGGTGACAACAAGCCCCCTGTATTTTTTTATTAAATGTACACTACTGTTACACCAGATTTGAGTTTCACTGGTGTGACACTGTGCCCTGGCAGGCCCTGAAACGCACACGTGTGAAGGAAACTGACTATTATATTACAGTCAAAAAAAGTTTAGTTTTTTTTAAATGCAAGCTATTGTGACACCAGATATGAGTGGTGGCACTGGGCAAGTGGGCACAGTATACGCTGTGAGCCTGACACACATGCTGGCAGGCAGGCAACTGCAATTAGATTACACAGGAAAAAAAAAACTGACTGATGTTCTAGCCCTAAAAAGGGCTTTTTGGGGTGCTGTCCTTACAGCAGAGATCAGATGAGTCCTTCAGGACTGTAGTGGACACTGAATACACTAGCCTAGCTATCGATTTCCCTATTAAATCAGCAGCAGCTACACTGTCCCTCCTCTCACTAAGAATGCAGCTTCCGGGGGGCGGGGCCTAGCTGTCATGGAGGAAAGACGCACTTCGTGTGAGCTCCCTCAATATCTCACTTTAAGCAGCTATCAACAAGCGAATTTCACCCCAGAAGGGGATGACCCAGCAATGTTGCTCCTACCTGACCGACCCGACATGCTTAATAGCGGTCAGCAACTCGACAGAGTCTTACTTACCTCCGCGTGGCAAGTGTGGCCTGGTGCTCACCGGGCGGGAGAGGCGGCCGATCTCCCAATCCTGGGATGCCCAGGAGCAGCTACTTCCCGGCAGGAGCTCCGTTACCCCCCCCCCTCGGACCAGTGGGGGTTATCCCGGTCCACCCCTAAGAGGCTGTCTGGAGCTAATGGACGCACAGAGCACAGCCGCCCAGGCTGACATACTCATCTGCGACTCTCCCAACATGGCGGCAGCCGCGTGTCCTCCTGGTACCAGCAAAGCATGGCAGGATATTGAGTCTAAGCTGGACAGACTCTTTAATCAATTTTGGAAGCAAATAACAAGCAGGAAGCCCCAACAAGCTCCACCACAGCTAAGCGAAGCAGTCCCCATTAAAATCCACCAGCGCAAAAGGCGTCGAAGACGGGACCGGAGGCATAAACAGAAATGCAGAGCCTGCCCCACGTCAAGCACTCGCCTCCACCTTAAGCCACCACAATCCCGCACCGGACGTGAAGCACCACCGGGACAGATCCGACCACCCGACAAAACAAGCTTCCACCACCTCAAGCCGCGAACCCGGCACTCAGCCAGAGACTTGCCTTTGTTGTTCCAGGTATCAGGGACTCCCAGGGTCAGCACCTGGCGCCCAGAAGGGATCAGATGAGCACAAGCAGTAAACAGCAGCCTGCCAAGCATGTCCCACTATAGCCGATCCTCCACACCATGCCTTTGATCACATGAACTGCTCTCTGCACATTAACTAATCGTAAAGTAGCAACCATTTAACCCCTTAAGGACACATGAAGTGTGACATGTCATGATTCCCTTTTATTCCAGAAGTTTGGTCCTTAAGGGGTTAAACATGTCATTATTTCACCTCCTAAAGAGTTTATTGTCGTAGTTCCTTACATGCCTGTATTATGTTATTCACTAGTCTCATCTCATGGGGCGACTCACACTTGATTTATAACTAGTGGTGGAGCTGCTGATATAAATACACGGTTGATAACGTGCAAGCTACACCCTAAACATGACAGCCATCTATCACAACAAGGTTCTGCTATATACTCATACCCTCAGTGCAACTAGCCATGATATACGCACGTTCAGCCTAGCATGCTCAAAAATAACACACTTCTGTCTAAAAAAATAAAATAATAAAAATAAAAAGAATGCAGCTTCCGAATGAATCTAAAATGGATGCTGTCCAGGAGGTGGGAGGGTCTGGGAGGGAGGGTCTGCTGCTGATTGGCTGGAATGTGTCTGCTGACTGTGAGGTACAGGGTCAAAGTTTACTCAATGATGACGAATAGGGGGCGGACCGAACATCGCATATGTTCGCCATCCTCGGCGAACGCGAACAAGCTATGTTCGCCAGGAACTATTCACCAGCGAACCGTTCGGGACATCTCTAATTGGGACCCCTGACCATTACAACAACAGGGACTTTTATGATTTGTATTCTAAATACATAGATATTAATTGTTGTTGCCCCCCCCCCCCCCCTTTGCAGCTATAACCACCCTTCTAGGAATGCTTTCCACAAGATATTGGAGTGTTTCTGTGTCCTTTCATCCAGTAGAGTTGAAACAGAGAAGCTTGATTTGGCTTTCACAGAACATGTTTCCACTGCTCCAGAGTCCAGTAGTGATGTGCTTTGCACCACTCAATACGTGCTTGGCATTGTACTTGTTGATGTGAGGCTTGCATGCAGCTGCTTGGCCATGAAACCCATTCCATGAAGCTCCCACAGTATTTGAGCTAATATTAGTGGCAGTGGATGTTCAGAACTCTTCAGCCGTGGAATCCGCAGAGCATTAGCGACTTTTACATACCATGCGCCTCAGCACTCTGTGACCCCTCTTTGTGACTTTATGTGGTTTTCCGCTTCATGGCTGAGTTTATAATAACAAAGACATAGAAACATAGAATGTGATGGCAGATAAGAATCATTTGGGCCATCTAGTCTGCCCAATTTTCTAAATACTTTCATTACTCCCTGACCTTATCATATAGCTAGGATAGCCCTATGCCTATCCCACGCATGCTTAAACTCCTTCACTGTGTTAACCTCTACCACTTCAGCTGGAAGGCTATTCCATACATCCACTACCCTCTCAGTAAAGTAATACTTCCTGATATTATTTTTAAATCTAATTTAAGACTGTCCTCTTGTTGTGGTAGTTTTTCTTCTTATAAATGTAGTCTCCTCCTTTACTGTGTTGACTCCCTTTAGATATTTAAATGTTTCTATCTATCATATCCCTCCTGTCTCGTCTTTACTCCAAGCTATACATATTAAGATCCTTTTCCTTGTAAGTTTTATCCTGCAATCCATGAACCAGTTTAGTTGCCCTTCTCTGAACTCTCTCTAAAGTATCATATCCTTCTCGAGATACGGTCTCCAGTACTGCTTACAATACTCCAAGTGAGGTCTCACCAGTGTTCTGTACAATGGAATGAGCACTGCCAACTTTTTACTGCTAATACCTCTCCCTATACAACCAAGCGTTCTGCTAGCATTTCCTGCTGCTCTATTACATTGTCTGCCTACCTTTAAGTTATCAGAAATAATCATCCATAAATCCCTTCCCTCAGATGTTGAGGTTAGGACTCTATCAAATATTCAGCTGTGGCTTCTACTGTCCGCTGCTACTGTCTTCTGTCAGTCACATCCTCAATAAATACCAGTGACACAGTGTCATTGGAAGCCATGCATGCCCATGCCATTACACCGCCTCCACAGTGTTTTAAAGTGGATGTGGTATGCTTCGGATCATGAGCTGTTCCAAACCTTCTCCATACTCTTTTCTTCCGATCATTCTGGTACAGGTTGATCTTAGTTTCATCTGTCCAAAGAATGGTGTTTCAGAACTAGACTGACTTTTCATAGATTCATAGTCTAATGTGGCTTTCTATTCTATTCTGGAGTCTTCTCTTTTTGGTAGACTTGGATAATGATATGCCTACCTCCTGGAGAGTGTTCTTCACTTGGCTGTATGTCGTGAAGGGGTTTTTATTTACCATGGAAAGGATCTTTTCTATGATCATCCACCATTGTTGTTCTCTGTGGACGTCCAGGCCTTTTTGTGTTATAGAGCCCAACAGTGCACTCAGATTGTACCAAACTGTTTGACCACTCTCGTATCATATTCCTGATATCCTGCTGCAATGGAATTGTTTTTTGTTTCTTTGCAGTCTGACACCCTGTTTCACTTGCATTGAGAGCTTCTTTGACCGCATGTTGTGGGTTCACAGCAACAGCTTCCAAATGCGAATACCACACCTGGGATCAACTCCAGCCCTTTTACCTGCTTAATTGATGAAGAAATAACTTTTGAGTCAACTGTCCAATTACTTAGGTCCCTTGAAAAAGAGAGGGCTACATATTACATGTAATTCCTGAACCCTTCCTCCAATTTGGATGTAAATAACCTCAAATTTAAGCCGAGAGACTGTACTTTAAGCCCATATTTATTAGTTAGCAGTAGCCTGAATTTATTTTGATAAACAGCCGAAATAACAAAACTTGTGTCAGTGTCCAAATATTTCTGGACCTAACTGTATGTCGGTTTGCTGCTTATTGACCTAAGGAGAAATCTGATTGCCATTTTTTTTTTTTCACCCTAAGCAAAAGTACACTCCCTGACTAAAGCCTAGCTGTGCTTTACAACAGTTCTAGTTTGACGTTTATTGTATTTAAACAATTAAAAGTGTCAGTGTCTCAGAACTATGAGTATGGAAAAGATTCTATCTTTATGAAATACTTATTTTGACTGTGCTGGAATTTCACTGACATTCCAACCCTGTCAAGAGATATGAAGAGGCTCTACTGAGAGATTAGTAGGGACTACTTTGTCTCTCTATCTTTCCTGTGCCTGGCTTTCATAGACTCTGTTTGAACAAAACTGTGGCCCAGGCACTCAGGATTCAATTCAACAGCAGCTTTATTAGAAACCAGTGCAATGTTTCGATCTCAGAGAGATCTTCATCGAGCTTGAGAAAGATCTCTCTGAGATCGAAACGTTGCACTTGTTTCTAATAAATCTGCTTTTGAATTGAATCCTGTGTGCCTAGACCACAGTTTGTTCAAACAGTTGCAGTGGGGACAGCCAACCCCAGGTCTTGCTGCACCTGGATCCAAATAAGAGTGCAGTAGTCCTCATTTTTTCCATTTTCATGGACAGAGTTACAGAGTCAATTCCAACAGCCATCACCAATGATGGCTTTATGGAATTGGCTGTGTCTATGAGGGATCCAATGCAAGGAGCTGAAGAGGTGCAGACAAAGGAAGATGAGGGAGAGGTTCATGTGAGTAAATCTCACCTTTACCTGCTACCCCAGTCCCCACCCACCGGATCCCCAAATGTGATGTCATCATCAGGGTCTTCGCAAAATTGGCAAACTCCCAGATGGTGACAGTGCCGCATTAATGACTTTAGGACATTCAATAACGTTCTCAACAGAGTGGCTTTAACGCTGTTAGAACTAAATGGTACGTCCTTATGGTTTTGTGTGAGCAGGGTTAAACCTTGGTATCACTTCATACCTGGGGCTCCCCTCTGTCAGCTGGGGACATATTTAGTGGCACCTGACTAACAGATTATCTGTATGAAGTGCTCAGAGTGAGTGCTGTATACACACTTTAAATTTCCCCGCTTAAAAGTGAGCAGGGTTGAATCCATGAATATACATTAATATAAGTTTCGTTATTTTTCTTCAGTTGATGTGAAAAAATGTTTGAATTTTTTATTTTCTTATTCTGTTTTTTATTTCCTTTTTTTTTTTTTTAAATTCTTTATTTTTCTTGTGCATGTAAATACGGATAACATTTTTCTTGCGATGTCACAACAGTATTGGCAAGTTAATTAGGAACATTGGGTTTGACATGGCATGCGATTGACAGCACATTTTTAAATAATAATAACAGGCTAGGTCTGAAAAGGTTATGTCAGAAGATACGTTTTAACTAGAGGTTCTGGGATTGCCAACATTGTCATGCTTAAGGTTGATTATTCTCATAAGCAGCAATATCTGTTAACCTTGCTTTAAATCTCTAATTTTTGAGAGCTTAAACATCAGAGTGAAGATGAAAGTACATGAAACAAGTGAGTACAGGTAATGCTTAACACTGCTGGGTTTGCTATGTGAGGTGGCTAGAGTCATATCATTAATTACAGCAGGCTTCTATTCTCTCCTATACATGAGAAAGTATATATAGTTTTGCACCTTCAGGTGAGGTTACATGTATATAAACCAACAGCCTTAATGTTTAAGTAGGTTTAGATTTAGGTTGCCCCAGTAGATTAATTTAGTTAGTAGGCTTATACTTATATGTCCCTTTGCTTAGTGTGAAATAACGACAGGTAAGTAATCAACACTGTTTGTTTTGTCGGCAGTCTGGTACCAGTTCGTGGGTTTTGAGGCATAATGAGGGAGTCCAGTCACCGCGTGGTGCACCCGACAGATTCCAGTCTCGTGGTCTCTCTCACCCGATCCCCTCCGGACGCCTAGCACGGCCCCCTTGAGCCTCCATCTCCTGCGGTATCCAAGCCGTAGATGTGTACTGGAGCCATGCATCAGGCTGTTGGTGGTAGGAGTGTGCATAGTGGGGGGGGGGGGTCTGTGGTTCTCATGTGGGGTGATTGCTTCTGAACCCGTCTGGAATTGTGGTGGCTTAAAGTGGAGGTGGGTGCTGGGCGGAGAGCAGGCTCCTTGTTGCCGCTTGTGTTGCCGGATTCGCCGTCGGTGCCATTTGGGGGAGCCGCTGGCGGTTATCACTCTTCGTCTGAGTTTGGGTTTAGAGGCTGCCAGAGCTGCACTCACAGGGGAGGTCTGTTTAGTTGGTGCGGAGTGCAGCTTCCTCTCTGCTATCCGAGCCCAGAAGGCGTCAAAGAGTTCGTCGAGCTTGGTCATAGTTTGAGTCGCTGGATCTCCACTGGTCCCCACGCTTGTCGACTGGCTCTCGGCATCCGCCATTTTGGAGTTAGAGGTCTGATCCGCTCCACGGCCAGGCTCCGCCCCCTTTTATTACCTTTTTTCCCCATTCGTAAAGGAGCACTATGGGTCAGGAACACAAACATGTATTGCTGACCCTAGAGGGTTAAAACCACCATCTAGCCACCCTGGTCCCCTCATGCCTCCCTAAATATATCCCATCTCCTCATAGAGATGAACTGAATCAATGAATCTCTATGAGGAAAGTTCAGTGTCTGCATGCAGACGGTGGGGACACTGAATGTTTGGATTCATTTTAGGCAGCCATGACCCAGGAAGGATCTCTAACAGCCACATGAGTGGCCAGTGAAGTTATCACTAGGCTGTAATGTAAACACTGCATTTTCTCTGAATGACAGTGTTTACAGCAAAAAGCCTGAAGGTAATGATTCTACTCACCAGAACAAATTCAATAAGCTGTAGTTGTTCTGGTGACTATAGTGCCCCCTTAAAGGGACACTCTAGGCACCCAGAACACTTCTGCCCATTGGAGTGGTCTGGGTGCCAACTCCCACTACTCTTAACCCTGCAAGTGTAATTATTGCAGTTTTTTATAAACTGCAATAATTACATTGCAGGGTTAAGCCCACCTCCAGTGGCTGTCTATTAGACAGCCACTAGAGGTCACTTCCTGGGTTCTAGCACAGGAAACCTGTGCTAGAGCGTCGCTGGACGTCCTCACGCTGTGTGAGGACCTCCAGCGTCGCTCAAAACCCCATAGGAAAGCATTGAAATTATTTTTCAATGCTTTCCTATGGGGAGACGTAATGCGCATGCGCGGCATTGCCGCGCATGCGCATTAGGTCCCCTCGGCCGGTGGGCGAGATCAGTCTCGCCCACCGGCCGACGCAATGAAGAGGAGGAGCGTCGCGGAGGCGGAGACATCGGCGAGGGACATCGCCGCTGCCTCAGGTAAGTCACTGAAGGGATTTTAACCCCTTCAGTAACCGGGGATTGGGGGGTGGGAGGGAGAGGGACCCTCCAGTGCCAGGAAAACGGATCGTTTTCCTGGCACTGGAGTTTCCCTTTAATATTTTATTTATATGATATAATGTTGTTTTAGGCATACATATAGGATATTAAAAGATAGCCCTTTCTGTATATTAAATACTATGGGTACATATAAAGAGAAATCCTTAAATTACGGTGGCGGCACAAATTCTAGGTTTTGATTTGGTTCAAATGTTTCATTACCTTGGTACTTAAGTAGTTAACAAATGTAAGGTTTTTTAAAATGTTATGTAAAATATTCCTATGCAGTGCTTTACCAGCAGGTGGAGACACACTACTTCTAGAAATATATTGGTACACGCACAAACTGACTTTTTAAAACATATTCACATTTAACTTTTTAACAAACATGAATTTTAAATTGAGATCAACAGAGAGAATCATTATCATTATGACTCTAAAATATGGTGATCACATGTTGTAAATTACCTTAAAAGACCTGCTAAGTTCCATCTTCATTTTATGTGACACATTTTTTCCTCAGCACTTTAAAAACGTTACAGGGAATTTAAAGAGACATTATAAGCACCAAAACAACTTTAGCTTAAAAAAGTTTTTGATGTATGGACCACGCCCCTGCAGTCTTGCTTCTCAATTCCCTGCCATTTAGGAATTACGTCACTTTATGTAGCCCCATCCAACTCTCATAGCCTCCCAAAATACATTCAAAAAAATTTAAATTAGATTTTTTTATTTTTTATTACAAGGTGTGTTTGATTTAGAATGTGTTATTTACTGTTCTGTTTATTGTCTAGTAGAGCCTACAACAGGATTGTGATTAAAGGGACACTATAGTCACCAGAACAACTACAGCGTATTGTATTTGTTCTGGAGAGTAGAATCATTCCCTTCAGGCGTTTTGCAGTATACACTGTTTTGTTTCAGAAAAAAAAGGCAGTGTTTACATTACAGCCTAGGGATAACTCCAATGGCCATTCCTCAGATGGCTGCTAGAGGTGCTTCCTGCGAAAGCATTATGATTGGCTCAGACCATCACTTCTGATGATGTCAGCAAACAGCAGGCAGGTCAGATGCAGACAGGGGCAGATGCAGCAGCTGCAGACTTGAATGCAAGTAAGATGTTACTATATTTAGGGAGGCAAGAGGGAGCTAGAGTTTGGTTTCAACACTATAAGGTCAGTAATACACGTTTGTGTTCCTGACCCTATAGTGTTCCTATAAAGTTTAATAATGAAATTAACAAAGGAGTAGACCTACTAAAGTAAACACACTACACTGTAAAAATTAACCCTTTTTTCCCCCCAGTAGGCTGTGTGAGTGACAGTCAGGGGAGGAGACAAATTAAGCAGTGAGACTGTAGTGGCATGGCCTATACACCAAAACCACTTTACCAAACTGAAGATTTTTGTGCTTATAATGATCATTTAAGGCCATATGCACCTCAGCAGCATTCCATGTATGGGCAGCTATCAGCACCTAAATGTACATTGTTAGTAAAGCCAGTTGTGTATTTGACCCACCCACTGGCTCCTCCCACCCCTCCCTCTCCAGATATCAGATTTGGCAAAGTTGTCAGATGTGGCTCTAGTAATTTTATTTATTAATCTTTTGTGTGAAATATAACAATGCTAGAAACTGCTGCCCTTCAGGGTGCTGGCCCACACTAATGCATATCAGGAGATGATTGGGGCTACTGATTACTGCCAACTACTATTACAAGTGATGCTATCAGAGCATACAAGCAAAGAGCCTGGCCTAACTGGAAAAGCTCAGGGGCCTGCATAGGGCCCTTAAGTGGTTATTGGTTCTGCGATATGGCATGCCCCCATCTCTCACACTGCACTGCCATGCGCCAGCTGGAACACATGGCATGCGAGGTCAAAATGCCTGGGGAGAGTAAAGGTTAGGCACAGTAATTTATATGGCTGTTACTGTGAAAGGAAGAGGTTGGTGCTAGGGGTTTGCAGTGGCGTACTAATGCGGGGGCAGTCCGTCCCGGGTGCCACTCACCAGGGGGTGCCATTACTGCCAGTGTCATTAGTCACCCTCCATCCATTAGTGGCCCACAGTAATATGGAGGAGCCAGGGTAAGAGTGGTGAGGCACACAGCGTCACGCTGACGTGCGCCTTCTGTTCACCTTCATGGATCTCCAGGACCTCCGATCTAATGTGAGGGTGGCACTGAGGCAGCAGTAGCATTGTGAGCTTGAAGCAGGAGCAGAGCTTCTCCATAATATGAGTCATCCTTAATTGTGAGTAAAGACTGCAAGCGGTACAGGATATTTATGTGGAGGGGTGTATGAACTTTATGTGAAGGGAGTGCAAAATTTATTTTTAATAGTTCTAATTTTTTCAAGTTGCTATATAGTTTACAAATTTGTGCAATAAACCTGAAAACATTTTTAAGAATGTGTGGGTGTTTTTTTTTTTACATTTAAAAAAAAAGGGGGGGGGGGCAAATGCTATTGGTATACCCCTGGGTGTTTGTAAGTAAGTGACTGTGTCTGTATCTCTGGCTATATGTGAGTTTGACAGTGTGTGTGTATCTTTGTGTGTGTGTCTGGTTGTGTGGTTGACATTGTGTGTATGAGTCTGTGTGTGTGTGTCTGACCGTGTATCAGTGTCTGACCATGTATGAGTCTGTGTGTGTCTGATAGTATATGTGTATCTGACTGTGTATGAGTGTGTTTGTGTGTACATGTCCAAATGTGTGCCTCATGCTGTGCGTGGCATATGTTCTGTTAATCTGCATATGTATACCTAACAGAGTGTGTGTCTAACATTCTGTAATTGTTTGTGTTTGTGTGTGCATGATAGTGTCTGGCAATGTGTAAGTGTGCATTCTGGAAGAGTGTGTGTATGACAGTTTATATGTGGAAAGGAGTGTACATCTAGTTGAGGGAGCCTGGAAATTTTTTTAATGGGCCCTTAGATTTCTTATGTCAGTCTTGACTGTGACAAACTCCCCTTCCTACGTGAGTTTGCAACGAGCTCCTGGAGGAGCCTGCTTGCCAGCCTCCTGCCCACAGACTATGGGCCATGCAGGGAAACCCGTAAAAGACTATTTAACTGACTTGGTTTGTGTGAATCCCCTATGCTGTTCGGGCACCGAACAGCCGTATGAACTATGGACCACCCGGGATCTTGTTAAGCCTAAAGGATACACTGTAACGATCCTAACCACAGTGTTGTAATCGTTCGTCTGGGTGGCCGCAATTGTTCGCATGAACACAGGCAGCGGTGTTTGGTCGTCAAGTTCATGGAACTATTTTCGGACACTGAAACTCCCGAACACCGCTTTCATGATCGCCTGTGTTCAGTTTAATATAACTTAGAAGAACACTGTTCAGGGGGATTGTTCGTCTGGATGAAGGGAACAAGATCTACAGAATGGCAATAGATTCTGTTCAGTAGTTTGTTCTCTTTTAAAACTATTGAACTTGACTGACCGCTACCACTTTTCATCTGGAACTGTTTTGGGCATAGGACCATGTGTGCAGTCGGTCAAATTATGACTTCCAGGAAAATATCAAACCCCTGAACCGATCTGGGTAATTTTCGATATGTTGGTCACCCAGATCGGGGCTATCAGGGGGATGTAACCTTTGTGGGGTTTTTATGTGTTTTTATAGGTATTTTTGAGGTTTTGTAATATTGTATGTTTTTTCTATGCCTGGAAATAATTGAGTTAGTTCAGTTCCTGACTCAATTATCTCTCAGGCACAGAGGTGGAGTTTGTATCTTGTAACTAGTCCCCTCTCAGGTGCAGAAGAGGGATTATCCTGTTTGTGTGGGAGTGTCAGGGTTGTGTTTACTGCGTCCCTGTATTGTATAAAAGCAGGCCATTCAGCCTAGGTTAAACACATTCGTTTTACCACTTCATGAAGTCTAGGCTCATGTTTGGGGGATTGGAGAGCTCTAATCACTACTCAGTCGGATATAGCGTATCTGTTACACTGGCTATTATATAGCACACCAACATCAAGTGTGTATAACTTATGGTGTCCTACTTGTATAAGTCATTATTGACGGGTGTCCCTACAGCCCATTTAATGGGGGGCAAAAGAGCAGTCTGTCTTTGTGTTGCTTCACAGTCATTAAAGGAATACTCCATTGAAAATTGTGTTTGATACATATTTTAACAATTTAGTAGGTGTACCCCCAAATAACATGCATGTATTTTTTTTCTGCATGTTTTCTTTTGGGGAATATTAAAAAATTGCTTGCAAAAGCAGTAGACCTGCTTTCTGCAGCCTTTGCAGGCCTTCCTAGACAGACTTTCGGTGTATGCCAGATGCTGTGGACAATTCTTTGTATGCTGAGTTTAGCTCCACTGAGCTAACCAAACCAGGAAGTAACATACCCTGTTGTCTGCTTGATAGCAGGTGGGTGTAACCTTGATAATTTATAAAAGTGGCAATTTCTATTGAAATCTGTACTTTTTCTAAAATGAAAAAGAGATTTGAGACACTTCACAAATAAAGTAATAAAAGCTAGCTAAATTGTTTTATGCGTCTGGAGTGTCCCTTTAATGAAGTGACATGTTTTAGTTTTCTATGTTTTATCCAAGTCATATTTTCACTGATACCTAGTTTGAACCAACTGGACAGTGTGTCAATTGTAGATGTTATTTTGCAACAGGTCAACCATTAGTGAACAAGCAACATTGAGTTATTACACCCAATTTTAGAGAAGTCATTTGTGGTTAGTTCTGTTTCTATATATGTCTGTATGTGTACACGTGTTTGATCAATATTAATTATGAAGAAACATAATTTTTGAATTGCTTGTGCATTTATTTATTACAATCACAATGCAGAACCGGCCTATTCTCATACAGAAAGCATTTCTCAGATCATTTTGGAATCATTTTCTGCTCCAGTTCTCCTGGCTCTCAGCATGACTTTAAGTAGTGTTCTTCTTTCTTGCACTGATCATTTTATATTTTTGTATATATTTGTAATTGTGTAGTTACACTGGATAAATGTAATGATTTTATTTTAATAAATATATATAGCATTGGAAGTGTAGCAATGTTCCAAACGTTTTGCAGACATTTTCTAATAATTTAACAATTGTTTTCTTTAATATACATACATAAGGGTATATTGGGTTGAAGTTCAATGTAAATCTGTAACAATACAAAATAGCAGGATAATAGTGCAGTATTGTCAGAACAAATCAAATGTGATATCAGGATTAGTAATCTCACCCACAAGTAAGGAGCCATTGGTCATATTATGGCTCGGATGGTAAGCGCTGGTGGACAATATAAAGGATGTCCAATTCCTTTTTTTCCCGGTCCTTTAGAATGTGACGGCAGATAAGAACCATTCGGCCAATCTAGTCTGCCCAATTTTCTAAATACTTTCATTAGTCCCTGGCCTTATCCAGGGCCGGTGCAAGGATTTTTGGGTACATAGGCGAAGATGTATTTTTCCGCCCCCCCCCCATTCAAAAATAACATCTTCACCTATGTGCCTCTTAACCAGCCCTTCTCCCCGTCCATTATTGGTCCCCTCCCTTCCCTGTCCCTTAGTGTTCTTCTGACAGTCACACACACTCAATGACAAACACAGAGACTCACTGATCTGACACACACACACACTGATTGACACTCATTGACAGACACACTGATAGTCACACACAGACTCAATGACAAAGATACTCTCAATGATTTGACAGACACTCACAAACACACACTGACAGACACACACATACACTGACAAACTCACATGCAACACTCATACAATCACTCACAGACACACATACACTCACTCACGCACACACTCACAGTCACTCACAGACACACATACACTCACTCACGCACACACTCACAGTAACTCACAGACACACATACACTCACTCACACAGTCACTCACAGACACACAGTCACTCACAGACACACATACACTCACTCACGCACACACTCACTCACACAGAGACACATACTCACAGACACATACACACTCACAGACACACAGACACTCACACACTCACTCATACACACACACTCACACAGACACTCACACACAGACACATACACTCACAGACACACAGACACACACACACACACACTCACAGACACACAGACACACTCACTCACAGACACACAGACACTCTCACACAGAGACACATACTCACTCACAGACACATACACACAGACACTCACTCACACACACTCACACAGACACTCACACAGACACTCACACAGACACTCACACACTCACTCACAGACACACAGACACTCACACACACACACACACACACTCTAACACAGACACTCACACACACAGACAGACACTCTCACACACAGACACATCACATACATTCACAAATTATTTTAATAAATAAATAATATCCACCCAGCCTCCCTACCTGGAGAGCTGGTGTGGATCATTCCCTGGGGTCCAGTGGGGCTGCTGGGCGGCGTGCGGCAGTGCTGCGATCAGGCGCGGCGAGGGAGCTCTAACCTCTCTGCTCTGCTCCCTCGCGCGCTGCCTGTCTGCTGATACCGCGGGAGCCGGAATATGACGTCATATTCCGGCTCCCGCGGCATCATTAGACAGCGGGCGAGGGAGCAGAGCAGAGAGGTTAGAGCTCCCTCGCCGCGCCTGATCGCAGGACTGCCGCGCCGGGGGCAGAGATGGTGGCCGGCAGGAGGGAGAGCTTCCCTCCTGCCGGTCACTGAAATCTTGCGCCCCCGGAGCCGGTGCGCCCTAAGGCGGCCGCCTGTGCCGCCTTATGGACGCGCCGGCCCTGGCCTTATCTTATAGTTAGGATAGCCTTATGCCTATCCCACGCATGCTTACTGTGTTAACCTCTACCACTTCAGCTGAAAGGCTATTCCATGCATCCACTACCCTCTCAGTAAAGTAATACTTCCTGATATTATTTCTAAACCTTTGTCCCTCTAATCTCTGTGGTTCTATTGGTCTGACACACAGGATACCAGAAGTGTTGTCCAGAGGGTCAACATGGGTGGCGGTACGGAGACCGGGACCCCTGAGTGCCTGATGATTATTATGGGAGTCTAAGCGTGGAAATGGACTAATAGGGCATGTACAGGTTTTATAGGGGTTTTGGAAAGTTACAGGGTCAGTTGTAGGGCTTGCCCATTTCAGATTGCCATCTTGATTTGCTGGGATTATGTTGCCTTTCAAACCATATAGCAGCCCAAAAATGAAAATTACCCCCATCATAGTATACTGTTTGCAAAAGTAGACAATCCAGAGTATTTAAAATGGAGTTTGTCCAGTCTATTTTAGTAGCCACTTTGTCACAAACCCTATCCAAACTTAGTGTGTGCGTGTGTGTAAAAAAAAATGTTCTTTCATTTTTCCACACATAAACTGCACTTTCAAACTTTCACTTCCACCCCGATAACACCGAGCCGCACAGGAGGGAGTGCGGAGTGGGAGAAGGGTAGGAAACAGGAGAAGGGTGGCTTAAAATGTGTACACTTTGCATGTGTTTCTGTGTGCAGGGCCGCCATCGGGGCATGACAACCGTGACAATTGTCACGGGCCCGGCGGCCATAGGGGGCCCGGGCCCCACGTGTATCAGCTTAACTGCCGCCGGTGCATCTGCACCGGGGCCCACACGCTGATAGGGCCCATCAGGTGGCCCAAGCATTTAGGGACACCCAATGGGCCCTATTATCTTCAGGGGCACGGTCAGCGCTGTAATAGCGTGACCGGGCCCCTTTTAAAAGAAAATGCAGCCGGAAAGCAAGTGCTGCTGGGAAGGAGTGACGTCCGGCCACTTCCTCCCTGTTTACTCCGCGCGGGGGAAGGAGGAGAGAAAGGCCGCGAGGAGGGGCAGCCGACGCACATCATCCCCAGCCACCCTCCTGCGACGAAATGGTAAGGAAGAGAGGAGGGTGGCTGAAAATGAGGTGTGTGTATGTATGCCAGTGTATGTATGTGTGTATGCCAGTGTGTGTATGTATGCCAGTGTATGTGTGCCAGTGTGTGTATGTGTGTATGTATGTGTGTATGCCTGTATGCCAGTGTATGTATGTATGTGTGTATGCCAGTGTGCCAGTGTATGTATGTATGCCAGTGTGCCAGTGTATGTATGTATGCCAGTGTATGTATGTGTGTATACCAGTGTATGTATGTGTGTATGCCAGTGTGCCAGTGTATGTATGTGTGTATTCCAGTGTATGTATGTGTGTATGCCAGTGTATGTATGCCTATGTATGGATGTGTATGCCAGTGTGTGTATGTGTGTATGCCAGTGTGTCAGTGTATGTATGTATGTATGTGTATGCCAGTGTATGTGTATGCATGTATGCCAGTGTATGTGTGTATGTATGTATGCCAGTGTATGTATGTATGCCAGTGTATGTGTGTATGTATGTATGACAGTGTATGTATGCCTGTATATGCCAGTGTGTGTATGCCAGTATGTGTATGCCAGTGTGTGTGTGTGTGTATGTATGCCACTGTGTGTGTGTATGTATGCCACTGTGTGTGTGTATGTATGCCACAGTGTGTGTGTGTGTGTATGTATGTATACATCAGTATGCAGTTAGTGATGTCGCGAACATAAAATTTTCGGTTCGCGAACGGCGGACGCGAACGTCCGCAAATGTTCGCGAACCGGCGAACCGTGCGAACCGCCATAGCATTCAATAGGCAGGCGAATTTTAAAACCCACAATAGTGGATGAAGGGGGGGGGGGAGGAGATCTACTCGCCTCCTGCCCCCACCCCTGGGTTCGGGTGGGGGCCATAATGATAATGAGGGGGGGGGGACCTACTGTCCTCTGCCCCCCGGCCCCCACCCCTGGGCGGCGGGTGGGGGCCATAAAGATAATGAGGGGGGACCTACTGTCCTCCCCCTCTCCGGCCCCCACCCCTGGGCGGCGGGTGGGGGCCATAATGATAATGAGGGGGGGCTACTGTCCCCCCCCCGGCCCCCACCCCTGGGCAGCGGGTGGGGGCCATAAAGATAATGAGGGGGGACCTACTGTCCTTCCCCTCTCCGGCCCCCACCCCTGTGCGGCGGGTGGGGGCCCTAAAAATAACAATAAGGGGGGACCTAATGTCCCCCCCCGGCCCCCACCCCTGAGCGGTGGGTGGGGGCCCTAAAATTAACAATAAGGGGGGGACCTATTGTCCCCCCCCGGCCCCCATCCCTGAGCGGTGGGTGGGGGCCCTAAAAATAACAATAAGGGGGGGACCGATTGTCCCCCCCCCCGGCCCCCACCCCTGAGCGGTGGGTGGGGGCCCTAAAATTAACAATAAGGGGGGACCTATTGTCCCCCCCGGACCCCACCCCTGAGCGGTGGGTGGGGGCCCTAAAAATAACAATAAGGGGGGGACCTATTGTCCCCCCCCGGCCCCCACCCCTGAGCGGTGGGTGGGGGCCCTAAAAATAACAATAAGGGGGGGACCTATTGTCCCCCCCGGCCCCCACCCCTGAGCGGTGGGTGGGGGCCCTAAAATTAACAATAAGGGGGGGGACCTATTGTCCCCCCTCCGGCCCCCACCCCTGAGCGGTGAGTGGGGGCCCTAAATACAAAGGGAGGGGGGGTGCCCTTGTTAACCCTTCCCCCCCAAAAAAAATATCTGCCTACCTACCCCCCTCACCCTAAAAATAATGAGGGGGGGACCTTTAACTAAAACCCTGTAAAAAAAAAATAGATAAAAACAACTTACCATTTGATGTTTTCTTTCTTCTACAATCTTCTTTTTTCAGCCCCAAAAAAGGGCAAAAAAAACCCCATAATAACCGACGCAATAAAAAAAAAAAAAAAACGACCGCACAAAAAAATAATCCATCTTCACCCATGGAGGGCTCCGCGCAGATTGAGCTCTGCAGGGCGGGGGAAGGCTTATAAAGCCTTGCCACGCCCTGCAATTAGGCTAAGAACACTCTGATTGGCTGGTTTAAGCCAATCAGAGTGCTCTTTGTTATTTTACACAGTGTGGGAAAATTCCAAAGAACTTTCCCACGCGTGTAAAATGACACAGAGCACTGTTATTGGATGGCTTGAAATCCATCCAATCACAGTGCTCTGTGTCATTTTACACAGCGTGGGAAAATTGATCTTTCCCACGCTGTGTAAAATGACACAGAGCACTGTGATTGGATGGATTTCAAGCCATCCAATCACAGTGCTCTGTGTCATTTTACACGCGTGGGAAAGTTCTTTGGAGTTTTCTCACGCTGTGTAAAATGACAAAGAGCACTCTGATTGGCTTAAACCAGCCAATCAGAGTGTTCTTAGCCTAATTGCAGGGCGTGGCAAGGCTTTATAAGCCTTCCCCCGCCCTGCAGAGCTCAGTCTGCGCGGAGCTCTCCATGGGTGAAGATGGATTATTTTTTTGTGCGGTCGTTTTTTTTTTTTTAATTGCGTCGGTTATTATGGTTTTTTATTTGGCCTTTTTTGGGGCTGAAAAAATAAGATTGTAGAAGAAAGAAAACATCAAATGGTAAGTTGTTTTTATCAATTTTTTTTTACAGGGTTTTAGTTAAAGGTCCCCCCCTCATTATTTTTAGGGTGAGGGGGGTAGGTAGGTAGATCATTTTTTTTGGGAGGGGGGAAGGGTTAACAAGGGCACCCCCCCTTTGTATTTAGGGCCCCCACCCACCGCTCAGGGCTGGGGGCTGGGGGGGGACAATAGGTCCCCCCTAATTGTTATTTTTAGGGCCCCCACCCGCCGCTCAGGGGTGGGGGCCAGGGGGGCACAATAGGTCCCCCCCTAATTGTTATTTGTAGGGCCCCCACCCGCCGCTCAGGGGTGGGGGCCGGGGGGGACAATAGGTCCCCTCCTTATTGTTCATTTTAGGGCCCCCACCCGCCGCTCAGGGGTGGGGGCCGGGGGGACAATAGGTCCCCCTCTTATTGTGATTTTTAGGTCCCCCACCCCTTTTTTTTTTTAACAGTGTGCAGCCACAGGCTGCTCACTGTTTAATAGACATGCTCCTACTCGCGGTATTGCGAGTAGGGGCACAATTTACTAATACTAAGTAATTTTTACTTAGTATTAGTACATTAATAGGGGGCGGACCGAACATCGCATATGTTCGCCCGCCGTGGCGAACGCGAACACGCTAAGTTCGCCGGGAACTATTCGCCGGAGAACAGTTCGGTACATCACAATATGCAGTATGTGTATGTATATGTGTGTGTGTGTCTCCCTATGCATGTGTATATGTCTGTTTCAGTATTTGTATATGTTAGTGTGTGTGTATTCCTGTGGGCGGGATTTGGAGGCGGGCCCTGTGGGTGTGCTTGAAGGGGGGCCCAGACCTTGAGCTGTGTTAGGGGCCCCAAAATTTCTGATGGTGGCCCTGTCTGTGTGTGTATCAGTATTTGCATCAGTGTGCATATTTGTGCATCAATGTGTGTGTATTTGTGCATCTGCATGTGTCAGTGTTTGGATGAGTGTCATTGTGTGTCTGTGTGTTTATTTTGTGTCTGTATCTGGATGTGAGTCAGTGTTTTTATCTGTGTGAGTGTGTGTATTTGGATGTGAGTCAGAGTGTATATGGCAGTGTATGTACATACATATCAACATTCAAACTCCAAAACTACACACAAGTACATCCCTGCATTAAAACATCAACACTACATGCATACACACCCCTATATTCAAAGGCAAACACTATACACAAGTTAACCACTGCATTCTTTAGTTCCACCACTGGTTTGGGAAGTTCCTATTTTTAAATTATTAATATTCTAAAGGAAACATCAGGTAGGATCTGATTTAGTCAAAAGGATATATATACATATAATAGAGATAGTGAAAAAAGGCTTGCACTCACAGACTTTTTCCTTTGTAAAATTTCTTTCTTTATTCCATTTCTTGTTAAAACATAATCATAGTCATAATCAACGTTTCAGCCATCAGTTGTGGCTTTCATCAGGATCAGTTCAGCAAAAATACATATTCTAACTAATGCACTTATATAGCTAAACAAACTAATTATTCAATCATAAAATCACTCAACACCTGTATCGCTACTTCCACAGCGTCTCTCCACCACTCCTGTGCATGTGCGAACATGCCGCAACCCGGAAGTAGCGTGCTGACGTCACCAGGGTTACCCGATATCATTTCAGGCTCCCTGGCAACTAGATGAACCAAAACAAAGACAAGTATTGCGCCGGATCTCATATAGCGTACATACAATCAAAACAAATTAAAATCAATCATATAACGTTTAAAAACACATTCCACACTGTTCATTCATTAAAACATAATAAGTCATATCATATTTATACCAATACTCTTTACTATAATTTGGTATATTTCTATATCTTTTTTCACAACAAAATTTCAGACTAAGAACCCATCAAACAAGTATATATATACATCCTAATTTAGATGTGCAAATCATATAGAAGTAACACATCTATTTAACATATACTAAAACACCTACTCCATGCACTAAAATATTGTTACATAGATCCGATGTATTTCAGACATATCTTAGAATGTTTAAATAACTATTTTATTTAATATCCATCAAAGTGCTGCTATTATACACTAAAGTGTTATAATGTGAGTTGTATGTTAACTATTGAAGTGACATGAGGTTTGTATATACATTAAAGTGCTTTCAAGTCCATTTTAAAGTGATACTTGTGCACATATTTACATTTATGTGGTTAATATATACAATAAAGTGCTTATTAATGTCTTAAAGTGTCATTGTTGCGTTTATGTACTTTAAAGTGCTATGTGTATATTATGTACACTAAAGTGAACCTGTGATAGATATGTACATTAAAGTGCTTCTTATGTGTCTTAAAGTGATACATATGCGATTATTTACATTAAAGTGCTAAACGTGAATTTTAAAGTGCTAAAAGTGAATTGAAATTTATGTCAATATGCATAACAGCCTATCTTAAATAAAATACAAATGATCAAATAATTTCACATGATCTAATAATTGCAAACAAGGTGTACTATTATTTGGTTCTGTTTCTAATTTTTAACTTTGAATAATTATATAGCTCTTACAATTAACTATAGCCTTAACTAATCATGGTCAATCTTGTCTACGCTCAAAATGAAATATCTGTGTGGTTAAAATCATCTTCAACTCTAGGAGGCAAGTTCTTTTTGTAAAGTTACTCATATGAACGGATAATAAGATATCGTTTCATTTAATCCTCGGGGTGCAACTGTATCCAATTCCTGTATCCAAAATGTCTCTCTTCTTAACAATGTATTTCTTCTATTTCCTCCCCTTCTAGGTAATGGTATATGGTCTATTGCTACAAATTTTAATGTTGCCAATGGGAGTTTATACTCCAAAAAATGTTTCGCCACGAGTTTATCTGTACATCCATCCCTATAGGCCGTCCTAATAGTCGATCTGTGCCCTCTGATCTGTTCACATAACTGTGTCTCGGTTTTCCCGATGTAGACCAAACCACAGGGACATGATATTTTATACACGACAAATGTTGTCCTGCACCAAACTGTGTGTCGTATCTTGTAGATCTTATTTTTATGTGGATGATTAAAAGTTCGTAATGGCACCATATGACCACACATCCTAAGCAATGAACGCACCCCCTCACTTGTGGTTTCTGTTGTTGAGCATAACTCTCTACTGGATCAGTTTTCATCAATATATCTTTCAAATTCCTATTTCTCCAAAAACAAATCCTTGGTGGTTCCTTAAATTCCCTTGGTAGGGTATCATCACACGCTAGCATGTTCCAGTTCTTGATATTTTCTGTGCTTTATTGTGAAATGTCACTGAAAGAACCAATTTAGACTTTATAGTGGTGTCTTGCGGCGTGGTCGCTTTTTTCTTTGCTTCTTCCAACGCTCTATCTAAGACCCTTTCACTATACCCTCTTTCCAGGAATTTCATCCTCATTTGGATTATTTGTTGCTGTTTCACGTTTCGAGTTCTTCCACTTCTATGTAAAGTTGTTCCAAGGCTATTAAGAGCGAGGGGGTATCCTTAATGCATGTATTTAATTTCTGGACTGTATCTTTAAATTGAGCATCTAAACATTTTCCTATCGGTTGCAGGACTCCTCCTATTGCAGACACTATAGGTCGCCCCTGTGGTTCAGTCTCACTTTTATGTATTTTAGGTATTGTGTATATAATGGGGTCCTCGGATGTTTTTGAATTAGATACAGATATAGACTTTGGTCTATATAATTAGCTCTCAGCCCCATAATTAATACCTCCTCTATTCTCGCCTGTATTTCTCTTGTAGGATCTTCAATCAACTTTTTATATGTGTTCATGTCCTGTAGTTGTCTTTTCAATTCCGCTGCATATTTGTCATAATCCATTATGACTATACCCCCGCCTTTGTCGGCGGGGCGTATGACAATGGATGGGTGTCGTGCAGGGGCGGACTGAGAACCCTCAGGGCCCCCGGGCAAAATAAATCAAGGGCCCCCTTACAGGCCCCACCCATACTCCGCAGCAATCGCCACCCATGTCCCGCCTCCATGCACCGCCTCCAGCCACACCCTACACAATCTTTAGACACAAGGAACAAAAGTGCAATAATCCCTTCGAGGCCCCAGTAGAGACTACTAATGGGCCATGGAGGGGGGTCTTTCTAGCAGAGGCTATCTCAGTGTCCTTTAGAGAGTGTGTTAGAAAGAATCCCCTCCAGGCTTTATTAGAGACTACAATGGAGTCTAATAGGCTTGGAAGGGGGTCTTTCTAACAGAGGCCATCTGAGTGTCCCTGCTGGAAAAAGTCGCCTCCAGGCCCCAGTAGAGACTACAATGGAGTCTAATGGGACCTGGAGGGGGGTCTCTCCAACACTCTGGTTCCTATTCACAACATAGCTCGCTGATACCTAGGCCAAGTTGGCTCCTCTTACCTTAATTACTGTTGCTGGGTGGCAGTCTGTGGGCTTGCTGGAAGGCTGTGGGCTTACTGGCTGCAGCTGGCAGGCTGTGGGCTTGCTGGCAGGCTGTGGGCTTGCTGGCTACTGCCGGCAGGCTGTGGGCTTGCTGGCTGAGGCTGGCAGGCTGTTGGCTTGCTGGCTGTGGCTTGCTGGCTGTGGCTTGCTGGCTGGCAGGCTGTGGCTTGCTGGCTGTGGTTGGCAGGCTGTGGGCTTGCTGGCTGTAAGCCTAACTGGTGGCCTGTGGGCTGGCTGGCTGGCTACTGGCCAGCCTGTGGGCTGGCTGGCCGGCCTGTGGGCTGGCTGGCTGGCCGGCCTGTGGGCTGGCTGGCTTGCTGGCTACTGGGGCACTTGTAGATTATTTAAAGAAATAATCCATGCACAATAACCACTACTGCTCTGTGTTGTCGTTATGGTGCCAGGAGGGCCGGGCCCCCCTTTCAGAGTAGGTAGTCAAACCGTTTAAGAACAGTTTGACAACTTACCTGGAGTCTGCTGGGATATGAGGCTGTAGTAGGGTATAGGAGCAGTGGTGCAATGTGTAAGGGGTGCAGTGTGTGTGAAAGGTTCAGTGTGTGTGAGGGGGTGTAGTGTGTGAATGTGTAGGGTGTGTGGGGCAATGTGTGTATGAGGGGGCTGTGTATGTGTGTGGCAATGTTAGTATGGGGGGCTGTGTGTGTATGGGTGGGCAGTGTATGTGTGTGTGTGTGTGAGGCAATGTGTGTAAATGTGTATGGGTGTATGGGTGTATGGGTGTATGGGGGCAGTGTGTGAATTTGTATGGTGTGTGGGGGCAAGAAGGACCCAGAGGAGCTGAAGGCTGAGCTCCCGGGTCCTCTCTTCCTCCCTCCCCTGCCCGCACGTTGCCTGCGGACAGGGGAGGGGGCAATTGCCCTCCTCTTACTCCCCCCTCCCCCTCTTCATACCCCCTTTTTACTCCCCCCTCTTCTTACTCCCCCCTCACTCTCTTCCTCCCTCCCCTGCCCGCACGTTGCCTGCGGACAGGGGAGGGGGCAATTGCCCTCCTCTTACTCCCCCCTCCCCCTCTTCATACCCCCTTTTTACTCCCCCCTCTTCTTACTCCCCCCTCACTCTCTTCTTACCCTCCTTCTTACTCTCCCCCTCTTCTTACTCCCCCTTCTTACTCTTCCCCTCTTCTTACTCCCCCCTCCCCCTCTTCTTACTCCCACCTCTTCTTACTCCTCCCTCTTCTTACTCCCCTCCCCCCTCTTCTTACTCCCCCCCTTCCCCCTCTTCTTACCCCCCTCTTCTTACTCCCCTCCTCCCCCCTCTTCTTACTCCCCCCTCCTCCTTTTCTTACTCCCCCTTCCTCTTTTTACTCCCCCCCTTCTATCTCCCCCCTCCCCCTCTTCTTACCCTTTCCTCTCTTCTTACTCCCCCCTCCTCTCTTCTTACCCCCTCCCTCTCTCTTCTTACCCCCTCCCTCTCTCTTCTTACCCCCTCCCTCTCTTCTTACCCCCCCTCCCTCTCTCTTCTTACCCCCCCTCTCTTCTTACCCCCCTCCCTTTCTCTTCTTACCCCCCTCTCTTCTTACACCCCTCCCTCTCTCTTCTTACCCCCTCCCTCTTCTTACCCCCCTCCCTCTCTTCTTACCCCCTCCCTCTCTCTTCTTACCCCCTCCCTTTCTCTTCTTACCCCCTCCCTTTCTCTTCTTACCCCCCTCCCTTTCTCTTCTTACCCCCCTCCCTCTTTCTTCTTACCCCCCTCCCTTTCGCTTCTTACCCCCTCCCTCTTTCTTCTTACCCCCTCTCCCTTTCTCTTCTTACCCCCTCCCTCTTTCTTCTTACCCCCTCCCTCCTTCTTCTTACCCCCCAGCCCTCTCTGTTCTTAACCCTTCTCCCTCTTTGTTCTTACCCCCCAGCCCTCTCTGTTCTTAACCCTTCTCCCTCTTTGTTCTTACCCCCTCCCCTCTTTGTTCTTACTCCCCCCTCCCCTCTTTGTTCTTACTCCCCCCTCCCCTCTTTGTTCTTACCCCCATCCCTCTTTGTTCTTACCCCATCCCTCTTTGTTCTTACCCCCTCCCTCCCTCTTTGTTCTTACCCCCTCCCTCTCTCTTTGTTCTTACCCCCCTCCCTCTTCTTACCCCCCTCCCTTTCTCTTCTTACCCCCTCCCTTTCTCTTCTTACCCCCTCCCTTTCTCTTCTTACCCCCTCCCTTTCTCTTCTTACCCCCCTCCTTCTTTCTTCTTACCCTCCCTCCCTTTCTCTTCTTACCCCCCTCCCTCTTTCTTCTTACCCCCCTCCCTCTCTCTTCTTACCCCCCTCTTTCTTCTTACCCCCTCCCTCCTTCTTCTTACCTCCCAGCCCTCTCTGTTCTTACCCCTTCTCCCTCTTTGTTCTTACCCCCCTCCCCTCTTTGTTCTTACTCCCCCCTCCCCTCTTTGTTCTTACCCCCATCCCTCTTTGTTCTTACCCCATCCCTCTTTGTTCTTACCCCCTCTCTCTTTGTTCTTACCCCCTCCCTCTTTGTTCTTACCACCCCCCCTCCCTCTTTGTTCTTACCCCGTCCCTCTTTGTTCTTACCACCCCCTCCCTCCCTCTTTGTTCTTACCCCCCTCCCTCTTTGTTCTTAACCCCCTTTGTTCTTACCCCCCTCCCTCTTTGTTCTTACCACCCCCCTCCCTCCCTCTTTGTTCTTACCACTCCCTCCCTCTTTGTTCTTACCCCCCTCTCTCTTTGTTCTTACCCCCCTCCCTCTTTGTTCTTACCACCCCCCTCTTTGTTCTTACCCCCCCTCCCTCTTAGTTCTTACCCCCTCCCTCTTTGTTCTTACCACCCCCCCTCCCTCCCTCTTTGTTCTTACCCCCCTCCCTCTTTGTTCTTACCACCCCCTCCCTCCCTCTTTGTTCTTACCACCCCCCCTCCATCCCTCCCTCCTTGTTCTTACCCCCTCCCCTGTAGCGTGGCCGAGCTGCTCTCCGGTCCGCGGTGCCCGGCCGGAGTGATAGGAAGGTGCACACGGAGTGCGGAACAGGAGTTTCTGTTTCCTGTACCTGGCCGGACTGACAGGAAGGTGCACACTGAGCACCTTCCTATCACTCCGTCCGGGCACCGCGGACCGGAGTGCAGCTCGGCCACGCTACAGGGGAGGGGAGGTGAGAAGCTGCAGCCGCCTGAGGCTCTTAAGAGAGCGCACAGGCGGCTGCAGCATTTAAAGGGGCGGCCGGGCCCCCTGATGGCGGGTCCCCCTCCCGGCCGGGCCCTCGGACCATGTCCGAAGTGCCCGACCGGTCAGTCCGCCCCTGGTGTTGTGCCAGATTGTCAAGAAGTTGACGTTGTTTCTTAGGTTATTACGTATGTGGCATGGTTGTTTCCTAGCTTCCATTGATTCGAACTGGACTGTCGACAGGAATGTTTTGATGTTCGCTTTATTATTTTGTGGATCAAAGTTGGATCTTGGTTTGAACTGTGTTTTAGCTTCTTTCTGATTTTGTTGTTGTATTTGTGGTTTATTAAAGTGGTCCTTCAGGCGCATATTTCTTCCAAAATTAAATAACTCCACATTCCAAGTGAATTTATTAGGATTGGTCAGAGGTACAAATGAAAGTCCTAATTTAAGGATCTCTATTTCATCTTTATGTAGGCTTTGTTGTGACAAATTAAACACTGGTACTATCTTCTCAGTGGTGGTTTTCCACAGGCAATGTATCTTCCCCTTGTGCCCTCTCCTTGTTCTATGCCGTTTATGCCTCTGCCTTTGCTTCTCGTTGTTGTACCTGTCGCTGTTGTTTCTAAAAAAGTCGCACCTTCACTTTGTGGCTCTGTATCTGATGCAGACTCACCAGAAGTGACATCTATAGTACTCTGCTTTGTTTTGGTTCATCTAGTTGCCAGGGAGCTTGAAATGATATCGGGTAACCCTGGTAACGGCTGGTGACGTCAGCACGCTACTTCCGGGTTGCGGCATGTTCGCACATGCGCAGGAGAGGTGGAGAGACGCCGTGGTAGCGATACAGGTGGTGAGTGATTTTATGATTGAATAATTAGTTTGTTTAGCTATATAAGTGCATTAGTTAGAATATGTATTTTTGCTGAACTGATCCTGATGAAAGCCACAAATGATGGCTGAAACGTTGATTATGACTATGATTATGTTTTAACAAGAAATGGAATAAAGAAAGAAATTTTACAAAGGAGAAAGACCATGAGTGCAAGCCTTTTTTCACTATCTCTATTATAATTTTTGTCTGTGGCTAGAATGCACCCGGCATTTGGAAGAATTTAAAAGTGTGTGTGCAAGGACAAAAAGGAATATTATACATATATATAAATATATATATATATATATATATATATATTAAGGCAATTTTGCCTGGATTTGTGGGAGGTGCTGGGTTGCTACCCCTAGCCTAATTAAGGCACTCCCCTTGCCTTGCTCCTTACCGTTCGAGGTCAGCGTTGAATGAGGATCCACTTCCGGGTCTCTCAGACGCCATCTTGGTTTTCTTACCCACGAGTTTCTCCACGGCAAGCTGTGTCCAGGAATCCTCTTGCAGGCCTTTTCCGTCCGTCCAGCTTCTTACCCGGGTCTTCGTCGTAGATCGCGTCCCAGGGACTCCTAAACCGTAAGTTAGACCTACCTGTCACGCCAGGTTCAGTTCCCACGGCGCACGGTATAGCACGGGTCCTCGCTTTACCGTTTTCTCTGCACAGTGGCAATTACACAGCCTTTTTTGCGGCTTCATTTCGTACAATTTGTTCGGCTAAATCATGCGTATTAAGAAGCGATGATTTCGCACAACTGTTTCCCTTGCTTCATTTAACAATTATCATTTCGGTTGTGTATTCCATTCGGCACTTATTCATGTTATATTCATGCACGCTTGCTGTTCGCATTAAAGTGCATACGTTTAAGCTATTCGTGCTAACTTTTGGTTCCCTTCATACTAGATTTGGTTATTCTGCTATGTAGTCACATAGATCTGGTTTGTGAGTTACATTTCATCATTTCATGTATATACATTCGGTTAAATAGTTGCTTGTTTTAATAGACAGACCATTTTCATTGCTATTGAAAGGTATCACTTATTACATCAAGTGCATGAAACCAGCTAACATTTCTGTATGGATCATTGGACTCCCACGCTTCCAGGAGTTTTCATAAATTATCCATTTCATTTAAAATTGACTCACCCTACGTTACAGGCCTCATTTCTTTGTTGTTAACTATGACACATAAGGCTATAATTCCTTTTCATGCATACTCGGGTTGAATCACACGTACTGATCCAACCAATCATACGTTTTTTCTGCACAGTAATATACATATATATATAACTTACATGTTATGTTTCCCTTACACACCATTATTATATAACACATATGTTGTTTATACATAGGCCACGGCCTCCCTCAGATGTCTTATTAAAGCATTGACATTTTTCTGAGTAACACATTTCTATTTCCATGGTATATCACAACATTTTATTTTCAATCATACGCCAGCAAACCATATAAACATTGCTGCTACAGGCTATAAGTCTGTTTTTCTTTCCAACAATCCACACTCATCATACTACTCTCCTTTACCCATTTCAGGCTGTCAAGCTTATATATATTTGCTCCACACGGTTTTTCCTGTGAAATTTGTCATACTACCAGGTACGTACACCTGCTCATATGGTATTCTACCATACATTTCATTTCTTCCCCCTAGGTTAGAGTACTGGCAATAGGGTCACAGGCTTCCCAATAGGTATTTACCCCATCTTGGCAGTCGCCATCAGTTAGTGGTCCCGCGAGGCCAACACCCCGCCTCAACGTTTCAGAGGCAAACACTTATCGGGCCACACGTTAGCTAGCCGCCTTGCATGTTGCATAGAGAGGGCCTCACCTGTCACTCCCTTCCCCTGTTTTCTGTCTTACAGTCACCAAGAGGCCTAAAACTCCTGCCACTACGACAAGTGGCCTCAATATCCCCTCGCGCCAACGCATAGATAGAGCCTCTCAAGCCGCTTGGCAATTAGCAGGGCCTCATCTGTCACCAAACAAGTATAAGGTTTCGCCATCCGGCCTAGCTAGGCTGCCAGTACAATTTGGTGGTTTCATACACTAATTAATTGTTTTGTTTATAGTATGTCTCAGGAAAGAGTAGAGGATTTCTCCCTGCCTAGCACCCCGGCTAGAGCTGTCACTCCCACACAAGGAGGAGAGCTAGCTAGTCCAGCATTGATCAGATCCTGGACGATCCCTCGTATAACCACGGAATTGAGGAGACGACAAATCCCCTACCCCGCTACAGCAAGGAAAGCAGAACTTTTTAAACTGCTACGTACATCTACAAACAACATGGATGCCGGGGAAGGACCTAGCCAGTCCAACCCAGGAGACATACATGCCATGTTGTCTTCACTCATGGCGTCCATGAGCAAGGTCAACTCCAGGCTGGAGAAACTTGAGTCGGTCACCACGGCCCTTACTCTAGCAGGGCCACCCGCTGCTGCTTCACAAGCACCAGCCGACTTGCCATTAGTTGCTCCAGCCATCACCCTGGATGACCAGGAAGTTAGCCCGGCTCATATGATACCTGAGCACATAAAAAGGGATATCCTGGAAGGTAAAGATGTCAACCTGGCTTCCCTGTTGATTGCCTCCCAGGATATTGTTGAGAATAAGACTTATGCTTATGATGATGTATCTGTTGTTGTCAGATCTAGGGATGCCCGCCTGAACAGAAAACTGACTATCCCTGAATTTGTACTAGCCTTTGGTATTTACAGGGATGTCATCTGTGCGGTCTATCAGAACAGAAAAGAGGAGTTTGATCTCTACATGCACAAGCTGGTAGACCTGGGCAACAAATATGGTGGTTCAGCCTTCTATGACTACCATAGGTCTTTTTCTGCAAAAGTGTCTGGAGCCTTCTCCCAGTACGGAACACGGTCCAACTGGGGAAGGATTGATACCGTCATTTTTTGCAGACACTTTGCAGGTCTAAGAACACCGGCTTGTACATACTGCTCCTCAACAGCCCATACTACAAATCTTTTGTCCCAACACGGCGGACGAACATGCCTCCACGCAAGGAGCTAGTTCCTCTGGTGCTCCAGAGAAGTTGTCAAGAGACAAACTGGGACGCCCAATCAAGTTTCTGGGCAAGTCCCAGATATGTAATAATTTCAATGTTGGGTCTTGTAATTATAGTGGATGTGGACTATTGCATGTCTGTTCAAAATGTTTTATGGCACATGCAAAGACCATGTGTCCAAATAAAATGTATTCCAAGTCTTGACGTCCATTAATATGCCAGTATTTACTGCATTTATGTCTCAGAAATCCAGCCACAGGCTTTTCCGGACTGCCACCTTCTTTCTTCAATCCATCGCCATGGATGGTGTCCAAGTGACTCACAAACCGTAAGTCGACCTACCCGTTACGCCAGGCATCAGTCCCATGGCACCATGCACGGGTCAGGTCCTCACTTTACGGATGCATTTTGTCTAAGTCTGTTCTAAAACCATTTCATGTTCATGCGTATCATTCGTTTAAACCCCCTACAGGTCTTTGGGTGTACTACAGGCTTCTTAGACATTATCGCATTTCATGTACAAACCAACGAACCACTGCATTTGCGCCTACACACTGACCCCTATCGGTCATTCGGTGTACTACAGGCTTCTCAGACATTATTGCATTTCATGTACAAATCAACGAACCGCTGCATTTTCGCCTACACACTGACCCCTACTGGTATTTTGGTGTACTACAGGCTTCTTAGACATTATCGCATTTCATGTACAAACCAACAACCACTGCATTTGCGCCTACACTGACCCCTACCGGTCATTCGGTGTAGTACAGGCTTCTCAGACATTATTGCATTTCATGTACAAACCAACAAACCACTGCATTTTTCACCTACACACTGACCCCTATCAGTCATTCGGTGTACTACAGGCTTCTTAGACGTTTTTGCTTTTCATGTACAAAACAATAAACCACTGCATTTTCACCTACACACTGACCCCTACTGGTCATTTAGTGTACTACAGGCTTCTCCGACATTATTGCATTTCATGTACAAACCAATGAACCACGGCATTTTCGCCTACATGCTGACCCCTACCGGTCAATCGGTATACTACAGGCTTCTCAGACTTTATTTCACTTCATAAGCAAACAAACTAACTACAGCATTTTCGCTTTTATACTGACTCCTATCTGTCAAACGGTAGGATTAACCCCTTGAGGATACATGACATGTGTGACATGTCATGATTCCCTTTTATTCCAGAAGTTTGGTCCTTAAGGGGTTAAAGGGTATTTTTACCATACAATCAGCATTTCTGACCCCTACTGGTCAACAGCAAAACTGTCTTCACATGTCATATACAATTTACCAGCCAATACAAATTACACATAAGATTGTTTTAAACATAACCATAAACCATAAATTAAATTCCAGCACGGGCTCAACTTCAGGTTTAATTCACAATAATTTACATTTCACATCAAGACCAACAGTGGTTCTATCAACACTGCCACCTACAGGTCTGTCGAGTACATTGACAATTTTCATGGGGTTTTACAAACACAAAAACACTGACACCTATAGGTCAATAGACAAACAACATTTCACATACCAATCAGTATCTAACTACACTGCCACCTATAGGGCACTCGGCAGATCTCCAGTGCACTTGCATTTTGCAACACCATGTTCACTGACCCCAACCATTCAATAAGACATACAACAATTCACATAGCAAGTACTATATCAAACATCTGGTATAAATACATATATTATTACACAGTAGCAGACGCATCTGTATATACGTAACTGGTAATATAGTTCACATACATTCTTCACAGCACGCTGCTCACACAACAGACTTTCCCCTAGCAAGGGGACATACAACATACACGGTGGGGACAGACCACTTTTTCACTTGTACATACGGCACTTAATAGGTTAAGATTGATACATATTTAACCAGTATGGCTACGATGTTTAATATTTACACATCACAGCACTTTACTTTTCACATATACTGTACGTATTAAGATAAGCTTGGTCTATGCCATATTTCCTTATGCCATACGGTTTTATCCATTCAGGTTACAGTTACTACTAAAAAAACCTATACGGATTGTCAGGTTCAATACCATACTACCAGGTACATACACCTGCTCACGTAGTTATCCATCTCTTACCTTCCCTGGAATAGTAATAGTGTACTGGCAATTAGGGTTCTAGGGCCCAATAGGTATTACCCCCTTTTTTCTCTGCATTATGCTTCAGTTAGTGGTCCCGCGAGGCCAACACCCCGCCTCACGCTCGGAGGCATACACCCCTCGGGCCACTCGTGAGCTAGCCGCCTCGCATTGTATCATAGAGAGGGCCTCACCTGTCACTCCCCTTCCTATTTTCTGGTTACTGTCACCGAGAGGCCAACATCCTGCCACAACGTTCGGTGGCCACACAAAATCCGTTCGCGCCAAGCATAGGTAGAGCCTCTCAAGCCACTTGGCAACTAGCAGGGCCTCACCAGTCACCAAAAAACACCAAGCCTAATCATTTCGCCTTACAGCTTAGCTAGCAAGCCAGTACAAAAATCCCTGGGTACAAATAATAATTGCAATCTTTATTGTTATTTAAGTATTTCTCAAAAAGATGGTGAAGAATCACCTCTTCCTAGCACCCCGGCTAGAATTGATACATCTTCAAGCAGAGGAGATGTTGCTAGTCCAGCAGCAATCAGATCCTGGACGATCCCACATTAACACCGACCTAAGGAGGTGACAAATCCCCTACCCTGCCACAGCAAGGAAAGCAGAGTTTTCAAACTCCTCCATACATCAACGGACAACACGGAGGGGAAGGCAAAGCTACACCAACTCAGGTGACACCCAGGCCATGCTAGCCTCACTCATAAACTCATGAGCCAAAAAATGTATGACAGACTGGCAATCTTAAGTCAGTCACCATAGCCCTCACAAGGCTGGGCCTCACGCTACTGTACAACCAGCACCAACCGAAACTCGGTTACCTGGTACAATCAATTCTTATGACACACAAGACGTTAACCCTGCACGTATGATCCCAGCACATTGGGGAAGCAAGGCATATATATGTATGATGATGTATCTGTGATGGTCAGATCCAGGGATTCCAGGTAAATCGGGAACTGACCATCCCTTGGTTGGGTTGGCATTTGGAGAGATGTTTATTTGTGCAGGTACCCATACAGAAGGGATTTTGTCCCAAACAAATGGACGAGCACTCTCAGGCTCCAGGTACCAGCACCTCTGAACTACCAGAGACAATTGATATGAGTAGTTGCATTGCATATAGACTGTTGCATATATGTTCAAATGGTTCAGGGCACTTGACAAACCATGTATCCCAATACAACTTACAAATAATCTGTACACACCAATGCATTTTCAACACTCCTGACTCATCACCCTTCCAGACTTGTAGTAGATTTACTAAAGCTCTGGAGCTTCAAAGGGCTCCCATACATGTATCATAAATACACCTTCAAGGAATATAGCATGCCCTCACTTAGTCAGCACAACAGAACCATTGGCTGTAAACACACTCATATCCAAGATTTGCAGAGGGGTCTTCCAATCTCCACCATTTACAGCATGGCACCAAACACAAACACATTGGTATTGTCACAAGGAAATCTTCCCTTAAACAAAGACTAACCATAGACTTATTGGCACCACACACCTCCGCTACCCCAAGTCTCAAATCCTTCATACCCTCCGAGGAGTTTCCTTACTATACAACACCATTGATCTAGCTTTACAGCTATCACTCAAGCATGGGTTGAAGCTTGTTTAAGTAAGACCAATATCATCAACGCAGTAAACGGCTACCATCTACCCTACACACTGGCACTTACATGGCATAAAATGGGCAATCCTTTCCCCGCTCAACTTTCGGGCTACAGATTAGCCTACTATTGATATTCGCAGATACTCTGTGCTGGTTATGATAACATATCCAGAGGCCTTACAGTCATACACTATCTAGAAGACTTCTTGTTGATCAAAGATAAAAAATTTCACTAGAAGCCTCACGTCATCTGAGTCTGGTTGACCACTTGGGCGTCCCAGTATCCCATACGAAACAGAAGCCCAGACACTATCATCACATTACTAGGCCTACGTCTTGAGTCGGCATCCATACACGCAAGTTACCACAAGACAAATAGGGAACATTCTCAACTACATCAATCACTACCTCCTGCTTAGTACTTACAACTGCAAGGAACTACAATCCCTACCAGGTTCCTTAATTTTGCCATGCCAATCAAACCACAAGACCACGCTTTCACATCCAGAGTACTTTCCCCTTTTTTCCACACTTCCAACATGACGATCAGAGGATATCCCTAGACACCCCAGCAACAGCAGACCTGCACATGGGGGGGAATGTCTTAACCACTTGGCATGGTAAAAGCATGTTCCTTCCAGGATTGTCTGACACTTTTTCAACCAGATGGTCAGACGCGGCGTCTACCACAGGTTTGGTAGCGATCTACCGGGAACGATTGCTTTGGAGCTGTTGGCCATGGCATCCAGGTTTGGACATTTTTCCACCACCTCAGCCCCTTTGGGGGATCTACCCCATTGTAGCAGCTGCTGTGGCATGGGGTAAATCATGGTCAGGGTCATCAATCCGTTGTTACTCAGACAACTAAGCACATGTCATATCATCAACAAACGCCACTACTCATCCATAAGGTCATGATAATTCTGGGGAACTCACTTGGTTGGCAACTTATCACATTTCTTTTACTTTCATGCACCAGGCAGGGGTATACATCCCTGCCGACAATTGTCTCATTTATATTCCAGGCATGTTCATCATACGCTTCCTACAGCCGCCCATACAGTCACGGCCACTCTTTCGTTCCAGAGACAAAATCATGGATTAGACATACTCATGCAGCATAGCATCCACTATCCCACCTAGCACTTTCGTCCCATACTTGTAGAACGCATAACACAGCTTTTCACCTGGCTTAAAGAATCTCATTGGAACACGACATAGCTCAACCTGTGTCATAAAATTTCTCCTAGGTTTTGCTTCTTTTTGCCACCTTAAACTATCTCACACACCATTAATTTATATATTTTACAGGCATTCAACAACACAGGATAACCTATGGCCAAAACTACCATAACTTCATGCTATCATACCAGACAAGAATATACTCAGAGGTTTTCAGGAATCCATTCCCCCACGTTCCTCTCAAAGATTACCAATAGCCATCCAACTTTTCATCCTTATCGGACCTATTAGATCTACAACCATTCAATTATACTACCAAGTCGGCCATTACCAGCCATGCACATTGCCTTTTATGCTTTTCGCAGGCCAAAGAATCCACTACCATCACCACCACTCAGACAGATCATTGTCTTCAACGATCCTACATATGTAAACACATATATCATTACCTATTGGCTCTACCACATTCTGAAACGAGTCAACACGCACCAACAGTAGAGATAACATACTATCCTACCCACAACAAATGGTGTCCACTTTCGGTCCTAAATTCCTATCTTCAAAATCCTTCCAGGAATTAAATACTGTAATGCATTTAAGGAAATTTCTGGTTAATTTGTATATATTTGTTGACTGTATTAAATCTTTGATTATTCATTTTTACCCTCTTTATTTACAGGCCTACCGTATCGTCTGTCTCGGCACACCACAACCGACTTGATCCCTTTATACTATCCTACGCTTATGCTGGATCCAGGGCCGGTGCAAGGATTTTTGACGCCCTAGGCAAAATTAAGATTTGCCGCCTCACACCCCCCCTCCCTTAGCGGTCTCTCCTCACCCCCCTCCCCTAGTGGTCTCTCCACCAACCCCTCCCTCCTTTAGTGGTCTCTCCCTCCCCCACGTTCTCCTCAACCCCCTCTCCCTGTGTTCTCATCTCCCCCGTGTTCTCCTCTTCTTCTCCCCCGTGTTCGTCTCTTATGCCCCCCTCCCTGTGTTCTCCTCTTCTTCCCCCTCCCTGTGTTCTCCTCTTCTTCTCCCCCCGTCCCTGTAATCTCTTCTTCTCCCCCCTCCCTGTAATCTCTTCTTCTCCCCCCCCTGTAATCTTCTCCCTCCCCCCCTATAATTTTCTTTTCTTCTCCCCACTTCCCTCCCTGTAATCTCTTCTCCTCCCCCCTAATCTTCCCTTCTTCTCCCCCTCCCTGTAATCTTCTCTTCTTCTCCCCCCTCCCTCCAATCTTTTCCACTCCCCCCTCCTTCCCTGTAATCTTCTCTTCTTATCCCTCCAATCTTCTCCACTCCCCCCTCCCTCCCTGTAATCTTTCCCCCCTGCCTCCCTGTAATTTTCTTCACTCCCCTCTCCCTACCTGTAATATTCTTCCCCCTCCCTCCCTGTAATATTCTTCCCCCTCCCTCCCTGTAATACTCTTCCCCCTTCCTCCCTCCCTCCCTGTAATATTCTTCCCCCCTTCCTCCATGTAATACTCTTCCCCCTCCCTCCATGTAATACTCTTCCCCCCTCCCTCCCTGTAATATTCTTCTCCCCTCCCACCCTGTTATACTGCCCATCCCTCCCTGTAATACTCTCCCCCCTCCCTGTAATATTCCCCCCCTCCCTCCCTGTAATACTCTCCCCCCTCCCTCTAATATTCTCCCTCCTCCCTCCCTCCCTGTAATACTCTCCCCCTCCCTCCCTCCCTCCCTCCCTCCAATACTTTCCCCCCTCCCCCCTCCCTGTAATACGCTCCCCCTCCCTCCCTGTAATATTGTCCCCACTCCCTACCTCCCTGTAATACTCTCCCCCTCCCTGTAATACTCTCACTCCCTGTAATACTCTCCCCTCTCCCTCCCTCCCTGTAATACTCTTCCCCCTCCCTCTAATATTCTCCCTCCCTCCCTGTAATACTCCCCCCCATCTCCCTGTAATACTCTCCCCCTCCCTCCAATACTCTCCCCCCCTCCCCTCCAATTTTCTCCTCACCTCCCCTGTAGCGTGGCCGAGCTCCTCTCCGGTCCGCGACCCGGCCGGACTGACCAGAAGTGCACACTGAGAGTGTGCACTTCCTGTTAGTCCGGCCGGGTCGTGGACCGCAGAGGAGCTCGGCCACGCTACAGGCAAGGGGAGGTGAGGCAGTGCAGCAGCCGTCTGAGCGCTCTCTACAGAGCGCTCAGGCAGCTGTGGCATTTAAAGGGCCGGCGAAGGGGGCGCAAGGCGCCCCCTCCTATATGGCGCCCTAGGCGGCTGCCTAGTTCGCCTTATAGGAAGCGCCGGCCCTGGCTGGATCCTTACTCCATATACGGCTATTTTCCCCTTTCACAAGTATTAAGGCCGTTTGGCCTGTATTTGTGGGAGGGGCTTAAATTAATTCACTCCCCTATATAAGGGACACCCCTTACCTGACTCATATCGCTTGAGGTCAGCATCAGAATGACCCTCCCACCCACTCCTCATTTCAACACTTTCTCTTTTCTTTCCATTTACTTTACTTTCTTACACCTTGGTGGGCCCTCTTTATTTACAGGCCTACCGTATCGTCGGTCTCGGCACACCACAACCGACTTGCTCCCTTTATACTATCCTACGCTTATGCTGGATCCTTACTCCATATACGGCTATTTGCCCCTTACACAAATATATATATATATATATATATATATATATATATATATATATATACAGTTGCAAGTAAAAGTATGTGAACCCTTTGGAATGATATGGATTTCTGCACAAATTGGTCATAAAATGTGATCTGATCATCATCTAAGTCACAACAATAGACAATCACAGTCTGCTTAAACTAATAACACACAAAGAATGAAATGTTGCCATGTTTTTATAGAACACACCATGTAAACATTCACAGTGCAGGTGGAAAAAGTATGTAAACCCCTAGACTAATGACATCTCCAAGAGCTAATTGGAGTGAGATGTCAGCCAACTGGAGTCCAATCAATGAGATGAGATTGGAGGTGTTGGTTACAGCTGCCCTGCCCTATAAAAAACACACACCAGTTCTGGGTTTGCTTTTCACAAGAAGCATTGCCTGATGTGAATGATGCCTCGCAGAAAAGAGCTCTCAGAAGACCTACGATTAAGAATTGTTGACTTGCATAAAGCTGGAAAGGGTTATAAAAGTATCTCCAAAAGCCTTGCTGTTCATCAATCCACGGTAAGACAAATTGTCTATAAATGGAGAAAGTTCAGCACTGCTGCTACTCTCCTTAGGAGTGGCCGTCCTGTAAAGATGACTGCAAGAGCACAGCGCAGACTGCTCAATGAGGTGAAGAAGAATCCTAGAGTGTCAGCTAAAGACTTACAAAAGTCACTGGCAAATGCTAACATCCCTGTTAGCGAATCTACAATACGTAAAACACTAAACAAGAATGGATTTCATGGGAGGATACCACAGAGGAAGTCACTGCTGTCCAAACAAAACATTGCTGCACGTTTACAGTTTGCACAAGAGCATCTAGATGTTCCTCAGCAGTACAGGCAAAATATTCTGTGGACAGATGAAACCAAAGTTGAGTTGCATACCAACATCAAAACCTCATCCCAACTGTGAAGTATGGTGGTGGGGGCATCATGGTTTGGGGCTGCTTTGCTACGTCAGGGCCTGGACGGATTGCGATCATCGAAGGAAAAATGAATTCCCAAGTTTATCAAGACATTTTGCAGGAGAACTTAAGGCCATCTGTCTACCAGCTGAAGCTCAACAGAAGATGGGTGTTGCAACAGGACAATGACCCAACGCATAGAAGTAAATCAACAACAGAATGGCTTAAACAGAAGAAAATATGCCTTCTTAAGTGGCCCAGTCAGAGTCCTGACCTCAACCCGATTGAGATGCTGTGGTATGACCTCAAGAAAGCGATTCACACAAGACATCCCAAGAATATTACTGAACTAAAACAGTTCTGTAAAGAGGAATGGTCAAGAATTACTCCTGACCGTTGTGCACGTCTGATCTGCAACTACAGGAAACGTTTGGTTGAAGTTATTGCTGCCAAAGGAGGTTCAACCAGTTATTAAATCCAAGGGTTTACATACTTTTTCCACCTGCACTGTGAATGTTTACATGGTGTGTTCAATAAAAACATGGCAACATTTCATTCTTTGTGTGTTATTAGTTTAAGCAGACTGTGATTGTCTATTGTTGTGACTTAGATGATGATCAGATCACATTTTATGACCAATTTGTGCAGAAATCCATATCATTCCATCCAAAGGGTTCACATACTTTTTCTTGCAACTGTGTGTGTGTATATATATATATATATATATATATATATATATATATATATATATATATATATATATAAAAATTACAAGTAGTGTTGCACTCACTGTAGACAATGTTCAATGCCGGGTGCTTGTCTGGCGAAGATATAAAGATAAAGGTAGATAGCACTCCACAGACTCAATCTTCAAATAAAAATAAAATAACTTTTAATGCTCCAAGTTAAAAATCTTATTTTTAACTTTGAGCATTAAAAGTTAATTTTTCTTTGAAGATTGAGTCCGTGGAGTGCTATCTACCTTTATCTTTATATATATATATATATATATATATGTATATATATATACAGGCATTTCCTGGTTTACGAACTCCCGCTTTACGTTTTCCCGCCTTTACGAACGTTTTTCGGATGCGCACGCCATTTTATTTCCACCGCCATTTTATTTTGGCGATCCGTGGATGCGGACTGCGGAGCGTGTTTGGAGGCACTTGAAAAGGAATTTGAGGCCAGGAGAGTGAAAGGTAAGGTATTGTCATTCAATACTTGGCCCCATGTGTGCTTTTTTTGATCATTTCCACAGTTTAAAATCTGTATACAGTAATTAGCTTTGTCTTTATATATTTCCTGGGAGGCATGTTTCATTTCAATATATTTTCAGTAGCTAAAAAAGAAATGTAATTTGTTATAATAGCTCTGTCCCAGTTGTATTCTACTAAGGCTTATTATGTAGCATCCCTCTTTACCCTTTACAGCCAGATTTAAAAAATAAAATAAAATAAATTAAGTGTAATCTTTTTTGCAACACGGGATGCAGAAAATAATGTCATCTGATTAAATAATTTATATTAAATGTACTTAATAATTTAGGTTTTCTATAGTAAAATTTCTTGGTCAGGAACGGAACCTATGCTTATTACATTGCGGTCTATGGGAAATTAGTTCTCACTTTATGAACTCTCACTTTATGAACTAGGCTTCAGAACCAATTCGTTTGTAAAGTCGGGAACTACCTGTATATATGTAGAAGTGTGTGTGTGTTATATGAACAAAATATTATCCATATAGGAGAAATATTAAACAGTTTTGAGCAGTAAATATCAAAATGGATTTGAACACAAAATGGCCGGTTTGATTATATGAATTTATTCCATCAGCTATCATCTAAGAACAAACAAATGCTTTAATCTATTCATAAACATACCCATGCATGTTATAGATCCTATCATATCCCTATACGTGCATTAGTGACCCTGGATTCATAACATTCAAAATCCACTTGCATTAATGTTTACATTTCTATTGCAGAGTCTTTAACACTGGATTACAGTCTATTGTGCAGCATTAGGTAGGACTTTGGCATACAGTGAATCCATGGACAGGTGCCAGGTTAAAGCAAGATGCTAAACTGGATGTTTCAAATTGCATGCATACCATCAGCATTAAATAATACAATACTAAGAGATCTGACCAATTAAAACGTCCATTTTTTACTTTGTTGCAAATACATAAAATTCTACTGAAGTCAATTAAAACGTCATGGTTAAAATGCTATCTGTTGTAATTCATTCTAATGTGATCGTTCTGATATGACATGTAAACAGGGACATTCTCTTCCTGTAATTAAACAACACTGAACCTGGGCCCATTTAATGGGTTTGGACATTTAGAGAAGGTTCATCATCCCAAAGGCCCCAAACAGGTTCCCAGGTTGGGCCCCTCCCTTCACTCTTCAATCTTCACAAAAGAAAGGATGGTGAATAGGCCATGTTTTGGGGTCCCTGTGAGTGATGGACCTGCATCAGCCGCCTAATTTAGCCCAGGTAAGGAGTGTAGCCATTTATGAGGACAGATGAACCCTGTTTTCAACATGGAGGAGGGCACACATTTGAATTTCAGGTCTTCCAGATGTTATTAGCTATGACTTCCTTGAGGAATCATAAGCATTTTACATCACAATGACTGGAATGCCTGGATTGTCCTGTCTGCACATACAAGACTTGTCATTTTCTTGGAATAACTGGTAATGTAGTTGTCAACTACACTAACTTTTCTTTGGTATTTTATAAATTCTGTTTATTGTGTGTTGATTTAAAACCAATAACAGATTTATCATCTGGAATAACAGACAGAAGGTCTGAACCCAACCCACAAACTACAATAATGGTTAATAAAATCACAAGCTTGCTAGAAAGCTCAATGAGCAAACTTTGCATGATGTGTGGATCTCCATTCTTAGCTTGTTACAGGAAGGCTGGCACTCATTCTTTATATTAAGACAGACAGACCGACAGACAGACACACACACACACACACACACACACATTACACTTAGACCTTTATTTTGAATTTGAAAGACCATGAATTATACTTACCACAGATACATTAAAGGTACACTCCAGGCACCCAGACCACTTCTGCTCATTGGAGTGGTCTGGGTGCCAACTCCCACTACTCTTAACCCTGCAAGTGTAATTATTGCAATTTTTCATAAACTGCAATAATTACCTTGCAGGGTTAACTCCACCTCTAGTGGCTGTCTACTAGACAGCCACTAGAGGTCACTTCCTGGTCCATAGCACAGGAAACCTGTGCTAGAGCGTCGCTGGACGTCCTCACGCTGTGTGAGGACCTCCAGCATCGCTCAAAACCCCATAGGAAAGCATTGAAATTATTTTTCAATGTTTTCCTATGGGGAGACGTAATGCGCATGTTTAGGGGTGTAGTATGTGTTTGCTTACAAGGAATCGAGTGTGTGTGTGTATAGGGGATCCAGAGTGTGTATGTTAAGAGTGTAGTGTGTGTGTGTATAGGAGTCTAGTGTGTGTTTGAAGGACCCAGAATGTGTAGGAGATCTAGTGAGTGTGTGTTTATAACGGATTCAGAGTGTATATAGGGATCTAGTTGGGTAAGGGATCCAGAGTTGGTAAGGGATCTAGTGTGCGTCTGGAATGTAATGTGTTTAGGGGTGCTGTGTGTGTGTATGTGTATATATATATATATATATATATATATTTGTGTTTGGAACTATTGTGTATGTATGTGGTGCAGTGTGTTGGGGGTTCTGTGTGTATGTGAGGGGTGCAGTATGTGTGCGTGAGGGGTGCGGTGTGTTAGGGGTGCGGTGTGTGAGAGTGCTGTGTGTGAAAGTGCTGTGTGTGGTGTGTGGTGTGTGTCCTTCCCTGATCTCAATCCTATTGAGAACCTTTGGAGCATCCTCAAGCAAAAGATCTATGAGGGTGGGAGGCAGTTTACATCCAAACAGCAGCTCTGGGAGGCTATTCTGACATCTTGCAAACAAATTCAAGCAGAAACTGTCAAAAAACTCACAAGTTCAATGGATGCAAGACTTGTGAAGCTGCTATCAAATAAGGGGTCCTATGTTAAAATTTAACGTGACCTGTTAAAATATTTAAAAAGTTAAAATGTTGTTATAAGTTTGATTGAAATAGCTTTTGATTTCAGTAAATATACTGCAAACACAACAAATGACAATTTTCAGTTCTTTACAACCTATAAAGTGTTTTGAAACTTACTGTGGGTAAAAATTTGGAACAGTGCATTGTAAGTTTATGTTTTAAAAAAATACTGTTATCATTAGGTTTGTTCAATACAATTTGAATTGTATCTTAATAGTTGATAACATGAGAATTATGCTGACTGTTATTTACATCAATTATTTAGGTAAATGAGAAAAATATAATTTGCATAATAATTTGGAACAGGGTGTAATGAGACCCTTTGGGGAACGTTTAAATACGTGATGAGAGGGTATTTAATTAAAATGGATGCAAAAACCTGGAAAGCGAGAGGAGCAAATCTGGCAGATCTTTATATTCAACTTGCAAAACTGGAACAATGTAATAAAAAAAAAAATCCAGCTCAGTCAATCTATATACGGATAAGCAGTCCACCTTCAGATTAAAGCTCTACTAGAAGAAAAATATCAATAACTCTCTTAAATCATGGATGATATAATAGTAACAATAGAGCTGGGAAATCTCTTTCCAAAAAACTTAAATCAGACAAAGAAATATGGGGGAAAAAATTTATAGAAGGCGAAAAAGTCAATCTCTCCCTCAGAACATAGGATAAACTTTTACTAACTATTATGCATCTCTCTATAATTTACAGGATAACCGAGTAGCTCAGAGTGACCTAGAGTCGTTTTTCTCTAAACTCTCTCTGCCTAAACTCAATATAGATAAATTAAATGATCTGAACAAACCCATCGCAGTAGAGAAGATAAAGAAAGTAATTATAAACCTTAAAAACAATAACGCACTGGCCCTGATGGCTATACAGCACACTTCTATAAATCTTTCGAACCAATGGTAACCCCCCTCTTGTGCAATTTATTTGCAGAGAAGGAGTACTGTAATAATGGATTCTCATCAGATTTGTTCAGTGCAACAATATCACCAATCCCAAAACCAGGAAGGTACCCTTCTTATAGAAGTAATTATCACCCGATCTTATTAATAAACCAAGATATAAAAACATTTTCTTAAATTCCTTGAAACATCAGAACTGGATTGACAACTTAATTTTTTTTTTTTTTTTAATTCTTTATATTTGTTGTGCATGTTATGACAATAGAGCTTGCACAGCCACGACAGCATGGGCAAGTACAATAATGACAGTAGGGAAAGACATCATCATGGCATATGTAAGAACAGCACAAATTTTTTCAGTTAAAGAGATCTATATGTTAACAGTGTATGTTCTAGTTTAAGTGAGTTATATTTAAGATGAAACAGGCTTGAAGAACAGGCGTATAAAACAGGCTTATGTCTCAGGCTTATGAGTCAGGCTTAGAGATCAGGTTTAGAGATCAGGTTTAGAGATCAGATTTAGAAATCAGGCTTGGAAATCAGGCTTATAAGACAGGTTTAGAGATAAGGCTTATAAAGCCGACTCATAGAGCAGGCGTAGAGAATGTGTCTCATAACATATTAACGTTTTAAACAATGAGGCTTAATTGGTTACACATGCTTATAACACAAAAAAAAAAGGAGTTCAAAACTAAAATGATTCGCCAGCTTATTGGGTGCTTTAGATCTGAAATGCCAGGGGATTGTAAGTTGCGGCATAGTAAATCAGGATGGGCTCTACTGCAGGTGACCCTTGGTGGTGAGGGCGGCAGGGATGCCTGACAGAGTGGTTACGACTGGGCAAGGGGCTGGTAATGCTTTCCTGATAGGTGTAGTCCCCGGGTCAGTCCGTGCCGTCAAGCCCTTATCTCTTGTTGCTGGGTCGTTCCGTCTTGGGTGGAGGCTAGGAAGGGCTGTAGCAGTATGCTCAGGTGTCGTACAGCCGCCGCTCCTTTCTGTGTGCAGGTGCTTGGCATTTAGGGGAGTGAGTGAGGCTTCTTGTCGTAGGGCACTCTCCCCTGATTGCTTCTGTGGTTTGGTTGCCACCAGCCTCCTCAGTTTCTGCTGCTCGGTCGCTGCACAGCTCCTGTAAGCCGCTTGCTGCACTGATATGTGAGTCAGCTTTGTCTGTTTGAGATTTCGTGATGAGGGCTGCCGCCATCTTAGACGTGTGGCCTGCGGTTGTGTTCAGGAGAGTGATGGTGCTTTCCACACGCACAAAGAAATTTTTCCGCCCCACACATAAGCCACTAACCTCACTTTGTGTAACGTAGTGTAGTGAGCTGACACATCCCTGGAGCAGGTTGCTGTGGTGCTCAGATGGCGCTGGATGGTGTCCTCTGTGTGCAAGTTCCAGTCTGTGGGTACTTCGCACATGTGGCTGGCATGCGGCGGCCATCTTGGGAGGGTGCTGCCGGTGAGTTTTCCCCAGCAGGGTGATTGTTTGCCGCCTGGCTTGGCGTGATAGGAGTTGCTGGTGTAGATGTAGACCGGGATGACCCCCCCTGTCCAGAGGGGGGGGAGGAGGCCGGACCCCAACCGGAGACCCAGGAGAGCGGCCGTCTCTTCCCGGCTCAAGCTCCAACACGCTTCGGGCCTTCTTCGGGTTACTGTAGGTCCCAGGTAGGGGTCTTGAGGGGTATCTCCTCGTACCCCAGGGTCTGGGGCTCCGCTTGGTCTCCGTTGCCGGTTGATAGGGAGAGTTTGCCTCCAGTTTGCGCCGATTTTCGGTCCCCCAAAGCGGGAGCTCAGACAGAGCACGTCTGATCCCGTTGGCGGTCCGGCCCCGCCCCCCGACAACTTAATTATTAATCAAGTCTTTTACTCTGTAGAGCCAATAAAGAAACTCCTTTTTTCAGACAAACAATTTTCTAAGCATACCCCTTTGAAATTATTTATTCAAGATTTGAATCTAACCGGTTGGTCTGACACAGGATTAATAAGAATTAAAGATATTTATTATGCTGATAAAATCTGCAAGTTTTTAGATCTACAAATAAGATCAAATCTTGATAATAAAGAACTATACACATATATAGAAGATTTCTTACGTAAAGTTTAATAATAAATGAATCCACTCTACATATGGTCCTTCTTGGAGACTATAGAATTAGGAAAGCTGTATATTCCCTAAATATAAATCTGAAAATAAAATCTATTAAAGAATGGGAAAAAGACATGAATAACACGTTTTCTTTCCAGGCTTGGGGAAATGCTTTCAAAACGATTGGGGGATCTATACATTGTGTGAATATACAGGAGACCTTTTTTAACCCCTTAAGGACACATGACATGTCTGACATGTCATGATTCCCTTTTATTCCAGAAGTTTGGTCCTTAAGGGGTTAAACTTGTACATAGATGGTATATGGTAAATTCCAATCAAATACCTCTAATCTATGGTGGAGATGTAATAGAGATGTTGGCTCACCAAAACATATATATGGTGGAACTGTCTTAAACTAAATCATCTCAACTTGAAAGTTACAAAAAAATTTCTAGACTTGAAAATTGATATTACCTTAACTTTAGAGTGATTTATTTTTCATCTTGACCTCTCTTGTCTATCTAGACTTCATCTTGTTGGTCATAGTTTAATCCCTTAAGGACACAGCTTCAGAAGCTTGTCTTACGCTTAAAGGAACACTCCAGTGCCAGGAAAACAATCCGTTTTCCTGGCACTGCAGGTCCCCTCTCCCTCCCACCTCCTAATCCCCGGCTGCTGAAGGGGGGAAAACCCCTTCAGTCACTTACTTGAGACCCCCGCCGATGTCCCTCGGCGGTGGTTTTGGGTCGCCGCCGCTCCTCCTCCTCATTACGTTGGCCGGTGGGCAAGCTTTTCAATGCTTTCCTATGGGGAATCGAACGCTGCTGGAGGTCCTCACACAGTGTGAGGCGTCCAGCTACGCTCTAGCACAGGTTTTCTGTGCTATGGACCAGGAAGTGCACTCTAGTGGCTGTCTAGTAGACAGCCACTAGAGGTGGTTAACCCTGCAAGGTAATTATTGCAGTTTATAAAAAACCTTTAGCGTAGTGGGAGTTGGCACCCAGACCACTCCAATGGGCAGAAGTGGTCTGGGTGCCTGGAGTGTCCCTTTGAGGACACAAGCCATTTTTGCATTTTTTGCTGTTGGTGTTCAAACGCAATTTGCATCTCTGTCATTTATTGCACCAACACATATTAAATACCGTTTTTTAGAGGGCAAACAGGGCTTTAATTTGTTGTCACATATACATAGATACATTCTCATTAATTATTAAAAAAATGCCAAAACATAAAGAAATTTTTTTTTCACAGTTTTGGCATTAGCGTGTGCATAATATATCCAGCTTAGAAAAAGTAATTCAAAATAAATTAATTTATGTGTCTTGATTTATAGGGTACATCATATGTATAGGATTTCAGCTTATTTTGAAAGTTATAGGTCACAAAATACAAGGACTAAAATAAAATTTAAATTTGCAACAATTTTAGAAGTTGGTATGTTTGTCTTGTAGGTTTAGTAGCCATCACAGGAAAAAAAATTCACACAAAAGTATATATTTATATAAAGTAGACCTCGCAGGCTATTTACCCAAGGTTGGTTTGACACTTTTTACGTAGCCATTTCATCGCCAATCTTTGCTAAATATTGGAGTAAATTTTTTTCTCTACTTTGGCATATAACAAGGTTTTTGTAATGTGTATTTCATAAAGCTGGTGTATGCTATTCCTGCACAGAACCCCATATTGTGTTCAGCTACATCTGCTGAGTATAACGATACCCCCATTGTATGCCTTTGGCACTTTTCTGTAAAGCTACAATGCCATATAAGAGACAAAGCTATTTCAGTTTCTATAGTTAGGATTTTCGTAGATGGATTTGACGGGCCTATGTCTCATTTTAGGGTATTACAGCAGTGTGACTGTTCAAATAACCCCACAAAGGGCTTTTGTTTGATAAAGCAGACACCCCAGGGTATCTTATATGGTGTATATTGTGCCTTAACTTGTCACCATTTTGTCACCAATTTATGTCAATGTTTGTGGTGATAGAAGAAAAATTTGAATTTTTACATATATGTTGCATTTTTGCTGAGTATTTCTTACACTTGAAATGTACAACTGTCATAAATATCCCCAAATTATGCTCAGTTGCATCTTCTGAGTAAAACAATATGTCCAATGTATGACCTAGACACTATTTTGTGAAGTTACAGTGCTGTAAAAGAAACGTGACAAGTTCAGGTTTTTAAGTGTGAATTTTCATGGAGGGTTTTAATGTGTCCGTGTCCCACTTTAGAGCACTTGATCAGGCTTCATACTACAACTACACCATAAAGGCATACCATTTCTTAAAGAAGACATCCCAGGGTATTTCAAAAGGCATATTTTTTTTTTTATTTTTTTTTTTATTCTTTATTTTTGTTGTGCATGGAGGTACAAAGCGCATTTAAACGCCACAACAGCGTACAGATCTATTTAAACATAGATTAAACAGTGGCTTGGAAGATTTTGCACAATTTTAGGTTTTAAAACGTAACATGCTATGCAGACATGTCTAAACGATATCTATTTGTTTGTGTTCGAGCTTGCTTACGGCATCCTGATATCGTTGTCATGCAGAGGTTAAACATTAGAATAAAAATAAAACAAAATTAGTATACTAGCTTGAGGCATCACGTAAAATCAACAAGTTTTTAACTTATGATAGATAACAATGAGACAGAATTCGCCTGCCATGTTTTCACCACACATACATAGTAAATTAAACAAGCTGTTCACGACACTTTGCAAGTTGGATTGGTATAACCTACGTTTATAGTCATGATGCCTGAGTCTTTAAACGACTATGCTTGTTCTAAGTGGAGAACATAGAGTGAAAAGATTCTGTTAATAGCCAGCGGGTGTACATAGATTAACTATAGGTGAGTTAAAATGTCACGCTTGCAGTACTAGAGCAGCATTTATATAGATTAATTAGACTATACAGACTTAGGTAGATTGTCATTACGTCGTTAGTGAGTTTACTGACTGTTTAAGCTAACATAAGCTACATACTAGTGACTGCAGTAAATAAGTATGCTTATTTTATCCCGCTAAATACAACATTACCATTCAAGTAGTTGATAACTGCTAGTGATAAAGTTTTGCATGCTAGTTGTTAAGCTCTTCTGAGGCTGACTGCAATAATGAGTAAACATCTGTCTTGGCTGCCTAAACTTAGTGAGAGTGGTTGCAGGTTATGCTGGGCTAGAGCTAGTGAATGAGTGGCTATATTAAACTCTAAAGCAGCCTTAACACTTAGGATTAGACTGTAAAATGTCCACCCTAGATGGGTTCCACGTCGGCAGGGCGAAGGTCTGTGTGTGATGAAATACAGATACAGAGTCTAGCATCAGGGAGCTCTGTTGTTGCTTTTAGCCCCTGCCACACTTCGCCACGATAGAGCAGTCCTTGAATTCTGGGTACTCCACTGGTGTGGTGATGGCAGTGTGTTGGAGTAGCAGCCCGGCTGTCTGTATGCTTTACAACGTCTTCCGTCATGGTGTAAATTGCGGCATGGATAGCTCTCCGTGTGGGAAATTGGTTCTTCAGCACGTCTGAGGTGGTTATGCTTACTCGTGTGCCATCCATGTGGTCCCTGGCAATGCAGGTACTGGCTTGTTGTGCATCATTCTCTTTTGTTGGTTTCAGACCCGCCGTGGAGCTGGGTCGGAGCACAGAGGTTAGCTATCCCGTCAGGGCGCCTGAGCACGAGTTCACCTCTGGGCGCAGTGGGTGACAGGCCAGCATGTGCTTGTGAGTGCTTCGCGTTGGGGCACTGGGTTGTTGCAGGCTGTCGGCGCGCGTGGCGTCCGCCATCTTAAGGTTGAGGCCGCAGCTTGTGGTGGTGAAGCTACTAGGTCTTGGGTGGCCTGTTGTTGTTGCCACTGGACCGGGATCACCCCCCCGGCCCAGAGGGGGGGGAACGGGGCCAGGTCTGCGCCGATCCGGACCTCCGGTCGGGTGCTGCTGGGCAGGATAGCGGGGCAGCGGCCGTCCGCTCCGCTCACCGCCTGAGAAGGCCCCATCTTGGGGAACGAAGTCCTCTCCCCCAGGGGACTGTAGCTCGGGCAGCCAGCCTCTCCCTGGGGTCAGTGCCCCTTTTGTTCCGGAGATCCATGCTGCCGGTCTGTGTTTTCGAGAGAAAAACATGTTTTTTTAGGGTGAGAGAGTAGTCGTTTTCAGGAGCTGCTCAAGCTGCGACCGTCCAGCTCGGCGGACCGGCCCCGCCCCCCCAAAAGGCATATTTTGAACCTTAGCATGGGATCATTTTTCCGCTAGCTTGTACCAAGTGTAGTGGTAATATGCGTTTTTTTTCTGCCTTTTTGACACACAAAGTGAGTTTGCACAGTATATTTTGCAAACCTCATGCGTGCTACGACTGTATAATACTTAATATGTTGCTTAGCTATGTTGGCTGAGTACAGAAATGTACCTTTGCCATTGACATTGAAGCAGGGCCGGATTAACATAGGGGCTGATGGAGCTGCAGCTCCAGGCCCAGGCCCATGTAATAGGCCCATTTAAAAAAAAAAAAAAAACATTTTTTTTTTTTTTTTACACACACACTACTCTTAGGTTTGCCACCTGACTGGTATTTTAAGGCACATCTGGTATTTGAGGCTGCCTGGACGTGACACTATTGCAGTAATACCAGCAATATAAATGCAAATATTTTTCTCAGTGTAAATGGAGATTACTCTGCAATACCAGCACCGGCCAGTAGGGGTCACTGTAAATGAAGCGAGGCAGGGATATGAAGATGCAGCATCTCCCTGCCTCTCTCTACTCACTGATCCGCAGGGGAGCAGCTACACAGTACAGAAAGTCCAGACAACAGCTCCCAGCCTGCAGAGACAGACTACAGCTCAGGTATGTGAAGGATGGGGGGAAAGGCAGCAGGGATACATGGGGACACTGAGACATTGGGGGACAGTAGGAGATGTGGGGACACTAAAACATTTGGGGACACTGGGAAACATGTGGACACTGAGACACTAGGGGACACTGTGAGACATGGGGATGCTGAGACACATGGGACACGGAGACTCTAGGGACACAGTGTCTCCTTGTCTCCCAGTGTCCCCATGTCTCCCAACCAGTGTCCCTAGTATCTCAGTGTCCCCATGGCTCCCTGTGTCTCCTAGTCTCCCAATGTCTGTGCCTCCATGTCTCTCAGTGTCCCCATGTCTCAGGGTGTCCCCAAATGTCTGTGTCCCCATGTCTGTCAGTGTCCCCATGTCTCAGGGTGTCCCCAAATGTCTGTGTCCCCATGTCTTCCTGTGTCCACATGTCTCCCAGCCAGTGTCCCCATGTCTCTGTGTCCCTAGTGTCCCCATGTCTCCCAGTGTCCCCAAATGTCTGTGTCCCCATGTCTCCCAGTGTCCCCATGTCTATGTCCACAAGTGCCCCAATGTCTACCAGTGTCTCCAAGTGTCTGTGTCCCCATGCCTCCCAGCCACTGCCCCTAGTGTCTGTCCCCATGTCTCCCAGTGTCCCCTAGTCTCCAAGTGTCTGTGTTCCCATGTCTCTCAGAGTCCCTAGTGTCTTAGTTACCCCAAATGTCTGTGTCCCCATGTCTCTCAGAGTCCCTAGTGTCTTAGTTACCCCAAATGTCTGTGTCCCCATGTCTCTCAGTGTCCCTAGTGTCTGAGTTACTCCAAATGTCTATGTCCCCATGTCTCTGTGTCCCTGGTGTCTGTAACCACATTTCTCCCAGTGACCCCATGTCTTCCAGTATCTCCATGTCTCCCAGTGTCCCCATGTCTATATCCACAAGTGCCCCTATGTCTCCCAGTGTCCCCAAGTGTCTCAGTGTCCCCGGGTCTCTCAGTGTCCCCATGTCTCTCAGTGTCCCCTAGTATCCTATTGACACGGGAGACACTGAGACATGGGGACACTGGAAGACTGGGCAACATGGGGACACTGACACTGTGATACATAGGGACACTGATGCCAGGCTGGCCTTCCAATTCTTTGGACAGACATGCCCCCTTTTTGGGCATGTTCGCCCCTTTTGGCAGTTCTGGTCACGTGATTCACGTCAGTGGCACACCCTTTTACCCTGCCCATTGACTTCCTGCTTCACTGGACACTGCTATTATGGGGTATGGATTAACTTGAAAGATGAAAGCATAAATAAGATAGAGATTAGCATAGAGTATGTGTTTTCTTATAGCTGCATCCTCTGAGTTTCCCACCAACCTCCATCAGATACATGATGCTTGAGAGGTATGACTGGTTTAGTGTTTTTGGTCGATAAGATTCTGTAATTAGGCCCCATCATAATTGTCAGCACCAGGCCCACTGGGCTCTTAATCTGGCCCTGCATTGAAGGGGAACATTTGGGACACAGTCATTCCAGTTTATGTCAAACTTTAAAGTTTTACGCTGTGTCCATGTTCCATTTTGGAGTAGTTTAGCTTGTTGGTTATTCAAACTTCCCCACAAACACAAACACATACTATTTATTAAAGAATACACCCGGGGGTAATTCTAAAGGCATATTTTGAACATTAGTGTGGGATAATCTTTTCTCTAGTTTGTTCCAGTTGTAGTGGTAATGAGCAATTATAAATGTATTTTTGAAAAAAAAATTTTTGGCTTATTATTTTTTTTTTTTTGAAAAATTGAAGTTTATTGAGTTTTCAACAAGTCATGGTAATGGGGTGGGGTACAGAAGACAAGAAGGATGGGGGAAGGGGGGGAAGACATACGTTTACATTACAAGTTAGTATTACATTCCCAGTATGATATTTCAAACCATTTTGACAGGTATGTTGTAGTACCTTGAGGTCAGTTATGCTAATATTTGTGTTTCGGCGAGATGATTGCCATCTGCCACCTTTGCGGTATTTGTCCCGTCACTACCCAGTGTTAGTTTGTTATGTAACTATTAGGGAGCCCTCTAGTGCCAAACCTACTTCTACTGAGCTTCTTCCCTTTCTGTTGTGTGTCATGTCAAGGAGGTTATTGACCCCAGGCGGACCTTGTTTCCTGCCTCCATGTACTCCACAGTTCCCATGCGTCCTCATATTTATGCTGACTTATTTGCACCACAGTGTATTGTGTTTCGTATATTAATTACTTGCCTATGTCCTGTATTAGTTGAAGGGTTTTCGGTGCTGCGGGAGACTTCCAGGATCTCGCTATAATCCTTTGTGCTGTCAGAAGGATATGGTATATCAGTTTTTTAACTGTAGTTGGTAAGTCAGTTGGGATGTCTAGTAATAAAAAAGTCAATGGGTCTAAGGCTAACTCAATCTTGGTGGATTGACTTATAATTTGCTTCACTTCCGCCCAGTACCTTTCCAATTTAGGGCACCTCCACCAGATATGAAGGACTGAACCTAAGTCTCTAGTGCATCTCCAGCAAGTCGGGGTTGTATGGGGGAACAATCTATGCAAGCGAGTTGGCACCATGTACCACCTATACACTGTTTTTAGATATTGTTCGATCAGTGGGGCTGACTTCACCAGTTTCTTTACCGATGTTACTAAGTGTGTGCATGTATCTTCTGTAATGGTATTGTTCATGTCTGCAGACCATTGTTGTGCCTGAGTGGAGCTATAGAACGGCAGGTAGGTCTGAATACTCTTATAACATTCAGACAGTGGTTTGAAGTTAGGAAGGAGTGTCCCCGTGGTTCCCGCATTTTCCCAGGTCGTCATTCTCCCTCCTGGATTCTGCTTATATGGTTTTTCCTTAGCTTGTTTATGGAGGAAGGATTGTAACTGGATATATGAGTATTGGGATGTGGGTGGAATCTCGTAGGTGTTGCATAATGTCGAGAATGGCAATAGTTTGCCCCCTTTGTATAGGTGTATCAGGTGAGTAGCTCCCTTGTCTCTCCACGGTGTTGCATGGAATGTAGGGATACAGTACGGAATTGCGTCAATAGGGGTAGCTAATGACAGCGGGTGGTGCGATTCAAAGTGTAATCTGTGTTTATCCCAGGTTTTAAGAGCTAAACTGAGTTGTGTCGGCATGGACGGAATTGCTGGTCTAAGAGCTTTTGGTAGCCACAATACACTAGACACTCGGAAAGGAGTTATAGCTTGATTCTCCATATGCACCCATTGGGGCTTGTCTGTCCCCTTAAGGTGCGCTAATAGCGATGCCAGTATAGCGGCTTGGTGGTACGATTTGATGTGTGGGAACGCCATCCCCCCTTTTTTTGTGGGTGCCATTAATATTTTTTGGGAGATTCTCGCCCGTCCCGTACCCCACACAAATTGTATCAATTTGGTCTGTACATTTTTAAAATATGAGTTTGGTACCTGCCATGGGAGGTTTCTGAACAGGTATTGGAGCTTGGGCAATATAGTCATTTTAATTGCTACGATACGCTCTGTCCAAGATAGAAAAAGATTTCCCCAGCCTTTCAGTATTTCGTTGCATTCCCTCCAGACCCTATTGTAGTTTGAGGGAAGCATATCTTGCGGGTTTTTAGTAAATGTCAAAACTAGGTATTTTATGTTTCCTGTCCTCCATTCAAATGTATATTCCCTCTTTAGTCTTGATAGTACTTGTGATTCTATTCTCAAGCCTAACGCCTGCGTTTTAGCGGTGTTGAGGGAGTAGTAGGACATCGCCCCATATTCTGTAATGAGCTGCATAATGTGAGGTAGTGATTTTTACGGGTTTGTAATGTACAACAAGATATCATCTGCGAATGCACTGATTTTAATTGTCCGTCCGTGCCAGTCCACTCCTTCTATATCTTGGTGGGTTCTAATTGCAGTGAGTAGTGGCTCTAAGGCAAGCACGTAAAGCAGGGGTGACAGAGGGCACCCCTGCCTCGTGCCGTTGGTAATATCAAACGGTGTGGACAGGAAACCAGCTTGTAGGACTTGAGCTGTAGGGCGAGAGTATAGGGCAAATATTTGCGTAATGAATTGATGTGGGAACCCAAACCTTTCTAACACCCGGCGGAGAAAGAGCCAGCCCAGGCGGTCAAAAGCTTTTTTGGCATCCAAAGCTAGTAGTAGACCGCCGGGACCAGCCCCCCTCATCCTCTCCAGAATTAGGGACAGTTTCCTATTATTGTCCGTCCCCTGTCTCCCCAGTACGAACCCAGTTTGGTCATCATTTAACAGTGTTGGAAGGAGTTTATTCATCCTGGTGGCCAGTATCTTAGCGTAGATCTTAGCATCAGAATTTAACAATGATATGCGCCTGACGTTCTTGCATTGGTCTGGGGGTTTCCCTGGCTTAGGTAGGGTCACTATCGTGGCTAGGAGCATCTCGGGGGGGAGTTGTCCTGTGACAGTTGCCATCTTAAACGTCCGCACCAGCCACGGGGCAAGTATATCTGTGAATGTTTTGCGAACTCTTGAGATATCTCTAGGGGATTTTGAATCTTTTTATTTTCTGTGGTGTGCAAGTGGGGTATCTTGGAGTGTGCTAACTTCGCTTTTAGCCGATTGGCTAGGTATTTAGTTACTTTCCCACTGTGGTGGTAAGATGTTGCTCTCAGCTTTTGCATATAGTATGCAGTTTTTGCTGCATTCAGGTCTGTTAATTGGTTGTTTAGTGTTTGTATTTGTTCTGCTAGGGCTGGAGATGGGTTTAGTTTGTTTTGAGTCGTCGCTATCGCCAACAGTTTTTGGCATTCTAGTAGGGTTTTCTGTCTGTTATTTTTGAGGTATGAGGAGCGTCTTATAAAGATTCCCCTTACTACAGCTTTGTGTGCTAGCCACACATGTTGGTCAGATACCTCCCCTCTAGAATTTTCTTTAAAGTAGTTTACCAAGTCTGTGTTTACTTGAGTTGTGAATGTTTGGTCATGTAACAACGACTTGTTCAGCCGCCAAGTTCCTCTCCCCTTAAATTGGAAAGAGTCGAACAGGTTTAGATAGACTGGGCTATGGTCCAACCAAGTTATCTCACCAATGTTACAGCCTGAGACTTGTGCTAGTGTTTGTTGGTCCACATAAAAGGTGTCAATCCGTGTGTAAGTATTGTGAACTTTCGAATGAAATGTATAATCTCTCTCCCCTGCATGAAGGACCCTCCAGCTGTCATATAAGTTGTGTAGTATGATTCTTTTAGTGAGTGTTTTACATATGGAAACCTTCTGCCCTCGCCTTACCCCTTGTGGGAGCGCCGTCGTGTCTTCCTCTGGTGATGTAATAAAATTAAAGTCACCGCAGAGGATCAGCCCCCCTAATTTGATCTGGTCAATTTTTTGCATGAGACGGTGAAGGAAGATCTCTGCCCCTTTATTGGGGAAGTACGCCGAGACCAGGGTGTACTGAGTGTTACTGAAGAGGCCTACCAACATGATGAACCTGCCCTGTGGGTCTATTATTTTTATTTGCTCAATAAATGCCACATCTTTGTGGATTAAAATGGATGTCCCCTTCGTTTTGTTTGCGGACATCGCATGGTATTGATTAGGGAAGTATTTGGTGTATAATTCGGGTGTCTTAGCTTTTTGGAAATGTGTCTCCTGGATACAGGCGATGCCTATCTCTTTTGATCTAAGTTCTTGCAATAAAAGGCGTCTCTTGCCTGGCGTGTTTAACCCTTTTACATTATAGGTTACTAGTTTCATGTTGGGTTAAAGGTGTTTCTATACCATTTTTGTTCTTCCATAGCTCCTCAATATGTACGATTAGTTGTGCGACAATGTTGTGTGCCCATATTTGGTTTTGGTTAAGGGAATGCACCTTTATGGAGTGCAACCAGTTACTTGTATGTCTAGGGTGAGGGTGAGGGGTGTAGGGGGGGGACAGAACATTCGGTGGGTGGTGTACCCAAGTGGGCTCCCATAGCCGGGGCCGCGGTCCGCCACCTAACCAGTAGGTGCGGGTAGTGAGGGGGTTGCAGGTGATGCCTTTTAACATGTCAGTCATTCACCTAGGGGCCTCAGAGCAATTTTAACGCTAGTTTGTACGTTTTCACAAAACAGTTATTGCTTAAACATAAATTGAACATAAAGTCAGAATAGCCAACATGTTTTGACACCAACTTCTACTTAACCCATGTGTACATTAACTGCCAAAACTGAAGTGGGTGACAGGATCCCGTGCACAGTTCATACCCTTATGCGATATCAGTATTATTTTGGGCAGAGTCGGAGTCTAACCAGCTGTGGTAGCTGCCAATGTTTTGGGTTTAAAGTTTATAAGTCCATAAACAATTCGAACTTGTACTGTGCTTTAAAGATGAGAATGTCTGTTGGGATTTAGCAGGATCTAAGAACTTTCTTGTTAGTTTGGTGTGTATGTGCTTATGTGGTATATTTACATATATCTTGAGCTCTTCACTGAGATGACCATTCCGGCGACATTCTTGGAACTTTCGCTGATTTTTCAGGTCCCATGGGTGGCAGCGGCAGTCCCCAGTCCTTTAGCTTGCGAATGCCGTGTGTTATATCTGCAACCATATGGACCGCATCTTGGTGCGAAATTAGGAGTTTGGCAGGGTATCCCCAGCGATAGCTCACATTTTGCTCTCAGGATCGTGGTGATGGGCGACATTGATTTCCTGAAGTGCAGGGTTTCTGCCGATAAGTCCGCAAATACCTTAATAAATTTATATTCTTCAGGCATGCCTGTATTTCTACTGGCTTTCATGATTCTTTCTTTAGCGTGAAAGAAATGGATTCTATGTAGGCGGTAGGTGTTTAGGTCTGTGCAATCTGTGCGCTCTATCAATTATCAGTTGGTCAGGGTGGATTTCTGGAGTAAGAGCTTGGAATATGTTGGACAGATAATTGTGGAGGTCAGCCGACTGTATTGACTCTGGGATGCCATGAAACCGGAGGTTATTTCTCCTCGCTCTATCTTCCATGTCTGCTAATTTGATTATATGTGTTTCCAAAACGTTATCTAGCTCTTGAATCTTGTCTGCCAGGCTGTTATGGGCCACAGCGTGTTCGTCTAATTTCGTTTCTATTTGTGTGGTGCGGTTACCTATCTCCTGCACCTCTTTGTGTAATTCAATCTTCAGCTCTTGAAGTTGCTTCTTCATGTTCTTTTGTATATTGGCTGTGAATTCTTCCATCATCACCCTGATGCCTCCCATCGTCAGAGGTTGCTCATCTGGTGTATGAGGAGGCGAAGTGTGTGGCGAGGGGGAAGTTTCCCGCCTTTCCTGGGTGCCGCCATCTTGTGCAGGCTCCTGATTCTCTCTCAATCTGGAGGCCGCAGTTTTCGTTAAGAAAAACGAAGCTCGATCGGATTTTCCCGCTTTAGTTTTCTGTCTTTGCGACATGGTGTCTGCTTCCCCCGATCGGTATGTGGGTTTATAGCAGGTTTTGCGCTCAGTGTTCCGTTTATTTTTTGCTCTTTCGGTCTCAGTATGCCGGAGCTGATCTTACATGCGTCCGCTCAGCTCCAGTAGCAGGCCACGCCCCCCGCTTATTAATTTTTGAAACTTTCCTAAACTTTCTTAAAACTTTTCTTTGCAGATTTAACATTTTTATAAACTTTGTTTTTACTGTTAACCCCTAACGAGCAGTAAGCAGCACTAACCGTAAATTCCCCAAAACTCCCACCCACTCCAGCTAGCTAAATATATCATTTTAAAATATTTAAATTAATTAAATAGATTGAACCCATGAGGATTAAAAAATAAAAGCCAACTCTAAGGGGTTAAAAATAAAATCGGATCACAGTATAATACTGTGATCTGTATTTTGATCACTGCAGGTAGTGATCAAGTAGTAGGGAAGGGGTTAATTTTTATTAGGAGTGGGTAAAGGGGGGTGGGATTTTTTTTAACTTTTTTTTAACGTTAACCCCTAGCTAGCCTAACACCAAATTCCCCAATTACCCACTAACTTCCGACCACCCCAGCTAGCTAAATTTATAATTTTAATATATTTAACTTAATTTATAAAATTAACCCCTGAGGGTTAAAAAAATAAAAGTAAAAAAAAAAAAATCAGATCACAGCAAGATGATCAATTGGCAGGGAAAGGGTTAATTTTTTATATATAAAAAGGGTTAAAGGGGGGTGGGATTTTAAACTAACTTTGTTTACAGGGGACGCAGATCAGCACTGATACGTCTCCCTGCACTTCACATAGAACGCGGAAGAGCAGGGAGGCGGATCGTGAGTCCCTGCAGCACATGTGCTCACTCTGACAGCCTGTCAGAGCGATCACTGCTGCAGGGACAGCGTGATCGGGTGCTCCCGGGGTGCCTCGAATACAGAGGCAGACCGAAGGAGCACTAACCCCGCGATCGCTGAAATCTGGGGTTAACTTTAACGCATAACGGACCTGGTCCGTCATTCGGCGTTAACTGCTTCCCCGCCCTGACAGACCAGGTCCGTCATCCAGCGGGAAGGGCTTAATGGCGGTCAAACTATGTATGGCCAGATATTGGAGAAAGGAGGTATCTCCTGGCATAGATGAAATAAGAGCACAGATTAATTATCAAGGAGTAATGGAAAAAGCAGCATATTATAATGATGGTAATATAACAAAATATAATAAGATTTGGGAGGTATGGTTTACATATTTTAAAGAATGAAATTTGCTCCTACTTCATATATCTCCTGACATTGATACACAATATCATCCGCTATTTTGCCCTACAGGTTGGTCCCCTATGAATATTTGTATTTTGAGATAGCTTTTATTATAAAATTATAAAACATGCCCAAAAAGGGAGCGTGTCTGCACAAAGAATTAGATGGTCACCCTGGTGTGAATGCACGTCAGGCTGCCTGTCAGTCACGCAGGATGACCAACCAAGGACATACGGTGCAGACGGCACCCTGAGCTTGGCATACATTTAAAATGAAAAAAGCAGAAGGCTTAACTTTATAATACAAAGACTTGTGAATCACATTTCCTTTGTGATGATATAAGCGTGTACTAAATGAATTTCTATAATAACTTATATAAATATGAAGTATGTAAGTAATGCTACTATGCCCACACTTTAAAGGGACACTCCAGGCAGCCCTTTTTACTCACCTCGTTCCAGCGCCGGGAGCCTCGTGAAGCCGTGCCCCCTATTTCGTCAAAATGACGAAATAGACGGGCGCAAGCAGGGAGCAATCAGACGCTTCCATTCGAAAGCGTCATGCCGCCCTATGAAGTCCTGAGCACACTACCGCGCATGCGCACAGTGTGCACGGCCGCGAGCTGAGCTGACTGACAGCTCAGCTTGCGGTCTTTGCCCGCCCCCTCTCCTCTGCTGACATTGTAATACGTCTGGCGTGTACAAGGCCTTTTTAGGGACATACATGATAGGAAGTCCCTCTGGTGGCCGTCTGAGTGACGGCCACTGGAGGTATTCCTATCAATCAATGTAAACACTGTATTTTCTCTGAAAATACAGTGTTTACATTAGATTGCCTGCAGGGAGCTATAGATCTCACCTGAACAACTACATTAAGCTGTAGTTGTTCAGGTGACTATAGTGTCCCTTTAAACACATAATTGTAAATGAATCAGATTAAAACCATGCTACACATCACCCAGGGAGGATGAAACATTTTAAGTATATAAACATGGGCGAAGCCAACAAGCAAGTGTGTTTCCTACCTTAGCACAGGATGATTACAGCTATAAGAATGCTTTTATTTTTATCTTGTCAAGAAAGAGATATTTAGAATTATGTAATAAAAACACCCATACATAGGAGGTACCTGTTATGCTTGTTGTGTAGACTGAACAAATATCCACAATAATTAGTTATTAAGAATTATATAGTGCATATAAATCATGCAGCAGTTGATGCATTAGCTACAAGTCTTTTTATTCTCCTGAGTCTTCTGTACTGTACATTTCATTCACATGCATCTCCTTTTATTCTTTTGAGCTACTCTATCAATCCCTAATGTATTGTAAAGAGAACATCCTGGGCTTTCCAGTTATATGTCATGTGATAGGCGGGGATGCTGGAAACTTGTCCTTCCTTTTCATCAAAAATGGATGGAAGCACATTTTACCTCGGTTCCCAGTAGGATATATTTTAGTTTATTAGAATGCAGACATTTATGGTATATTCCCCAGCTGTTGCAGAACTATAACTCTTTGAAGCTTTGGAAACTGAAAAGTTGGAAAAGCATCACTGGAGTTGTAGGTCTACAGTAGATGGGGAACTACTTGTTTGCAACTCCTGTTGGAATAACAGCACAAAATAGGTTGTGTCTTGTGAAAGTTAAGTGGTGACATTTTTTTATTTTTTTTTATAATTTGTCAATTTTTATTGATTTCCATGTTTTTGGGGTACAGAAAGGAAAAGGGGACTCATTAATGTGGAACACATGTTACTTCTCAACACATGGGATTTTTAATTATACATTGTACATCATACCATATAGTACGTCATTACTCGACTGTCCCTTCCCTGTCTCCTAGTCCATGCATCTAGCCTCGCCTTTCTACGGTACAACCTTGTCTATCTGGAGACCTCTCCGGTAGTGGGAGTTAGCAGCTACCCCAGCCTGTCTCCCCTCCCCGAAGTGGCTGCATATCTGTTCATTTGTATGCTTGTACCAGGAGCATAGTAGCTAGGATCAGGGTAGTAATGTGGTCGTCATGCTTCAGCCATCACTGCTGTCCACTTGATGCACGCATGTGTGTGTGCTACGGAGCTGACTTCTTAGGGGTAACATCTATGGTTGGTGTTGTTTTTTGTGCTAGAGCATGCCTCAGGTGAGTGGTCCGCTGTGGCTCAGGTCCGGCCCTTTTGTAGACAGGACCCCCTGTGTCCCTATCGACTCTGGTTTGGTACTAAAGGTGTCATAGTTAAAGATCCTATAGAGAGTGTAGTAAGGAACAAGAAAAATAGGGGATAATAGAACTAGGGGAAAATAAAGCAAGGTACGTGTGCGACTTGCCTACAGCCCAGGCGTGTGTAGGTGGGGTATGTACCCCCATGCCTACTTGTCTGTAAGATTATATGTATGTTGCATTAGCGCTGAGAGATATGTGGTAGAGATGCATGTGAGTCCAGATTTCTAGATATTCTGGATGTGGTTAGGGTATTCAATATATGGGGCGGTAAGAGTGCAGGTTTTCGTTGACACCTACTGAGTACAGTAGTTAATTGCCAGTTGTGTTAAAACTTTTGATCTCTCTTGCCTGGGGTCTGGGGGCACCTCGATGCTCCACAGCCCTCAGGGGGGACTTTCAATTCCCGGGTCTCCACAGCTCCCCTGCCAGTCTTGTGGCCATGTCAGACGTAATTTGTGCATTTGACATGGTCTCGTATGCCGATTTCAGGGTTATTTGATTGATTAGTTCCTCTCTGGTGGGTGCATTTTTCATTTTCCACTGCCTAGCAATCAATGTGTTCAAAGCTGCTATCAGGACGTGGAACATTATTTTCCGCTCCACCTTTGACAGTGCTTTCTGTCCTATGAAAAGTAAACATTGCTCTGGGGTCAGTTTTGTGTATGGTCTCTGTTGCTAGTTTGTCAACCACGTCCCAGTATTTTCTTATAATGAGGCATGTCCACCAAACATGGTACATAGTGCCAATCTCGCCTCCGCATCTCCAGCAGGTGTCGGAGGTGCCAGGGTAGATGTATGCTAGTTTGGCTGGGACAAGGTACTTTCCCGTAAATAGTCAATAGAGCCTTTTTTAGGCACATTTTTTCGAATGTGGTTAGTGTGAGGGTTGAGAGCGTGTGTGTGTGTGGTCCCTTGGAGGTGAGAATTAAGCTGGAGGTATGAAAAAACAGTTTACTGTGGCAATTTAAATTGTGATTGAAGTTTAGGGAAGGTTTTCTATTGCGTGCCACTATACTGTTCAAGCCATGGTTTGTAATTAAAAGTCGAGTTGCTTAAATAATTGCTGTACAATGGGATGGCTAGGGAGTATTGGTCTGTTTTGCAAAGGTGTGTCCAGGAACAGTCCCATGTCTGAAGGAGCAATTTAGAAGTAGCTAACATTAACTGTTGGTTTGGTCGAGCTTGTTTCTTGGTCCAGAACAGGAAACGCACGCCCTGCTTGCAAGACCAATGATTTTCTATTTCCACCCATTGAAGCGTCTCTACCATTATGTGAGCCGTGAGCATAGAAGAGAGCAGGGCCGCTTTATAATACAAATTCATGTTCGGGAAGTTTAGGTCCCCAAGGGGAACCAGGTTTTGCAATATCCCCGCAGCTACCCTGGCTTTTTTCCTGGCCCAGATGAACCTCACCACCAATTTTTGAATATTTGAGAAGTAGAGCTTAGTGAGGGGGATCTGTAGTGTGCGAAGCAAGTAGTGATATTTGGATAGGAGGGTCATTTTGAAGGCAGCCAGTCTACCGGTCCAGGATAAGAAGCTGCCCTCCCATTTCTGGAAAATGGTTGTGAATTTGTTCAGTAACTTGTCGTAGTTAAGTTGGAAAAGGCATTGCGGATTTTTGGTATCGGGGCTCATATAACTTTTTTGCCATTGTAATAGCTGGGCTTTAGATCTTTTGTGTAGGTATGATGCTCATTTAATATGTGTCCCTCGAATTACTGCCTTGTGGGCTAGCCAGATAGTGTGGTCTGTGAAATGTGTTTGAATATCCGTTGCTAGAGTCTTAACGAAGTCGTAGTCAGTGAGGAGGGACTCATTGACTCTCCATGGGGGCTCGGTTCTTGTAGTCTTACCTGTCCTTCAGTATCACAGTGACTGGTGCGTGGTCGGACCACACTAGCTCCTGTCGAGCAGTCCACTACCTGGTTTAAGTCTGACCCTTTCATTAGGACTGTCAATTCTTGAGTATGTGTTATGAACTGAGGAGAAGTAGGTATATTCTCTGTCGTCAGTGTGTGTGGTTCACCATATGTCGTACAAGTGGTGTGTCAACAATAGCTTGGCCAGAGCGTTACATGGTAGATGACTGGGACTTTGTGAGGGTAGTGTCTAGGCTGGTGTCTAGCATATGGTTGAAGTCCCCACAGATTATCACAATATTGGTTGGATGGCAGTGAGTCTGTGGAGGATTTTGTGTAGCAAGTTGCGCTGCTCCAAGTTGGGAGTATAAATGTTCGCTATGGTGTAGAGAATATTATTACGTTTGCCAATTATTATAGCAAATCTCCCTTATTTGTCTAGCTCTTGCGACACCAATTCAAATGCAATTTGCTTGCTAATCAGTATCGACACCCCTATGGACTTGGTGGGGGAGGTGGAGTGAAACTGGTGCGGATAAGTATTATGATTTTTTTTTGGATAAGTCTAAGCTTTGGATTGTGGATTTTTGGATGAGCCTAAGAAGTGGGTTTCTTGTAAGCAGACAACATCTGCACTTTGTGCTTTTAGGTCTCTTCCTAGGTTCTTCCAGAACTCTGGACCTGGCAAGAGTGATTCTGGCAATTATGTTTGCCCATCTAACCCAGCGGACAGGTGCCCAGTTGCATCAATAGCACATAAATTGGAACACACGCACAAGAGAAAAGGGTATAGAGAAAAGAACATAACCAAAACAGTAATTGGTTGCACCGTCTTATCGGCGAGGTACCTGGTCTGGCACCACGGGGGTGGAAGCATTGAGCTTCTGTCCTGTGTGAGCTACCAGTGCATCGGCCCTCCGGTTTGTTAAGTACAAGTATTGGAGCCCTATATTATGCTCTAAGGGAGTAGGTATATAACTTGCAAGTAACCGTATTTTTATTTTATTTAACTTTTTTCAGTCTTAAATAACTTGTCTAACTTGGTCTGGGGAGCTAGACCTTTGTGCTTGACCTATTTAGTGGTTTCCCATCTCTATGGTTGTATGTCTAGTGCAGCCATCTAATGTGTCTACTAATCAAGTGTGATTGTGTCCATAAGGTGCTGTAGGCTAGAACATCTAAACAGGTAGTGTAGTGCATATATGTATAGGTGATACTTGCGTCAATGAGGAGCACAAAGTCCTTAATCATAGGCCATCTGGAGGTCTATTTTCTTGTTTTCTTCCAGTCCTGTTAAAGATCGATGCCTCGCTTCCGTGGGTTCAGGAATCTGTAGGCCCCAGCTGCCGAGCGTGCATAGGCCATCTTCCAGACTGTTGATTGTAGTGACTTTGCCGTTGCGTTGAATTATTAGTTTTGTAGGATAGACCCATCTGTACATAATGCGCTGGCTACGTAGCAGGCTTGTGATGGGTAAGAATGTCTTTCTTTTTCTCAAAGAGATGTTAGCAAAGATTTTTATATTTCGAAATTTGATGGGTAAGTCTGCCATTGTTCTGATGGATTTTAGGACCATCAGGTCCCTAAGCAGCATGTCCTGGGGCATGTCAGGAGCCAGTACGCGAAACAGCTAGGTAACATGAGTCTGGATGTCTTGCGTGCCTATCTCCTCCAATAACCCAGTGACACAGAGGTTACTTCGCCTGGACCTGTCTTCCAGGTCGGCTAGCTTTGATTCATAGCTCTCCACTTGTGCTCTCAATTCCTCCACTGCAGTGGTCAGCTCATTGTGAGCCTACGCGTGGTCTGCCATTTTGTTTACTAGGGTGGTGGTACGGGTGCCTAATTCTTGGATATTATTGCGGAGGTCACTAAACGATTGTTGGAGGTTACCTTGCAGCTCGGATGCCATTGCATCCAGCATAGTTTGCATCAACTCCTTGGTGAGCAGCAGCACATGCGACTGGTCTCAGTCCTGTCCAGGACATGCCCCCTGGTAAGTGGTGACAATATTGTCAAGTGGAAATTAAACCATTCATATAATAAAAAATAACTCTGCACTCCAACTCCCATCATTTCTAAGTGGATGCATGGTGAGTAGTGTTTTTACACCCCCCCCCCCCCCGTATAAATTTTTAGCGACAATAGGTGGTGATCTACTCCATGCAGCTACCTATGAATGATGGAGGCTTAAAGGAAAGGTTAACTGAAATTGAAAAAGCCATAAAACATACCTGTAATTGAGTACCTGGACAGACTCCTTGTTGCAGTCAGATCCTTCCAGCAGGAAGTCATCAATCATGATGGCTTCTAGCCAATCAGATGCTTCTCACAGAGAAGCACTGTAGACATGGCACATGCGCAGCAAGTACAGACATCTGCAAATCCAATGCATTGATGCACACAGCAATTCGAATCAGGGGGAGGGGACGAAGAGGAGAACTTGGAGACTCTCTTGAAAATTTGAGCTAATGCACAGATATCACAATGATACAGGCCTAAGAGTAGGAGAATTATGGTATTTAACACAACTGATGATATCCATTGAAGTAGAAGACATTTGCAATGCACATTAAATAAGAGTCCACAGGTAAATCCTAGATGGATCGATTTGTTTGGACACAGATTAAAAGGAGTCATTCTCAGAAGCTGCAACTCATTTGTGCACAAGTTTAGTTGGCAATGCTTTATATTCACAAATCCCCCCCACCCCCCCCAAAAAAAACAGCAAAACAAACAAACAGATTATTTGTCCTCATGAATATACATTTGTTGCTGGAATTAATTAAATATTAAGCCATGTGTCTATATTTATTGATTAAATTCTACATCGAGCTCTTTCCTGAAAAATCACGTTTACTTATCTAACATGAAGGAGTGAAGTATCAGGAACAATTATCATTCATTTCCTAAGCCGTAGATAACTTCAGACTTAGAGGAGGAAAATGTTAAGACAACTGAGCAGGTACTTACTGATTTTAATTTGCAAGTGGAAAAAAAAAAAATAAAAAATAAATAAATAAATAAATTATATATATATATATATATATATATATATATATAACTTCTGAATTTCAGCTTAATTAATATTTCCTCTTTTCTTCATTCCATACCAACAATGGGCCAGGTAGGCTAAACTCACCCTTTCATCCTTCTAATGTGTATTAAATAGGTACTATTGTTTTAGCTTAAAGGACCATTATAGGCACCCAGACCACTTCAGCTTAATGAAGTGGTCTGGGTGCCAGGTCTCATTGACAGCCGCTAGAGGCGTTTCCGCGCTTCTCACTATGCTTTCCTATGGACTGGCTGAATGTGTGCGCGGCTCTTGCCGAGCATGCACATTCAGCCGATGACGGGGAAAGGAGGCGGAGAGTCCGGCGGTGGAGAAAAGGCAAGTGTTTAACCCCTTCCTCACTCCAGAGCCCGGCGGGAGGAGGGCCCTAAGGGTAGGGTGGAACCTAGAGACCCTATAGTGCCAGGAAAACGAGTGTTTTCCTGGCACTATAGTGGTCCTTTAATAAAGTAGTTTTGGTGTATAGATAGAACATGTCTCTAAAGTTTCACTGCCATTTGGGAGTTATATCACTTTTGTTTCTGTTGATGCAGTCATAGTCACACCTCCCCTGGCTGTGACTAACACAGCCTGCAAGAAAACAAAATGGTTTCATTTTCAATCAGATGTTATTTACTATAAAAGTTTTTTCTCCTGCTCTATAAATTGAACTTTAATCACACACGAGTCTCCTGCAGACTTTGGCAAGCTATTAATGGAGCAGGAGATAAAAAAAATCTAAACTAAATAGAATTTGCAATAAAGGAAGTGTAAACATTACATGACTTTTTACAGAAAATGTTTCGGAAGGCTGTGTAAGTCACATGTACGGAGGTGTGACAAGGGCTGCATAAACAAGTGATTTAACTCTTAAATTGCAAAGCAATGTGCAGTGAAGCAGCAGGCATGATCTATACACCAAAAACAGTTTTGTTAAGCTAAAGCTGTTTTGGTGACTATAGTGTACATTTAAAGAACTTTTTGTATTAGATTACTATACCTGAAATTGCAGTATATGCATGCAGTAGCCCCTTGAAAACGTTATGTTGTTGATGGTGCTGTATAATTAATAAACATACAGCACTACTGTTAAGCTGTGGTAGGTGATTAATGAGACATGTCGCAGCATAATAATTTTAGTAATGGAAGACCAGGTATACACACACAGGAAATCATGCACCAGACAGAGAAACAGGTGTTTGGGTACTAATCTGTTATTTGGCTTGTAAAATAAACAGAATAAAAAAAAAAAAAAAAAAAATATGCCACCAATAGCAATTCTGTTTTACAATTGGTTACTTTTTTTTTTGCTTACACATGTATTACGGACGCTAAGTGAATATAAAAAGTATCAAAGTCTTCACTCTTATATTTAAACATTTTTTTTTAAATAGATTTAATTGTCCATTCACCAAATGTAAATCTGTTACTGGACAGTGAGTTTAGCATTGGCATTTGAGGACCAGTTACAATATTGCTTGTGCCTTTCTGTTAAAAACAAATACATCTTTTAAATACAATAACTTTACATAAAAACAATAGCTTTACGCAAAATAATGTGCTTTGCTCTATTTCTGTATATGAAGAATAACAAGGCATAGTATTGATACCAGTCCTAGAGCTTGCAAACCAAGGAACCACAGCATGACGGCAAAAAACAACACAAGCACCGGTTCCACAGTCCTTTCACCAAAGTACATCCGAGAAAAACCTGCTCCAACCAGAATCTTATTGAGTTCTCCAAACAGTGTCCCCATTTTTTTGTAGTCGTCTATTAAGAGTTCTGCTGTTGTATCATTTTGATCTGTCGGGACCTGCAAACGAGGAGGAGGGAAAAAAAAAAATACTATTAAGTAAGGTGGTAACATTCACATAGTAACAAAGTGTACTGGAATGATCACTATGAATTACTAATGCAGAAATATTATTGATAGTACAATACTACTTTGTACCTTCTACAGGAAAAAATGCTTTAGAGGCAGATTTCACAAATGATAAAAAAAAAAAAAAAAAAAAAAAAAAATAGAACACCGGGTTATTAAAAA